>NC_037331.1:47200000-48450000 GCF_002263795.3 Bos taurus
TTGTATTCTGTGTATTTCCCTTCCTCTCTATTCTTTACCTACTAGAAGTGTCATATAGCTATGGCTGCTGCTAACCTATGCACTGCCTTTGTAGAATGACAAAGGCACTCTTTACTCAAAATACTTCACATCCATTGGTCAGAAACTGTCGTAATGTTAGAATAAGATGCTGCTTCCCTGGTAGCTCATATGGTCAACAATCTGCCTGAGATGCAGGAGTCCCAGATTCGATCCCTGGGTGTGGAAGATCTCCTGGAGTAGGAAATGGCAACCATTCCCTGGTGGCTCAGAGGTTAAAGCAGTCTTCCTGCAATGCGGGAGACCAGGGTTCAATCCCTGGGTCTGGAAGATCCCCTGGAGAAGGAAATGGCAACCCACTCCAGTGTTCTTGCCTGGAGAATCCCATGGACGGAGGAGCCTGGTAGGCTACAGTCCACGGGGTCGCAAAGAGTCGGACATGACTGAGTGACTTCACATACCAGTATTCTTGCCTGGAGAATTCCATGGACAGAGGAGCCTGGCGGGCTGCAGTCCTGGGGGGTCACAAAGAGTTTGACAGGACTGAGCAACCAACACTTTCATCTATCAGAAAATTGACATAATAAATATGTCTACCATATTTACTCTGTGAATGATACCACCTTACCTAGGCTCCTTGTGCAGTGTACAATCTGATCGCATGTCCATGGCAGGTCTGATTACCAAGGAAGAGGGAGACAACCAGAAGCCAGGGAAGCACAGCTTGTTCAATGCTCTTGTGAACAAAGTGTGTGTATGTGCAGGGTCAGGGGTGATGGTGTGTTCCCTTTCTTTGAGTTCTGACCAGTAGCTGAGCCCAATGCTCAGATTTAAGACTATGACGCCCCCTAAAAAACTGTCTTCGAGGAATTAGGAACCACTGCTCTCCTGTTGGGTGAATTCCTGAAACATGCAGAGCTCAGATCAGACCAGCAGGGAGAGGCAGTGGGCAGGTTTTGCCACTTGAAGGCACATGTGTTATGCCATTCTCTTCAGAGACTTGTAAGTCTGACTTCTAATTAGCACATTATATAGGACTGACTCACTGCAAATTCCATGGATCCATGGTGAAGTAGACCAAGATCAACCATCTAATATGAAAACAGATAATATAAAAATAAATAAAAATTCTAAGTTTTTTCACATAGCTCAATGAATCATGTTATACACATCCTGGGGTAAGCACAACCCACTTTGTAGACAATTGATCTAGAACCAGTTACTCTCCTTACATATCTGTGCAAACAAAGCTAATTGATTACAACCCTCCCCCTGAGCCTGGAGGCACCTTGATACTCCGTTACAACATAGTGGTTGCTAGATGAGGCAGGTTGGCAAACTATGGTGGGAAGGCCTTATCCTGCCTGCTGATGTTTTTATAAATAAGTTTTATTGGGACACAGCCACACTCACTTAATTATGGATTGTCTGTGGCCACTTTCCCACTCCAGTGGCAGAGTTGAGTAACTGCCACAGAGACCATAGAGTCCAAAAGCCTAAAATCCTTATTATCTGACCCTGTATGGAAACGTGGGAAAGCTGATCCCTGTTTTAGGAAGCCAGTATTGATCACTGTGTGTTGGTAACGAAAGGTAGACTGGCGTGCCAGCCCAGCTCACAAACTGGGCTAGAATTTGGAGAATAGCTCATTCATTCATTGTGCTCAGGAGGCCATGCTTGGCCTTTCTTTCTTCCATAGGTACCTAATCTTTGCTAGCTCTCTTAGAAATCTAAACCATTGGTCACAAGGACACAAAGAAGTGAGTGTGAGTGAAACCGGTCACCTGAAGTCCATGTCCAACACCGTACACTCAGCAGTGTCCACTTCACTCTCTGCTACCTGCCTCCCGCCCCTCAGCACAGGTAACAACAGCGAAGAGGCCTCCACTGGTAGAGGGCTGCAAAGATGCTACGTATCACTTGGGGGCTGTGGGAATCTTTGCTGAAATGTTTAAATTTCCCAAGAGGAAATTTTTAAAATTCAAGAGTTGAGGTGGCAATTGGGAAAGGATCTGAAATGGTTTGTTTCCACTAGTTCTGACAGTTTCCAAGTCTGACAGCACTTCCCTACCCCTTCCTCTTTGGTTTTAGCCATTTCAAGTAGGAAAGAGAAAAGAGAATCAGTAACAGCTGATAAAGGAGGGGAAGCAAAAAGGAAGGCAGAACAAGAGAGATTATTATGTTCTGAAACATAAAAATTGTTTCTATACACTAACGTGGTTGAATTTGAACCTAAATGAAGTCCACCCCTAACACATTTTGGCAACTCTCAAAATCTGTAAGGTACCAACCTGAGTCATTGCGTGTATGCCTGCGTTCTCAGTCACTCAGTCATAACTCTTTGCAGCCCCATGGACTTAGCCTGCCAGCCTCCTCTGTCCATGGGAATACTGGAGTGGGTTGCCATTTCCTCCTCCAGAGGATCGTCCGGTCCAGGGATGGAACCCGCGCCTCCTGCATTGGTGGCCCACAGAGGCTAAGAAATTTCCCAGGAGAGAAACGTCCTTAGGGCAGAGTGCTGCAAACGACCTAAGCCTGGTGAAACCACTCACAATCAGTGCAGAGTGTGGCCACCTGGAGCTGAGCCGTGGAAGCCTTCTGCCCCCTCCCTCGCCCTGGGCCCCCGCCCCTCGCCTTCTGTCCAGCCCCTTGCCCTCCATCCGGCCCCCAACCACGCACAGCGTCTGAGTTTAATTTGGAGATGGTGAGAATTGGCAGTAAAATGGCCAAAGTTGCTCTTTGAAAGGCGTCCGATCCTGGATGATAGGAATGCTGTTTTGGTCAGAAATCCAAAGATAAAGGCCGGCGCTCCCTCTTTTCTTGTGGACGCCTGTGGCTTCTGATGTCGTATTTGAGCACTTCAGAGACTCTAGTGGTAGCGCTCACTTCTCTGTGGCCCCGGGAGGCAGCAGCAAGGCCATTCCCACAGCTTAGCAGGAGCAAAGGTCGTGACAGAGGGTTTTCTTGGAGAGACTCACGGCAGAAATTCAGCAGTGGACATTCCCATTTCCTGACGGAATCTGCAGTGTGCACGCCAGAGGCCAGTGGTTAAGGTAGGACTACATCTGATTCTGTTATGTTTTCGCGTTTGTTTATGCCTGCACGCCCTCTTTTGGGAATTGCTACTTTCCTTTGCATAATGAGATTCCAGTGGGGGTATTAATTAGGGGGCTTGGCTTTCTAGCCACAGAGGCGGTCACTGTTGGGACACAGGGTTCTCCCTGGTCTTCTTGGGCTCACACCCTGGGCTGTGTGTGCCCAGAATACAAAAACCTGACCAGTCTGTTACTAAAGCCATTTCTCAAGGCTGTTTATGTAGTTGGTAACATTGGGAGTCAAGATATTGTCTCCTCCTGGACAAAAAGCAGGTTTGCTTGCTATAAAAGCAGTGGTTCCCCAGGCTTAGTGATAGGTGTTCTTCTAGGTTAGGCCATCTTGGCTGCTCCGGTGAGACTGGGGGAGGCCTGATGCAGGCTTGATGCTGACAGTCTGCTGCCTGCTGTGCTGTAATGAGGTTTCTTGTCTCTGTTCCCTCTCTTCTGGCAACATGAAACAAATAGCAACATTGGAAAAGACCCGGATGCTGGGAGGGATTGGGGGCAGGAGGAGCAGGGGACGACAGAGGACGAGATGGCTGGATGGCATCACCAACTCTATGGACATGAATTTGGGTAAACTCCGGGAGTTGGTTATGGGCGACAGGGAAGCCTGGTGTGCTGCGATTCATGGGGTCGCAAAGAGTCAGGCACGACTGAGCGACTGAACTGAACCTAACTTGAAAGTAGGGTAAAATCTAATCAGAGAGGGTGGTCTTTTGATTTCCAGAAACAGACCCAGACAAGGCTTCTCTGAAATCCTTTTTAGGGACTGATGTAGAATTGGGAGAGAAAATATCATGCACTTTCCTGAATTTGCGACTTGTGTAGATGATCTGGCAGCTAGAAAGGTCAGAGTTTGATTTATACTTTATAAATGCAGTTGCTGTGCCCGTTTTGCAGATCTTTCCCCATTAAGGCTTTGGTGTGCTCAAGTTGTATATAGGAAGAACGCTTATTCAAATGCGAACCTGCTGTGCACACACCCTCCCCCCACCTCACCCCCATTTCCACCTGTATGCGATGAAAACCACTACCCACCCCTTGATTTTTTTTTCCCC
This sequence comes from Bos taurus, assembly GCF_002263795.3. NCBI lineage: Eukaryota > Metazoa > Chordata > Mammalia > Artiodactyla > Bovidae > Bos > Bos taurus. The sequence continues at coordinate 47,204,175 of NC_037331.1, forward strand.
CTATTGTCAAGGGATGCTGACCAAAGTGTAAAAGTGAATGCCACAGCAGAGCTAACAGTTTTGTAACCTGGGGCCTGCCCAGGCTGTGGTACATGTCCACAGGCACTGAAACTGCCACGCCATTGAACTTGGCACCTGCGTCTGAGGGGACACCTGTCACATTCCCCTCTCCCCACACTCCCAACTTGAGAGTGAACTTTCTGAGCCTGTCTGATGGATTGCCTAAGTTTTGCCAGTAAATAAACCTCTGAATATTTAATTTCCAGAAGTCAGTGTGAGTTTGGGCTTGTGGTCCTTTTAATTTCAGAATTTAGGTCCTGCTAACTGCTACTGCTAAGTCATTTCAGTCGTGTCCGACTCTGTGCGACCCCAGAGACGGCAGCCCACCAGGCTCCCCCGTCCCTGGGACTCTCCAGGCAAGAACACTGGAGTGGGTTGCCCTTTCCTTCTCCAATGCGTGAAAGTGAAAAGTGAAAGGGAAGTCACTCAGTCGTGCCCAACTCTTAGCGACCCCATGCACTGCAGCCTACCAGGCTTCTCCATCCATGGGATTTTCCAGGCAAGAGTACTGGAGTGGGATGCCATTGCCTTCTCCAATTTAGGTCCTAGGCTTCATATAATGCAGATTTCAGTACTAAAAGAAAACTGAGGTTCATTGGAGATGTCTTGACTACCTTGGTGAGTCTGGTAGATACAGCTATGAAACCAGATTTTGTTAATGGGGTGTCTTTCAATAAACTGTCTGGGGGTGAGTGAGTCCTGTTACTCTTCATCTGCTCAGTAGGACAACTGTTTGTACCTTGCACAAAGGCATCATATATCCTAATGCTGGCCCTGGTTTGGGGCCATGAAGAAAAGGTCTAGAAGATGGTAGTGGTATCCCCTCCTCCCCCAATCATTGACTCTACACCAACCACCACTTACCTGAAGATTGATTGTTAAATGAAAGAAAGTGAAAACCTCACTGGTTCTGTTGGGCTCTGTTACTCACAGCTGAATTAAATTCTGTAATAGTGAATGATTAAGGAAAATCTCCAAGGGCACAGAAACAGAGAAGCTTTCCTTCTAGGAGCATGGATGATGTGCCTGGCCTGGGTTTGAGCCTGATCTGTTATCCTGCTCTGTGCCCCTGTCACTGTACATCAGGTGCCCAATGTCCAGGCAGGACTGCCTAGCTCTGAGCACCCCACCCTCTGCCATGTGGTGATGTCTTCTATGTTCTGCCTTGGGCTTCAGGTCCTGGGTGTAACAAATATGGGAGATTTTCATCCTCTCTTACAGAGTGTATAGACTGGAGGAATGAGAATTACCTCTCTGGTAGGATGGGCACAATTCTGAAAGAAAAAAATTAGCTTATTTCCTGGACACCAAAACTCAAAGTCTGGTGATAGCTGACCATTCCCTCTTCAGCAAGGTCCATGGAAAGGCTTTCCCTGGAGGAGCCCAGAGACCTATGGTTTCATTTCAGATGCCATCTTCCCCCAGGTAAACGTGGTTCAGAGGAGTCCTGCCCAATAACACTGACGGATTTGGGGCCAGGTTTTAATTTTTCTACAGATAGTTTTTGCCATTTATTTTAAATCTCTTCATTGTGAGCTATAGCAGTCATAGAGAAAAGTATATAGCACATAATACACAATTTAATTTTTCTGCAAAGTAAATGCATCAGGTCAAGAAGTAAAACACTGCTATTCCCCGCCCCCCATCCCTCCTATATATCCCTTCTCTGCTGCAGTTCCCCCTTTCAAAGATCATTGCTGTCCCAACTTTTATGGTCAGTCACGTCTTTGTTTTCCTTTAAAATTTGACTATATAAATAGACATCCATGGACAATATTGTTTTTTTGTGTCAAAGTCTTTAAGTGTATAGAAGTGGATCCATACAGCATGTGTTCTTTGTGTCTGGCTGCTTTTATCAACACAGTGTGCGTGAGGTTCCTGCACATTATTGCACACAGCTATAGTTAATTGTCACTCTAGTATAGTATTTGGGCAATCAACAGGTGTTTACACATCCACCTAGCTTGTTACCTGTTTGGGGATTTGATGACTACATCAGCTCTGAGCATTCTCATCTGTGTCTCCCTGTTTTCAAGCACACACATTTAAGTAGGCTGGATACCTTGGAGTAGAATGACCAGGTCATAGGTTATGTTCCTTTAACTTTACTGGATGATGACAAGGTGATTCTGTTGATTTATACTCCCATCAGCTGTGTGTGGGAAGTCTCAGTGCCTCACGTTCTCTCCGATGCTTGGTAATGCTAGTCTTTACAAGTTTAGCTTTTATTTTTGTGTGCATTGGTATATAACTGTGTGTGGACATGAGATTTTTTTCTAGCCTAAATTTATTATCAGATTAACTCAATTTTTATTACAAATTTCAAATGTACAAGGAATAATGTACACAGAACATCCACTTACCTACCATTAAGTCAGTAATTACATATTTTGGCATGTTAATTCTTTACGTATTTTGTGTGTGTGAATCATATAAAAAATTATGATAAGACTCACTCTTAAATATGACCCTCTTAAGAAGATGGATATTTTACTGTTTAAACACAATAACCAAGAGAAGTAACAATAATTACATAGTATCATACAGTATTTAGTCCATATTGAAATTTCCTCAATTGACACAAAAATGTTTTTTATATCTAGTTAAAAAGAATAAGGATCCATTCGATACTTTGCATTTGGTTAGTACATATTTAGTCTCTTTTGTTTTGATGACACTATAGGCCAGTTGTCTTGAAGAAACATCACATTCTGCATTTGTCTGATGTTCCCTCTTGGTGTCTCACCTGTTCTTCTCTGATAATTTTTGTAAATTGGAAGTTAGGTGTAAAGGCTTGACTAAACTAGTCTCATTGTTTTAATTCACATCTGTTGGATTTCCAGTAAGACTGAACACCTTTCCATATATTTGTTGGCCATTTAGATTTCTTGTGATGTGCCTATTCAATTCTCTGGTCTATTTTTCTACTCTGGTGTTTCTCTCTTTCTTACTGATTTGTGGGAGTGCCTTATTGTTGGTATGAGCTGTGTCAACTGAAAAAAGTACACAACCAAAAAGTTGAGAATTATCTTATTCAGTGGAAAATCTGAGGATTTTAGCCCAGGAGGCAGCGTCTCAGATAGCTCTGAGGGACTGTTTCAAAGGGGTAAGGGAGGAGTCAGGATATTTAGGGGTGTTGCAACAAAAACCAGGTAGTTAGAACATTAAAAGATTGCTATTAATTAAAAATAGACATCTCAAGTTAATGAATTTAGTACTTTTCTGTGCTGGGGAAGATTCAAGAGTCTAGGCTCACTGATACCTTTTTTTTTTTTTTTTTGATAAGAACCATAACTATCTAGGGCCAATATCCTGTTGTTGTTTTTCCTCCCATCCTATATCCCCTAAGGGTGCACTGTCTAGGCAGTGGTAGTGGCTGATGGCCTGATAGCCCTACTGATATGGCGGGTGACATTCTATGTCAACAGTTGAAAATGTCTTCTCCCACTTGGTGGTTTGCCTTTTCACTTTTATAAGCATATCTTTTGGTGAGCTTAAGTTCTTATCTGTAATGTCCAGTTATCAATATATCTATATATCTATGACCTGTTTAAGGAACTTTTGATAACCTGAGGTCTAAAAGATAGTCTTCTAGATTTTCTCCTCAGTTGCCTTTAGTCACTGGATGTAAAGTCCTCTGGGAAATGTTTTTACATATGGTGTGAGATACAGGAAAGGCTTCATTTCTTTCCCTGCAACATCAGGTTTATTAAAAAATGGTCCTGGGCTTCCCCGGTGGCTCAGTGGTAAAGAGTCCACCTGCCAGTGCAGGAGACATAGGGTTTGATTTGTGATCCAGGAAGACCCCACATGCTGACGGCAACGAAGCTCTGTGCCACAAGTATTGAGCCTGCACTCCAGAGCCCGAGAGCTGCAACTCCTGAGCCCGTGTGCCCAGAGCCTGTGTTCCACATCAAGAGAAGCCCAGGCAATGAGAAGCTCCACAACTAGAGAAAAACCTGTACGGCAACGAAGACCCAGCATAGCCAAAACTAAACAAATAAAATAATAAATGTTAAAACATGGTCCTTTCCCATGAGCTACCTTCATCCTGAGCCAAGAGTCCCTATATGTGTGGGTTGAGAGATCTCCAGTATACACAGTGTTCTATTTTTCTATTCTTGTGCCAACATGTTTTCTTAGTTACTGTACCTTTATACTAAATCTTGACATCCAGCTGTTCAAGTTCTTTCTCTGTATTACTTCAGGAATGCCTTGGCTCAGATTTTGACATTTTATACAAGCTTCAAACCTGAGCTTCCCTTTTGGATAAGGATCGTGGGGTTATTAGTCTTTCCTGGGCTATGTGTTCAGAAGTGATTTATCTAAATTCCTAGTTGGTCCTTTCCAGGGAATTTGCTATCCATGGCTTAAATAAAGATCTGGTTTGAGCTCATGCAAGTCCAGTGTTTGGAATCCCCACAGTTGCTAAATTCTACTTCTCAGAACAGGCTGAAGTATAGAAATTGAATTTGAAATATCTGGTGAATTTTTAGGACAAGTCACCTGACCTCTAGAAATGGATAGCTGACAAAGAGGTCATCCTCCTCTGAGGACTGCACCCTGGAGAGAGAATGAGCTTTGAAGTCAGGTTTGGGGGTTCAGTTCTTGGGTATACCAGCTACTAGTCATGTGATGTTGGCCAAGTTAGTTAATTTCCCCATCCTCAATTTGTGTCCATGCTAAGTCATTTCAGTCATGTCCAACTCTTTGTGACCTGTAGCTATGAACTGTAGCTTGCCAGGCTCCTGGCAAGCTTGCCAGGTTCCTTGTCTGTGGGATTCTCCAGGCAAGAATACTGGAGTATTCCAAGAGGAGGATGCCATGCCCTCCTCTAGGGGATCTTCCTGACCCAGGAATTGAACCCACCTGCTTCTCTTGGCAGGCATGTTCTTTACCTCTAGCACCACCTAAGAAGTCCATCCTCGTCAGTAAAATGGGATAATAATAGTATCTACATCATGGGTATTCGTGGGAGTTACGAGATAATATATGAAAAGTTCCTGGCATAGAGTGAGTGCTTGGTAAATGTTAACCATTCTTCTTTTTTTCCTTTTAATATTTATTTTTAATTGATTGATGATTGGTTTACAACATTGGTTTGATTTCTGTGATACATCAATGTGAATTAATCATAGGTGTACCTATGTTGCCTCCTTCTTGGATCTATTTCCTACCCCCCACCCATTTCCACCCCTTAGTTTATTACAGAGCCCCAGTTTGAGTTCCCTGAGCTGTACAGCAAATTCCTGTTGGCTATCTATTTACATATGATAGTGTATATACATCCATGCTACTCTCTCCATTCATCTCACCCTCTCCCACTTCTCCCCCAGCCTTGTCCATAAGTCTGTTCTCTATGTCTGCATCTCCATTGCTGCTCTGTGAACAGATTCGTCAGTACCATCCTTCTAGTTTCCATATATATGTGTTAATATATGATATTTGTTTTTATCTTTCTGACTTACTTCACTCTGTAAAATGGGTTCTAGGTTCATTCACCTCATTAGAAGTGACTCAAATGCATTCCTTTTTATGACTGAGTAGTATTCCATTGTATACATGTACCACAACTTCTTTATCCATTCATCTGTCAGTGGACATCTAGGTTGCTTCCATAAAAATATGGAATGCTTCAAGAATTTGTGTGTCATCCTTGCACAAGGGGCATGCTAATCTTCTCTGTATTGCTCCAGTTTTAGTATATGTGCTGCAGAAGCGAGCATGCCATTATTCTTGAGAAGAATTTCTCTTCCCTCCCATGGCTTTGAGACCCACGTGGGAAGATGGTAGATGGACATTCCTCCTGCGTTTCTAGATGCAGAGGGCTTTCCTCTGCACAGTCAGCAGCAGGGTGATCTAATATCATCTGCCCCTCAGCAGTACAGAGGGGAAAAATGGTTTATGTTCTTGGCTGAAAACTAGGGAACGAAAATGAAAGAGCCCCATGGAGCAGAGCAGTAAGATATCTGTAAGAGACTGGATAGCAGTGAGACAGAGACAGAGAGAGAGAAAGACAGGGAGGAGTGAACGACTGAGTGTGTGTTTGTGTGTCTGCAGGTATGTATATATGTATGTATGATTCCCTGGAGCACACTGGAGGGGGCCGAGGGCCTGGAGGAGAGAAGAGATGTGATCCTGGGCAAGTCAAAAGGCTGGGTTGGGGGATGGTGTGGGGTAGTCACCCAGAACAGCTCACACGCCCTGGGGCAGCCAGCCTGCCCCGCAAACAAGGCTTGCCAGAGAAGTGGCTTTGGCTGTCCTGGCTTCAGGACCATTCCCCAAAGGCTACCACTACCTCGGAAGCCCTTCTAGAAACAGGGAGGTAGCAGTATAGGAGGGACAGTCCTAGTCCAGCACCTGGACAGAGGAGGCTGCACTTGTGGCGCTAAAATGGAAATATGTTTGCGGTGCGCTGAACAGGGGTTCCAGTTACACAATCACACAGGTACAATGGCACAGTTACACCTCTACTCTGATCCCATCTAACAGTCAATGCATGTGTGGGCAATTGTCTGTCTCAAAAGGTTCAGGAGGTTATTTCCATGGCATAAAAGTTATTTCTGGTTGGAATTATTTGTGCCTTTTATGTCCCTCTGTTTTCTGCATTTGTATGCTGTATCTGCAGATTTTTCTGTTTGTATGAATTTTTATATTACTTTTATAATTAGAATAAAAAGAGAAGAAACATCATTAGGATGTTGCCTTTAACTTGTCTGGAGTGGGGGTAGATTCATGGGTTTCTGTTAGAGTCAGTATTTGGGATCAAGCGTCACTTGTATTATGCATGTAATAAGTATCGTACTTACACACCTGTTACAGGTTTACCTTCACATGTTGGCCTCTGCTGCTGCTGCTGCTAAGTCGCTTCAGTCGTGTCCGACTCTGTGCGACCCCATAGACGGCAGCCCACCAGGCTCCCACATTCCTGGGATTCTCCAGGCAAGAACACTGGAGTGGGTTGCCATTTCCTTCTCCAATGCGTGAAAGTGAAAAGTGAAAGTGAAGTCCCTCAGTCGTGTCCGACTCTTTGGACCCCGTGGACTGCAGCCCACCAGGCTCCTCCATCCATGGGATTTCAGGCAAGAATACTGGAGTGGGGTGCCTCTAAAACTGGAAGGAGGCCCACATTTAGCAGCTGGTCCGTCCAGCTGCTAAATGTGGGCCTCCTTCCAGTTTTAGAGTGAAACCCCGCCCCCACCTAAACCTTAAAGGTGTGGCTAAGGTTGTTTGCATGCAATATGGGAAAATAAAACCGGAAGGTTCTGTCTGGATTGGGGAAACATAAGTGGGCATCTTTTGTCTAGTTGTCCTCAGTGTCTGGCGGTGATGTTTGTGTAACATCAGTCAGTGTTGCCTTTTGCAGTTTACAGTGGGGGCTGCCCAAGAAAATTAGGGGTTCATTTTCTCAAGTAACAGATGGAGGGAAGAGTGGGGCTGGTATGGTGGCTCCAGAGGTCCTCAGTGACCAAGCTCTTCTTGTCTCTGCCCCAGTACTGGGCTCACAAGACCAGGGCTGGACCTTCAGCCATTGTGTCCCTGTTTAAGCTGGGACTGGATGAGGAGAGAACAGACATGGCTTCCAAGAGGCCTCACCCCAAAGCCTGTACTTGTATTTAGTGACATCTGATCTGCACAAGAGGCTCAGAGGTAGCGAAGTTGGTAAAGAACCTGCCTTCCAATGCAGGAGATGCTAGAGACTCGGGTTTGGTCCCTGGGCCAGGAGGATCCCCTGGAGGAGGAAATGGAAACCCACTCCAGTATTCTTGCCTAGGAAATCCCATGGACAGAGGAGCCTGGTGGGCTACAGCTCATGGGGTCACAAAGAGTCGGACATGACTAAGCACACACTGTACTGTAATCATCCAATCTTCACAAGAGGCTCAGAGTAGTTAGCTTATTTATTTATATATACATAAATAAATAGATGTTTTATTTAAATATTTATTTTTATAAACAAACAACCTGGCACATTGTCCAGAGGTCTGTTTCTAAAGAGGGGGAGAAGCTAGATCCCAGGCAGGCAATAAGCCATCTCAGATATTCTAAAAGCTCTGCTTTTCACAGCAATGTCCATACTTCATAGTGTTCCAGAGACTTCAGGATCAAGGTAGACTTTTGAAAAACTGGAAACCTAAAGGTGTTACAAAGAGTGTCCTGGGAACTCTGCTCAACAAGATGGTTCTTTTGCTGCAGTTGGTCAGTCAGGGTCCTCCCCATGTTCACTCTCAGGGTACAGCAGGTGGGCTGGCATCTGTCAGTGCTCAGTGGTCTCAATGCAGATGAACAAGGAAAGCCAGCACAGGAGCAGAAAGTTCTTAATTGTCATGCCCCTGTTGCCTCTGTCCACAAATGGTTGGGCCCCTGAAATTCTTTTGACAGTGTAGTTGCAGATTTTGAGCATTACTTTACTAGCATGTGAAATGAGTGCAATTGTGCGGTAGTTTGAGCGTTCTTTGGCATATTTTGCCAACATTCTTTGGCATACTTTGCCAACAAAGGTCTGTCTAGTCAAGGCTATGGTTTTTCCAGTAGCCATGTATGGATGTGAGAGTTGGACTGTGAAGAAGGCTGAGCACCGAAGAATTGATGCTTTTGAACTGTGGTGTTGGAGAAGACTCTTGAGAGTCCCTTGGACTGCAAGGAGATCCAACTAGTCCATCCTAAGGGAGATCAGTCCTGAGTGTTCATTGGAAGGACTGATGTTGAAGCTGAAACTCCAATACTTTGGCCATCTGATGCAAAGAGTTGACTGATGCTAGGAAAGATGCTGATGCTGGGAGGGATTGGGGGCAGGAGGAGGAGGGGACAACACAGGATGAGATGGCTGGATGGCATCACCAGCTCGATGGACATGAGTTTGGGTAAACTCCAGGAGCTGGTGATGGACAGGGAGGCCTGGCGTGCTGCAATTCATGGGGCCGCAAAGAGTCGGAGACGACTGAGTGACTGAACTGAACTGAAAGTTGCAGATGGCTTCCCTGGTGGCTCAGCGGTAAAGAATCCACCTGTAATGTGGGAGATGTGGATTCGATCCCTGGGTCAGGAAGATCCTCTGTAGAAGGAAATGGCAACCTGCTCCAGTATTCTTGCTTGGAAAATCCCATGGACAGAGGAGCCTGGCAGGGCTACAGTCCATGGGGTTGCAAGAGTCAGACACGACTTAGTGACTAAATCACCAAAGTTGCAGATATTCTTGGCATTGCAGTTTCTAGAAGGAACCCGCTACAGTTTTGTGGGGTGGGGTAAACCTTGAGCAGTGAGACCCAGGGACCCCCCAATGACTAGAAATGGGCTTCTTACAAAAAACTCATCTTGTATGACAAATGATTAAGGTAGAACTGTCACAGAATCTCTCTTCTAAACATGTACTCCTTGAAATACGGAAAAATTGTGCTAATACATTATTTGGGCCTGAAAATAATGGTCTCTTTCAAAGCCCGGATGGGACAGCCTGTAATTGCAGAGAACCTGCTGACCAGAATTAGGTAAGGCAGAGGGCAGTCCACGGAAGGAAACATAAGGCTGGCTTTAAGAGCTGATTCCATTCTTAGAGAGCATGGGAGAAGCTGCCCCTGGGAGGAATTCCCAGGCAAAGGTAGCATTTAGAAGGGAGGTGGTTTCTCAGGAGGCAGATTTTGGGTCTACAAGTTGCTTCAGGATGTTACATAAGAGGAAACTGAGCCGTCTATTGGAGAAGGCAATGGCAACCCACTCCAGTACTCTTGCCTGGAAAATCCCATGGACAGAGGAGCCTGGTAGGCTGCAGTCCACGGGGTCCAAAGAGTCGGACACGACTGAGCGACTTCACTTTCACTTTTCACTTTCATGCCTTGGAGGAGGAAATGGCAACCCACTCCAGTGTTCTTGCCTGGAGAATCCCAGGGATGGCGGGGCCTGATGGGCTGCCATCTATGAGGTCCAACAGAGTTGGACATGACTGAAGCAACTTAGCAGCAGCAGAGCCCTCTATTCCACCCCCACCCAGTCTGCATCCCTCCCAGTCTAAACTTTGAAAAAGAAAAGATCACATCAGGGCTATGACTGCTTTGAGATCTAAGAGGCTCGTCGAGTGTTCTAGCGTTGCTTGTTCCCTAGCTCTGGAAAACTTCTACCTTGAAATGAGAAATGGGAGATTCCCCTGGATCTATGTCCTGGTAGCTTAGTTGGTAAAAAATGTGCTTGCAATGCAGGAGACCAGGGTTTGATCCTTGGGTTGGGAAGATGCCCTGGAGAAGGAAATAGCAACCCAGTGCAGTGTTCGTGCCTGGAAAATCCCATGGACAGAGGAGCCTGGCGGGCTGCAGTCCATGGGGCAGCAAGAGGTGGACACGACTTAACGAGTAAACCACCCGGATCCACGTCCCTCACTCAGCTCACAAAGGCATCCTGGAACCTCCCAGCAGGTCACTGCCCTTCTCTCAGCCCTCTTCTGCCCTCTGCTGGAAGGTTGCTGCCAGCACCACTAGATGTGACAGCTTCTTAGAGCTTTTGGTGAATTCTTGATAACTTTGGACTATAACTGAGAAACTGACATACAGGTTACAGATTTTTGTACTTATAACTGAATACTAAGTAAAATCAATGCTATGTTAACATAGAATGGGCATCTTCAGTGTTAACAAGCTACTGATGAAGACAGTTGCTTTTTAACTGAACTATCAACCAAGAAAAAAGATAGTAAATTTCTTGTACTAAAAAAAGAAAAGCTTATTGATGGCTATACTGTATAAGATATTGTGCTCATTCTTAAAGGGACACATAGAATGAGTTATACAGCTTCTGTTTGCAGTGAGTTTATAATCACATGATCTAAGAGGAGGAGAGGCAATTACAAAACCAGGCAATTCAGAATAAATTGCATGAGAGAGTACCAGACCATGATGGAACTCAGATGAGGGAGCGCTCAGGTTCAGTTAGAGATCATAGAGGTCTTGGACAAGCAGCAAAGGCACCTAGGTTGTGAAGAGGGGAGTGTTCCAGTGACAAATGAACTGTAGGAACAAGGTCTCCGCAGAGGGGAGAATGGAGGAATGGACTGTTTGGAAATGGAGAATGGTCAAGTGTGTCCAGAGAATAGAGTACCAGACTGTGATATACTCTATTGTGGGAATGAACTTCTCTTTTCCCTCTTTATTCCATATTCAGGTATTGTTTTATATTCATGGTTGATAAACTGAATCTACTTATTGTCACTCTTAACTATATAGACACACACATCTAGAGATGTATACACAAGTATAAAATAGCTTATGTTTATTTATGTACCCAGGTGTTTGTAAAATAGTGGAATGAGATTGTTTTAGGTTTCTTAGAGACTAATCCTGAGATCTAGCGAATAGTTCATGTGGGGTTGGATCAATAAAGGCTATGCAATAAGATCATGTTTTGAAATAGGAATCATTCCCCACCCGCCATTTAATCTTTTTATTGTGAAATGAAACCAAATGCACAAAACTACAAAAGTCTAGCTTAATGAATTATTGCAAAGTGAATATCCACCTTGTGTGAACAAACATCCAAACACAACTACTTTCTATAGCAATTACTTCCTCACAAATGTCTCCTTTCTTTCTAGTTTGTTGTGTAAGAGTGTAATTCTAGACACCGTCATTCAGTAGTATCTGCCCTTTGGAAGTTTATGTGGTATGTCAGGTCACTTTTAATCTACAGGTTCCCCCTCCATTCTTTTCTTTAAAATTTATTGGTAGAAGAGCCTTGGCCACTTGACTTGTCTTTTGGTTTGGGGGCTTTGTTTTGGGTTTTTTGGGCCATACTGAGTGGCATACAGGATCTTAGTCATAGTTCCCCAACCAGGGATGGAGCCTGTGCCTCCTGCAATGGAATCGTGGAGTCCTAACCACTGCACCACCAGGGTTAGGACTTCAAGACTGGACCTCTCCCAGTCTTGATAGAGTAGTCTTATGTAGGAGATGAACCTTGTCAAGCGGCTTGGCCTATGCCCCTGGTTGTGTCTCAAACGTTTGAGATTGTCCAGATTTCCTTCTTTATTTCTAGTGGCTCCTAGTAGTGAAGGGTGTGTCAAAACTCTTAAGTATCCCAAAGGGAAGATTGCAGTCAGCACCTAGATGCAGGTCAGTTGGAAGCTGGACCTTTAGGCAACAGCTTGGAAAATAAGTAGTTAGGCCCCTTCTAGGGAGAAACTGCAAAATAGGCATTGTTGTCTGTTATTCTGCCCTTGATGTACAGGCCTGGAAGAGTATTTGCTGTAGATCTCCGGGACTCCTGAATCAATCCCCATTGCTGTGAGAGACTGGCGATCTGGGGAGATGTTTCTCAGGCAGTGGCAGCAAAAACTGGCGTACCAGACGTGTACAAACTCCTTCTAGGGAGCTACTGGTGACCCAGAGTGGGCAAGGGGAAAGGACAGGGGAGGTTTCACATGATCTCTAGATAATCACAGATGTGTGCAGAGTTAGAAGCCTGACCCTCAGACAGCAGCTTTTGAAGTTTGCAAATTAGACCCCTTTCAGGGAAAGATGGGGAAATGGCCCTTTCTGCCAGCTCTTTCTGCCTTAAGCCCCGAGGGCATAGCCGTGGTGAGTGCTTGCACCTTTAGTAATAGCTGCTTTGCTGGCTGTAGTCTTGTGGGTTTCATGCATGCAAACCTTGTTGGTTGGCTTTCAGAGCTAGGTATTTTGGGGGACCTGTCCCTTAGGTGAGAGACTTTCAATATGGGTTCCAAACTCTTCTCTCCTCAGGGAGAAGCTGGGAGTTAGGGGTTCTCTCCAGTTGTATGGCATTGCAGAAGCGACTTAGCAGCAGCAGCAGCACTGTAGCAGGGTTTATGATGGGAGTGTGTCTCAGCCCTTCTTACATGTTTTGATGTGGCTATTTTCTTGTTTGCCCAGTGTGGAGGAGTTGCTTATGTGCTGGTGGTTTAGTTGATAAGTCGTGTCTGACTCTTTTGTGACCCCATGGAGTGTATCCTGCCAGACTCCTCTGTCCATGGGATTTGCCAGGCAAGAATACTGAAGAGGGTTGCCATTTCCTTCTCCAGGGGGTCTTCCCAATCCAAGCATCAAACTTGTGTCTCCTGAATTGCAGGTGGATTCTTTACTGCTGAGCCACCAGGGAAGCCTGCAGTTGCTTAGGTAGATTCCAAATTTCTTTCAGAAGTAATTGCTCTATGTGTCCAGGGGGCAGTGGGATGGGAGGTGGTGCTCAGGACCCTTCCATGTCACCATCTTAAAAGATTGTCCTGATGATACGTACTCCTTTTCCTTCTTTCAATTCATGGGTTGGCACATCCAGTGAAAGAACCTAATTCACATTCATGGGTCTGAATATGAAGTATGGGAGACTGACATATGAAGCTTTATCTTTCTATGCTCTGGAGGGTTGGAAGGCAACTAGAAAGAGGTTTGGCATGGATGATGAATGCTAGTTTGCCAAACCCACTACAACTCATGGGTCAAAGGAAAAATCATAATGTAAATTTAAAATTATTTAGCACTGAAAACTAAAAGCACAATGTATTCAAACTTGTGAGGTACACTTAAAATTATACTCAGAAATCAATAGCTTATGTCAGAAAAGAAAGGATCAACATCAGTGAGCTAAGATTCCAGCTTCAAAAATTTAAGAATAAACCTAGCATATCATACCTAGTGAAAAATAGCAGTTTAGAAATAAGAGCTTAATTCAATAATTATACATAGCAAATAAAGAAACAATAAGAAAATAAAAACCAAGAATTGGTTCAGTTCAGGCAAAATTTATCCCATACAAAAAATAAAAGCTATAGGTTAACAATAATAGGGATGAAAAGAGAAAAACAACTACAGATATGTACAGATTGTGATAATAAAAGGATATTATGGACAACTTTTTGTCATTATATTTGAAGACAGTCTAAATAACTATTCATAGAAATGTAGAAATGAATTGGTAGTTAACGTCATTTTTTTCTTCAAAAAAATCACCAAGTTCAGGTTTTATAAGTGACTGCCAAACTTTCAAACACGAGACAATTCTGATTATAAGCAAACCCTTTTAGAGAATTTAATTCAACAAGAGCTGGATTTTTAATATGAAGATCCCTATTTTTAAATGTTGGCAACTATTGAAACATTTGTGTCAGTGCAGGCAAAACAAAGTATGTCTGCAGGCTGGTTTGAGCCCACAGTCTGCCAGTTTGCAACCCTTGATCTAAACTTTACAGAGCTGATCCAAGTCATGGTGCAATTAAATTGAACAGTTTAGGTCTAATGGTAAGGAAACTTGCTTACCTTATGAAATTATGAAACATGGAATTATGTTTCATAATTATGGAATTATGAAACATGGACAGAACTTCCATAGGTGGTTGTAAGAAATAGTCTCTGAAGACTAAAAATCACAGCTAACTGTAGTGTTCCTGATAAGAGTGATACACAGCCCTGCTTGGAAGCAGGAAGATGAACAGGATGACCTTTCTGGGTTGTTTAATGGATTGTCTAGCCTATCTAACAAATTCAGTTTTCTTAATACTTTCCTTCTGTGTTATCATCTGACCCAATAATAAATGCAGTGATCTGATGCTTCATGGAAACATTCTGGCTTCAGAAAAAAATCGTTATAGTTCAGTTCAGTAGCTCTGCTGCTGCTGCTGCTAAGTTACTTCAGTCGTGTCTGACTCTGTGCGACCCCATAGACGGCAGCCCACCAGGCTCCCCCGTCCCTGGGATTCTCCAGGCAAGAACACTGGAGTGGGTTGCCATTTCCTTCTCCAATGAATGAAAGTGAAAAGTGAAAGTGAAGTTGCTAAGTCGTGTCTGACTCTTCACGACCCCGTGGACTGCAGCCTACCAGGCTCCTCCATCCATCGGATTTTCCAGACAAGAGTACTAGAGTGGGTTGCCATTGCCTTCTCCGAGTTCAGTAGCTCAGTCATGTCCAACTGTTTGTGACCCCGTGGACCGCAGCACGCCAGCCCTCCCTGTCCATTACCAACTTCCAGAGCTTACCCAAACTCATGTCCATTGAGTTGGTGATGCCATCCAACCATCTCATCCTCTGTCATCCCCTTATCCTCCTGCCCTCAATCTTTTCCAGCATCAGGATCTTTTCAAATGAGTCAGCTCTTTGAATCAGGTGGCCAAAGTATTGGAGTTTCAGCTTCATCAGCAGTCCTTCCAAGGAACACCCAGGACTGATCTCCTTTAGGATGGACTGGTTGGATCTCCTTGCAGTCCAAGGGACTCTCAAGAGTCTCCTCCAACACCACAGTTCAAAAGCATCAATTCTTCGGCACTAAGCTTTCTTTATAGCCCAAGTCTCACATCCATACATGCCTACTGGAAAAACCATAGCCTTAACTAGACGGACCTTTGTTGGCAAAGTAATGTCTCTGCTTTTTAATATGCTGTCTAGGTTGGTCATAACTTTCCTTCCAAGGAGCAAGTGTCTTTTAATTTCATGGCTGCAGTCACCATCTGCAATGATTTTGGAGCCCCCCTAAAAGTCTCACTGTTTCCACTGTTTCCCCATCTATTTGCCATGAAGTGATGAGACCAGATGCCTTGATCCTAGTTTTCTGAATGTTGAGCTTTAAGCCAACTTTCTCACTCTCCTATTTCACTTTCATCAAGAGACTCTCTAGTTCTTCTTCACTTTCTGCCATAAGGGTGATGTCATCTGCATATCTGAGGTTGTTGATATTTCTCCCGGCAATCTTGATTCCAGCTTGTGCTCCATCAAGCCCAGAGTTTCTCATGATGTACTCTGCATATAAGTTAAATGAGCAGGGGGACAATATACAGCCTTGACATACTCCTTTTCCTATTTGGAACCAGTCTGTTGTTCCATGTTCAGTTCTAACTGTTGCTTCCTGACCTGCATACAGGTTTCTCAAGAGGCAGGTCAGGTGGTCTGGTATTCCCATCTCTTTCAGAATTTTCCACAGTTTATTGTGATCCACACAGTCAAAGGCATTATAGTATTTAGGTCTAATTTAGGGCCCAGAATCTTCTATATTGTTAATTATTTGCATTTGTTAGGAGAGATGATATAATGTAGTGGTTAACAGCATGCACTTTAGGGGAAGACTATTTTAGTTCAAATCCTGGCTTTACCACTTCATACCTATGTGACCTCTCTGTGTCTCAGTTTCCTCACCAGTAAAATGGGAACAAGACAGATTGGATCCCTATACTTTTCTTTTTAATTTATTTTATTGAAGTGTAGTTTACTTACATTGTTGTACAGCAAAGTGATTCAGTTATACATATATATGTACATTCTTTTTCATACTCTTTTCCATCATGGTTTATCCCAGGATATTGAGTATAGTTCCCTGTGCTATACAGTAGGACCTTGTTGTATATGCATCCTGTATATAATATTTTGCATCTGCTAGTCCCAAGTTCCCTCCTTACCCCCTCCCCCTTAGCAGCCACAAGTCTGTTCTCTACATCTGTGACTCTTTCTCTTTTGTAGATAAGTTCATTTATGTGCTGTTTTAGATTCCACATATAAAGTGATATCATAATATGGTATTTGTCTTTCTCTCTCTGACTTATTTCCCTTTAGTATGATAATCTCTAGGTTCATCCATGTTGCTGCAAATGGCATGATTTCATTCTTTTTTATGGCTGAGTAGTATTCCTTTGTATACGTGTATCACATGTTTATTCCTTTGTCTGTTGTTGAACATTTAGGGGATCTTAGCATATGCACCTTCTAGTTGTGGGAGACATTAAAAAAATACGTAATATATGTTAGCAGACTCTATTTCCACATTCTTGAATCTGGACTTGATTGCATAATTTTGCTTGGCTAATGGAATGAGGCAGAAGTGATGGAGCTCCAGTTCCAAGACTGGACCTCGAATCTTTGTCTATTTCCACTCATTTTCTTGTAATTCTGTTACTTCCAGGAAAGGGATGTGCCCTGCCTGGCTTGATAATCACAGGAGGAAGCTGAAAAGATAGGGCCATCTCAATTAAATTTAGCCTAGATTATGTGACCCCTAGCTAACTACTCCCCACTCCAGTACTCTTGCCTGGAAAATCCCATGGGCGGAGGAGCCTGGTAGGCTGCAGTCCGTGGGGTCGTGAAGGGCCGGACATGACTGAGAGACTTCACTTTCACTTTTCACTTTCATGCATTGGAGGAGGAAATGGCAACCCACTCCAGTGTTCTTGCCTGGAGAATCCCAGGGACGGGGGAGCCTGGTGGGCTGCCGTCTATGGGGTCGCACAGAGTCGGACATGACTGACGCGACTTAGCAGCAGCAGCTAACTACTAGATGTGTGAGTGAAGCCAGATGAGACCAGTGGAACCTTCCAGGCAAGCCTGGCCTAGATTAGCCAGCTCCCTAGCTGACTGGCAGATAGGTGGGAATTAACAAATGGTTTCTGTTTTTTACTTACTGAGTTTTGGGTGTTTTGTTGCACTGCAGTAGCCGACAGATAAAAATATTTATCAAATTCTACTCTATGTCCTTTTTGTCCAAGACTCCATTTAATTAGTACTTAACTTAGTTTAAAATTTAATGAAAAAAATTTATATAGTGTAATAAAAAAATCAAAGTCTTACTTTGTGTGAAAATTTTGAAATAAAGAAAAATCTGTGTCTCGTCTATGACCCAACAACCAAATTTTGCCAAGAATTGTGTAACTTCAAGATTGACTGGTTGAGTGCATTGTAAACTATGCAGCTTGACAATAGAATTGCTTGATATTCTTTGGCTGGATCAATCTTAAATTACTGTCTTCCATAATATGAAGTCTCTTTTGAATCCTTCATAGAAAACACAACTACCTTGGGCTGTTATTGTGTCCATTTAACAGGTGAGGTAATGAAGGTGTAGAGAAAGTTTAAGATTACACAGTGACTACTGACTTCCAGGGTGATGAGCAATACAGGATGTTAGAAGAATCCTAACAACCTAAAATCTTTTTCTTTACCAAGGGACACAGTTGAGGAATGGTCTGGTATTCCCATCTCTTGAAGAATTTTCCACAGTTTATTGTGATTCACACAGTCAAAGGCTTTGGCATAGTCAATAAAGCAGAAGTAGATGTTTTTCTGGAACTCTCTTGCTTTTTCCATGATCCAGAGGATGCTGGCAATTTGATCTCTGGTTTCTCTGCCTTTTCTAAAACCAGCTTGAACATCTGGAAGTTCATGGTTCACATATTGCTGAAGCCTGGCTTGGAGAATTTTGAGCATCGCTTTACTAGCATGTGAGATGAGTGCAATTGTGTGGTAATTTGAGCATTCTTTGGCATTGCCTTTCTTTGGGATTGAAATGAAAACTGACCTTTTCCAGTCCTGTGGCCACTGCTGAGTTTTCCAGTTTGCTGGCATATTGAGTGCAGCACATTAACAGCATCATCCTTTAGGATTTGAAATAGCTCAACTGGAATTCCATCACTTTCACTAGATTTGTTCGTAGTGATGCTTCCTAAGGCCCACTTGACTTCGCACTCCAGGATGTCTGTCTCTAGGTGAGTAATCATACCATTGTGATTATCTGGGTCATGAAGATTTTTTTTTGTATAGATCTTTTTTGTGTATTCTCGCCACCTGTTCTTAGTATCCTCTGCTTCTATTAGGTCCATACCATTTCTGTCCTTTATTGTGCCCATCTTTGCATGAAATGTTCCCTTGGTATCTCTAATTTCTTTGAAAAGATCTCTAGTCTTTCCCATTCTATTGTTTTCCTCTATTTCTTTGCATTGATCACTGAGAAAGGCTTTCTTATCTCTCCTTGTTATTCTTTGGAACTCTGCATTCAAATGGGTATATCTTTCCTTTTCTCCTTTGCCTTTCTCTTCTCTTCTTTTCACAGCTATTTGTAAGGCCTCCTCAGACAACCATTTTGACTTTTGCATTTCTTTTTTTGGGGATGTCCTTGATCCCTGCCTCCTGTACAATGTCACGAACCTCTGTCCCTAGTTCTTCAGGCATTGTGTCTATCAGATCTAATCATTGAATCTATTTGTCACTTGCACTGTATAATCATAAAAGATTTGATTTAGGTCATACCTGAATGGTCTAGTGGTTTCCCCTACTTTCTTCAATTTAAGTCTGAATTTGGCAATAAGGAGTTCTTGATCTGAGCCACAGTCATCTCCTGGTCTTGTTTTTGCTGACTGTAGAGAGCTTCTCCATCTTTGGCTGCAAAAAATATAATCAGTCTGATTTCAGTATTGACCATCTGGTGACATCCATGTGTAGAGTCTTCTCTGTGTTGTTGGAAGAGGGTGTTTGTTCTGACCAGTGCGTTCTCTTGGCAAAACTCTATTAGCCTTTGCCCTGCTTCATTGCGTACTCCAAGGCCAAATTTGCCTGTTACTTCAGGTATTTCTTGACTTCCTACTTTTGCATTCCAGTCCCCTGTAAAGAAAAGGACATCTTTTTTGGGTGTTAGTTCTAGAAGATCTTGTAGGTCTTCATAGAACTGTTCAGCTTCTTCAGCGTTACTGGTCGGGGTATAGACTTGGATTACTGTGATATAATGGTTATCTGAGTTAAATTCACCCAGTCCAGTCCATTTTAGTTTGCTAATTCCTAAAATGCCGATGTTCACTCTTGCCATCTCCTGTTTGACCACTTTTAATTTGCCTTGATTCATGGACCTGACATTCCAGGTTCCTATGCAATATTGCTCTTTACAGCAGCAGACTTCACTTCTATCTCCAGTCATATGCACAACTGGGTGTTGTTTTTGCTTTAGCTCTGTCTCTTCAGTCTTTCTGGAGTTATTCTCCACTGATCTCCAGTAGTGTATTGGGCACCTACCGACCTGGGGAGTTCCTCTTTCAGTGTCCTATTTTTTGCCTTTTCATACTGTTCATGGGGTTCTCAAGGCAAGAATACTGAAGTGGTTTTCCATTCCCTTCTCCAGTGGACCACGTTTTGTCAGAACTCTCCACCATGACCCATACGTCTTGGGTGGCCCTATGCGGCATGGCTCATAGTTTCATTGAATTAGACAAGGCTGTGGTCCGTTTGCACGTCTTCCTTAGTTTTCAATAACTCTCTGGCCATTTTATACCCTCTAGTGGCCTCCTGAATTACTGCAGGTATATGATCCAGCCGGTATGCTGGATGCAGTTGTTGAAACAAGGGTTTTAAAGGATGTGTTTCATGATTGCATTTCATCTCTGACTGGATTCAGCTTCCTTCATAATATTAAATTATGTATTTAAAGAAGGTACAGTTATTTAAATGAAATATTTGAAACAAATTAATAAAAATTACTCAGAGAATCCAAGGAAAGTCCTCTTCTAACGTCTTGATGTCCAGTTGATACCTCTTCTAATAGATCCTTTTCCTCAGTGTTAATGAGAAGTCAGCAAATAAGTCAGTCAATAGGCACTCACTGAATGCTTACAAGTACTGTACACTCTTCTAGATACTAGGATCCAGCTGGAAGAAAGTGTCTTCCACTGTATTCCAACAACTGTTTCATTATCATTATTGACAATGAAATAAACACACACACACACACACAAACTTGCATGACTTACATAGGGACGAAAAGTTTGTGTTGTCCTTTCTAAGCCCAAGTGAATCTACACCACTTTTGTAGTGCTGCTGCTGCTGCTAAGTCGCTTCAGTCATGTCCAACTCTGTGCGACCCCAGAGACGGCAGCCCACCAGGCTCCCCCATCCCTGGGATTCTCCAGGCAAGAACATTGGAGTGGGTTGCCATTTCCTCCTCCAATGCATGAAAGTGAAAAGTGAAAGTGAAGTCGCTCAGTCGTGTCCGACTCCTAGCGACCCCATGGACTGCAGCCTACCAGGCTCCTCCATCCATGGGATTTGCCAGGCAAGAGTACTAGCTTGGTTAATTGTAATGAGATCAGATAAGTCATAGATAATGGGATAAATAAGACAAGATTTATGGTAAACCAAATTGACCATAACAAATGTACAATGAGTAAATTCAATTTTCTACAGCAAAAAGTTGAACAAGTGTCACAGTCTCTAATTCTGTAACAGTAAATCATTGCAGCTACAATAGAATTTCACAAGAACGCCTGTGGCAAACAACCCAATTTTATGATTTGTCTTCAAAGAGCCTTCACTCCATCTTGGCTAAGATTTATGTTTTTTGGTGTCTTCTGGACTCACTCTGGGCTTGTATTCTCAAATATGTGTGATAAGAATAGTATCTTCATCTTCTTGAAGTTCCTTAACTGTTTTTGAAATATGTAGCCTCTGATTTCAACTATAATCTTAATCAAGTTGAATCAAGGCCCCTAAGTTTATAATTTTCTGTTTTTATGCAGATGTGACACTGATGGCCAAGGTTGCTCACCTAAAGGAGCTTACATTCTTGCAGCAAAGAGAACTGTTGAGTATGTAGCTAAATCCCTAAGTCCATGGGAGCCGTGCCTCCACCATGCCAGGCTTCTCTTTCTCTCTAACCCTAGGTCCTTTGGCTTCCAGGGAAAATATTCAAAATACTACTCACCCTCTGTACAGGCAAAAGCTGTTAACTTCTTCCAGGATCTACTGACCCCGGCCGGCTTTGTTAGCACAGTTGTGTGTGTCCAGTGCACAGTGAGGCCATGCAAACTGAAATGTCAGAGTTTGGAACAGAGAAAGGTTTATTGTAGGGTATGGAAAGCAATGGTTGGCTTATGCCCTAGAAAGTCCTGAGCTCCCCGAAGGGTTTTGGCAAAGCATTTTTACAAGTCAGATGGGGTGGTCACAGGATATGTGATCAGTTCATGCACAATTCTCTGGTTGGGTGATGGTACGTGAACAGGATGGTATCACAGGGGTCGGTCCTTAGGCTCCAGGAGGCCTGGGGCTGTGTCTCAGGTCAAGCAGTTAACATCTTTCATTTGGTGGGGCATTTTCACTTCTGCAAAACAACTCAGGAAATGTGCATCAAATACTGTTATCTGGGTATTTCAGAGAGGAGCTGCAGCAGAGGATGGCCCCGTAGTGTCCTGCTTGGTTACAGCTTCCCCTGGCCCTGGGTCTTGGAGGGACTGGAAATCTGGTGACCAGTGCTCCTGGGAAGCCCACTTCCTTGTGCTGTGCCCAAGGCCATGCAGCCTCCACCTACTTACTCAGTGCCAGCTTCCCTGCTAGATGGTCAGAACCTTTCAGTGAGCTTCTCTCTGTCCATCTGGGAGTGAGGAGTCGATCCCAGAGGCACGCTGGGTACTCAACCTTCATTTCCTTCACTCAAGGCCTCTCCCCTGAAGGCTAACACCATGGGGCAGACCCAGGTTTTGTGAGGTCTGAAGCTTATATAATTGTGTGTGTGTGTGCACGCATGCATGCACATGTGTGTGTGTGTGCCCGTGCAAGCACTTTAAAGAAAATAATGCAAAATTAGGCATAATAATTAGATATGAAGGTGTATATTTAGAATGTGAAAGAAGTCATAGAAAATTAAAAAATAATTAAGCTAAACACCAGAAATGTCACAAAAATTCAGCAAAACAGTAGTTATTAACTGCCCAGTATATCTCTATAATACTTTTATATCTGTAACTGCATATTCTGGCAACCCACTCCAGTATTCTTGCCTGGAGAATCCCATGGACAGAGGAGCCTGGTGGGCTACACTCTACAGGGTCACACAGAGTCGGACATGACTGAAGTGACTTAGCATGCACACACTCTTCGAGCACATCCTCACACATGAAAGATTTTCTAGTATCATTTTGTGAGAGACGACAGCAGGATGGTGCTATGGATTGAATGTTTGTATGCCCTTCTCCCAAATTCAGATGTTGAAATCTAATCATCATGGTCTTGGTATTTGGAGGTGGGGCTCTTGGGAGGTAATTGGGTCAGGAGTGCAGAGCCATCAACATCGAGGCAAGACCAGCCACAAGATTACCAGCAAGAAGATTACCACTCACTAAAGGCTCAGATAATGGTTAGCATTTTTCAATGAAGTATTTTTTATTAAGATATGTGTGTTGTTTCTTTAGACGTAATGCTATTGTACATTTAAATAGACTACCTTATAGTGTAAACAACTTTTATATGCACTAGGAAATCAAAAAAATTCATGTGACTTGCTTTATTTGATACTCATTTTATTGAGGTGGTTTGGAACCAAACCTGTGGTATCTCTCAGGTCTGCCTACCTTAGGGTCCCTCCCAGGGCCTGGTGGGGGTGGCGGATCCATACTGGTGAGGGACCTGAAGCTTAAGATTCATGGTAAATTCTCCCCTGCTCTTCCCTATTAAAGAGGAATACTTTCTCACACCAGAAAGGCATGCCCTCTCTTCTATATGGGAAGAATTTCTCCCTGCCTGTCGCCTTTACCTCATTTACATCTGCTCCTCAGTCCCAGCAGTGAACTTCGCCCGTCTGTCTCCTGATACCACCTCTACCAAGGCCATCAGCAAACTTGGAATCCCAACAACTCTTTCAGGTCTCTCTCACTGGGCCTCCACACAGCATTTGCGCATTGTCACATTTTTGCATTTTCCCTCCTAGAAACAGCTCTTTTGGCTTCCATGACATAACCCCTGCGCCTCACCATACTCTGATTTCCTCTCTCACCCTGCTGTTGTCTCTGTCTTCCTAAATGTTGGCCTTCCTTCAGGTTCCAGCCTTTTCCAGCTTTTTGGCCTACACACAGCCTGGAGTGATGGCATGAAATGAAATGGAAAGTGTTAGTTGCTCAGTCATGTCTGACTCTTTGTAATCCCGTGGACTGTAGTCTGCCAGGCTCCTCTGTCCATGGAATTCTCTAGGCAAGAATACTGGAATGCGTAGCCATTCCCTTCTCCAGGGGATCTTCCCAACACTGGGATTGAACCTGGGTCTCCTGCATTGCAGGCAGATTCTTTACCAACTGAGCCACCAGGGACTCCCATAAACAGTGGTGGATACCTGCTTGCTCTGCCTTCCGAGTCTAGATCTTCAGCCTAGACCTTTAGACTGTGGGCTCAAGGCAGGGACCATATATCATTTAGGTTTGTATCTCCCATACCCAGCAGGTACCTAGTACGTGTCTGAATGAATGAATAGATGAGTGTTTACTGATGAGACCGAAGTTATATACCATTAAGTTGGAATGCTTAACCATGTGTGAAGTACTTTATACGGAGTGGAAAATACAGCAGTTTCTATCAGAGTGGCTTTCAGTCATCCCATTTAACTCTTCATCAGAAAGGAGAAGTCCTAAATATGAGAAAAGTGAAGACAAAACAAAAAACCCAACAGACCAACTCCATTTCACATGGAGGTCAGAATAAATACAGCTCGTTTTCATTAGAAACTCTTTGAAACCACTCTCTGGCATCTTCTCTTCTGAGCGGTTCTGGAAAACAATTTGCTTTAGCAGTTTGGTGAAGAAAGGCCAAGAAACGTAGAATTTCTTTAAACGTTTTTTTTCTGTTCTTTCAGTTATAGTCGATGACAGCTTCAAATTTTCTTAGACTGACATATATAAAATTGGACGGCATTTCTTTGTTGTGCAACTCCTAAATTCTTTCATCTGTTTTGAATATATTTCCCCCTTGAAGTCTGAATACATGCCTAGACTCTGTCTAAACACAAATTGTTTGAACAAAGAAGAAAAAGATCTAATTTAAGAGATCATTGTCCCTGAGCGGCACTGAAATCTCATTTGTTTGAATTTATTCACTTTTCCCAAACAATTGTTTAGTACACTAAAAAAAAAAAAAACTGGGATCTTAATTGAATTAATGCAGTATCTTTTCGGTAATAACGTCCTCTTAGGCTGTATAATAAATCAATTAGAATCCTACTCTGTGGCTAATATTTTGAGCTCTATCAGTATTCAGCTTCCAGTTTTGTTACTCTGTAAGCAAGAGATGAGGTGAAACCCACTCACAGCCCACACTTTTTGAAGTGAAACTGGGAAATCTGAAATTCTTGGAGGAAGCCAGTAGCGGCATGGGTTGTCTGTCTTGAAGGCTAGGAGAAATGGCAGATGTGAAGAGAGAAGGAGTTAAATAGCAATGCCCGAGAGAGAGGCAGAGTTCTGGAGGCTGCAAGAACCAGCAAGGAGCTTGAGAGTCCCTGCAAGAGGACTGAGTTCCTTTGCCATTGGAGCGTGGTTCTCGGGATGTGGTCACCAAGCAGCAGTAGCCATAGCACCTGAGAGCTTGTTAGAAATGCAGATTCTAGGGAATTCCTGGGAAGTCCAGTGGTTAGGACTCCAGTGCTCTCACTGGGTTTGTTCCCTGGTTGGGGAACTAAAATCCACAAACCATGTGGTGCAGGCAAAAAAAAAAAAAAAAAGCAGATTCTAGGCCCTTACCCCAGACCAACACGATCAGACTCTAGAGTCAGGGCCCAGCCATCTAGGTTTTAACAAGCCCCCTGATGATTCTGAAGCCCATTTAGGTTTGACATCTGCTTGGAGGGAGGTGGGCCACCACCGTGCCTGTGAAAATGTTCTATTAAAAACATCATTACTGAAATTTTTCTTAAAAAAATAGTATATTTTAGGCAATACTACACAGCTGATTTATTTTCTAAAGGAAACCAATTTATCTGGCTTTTTTTTTTTCTTTTCTCATGGTTACTGTCTGGGAGATAAGTGACATCATCTCCCATGATTGGGTGCTAAATAGGATCCATTTTTAAGGATGGGTGTAGAGGAACATTCTCAAGTCTCAGTATGGTTGATTACCCAGAGAAACAGGATAGATTGTCTTCCTGCTAAAATTATACAAGTCTTTATTAAATTTCACATCATTTGTATGTTATTATTTTCATTCAGTTGGTATGGCAAACAAAACAATTTGAGGTAGTAATTTTATCATTGCCATTAACTGAACTAAACTTTATTTTAACTTTCTACTTTTTTTCAAGCTTTTCCTTCTGTGTTCACGTTGGAGTGTTAATAGCATGTCAAACTAATTGCACTCCTCATGGTCTAATTCTATTCACTGTCATTTTTGGCAGTAAAATTTCGAGTTTGGCATGCTCTCACACTGACACGGGCTTGCTAAATTAGCTGAGCAGAATCTCAGAACTGCTAGAATAAATCCAGGCAGAAAAAAAATCCAAAAATATCATCCAGGATCATACAGGACATTTAAGAATTCTGGTTGGCTTATTTGTCCACTCCAGAAAAAGCTTGTTCTGTTGACCTCACCCTTGCCACTCTGGTTTTATTGATGATGGTGTTTGCTTTCAGAGTGTGTGAAGGACTCCATGGGTTACACATGACATGACAAAAACCCAACTCAAATTGATTTCAGCAAAGGAAGGTTATATTTGCTCTCATAACTGAGAAGACAAGGAGTGATCTGGCTTCAGGTGTGGCTGACGCCAGGGGCTTGAATGGTGTTGTATCAGGTAGTCTCTACAGTGGTTCCCAGTGATTCTTGCCTGCTGGTATTCTTGCCCTCTGTATTCCCTTTCTCTTGAGTGTAAGGTAGGACCTAGAGACTTGCTTCAAAGAGAATAGGGCAAAAGTGACAGATGTCATTTCCCAGATGAGGGCATGAAAGCACTGACTGCTGCCTTGTTTGCAATTGCTCACTCATTTTTTCCAGAGAGTTCTGGCTGGGTGACTCAAGCTGCCATGTTGTGGGCCATGCTGAGGCCCAGGTGGCAAGAAATGGACGTTTCAATCCTAGAACCAGTAAGAACCAGAGGCCTGCCAATAGCCACATGAGCTAGCTTTTAAGTGGGTCTTCTGAGACTTAGGACAGCCGTGTGAGTACAGCCTTTCTCCTACTGGGGCCTTGAGAAGACTGTGCTCCTGGGCACCATGTTGACTGCAGCCTTGTGAGAGACTCTGACTCTAGGTGGACCCTGGAACTTAGTAAATATCTGCTACATCATCAACAGGATTACTATTTCCACTGTTCTTTAAATGTAGAAACAAAATCTGCACTTGGCACTTCAGATAATGATTAATCAGCTCACCCTGTTCTGAACACTTCTAATAATATAGTTCAGTCTGCAATACATGTGTTTTTTTTTTTTTTGAGGGGGGGACAAGTGTTGCCACATCATACCATTGATTCAAGTTGATCTTATAATGAACAAAAAGTCTCTGCTTTTGTTTTATGTGAACTGCTGATAATCACATTGTCGCTATTCTGAACTCAGCTACTGAACACTGATGCTTATAGCATTCTTCGTTGTTTGTGCCCAGTGCTTTTGAATCTTTTCCTTTGTCCAGCAAATCAGTTGGATGTGCACTGTTGTTGGGTGGAGAGTTTGTTCGTTGGGTGAACATGCCGTCCATCCTGTCCCCCAAGGCATTGAGTGAGCTCATTCTAGACCCACTTTGGCTGATAATCAACCTGATCTCTTTGTTTAGTTGGCTATGGATGCTCCTAATGGTTCTAATTGTCAACTCAACATGGCTTCATATAGTCCACATGAGTGCCATAAAAGCCCCTTTCAAGTACTTGATTAAAATTCATATTCTGTATGTGGTCTGCATTATTACAACCTTATCAAAAAAGAAAAATATTTTATTGTTTCCAAATCATCATCTGTATTTCCGTCACTCAGAAGCCCCAGGAGGCAGGTTTCTTTATAACTTTTGCATTATATTATTGCTAATGTGTAAGAGTTCTGCTGTTCCATATTTTTGTTAACACTTAATATTATCAGAAGTAATTTTGTCAGTTTTGTGAGGGTGAAATGGTATCTTATGGTTGTTATAATAGGAGACACCCAATTATTAGAGATTGAGCATGTTTCCATATTTATTGACTGGGTTATGGTTTTCTTTGCCACTTTGTATTATTTGATCATTTTTCTGAACTTAGATTTTAAAAATCTAATAATATATCTTAGACGTGTCTATACACATGAATGTGTAGAGTACGTCAACAAAAAATCAAATAACAGTCAAGCTAAGAAAAAAGAAAAGAGAATTTTATTTGAGCCAAACTGAAGGTTATAACCCAGGAAACATTCTCAGAAGCTCTGAGAACTGTTTGATTAATCAGGAGTTAGAGATGCAATTTTATACATTTTTAAGACAAAGAATTTGTGTGTCATATTGATAGGTTAACAATTGTGCACACAGTTCATCAAAGTTTTTTTTTTTTTTAAGCCAGTTGTATATGTATTGATACAGAACAAGCCTTTGGCCAATGTGACCCCTATATGAGATGAAAAGGAAATATTGATAATTTTAGGATTACAGTGCTGGCATCTGAAGAAAGGGACCAATTTTTCTCAAAGGTTGATTTCCTCCTCCTGTTTTTTTTTGTTTGTTTGTTTGAAATGAAATAGTTTTTATTCTTCAGCAACTACCAAGATGACCCCCAGAGGTTCCAATAAGACAGTAACAATCCACCCTGCAGCTTTACTTCATGAAGGAGGGTGAAATCAAATCTATCTAATCTGAAGATCGGGCCTCAGCACGAGCCGGCCTCGGGGAAGAGAGGAGGGGACCGCTGTGGCGGAGGCGATGCTGTGGAGAACAAGGCACAGATGTGGAGCAATGGAGACACAGCCAGTCAGGGCTGACTGATTGCCTGCACAGCCCACCAAGTCCCCACAGATTTGAGCCAAGTCGTTTAGAAGGGATTCAGGCCACTGCATTGTTCTCGCAGAGGAGCAGCCAGCGTGCGCCCTCCTGCTCACTAGGGCTGGGTAACTGTGCAGCAATTTCATGACAGCTTCTGCTAGATATTTCCTGCTATCTTACTTTGTGTCCAAATCCACCTAAAGTACACACTGGTGTCCCCAGTGACTAAGAAAGGCTTTGTGCTCACTTTTTAAAAAAAATTTTAATTGGAGGCTAATTACTTTACAATATTGTGGTAGTTTTTGCCATACATTCACATGAATCAGCCATGGGTATATATGTGTTCCCCATCCTGACCTTCCCTCCCACCTCCCTCCCCATCCCATCCCTCAGGGTCATCCCAGTGCACCAGCCCTGAGCACCCTGTCTCATGCATCAAACCTGGACTGGTGATCTCTTTCACATATGATAATATACATGTTTCAATGCTATTCTCTCAAGTCATCCCACCCTCGCCTTCTCTCACAGAGTCCAAAAGTCTGTTATTTATATCTGTGTCTCTTTTGCTGTGCTCATTTTTAATTGTAGTTGATCCTGTTATGCAAAATAATAATTCAAACAAAATAAGAAAACAACACTGCAGAGTCTTAGGAGGGGCTGAGGGCTTTGTCCCAATTCCTCTTTACATGAAAATCCTGTTGCCACAGTGGGGAAAAAAAAAAAAAAAAAAGCCAGCTGAGGCAGCTGTCTCTAAGACCCTCAGATCACTGGTGAGGAAACTGCAGCTCCAGTTCAATAGGCGCCAGGCCCAACCAAGCCCACAAGGCAAGCACCCCCTTAGAGGGCAGAGATCAGGGCCAGAGTGGGTCTTCCACACACCTTTTATACAGCTGCTCCAATTCTTTGCTTAGTCTGTGCTGGGGCTGAAACTCATACATCATTGCATTTATGATCTTGCAAGACTGAAAACAACATAAAAAAGCCATGCCTTTTTTTTTTTTTAAGTTTCCCCCAAAGAGGTTTTGCAATCTACTTTTTAAATCAATTTATTCCTTTTGGAAGATTCACACTGAAAAGACAGGAGAATTATCAGTTGCCTAATTCACATCATTAATGGGAAGTAGGTATTTAAAGAGTATTAAAAATACTTAAGACCATGAACTCCTTCCTCGGATGTTTCATCCTGCTCCTGTGTGTCCCATTCAATGGATGACAGCTGGTCCAGAGCAGGACTCCCCGGGAAGAGTCCACTCTGACTGTCTGCCCTACTATCCAGAAGCAGTGAATCAGGCCTCTGAAATATTCCTTTTCTGCGTGAAAGACCTTCTTCTTTTCTATTGTAGAAAAATGTTGCAACCTTGCCACGAGGCCAGCTCTACTCTCAAGACATCAGTCCTTCTGCATGCCCCCTCACCAAGCCACACATACGACAGTCATGGAAAGGACTCTGACACAGATAAAGTCCAAAGGGAGAGCCTGGGGTCTAATCCCATGGTGACTCCTGTGAACCTGAAAATCACAAGATGGGATGGCAAGGAACCCCTAACCCACAGGGCACTTTCAGAGGTGTGGCAGGGATGGGTCACACAATCTGTCTAGGAGGAAGGGAGCTGCTGTGACACCACAGACCTGAGGGGGTAAAAGGGATGGTCACCAGACCTGCAGAGGTCAATGTGAGATAATACAGAACATCTGGAACATGATAAGTGCACACCATAAATGCAGATTATTATGCAAATGAAACTTAAAATGGCATTCTTAATCCTGTTTGTCCAGTCATAACGGACCTGTGGTCACATTCACCCATCACATCTCAGCTGGACAGCCATTTACCAGCTTCGTGAAGCCCAAACACCTTGCTGTAAAAGGAATATATGCATGTGAACAAACATCTCCCCTCACCCTGCTGAGTCCAGGAAGCAATAAAGTGAAAACTACCAAAGATAAAAGACAGGGTCAGTTACTATACTTAGCTCCAGCTATATAACAGAAGTAGCCCCTGGCACCAACTTCAAGAAAAAAAAGTGAAAAATACAGTTTAAATATTTGAATTTCAAAATGTTGATGTTCTCCTTTCCTAAGGCACAGTTAAGAGGCCCCAGAAAAACTGGTAATGCTGAGGGGTGTGCCCTGGAAACGACATGTCTGTGTTGCTGTGCGGCAGTGATAGGGAGGTGTCATTCCAAGGCAGCCAGCTGCTCTATGGCAAAGCAGACTTTCTTTGCAGTTTCTTCAAATTCTTTCTGTTTATTGTTGGCTTCCTTTGCGATTTTGTTCTTGATTCTTTCTTTATCCAGTTTCAAAAATTCACTGAGGGTTAATTCTTCAAACTGCTTCTTGACAGAAAGGAAAGCACAACCAGATGAATGCTTTTTATGTTCTTCTATAGGGTCGTCATCTGGCTCCCAGCCTTCCAACTCCTTGAAGCAGAAGAAACACTGAGCCAAGTCAGGCTTGCTCTCAGTGGGACAGTGGATGAAGCCTGCCGGCAGCCATCTGCTCCGAGATGCAGACGCAGCCCTCTAAGAAGGGCCAGTTCTTAAATGTGGAGATGCAGTGGTTCTTGAGGTAGAGCTCCCAGGCCGGAGGCAACCACCGGGTGCCCATCCCACTGCCACCAAGTGATGCCTCGATTCAAATCCAGCGGTTGATGGCCTCTGCGAGGCATGTCGGGGCATCCTCCTGTTTTAAGGAGGTCTGGTTAATGTATAACTTAGATGTACACTGCACTTTCCATTGGGAAAGTCCTACCACAAAGGGCTCACGTCATTATTTTTTTCTTTTTGTTTTCATTTGATTGTCCTACCATAGAAAAACATTTATGATTTTTCCTCCTCATCTTCCTCCTTTTGATCGTAAATCTTTACAAAGAAAGCATTAGGTGATCAACTATTTGGTCCCTTGTTGCCCGGATGGTTCCTTGCCTGCCCTAGATCATGTCCCTCAGTGCTGGGCCTTGAAAATGAGTTCTTTCTTTCTTTCCTTTTAGAGAGTTATGCTAAGGGCTTATAGTCAATCCTAGGGTGTCCAAGAGGACTTAGGCCAATTTTATCTTACATGTGCATTGTGCATGTCCAGTATCTTGTATAGAATTATAGATTTGATCAGCAGTTTCAATTCATTTGAATTCATTTTAAATTCATGTTAAAATTCAGTTTAATTCACTAAGCATTGTATATGTGTATGGCGATGGTTTAGTCGCTAAGTCGTGTCAAACTCTTGTGACCCTGTGGACTGTAGCCTACCAGGCTGCTTAGTCCATGGGGTTCTCCAGGCAAGAATACTGGAGTGGGTTGCCATTTCCTTCTCCAGGGGATCTTCCCAACCCAGGAAATGAACCCAGGTCTCCTGCATTGCAGGCAGATTCTTTACCAACTGAGCTATGAGCGGGGCTTTGTATGTGTATATATATAATCATAGTAAATTAATTGAATGCAGTAAATAAGCATATAAATATATTGATGGAGAAAAGTTTTATAGATTATGCATTCGTTCAGTCATCTCAATTTGTACAATCATTGTACATGTGCTTTTGACAGTAGACTTAAAGCAAGCAGTGATACATGTCATGAGTAATTTGATAGCCAGGAAAAGGATGATAACGCATATTATGAAACTAACAACTGTCTGGAAAGCAGAGAGGAAAAAATTTCCTAGTCCTGAGGGGAGTCAACTAAATAGGTCATTTAAAAGGGCAGTGTTTCTTACATCTTGTAACTATTTTGCTCTTTGGAAAATTTTTCCCAGGCATCTGTCAACCTCTTTAGAACTGCTGACAAAAGTGCAACAAGTAGTGTGAGTGATAGCACAAATGTTATGTGTTAACATAATATTAAACCACAGATCTCTGTCTTGCAGGCTTTCCAAAAGCTGTCTGTATGATACTTGACATGGCGGGGGCTGCTGGCATCAGTGACTTATGGTTGTTTTTTTTTTTTTAATTTAATGTATCTATTAAACAACTAAGGGACAGAGCAAAGGTTCCTAGGGTAAGTTGTGTCTGGTCTTTAAGAATTGAATATAATTCAGAAAAGGGATGGACATATTAATGTGCTGGGAATTTGAACCTGAAAGGTTAGGCCAGAGGGAGATTGATCTGAGTAAGTGGTAACATTCAGTTCAGTTCAGTCGCTCTGTTGTGTCCGGCTCTTTGCAACCTCATGGACTGCAGCATGCCAGGCTTCCCTGTCTGTCACCAACTCCCGGAGCTTGCTCAAACTCATGTCCATTGAATTGATGATGCCATCCAATGATCTTGTCCTCTGTCATCCCCTTCTTTTCCTGCCTTCAATCTTTGCCAGCATCAGGGTCTTTTCCAATGAGTCAGTTCTTTGCATCAGGTGGCCTAAGTAATGGAGTTTCAGCTTCAGCATCAGTCCTTCCAATGAATATTCAGGACTGATTTCCTTTAGGATGGACTGGTTGGATCTCCTTGCAGTCTGAGGGACTCTCAAGAGTCTTCTCCAACATTAGGAACACTGAGAAGTCAGTGACAGGAATTCCAAGAGATTTAAGTTGACCTTGTATTGCCCGAGGAATTTGATGACAAATCAAACAGTTAATTGTCCCCTGTAGCTTTGTGATAGTTTTACTAAAGAGTTTTCATTCCATCTTAAGCATTGGCACAAAGTCATGGCCAGAAATAGAACAATAACTTTCAATTTTGATGGAGACAGACACTTTGACAGAGAGGTAATTGGAACTAGTAAGATAAGTATTACAGACCGGCCTCAACTCTTGGATTAGCTGTCTACCACTGCTGTCATCTTCTTGTTCTGACTTGGTGGGGCCTTTCTTAGTCAAAGCCGGCTGTCAGAAATACAAGTTGCACTCCATTCAGGAGGGGAGGCCTTATTGAGGTGAGAAAGGTGAATCCCACAGCCTACTCCTTGAAGTTTTGCAGCACAGGGATTTGCTAACAATACTGATATGGTCCTTTCCAACATGGTTGTAAAGAGTCCTTTATTTTATGTCTTTTCCAATGGACAAAATCTCTGGGGTCCTTAAAGTCTAGTTCTCACTGGAGCTCACTATGGAAGGAATCAGTTACTAATTCGTCAAGCGCTTTGATGTGTCCTTGACAGTAATGTAGAATATCACATTTAAGAAGCGTTGGTTTATAAGTACCTTCATCTAGATGCATAGGTTGTCTAGTAATTATTTCAAAAGGAGACAGTGCTGACCAAAGTGGATAGACCTAAGGTTGAAGAATACCAAGGGAAGGACTTTTGGCCACGGAAGAGGAAAAGCCTCTGAAAGTTTAGGCAATTGTGTTTTAATTGTGCTGTTGGATCTTTTATCAGTCCTGAGGCCTGAGGGTGATAGGCACAGTGAAAATGCTGCATTATCAGCCAAATCTCACAAGTAGATTTAATGACTGCTCCAGTAAAATAGGTTTTCTGGTCACTGTGAAGCTCAAAGGAATCCCTCAAACTGGAACTGTTCTTTTCAATAGTAATTTGCCTACCGTTAAGGCTGTTGCTCTTCTGCAAGGAGACACTTCCATCCAGTGTGAAAAACATGTCTACCATTACCAGGATGTATTTGTAGACTTGAGAGGAAGGCACCTGGATAAAATCCAGTTGCCAAACTTGAAAGGGTTCCTTTGGGAGGGGAAAGTGGCCTTGAGAGCCATGAAAGGGCTTATCAGGATTATATTTAGGATAGATAAAGCGTTGGTCATAAATTTTACAAGCTATAGTGGGAGAAGGTTTCGAGATGTATTGTTTTCCCCATAATATCATTTTTTTTAAGATGCCCAGTGGATCAGGAAGTGAACATGTTGGAGTAAAGGTAATTAAACCCTGTGCTGTTGTTTAGTCACTAAGTCATGTCCGACTTTTTTATGACCCCATGGACTGTAGCCCGTCAGGCTCCTCTGTCCATGGGATTTCCCAGGCAAGAATACTAGAGTGGATTGCCATTTCCTTCTCCAGGGGATCTTCCCGACCCAGGGGTCAAACTCACATCTCCTGCACTGCAGGCAGATTCTTCACCACTGAACCACCTGGGAACCCCAGTTGAACACTTGCTGCTGCTGCTGCTAAGTCGCTTCAATCGTGTCCGACTCTGTGTGACCCCATAGACAGCAGGCAGCCCATCAGGCTCCCCCGTCCCTGGGATTCTCCATACAAGAACACTGGAGTGGGTTGCCATTTCCTTCTCCAAGGCATGAAAGTGAAAAGTGAAAGTGAAGTCGCTCAGTCGTGTCCGACTCTTAGCGACCCCATGAACTGCAGCCCACGAGGCTCCTCTGTCCATGGGATTTTCCAGGCAAGAGTACTGGAGTGGGGTGCCATTGCCTTCTCCGAGTTGAACACTTATGGGTACTATAAACCTTTTATCTGATCTGAACCATATTTGTGAGATGGGATCAAAATATACGCTTTTTTCTTACAGGCCTGCTTTTCATTTTCTGAAGCTAGTTCTTCAGCCTGCAAAAGAAGTTTCTTAACAGTTTCATCAGAGTTATGTTTGAGCAGAGGACATACTCAAAATTAGGAGAGAACAGACTTAAGGCAGCTTGTTTGGTTTCTTCATCAGCCAGTCAACTCCCTTTGGCTTCTGTTGAATCAGATTTGGAATGTCCAGATGTTTTAACGATGGCCAGCTGTTTGGGCAATTGGATGGAGTCGCATGGTTTTGAGACTAGCTGTCTATTCTTTTTTTTTAATTAATTCATTTTAATTGGAGAATAATTGCTTTGCAATATTATGACGGTTTCTGCCATACATCAACATGAATCAACCACGGGTGCATGTGTCCTTCCATCCTGAACCCCCTTCCCACCTCCCTCCCCACCGCATCCCTCTGGCTTGTCTCAGAGCACCAGAGTGTCCTGCTTCATGCATCAAATTTGCACTGGTCATCTATTCTGCATATGTTAACATACATGTTTCAATGCTATTCTCTCAAATCATCCCACCCTGGCCTTCTCCCACAGAGTCCAAAAGTCTGTTCTTTACATCTGTGTCTCTTTTGCTGCCTTGCATATAGGATCATCATTGTTGTCTCTCTGACTTCTGTATATATGCGTTAATATATTGGTGTTTCATTTTCTGACTTACTTCACTCTATATAATAGGCTACAGTTTCATCAACCTCTAGCTGTTTATTCTTTAATAAGCTGATTAGAAGAGCTAAGAAATATCCATAGCATTCCAAAATCATGCACTACTCTGAAACCATAGAGGCTATCAGTATAAATATTGACTCCTTGATCTTTGGCTAATTGACAAACCCTACTCAATGCAGTCAGTTCAACTTGTTAGGCTGATTTGGTGCCTGGTAGATAAGAACTTTCAATTATTTCTGCTGTTGAAGTTACTGCATACCCAGTTTGATAATGTCCTTCTTCATTGTTTGACAAGGATCCATCTTAAACCGAATTAAATCAGCCTTATCAATGGGAACTTCTTGTGAACTTGTCCTAGGAGTGAGAAGATAGTTAACATTCTTGTGAATCAGTCCTAGGAGTAAGAAAATACGAGTTAGCGTGATTCGGCCATGCTGTTGTCATCCTGATGCCCTGGAAGCAGAGTTGTGGGGTTAAGACTATTACATCAAGCCAAGTATTGCACCATGCGATGACCTTGAGGGATGGGATGGGGGCGGGGGAGAGGAGGGAGACTCAAGAGGGAGGTGATACATGGATAATTATGGCTGATTTGCACTGTTGTGTGGCAGAAACCAATACAACTTTGTAAAGCAATTTTCCTCCGATTGAAAAAAATTAGCCAAAATGTTATCGGGTGACGAGAGTAACAGTACTTCCTAAGAGGACAAGCGACTCACTCACAGAATAGTGTTGAATATGATGAGAATTTGACAGTCAACTGATTGAGGAACATAAATAGAGGAGACCTTTGATGGAGACCATTGTAAGTTCTTTAATAGCTTTGCATAAGAGAGATGTTGCTGAAATAACCCTCATACAGGGTGGGAGCCTTCTTGTCATCAAATCTAACTCCTGACAATAATATCCTACAGGTCAATTTTGGTCACCGTGGCTCTGAGTTAATACACCCAGGTGTTTCCTCTGTCTTCATGCTCCAAGAGAAAAAATGGTGATGTATAGTTAGGATGGCTGAATGTTAAAGCCTGAGCTAATGCAGATTTTAAACCATTTATAACTTTCCTCCCTCTATCATCCATTCAGTTGGGTCTGGCTGGTCAGTCTTTAATAATGTGTACAGAGGTTGGGCAATGTGGGAAAAACTAGGTCCCCAATTTGTGCAATGTCTGGTTAGACCTAGAAATCCTCTTAGTGGTTTGCTTAGGGGAGTGATAAAGCTGGGATTCCTTTAATTCTTTCAGAGTCAATCAATATTCCTTCTTTAATATTAAGTGACCTGAATATTTATGTCACAGCGGGTTAGCAGAATGGTAGTTTGTCTTTGAAAGTCTTATGCTGCTTAGAAGCTAACAGTTGTAATAGATGGATAGTATCTCTTTGGCAGTCTCGCTGCTCAGTCCTGGAAGTAAATCATCTATGTATGGAAATAAAGCAGAGCCATTAGGAAAGTTGCACATCAGCCAAATCAGTTGAAACAAATAAGTAGGGTTTTTAGTATAGCCTTGTAGTATAACCAGCCAGGTATATTGACCCTCTTCCCATGTGAAGGTGAAGAGTTGGTGCCTTGCTTTTTCAACTGGAATGCTAAAGAATACACTACATAGAAATAGTCGGTGTCCGCTGGAAGGGCTGAGAACAGAGTGTGAGAATAAGCAGGAATCACAGGCTGGAAAGGAGTCAGAAAATTATTTATAGATCTCAGTTCCTGAACAAACCTACAGTCTTTTTCCATTTGGCTTTCTTAACAGGAAAATTGAGTATTACAGCACTGATACAAGGAATTATAAATCTTTTTTCACAGAATTCCTGAATAATAGGTATTATTCCATTTACTGCCTCTGGTCTGATGGATATTCACTAATATTGGGGTCAGACTTGGAGTTATCAATAGTTAATTTAATACCAGGAGACACTTTAAATTTGCCAGTATCTGAGGAAGAAGATGAAGATTTCTCAAGCGCTTATAATAGTAAATGATTAATTTGCCCTTGGTTTGTCTGTTTTCATAACCATTTTTTTCAGTAATTATGTTCTGATATGATTCTATGTCTTCTAAATCTAAAACCATTTCACATTTACATGAAAAGCAATGTGCACATTATATGCCTCTAAAAGGTCTCATCCTGCCAGATGAATTATACCACATTTTAACAAAAGGGAATACATATTTCCCTGTGATAGTATCTAGCAAAAAAGTTATAGGCTATCATTAATCAACCGGGATACTGTACTTAACTTTCTAAGTTTCACTTAACATCACTTAGTATGATAATTTCTGGGTCCAGTCATGTAGATGCAAATGACATTATTTATTTCTTTTTTATGACTAGCTGTCTCTTGTATGTATATAACACATCTTCTTTAATCTGTGTATGTATATTATGATTGCTTCCATCCCTTGGCTGTGGTAAATGGTGCTGCATAAAGTTGGGGTACATGTGTCTTTTCCAGTTACAGTTTCCAGCAGATACATGCCCAACAGTGAGATTGCTGGATCATACAGTACCTTTGTTTTTAGGTTTTTAAGGAACCTCCATCCTGTTCTCTGCAGGGCCTATTATGAAACTGCATTCTTAAGCAGAGGCAAAGGAGGGTTCCCTTTGCTCCAGGCCCTCTCCTGCGTCTATCTTTGGCACACTATTAGATGTATAGCAAACAAACAGGAGGAAGGTGATATACCCTTGTCATTTTGATTGTTGTTATTATTGTTCAGTTGAGTGGTGGTGTGTGACTAATTGTGACCCCATGTACTACAGCACGTCAGGCTTCCTATCTCCCAGAGTTTGCTCAAATTCATGTCCATTGAGTCGGTGATGCCATACAACCATTTCATCCTCTGTCATCTCCTTATCATCCTGCCTTCAATCTTTCCCAGAATCAGGGACTTTTCCAATGAGTCAGCTCTTTGCATCAGGTGGCCAAAGTATTGGAGCTTTAGTTTCAGCATCAGTCCTTGAGTGAATATTCAGGGTTGATTTCCTTTTAGGACTGATTGGTTTGATCTCATTGCAAACCAAGGGACTCTCAAGAGTCTTCTCCAGCACACAATTTAGAATTCTTTGGCACTCAGCCCTCTTTATGGTCCAACTCTCCCATCAATACATGACTACTGGAAAAACCATAGCTTTGCCTGTACAGATCTTTGTTGGCAAGTAGTCCCTTGCAGCTGCCACCTAACCTGCTAATCCCTTGACTACTGATTGCTGATTGATTCTGTGTCATTACACTAATGTGACATGGAGAAGCATTAGGTGCACAGATCTTAGGTACAGCTAGTTGGAACCACAGCAGGGATTTACAGTGGGTTTTCTTTTTCCTCCCAAGTTGGTCACTTTCCGTGTATCAGTGTCCATCCTTTGAAGCATGGCCCTGGCAGGTGTGGACTTCGTATTTGCCAGTGTTTTCAGGGGATGTTGCTCTAAAAACACACATTCTAGCCTCCCAGATTCCTTTTTTGGGTTGCTCTTTCTAAATCTGTCTATCTATATGGAGGCCTATAAAAAGTTCTCAAGGAAATTTTAATCATGACTCACACACGTACAAAGCTGGTTACAATATAAACGTGGCTTGGCTTCCTGTGACCCTTGCTAGGTCCTCCTTTGTCATTGCAAATGGCATTCTTTCCTTCTTTTTGGGTGGCTTTGTGCCTTTCGCTGGTAAATATGTACCACATGATGTTGTCCATGCATGTGTCGATTTCCCTCTCGGTTGCTTCTGTGTTTTGTCTCTTGGAACTAGTGCAGCCGTGAAGTTTGGGGTACACATGTCTTTTTAAAGTACAGCTTCATCTGGCGACAGGCCCAAAGATAGGGGGGCCAGATCTTAGGCTGTTGGAGTCTTGAGTTTTTTCAAGCACCGCTCTGCTATTCTTTACAGTGGGTGTTGACTAATTGACATTCCCATGGGATGCCGAAGAGCGTTCCCTTTTCTCAGGTCCTCTGCAGGGTTCCTGGTTTGCCCACATGTTAATATGGCCCATCCTTTGGGCTCAAAGGTGATAATGAGTTGATGGGTGTTGTTTCCAATTTTAATTTTGTTTTGGAAAATAGCCAATTGACATTGTGGTGGTCCTTCTCTGTGGATCGAGAGGGCCTCAGCCTTTGATATATGTGGATCTCTTCTCCCCCAAATGGCCCTCCCTGCCATGCTGCCATATGATGTCACACAGAGTTCAGTGTGCTCCACAGCAGACCGAGTTGGTCATTTATTTTGAATAGAGCCATGTGTACAGTCCTACAAGACCTGCTGCTGCTGCTGCCGCTGCTGCTAAGTCGCTTCAGTCGTGTCCGACTCTGTGTGACCCCATAGTCGGCAGCCCACCAGGCTCCCCCGTCCCTGGGATTCTCTAGGCAAGAATACTGGAGTGGGTTGCCATTTCCTTCTCCAATGCATGAAAGTGAAAAGTGAAAGTGAAGTTGCTCAGTTGTGCCCGACTCTTAGCGACCCCATGGACTGCAGACTACCAGGCTTCTCCGTCCATGGGATTTTCCAGGCAAGAGTACTGGAGTGGGTTGCCATTGCCTTCTCTAACAAGACCTTCTAGAACACCCAAAAAAGATGTCCTTTTCATTATAGGTGACTGGAATGCAAAAGTAGGAAGTCAAGAAATACCTGGAGTAACGCAAATTTGGCCTTGGAGTACAGAATGAAGCAGGGCAAAGGCTAATAGAGTTTTGCCAAGAGAACTCACTGGTCATACTAAACACCCTCTACCAACAACACAAGAGAAGACTCTACACACGGATATCACCAGGTGGTCAATACCGAAATCAGATTGATTATATTTTTTGCAACCAAAGATGGAGAAGTTCTATACAGTCAGCAAAAATAAGACCAGGAGATGACTGTGGCACAGACTGTGAACTCCTTATTGCCAAATTCAGACTTAAACTGAAGAAAGTAGGGAAAACCACTAGACCATTCAGGTATGACCTAAATCAAATCCATTATGATTATACAGTGGAAGTGAGAAATAGATTCAAGGGATTAGATCTGATAGACAGAGTGCCTGATGAACTATGGATGGAGGTACATGACATTGTACAGGAGGCAGGGATCAAGACCATCCCCAAGGAAGAGAAATGCAAAAAGGCAAAATGGTTGTCTGAGGAGGCCTTACAAATAGCTGTGAAAAGAAGAGAAGCTAAAGGCAAAGGAGAAAAGGAAAGATACACCCATTTGAATGCAAAGGTCCAAAGAATAGCAAGGAGAGATAAGAAAGCCTTCCTCAGTGATCAATGCAAAGAAATAGAGGAAAACAATGGAATGGGAAAGTCTAGAGATCTCTTCAAGAAAATTAAAGATACCAAGGGAACAACATTTCATGCAAAGATAGTCACAATAAATGACAGAAATGGTATGTACCTAACAGAAGCAGAAGATATTAAGAACAGGTGGCAAGAATACACAGAACTATACAAAAAAGATCTTCATGACCCAGATAATCATGATGGTGTGATCACCAACCTAGGGCCAGACATCCTGGAATGTGAAGTCAAGTGGGCCTTAGGAAGCATCACTATGAACAAAGTTAGTGAAGGTGATGGAATTCCAGCTGAGCTATTTCAAATCCTAAAAGATGATGCTGTGAAAGTGCTGCACTCAATATGCCAGCAAATTGGAAAACTCAGCAGTGGCCACAGGACTGGAAAAGGTCAGTTTTCATTCCAACCCCAAAGAAAGGCAATGCCAAAGAATGCTCAAACTACCATACAATTGTACTCATCTCACATGCTAGTAAAGTAATGCTCAAAATTCTCCAAGCCAGGCTGCAACAGTATGTGAAATTCCAGATGTTTAAGCTGGATTTAGAAAAGGCAGAGGAATCAGAGATCGAATTGCCAACATCTGTTGTATCACAGAAAAAGCAAGAGAGTTCCAGAAAAATATCTACTTCTGCTTTATTGACTATGCCAAAGCCTTTGACTGTGTGGACCACAATAAACTGTGGAAAATTCTGAAAGAGATGGGAATACTAGACCATCTGCCCTGCCTCTTGAGAAACCTGTATGCAGGTCAGGAAGCAACGGTTAGAACTGGACATGGAACAACAGGCTTTGGAACAACAACCTAATTTCCTGGTTCCAAATCAGGAAAGGAGTACGTCAAGGCTGTATATTGTCAACCTGCTTATTTAACTTATATGCAGAGTACATCATGAGAAACTCTGGGCTGGATGAAGCACAAGCTGGAATCAAGATTGCCAGGAGAAATATCAATAACCTCAGATATGCAGATGACACCACTCTTATGGCAGAAAGCAAAGAAGAACTAAAGAACCTCTTGATGAAAGTGAAAGAGGAGAGTAAAAAATTGGCTTAAAACTCAACATTTAGAAAACTAAGATCATGGCATCTTGTCCCATCACTTCAGGGCAAATAGATGGGAAAACAGTGGAAACAGTGTCAGACTTTATTTTTGGGGCCTCCAAAATCATTGCAGATGGTGACTGCAGCCATGAAATTAAAAGACACTTGCTCCTTGGAAGAGAAGTTATGATCAACCTAGACAGCATATTAAAATGCAGAGACATTACTTTGCCAACAAAGGTCAATCTAGTCAAACCTATGGTTTACCAGTAGTCATGTATGGATGTGAGAGTTGGACTATAAAGAAAGCTGAGTGCCGAAGAATTGATGCTTTTGAACTGTGGTGTTGGAGAAGACTCTGGAGAGTCCCTTGGACTGCAAGGAGATCCAACCAGTCCATCCTAAAGGAAATCAGTCCTGAATATTCATTGGAAGGACTGATGTTGAAGCTGAAACTCCAACACTTTGGCCACCTGATGTGAAGAGCTGACTCATTTGAAAAGACCGTGATGCTGGGAAAGATTGAAGGCAGGGAGGAGAAGGGGATGACAGGGGATGAGATGGTTGGATGACATCACCAATTCAATGGACATGAGTTTGAGTAAACTCAGGGAGTTGGTGATGGACAGGGAGGCCTGGCATGCTGCAGTCCACAGGTTTGCAAAGAGTAGGACACGACTGAGCAGCTGAACTCAACTGAACTGATATGTACAGTCGGTGCCAACTGCCTAAGGATCCTGTCTCCACCATGCCCCGTTATTCCCCTGTAGCAACCATAGTGAATGAACTTACATTTGTGTATGTGTACAAGTCTAGTTACACCAAAGCACAGTGGTGTCTGTGGCTGGAAGAGCCACATGAGTCTGAAAAGTCATGGAGTCTCCATCTCTCCCAGGGTGGGGTTGCCACCTCCAGCTTCCTTCCTAAAGATTTGCTGCAGAATGGGATGACAGCAGCCTCAGCCGGGCAAATTTG
The DNA here is from genome assembly GCF_002263795.3 of Bos taurus. Lineage (NCBI taxonomy): Eukaryota > Metazoa > Chordata > Mammalia > Artiodactyla > Bovidae > Bos > Bos taurus. The sequence goes on from NC_037331.1 coordinate 47,247,008, forward strand.
TGTATGTATGTGAGTCTGTCTCAGTTTTGTAAATATGTTCATTTGTATGATTTCTTTTTGGATGCCACATGTAAGGCCTATCATCAGATATCTTGTTTTTTCTTTGTCTGTCTTTGTTCCCTCAGTATGTCAGTCTCTGGGTCCATCCACGTGGCTGCAAATGGCATATTTTCATTCTTTTTAATGGCTGAGTAGCATTCCCTCGTATTCGCGTCCTCCATGTTCTGGTCCATTCTCTGTCGATGGACATTATGGTTGTTTCCATGTCGTGGCTGTTGTCAGTAGGGCTGCAGCGAACTTTGCAGTCCTTGTGTCTTTCTCAAGTAGACATCTCTCTGTCCATAAACCTCCTTATATATCAAGAGAATCGGGGGATTGCTGGATCAGAAGCTCTCTTTGTTTTCAGGATTGGAAGGACCTTCTATGCTGTTCTCTACTGTGGCTGTTACCTATTTACTGCAGAGGCACAGGAGGCTCCCCTTTCTTCCAGGTCCTCTCTTGCATTCTTCGTTTGCAGCCATTTTGATGATGCCCAGTGTGTGGTCTTTGAGGCAATACCTCTTTGATTTGCAGTTTTCTAGGGATGAGCCATGGAGAGGAGTATTTTATCTGATGGAGTTCTTTTTTCCTCCCCATGTACAAGGTTTGTGAAATTTACCCTTTGAGAATGGCTCTGGAAAGCCTGCTGCAGCTGCTAAGTCGCCCCAGTCGTGTCCAACTCTGCGCGACCCCATAGACGGCAGCCCACCAGGCCCCGCCGTCCCTGGGATTCTCCAGGCAAGAACACTGGAGTGGGCTGCCATTTCCTCCTCCAATGCATGAAAGTGAAAAGTGAAAGTGAAGTCGCTCAGTCGTGTTTGACTCTTAGCGACCCCATGGACTGCAGCCTACCAGGCTCCTCCGTCCATGGCAGGAGGAGCATTTTCATTTCCTCCGTCCATTTTCTAGGCAAGAGTACTGGAGTGGGTTGCCATTGCCTTCTCCCTGCTTCAAACTGTTATTTGATGACCCGCTCTCAGGCAGTCCTTGAGTGCTAGAGTCAATTTCAGCCCCACACAATTTGTGAATTTGAAGTTTCCGCATGGGTTTTGAAGTTGTTACCAGAAAGTGCCACAAGGTGGCAGCACTGGGTGATTCCCATGTGCGCTCGAGGGGCACCTGGGCCTCCGTGAAAGTCGGCTTCTCCCGGTTACCCTTCACCCGCCTTCCCACCAATCCCAAACCCTGGAATTTTGCCCGGCTGAGGCTGCTGTCATCCCAATCTGCGGTGAATCTTTAGGAAGGAGGCTGGAGGTGGCAACCCTGCCCCGGGAGAAGTGGAGACCCCATGACTTTACAGAGCTCTTCCAGCCACAGGGACCACTGTCCTTTGGGTGCACTAGATTTGTTTAAGCTCTGGAGGGCAGACCCCCATTTGTAGACTGTGGTTCCATTCCAGGGGACAAGCACGACAGGCCCAGTGAAGGCTCAGTTTCTGGCACAAGCTTCTCAGCTTCCTCAGCCCAATACCATGCAGCCCTGGGTCCCAAGGCTGCTAGGGTGCAGGCATGGGACTCCAGCCCAGGTCAGTGTGCCTCAGCAGAATATAGTAGGCTTTCCATTTATGTGCCAAATCAATGTTTCTTTTGTGTGGCTTAGGGTAGACTCTCCATGATGTGTGTGGTCATGGGAACAGCAACTTCAGGTCCACAGAGATGTATATGTAGTCTTGTAGGGCATTTTGCCCGTCTGTCTGGGTTGTACAGGAGGATGAGTAGGGTTCCCTGTCCTTATCTGTAGGTCCTTGTGGAGGCCTGTTTTTATATCTGTATGTCTGCATGTCTCTGATGATGCAACTCCTGATGATTCCCCTCTGAGGTTTTTCCAGTCGGACCAAGTGGGTTTTCAGTGTGTGAGTCACTGTCTCTTTTCTCAGTGAGTCGATGTGATTGAATTTTGAGCTTCCTCCTGGAAGTGATACCGTATGATATTGGTCTTCCTGGTCTTCCTCTGGCTGACTGGCTTGGCTTCCTGGGGTCCTCGCTAGGTCCTTCTTTGTCGCTGCCGGTGGCACTCTTTCCTCCCTTTTGGATGACTTGTGCCTTTCCCTAGTATGTTTGTACCACATCATGTTGTCCAGGCCTGTGTTGATTTCCATGTTGGTTGCTTCTGTGGTTTGGCTCTTGGAAGTAGTGCTTCTGTGAAGGTTGGGGTGCACATGTCTTTTCAAGTGTATTTTCCTCAGTAACAGGCCCAAGGATGTGTGCTCCAGGTCTTAGGCCATGGCTGTCTTGAGGTTTCTTAGGCACCTCTCTGCTTTTCTTTAGAGAGGTTGTTAACTGACATTTCCAGTGGAGGCAGGAGAGGGTTCCCTTTTCCTAGGCCCTCTGCGTGGTTCCTGGTTTGCCCACTTGTTGATGGTGTCCATCCTGTTGGCTGGGAGGTGATACCGAGTTGTTGGGTGTTGTTTCCAATTTTTATTTTGTATTGGAGAAGAGCCAGTTGACATTGTGGCGGCAGATCCAGGTGGACCGCAGAAGGACTTGGCCGTCCATATACATGCATCCGTTTTCCCAAAACTGCCTTTCCATCCAGGCTGCCTCATGACATTGGGCAGAGTTCTCTGTGCTTCACAGTAAGACCTTGTTGGTCATTTATTTTAAATAGAGCCGTGTGTACATGTAGATGCCAACTCCCCAAGGATCCTGCCCACCCCACCTCCCCCCTCCCTTCCAGTTTATTCCCCTTTGGCAACTTTAAGTTCATTCTGGATATCTGTGAGTCTGTCTTGGTTTTGTAAATATGTTCATTTGTATGATTTCTTTTTGGGTGCCACATATAAGGGATGTCATCGAATATATTGATTTTCTCCTTTTCTTAATTCCCTCAGTATGTCAGTCTCTGGGTCCATCCACGTGGCTGCAAATGGCATATTTTCATCCTTTTTAGTGGCTGAGCAGCATTCCCTCCTATATGTGTCCCCCTTGTTCCTGGTCCATTCATGTGTCGGTGGACATTATGGTTGCTTCCCTGTTGTGAGCAGGGCTGCAGTGAGCTTTGTGGTGCCTGTGTCTTTCTCAATTAGACTTTTCTCCCTTGATGAGCCTCCATATATGAGCCCAATCAGGGGACTGTAGGATCAGAAGCTCTCTCTGTTTCTAGGATTAGACGGACCCTCTATGCTGTTATCCGCTGTTGCTTTTAATTATTTACTGCAGAGGCACAGACGGTTCCCTTTTTTCCTTTTTTCTCTTGCATTCATTGTTGCAGCCATTTTGATGATGGCCACTGTGGGCTTTGAGGTGATACTTCTTTGACGCTTTGATATGCAATTTTCGAATGATGAGGCCTGGAGAGAAACATTTTCTGTGATGAAGTTTATTTTTTCATGTATGCAATGTGTGAAATTTACCCTTTGATATTGGCTTCTGGAAAGCTTGTGCCGTTTCAAATTGTTATTCAGTGATCCACCTCAGGCCAATCTTTGAGGGTTGGAGTCTTTTCCTGCCCCACAGGCCTTGTGAGTTTGAATTTCCAGGAGGCAGGGAGAAATATCAATAACCTCAGATATGCAGATGACACCACCCTTACGGCAGAAAGCGAAGAACTAAAGAGCCTCTTGATGAAAGAGGAGAGTGAAAAAGTTGGCTTAAAACTCAACATTCAGAAAACTAAGATCATGGCATCTGGTCCCATCGCTTCAGGGCAAATAGATGGGAAAACAGTGGAAACAGTGACAGACTTTATTTTTGGGGGGCTCCAAAATAACTTCAGATGGTGACTGCAGCCATGAAATTAAAAGATACTTGCTCCTTGGAAGGAAAGTTATGACCAACCTAGACAGCATATTAAAAAGCAGAGACCTTACTTTGCCAACAAAGGTCCATCTAGTCAAGGCTCTGGTTTTTCCAGTGGTCATGTATGGATGTGAGAGTTGGACTATAAAGAAAGCTGAGCGCCAAAGAATTGATGCTTTTGAAATGTGGTGTTGGAGAAGACTCTTGAGAGTCCCCTGGACTGCAAAGAGATCCAACCAGTCCATCCTAAAGGAAATCAGTCCTGAATATTCATTGGAAGGACTGATGTTGAAGCTGAAACTTCAACACTTTGGCCACCTGATGCGAAGAGTTGACTCATTGGAAAAGACCCTGATGCTGGGAGGGACTGGGGGCAGGAGGATAAGGGGATGATAGAGGATGAGATGGTTGGATGGCATCACCGACTCTATGGACATGAGTTTGAGTGAACTCCGGGAGTTGGTGATGGACAGGGAGGCCTGGCGTGCTGCGATTCATCGGGTCGCAAAGACTCGGACACCACTGAGCGACTGAACTGAACTGAACTGAGAGTGGTTTCTTCATGTTGTGTGTGGTTATGAGAAGAGCAACTTGATTCAGGTCCACAGAGATATATATGTAGTCTTTTTGGGGACTTTGCCCGTCTGTCTGGGTTGTACAGGGGGATAGGTAGGGTTCCCTGTCCTCTCCCCTAGGTCCTCATGGAGGCCTGGTTTTATATCTGTATGTGATTATGTCTGTGATGATCCAAACTCTTGATGGATTCCCCTTCCTGAGGTTTCATGAGTCAGATCGATACATGAGTTTCCAGGGTGTGAGACAGTGTCCTTTTTCTCAGTGAGTTGATATGAATGAATTTTGATCTTCTTCCTGGAAGTGATACTGTATTATATTGGTCTTCACTATCTGATTGACTTGGCTTCCAGGGATCCTTTCTAGGTCCTTCTTTGTCGCCGCCAGTGGCATTCTTTTCTTATTTTCAGATGGCTTTGTGCCTTTCCCTTGTATGTTTGTACCACATCATGTTGTCCAGGCCTGTGTCGATTTCCCTGTTGGTTGCTTCCATGTTTTGTCTCTTGGAACCAGTGCCGCCATGAAAGTTGGGGTGCATGTGTCTTTTTCAAGTATAATTTCCTGTGGAAACAGGCCCTAAGATGGGGGTGCCAGATCTTAGGCTGTCTGAGTCTTGAGATTTCTCAGGCCCCATTGTTCTTTCTTTACAGCAGCTGTTAATCTGTTGACATTCCCAGGGGAGACAGAAGAGGATTCCTGGTTTGCCCACGTGTTGGTGATGCCCATCCTTTTGGCTGGCTGGTGATACTGAGTTGTCAGTTTTATTTCCAATTTTTATTTTGTACTGGATAAAAGCCAGTTGACAGTGTCATGGTTGTTCCTGTTGCACCGCAGAGGGTCTCAGCCTTCCATACATGTGCATCCCTTCTCCCCCAGATTGCCCTCCTATGCAGGCTGCCACGTGATGTCGAGCAGAGTTCCCTGTGCTCCGCAGTAGGACCTTGTTCATGATTTATTTAAAATAAAGTTGTTGGTACACGTTCAAGCCATCTCCCTAAGGATCTGGCCACCACCTCGACTGCCCCATTTTTCCTCCAGTGCAACCACAAATTCATTCTGGATGTCTGTGAATCTGCCTCAGCTTTGTAAATACGTTCATTTGTATGATTTCTTTTTGGATGCCACATATAAGGGATGTCTTCGGATATGTTGCTATTTTCTGTCTGCCTTGTTTCACTCAGTATGACAGTCTCTGGGTCCATCCACGTGGCTGCAAATGGCATATTTTCATCCTTTTTAGTGGCTGAGCAGCATTCCCTCCTATATGTGTCCCCCTTGTTCCTGGTCCATTCATGTGTCGGTGGACATTATGGTTGCTTCCCTGTTGTGGCTGTTGTGAGTAGGGCTGCAGTGAGCTTTGTGGTGCCTGTGTCTTTCTCAATTAGACTTTTCTCCCTTGATGAGCCTCCGTATATAAGCCCGATTGGGGGATTGTAGGATCAGAAGCTCTCTCTGTCTCTAGGATTAGACGGACCCTCTGTGCTGTTCTCCGCTGTGGCTGTTACCGATTACTTCTCCCAGCAGAGGTATAGGAGGGTTCCCTTTTTTTTCAGATGCTCTCTTGGATTCATTGTTTGCAGCCAATTTGATGATGGCCTTCGTGTGGTTTTTGAGCTGATATCTCTTTACCCCTTTGATTTGCAGTTTTCTAGGGATGAGCCATGGAGAGGACCATTTTATGTGACGAAGTTTTTTATTTTCTCCCATGTATGAGGTGTATGAAATTTACCTTCTGAGATTTGCTTCTGGAACCCTTGCCCTGATTCTAATTGTTTTTCTATGACCCACCTCAGGCCAATCATTGAAGGCCAGAGACCTTTCCAGCCCCAAGGACTTGTGAGTGAAGTTCCCAGCCGCAGTTTTGAAGTTGTTCTTACCATAAGTGGCCACAAGGTGGCAGCACTGGGTTGTTCCCACGTGTTCTCAAGGGCACCTGAACCTCAGTGAAAGGCTTCTCCCCATTACCTTTCACCCTTCCCTGCCCGACTTCCCACCAGTTTTAAGCCCTGGAATTTTACCGGGCTGAAGGTGCTGTCATCCCAAAGTGGGCTGAGTTTTTATGAAGGAGACTGGAGGTGGGAACCCAACCCCAGGAGGGTTGGAGGCCCCATGACTTATCAGAGCTCTTCCAGCCGCAGGGTACATCATCCTTTGGGTGCACTAGACTTGCTTTAGCCCTAGTGGGAGGGGCCCCATCTGGAGATTGTGGTTTCATCCCGAGGGGACAAACACGACAGGCCCAGTGGGGGCTCAGTTTCAGGAACCAGCTGTTCAGCTCCCTCAGCCCCAGGACTTTGCAGCCTTGAGTCTCAAGGCTAGTAGGGGTGCAAGCATGAGACCTCAGCCCGGGGTCACTGAAGTCTCAACAGAATCAAGTAGATTTTCCATTTTCTGTGCCAAATGAATGTTTATTTTGTATGGGTTCAAACCCTGGGTTGGGAAGACCCTCTGGAGAAGGAAATGGCAACCCTCTCCAGTATTCCTGCCTGAAGTATCCGATGGACAGAGAAGCCTGTGAGCCTACAGTCCATAGGGTCGCAGAGAGTCAGACATGACTGAAGCGACTTAGCAGGCATTGTGGATACTCTGTTATGTGTGGTTATCAGACAACAACTTGATTCAGGTCCACAGAGAGGTATATGTCGTCTTTTTGGGCTCTTTGCCCATCTGTCTGTGTTGTCCAGAAGTGTGAGTAGGGTTTCTAGTCCTCTCCTGTAGGTCCTCGTGGAGATTTGTCTTATACATATCTGTATGTGAGTGTGCCTGTGATGATCCAAACTCCTGATGGAATCCCCTCTGAGGTTTGTCTGTCAGAAATCCCATTGGGTTTTCAGTGTGTGAGTCAGTGTCTCTTTTCTCAGTGAGTCAGTGTGAAAGAATGTTGAGCTTCTTCCTGGAAGTGATACCATGTGATCCTGGTCTTCCTCTGTCTGACTGGCTTGGCTTCCTGGGGTCCTCGCCAGGTCCTTCTTTGTCGCTGCCGGTGGCACTCTTTCCTCCCTTTTGGATGACTTGTGCCTTTCCTTTGTGTGTTTGTACCGCATCATGTTGTCCAGGCCTGTGTCAGTTTCCCTGTTGGTTGCCCTGTGGTTTGGCTCTTGGAACTAGCGCTGCCGTGAAGGTTGGGGTGCACGTGTCTTTTTAAGTGTAGTTTCCTTGGCAACAGGCCCAAGTATGTGTGCTCCAGATCTTAGGCCATCGCTGTCTTGAGGTTTCTTCGGCCCCATTCTGCTGTTCCTTACAGTGGTTGTTAACTAACTGACATTCCCAGTGGAGGCAGAAGAGGCTTCCCTTTTCCCAGTCCTCTTCAGGGTTCCTGGTTTGCCCACACGTGAATGGTGCCCATCCTGTGTGCTCATAGGTGATACCGAGTTGTTGGGTGTTGCTTCCAATTTTTATTTTTATTTGAGAATAGCCAATTGACATTGTGGCAGCAGATACAGATGGACTACAGAGGGACTTGGCCATCCATATAGTGCATAACTTTTTGCAAAACTATCCTCGCATCCAGCTGCCACATGACGTCGAGCAGAGTTCTCTGTGCTTCACAGTATGACCCTGTTGGTCATTTATTTTAAATAGAGCCGTGTGTACACGTTGATGCCAACTCTGCAAGGATCCCACCTGTTCCCTCCCCTTCCTGCCTTTCCAGTTTATTCTCCTGTGGTAACCTTAAGTTCATTCTGGATATCTGTGAGTCTGTCTTGATTTTGTAAATATGTTCATTTGTATGATTGCTTTTTGGGTGCCACATATAAGGGATGTCATAGAATATATTGCTTTTTCCCTTTTCTTCATTTCCTCGGTATGTCAGTCTTTGGGTCCATTCATGTGCCTGCAAAGGGGACATTTCATCCTTTTTGATGGGTGAGTAGCATTTCCTCATATGTGTCCCACACGTTCCTGGTCCATTCATGTGTTGATGGACATTATGGCTGCTTCCACGCTGTGACTCTTGTAAGTAGGACTGCAGTGAACTTTGTGGTGCCTGTGCCTTTTTCAAACAGACTTTTCTCCCTTGATGAGCCTCCATATATGAGCCCAGTCGGGGGATTGCCGCATTAGAAGCTATCTCTGTCTTTAGGATTGGAAGGACCCTCAATGATTTCTCCACTGTGGCTGTTAACCTATTTACTGCAGAGGCACACGAGGGTTCCGATTTTTCCAGGTCCTGTTTGCATTCATTGTTTGCAGCCGTTTTGATTATTGCTGTTATGTGGGCTTTCAAGTGATACCTCTTTGCCGCTTTGATTTGCAGTTTTCCAGTGATGAGCCCTGGAGAGAACCATTTTATGTGATGAAGTTTTTTTTTCATGTATGAAAAACAAACTTTACCTTTGAGATTGGCTTCTGAAAAGCCTGTGCTGTTTCAAATTGTTATTCAATGACCCACGGCAGGCCAATCTTTGAGGGCTGGAGTCTTTTCCTGCCTCACAGGCCTTGAGAATTTGAAGTGCCACGAGGCGGGGGTTTTCAAGTTGTTGTTACCAGAAACGGCCACAACGCGGCAGCACTGGGTCACTCCCACGTGTGCTCAGGGGCACCTGGGCCTCCGTGAGAGTCTTCTGCCCCCGTTACCCTCCCCTGCCCCACTTCCCACCGACCCCAAACCCTGAAATTTTACCTGACGGGTGCTGTCATCGGAAGTGGGGCAAGTCTTTAGGAAGGAGGCTGGAGGTGGCAACCCTGCCCTGGGAGAGGTGGAGGAGCCCCCAGGACTTTTCAGAGCGCTTTCACCGCAGGGTCCACCGTCCTTTGGGTGTGCCAGACTTGGTTTAGCTCCTGAGGTCAGGCCACCGTCTGGAGATTGCGGTTTCATCCCGAGGGGACAGACAGGACAGGTCCAATGGGGGCTCAGTTTCTGGCACCAGCTTCTCAGCTTCCTCAGCCCCAGACTTGCAGCTTTGGGTCGCAAGGCTGCTAGGGGGGCAGGCATGGGACCTCAGCCCGGGGTCACCGAGGTCTCAGCAGAATCCAGTAGGCTTTCCATTTTCATACACATGCATCCCTTCTCCCCAAAACTGCCCTCCCATCCAGTCTGGGACGTGATGCGACCAAGTTCCCTGTGCTCCACAGTAGGACCTTGTTGGTCATTTACTTTAAATAAAGCTGTGTACATTTGATGCCAGCTCACTAACTGTGATTCTGTCTCTCCCTCCAACCCCAGTTATTCCCCTGTGGAAACCGTAAGTTCATTTTGCATGTCTGCCAGTCTGTCTTGGTTTTGTAATTATGTTCATTTGTATCATTTCTTTTTGGATGACGCATACGAGGGGTGTCATTGAATATATTGCTTTTTCCATCTGCCTTATTTTGCTCAGGAGGAGAATCTCTGGGTGCATCCACATGGCTTCAAATGGCATATTTTCTTTCTTTTTAATGACTTTGTAACATTCTCTAGCATATGTGTCCCACATTTTCCTGGTCAACTCATCCTTTGATAACATTGTTGCTTCCATGCTGTGGCTATTGTAAGCAGGACTGCAGTGAACTTTGCCATGCATCTGTGTATCTCAATTATAATTTCCTCCGTTTATAAGGCTCCGTGTATTAGCCCAATAGGGGGATTGCTGGATCAGAAACTCTCCCTGTCTTTTTGTTTGGAAGGACCCTCTGTGCTATTCTCCACAGACTTACCCAGCAAAGGCATAGGAGGGTTCCCTATTCTTCCAGGTTCTCTCTTGCATTCATTGTTGGCAGTCGTTTGGATGATGGCCATTGTGTAGGCATACCTGTTTGCTGCTTTGATTTGCAATTTTCTAAGACTTAGCCTTAGAGTTGACCATTTAACGTGATGGACTTTTGTTTTGTTTTGTTTTTATTTCCATGTACGAAGTAATTTACCCCTTGAGACTGGCTTCTGGAAAGCCTGCCCTGTTTCTAATTGTTATTCAATGACCCACCTCTGGCCAATTGTTGAGGGTTACAGTCAATTCCAGTCCCACTGGCCTTGAGAGCTTCAAGTTGATTGTTGCAGGCATTTTGAAGTTGTTATTACAGGAAATGGCCACAAGGCGGCAGCACTAGATCATTCCCATGTGTGCTCAAGGGCACTGGGGCCTCACTGAATGTCCTCTTTACCATTACCCTTCCCTCACCCCTGCCCCACTTCCCGCCAGTCCCAAGCCCTGGAATTTTGCTTGACTTGGGTGCTGTCATCTGGAAGTGGGGCAAGTCTTTAGGAAGGAGGCTGGAGGTGGCAACCCCGCCCTGGGAGAGGTGGAGCCCCCAGGACTTTTCAGAGCTCTTCCACGTCCTTTGGGTGCACTAGACTTGGTTTAGCTCCTGAGGTCGGGCACCATCTGGAGATTGCAGTTTCATCCCAAGGGGACAAACACGACAGGTCCAATGGGGGCTCTGTAATCCAGCGGGGCGAGATTTTAGGAAGGAGGCTGAGGTGGGAACCCTGCCCCTGGGAGAGGTGGACCCCCCCATGACTTTTCAGAGCTCCTCCAGCCACAGGGTCCATCATCATTTGGGTGCACTTGACTTGTTTTAGCTCTGGAGGGCGGGCCCCTGTCTGTAGATTGTGGTTTCATCCTGAGAGGACAAGCAGGACAGGTCCAATGAGCTCAGTTTCTGACACAAGCTTCTCAGCTCCTTTCGCCCCAGGAACATGCAGCCTTGGGTCCCAAGGCTACTAGGGGCGCAGGCATGGGACCCAGCACGGGGGCACTGACGCCTCAGCAGAATCCAGTAGGCTTTCCAGTTATGTGCCAAATGAATGTCTCTTGTGTGTGGTCTAGGGGGGAGTCTCCATGTTGTATGTGGTTATGTGACAGCAACTTGATTCAAGTCCACAGAGATGTATGTGTAGTCTTTTCAGGCACTTTGCCCATCTGTCTGGGCTGTAAAGGGTGACGGGTAGGGTTCCCAGTCCTCTCCTGTAGGTCCTCGTGGAGGCCTGTTTTCATATCTGTATGTGAGTGTGTCTGTGATGAACCAAGCTCCGGATGGATTCCCGTCTGAGGTTTCTCCAGTCGGAATACCAAGTGGGTTTTCAGCTTGTGAGTCAGTGTCTCTTTTCTCAGTGAGTTGATGTGAGTGCACTTTGAGCTTCCTCCTGGACGGGATGCATGTGCTATTGGTCTTCCTCTGTCTGACTGGCTTGGCTTCCTGGGCTCCTCCCTGGGTCCTTCCGTGTCGCTGCCGGTGGCACTGTTTCCTCCTCCTCAGATGGCTTGTGCCTTTCCCTTGTGCCACATCATGTTGTCCATGCATGTGCTGATTTCCCTGTTGGTTGCTTCCATATTTTGTCTCTTGGAAGCAGTGCTGCCATAAGTTTGGGGTGCATGTGTATTTTTCAAGTATAGTTTCCTCGGCAACAGCCCAAGGATGGGGGTGCCAGATCTTAGGCCATGGCTGTCCTGATGTCTCATGCCCCGCTCCCTTGTTCTTTACAATGGTTGTTAACCAGTTGCCGTTTGCAGCAGAGGCATTTTTGGGTTCCCTCTTCCCAGTCCCTCTGCAGCTTTCGTCCTTTGTCCGTGTGTTGATGAACCTATCCTGGCAGCTGCGAGGTGATCCTGAGTTGTAAGAGTTCGTTTCCATTTTTATTTTGTGTTGGAGAATTTCCAGCTGACATTGTGGTGCTCATTCCCCCTGGACTGTGGAGGGCCTCAGCCATCCGTATATGTGCATCCTCTCTCCACAAAACCAGCCTGCCACATGACGACAAGCGGAGTTCCCCGTGTTCCACTGTAGGGACTTGCTGGTCATTTATTTCAAACAGAGCCATGTGTACACGTCGATGCCAACGCTCTAATTCTGCAGCCTCCAGCCCCCTACTTTAATGCCTTGTAGCAAACATAATTTCATTCTGGATGTCTGTGAGTCTGTCTTGGTTCTGTAAATATGTTCATTTGTATGATTTATCTTTTATGCTGCATACAAGGGATGTCATCGGATGTATTGCTTTTTCCATCTGCCTCACTTTGCTCAGTAGGACAATCTCTAGGTCCATCCACAGGGCTGCACACAGCATATTTTCATTCTCTTTGATGGCTGAGTAACATTGCCTTGTATATGTGTCCCACATCTTCCCAGCCCATTCATCTGTTGGGGGACATGATGGTTGCGTCTATGGCGTGGCTATTTTCAGTAGGGCTGTTGTGAACTTTGTGGTTCCTGTGTCTTTCTCAAGTAGTTATTCTACATGTATAAGCCTCCGTGTATTAGCCCAATAGGGGGATTGCTGGAACAGAAGCTATCGCTGTCTTAAGGATTGGAAGGACCCTCTATGCTGTTTTCCATGGACTTCTCCCAGCAGAGGCATAGGAGGGTTCCATTTTTTCCAAGGTCCTCTCTTGCATTCATTGTTTGCAGCTGTTTTGATGATGGCCATTTTGTGGGGATACCTATTGGCCGCTTTGATTCACAGTTTTCTAAGAATGAGCTATAGAGGGGACTGTTCTATGTGATGGATTTTTTCCCCCATGTACGAGGTGTGTGTAATTTACCCTTTGATACAGGCTTCTGGAAGGCCTGTCCTGTTTCAAATTGTTATTCGATGACCCACCTCAGACCAGTTGTTGAGGGTTGTGATCACTTCCAGTCCCACAGGCCTTGAGAGTTTGAAGTTCCCTGTTGCAGGCATTTTGAAGTTGTTATTACCAGACACTGCCACATGGTGGCAGCACTGGGTCATTCCCACGTGTGTTCCAGGGGCCCTGGGGCCTCCCTGAATGTCCTCTTCACCTTCACCTTACGCTTACCCTCCTCTGCCCCGCTTCCCACCAGTCCCAAGCCCTGGTATTTTTCCTGGTTAAGGGTGCTGTTATCCTGCAGTGGGGCGAGATTTTAGGAAGGAGGCTGGAGGTGGGAACCCTGCCCCTGGGAGAGGTGGAGCCCCCAGGACTTTTCGGAGCTTTTCCACCACAGGTTCCACCATCAGCTGGGTGCACTAGACTTGCTTTAGCTCTGGAGGGCAGGGCCCCATCTGGAGACTGTGGTTTCATCCCGAGGGGCAAACACGACAGGCCCAGTGGGGGCTCAGTTTCAGGCACCAGCTTCTCAGCTCCCTCAGCCCCAGGATCGTGCAGCCTTGGTCTCAAGGCTAGTAGGGGTGCAGGCATGAGACCTCAGCCCGGGGTCACCGAGGTTTCAACAGAATCCAGTAGGCTTTCCATTTTCTGTGCCAAAGGAATGTTTCTTTTGTATCGGTCCATAGATGGGTTCGAACCCTGGGTTGGGAAGACCCTCTGGAGAAGGAAATGGCAACCCTCTCCAGTATTCCTGCCTGGAGTATCCGATGGACAGAGAAGCCTGTGAGCCTACAGTCCATAGGGTCGCAGAGAGTCAGACACGACTGAAGTGACTTAGCAGGCATTGTGGATACTCTGTTATGTGTGGTTATCAGACAAGTTGATTCAGGTCCACAGAGAGGCATGTGTAGTCTTTTGGCTCTTTGCCCATCTGTCTGGGTTGTCCAGAGGTGTGAGTAGGGTTTCTTCTCCTGTAGGTCCTCGTGGAGATTTGTCTTATACATATCTGTATGTGAGTGTGCCTGTGATGATCCAAACTCCTGATGGAATCCCCTCTGAGGTTTGTCTGTCAGAAATCCCATTGGGTTTTCAGTGTGTGAGTCGGTGTCTCTTTTCTCAGTGAGTCAGTGTGAAAGAATGTTGAGCTTCTTCCTGGAAGTGATACCGTGTGATCCTGGTCTTCCTCTGTCTGACTGGCTTGGCTTCCTGGGGTCCTCGCTAGGTCCTTCTTTGTCGCTGCCGGTGGCACTCTTTCCTCCTTTTCGGTTGACTTGTGCCTTTCCCTTGTGTGTTTGTACCACATCACGTTGTCCAGGCCTGTGTCGATTTCCTGTTGGTTGCTTCTGTGGTTTGGCTCTTGGAATTAGTGCTGCCGTGAAGGTTGGGGTGCACGTGTCTTTTTCAAGTGTAGTTTCCTCTGGTGACAGGCCCAGAGATGGGGGTGCCAGAGCTTAGGCCATCGCTGTCTTGAGGTTTCTTAGGCCCCACTCTGCTGTTCTTTAGAGAGGTTGTTAACTAATTGACATTCCCAGTGGAGGCAGAAGAGGCTTCCTTTTTCCCAGTCCTCTTCAGGGTTCCTGGTTTGCCCACATGTGGATGGTGTCCATCCTGTGTGCTCAAACGTGACACCGAGTTGTTGGGTGTTGTTTCCAATATTTATTTTGTATTGGAGACTAGCCATTTGACAGTGACGTGGCCACTCCAGGCGAACAGCTGAGGTTCTCAGTTGTCCGTATATGTGCACTGCTGCTGCTGCTGCTAAGTCGCTTCAGTCGTGTCCGACTCTGTGTGACCCCATAGATGGCAGCCCACTAGGCTCCTCTGTCCCTGGGATTCTCCAGGCAAGAATACTGGAGTGGGTTGCCATTTCCTTCTCCAATGCATGAAAGTGAAAAGTGAAAGTGAAGTCACTCAGTCGTGCCCGACTCTTAGCGACCCCATGGACTGGAGCCTACCAGGCTCCTCCGTCCATGGGATTTTCCAGGCAAGAGTACTGGAGTGGGGTGCCATTGCCTTCTCTGCTATATGTGCACACCTTTCTGCAAAACTGCCCTCCCATCCTGGCTGCCACATGACATCAAGCAGAGTTCTCTGTGCTTCACAGTAAGACCTTGTTGGTCATTTATTTTAAAAAGAGCTGCGTGTACACATTGAGCTGCCTCCCTAATGATCTGGCCTCCACTCCGACCACCGCATTTTCCCCCTGTGGCAACCTTAAGTTCATGCTGGATATCTGTGAGTCTGTCTCAATTTTGTAAATATGTTCATTTGTATGATTTCCTTTTGGGTGCCACATATAAGGGATGTCATCGGATATATTGCTTTTTCCCTTTTCTTAGTTTCCTCAGTATGTCAGTCTCTGGGTCCATTCATGTGCCTGCACATAGGACATTTTCATCGTTTTTGATGGGTGAGTAGCATTCCCTCATATATGTGTCCCACACGTTCCTGGTCCATTCATGTGTCGATGGACATGATGGCTGCTTCCACGCTGTGGCTCTTGTAAGTAGGACTGCAGTGAACTTTGTGGTGCCTGTGCCTTTTTCAAATAGACTTTTCTCCCTTGATGAGCCTCCATATATGAGCCCAGTTCTGGGATTGCCGCATTAGAAGCTGTCTCTGTGTTTAGGACTGGAAGGACCCTCTATGATTTCTTCACTGTGGCTGTTAGCTATTTACTGCAGAGGCACAGGAGGGTTCCTTTTTTTCCAGGTCCTCTCTTGCCTTCATTGCTTGCAGCCGTTTTGATTATTGTCATTATGTGGGCTTTCAGGTGATACCTCTTTGCCACTTTGATTTGCAGTTTTTGAATGATGAGCCTTGGAGAGAACCATTTTATGTGATGAAGTTTTTTTTTTTTTCATGTATCAGTTCAGTTCAGTTGCTCAGTTGTGTCTGACTCTTTGTGACCCCATGATTTGCAGCACACCAGGCCTCCCTGTCCATCACCAACTCCCGGAGTTTACCCAAGCTCATGTCCATCGAGTCGGTGATGCCATCCAGCAATCTCATCCTCTGTCATCCCCTTCTCCTCCTGCCCCCAATCCCTCCCAGAATCAGAGTCTTTTCCAATGAGTCAACTCTTCGCATGAGGTGGCCAAAGTACTGGAGTTGCAGCTTCAGCATCATTCCTTCCAAAGAAATCCCAGGGCTGATCTCCTTCAGAATGCACTGGTTGGATCTCCTTGTAGTCCAAGGGACTCTCAAGAGTCTTCTCCAACACCACAGTTCAAAAGCATCAATTCTTTGGCGCTCAGCTTTCTTCACAGTACAACTCTCACATCCATATATGACCACAGAAAAAACCAACCATAGCCTTGACTAGACGGACCTTTGTTGGTAAAGTAATATCTCTGCTTTTCAATATGCTATCTAGGTTGGTCATAACTTTCCTTCCAAGGAGTAAGCGTCTTTTAATTTCATGGGGTGTGTCAAATTTACCTGTGTGACTGACTTCTGGAAAGCTGGTGCTGTTTCAAATTGTTTTCGATGACCCACCTCAGGCTAATCTTTGACAAGAGCTGGAGTCTTCCTGCCCCACAGGCCTTGAGAATTTGAAGTTCCCAGAGGCGGGGTTTTCAGGTTGTTGTTACCACAAATGGCCACACGGTGGCAGCACCGGGTCATTCCCATGTGCGCTCAAGGGGCACCTGGGTCTCCGTGAAAGTCGTCTTCTCCCAGTTACCCTTCACCCTCCCCTGCCCCACTTCCTTCCAATCCCAAGCACTGGAATATTGTCCGGTTCAGGGTGTTATCATCCTGCAGTGGGACGAGTCTTTAGGAAGGAGGCTGGTTCGGGAACCCTGGCCCTGAGAGAGGTGGAGACCCCATGACTTCAGAGCTCTTCCACCACGCCGTCCGCCATCATCTGGATGCACTAGACTTGCTTTAGCTTCTAGTGTGTGTTTGCCTGGCATCGTCCCGAGATCCTCCTCTGTCATTGCAAATGACATTCTTTCCTCCTCTTTGGATGGCTTGTGCCTTTCCCTTGTACGTATGTACCACATCGTGTTGTCCAGACCTGTGTCAGTTACCCTGTTGGTGGCTTCCATGATTTGTCTCTTGGAATTAGTGCTGCCGTGAAGGTTGGGCTGCATGTGTCATTTTGAAGTATAGTTTGAAGACTTGATTTAGCCCTGGAGGGCGGGGCCCCATCTGGAGATCGTGGTTTCATCCCGAGGGGACAAACATGACAGGTCCAGCGGGGGCCTCAGTTTCAGGCACAAGCATGTCAGTTGCCCAGCCCTAGGACCGGTGCAGCCTTGGGTCTCGAGCCTGCTAGGAGTGCAGGCATGGGATCCCATCCTAGGTCACCGAGGCCTCAGCTGAATCCAGTAGGCTTTTCATTTTATGTGCAAAATCAATGTTTCTTTTTAACTGGACTAGAGTGGATTCTCCATGTTGTGTGTGGTTATGGGGACAGCAACTTGATTCAGGTCCACAGAGATGTATATGTAGTCATTTCTGGCACTTTGCCTGTCTGTCTGGGCTGTACAGGGCGACGGGTAGGGTTCCCCGTCCTCTCCTGTAGGTCCTCGTGGAGGCCTGTTTTTATATCCGTATGTGACTGTCTATTCAGACTCCTGATGGATTCCGCTCAGAGGTTTCTCCAGTTGGAACTTCCAGTGGGTTTCCAGTGTGAGTCGGTGTCTCTTTTCTCAGTGAGTCGATTTGAATGAATTTTGAGCTTCCTCCTGGAAGTGATGCCGTATGCTATCGGTCTTCCTCTGACTGGCTTGGCTTCCTGGGCTCCTCCCTAGGTCCTCCTTTGTCGCTGCCAGTGGCATTCTTTCCTTTTGTTTGGATGGCTTGTGCCTTTCCCTTGTACGTATGTACCACATCGTGTTGTCCAGGCCTGTGTCAATTTCCCTGTTGGTTGCTTCCATGGTTTGGCTCTTGGAAGCAGTGCTGCCGTGAAGGTTGGGGTGCATGTATCTTTTCAAGTATAGTTTCCTCTGGCAACAGGCCCAAGGATGTGTGCTCCAGATCTTAGGCCATCTCTTTCTTGAGGTTTCTCAGGCTCTGCTCTGCTGTTCTCTAGAGTGGGTGTTAACTAATTGGCATTCCCAGGGGAGGCAGAAGAGCGTTCCCTTTTCCCAGGCCCTCTGTAGGATTCCTGGTTTTCCCACGTGTTGATGGTGCCCATCCTGTGGGCTCGAAGGTGATAATAAGTTGTTGGGTGTTGTTTCCAATTTTTATTTTGTTTTGGAAAATAGCCAATTGACATTGTGGTGTTCTTTGCATGTGGATCGCGAGGTTCTCAGCCTTTCATATATGCACAGACCTTCTCCCCAAAACAGCCCTCCCCCCATGCTGTCACACAGAGTTCAGTGTGCTCCACGGTATGACCGCGTTGGTCATTTATTTTGAATAGAGCCGTGTGTACAGTCAGTGCCAGCTCCCTAAGGATCCAGCCTCCCCCACCCCCCATTATTCCCCCATGGCGATCATAAGTTCATTCTGTATGTGTGTGAGTCTGTCTCGGTTTTGTAAATATGTTCATTTGTATGATTTCTTTTCGGATGCCACATATAAGGCATGTCATCAGATGCATTTCTTTTCCCATCTGTCTTAGTTCCCTTAGTATGTCGTCTCTGGGTCCATCTATGTGGCTGCAAACGGCATATTCTCATCCTTTTTAATGGCTGAGTAGCATTCCCTCCTGTATGTGTGCCCCATGTTCCTGGTCCATTCAGTGTCGGTGCACATTATGGTTGCTTCCTTGTCATGGCTGTTGTGAGTAGGGCTGCAGGGAACTTTGTGGTGCCTGTCTTTCTCAATTAGACTTTTCTCCCTTGATAAGCCTCTGTATATGAGCCTAACTGGGGATTGCAGATCAGAAGGTCTCTCTGCTTTAGGATTAGACGGACCCTCTATGCTGTTCTCCCATGTGGCTCTTGCCTATTCATTTCTCCCAGCAGAGGCACAGGAGTGTTCCCTCTTATCCAGGTCCTCTCTTGGTTTCATTGTTTGCAGCTGTTTTGATGATGGCTTTTGTATGAGCTTCAAGCTTATTCTTTGCCACTTTGATTTGCAGTTTTCTAGGGAATGAGCCATGGAGAGGAGTATTTTATCTGATAGGTTTTTTTCTTCTTCTCCCATGTACGAGGTTTGTTAAATTTACCCTTTGAGATTTGCTTCTGGAAAGCCTGCCCTGTTTCAAATTGTGATTCGATGGCCCACCTCAGGCCAGTCTTTGAGGGCTGGAGTCATTTCTAGCTCCACAGTCCTTGTGAGTTTGAAGTTCCCAGAGACAGGGGTTTTCACGTTGTTGTTACCAGAAATGGCCACAAGGTGGCGGCACTGGGTCATTCCCATGTGTGCTCAAGGGGCACCTGGGCCTCAGTGAATGTCTTCTCCTAAACTTACCCTTCACCTTCCCCTGCCCCACTTCCCACCAGTCCCAAGCCCTTGAATTTAGCCTGGCTTCAATGCTGTCATCCAGAAGTGGGGCAAGTCTTTAGGAAGGAGGCTGGAGGTGGGAACCCCACCCCTGGAGAGGCAGAGACGCCTTACCTTTTCAGAGCTCTTCTAGCCACAGGGTCCACCATCCTCTGGGTGTACTAGACTTGCTTTAGCTCTGGAGGGGAGACCCCTGTTGGGAGATTTTGGCTTCATCCGGTGGGGAGAAACATGACAGGCTCAGTGGGGGCTCAGTTTCAGGCAGCAGTTTCTCAGCTCCCTCAGTCCCATGACCATGCAGCCATGGGCCCCAAGGCTGTTAGGGGTGCAAGCATGGGACCCCAGCGCGGGTCACCGAGCCTTCAGCAGAATGCAGTAGGCTTTCCATTTGTGTGCCAAATGAATGTCTCTTTTGTATTGGACTAGATTGGATGCTCCATATTGTGTGCGGTTATCAGAACAGTAACTTCATTCAGGTCCACGGAGATGCAATTGGAAATAATTGCTTTTCCACCTACCTTATTTCACTCAGTATGACAATCTGTGGGTCTGTCCTGCTAGCTGCAAATGACATATTTTCCTTCTTTTTAGTGGGTGAATAGTATTCTCTTTTATACGTGTGCCACATTTTCCTGGTCCACTCTCTGTGGATGGATGTTATGGTTGCTTCCATGTCATGGCTATTGTTAGCAAGGCTTCAGGCTTTGATCATTCCAAACTCCTGATGAGTTCCCCTCCCTGATGCTTCCCCATTCAGAACACCAAGATGGTTTTCACATTCTCTGTGTCTGAGTTCCTTCCCTTAGTGTGATCTCTGCTATGTCCTGGCATGTTGGTACAAATGGCATTCTTTCTTCATCTTTATTTCTGAGTAAGTTTGTTTTGTGTATATGTACCACATGTTTCCATTCGTCTTTTGATATATAAGTGTTTCCATGTCTTCGGAAGCAGTTCTGCAGGGAACATTGGTTTGCGTGTATTGTTTTGCCTCATGATTATGTCTACGGAGTGAAAGTGTGTGGTCATATGACAGTCTATTTTTAGTTTTTTGTCAGAAATCTCCATGCTGTTTTCCATCGTGGCTGTTTCAGTTTAAATTTTCACCAGCAGTGTAGGTGGATTCTCTTCTCTCCACACCCTCCCCAGAATTTATTTTTTGTTGATTTTTTGGTGACAGCCATTTAAAGTGGTGTGATAGCCCCATGTCATTGTAATTTTGATTTGCATTTGTTTGATTATTAGTGATCTTAAACATCTTTTCATATGCCTCTTGACCAGGTATAAGTCTTCTTTGGGAAAAAAAAATCTACTTAGATCTTGTGCCATTTCGTGATTGGGTTGCTTGTTTTCATGCTGTTTAGTGCTGTGAATCGCTTGTCAGCTTTTGAGACTCATCCCTTGTTGGTCACATCATTTGTGAGTATTTTCTCCTTGTCGGTTGTCTTTTCGTTTTGTTTAATTTTTCCTTTGCTGTTCAAATGCGTTTAAGTGGGTCCCATTTATTTATTTTTGTTTACATTTCTTTTATTCTAAGAAACAGATCAAAAAGATATCCTTTATGTCCCAGAATGTCATGCCTGTGTTTTTCTGTAGGAGTTTTATAGTGTCCGATCTCACATTTAGGTCTTTAATCCATTTTGAGCTCATTTTTGTGTATCATGTTAGAGAATGATCTAATTGCTTTTTTTACTTGTAGCTGTCCCGATTTCCCAGCACCGTTTGTCGAAGAGTCTCACTAATTGAGGGTTACTGGAGTTTTTGGTGATGACGTGTTTCCTTGATCCTTCTTGTTCCTCATCGCTGCTTTTGCATTTGAAGTAAGCAGATCCCTCCTTAAGCCTTTACTTGTTGCATTCAGGTGGGGTCTAGAGTTTGCTGGCCGTGTTACATCAGAGGTTTACTTCTGCCTTGTATGGGTACTCCCGCTCCACACTTCTAGTTCCCTCTTCTGGCAGGATTCTTAAGCCTGTGTAGCTTCTCTGGGATTTGGTTTATTAAACAACATTATTTCAAAAATAATCAAATTGTATAAACTCTTAACAATTATATTTTAGGAAAGTGTGTATACATGAAAACATATATGCATATAATTTTACATGGGTGGATATAACATAACTATGATCATGTTACACATTTTTTTAAACTGCTTTATTTTTCTTTGTTTATTAGATTGGCTACCCTTCTTCCCCCATCCCACCAAAGCCCTGTTTTCCTTCCCACATACTTCATGTTAACACCTTATAATATTCCTATTTGTATTTTCTCCGTATTTCTTATATGTATGCTCAGTCACTAAGTCGTGTCTGACTCTTTGCAACCCCACAGACTGTAGCCCACCAGGCACTTCTGTCCACGGGATTTTCCAAGCAAGAATACTGGAGTGGGTTGCCATTTCCTACTCCAGGGGAACTTCCCAACCCAGGGATTGAATCTGCGTGTCCTGCGTTGCAGGAAGTTTCTTTACCACTGAGCCACTTGGGAAGCCCCGTACTTCTTGTGTACTTACGTGCAATAATATGATCACATACATGTATGAGTGACATCCAAAATATGTAGCACAAATATGCACAGTAGCAACCAATGAGAATAAACACCAGCTGAATACCAGTGGCTCTGTCAGTGTGTGCTGCCTACAAGCCAGCTCTCTACACACACGTAAACACACACATGAACACACAGACAGGAGTTTCTATCAGTGTTTATGCTTCACAAAAACGGAGCAATATTATAAACATTTTGCCTACTGCAGTTTATCCAACAACACTCAGTCTCTGCAATCCGACTGTGGTAAGGCTTATATTCATTCTCCTTGATTGATGTTTAAGGCATATTAAGCTGGCGGGATGTATTAACATTATTCAACAGCACCCTGTTTGTGGACTTCCTCTTCGTTACCAGTGTTTTTGTTGCCACGAGCAGTGTGGCAGTGCACAGTCTTGAGCACACGTCGTTATGTACAGGGGATTTTCTCTCTAGGCCATCTAGTCCCAGCACTGGAGCAGGTGGACTAAATGATGAGAGGTGAATTTTGTTACATGGTGTTAGATAGCTTTTCAAAGTTCCTTGACAGTTGATATTTTTATCATGCAGATTTAAAGAAATCACTTCTCCTGCATCCTAATTAGCCATAAGTAAGTGGCTTTTTGATTTTTGCCAGCCGCTTGGATATAAAATAACCATCTGCATTTCCCCAACCACTTGTGCACTCCCCCATCTTTTCATGACTTGGCTATTTGGATTTTCTCTTTCTGACTATTGTGTTGTTTGTTTTCTTGTCAATATGTAAGAGCATTTGCATGTCACATATATTAACCCTTTGCCTAGATTAAAACATTTTTTTCTTAATCTAGGATTTATTCATTGATTTGGCTTGAATTATCTCTTGCCTTACAAAATGTTGTCATGGTCATGAATATCTGCCTTCCTGTATCTCCCTCCTTTCTCCTTTCTGCCCCATCTTTGTGCACGTGTGTGTGTGCACACACACGCACACCAGTTTTGCTTCCCCTTGTCCTGCCTTTCTGCATCTTTCCTCGTGCCCCTTATTCTCTCTACCCATCTCACTGGCTCCTCACCCCTCGCTTTTCCCGCTCCACGAGAATACTAACTTCAGTGCACGGAACACTGTCTTTTCTTGCTTGTGCTACTTATACAGCCGCGACAGACTCGGGAGGGGACTGGGTGCGGCACAGCGGAGGTTGAAACAATGCGTTTTCAAGACTGACTATGTTTGAGATTCCTCGAGTTTTTTTCATTTTTTATGGCTTCTCCAATTCACCCTGAGATTCTGATTCCACTGGAGTAGGGTAGAATGTACACATCACTCCCTCTTTAAATGTCTCCCCCTGGTGTCCTGATACACCATCTGGGCTGGAAATCTGAGGTTAGTGCTGGATCAGGGAAGCTAAGCAAATGCCCCCCAGTCTGGGCAGCTTGCTTGGGAGATTGGACAAGCCTGGGTCTTGCAGTCTCAGATAATTACCTTCAGCAGCCAACCAGCTCTGTGTAAGACAGCATGAGGGCCTCACAGGGAGCAGAGACAAGGGTGAAGTAGGTCTACTGGCCTGCTAGTCCTCCAGTGGCAGAGGAAAGATGAGGCACGAGCCAGGTGCAGCTGTAGTGCGGCCAGTGGCCGCAGCGGGGCAGTGTGGCCCCATGTGGCTCCGAGGTAGACTGGACTCTGACGCAGGCTCCGGGAGAGCGCTGCTCTGAAGGGCTCTTCCCTGCCCTTCTCTCCTCCAGCCCTTAGTCTCTGTCCTGCAGAACCTGGCTCTCAGATGGTTAGAGTTCATACAACATTTATTGAGTGTGAATTATCTTAGGTCGCACACTGTCCTGGATTTGTTTTATTGAATCTTCATAGTCATCCAGGGTAGGCATATTATTGCTACTTTCCCAAGGAGGAAGCTGCAGCTTAGGGAAGTTAATTAACTTCCTAGTGGGTGGCAGAGCCAGGATTTAGACTCAAGCCTGTCTGACTCCAAGCCAAGTGTTCCTTTCCTTGAACAACTGCCACCTCATACAAGTAACATTTGATTCCGAACATATTAATAAATGTTAATTTATCAAATAATTTACCCATTCATGCTGAGTATTTTTTCTATTCTTCCTTCCTTCTATCTTAAAGAAACCAGTAAGGAAAACTGTGTTAGCTAAGAAATCTTAAAGCCCACAGTCTGCATTTTACCCGGAGACAGAAGAAACAAAGAATGAATGGCTGATGGTGGAATATCCCTTTGGGGTCGCCTCCTCCACACAGCTGGGACTGTGTGTCATGCACGACATCTGCAGGCCTGAGGCAGGATTTTATTTGGCTGATATGGTATTATTTAAAAATCTGAATTTCAGTTCATCATAGTTCCTACCGTTCCCTTTTCTTTCCATCTTTATGCTCTGCTCATTCATGCTACCTTCTGGGTATCTGCTGATGGCAGCACTGGGCCCCTGGGTCCTGGCAGTACCAGTGCCTCTGGGCTGTGAGAACCTCACCCCTCTCCATCTCCCTTGCCTGGCTCTCCTTCCCTCCAGATGTTGTCGTTGTCATCACACTGGCTGTTGTTTGCAGCTGGCGGGTCTCACCTGAGATCTTTGGGTCCACTCTGCTGCTCAGGGCACCCAGACCCCCAGGCTTGCCTGGGGTCTGTTGCTGCCTCATCAAACGCTTGGGTGTTTATAGCCATGGAGGCCTAGGGTGGCTGAGCTGGAAGTTGAGGGCTGCAGGCCAGGGCTCTTACCCAAGGTTTTAGATTGAAATTAGCATCCAGGATGTTCCAAGCACTTGGTCCCTCCCTTTTTTCTTAACTGGAGTTGGGGAGAAGGGAGCAGGCAAGAAGTGCTTAGAGAATAAGACAGCACAAGGCAGACCCTGGGCACACTCTGAATTTGCTCGGTGATTTCTCTCTTCTCTGTGATCAGTCACCCTCACGGCACATGAGCACCGGAAGACCACAAGCTGGAGGTCCAGCTGAGTCCAGCAAGGGTGATCCACATGGCCGGGGCCACCCAGATTGGCAGCTGAGAGGAGGGCTGCCTGCTGGCCAGTTCTCTCCTGACCCACTTGCCCCTGAGTCACTGTCCAGGGAGCCACTGGCCTTGCTGTGAGCTCTGGCTCTCATGTCATCCTTTCTTGACCTGGGTCTTCATGGACAGGGCTGTGTTCCCAAAAGCCTTGGCCCGAGGCTGTCTGAGAGTTTCCAGCCGGCAAGTGCTGCGGTGTTGGCAGGCCCTCTGGCCAGGAGAGCTGGTGTGTGTGCACAGCAGCAGGTTCTCAGTGGCAGTTGCGAAAAGAACAGGAAAACAGGCCCAGAGATGGAGTGGGGGCACTGAAGGGGTGGGGCCGGGACGGAGGATGTAGCCCCGAATTCCGGGGGGCCCTGAGTGGAGGAGAGGCCTGCCCGAGCACGGAACCACCAGGGCTAGTCTCAGCTGATGCCCTTGACTGTGAGTGAGATGTTGTCAAACGTCCCCTGAATCCAAGTGAAGTAGAGAGGCCCTTCACTCTTCCCTAACTCCTCCACATCTAGGCAGGAGAAATTCCACTTCTGTGTCCAGTGTGCCTACTGGCTGGCCCTCCGGCCCGCCGCTCTCACCGGAAGGGGCCTTGCGGTGCTGTTGGCACCTGCTCGTGTGACAGAGGGCCGGCTGCCGCTCTGAGGTGCTGAGCTTTATGTCTGGGTCTCCGACCTCTCCTCCCTGCATGTCCTCAGCACCTTTCGCTTTGTCATGCCAATATTGCCAATAGTTAGCAACCAGGATTCGGCACCAGCTACACTGTTAGCACTTCGGATGTATTAGCTCATTTTAAAAAATATTTATTTATTTATTTTTATTTGGCTGTGCCGGGTCTTGATGACGGCAGGCAGGATCTTTAGCTGTGGTATGTGAGCTCTTAGTTGCAGCGTGTGGGATCTATTAATAGTTCCCTAACCAGAAAACAAACCCAGGCCCCTGTGTTGGGAACACAGGTTTAGCCACTGGATCTCCAGGGAAGTCTCTATTAATTCATTTAGACCTTACACCAGATGTACCTATGACGTATTGTCTCATTTTTACGGGTAAGGATGTGGAGACCCAGAGAGGTTAAGTGACTTGCCCAAGGGTGCACAGAATTTGGAGCTAGATGTTCTGGCTCTAGAGCTCTTAGCCATGGGTTATACCGCCTCTAAAGGTGCTTCACTGGGATACCTTCTTCCTGTCCAGCTTCCTATACCATATTGTGAACAACTTGAAAGGGATTGATTATGTTTTAATCCCCTTTAGATATCAAGATTAACCTAAAGCCCATATAGTAGAAGCTCAAACAAATGTTGGTTGAATGAATGAAAAAAGGCGTTAGTTAAACCATTGTTCCTTGCCCTGCATTTCTTAGACCTAATGTGTCTGACGGGTTGTGAGTACAGGATGGAACTTGCTGGCCTCTTGGGGGTAATGGGCTGGGAGATCACAGTACCCCTCATCAGGGTAGGAACCCTCCAGGCTCCTTCCCTGCTCCCTCGCAGCCCGGCCCTCTGACCCTGCCTGCCTGCGTGGTTGTGCATACCTGGAGCGCTGCACATTCCTTGGGAGTCTGCCTGCAGGCTGGTGAGCACACCAGGCACCCATCTGACTCGCCTGGCAGTGGCGGCTGTTTCACCCTGTGACCAGCCGGAAGCCAGGAGGGCAGCGAAGGCATCCCTGTTACGTGCCAGACCACCACCTCGGAGGATTATCTGTGTGCGTTCACCGTGTTCTTGACACCCAGGGGCACTCAGGAAATCTCTGAACATCCAGTTTTCTGAGGCTAGTGCAATCAGAGGTGCCTAACACTCCCCGCTGTCAGGGAATGAGGGGTCAAGTCTTACAAGGGGAACCTGGAGAAGGCACTCACTACCACACACTTGTCCTCAAAAGGTGGCAAGAGAAATGCTGGAGGCTGAAGCTGAGAAGGGAAAACAGACGAAACAGTGTTCCTCATGGGACTTCCCTGGTGGTCTAGAGCTTAAGACTCAGAGCTGTCAATGCAGGGAAAACGAATTCAATCCCTCTTTGGAGACCTAGGATCCCACACGCTGCGTGGCAAAAAAAGAAAAAGAATGATCCTCAGATGGTGGTCTCCCAATTAGCAGCAGCAGCTTATCTGGCAACTTGGTAGAAATCCACATTTTTAACCTTTCCCCAGACCTCCCGAGTCAGCCACTGGGACAGGGGCCCAAGAATCTGCGTTTTAACAAACCTCAGGTGATTCTGATACAACCAGCGTTCCTTCTAATCCACCCCATTTGTAGTACCGGTTAAAGCCGTCCGTGAATAGTTACTGAGCTCTGGACCTTTGTAGAGGGCCAGTCAAGGCCCATCACAGATTGGACATGATCCTTATCTTCCTCTTCCCCACCCCGATGGACACTCTGGACCAAGCAATAAGCAACAAAATACAGAGCCAGTCATTACACTGACCCCAAATCCCTTTTCCATTAGAAAGGAGAATCAGGAGATATGTTTCTAACCCAAGATTCATCAGAGCTGTTGGCCACCAATGATTAGCAAATGAATAATGTGTTAAACTAGTATCCTCCAGTATTTTTCCAGGTGGATAAATGCTGTTAACTCATTGGTTAAATCACAGACTATGACTTGCCCCCTCCAAGACTCTCCAACATGTATAGTTATTTAGAAGCAACAACTTGGAAACCTTGGGAATAAAAGATTAAAGAGCACTGCAGTGCATTAGTTAACAAGTGGTGTTATTCCCAGAACCTCCAACAAGGACAACATTCTTCTGAAAAACTTGTTAATTAGACTTTAGAGTGTTAATTTAAAAATCAATACTGCCCTCTCTCTCGAATCATGATTTATGTAAAATCATGGTAGTAAGTATCCTAAGTTTTAACTCCTCTGTTTAAGAGAAATCGTTAATTTACTAAGATTTTAATTCTTCTGGGTGAGGGAAGTTAACATATGGTAGGTTACATCTGCTTTTTGTGTGTAGTACAGAGTCTAATTTCTTTTTAAGCCAGTCTTACTGTCTCTTTTAATGAATTAATTCAGTTTATTTACTTTTAATGACAATTGATAAGCTCATTGTATTCTGCCAACTTACCTTCTGTTTACTTTTACTGGTTTGATCAAGTTAGCATTTATTATTATTTGTTCATTTTTACCTATTCTGTTGAGGTGTAATTGACATATAATAAAGGGTACATTTTAAGGTATACAGTTTGATAAGTTTTGACATATTCATATGTCCATGGAACTATCATGAGAAGTAAGATAAGGCACATAGCCATCACCCCTAAAGTTTCCTGTGCCCTTTCGTAATCTCTTCCTCTCCTTCCTCCCTCACCCACTTCAGTCCTCAGGCAACCGCTGATCAACTTTCTGTCTCTATAGATTAGTTTGCACTTTAAAGAGTTTTATGGAAATAGAATCATAACAGTTTATATTTTTGTTTGACTTCCTTTATCCAGCATTATTATTTTGAGATTCATCGACATTGTTGAGGGTATCAATAGCTCATTCCTTTTTATTGCTGTGCAGTATTATATTGTATGGATAGCCTACAATTGGTTTATCCATTTGCCTCTTCGTGAATATTTGGATCGTTCCTAGTTTTTGCTACTGCAAATCAAGCTGCTGAGAATACTCATGTGTGGTTCTTTGTGTGAATGTCTGCCCTCATTTCTTGGCTAAATGCCTAGGAGGGGAATATGGTCTGGATATAGTCTAAGGGTGTTTAACATTTTGAGAGACTTTTGTGCTGTTTTCTAAAATAGCTGCTCTATTTTACATCCCCACTTCCAGTTCTTTCACACCTCACTAACCTTACTGTGTTCAGTTTTCAAGTATTTAGCCTTGGGAACAGGTGTGTAGTGTTACCTCATTGTTACTCGATGTTGCATTTCCTGAATGCCTAATGATGTTAAGCGTCTTTTTAAAACCGTGTTTATTTGCGATCTTTATGTCGTCTTTGGTGAAGTGTTTATTCAAATTTATCGCCGAGTGTTAATGTTGGTTGTTTTCTTGTTACTGAGTTTTGAGAGTTCATTATATATTCTGAATGTAAGTCCTTTTTTGGATATATGATTTTTAAGCATTTTCTTCCAGTCTATGACTGTGTTTTCATTCTTAAGGGCATCTTTCAAAGAGCAAAAAGTTTATTTTTTTTGATGAAGTATGATTTATCAGTTTTTTTTTCATTTATTGGAATTGTATACTTACTATTATAGCTAAGAAATCTTTGCCTAACACAAGATTTTCTCCTAGGTTTCCTTCTAGAAGTTTTATAGTTTTAGGTTTACACTTAGGTATATGACCTGTTCTGAGTTAATTCTTAAAGATGATACGATATACGGATCGAAGTCCATTTGGGGGCGTGTGGATGTAGTTGCTCCAGCATCATTTACTGAGAAGATGGTCCGTTCTCGTCTGCATTGCTTTTGCACCGCTGTTGAAAATTGGTTGCCCACAGTGTGGATCTACTTTTGGACTCTGTGCTGTTCCATTGATCTATTTGTCTCCCTTTACATTAATACCACACTGTCTTGATATCTGTGGCTTTATAATAACATTAAAGTCAGATGGCGCTACTCTTTCAACTTTCTTTTCCAAAGTTGTCTATTCTATGCCCTTTGTATTTCCTTATGAACCTAGTCTTTCCCAATTATATATGATGTTATTAATAGGTTTTTCATAGAAATCCTTCATCTAATTAAGAAAGTTCCTTAATATTTTCAGTCTTCTCAGTTTGCTCATCTTATCAGAAAGGAGTTGGATCTTGTCCAGCATTTTTTCTGTTATCTATTGAAATGATCATGTGGATTTTCGTTTTAGTTTGTTAATATAGTGTATTGTATTCATAAAACATTGGTAGATTCTTAAATGTTAAACTGACTTTGCATTTGGGGGATTAACCCCCACACACTGGTCATGATGTATTATCCTTAAATAAACAGTTGTCTTTTAAAGAGTTAAATAGGAATAAAAATACTGGACCAACATAGTCATCATTTCCAGTGGTCTTCAATCTTTTGAATGGATCCACATTTTCACTTGACATCATTTCCATTTCTTTCCCTCCTCATTCTTTCATTTCCAAAGGTAAGGACTTTACCTTTTTTTGTTTTTTTTCAATAGTGTACAACTGCCAATGAGAAGTTTTTATCACTATTACAGGCCTCAATGTCTTTACTTCACATATATTTTTGAAAGATATTTTCACAGGGTATAGGTGAATTTTTTTCTTTTTGTTCCTTTAAGGTGTTGCTTAATTTTTGGCTAGTTTACATTATTTCTAATATCTTGCTTATTTTTGTTCCTCTGAGTGTAAAGTGTCTATTTTCTCTGTTTGGTTTAACGAGTTTTCCCTTTAACATTGGTTTTCAGAAATTTGATACATTATATGCTTTGGTATAGTTGTGTTCATGTCTCTTGGGCTTGTGTAAGGAGTTTGTTGAACTTCTTGGATGTTTTTATAATTTTTATCAAATTTTATAAAATTGAAGCTGTGATTTATGCACGTGTTTTTGCTTATTTGTCTCTTTTCTCTCCTTTGGAAACTCGCTATTTGTGTATTAGGCCTCTTGATGTTTTTGCACAGTTCTTTGATGCTCTGTTTATATTTTAGTCTTTTTCCTGTGTTTTATTTTGGATAACTTCTATTGCTATGTTTTTAAACTCTAATCATTTTCTCATAATATTTAATATGCTTCTAACCTCATTTAGTTTATTTAATTTTTTTAATTGAAGGATAATTGCCTTATGACCAACCTAGGTAGCATATTCAAAAGCAGAGACATTACTTTGCCAACAAAGGTCCATCTAGTCAAGGCTATGGTTTTTCCAGTGGTCATGTATGGATGTGAGAGTTGGACTGTGAAGAAAGCTGAGCGCCCCAAAATTGATGCTTTTGAACTGTGGTGTTGGAGAAGACTCTTGAGAGTCCCTTGGACTGCAAGGAGATCCAACCAGTCCATTCTGAAGGAGATCAGCCCTGGGTGTTCATTGGAAGGAATGATGCTGAAGCTGAAACTCCAGTACTTTGGCCACCTCATGCAAAGAGTTGACTCATTGGAAAAGACTCTGATGCTGGGAGGGATTGGGGGCAGGAGGAGAAGGGGACGACAGAGGATGAGATGGCTGGATGGCATCACTGACTCGATGGACGTGAGTCTGAGTGAACTCTGGGAGCTGGTGATGGACAGGGAGGCCTGGTGTGCTGCGATTCATGGGGTCTCAAAGAGTCGGACACGACTGAGCGATAAACTGAACTGAACTGCCTTAAAGAATTTTGTGGTTTTCGTCATACATCAACAAGAATCAGCCATAGGTACACCCATGTCCCCCACCCCCATCTCCCTCCCCATCCCACTGTTACAGAGCCCCTGTCTGAGTTCCCTGAGTCATACAGCAAATTCCCATTGGCTATCTATTTTACATATTAACCTCATTTTGTTTATTTTTTATCACAAATATTATGAGTTTCATCTCTGGAAGTTGCCTCTTTTAAGAATGACTCCCATGTCAGTACTTAACATGTTCAATATTTTCTCCAGCTTTGTGGATAAAAATATAGTTACAATAACTATTTTAATGTCATTTTATGATTATTCTAGCATCTGTGTCCATTATGTTTTGAGTTCAATTGTTTTTTTTTCTCCTTGTAGTAGATTGTAGTTTTCTGCTTCTTTGCATGTCTAGTTATTTTTGATTGGATGCTAGATATTATAAATTTTACCTTTTCGGGTACTGGATATTTTTATATCTTTATAAAGATTCTTGAGCTTTGTTCTGGGATGCAGTTAATGCATTTATAACAGTAAAAAAATAAATTTTAAAATTAAAAAGAACAGTTTAATCCTTTCAGGGCTTATTTTCAAGATTTGTTAGGCAGAACAAGAATTGTCTTTATTATAGGATTAATTATTCCTTATTACTGATGCATGATGCTTTTGAGTACCACATATTTGAATTAATAGTGTTTTCCAGTCTAGTTAGCAGGAACAGACACTAATCCTAGGTCTGCAGATAATCTAGGTACTGTTCCTTTAACCCTTTCACGTAGTTCTCACACACATGCTCTAATCAGTACTCTGTTAATTATTCAAGGGAATACTGTACAGATCTCCGGAGTGTGTGCGCTCTCTCACTCTTTCCCTTCCCCAACTCCTCCCATCCCCCAGCAACTTGTGTAGTTCTCTTCTTTGCAATACTCTGCCCTGCGTGGGAAATGTAGCAGGAAGGTCATGAAGACCATGGAAGCTAGACACGATGTAGGTATTATTATCATGTCCATTACACAGCTGAGGAGCAGGTGGACTGGGTCCTCCAGGCTGAGTCATTGTCTAGAGGGACAGGCATCTTTATAAATACTTACAACGCTATAAATGTAGTTGGAACATAAGAATAGTGAGACTGTTTGTTTCTAATGAAGTGGAGACCCCTGACTCCAGATGGAAGGCCAAATGAGCATGGGAACCCCAACGTGGAAATTTTGTTTTCTTTCCTGATAATTATCATAGAACCACAGAATCTTGAGCCTGCTATAGGCATAGCTTGTTTTATTGTGCTTTGCTTCACTGCATTTTTCAGATACTGTGTTTTTCACAAGTTGAAGATTTGTGGCAGGCCTGCATTGAACAAGTTTATCAATACTGTTTTTCCAATAGCATCTGCTCACTTTGTGTTTCTCTGTCACATTTTGGTAATTTTTGCAATGTTTCAAACTTTATCGGTATTATATTTGTTACGATGATGTGTGATCAGAGATCTTTGATGTAACAGTTGTAAAAAGATGATGACTTACTGAAGGTTCAGATGATGGTTAGCATTTTTTAGCAGTAAAGTATTTTTAAATTAAGGTATATACATTTTTTTAAGACATAATGCTACTGAACACTTAGTAGACCACAGTATAGTGTAGGCATAACTTTTATATGCATCAGGAAACCAAAAACTCGTGTGACTCACTTTACTGCAATATTTGCCTTATTTGCTTTCCCAGAGGCTCAGACAGTAAAGAATCTGCCTGCAATAGAGACATTATATGGGGAAATAAGAGTAGTGTACACAGTAGATACGGTAAATAAATTCTAACA
This sequence comes from Bos taurus, assembly GCF_002263795.3. Taxonomy (NCBI): domain Eukaryota; kingdom Metazoa; phylum Chordata; class Mammalia; order Artiodactyla; family Bovidae; genus Bos; species Bos taurus. Next base: position 47,279,810 of record NC_037331.1, read on the forward strand.
CAGGTTTCTTTCTTAGAGGATTTTCTCAGAATCTTTTGTATGCTAATGTGCTCTGTGAATCTCGGGGGCGGATTGCCTTTGTGGCATTTTCCAAATTTATTCACCCACCCAACTCTCTTTTTTTGATAGGCATATATCCACATCCCAGTCCCTCATGTTCCTCCTCTCCCAGGCCAGCTTTTCAAATGCTTGGTCATATGCTCCAAGTACAGTCTTCTCTAAACTAAACACCTTTCAGCCTTCTGATTAGGTTTTCAGATCTTTCTCCATCTGGTCACTCTTCTCTGGTTTGCCAAGGTCCCTCCTAAAGTGTGCGGTTCACAACACACAAAATAGCCCTGTGGTAGACTTTGGGTTGGTTCCATTGGACACAATTAGAACCCTGGGAGCACTGCCATTCTGTCCTTTTATTTCCGACCTGACCAGGGAGGGGGTGGTTAACTGAGTCTCACCACAGAAATGATGGATGTCAGAGCAAGAGGAGCTTGTGGAATTGGAAGCTGTTCAAGGAACAACTAGAATGATTTTTATTTTTGAAAGTTTGAAATGTCTTAAATAAACAAAGATTTGAAAGTCTATCATGTGCAACACACTATGGAGGGTAGAAGAGATGCAAACCATTAGTCTTTTCATGCAAAGAGCTGATTGTTAAGCTAGGGAGATGGTTAACAGAAAAGGCCCAGAATACATGATAACATCAGCAAATGCCCCATTATGCAGATTAAGTAGGGTGGTAAGGATTTGAGCAAGACTCACTGTTAGCTCTTTTTATGTTTCCTCCACAATACCCTGTGTCAGGAAGGATGAGTAAACATTGCTGGGTGCTGTGCTCAGTCGCTTAGTCGTGTTGGACGTCTTGTGACCCCATGGACTGCAGCCCACCAGGCTCCTCTGTCCATGGGATTCTCCAGGCAAGAATACTGGAGTGGGTTGTCATTTCCTTTTCCAGGGGATCTTCCTGACCCAGGGATCGAACCCAGGTCTCCTTCATTGCAGGCTGGGCTGAAAGAGGTGTGCCTTGCTTTGAAGAGCCTATAGCTTGACGGTGAAGTGAATCTTTGATCCCTGAATACTTTTTCCCAGTGATGTTTTATAGTATTAGAAATGTGTTTTTTGGAAGAAAGTAATGTTTACTCCAAGTCAAAAATCACATCTTGAACTGCAGTCAGTTTCTAAAAAAGTACTATGTGTAAATGCCAAAACAGAGAAGAAGTATTTTAGAGTACAAAGTATTACTCAGAATAAGCTAAGAAGCACAAATATTTTCTTTTCAAGGCAACTCCCACACCCAAGGCAGGACAGCGTGGTGGCTAAGAGTACAAACTTCGGAGCCAGACCGCCTGGTTTCCACCCCTGTTCTTCTACTTCCTGAGTGAGTAGCCTTGGCTAAGAACTTAACTTCTCATTGCCTGTTTTCTTTTCCTTCCTTCTTTCTTTCTTTTAATATGGGGGCTTACTAAAAAGTGCTTATCTCATTGCATTCATATGAGTTTTAATAAGCTTCTTTATGGAAAGCTGTGAGAACACTTAGGGTATCCCTTTTTATTTACTTATTGCTATAAAACATATCATCCCAACACTTACCTTAAAACGAGAATCATCATTTCCTTCCTTTCATAGTATCTGTGGATCTGGAATTCAGGAGCAGCTTAGGTGGGTGATTCTGGCTCGAGATTTCTCATGAAGTTGCAACAGAAGTCTGCTGGGGCTAAGGTCATCTGAAGGCCTAACTGGGACTTGAGAATCCACTTGAACTCACGTGGCTGGCAAATTGGTGCTGGCTGTTGGTAGGAGGTCTCACTCTGCCTTCACTGGGCGTCTCCACAGGGTCGCTTGAGTGTCCCCACAGCATGGCTGCCAGCTTCCCCCAGGCTAAGAGCTCTAGGAGACCAGGATGGAGCCACAGCCTTTTGTGACTTTATGGTCTAACTTTGGAAGTCACCTACTGTCACTTGTTTATTCTACTCTTATTCAGTGGGGAGGGGACTGCAGAATGGTGTGATCACTAGGAGCTGAGCATCAGTGGGGACCATCTTGGAGGCTGGCTGCCACACCATTCAAGGAAGCGTTGTGTCCTATTGTGTGACTGATATTAGGTATAGGATATTTGGGCTTTCCTGGTGGCACTAGTGGTCAAGAACCCGCCTGCCAGTGCAGGAGACACAAGAGACACGGGTTTGATCCCTGGGTTGGGAAGATCCCCTTGGAGGAGGGCATGGCAACCCATTCCAGCTTTCTTGCCTGGAGAATCCCCATGAACAGAGGAGCCTGGGGGGCTGCAGTCCATAGGGTCACCCAGAGTCCGACACAGCTGAAGCGATTTAGCACACATGCGTGGGATACATCGCTGACTCAATGGACATGAGTTTGAACTCTGGAAGACAGTGAAAGACAGGGAGGCCTGGAGTGCTGCAGTCCATGGGGTCGCAAAGAGGTGGATAGGACTGAGTGACTGAGCAGCAGTAGAGGATACTTAAATACAGAAACTGTTCACATCATGTAGTCCATGTAGATACTCAGCATTGTTCACTGAGAGGAGAGTTTTGTTAACATGACTCTGTTGGTATAACTGTGGCATGTGGAATCAGGGTGAACTGCACTTAAGAAAGCGGAACAAGCATGAAGGATGGGAGACCATCCTGGGTCCACTTTCCCACTGAACTCATGGCTCAGCCCTGCTGGGATGGAACTGACCAAACCAACACTGAGGCTGTCTATAACGAGGCAGCAAGTGAAGTGTGCTTTAAACAAGTGTCATCACTCTGTGTCCAGCACCACTGTCCCCCACCTCCTTAATATTTTGAAGGAGGGTGTATTTTTATGAGTCATTGGAGAAATTAAGTAAATATTGTCCAGATAGTTGGAATATCTGATTTGGGAAGAGACCCTGAGATTTTTCAGAGGTTGGTCTGTGAGTCAACTCCTGAATCCCTTGAGCTCAGCAATATACATTCCTTGCTCTCCCTCCCCACCCTCGTCCCTGGATGGGCCCAAGAATCAGTATTTTATAAGCATTCCTGGTTATTTTTGTGAACTCTAGAATTTGAGAACCACAGGTTCAAGACTAATTATGGTGTGACATAACACTCAAGGCCATAGTTAAGCGGACTGTAATTTCTAACACATCATCTCGGTTGACCCATATCTTCTCTCCCAAATTCAGATACCAGCTGCCTCTGACTTTCAACTGTGTCCTTCACAGCTTTTTGGGATGTGTACAGGGATTCTCCGACTCAACATGTCCACAGCCAGATGCCTGATCACCTACCTGGCCCTCCTAAGAGCCTTCCCCACCACAATGAATGGCAACTCCATCCTTTCAGTTTGCTCACTCCAGATGCTTCCTGCCTCCTCTCTCTCATGCTTTGTATCCATCCAACTAGCTCAGCTTCAACGTATAGCTGACCCTTGAACAATGTGGCGGTTAGGGGTGCAGGCCCTCTGTGCAGTCAAAAATCCACATTATAACTTTATAGTCAGCTCTCTGTATCTGTGGTTCCATATCCTGGGATCCAACCGACCATGAATCCTGTAGCTCTGTAGTGTTTACCATTGCATATAACGGACCCAAGCAGTTCAAACACACGTTGTTCAAAGGTCAGCAGTGTAGCCAGGATTGTTGCACTTCTCACTGCTGCTACAGCCCTGTTCTGGTTGCCATAGTCACTCATTTGACTTTATATAATAGGGCTCTAGTGGTTGTTCCTGCTTCTGTCTTTACAGTTGGTCCCTCCTTTTCACCTCTAGGCTGATGCAGTCAGAGTGACTCCATATTCAAAACCACACCATGGATCTCTGTTTTTCAAGTCAGAACCAAAGTCTTTATAGTGGCCTACTCCCCCTGACCTTCTACAGCTTTCCTTGTTTCCTCTGCTCCAGCCACTCTTGACACCCCTGTGAAGCTGGAACACATTAAGGCTGACTCTGCCCCAGGACCTCTGCACTGGTTTTTTTTCCTGCCTGGACCACTGTTCCCTCAGGTATCTGAAGAGCTCCCTCCCTCACCCTCTTTGCTTAAACATTACCTTCCCAGGCAGGTCTACCATGGCCACTCTATTCAAAGTGGCAACCTTTTACATTCTGGATCTTCTTTACCCATCTCCTCACCCCCTGCCCAGTTTTGTTGAGATATAATTGGCATATATCACTGTAGAAGTTTAAGGTATACAGCATAATGGTTTGACTTACGTATATACTGAAATGATTAACTCAGTAAGTTTGGATGGCATCATCATCTGATATATCAAAAAGAGAAAATATAAAAAGAGAAAGCAGAAAAAGAAAAAACATTTTTTTCCTTGTGATGAGAGCCCCTAGGATTTCCTCTCAACACCTTTACTGTATGTATGTCATGTCATACGGCAGTGTTAACTGTAGCCATCATGCTGCACATCCCTGCCCCTGCCCACCCAGCACTTCTCTATCTTGTAAACTGGAAACTTGTACTTTGACCACCTTTTCCAATTCTCCCTTCCCCTGCCTCCAGAGTCTGGTGATGACAGACTCTGTCTTTTTCTATGAGTCTGAGTTTTTGCTTTTGTTTTTTCATTTTTAGATTCCACATATAAATGAGATCATATGGTATTTGTCTTCCTCTGCCTGATTTATTTCATCTAGCATAATGCCCTCAACGTCCATCCATATTGTAGCAGATGGTAGGGGCCCCTCATTTTTAATGGCTGAATAATATTCCATTATGTGTGTATATATATCATGTTTTCTTGATCCATTCATATGTCAGTAGATGTTTCCATGCCTTGACTCTTAAATATTGCTGCTGTGAACATGGTGATGCAGATATCTTTTGGGTTAGTGTTTTCATTTCCTTTGGAAATAGTCCCAGAGGTGGAATTGCTGCATCGTATGGCACTTCTGTGTTTAACTATTTTTGAGGAACCTCTTCTTTGTTTTCCATAATGGCTGCAGCAGTTTACATTCCCACCAACAGTGCACAAGAGTTTCCAGCATTTATCTCATGTCTTTTTGATGGTAGCCACTGTAAACAGCTACCAAATGGCAGAACCAAGATCTGAACTAAAGCTGTGAGTTCAAAGGTTTTGTGTTTCGCCAGTGCCTGTTGCTTCATAGTGGAGATATTCCTGACGGTTCTTAACCTCTGTCCTATGCCCCTTTAAAAGTCTGTTTACAAGCTTACAGCTGTGGCTCATGCACTATTTGTTTTTAGAAAGGTTTATTTTGATTTCTACTAATATTACATCACTGTTTATTTAGCTCAAGGTTTCTGTTGGCACTTGCAGGAGTGTGTGCCCTTTATCCTTGTGCATTTCTGAGATTTGAGACTCTATTGATTCCTTGGCACTGCAGGTTTTATTTAAGGCTGCTGGAAAGAATCCTTCCTGTAACTTCCTCTTCCTCTCTTCTTCCATTGGACTTTCACGACTCTCTAGGGGTCCCTCTGAAGACAGTCAGCACGGACTGCTTTATAGTATTCTATTTAATTCAAGACCACAGATTTCTTAAGTTTTTCTGCCCTTGGCTCCGAGGGCAGAGAGGATAAAGACATGGTTCTTGCCTCCTCAGGTTCATGGTGGAGCTGGGGAGAATGATGGAAAATGACACGACAATAGAGACAGCATCTCCAGGGCTGGTGGGCAGGAGATGCGAGGGGCTGCAGGGGGAGGCAGGTGGGAGTAGGGACAACTTCCTGGGTGGGAGTGGGGTAGGGTGGGGGATGACGTGCAGGGTGCAGGTGGGAAGTGAAAAGCAGCAGCAGTTCTGGCAGCAAAGAGAGCTGGAGCTAGGGCTGGGCGCAGTCACGTGATTTATCTGGGGATGCTAGAGAACTCTGTGTGGGCTGGGCATGCTGCAATGATTGGATTCCAGCTGTGACGAGTCCAGGATGAATGAAGAGGGAGAACTCTGTAACCCTATGGAAGATTGTGAAGGAGGGGATTCACGACCTGCTTCAGATTATGGTCTGCTGGTTGAAGCGGTGGTTGGGGTGTATGTAGGGCAGTAGGCAGGGTGGGAGGGGGTAGGGGTGGGGGGGAAGTGGGAGTGAGGGGGTAGGGAGAGGGGTGGGTATAAGGCCCCATTGTTCTGTCTAATCCACTTTTCTGGAAGGAAACCTTTGCAACAGAGCAGACCATGTCTCACTTAGCCTTGTGTGCCTGGCAGTGCTCTGCTCAGAGTAGACAATCAGTAAATACTCCGTGAAAAAAGGTCTGTTTACACACACACATACACCCCAATTTATATTTCTCTCACTTTTTTCCCCCTTTTAAGTAGGGCAGTTAGGAATAGATGCAGACACCAGGAGGAAGTTCTCTGATCTCACGCTGAACTGCAGGTTGGCACGTGACGGGGCTGTAGGCTTCAGTTTCTTTGTACATTGATACGCTCATTGTGAGATGAAAGCGTTTCCTCTTCTTCCTTTTTCATGGGTTTTATCAACATTTTGACTGCTCTGAGCATCTTCCTCATCAGAATAAAATGCATTTGGTATGGAGCTAATAGTAGGATATTTGGGGGTGGATTAACATGGAGATCTTAATGGCTAGCTATTTGGGTTACCAGTGCTACTGCCTGCGTAGAGGTTAAAGGGAAAAAGTAACAAAGCTTCCTTTCCTTTCATCTCAAATCTTCTTTTAATTTTCTTAGGCATACATCAGTTCATAAATTCAAATAGAAAAAATGTATTTGCTTTAAAGAAAAATAGAAGGAAAAAAAGAAAGATACCTACCACTACTGTTTTGGGGATTGGAAATAACTATTTTTTTCTTGACTTAATTAATATTCATTTTCTAATAGAAGTGTGAATGCTTACCTACCACGTTCTGTTGATGTTTTTGGATTTATTTTTAGAGAGTGGGAGAGAAAGAGAGGAAGAGAGACTGAGAGATCGTCAGACAAAATTTAGCTCATTGTCCACATTAGAGACTGTTGAGACGTAGAATAAAAATTAACTTGAAGCAAACATATCCACAAAATGCCTAAAGACTTGACCTGGCACTTGGAAGTAAAGTTTAGCTTCTTAATCCATGTGAAAAAAGTATATCTATTTCCTATTCTTTTGGCCTCATTTCCTATAGCACACACACTGATTAACTGATGGTTGCGGTGGAATTCTGTCCTTCTATTCAGCTTCTCCCGACAGATTCTTAACCATTTAAAGCAGATTAAAACTTAAATCTGCTCTAGTCAATGGAGAAACTGCTTTATAGATCTATATTATGCTCTATATTTATTCTAGTAAGTCCTCATTCATCCTGGGAAAATGATGAGGTCTTACATTGCTGCATTGTTTAATTGTTTACAAAGCATGTTTCATTCATTACCCTCTGGAGACCTTTCTACTTTAAAAGAGAGACATTTTTATCTGGTTTTACAGTTAAGAAACCTAAGATTCTGATATTTCTTGAGATCACTTGGCTAGCACTTCATGGAGTCATGCCAATACCATTATAATCTGACTCCTGTGTCAGGGTTTGCTCCAAAAAAAAAAAAGAAGAAGAAGGAATGTAAAGACAAAAAGGACTAACTAGAAAACTGTTACCTGTGAATCTTAGTAGGGAAAGCAGTTGTGTTCTGATTTCTAAATTCTTGATTCAAGTGGAAATTGAAGTGAAAAGTATAAAGTTTAAAATAATCCACTAACATTTATTGACTACTGTGCTAGGCATTGAAAAGCCCATGCGTTACCTCATTTAGTTCTCCTGACAATCCTAAGAAGTGGAGAAATATAATCACTTCTGATTTTCTAGGTGAAGAAAGGGTTGAGAGAAAAGTAACGAAAATGAATGTTTATTGAGTGTTTCCTCTGTGTAGTCATAGTGCTATATGTTTTACATGTAACTTCTCATTTGTTCCTTAAACCTGTGAAGGAGAAACCCATTTCACAGATGGCATGACCGAGGCACAGGGAAGTGGCGTATCTTGTCCAGGTTCACATAGCTGTTAAGAAGCAGAGCTGGGATCTGAACCCAAGTAGTACTCTGTCTGGAGTCTGGGCACTTCCTACCTAACTGATGCTGCAGGCCAGTCTTTTCTCCTTGGGTTTTGGTCAAAGCTCGGGAAGATAAGTGATCATTTGTGGTGCTCAGGGCTCTTGAGCACGTGGGAGCAGCATCATACCTTCTTGGACAAGCTGGTAAAGAGCCACCTTTTCCTACAAGAAGAGGAAGAACTTAATAGGAGTTTTTACAAGGACTTTGATGTGGGGAGAGTCTATCTGAAAATACTGCATTATTGGGGCTTGAGCAGTAAATATGCTTACGAGTTTTTTACTGTAAGGCAGGGTTTTGGACAAGTTAGAAGTGTGTTTACTGAGTCTGAAGAGAGAACAAGGTTAGGTTAAGTAGCTATTAATAACAGTTGACGATAAGCAAAAGACAACTCCAGGACTGTGGTTGTCACAGTCTCTTAATTAGATCATCAGGCTAATACTTACTACTTGCTTATTTTATATTGTTTGTTACTGGTTTCAAGTGTACAGGATTGGATCAATCATAATCCTGTTTTATAGCATATGACATTGGTCCTTGCAACTTGTTTATACTGATCACTATTTTAAAAGCATAGTTAAGTGAGAACGTATTCTAATATATGCTTCTGGGTACTCTGGACCCAGAGCTACAGCTCTGGCATGTGGTTTATCTGTGGAATCTTTTCCCACAATCTGGACATAAAACCTGGGAGGAAATGGCTTAGGAGAATCTGCTCTGAAACCCAGAGCTTGGGGGCAATGACCTTGCTATGGATAAGACGCTTCTCTCCTTCCCACCAGGGGTTAAGGTTTCAGGGTAGGGTCAGCCAGGGGCTTGATGAGGAAAGAGTATTCAAGACATTCTCTCCAAATTCCAAGGAGATAAAACAAACAAGTGGTCATTTTCCAGGAAAATTGAGGCCATGTTTCCAGTGCCCTGAGAATCCTCATACTCACCATTCCTCTGCCAATGAAAAAAGTTGCTCACACCCTCAACCCTTTGCCTTGGGAGGGTCAGCTGGGGTGAGGCCAACACAGCTGCTTCTAGAGGGAAAGCTGGGAAATTGCACCTTGCGGGGCCGGGTTGGAAGTCCCTGAACCAGGCGTTTACAAGGAACAGTTGAGGTTGCCTGGAAGAGAAAACTCTTTGCATCTAAGAAGACTTGCATGCTTGTCTTTCTTCCTCATCACAACTTCTTTCTGTCTCTATGGAAACTGTATTTGTTCCAACTTTCCTACCCCCAAAATGAATTTTAATTGTGATACCAGAGCGGGGCATTTTGTGTTTCTAGGGCTTGGACTCATTGTGAAGACTGTTCCTCCACCCAGGGCACTGGTGTTCGTTTTCTTTTTTTCTGGTTATTTGTATCTAGTTCGCCAACACACTGCAGTGACCGAGAGCACGAACTCTGTAGTTGTGTTGACCGGTTCCAAGTTCCAACTCCAACATTTACTGGCACATTGAAAAAACAAATTTGGAGAAATATTTAAAATTTCTAAATATTAGTCTTTTTTCCCTGAGATAATGGAAACTGCCTCATAAAGTTGTCATGTGGATTAATTAAAGCATCCTTTGTAATTCACTTTGCACAGCTGTCAGAACATAGTAGGTCCTTAGTAAATGCTAGTTGCAGAGGCTGTCCATGAAACGCAGGTCTTCATAGACTTGTACTTTATTTCTCCTGGCTGGATGCCTCTAAGTAAGATTTCTGGGCTCAAGAGTATGTGCATTATACATTTAAAATCACAGTACCTGATTACTATCTCAAAAGTCTGCAGCAATTTATAGTCCTATTTTAAGTGAACAGAAATGGCTCTCTTCCCCAAACCTTACCAACATGGGGAAATGAGGAATCCTCTCAATTTTGGCTAATTTGATGGTTGGAAACAATTTCTTATTATTTGCGTTTTCCTGATCTGTAAAGAGACAGTGAATCTATACATAGATTTATTGGCCATTTTCAGATTCTCAGTCGGAACAGTCTGTCTCTTCAGAGCCTTTATCTATGAGATTTTACAAATATTTGCTATTTTGAACAAATATTACTAATTTATAAGAAGCCTCCATGAATTAAGGATATTATCTATGTTGAAAACGTTTCTCTCATCCTTTTGTCTTTGTGATCTTTTGCTACCCTGCTATTTACATATTTTATAGGGAGCGATGTAACTATTTTCCTTTTATGTCTCTGGGTCTTCTCTTATTTATCAAAGATTTTGAATGTCCTGTATATCGTAGAATCATACGCCTGTTCTCATTTCACTACAGCAATGGCTTTCAATTTTCTGTGGGCATCAGAATTACTCATGAAGTGCTATAAAACGTTTTTTTGGGTGCGATGATAGGATTTCCAGAGGTGGAACTTAGATGCATGTTTATGAAAAAGAGAGTCTTATTTTGAAAAATGAATCCTGCTGAAAAGTAGGTTCTTTTTCCTCCCATCCCCATCCCAAAAGTAGGTTCTTAAATTGGCAAAATGTTGATATAGTTTTGAAATTGAAATTGAATTGGGATCCAGTAGGTGGCCCCCAGGATGTGCCTCAGTGGCATAGTAATAATTTTGAATTAAAGTTATGTAAGAAATGGCCAATGTGAAAGGGACAGTCTGACCTTTTGTCTCCTCCAAAGCAGAAAGTCAATCTCTCACGTGAAAGGTGTACTCTCCACACTTGGAAGTAGAAAGACACCCTTATTGCCAGAGGTGGGGAATTTGGGCCCAGAGCTTGTGTAAATAAAGCTTGTAACTTCTTTTATTTACTACCCTGGCTCAAACTGTTTAGATTCTTCACTAATTGATCACTCCAAACCTGAGTTGCTTTGCGGTGTCATTTCCTCACGAATTTATTGTTTCTTTGTCTAAAAAGTATAAAAGCTGCCTGCCTTCCCCTTAGGCCCCATTTCTATGAGACCTCTGTGCACATAATTAAAATTAGTTTCTTTTCCCTTAATCTGTCTTGTGCCAATTTTATTAATTCAGCCACAGGAACTCAAGTGGTGGGAGTAAGTTTCCTCCTCCTAACACTACAGATGGAATGTTTGTGTCTACCCCAAATTCATGTGTTGAAATCTTAACACCCTGAAGGATATTGGGCCTTTGAAGGTGATTAAGTGATGAGGGTGGAGTCCTTCTGAATGGGCTTAGTGCCCTTAAAAGAAACCACACGGAGCTCCCCAGTCCCTTCTCTTCCCCTGTGTGTGGTTACAGTGAGAAGAATGTGTACCAGGAAGAGGACTTTCACCTGAACTCAACCATTCCTGCACCTTGATCTTGACCTGTAGCTGTGAGAAATACATTTCTGTTGTTAGTAAGCCACCCAGTCCATGCTTTTCTGTTATAGGAGCACAGGCACACTAAGACATTAGGTGACAGGCACATTCATTATCTGTTCTTATCTTTGAATATGTTTGAAAATTTATATAAGTGGTAGCCTTAAAAGTTTTGATAGCATGCAAAGCTCATCAAGGTTGCTGTCCTCATCAGTTGGCTGAGCAGCAGAGATGTAAGTTGACTTGCAAGTTCAGCTAGGAAGCAATGTGGACTCATCATGGTGGTGTTGTGCAATAGGGCATTCGCCCGCGGGGTAGCTGAGCCAGAGCCTGAGCAGCCGGCCAGGGCTGTGCTGGGTCCTTGGACCCTGAACAGCATGGCCTCCTTTTCCCAGTTGCTTCATGGCTTTGCCCTCAATTCTGTAGGACTCTGTGAAGAGGCAGGAGTAGATATTTCTGTTGGGGAGGCAAGTAAAAAATGGAAATCAGTCTTTAAATCTCTCTCTGGGAAAACAGCAGTAAGTGGCAGGAGTAGAAGTATTCCTATTTCCCATCAGATTTTTTAAAAAGATTTATTTATTTGGCTGCACTGGGTCTTAGTTGAGGCATGTGGAATCTAGTTCCCAGGGATTAAATCTGACCAGGGATTAAACCTGGGTCCCTTGCATTGGGAGTGCAGAGTCTTAACCCCTGGGCCACCAGGGAAGTCCCTTCCCATCAGACTGGCTTCTCTCTCCCCGCCTCCATTAAAAATCTTTGGTCAGTCCTCTTATACTCACTCTAAATCTTCCAGTTTCACCTCTCTCTTTTGTATCCCCAGCATGACACTCTTTTCCTAGTCATGGTAACTTCTTGGTCTTGACTATTTGCTTACTTCTGCAAATCTGCAATCAAGTATTAGGAACAGTATTAAAATAGAGGTCCTATTCCAGTGACCCTCAGAGCCCCATATAGTATCTGTTATTAACAGGATGCACAGTTGAAGGAGGATAAACATAAAACACTACAGTCAACCTGAGATAACCTCACCCAAACTTTCCCAATCCCTAGTCCTCACTCTTAGAAAATACCACTACTCAAAACACAGCTCAAGGGAAGCCCAGGGCAAACTGGCTCTCCATCTGTCAACATATAGGCATGAAGATAACCAGTTAACTAAAGAGGAACTATTGGTGCAAAGCAGGAGTTGAACTGTGAACAAACAGAACAACTTCCCTCTAGGGGAAAAGGGGGTAGTACTGGGGAGAACTTTTGAGACGGTCTCAGTAGAGATTGGAGAGATCCAAGAGGACATGATATCCGTACATTGAAAACAAGTTGCCGTTTAAAGGAATAATCAGAAAACTAGAATTGTTGCCATTGAAATCTTGACAATATGATTATCAAAATTAATTTCAGGGACTTCGCTGGAGGTCCACTGGTTTAGATTGTGTGCTTCCACTGCAGGGGGTATGGGTTCCATCTAAGACCCCACGGGGTTTCATGGTGTGGGCAAAAAAAATTAATTTCAAAATTCCACAGAAGTCTGAAAAAAATAGATGCAGCCAAGGACTGAATTAGAAATTTGGAAAATAAATTAAAAAAAAGAAATCTTTTGAAACTTAGAGACATGATGTCAAAAGAGAGGGGAAAAGTGGTTGGGAAAAGATCTAAGCAGTTCACTTTTGAGGGAAAGAGAATATGGAGAGAGGCTGTGACTTTTCTCAAAAGAGAGAAATAACCTGGTCTTCAGATTGAAAAGGGCCCATCTCAGTACATATTGTGACATTTTTGCCCTGTAAGAATAAAAGGAATATTCTTAAAGTTTTCAGAAAGAAAACATAAAATTGCCTGACTAAAGTCACACTGGACAGCAACAGTGGATGTTGAAGGACGAAGCACCAAGTTCCAGGTTCTGAGGGAAATGATTTGAACACATAAATATACACCAGCTAGGCTAAGCCTAAAAATACCTGCAGACACAGATAAGGCCTCGGCAAGATCATCTTGTCTGTACTTTTTCTAGAAGAGTTACTCAGAGCTGTGCTAGAGCCAAGCAGAAAACAAACCCAGGAAAGAGAAAAACATGGGCTCCAAGGAACCAGTCTAGGACAGTGACAGTATGTCCTAGGATGAAGATAGTTGCTCCGCAGCCTAGCGTAGTGAGTTCAAATTAGGACAGGAAGTCAGAGGGCTCCATGGAAAATGTTTTCAGGAAGAAAGTGAGTAACATCTTGCAAGATCTTGTGATTAGGATCTAGACATGTCACCACAGCCTGCTATCAGTGAGATGGTGGCATGAGTCTTTTTTTTCCTCCCCCAACAAGATAAAAAATGGCCCCTAGATATTCTGGAAAATACAAGGAAACCCTCTACAGGGAAGTCATGGTCTGAATGTGAAACAAGTCAGCTTTGAGCTGTTAGTGGTATATGAGAACTAGTGACAGGCCCTCTGAACTAAATACAACCTTTTTGGACTTGTAATGGGTACTTGGTATATGTATTTGCCTCTGTTGAGTGTACTTCTTTATTCATGAAAGTGGCTTGTCATTTTTATAGCATATTTTCTTTGTATATTAGCTTTTCCCTAATATTTTTTGGAAGAATAATCACCTAGACAATAAACTTAGGTATAAATTTTGTTCTCATTCTTTCTCTCTTGCCCTGTCACAAAAAAAAAAAAAAAAAGAAATAGATTTTGTAGTTTTTAACACAGTAATGGTGTCTTTGAATTTTATGTTTTTCCATTCTCATGTCAAACATATTTATTATCTATCTTTTAAATTTTTATTTTAAATAAATTTTTATTGGTGTATGGTTGATTTATAATGCGTTTCTGCTGTACATCAAAGTGAATCAGTTATATGTGTACATATATGTATATACACTCTTTTTTAGATTCTATTCCCATATAGGTCATTCATAGTATTGAATAGAGTTCCCTGCACTATATAATAGGGAATTATTAATTATCTATTTTATATATAGCAGTGTGTGTATGTCAGTCCCAATCTCCCAGTTTATCTTCTTCCCGTATTCCCCATTGGTAACTATAACTTTGTTTTCTATATCTGTGACTCTATTTCTTTTTTGTAAATAGGTATACTTGTACCATTTTTTTAGATTCCCACATATAAAGGATACATATGTCTTTCTCTGTCTGACTTACTTCACTTAGTATGGCAATCTCTAGGTCCATCCATGGCATGGAAAATGGCATTGTTACATTCTTTTTTATGACTGAATAATATTCCATTTTTTTGGTGTGTGTATCCCACATCTTTTTTATCCATTCCTCCATCAGTGGACTTTTAGGTTGCTTCCATGTCCTGGCTGTTGTAAGGAGTGCTGCAGTGAACATTGGGATAAATGCATCTTTTTGAATTATGGTTTTCTCTGGATATATGCCCAGGAGTGGGACTGCTGGATCATATGGTAACTCTATTTTTATTTATTTATTAATTTTTAAAGGAATCTCCATCCTCTTCTCCATAGTGGCTGTTGCCAATTTACATTTTCACCAACAGCGTAGGTGTGCCCCCTCAGTCGTGTCCGACTCTTTGCAACCCCGTGGACTGTAGCCAGCCAAGCTCCTCTGTCCATGGGATTTCTCCAGGCAAGGACACTGGAGTAGGTTGCCATTTCCTCCTCTAGGGGAAGTTCCTGACCCAGGGATCAAACCTGTGTCTCCTGCATTGGCAGGTGGATTCTTTACCACTGTGCTACCGAGGAGGCCCAACAGGAGGGGTTCCCTTTTCTCTATATCCTCTCTAGAATCTTTGGTTTATAGATTTTTTTATGATAACCATTCTGTATGGTGTGAGGTGATACCTCACTATAGTTTTGAATTGCATTCTCTGTTTAGATCTTGTGCCCATTTTTTGATTGAGTTGTTTATTTTTTGATATTGAACTGAATGAGCCGTTTGTGTATTTTGGAGACTAAAATATAACCTTGTCGGTTGTTTGGTTTGCAAATATTTTCTCCCATTATGAGGGGTGTCTTTTTGTTTTGTTTATGGTTTACTTTGTTGTGCAAAAACTTTTAAGTTTAATTAAACCACATGTTTATTTTTGTTTTTATTTTCATTACTCTAGGAGGTGGATCAACAAAGATCTTGCTGTGATTTATGCCAGAGAGTGTTCTGCTTATGTTTTCCTCTAAGAGTTTTATAGTATCTCGTCTTACAGTTAGGCCTTTAATCCATTTTGAGTTTATTTTTGTGTATAATGTTAGAGAATGTTCTGATTTCATTCATTCCTTGTAGCTGTCCAGTTTTCCCAGCACCACTTACTGAAGAAACTGGCTTCACTGTATATTCACGCCTCCTTTGTTATGTATTGGGTGACCATCGGTACGTGGGTTTATTTCTGGATGTTCTGTCCTCTTACATTGATTTATATTTCTGTTTTTGTGCCAGTGCCATACTGTTTTGATGACTGTAGCTTGACTTTTGATGACTTGTAGTATAGTCTGAAGTTAGGGAGCCTGAAGATTTTGAATTGTGATTAGACAGTCATTTAAGCTCAGCATCTGGAAACTTAAACTTATGGCCATTAAGAAGCATAAGCTTGAAAAAAATACCCATTAACTTTAAAATGAAAGCCTCAAATTTTGTAATCATTTTGAAGAGTTCCTTAGTAACTAATAGGTCTTGTTTTGAGGAAATATATAGATGCATATAAAGGTCAATCACTCCTCTAGTTTCACTTCACCTTTTTTCTGCTAAATCCAAGTAAAATGAGATAATTTTTTAGAAATTTTGTTTTTTTAATTGCAGTATAATTGACATACAGCATTTCATTAGTTTCAGGTATACAACAAAATGATTCCACATCAAAGAAAATTTAAAGCAGTTATCTCTCGATTATGGGTTTAGAATGATGTGTGTGTGTGTGTATAGTTTCTTTCTTGACACTCCACTTTCCACTACTCATTGCTTTCCTACTTATAAACTCATTTTTTGAAGGAACTCCCCTATTTACTGATAGCAGGAAGTTTTCACATTGAATGTACCTACCTACAAGATTTTAGTTTCTCAAGGACCAGGCTTGGCCTCTGCCCTGTTCCTGTTTCTCTGGCCTGGCTCACTCAGGCTCGGTTCGCCCCCACAAGGTCCTGGAGGGCACCCTGGGCAGATGAGAGCTCTTGGCCCTGTGCCCCTCGCTCTCTGCACTCTCACAGGCACCCTACATGGGGTGAGGGAACAGAGAGCGAGGCAGCCAGTCCAGGTACGCATGGTGACCAGAGCCCGTGTTGCAAGAGCTTGGAGCTCTCTGTACCAATCATTAGACTTTCAAAGTTGCATAAAGTATATATCAGAAGCCCAAATACTAATGTGAAATCAGCACAGAAAACAAAGTAATCAATCAATAAAATAGTCTGGGGCAAACAGACTAAACTCAGAGGTTCTTCTCATGATTAAGTATTTGTGGGGACAAGACATTTTTGGAGAAGTGAATCAGCTCATTTATTTGTGGAAATTTGAGGAATTGTCACAAGGGCCTGAAAGGATAATGAACTTAGGAAGCTCTCAAATGTTGGTATCACCATGGAAAAGCCTTTCATGGAAAGGAGAGAGAAAAGCACAAAATTTGTTTCCTCCCCTTAAACTATAGATTCTTCTCCTTGCCATGCTTTCTTGCAGACAAGGAAGGTCTCTAGGAGAGAGGGTGAGCATAGAAAGAGGAAAAAATGCAGAGAGGACATGGGAGCTTGTCATGAGGATGGAACCCCAAGAGGCAATGGGTACGTCACCCTGGACCATGAGTCACAGTGTGACGCATAGATCTGTGGGTCAATTTCTTTTCTTTGCCCCTAGATCTTGGCATTATCTTGACTTTCATCTCTATGTTCTGCTTGTTGCATTTATACTTCAAAGAGGGAAGGCCATTTTAACATCTTCATAGCATCTACATGCTTGTTGGAAGGCAAAGTCATTAGAATGAATCTACAGCCCAAACCGGGCTTCTCTGGTGGCTCAGATGGTAAAGAATCTGCCTGCAATGCAGGAGACCCTAGTTCCATCCCTGGATTGGGAAGATCCTCTGGAGAAAGGAATGGCTACCCACTCCAGTATTCTTGCCTGGAGAATTCCATGGTCAGAGGAGCCTGGTGAGCTATGGTCCATGAGTTGCAGAGTCAGACATGGCTAAGTGACTAACACTTTCACCTTTTCACCTTTTTGGTAAATATTTTTGAGAGAATACTGTTGAGTCATATGTAATTGCCATTTTTAAAGTCCTCCCCGCCCCGCCACCAAAGTCATACATTAGCAGTTTTATACTGTTCAATCTAATAATTTTGCCTTAGAAATTATTTGGCTGTAAGTGCTGCATTTAATTTACCATTAATTGGAACTCCCTGGTGGTCTAGGGACTAGGACTTGGCACTTTCACTGCAGTGGCCTGGGTTCGATCCCTGGTTAGGGAACTAGGATCCTCCAAGCCAAAAAATAAAAAACACCATAATTTATCGTTATCGACAATTTCTCTGCAATGACTACATATAGGCTGGGGATGTACATAAAGTGAGAACTTTTTACCTATGAATTATTACTAGAGGTACTGACACTTGAGATGCTCATGAATATGAAAGGGAGTAATGAATGGAGTTGAGTTAATGTGGCATGGGTAAACCATTCTTTAAACATTTATTAACCAAAACCTCCTCGTTGTTGTTTTTATTTTGGTTGGCTCTTGGGGGCAGGCTGATGGGCGGTTTGTGTGCAGGAGGTTTGTTAGAGGGGCTACTGGGGAAGGAACCACACTGGGCAGAGGGAGGGCCGGGCTGCAGGTAGTCACAACTGGCCTCAGCAGCTGCACAGAGCTTGGAGCAAGGATGGCCTTCATGCTGGCCAGTTTGGGGCCCCGGTTTCTGGATGCAGGCTGCCATCTGCCCTGGGAAGGGACTGTGCAAAGGGCTGGCAGCTCTCAGCTGCCAGCCAACACACCCTGCTGTCCTAACACGAGGATCTGGGAAGAAAAGTCTAAGCGTTTATGAGACTGCCAATATTTTTAAGGTTTTCTTGTAGCACCCTGGCACTGGGCCTGGGGTGGGCAGAGGGACCCATGGCCTGTGTAAAGAGCTGATGGGATTGAGGCTTTTAAATAGACTTTTGGCTTTTAGGGAGAGAAAGGCTTAAACAGACTTAAGAGGGAAAGGAAGGGCATTGGGCAAGACTTGCCAGCAGATGTCAAGGTGGAGAGAGCTCTGGGCAGGGTCAGGAGTCCTGCCTGTCAGAGCCTCAATGGTCTCACTAGTGAATCAAGTAGGGGCAGACCTAACGACCCCTGTATCTTCCTCCAGCCCTGGTACTGGACGGTGCTCTGAGTCTCACCCCAGTGGCCCCAAAGCAGAGCAAATCAGTGTCACTAACTGGTTCAGATTTGAATTGGGCAGCTTGTGAATCTTCTCCTGCTTTCTTGCTCAGCCTCCTGGGGATTGGTGAGGCAGACATGAAGACAGGATCCAAGCCAGGCCGTTTTATGGAGGATCATGTTAATTTCTCCCTATGTTAGCTCAGGACTCTGAACAGGTACATCTGTGAATAGGACAGTTCATTTCATTACTGGCAGATCATACAGCAGGTCACAGAAAGAAAAAAGAAAGAAAAGCAGGAAAAGAACCAACAACTAGAAAACCAGTGACCTAGTCACATGCCTGCTGTGTTCACTCGGGCAGCACTTGAAACAAAGCAGAGATGATTCATGTGGTCCCTGTGAGCACACAAACTTGTGAAACATCCCATATTTTTTCAGGGGTGATGAAAAAGTTTTGGAGGTGGATATTGGTGAATGGTTGTATAACAGTATAAATTCACTTAAAGCCACAGAACTGTGCACTTAAAATGGGGTAAATGGTAAGTTTTAGGTTCTGAGTATTCCCACAATTTATAAAAAATAAAACAGACATTGCCCTAAGGGATTGCAGGTTGCATAGAGATGTCACAAAGTAAACACTGATGAAATCAATTATAGCCGGAAGAAAAGCAATCTCACAACCTGAATGCTGCCTGTGATGTGCTCATCCCAGTGTAAATATAGAGTAGTGGAAGGAACCAACCTGGACATCAGCTGGCTTCAAAGCCAAACCCTGCCACTTCCTAGCTGTGCCACTTTGGACAAGACCCCTAACTTCTCTGAGCCTGTCTCTTATTTATAAAATAAAAATGATGATATTGGACTCACACATCTGTTAAATTGAACAAGACATTGCAGGTCAGGCATTTAGCATAGTAACTGGCTCCTAGCAGGCCTTCTCGAAAGTGTTTCCTTTCTGCAAATGACAGGTTGCAAACACAGTATGTAGTGGGACGCAAAAATTAACTTGAAAAACAGTAAGGATAAAATAAAAAACCAAAACATATGGAGAAGTTATTTGGGTAGTAGTCCCTGGTAGAGGCAGACCAAGTGCAGAGCAAGAATGTTCTAAATTGCTAAAAAAGACTTTAAAACTTGTTATTAGAGTAATGGCCTAGCTGTTGAAACTAAGACCCCCTTCCCCAATTATAATAGTTTAAATAAGATGGAAGCTTATTTTTCTCAGTGTAATAGTCTGGAGGTGAGCTGTCCATGCTGGCAAGGCAGTTCTGTTTTTTAACACAAGATTTCCATCTCTGAGTCTAAAGTGTTTGCTTTAGCTTGTGACATCATCTGGGTAGCAGGAAGGGGGAAAGGCCAGGGGCAGAATGCATGTTTCTTTTAGGGGCATAACTCAGAAAGGACACACCTCATTTTTCTGCCCACACCCTATTGACCAAATGCAAGCTCTGAAGGATGCTGGGAGAGTAAACTCCAGCTGGAGTTGCGTTAAGAGGGAAGCTTGGATGTTCCTGACACCCGGCCATCTCAACCACAGAACTCACATTATATTTTCTCTAGTTTATAACCACAGGCTTTAACACACACACACATGAAAGAAAGAAACAAAGCTAACACACTTCCCAAAATGGAGGCACAGTGTCTTGCTCATTAATTCATTGATGAATGAATGCAAGAAAGATAAAGATCTGAGGCTGCTGGCAGCCAGCCTCTAATTCACAGCTCTCCTCTGCTCATTGTACACACTCTCAGGTCCTGTCTCCAAACTCAGAGCCTCTTTCTCCCTGCAGTTGCTTCCAGTGTCTTTGGTAGCCCGATGTCCTCTTAGGAAAAATGGAATTGGGGAAGGAATTTGGGAGGGAGACGGGTAGCTGAGGAAAATGGACACATCTCCTCTTTGGCTTTCTCTGCCCTTTGCTCTAGTTCGCTTACTTGTTCTCTATGTGGTTTCCAGGTCTGGGACCAGCCTGATTCCCTCATGCGGCCAGTGTAACAATGGAGCGCCAGAATGTGAGGGGAGTTAAGGCTGTAGGCTTTGGAGCCAGACAGCTTCGTTTTGAATTCCCATTTGGTCCACTATTATCTGGGTCACCCTGAGAAAATATCAATACTCTCCCTCTCTGATCTTCAGGTTTTTATTTGTTAATATTAAATAGGGGTTAGTAATAGTCTGTGACCAAAATATAGAAAGCTCTGAAACTAAGGTTTTTAGTAACTCACTAGAGGGCAAAACCTGGCCTGATCGGATCTGCTTGGCAGGAAACTAACATTGATATGAAACTATTATTTTGATTTGACCCACTTAAAAAAATCATTGTGCATTTTGCTACAGAAATGTTCATGTGTTTGATTAGGGGTCATGCTTTTTATAACCTGAAAAATTCTGAATTTGTAAAACTCTGGGCCCCAAGAATTTCCAATAAGGGGACTGTGCCCCAAGGGCTTCCCTAGTGGCTCATATGGTAAAGAATCCACCTGCAATGCAGGAGACCTGGGTTCCATCCCTGGGTCAGGAAGATCCCCTGGAAAGGAAATGGCAACCCACTCCAGTATTCTTGCCTGGAGAATTCTGTGAACAGAGGAGCCTGGTGGGCTACAGTCCCTAGGGTTGCAAAGAGTCGGACCTGACTGAGCAACTAACACACACAGTGTGACCCATTATTCTCCTCCTTAGAGCGTGTCATCTAGAAGGAACAGAAGACTTTGGTTGTGGTTAGTTTGCCAGCTCAAAGTATAATATGGGGTGAGGGGAGTGTCTGGATAATATCAGGTCAATGTCAAAACTCAAATTCATCTTCATCCATGAGGTGGCAAAATATGGCTTCAAAGGTATGGTTAAGTGGATTTGCAAGGCCCCTGGGAGGTGCTCAGGAGAGTCCCACAGTGCTCTGGTCTTGGCCATTCCCTGGCCAGTGGTTTCATAGATGATTTCTAATAAATGAGTTCTTGAGGCTGTAAGCAACAGAAGGCTACATGCGCTAGCTTAAAACAAAATATTCTCAGGAAACATGAGGTCATGAGGCAGCTGGACCCTAGGGATGTTCTGGAACTAGGGGTCAAAGCCCCATGGAAACTTAGGGATTCCCTTTCTGTCTCTTTTTCCTGCTTGTCTGCAAGTCTGCTCTATCCATCTATCTCTTTGTAGGGGAGTTTTCTCTACTTTCTAATCTGCTTGGTAGAAATGGCCATTACCAACAGCTTCTGCATCATATTTCCTCCATTTATGAACACAACCTGATTGGGGTTGAATTTGAGTCCAGACTCCCCAGGAGGGAGACACTGGCTGGTTTAATGACTAAGGAGGTGTGGTGGTGAAGAGTGGCAGGGGCACCTCCTCCGGCCCCGAGTGCCCAAGCTGGGCCTGGTTTCCTTCCACAGGCCTGCATCTGAGTGTCTGAACACAGGACTTGCCTGGTGCCCTATGATGGTCCATGACCCTTTCTTGGCCATCCACTCCTTGGAGCTCCAAGCCACTTTCATCATAGCTCTTCCTCATTCCTTGTGCTGAGAGATAAAATCTAGAGAAGTCCAGTCCTAGAAAGTCAATAGCAGCAGGAATCCCTCACCTTCTCTTGACTTGGGAGACAAATCCATGCCTTACCAGGGTTTCACTTAATTGCCACCCCTTTAAACGTGTCATTGCCTAGTACTTGGCATGTTTACTGAGTGGGACAGAAACCAAGGGTCTACTCTAGCCCACTCCGTGAAGTATTTTCTTCTTGTTCTTTTGGAGGACTTTTGGGGAGGAGACCAGGCCTTCTGACTTGGGAGGACAAGACACTTAAAAACTCCAGATCGCCACTCTCAATCTGCATGACAGAAGGTAAATAGCCTAGGACTAGTTTTTTCATATAGAGAAGAAAGAAATGCCTCCGTCCTTGAGCATTTACTTGGGGATCAGAAAGTTTATTCTGAGCTGAATTCCATAAGATCTTATGCAAACATGTGTTGCAGTCACTGGTTCTTTCTTGGCATCTGAGCTAATGTAGAATTCTTTCCAGCCTCCCAGTTCTGTGGATTGACCATCTGGGGAAGGACCAGCGATGCAGTGTACCTGCAGAGAGCAGATGCTTCTAGGCCTCCCAGCAGTGGCCTCCCTGGTCAGTTTGGTCAATTTCCCCTTGGAGTAAAATGGGTGCACTCTCCCAATTGCCATGCCAGTAAAACATAGCTATCTCCAGCTTAAGGTGTCATACTTCAGGTGCATCCAACCAGTATTCAACAACTGTCTTTGCAGTTTTGGTACAACCAGGTCTTGGTGGAAAGAGGTGTGGTCTTGAAGTCAGGGTGTCTGGGCTTCAGTCATGGCTCTGCCACTGTGAAAACATGGGCAAGTTGCTCACCCTTCCCGGATTTTGGTTTTCTTGTTGTGAAACAAGAGTTGTACTCAATGAGTTCCTGGTCTAACTTGCTTTTGAGTGTCACAATTCAGAGCATTCCACGCCTTTATCAAAAAGTGTGTATTCTGGAAAGGTGAAACTCAGAAGAGCCCGTTCTGTTAGTTTGCTAGGGAGACCATAACAGAGTGTCACGGACTGGGCGGCTTAGACAATGGAAATTTATTGCTTCATAGTTCCAGAGGCTAGACGTCAAAGATCAAAGTGTCAGCAGGGTTGGCTCCTCCTGAGTGCTTTGGAGAACCTGTCCCACACGCCTCTCTGAGCTGCTGCTGGTCTCAGTTCTTGGTGTTACTTGCCTTCTCTGCCTTCATGCTCACATGGCATTCTCCCTGTGTCTGTCTGTCTCTGTGTCCACATTTCCCTTTTTATAAAGATACTAGTCATAGTTGATTAGGCCCACCCTGATGATCTCATTTTAACTTGATTACCGTAAAGACCCATTTCCAAGTAAGGCCACATTCTGACCTTCTAGGAGTTAGGATTTCAATATATCTTTTTTGGAGGACACAATTCAGCCAGTCCATAACAGCAGTCGCAATGCATGGTTAAATATTTTTGTATGGAAGGAATGAAGAAATGGACTAAAAATAGGTTTTTAAATTTTTTCAATTAGGTGATACCTTTCTCTTCTATGGAATACTTGAAGTTGAGTTTATCAGCTGATATTGAGTTTATCAGCTTCATATCAGCTGATATGCAGTGTCCTTTTAAAGGGTTCCCTCTGAGGAAATAAAAGCTGCATGTTTCTTTTTCTTCCTTCTCCTCCCTGCTAGCTTGCTTATCCCTTTCTTTTGTGTCTCCAGTTCTGGTTGTATTAATTCTCACTCTATTCTCTATTCTCCTTCATCTTCAGAAAATAAAGGGAAATCTGTTCTTTATTCTCTGGTTCACTACCCAGAATAAAAATGCAGTCATCGTGCTCACTGAATCATGACTTCTGCTTTCAAAGCCTCCTCTTCCTTCCCACTTTTCTAGGGACTTAAAGAAACCTTGGGACTGGAGGAGTCCTGAGATGTTTTCAAGTCCACAGGTGGCTTGGGTCTCCTTGAATGGCCTACAGTTTTAGGCTCTGCATAAGCATCTCTCCTTCTGAGGCATATTAGATACTGTTTTCTTATGTCAACTGAAAATCCATTTCTCCGTTCTGTCAGCAGTAAGCTGGCTAGAGTGTGACAGAGCAAAGCGGTTGCAACTCCCATGGGAAGCACTTGGAGGCAACACCAGCCTCTCAGGTTCAGATTCCTCTTCACATATGAGAGGCAGTTTTCTCTGGTTCTCCTAGTTATTTAACCAGTCAGTTTCAGGATCTGTGTCTAATTAGTTGAGATAACTTGGGTAGGTGATGTAACTTCTTTGAACAGGAGGATCCACAGCCTTGACCTGCTGCTGCTACTAAGTTGCTTCAGTCATGTCCGACTCTGTGCGACCCTATAGACGGCAGCCCACCAGGCTCCCCCATCCCTGGGATTCTCCAGGCAAGAACACTGGAGTGGGTTGCCATTTCCTTCTTCAATGCCTGAAAGTGAAAAGTGAAAGTGAAGTTGCTCAGTCATGTCCAACTCCTAGTGACCCCATGGACTACAGTCTAACAGGCTCCTCTGCCCATGGGATTTTCCGGGCAAGAGTCCTGGAGTGGGTTGCCATTGCCTTCTCTGACACTTGACCTGAGTTATAGCTAAAAAACTGGAATTTCAAGGCTCTGCTCTCTTCCTGTCTAGCTTCACTTTTCCAAATCTATCTTTTAATCCACAGAGTGAAGATCATAGTACTTACCTCCCCTCACAGGATTGTTATGAAATCAAAGGTGATAGTATTTGTCTTTTTTTTTTTTTTGGCTAATAACTGCTGCTGCTACTACTAAGGGCATGGCAGGAGTTCTTTTTCTAGATAGGATCAACACCGGAAGTAAATGAAAACATCTTGGTTGCAAGTCACCCTGAGCTTCTAGGAAGCGGTTGCAGACAGGATGTGTGGGAAAGAATTATTCAAAGAATTACTACCAACCTGTGGCCCAAGATCTGATTGTTGGGCCTTGTTGAAGTGCCTGGGAAATGGCCAAGTGGAGTTTTTAGAAGATCAAACCAGGGAGAAGTGCATTTACTGTTTTGGAACAGATGAAGCACAGCACAGGATGATTGACATCCTTGTGATCCACCCTCCATCCATACAAGAACTAGCTCTCTTTGATTTCAGAGACTTGAAGAGAAAAGGTACAGAGTTATTTTATATATTAAAAAAATCACAAAAAATTCTAGCGGTTTGTTTCTTCCCGGCTGGCCCTCACACATCTCTATTCTCTGGCGTGAAGGAGAACAAGAGCTCTGTGGGCAGATTGCAGTGCACTTACCAGTAGAACCGAAGGGGTCCTCCATCGTGGACTTGACCCAGAGGCTCCCACCTGGTAGCACTGATGGTTCCATGGAACTGCTGAGTGTTGTTTCATCCTTGGGGTTTGCAGGTGAGTTTGTAGTCATCCTGGGCTTCTTGTTGCCACTCTCATGTCTAAGAGAGCATTTAGTGGTCTTCTCAGCCTCTAATGAAGGCTGATGAGCGGTTGCTTTCAAGGGCCCGAGGGCTTCGCATCTGTCATGCTTACACATAAATGATTTTAGTATCCAGAGAATCGCATCAGAAGCTAGTTAAAGCCAAGCCTAAATTGTTTATCTGGGTCAGATTTTTGTTCACTGTCTTATTCAAAATAAAGAGACTATTGCTCTGCTAGTATCATAAATCTTCTTTACAAGTCTGTGTTTGTAAGAAAGCTCTGTGGCTTTCCGATACACTAGTGATTGTTAATTTTTGTTTGGGATCTGACCTTGGTATTAAAAAATTTTAACACATTTACCCAAATCTTTATTACTGCTATGTGTGATCAACTGAAAACTTGTTATGTAGCATTGGTAAAACTGCCTGGAGGTGATATGACTGTATGTTTAGAGATGACAGAAATAAATCTGAACCTTTATCATTTAGAAGAGCCTTAAGGTCAGCAAAATATAAAATACACATAATTCTTAAAACATTAGGGTGACTATATTAGAGCAGTCATTCTCAAACTTTTCTGTATATCCGTGTTACCACAGTAGGTCTTTGCTATAGCCTTTCAAAAAAAAATTTTTTTTTAAAGAAATACAAAAAACTCCACTGATGATTCTGATAAGCTCCATTTCACAAAATAGTCTTTTACATTTTTAAACTCTGTCAGCCCTGGCCCTTGTGATGTTAGTTCTCACTAACCCAATTACTTCCTTCGTTTTAGTTATAAACCATGAGCATACTTGTAAAGCATTGAGGCTAATTTATAAACTCTTAGCTAAGGAATTCTACTGTTCCCAAAGTAATTTATTTCTCTTTCATCCATTGGTAAGCTCTTATGACTTTTGTCTTTAATCCTCTTCTTAGATAAAAACAACAAACAAAAACCCCAGGAAAAACATAGTAGGGAGTAATTTGAGAACAATCCTTTAAATAGCCATGTATTAATACATGTGTCTTCATGTATACAACTGTGTTAGTCTGTGGCTTTTTAGGTTGCAATATCAGAATCTACCTCAAATGAGCTTGAGCAGAAAAGTGAATTTATTGTCTCATGAAACTGGAAAGTCCAGACATGCAGCTGTGTCAGCTTGATTTAGAGGGTCTGTTAGCCACCCTGGCTTCCTTCACAATCCGAGCCTCCTTTTCTCTCATTGGACACAGGCTTCCTCTGTGTGGCTAAGAGCAATGTCCGCAAGCAGCCTGAGAGTCATGCACCTATAGGCAAATACCCTAATAGAGCACACCCATGGCTAAGCGCCCTGGTAGAAAGATCTCTCTTCTAATGTCTGCATTTACCTCCAGGAAAGAATCCATATATTACCACCTGCTCGGGTCCCATCTCATTGCTGTGATGCTGTACCATGATTGACAGCATCGCCTCGAATATAGAGAATATGAAGGAACCCTCCAGAGAAAAAGCTGCCCTAGAGAAAAGGTTGGCAAATTGTTTTCTAAAGTAAATATATTAGGCTTTATGTGCTACATGAATCACTGCTGCATGTTTTTTTTTCTTCTGCTAAGCCGCCTTAGTACTACCATGAGGAAAAAGGACTGGAAGTAGGATCAAAACTGAGCAGAAAAAGGAAAATAGGGACAATGGAAGGAGGGAATGCAGAAAAACTAAGGAGGGCAAATTGGAACATATTTTAGAAAGTATCAAGGCCGTATGTTTGTTATTATGAAACAGAATGAACTCTAGAGATAGGTGAAAAAAATGATTGGCATCTACCTTTTGCAAAAATAAAAGGAAAATTCATTTTACTTAAGTAGAGCAACAGGATTAGATTGTGGTTCATGTTCGTACAAAGTTCTTATAAGAAAAAATAGAGAAGAATAACATTCCTTCCGATGGGGAAAGCACACCAGAAGGACATGCTCACAAACAAGATGAAAGCCATAACCTAAATTTAAAACAAGCTGAAATGGAATAAGAAAATGATAGACGCTATGGAAGAACAATATAAATCAATGGTAGAGAAACTCACAAATGAAGTATTTAGAAAAATACTGCAGAATGTTGTTCTCTTTCGCATAGTACTCTGAAAAACCGAGAAAGGCTGAGAAACTAGCTAGTTCTTTTTAGTCTACCGAAATCAAGAGGAAAACACCAGTTCAAATGATTCAAAAAGGCCTGATTTGTTCTTTTGGGCTGGAGTTCTTTGAGCAAATGTGTCCATTCATAAGGAACTGAAAGGTAGTTTTTCTCTAAAGTGCTTATTATCACTCCTATTGTGGGTCTCTTAGAGTAAAAGTGTCAAGTATAATCTCTCTCCTTCTGAATATTCTACACGTTCACATATATATTCCACATATCTCTGTATACCTACATTCTCTGTGTATTCTTAAAGTAGTAGATCTAGAAAGTTTTTCAAAGTGACATTGGATCAGGGTATGTGCTGAATTGTCACCTGGGCAGGTAGATGGCTTTGAGTATTCCAGTCTGAAGAAGGGCATGTTCCAACCAAAGGAGTCTGTGTCTAGCAGACTGAGTCCCCTTTACCGGGGTGCGAATGCAGGATACTTCTCCAAGTGCATAGTCCAGGCAGGTTGTTCCCAGTTTCCCATGGTACCGTGTACACTGGAAACCTTTGAGTAAAGCTCAAGGAGGTGGTCAGGGTAGAGAGCCCACCTCTGCTCTTTTCATGGTTTTTTGCTCTTGGGTGTTGGCTAGTTGTAGATTTGTTAGGGTGCCCCCACCTCCTCCTCCTTTATGGTCTTTGCTCTCTTGTTGCCCACAGCCTGAGCTGGCTCAGTGGCAGTCTGGACTGCTGGTGGACATCCTGGATTGCCTGCTCGTTCCTTCCCCACTTGGAAAGCTCTGCACATAGGATTTATTTTCACCCCTTGTCCCAGCGCTGCAGGTAGTCGGCTGCCCGAGAAGTTGTTTTGATGAGGCTGATACAGCCCTTCCCAGCTCCTGCCGGCTCCTCAGTGAATAGTCTAGGTCAGCGTCAGAAGAACTAAAAATAGCTGGAAATGCTCTAGCTTGTCATTCTCAAGTAGCTGGGTCAGATGAGGCACCAGAAAAAGAGAACCGTGGAGCCTGGTGTCCAGCTCTGAGGCCTGCAGGCACCTCTTTGCAGAAAGCCTGTGTGTGGTTTTGACAGCAGAAGAGCAAGAGACACACACACATTCACATACCCTTACTCCGCACACACTGCACGCACAATGACCAGGTACTGTAGAACCTTGTGGAAAATAAAATGCCTGTTGTGTATCTAGAGTTTGGCAAACAGTGGCTTCCTTGGAGGAAGTGACAGAAGGCCGGATCTGGAGTGAGATGCTGCATTGTGGACAGGCACAGGGGTAAGGAAAAGAAGGAAAGACTTTTTCTGACGGCTGATGCAGTGCAGCCAGGAAGATGAACATGGTGGCCTGTGGAGTCACACAGCCCTGGCTGGAAGTCTGACTCTGTTCCTCACTAGCTTGTTACTTTCTATTTGTTTTCATCAGCTGTTTTCGGCTCCAAAGTGGGGATGATGCCTGCCACAGAGAGCTGTTGAGGGGATTAAGGAAGGCCATTCATGCAAAGTGCCTAGCATGCCTCGCACAGTGTTAGCAAGCATAATTGTTCATTTTTTGATTTATGTGGTAAGTAGCACGGTGAGAAAGTCTGTTTACTCACCACATTCCTGAAGCTTATCTGGTTATGGTTGGAGTGCAAACCATAGGCTATTCCTGAGTGTGGCTCCGGAGCGGCATGATGTGGGGCTTCCTGGAGAGCTATGGTCTTATGAGTATAAGACCAGGGTGGGTGCTGCTGTTCTGGGTCGACTTAGGCCAGTGGTTTCTAACTGCAGATCCTGACCACTAGTGGTTCAAGACATCCAATTTTATGGCCTAGAACCAGCATTCCCAAAACAGTAGACTAGAATAGACCCAAACAACAGATGCAACAGTGTAAGAAGACTGCAGCAAGTAAGGGTTTTGGTAACATATGTATGTAGTGTGTGAAATGTGTTTCTTACTAAAGATTGTGGTCAAAATGTAGAAACGAACAAGTAAAAATGATGGTAAAAAAGTAAAAAATATGGAGAACCGATATTTTGTGTAGGGAGTTCTGAGTACCCTGGGAGTTCAGGCCTTCTGGCCTGTGAGTTCCTGAGGAGGTCTTTGTACCATTTGTAGTAGTTTGGAGTTCTGTTGGAGAACAGTCGAATTTGACCATTTTTTGCCTAAAGCAGGTGGAAGTTCTAGTCTGGAGTTCCCCCACAAGAAGCAGGTGAATGACGGCTACTTGAATGGTTGATCAGTTGAAAAGCACCGGTATTTGGCTCCAGGTAATAAGGACCTGGGGGCAGGGAAAGAAGAGGCAGGTGGAGGGTGAGATAATGCAGGATGGTGAGGGGTGGTGGGAGGGAGAAGTGAGCATTGTAAATAGGATTAGGAAGTGCCATTTGCTTAGCAGGTACCTGGGGAATGTCTTCCAGGGGCGAGGCCCCAGTTTAGGCCTGAGGCCTGTGCAGCTAAAAGGTTAGGCCTTGTTCCGGTCCTCACAGAGCATAGCATCTGTGCCGAAACAGATGAAGGCCCGCCAAAGTGGTAGTTTTATCCAATGAGTTCTATTTTTTACCTATTAAAATTTAACGTGTCCCTGAATATAACATGGGATTGAGATAGCTTTTCAACTGTTCAGTTCAGTTCATTCGCTCAGTCGTGTCCGACTCTTTGTGACCCCATAAACCTCAGCACGCCAGACCTCCCTGTCCATCACCAACTCCTGGAGGCCACCCAGACCCATGTCCATTGAGTCAGTGATGCCATCCAACCATCTCATCCTCTGTCGTTCCCTTCTCCTCCTGCCCTCAATCTTTCCCAGCATCAGGGTCTTTTCAAATGAGTCAGCTCTTTGCATGAGGTGGCCACAGTATTGGAGTTTCAGCTTCAGCATCAGTCCTTCCAATGAATATTCAGGACTGATTTCCTTTAGGATGGACTGGTTGGGTCTTGCAGTCCAACGGACTCTCAAGAGTCTTCTCCAACACCACAGTTCAAAAGCATCAATTCTTCGGCGCTCAGCTTTCTTCACAGTCCAACTCTCACATCCACACATGACTACTGGAAAAACCATAGCCTTGACTAGATGGACCTTTGTTGACAAAGTAATGTCTCTGCTTTTCAATATGCTGTATAGGTTGGTGGTATATATATTATTTTGTTTTCTGTTCCTAGTTTCAAAACTAGCTGAAAGGGAGAGGAATGACGTGTTTCTCCCTCTCTGTGTGTACACACACACACACACCCACCCACCCAAACACACACACATATACATAGGTACACAATGCTAAATTGAATTGCTTTTGAGTTTTGTGATCCTCAGTTTTTTCAATGAGCTAGTGACCCATGATAGCAGAAAGCTAATCTCACCCTCCTCCAGAATTTGGGAAAACTCATTTCTAGAAGAGTCCTGGGCATTCCGTGGTCTTGGCTGATAAGTTCAGCACTTGTAATTCTGTTTATTAAAAATGCTTGTTATTTCTTTACAACAACAATAATACTTGCCCCTGATGAATATCATAGATAACACAGAAACATATAGACTCAGAACTCTTTTTGAACATGGAAATTGTTGCTAGAAGGCTCCTTCAAGGTTTATTTTTTTTCCAGGTTATCACATGTGACGAGAAGAGGAAAGGAAATTTTAAAAAATTTTGAAGTATAGTTAATATACAGTGTTGTTAGTTTCAGGTGTATAGCAAAGTGATTGTTTTATATATATGTGTCTATCCTTTTTCAGATTCTCTTCTGTTATGGTTTATTACAAGATGCTGAGTATAGTTCCTGGTGCTATACAGCAGGATCTTGTTTATCTGTTTTATATATAGTAGTTCATATCTGCTAATCCCAAGCTCCTCATTTTTCCCTCCCCTACCCTCTTTACCCTTTGCTAACAATAAATTTGCTTTCTATGTCTGTGAGTCTGCTTCTGTTCTGTAAATTAGTTCACTTGTATCATATTTTTAGGTTCCACATATAAGTGATATCATATGATATTTCTCTTTCTTGGTCTGATTTATTTCACTTAGTATGGTCATCTCTAGGTCTATCCATGTTACTACAAATGGCATTCTTTCAGGCTTTTTTATAACTGAGTAATATCTACTGTGTGTACATATGTATGCTGCTGCTGCTAAGTCGCGTCAGTCGTGTCCGACTCTGTGCGACCCCATAGACGGCAGCCCACCAGGCTCCCCCGTCCCTGAGATTTTCCAGGCAAAAATACTGGAGTGGGTTGCCATTTCCTTCTCCAATGCAGGAAAGTGAAAAGTGAAAGTGAAGTCGCTCAGTCATGTCCAACTCCTAGTGATCCCATGGACTGCAACCTAACAGGCTCCTCTGCCCATGGGACTTTCCAGGAAAGAGTACTGGAGTGGGGTGCCATTGCCTTCTCCGGTACATATGTATGTATGTATATATATACACACACAAACATTATCTCCTTCATTCATCTGTTGATGGACATTTAGGTTGCTTCCATGTCTTGGCTGTTGTAAATAGTGCGGCTGTGAACACTGGGGTGCATGTATCTTTTTGAATTAGAGTTTTGTCTAGATATATGCCCAGGAGTGGGATTGCTGGATCATGGTAACTCTCTTTTTACTTTCTTAAAGAACCTCCATACTGTTTTGCACTGTAGCTTCACTAACTTACCTTGTCACCAACAGTGTAGCAGGGTTCCCTTTTCTCCACATCCTCTCCAGCATTTTATTATTTGTAGACTTTTTAATGATGGTTATTCTGACTGAGTGTGAGGGGGTACCTCATTGTCTTTTTTTATTTGACAACATGCAACATGAAGGATCTTTGTTCCCTAGCCAGGGATCAAACCTGTGGTCCCTGCAGTGGGATCTCAGAGTCCTAACCACGGGACCACCAGGGAAGTCCTCACTGTTAATTTGATTTTCCCTTCTCTAATAATTAACAGCATCGAGCATGTTTTCATGTGTCTATTGGCCATCTGTATGTCTTCTTTGGAGGAATGTCTACTTAGGTCTTCTGTCCATTGTTTGGGTTGTTTGGCTTTTTGTTGTTGAGCTGTATGAGCTGTTTGTATATTTTTGGAAATTAAGCCCCTTTTGGTCACATCATGTGAAAATATTTTCTCCCTTTCCATAGGTTGTCATTTTGTTTTGTTTATTGTTTCCATTGCTGTGCAAAGGCTTGTAAGTTTGATCAGGTCCCATTTGTTTGTGAAAGGACATGTTTTGACATTTTACTAGATTTGCAGAACCTGGAAATAGTTTGAAATGTGTCCTTTTCCCAGAGCTAAGTAATTTTCCTCATTCTTCCCTGTAGGAAAAATACTGTGACCTTTCTTTCCTCAGGCAGACTAGGGTGATGACAAGTTGTATAAACCTCATGGAACCATTCTTGGCCATTTTTCACGGTGCCTTGTTCTCTAAGCAGAAGGGAGGGTGTTGCTGGTGAAGTTTTAGGATGGAGGTATTAAGGTTTATAAAGCACTTAGGAGTAAAATCCCATATCAGTAATTGAGTAGTGATTTATACAGAACAGTGATTCTCTACCAGAGATGATGGGTGTTTATGAATCCTCTAGTGGTCTATCCCAACTACACAGACCCCTTTTGCTGTCATATCTAAGAATGTATCATATGTTCAGGAATAAATGTATCAATATGTTTTAGAAAAGCCCCACAGGTAATTCTCACTCTATCCCTTTCCTACTCCACCTACTGATACAAAAGGGAATGCATGTAAACCCTGATTAAAGATATAGAGTGTGGAGGTAAAAAATACAAGAACTGGAAGCTAAAAGGTTCAGGAAAAAAAAAGGAGGCACTATTTCTCAGATGCATCTTTTCCTGCAGTTAAGTGTCCCCTGACAATCCTAAATGTGGCTTCTTGGGCATCACCATTATCTGAGGGGAGATGGCTGTTTGCCAGAGGCACATACTATCCTGCAAGCTTGGTAAAGCAAGCTCTGAGCCCAGAGCTGGAAGCTCTGTTCCTTGTGAGTGCCGCACTTGGTTGGCACCCCTGGGAAGCAGGGATGCAATGTGTAGTTTCAGCCTGCCTTGTTCAGAAATCCCCAGCAAACAAGTCCTTTGATTTAAAGGAAAATAGCAGCAATTATTTTCAGTAAATTGTTCATTTCAAAAATATTTTCATCCTTTTGGCATATTTTAGACATGTCTCTTCTAAGTAGCAAATAGTTGGGATTAAAAAAATTCTTTTCACTGTATGTGTGTGTAGAATATTTATGTACCATTGACATGTTACATATATTGAATGTATGTTACATATATATGTTACATGTATTGAATGTATGTAGCATACATCCCATTATTTTTCTGTTTGCCCTACTTGTTTTGTTTCCTTTCCTCTCATTTGTGGCCAACTTTTGAAAAATTTTGATCTTTTCCTGTTTGAAAGTAACATTCCTTGTTCCTATTCCTATTAATTCAACATACATATTTAACCAAAGTCTAAAAACTGTCAATACGTTTAATCTTATTCTGACAATTCAAGTACCTTAGAACACTTTGAATTCCATTTACCTTGCTCCTGAGTTAGGCTATACCTGTAGACTTTAAATATTGTTCACTTTAAATTTGTTAGACAAATTTAAAACAATTATCATTGTTTTTTCATATAATCAGTTTTGTTTAGTTGCCCCATATGCATTTACTACTTCTATTGCTCTTCATTCTTTTATCTCCTAGAATTTTCTTTAGTGAGGGTATGCTAGTGGCAATCTTTCAGTGGTAGGTGATCTGAAAATGTCTTTGTTTTCTTTCTCAAAAAATATTTTTCTGTGGGAGTAGGGTGCCAGGTTGGCAATAATTTTCTTTTAGGTCATTGTGCTGTCTCTTGGCTTCCACTGCTCAGAGTCCAGTTGTTGGTCTCTGTCCTTAGAATGTGTTTTTTTTTGTTTGTTTTTGGCCATGCAGCTTGGCTTGCTGGGATCTTAGTTCCCGACCAGGGATTCAACCTGGGCCCTTGGCAGAGGAAGCACAGAGTTGTAACCACTGGATCGCCGGGGAATTCCCACCATCTTTTTTTCTCTGGCTGCTTTTTTTTTTTTTTTTGCTTTTTAAGGCACTTTCTGTGCTATTTGCAGTTTCACTATAACATGTCTGTGTGTGGCTTTTTAAAATTTGTCTTGCCTGGGATTCATTGAGCTTCTTTAACCTTTCACTTGTTGCTTATCAGTTCAGGTAAATCCTGAACCCTAACTTCTTGAAATATAGCTTCAATCCCACTTTTTTTCTTCTTTTATAGCTCTGATTATCGAGCTTCCCAGGTGGCTCAGATGGTAAAGCGTCTGCCTGCAACTCGGGAGACCCTGGTTCGATTCTTGGCTCGGGAAGATCCCCTGGAGAAGGAAATGGCGATCCACTCCAGCACTCTTGCCTGGAAAATCCCATGGACGGAGGAGCCTGATAGGCTACAGTCCATGGGGTCGCAAACAGTCGGATACGAGTGAGCGACTTCACTTTCACTTTCTTATAGCTCCGATTAGACATGTTAGGCCCTTTCCCTCTTTCATGTTGCTTCTTTCTGGTTTTGTCCATTTGTTTTGTGCTGCGTTCTGAATAATTCCTTCTGTCTTCCCTTTGGTTTCCTCTGTGGCTGTCTAATCTGATAATTTCTGTATTTTTTAATTTTTATTTTGTTTTTTATTCTGTATTTTTTAAAGTTCTGTATTTTTTATTTAAACAAATCTGTTAATCTCTTTTTCAAGTTTGTTAGGTCATTAACAAACTATTCCATATGCAGGTATTTTCAAGCAATGTCATTAAAGAAAACATGCATGTTTTATAATAGCTCATAATTTCCATATCTGAAACTTCTGGATTCTTTTTCTGTCACTCTCATTCATGGTGTCCTGTTTCCTTGTGTGATTTCTTTGTGCATTATTCATTTTCCTTAAAACATTATTTTGGGAATTCTTTGAGGCTTAGGATGAAATTGGATCCTTTCAGAAGAGAATTTGCATTGTCCGGCATTTAGAGAATTCTACCAGTCCAATTTAATCTAAATTTACAGCTTAAAGTTTCTGTAACATGTAGGGGTATGAATTTGGATTGCAACTAGGTACATGGGCTAGCTTGCAGTGACACCTTCTTAGAGGTTTTTTTTTTTAATCTCGGTCTGCCTAGAGCTAAAGCAGTTTTTCTTGCAGAGCCCTCTTGGTGTGGGGGTTGGTTTACTGCTAGTTCATCCCGAAGTAGCTCTTTGCAGGGCCTGTTTTGTAGAGTGTCTTTGATTTCTATTCACATGTCCTGTTAGGCCCTACAAACTGAAGCTCACAGTCCACAGGCTTGATAGATACCCAAGGACAAAGGTACCTTCAGGGCTTGACTCTCTATTCTGGGTCTCTTTTTCACTTGGATTTTGACCTAGTAATTTCTTATTGTCCTGTTAGTTCAATACCAAAAAAAAAAAAAAAAAAGTTACCTGTTCATTTTTGTTGTTTTCAGTGGGAAGGTGGTCAGAATTACCTAGTCTGTTTACATTTCTGGAAACAGAATTGTCTAGTTATAAAAATACTGAGAGCATTTGTCAAAATTTTGGTGTCACTGGTTTACACAAAAGATTCTGTTTCTCCATCTGTAAAAAAGGCATTTGAAATAGCCACCAATTTTGAGATCTGCATCAATGAAGTCTGTAGAACCATTGATAGTTGAATTAAAATTGTATTTAATTTCTCTGCCTTGTTCTAAGAACAATTTACAGTGATTAAAATCTTAAAAATTTTAAGAGTACCACTAGAAGCTCAAATAAAGAAGGAAGGGCATTTGGTAGAGTGCACCCTTAATCTCTGCCCTGCAGTTACAGGTGGCCTCATTTTATTGCACTTGTTTTTTTTTTGTTTTTACAAATTAAAGGTTTGTGGCAACCCTGCATGGTTGATGATGCTTAGAAATTATTAAAAATATTTTAAAATTAAGGTATGTACATTGTCTTTTTAGACATGCTATTGCATACTTAATTGATGATAGTATAGTGTGAACCTAACTTTTATAGGCACTGGGAAAGCCAAACTTCATGTGACTCACTTGATTGTGATGTTTATTTTGAGGTGGTCTAGGATGGAACCTGCAGTGTCTTTGAGGTCTGCTTGTAACTAGGAGTCAGTGCAGAATGTGTGCAGCAACCCCCTTTTAAATTATATGTAGGTAGTTTTATTTGCAAGTAAGAGTTTTTCTTTGAAGAAGGTCCATAGCTCTGAGTACATTCTCAGGGGTCCAAGATCCAAGGAAGGTTATGAACTACTTAAGTACATACAAAGAAATCTTAGGCCAATAATTTATCCTCTTTACATGTTTTTTAACCTACACTTTGATGAAACATTTTACTTCATAAATTTACTGTTAAGGATTTTCCAAAAAAGACATTAATATATGACCATACTTTGAAAAAGTTATCCATCTTTAGAGCTGTTTTAGAAATACACTCCGTACCTATGGAAGCCAGAGGGGAGGGCACATGGCATTGGGTGAGAATGGCAGATGACAGAATTTTTGCCTGATTCTTGGGGGGCATTATCACCTAGCACCTAAAATGAGGAAGCCAGAGGCAGCATAAGCGAGGAAAGAAGTAGGGAAATGGTGTGATGTGTGCCAACACTGGAAAGGTAAGGAACCCAAGGTGTTACAACATAGAAAATGAAGCAGTTTCAAGGAATGAATTATTAACAGTGGCAAACACAGGAGAGATCCCCTGATAACTAAACATATTTGTTTGACAATCAAGAGGCCTCTGTTTTCTTTAGTGAGGGATGGGAACCAGATGGGAGATGAACAGGAAGTGAGGTGGTAAATGGAGAGGAAATGTACACAGAGTCTGGATGTGAATGGGAGAGGGAGACAGGTGCTGCTGTTATTAAGGGAGTTCCTTTTTTTCTGAAAAGATGGGAGAAACAGGAACATGTTTATTTATTGGCCGAGGAGAAAGGAATAGAAAGGGAGAGGTTGAAGATAAACGTTGTTTTTTCCCCAGGCTCAGAGATTTGGTAGAAATCTTCAGGGTATTCAGGAAGATCTAAATGAATTAAACTTGTAGTCAGTTCCTCAGGACAGCACCTCAGTACAATAGCTGATCCACGTGGGTAGAAACTACAGAACATCTTCTCGAGTTTAACTCAAAGAAGTAACAGCTCAGAAGATAATTACAGAATTAAAAAAAAAAAAAGCAAGTCAGGATAACGGTGGTGGTGGTAGTTTAGTCGCTAAAACGTGTCTGACTCTTGCGACCCCACGGACTGTAGCCTGCTAGGCTCCTCTGTCCATGGGATTCTCCAGGCAAGAATACTGAAATGGGTTGCCATTTCCTTCTCCAGGGGATCTTCCCAACCCAGGAATCAAACCTGGGTCTCTTGCATTGCAGATTTCTTTACCGACTGAGCTATGAGGGAAGCCCTCAGGATAACAGTATCTTTAATTATATTTTGTTGTCAACTAAAGAAAGATGCTTCTTTTTTCTGGGGTGAACATGTATCAGTGTACACCAAAATTCTATTTTTCTGCAGAGATTATGCTATAAACTGGTAGAAAAGTCAATAGGCAGCTTACTCTACTCACCAAGAGAGCATGAGCCCTGAAGAGTGGTAAAAGCCCCAGGTGCCTTGTTAATACACCCATTAAGTCACCAAAAATTCTATATACCAGTGAGGTGAGGGGTCAACCAGCCCATGTGAGAACATGCAAGGAATATTCCTAATTACCAAGGACTCATTTTCATGTTAGTTTAAAATTTAAAGTTTTGGTAAAGTTGTTAATTCAAATGATTCTAAAATTCCATTCAAGAATGTATTTCTCATTGCTGGAAGAACAAATAAGTATTTTAATATAATTTAGTGGAATGAAGAATTGTGAACCAATTAAGATAGAGTTGACTCGGGGGGGAACAAATTACAGAAACTTCTAAATTAAAATAAAATGAGGTGGGAAGAACCTGAATAAGAGGTGACTGATTTTAACTGGTGCAGAATGCTTCAGATGGTTTCTTTAAACATGTAAATCTTAAAACATTAAAAACAACAAAAAATCAAGAAATGCATTTAAAGGTTGGAACACTTGGGACTCAGTTCAGTTCAGTTGCTCAGTCATGTCCGACTCTGTGACGCCATGAATCGCAGCATGCCAGGACTCCGTGTGTATCACCAACTCCCGGAGTTCACTCAAACTCACGTCCATTGAGTCAGTGATGCCATCCAGCCATCTCATCCTCTGTCATCCCCTTCTCCTCCTGCCCCCAATCCCTCCCAGCATCAGGGTCTTTTCCAATGAGTCAGCTCTTCGCATGAGGTGGCCAAAGTACTGGAGTTTCAGCTTTAGCATCATTCCTTCCAAAGACATCCCAGGGCTCATCTCCTTCAGAATGGACTGGTTGGATCTCCTTGCAGTCCAAGGGACTCTCAAGAGTCTTCTCCAACACCACAGTTCAAAAGCATCAATTCTTTGGTGCTCAGCTTTCTTCACAGTCCAACTGTCACATCCATACATGACCACTGGAAAAACCATAGCCTTGACTAGACGGACCTTTGTTGGCAAAGTACTGTCTTTGCTTTTGAATATGCTATCTAGATTGGTCATAACTTTCCTTCCAAGCAGTAAGCGTCTTTTAATTTCATGGCTGCAGTCACCATCTGCAGTGATTTTGGAGCCTAGAATAATAAAGTCTGACACTGTTTCCACTGTTTCCCCATCTATTTCCCATGAAGTGATGGGACCAGATGCCATGATCTTAGTTTTCTGAATGTTGAGCTTTAAGACAACTTTTTCACTCTCCTCTTTAATCAAGAGGCTTTTTAGTTCCTCTTCACTTT
The DNA here is from genome assembly GCF_002263795.3 of Bos taurus. Classification (NCBI taxonomy): domain Eukaryota; kingdom Metazoa; phylum Chordata; class Mammalia; order Artiodactyla; family Bovidae; genus Bos; species Bos taurus. Next base: position 47,319,056 of record NC_037331.1, read on the forward strand.
CTGCCATAAGGGTGGTGTCATCTGAGGCTACTATTTCTCCTGGCAATCCTGATTCCAGCTTGTGCTTCTTCCAGCCCAGTATTTCTCATGGTGTACTCTGCATATAAGTTAAATAAACAGGGTGACAATAGACAGCCTTGACATACTCCTTTTCCTATTTGGAACCAGTCTGTTGTTCCATGTCCAGTTCTAACTATTACTTTCTCATCTGCATATAGGTTTCTCAAGAGGCAGGTCAGGTGGTCTGGTATTCCCATCTCTTTCAGAATTTTCCACAGTTTATTGTGATCCACACAGTCAAAGGCTTTGGCATAGTCAATGAAGCAGAAATAGATGTTTTTCTGGAACTCTCTTGCTTTTTCCATGATCCAGTGGATGTTGGCAATTTGATCTCTGGTTCCTCTGCCTTTTCCAAAACCAGCTTGAACATCTGCAAGTTCACAGTTCACATATTGCTGAAGCCTGGCTTGGAGAATTCTGAGCATTACTTTACTAGCGTGTGAGATGAGTGCAGTTGTGCGGTAGTTTGAGCATTCTTTGGCCCTTTCCTTGGGATTGGGACTAGTGGCAGTGGAAGGGATGTTGTGGGAAGCTACTGAAACCAAGAAATTCAAAATCTAGATTATTTCTTCCTTCTGTCTATTCATTAACTCAAATATTGCTTGAGCACCTGATAAAGGACATTGACTCTGGCAACACACAGAGCACTTCTTAATCAACTTTTCACTTGTCCACACCTGTCCGACCACTTCCAAGAGGCGGAGCTCCTCCTCTTGCAGGCTTGCCTGGGTCAGTGGTCTCTACTGCCTGATCCTTTGAGGTTCACACCCCTCCTTATTGCTGCCTCCTGGCCCCTTCTGTTCTGTGAGCACACTGGCACCTGACTTAGTTTTCCTCTCCACTACGACTCTGGATAATTAAAATGTCCACCTATCAAACCCACTTATCTCTAGGTTTTGTGACCTTGCTTTTGTCTCCAGTGATCTTTCTCTCACTTAGCCACTGTAAGGTCATTCCTTAGACTGTACCACAGCGTAAACTTGCTCCTCTCAGATCAGGCGAGGGTTTTTTATTCTTCCTGACTTGCTTAACAACTCCCAGTAGATCAGAGCTGCCGTCAGACTGCTGTCTTCACAACACTGTATGCTGCCTTCACATCCTTAACATATTCCATTTAGATACCACAGGACCATTTTTCAACAACTCAATTTTAGTAATTATTAAATTATTATCCTTTGTTCTATCAGACTTACCTGGAAAAATCCCACATATACCTATCTTCTCTGTACCTAGGCATCAGGGTGTTACCAGGGAGAGGAACAAAAATAAAACCACAAGAGGCAGATTTCACTGTAAGTTCTGTCACCATTCTATAGTTCTCCAGTACCTGTGGCCACTTGACTCTCCGTAAGAATTGTTTTAAAACATCCATTTTAATCTGCTCTGGTCTCAAATTTCAGAGAAAACCAAAGCCTGCACACAGTCTGGTTTCTTCTCCTTTATCTTCTAGATTACAAACACTCTTAGACATCTAGTCGATCTTTTCACCTGTGTTTTGGACTCCATGGTCCTCCACCTTTTTTGGAACCTAATACCATACTGATCTCTTTAACTCTTGGGTCTTCAATTTTTTCCGCTTTCCCACATCCTTCTCAGAGATAAAGTACTAGCTACAAAGGGAAAGGGAGACACGCTGTTGCCTCATTTGCTCCTCCTCTATACATCCAGCACTCAGGAGTAGCTTCTTTCTGACCTCTACCTCCTCTACTACTGGGAGAGAAGGTCTCTAAGCTGCCTATTGCTACCAAGAGGTCAAATCCAATAGCTGCTTTCACATCCCTCACTGAACTTGATCTCTCAGTAGTATTCAACACCTGTGCAGGATAATGCCTCTCCCCTGGGCTTTCATGATTCTCCTCCTGGCTTTAACCTCTTTAGCTACTGCTTGTCAGTCTCCTTTGCTGGCTCATCTGCCACTTAAGTTTTGAGAATACTTATGCTTTTGCCCTAAGCCCTCTTTTCTTTATAGCAGAGATTCATGCATTTTTGTTTAAAGGGCCATATAATAAATTATTTTAGGCTTTGGAGGCCATAAAGTCTGTCACAACTAATCAACTCTGCCATTGTAGCATGAAAACAGCCATGAACAATAATTAAATTAATCGACGTGGTTGTGTTCCAATAAAACTTTATTTAGAAAACAGATGGTGGGCTGGATTTGGCCTACAGCCTGTGGTTTGTTTATGCCATACTCTACACCCTGCCTAGAGACATATCCTCTTAAGTCTCCATTGACCATCTATACATCAAATTCGTGTCCAAATCTGTGTCTTCAACCACCTAAAACCCACATTTAAATGTCTGAGAGGGCATCTCAAATCTTATCTGACAAATTGTGTTCTTTGACCCCCAATCTGATCTCCCTCCAGTGTCTTTACTAAAAGGCACTGCCATATGTTACACAAGGCAGAAAGTAAGAGTCATCCTAGAAATTTCTCCCTCTTTCATTCTCTTAATTCTCTGAACTGGAAGAATACCTAAAAAAGGTAACTCTGGGAATGCCATTATTTGAAGCACACAGTCAAATTTAACATTTAACTAATAGAGCTAAACTTTATTTCCATGTTTATTACATGTTTATCTTTGATGCTGAATACATATTAGATTGATTTAACATACAACTTGGGAGAAAAGCTGACATTCTCCACTGAATGGGTTAAAAAGGAATGTAAAACTACAAAATACTTGTTTAAGTTTGAATTCTAAATTATGGCAAACAGAACAATAATTACCTTGCTGTTTTCTCTTTCTAGTTTTCCAAGATGGATTTCCTTATAAAATTTTCATAACAATTTACTTCAAGAAAAGAAATAAGGGATAATCATTAAAACCATTTTAAGTATAGAGTACAAATAAAGAGTCTTAATGCAGAACTCCTATCTTCTATTTAAAATACAAATATTTCATGATATTATGAATTGAAGGGGATTAATTGCTAACTGCAAATCTAATGATTTAGAGCAAACTCATACATGCCATTTGCTTTTGTCTGAAAGATTAAGCTGATTTACAGGTGACACAATAGAGCTCTATTTGGTATCCACGTTAACCAGTTGCGTCTCAGAATGGAGATGGCCAAAATACTAAGTGCTTACGTGATGGAGATTTGGGATTAATCAATTCCAAGTGGCTGAAAGCTAACACAGTTAATCATTCCATCCCCCCAATCATTGGCCATGTACAAATGTACAGATTTTAGCATTCAGTGAAAAGTATTAAAACCCCTCTAGATACTCTACAATTGCTGAAATTCACTGTACAAAGACTGTTGTCTATAGTGTAATTCCAGTGTTTAATAAAATCAAAATTATGAGTGGTTATCAAAGTTGTTATTGGTAAGTTTCCTTCCCTTTGCTGTAGCCCCTTAGCACATTTTATGAAGAACTATGTGTTCTTCTTACTATTACTCTTCACTTGGATACATTTAAAAAACAGTAATCACTTTAAAATTATTTTTTACCAGGGATGGGATTACAGGATGAAAACTTTTCCTGGGAGTGTGGCTGATGCCTACTGTTACTAGACAAGTAATTAGAATCATCTGCAAAAATCCATCTTCTTCTTAATAATGCTTATAAAAGATGCTTAATAAAGATAACATCTCTAATTAGATTAGTGACAAAATACCTTCTCATGTAACTGTTTAGAACAAATAATATATGGCTTTTCAATTTGTAAAATTTCACTTTAACGTCATATTGTTAAAGCTCTTCTAAATAGTCTTCTAATACCAGACTCTTAAATGAAAACAGAGAAGACAAAAGAGAAAAACTCTATGTATCAAGGCACACTCTTTTTCTTACAACAGGGGTTAACATACTTTTCTATAAAGGGCCGGATAATAAACATTTCAGGCTTTATGGGTTGTAGGATCACTATTACAATGATTCAACTTCCACTGTTGTTGGGAGAAGGCAGTCATAGACAGAATGTATTTACAAAAAAATAGTCTGAATTTGGCCTGCTGGCCACAGCCTTAGAACAGAAAGGAATCTACAAAACCCTGGTCTCTAGTCAGGTGTGATGACTGACTCAGAATCTAGTAGTTAATCGCTCTAGAACATGTCAATGTTGAACACTTTGAATTCAGCCAAATTACCACTGTGGGATCAGATTCTTCTTTTCAAACTCATGTCATCTTATTTTTCATTTGGGATAATTTATCTTCATTTAAGTAAGTACTTGCTTGAGCATTATTTATTGAGGGATTCAGTTTAAAATTAGTAAGTGATGTCCATAAAATCGAATATCCAATTTTTGAAAAACTTAATGAAAAATATAACAATCAAAACATCTAAAATAAGTACACTCACTACCCATTCCACTAATTCATTTCAGTCATAGCAACTATAGAATAGGAAAAATAAATTCATAAGTGTAATTACTTTAAAATAATTACTTCCATATTTGTCAATATTTTACATTTATGTATATATTCTATAGTGTAAGCAGAAATTCTCTCTAAAAATCTCCTTAAAATCTTGAGGTGCAGAGCCACAGGCAATATCTGACATATAAAACTGCAGTACAGGCCTGTCAATTTGGCATTTCACTGGTACAATACAATGACCAACTTGTATAATCACTGTACAGTGCCTAGACATTCCAGTAAGAACCATTATTTTCTTTAATGTAGAATGATTAATACATAGTCTACAAGGGGCAGTGAGGTTTAGTAATTCTGTTGGGTATATCCTGACATAATTTCAAATTGTACAATAACACAAACAACTTTGTTAAGGCCATGTTTTATTTGCTGATTAATGGACAAAAGGCAATGTATTTTCAAGTATTTTCTTGAAAGTCTGTGCTCATAAAAATCATGAAAAGTTGGAAAGACTGTTAAATCACTGAAACTTTAAATATATCTTACACAATCTGTTTGTACAAAAATACAAGTTAAATATAAACATAAAGCAATCATGATAATTTTATGCAAATCTGTTTTTATGTGATCTTCAGTTATATATAAAAGTTTCTTGGTTGTTTGTGAAAAGATCAATACCAGATTGAATTACTATCTATTGGCAAAGGGCCCTAAAAAGCTTACTTTAGCAATTATCTTTTACATGGTTAAGAGCATTTCCTAATTTGAGATCACCTAAACACTGGAAAAAAGAAAAAAATGAAAAGGGCAGTATGTCCATAAACCAACAAATAATTTGGCTGTAACGTATCATAAAACACAAAGAACCCCCACACATCTGTACAATAAACATTATGTATTACATACTCACACACACAGGGGTACACATGTGTGCATGCACGTAAACACACACACACGCATACGCAGGCACACACACACACACACCCAGTCATAAAACAAAGCCTAATGAGGTGCTGCTTCCAGTTCGATATTCAGCTGTGCATTTTTTCTTACTTCATCAAAAGAATAGCTTTTTGTCACCTTCCCATTCTTGAAGACAGTGTGAAGAAGATCCTACACAAATATAACAATATTGAAATTTAATGGTTATATTAGGCCATCAAACAAAATTTTTCAGTAATGCTTAGATGAATTAGACTGAATAGTCAAATACAGACATGCTGATAATGTTCAAATTATGAAATGATTTTATATAGAAAGGATGCTGATGGAGCAGGCAGAGGAGGCAAGACCCAGATCTAAAATGGAATGTAGACATGTTTAACTTTCTGAAAAGGAATGATTCAAGTATTACATTCTTAAAACAGTTTTCCTTAAAGGCAAAACAAATCTAGTAGATGCTTACTGCTTTGGCTGCCCAGAAGCACTATGGCTGTTGCTAATAATCATGACGGACAGATCGGCAAGGAAAGCCTGCCAGACCGTCCCTGTTCCTAGCCAAGAGACTCAACACCGATTAAACTTACCAACCTGGAATTTACTAAACTTACTAATCATAAGCTTTTGCCTTAAACAAACAAGGTGAAAGTGAAAGTGAAGTCCCTCAGTCAGGTCCGACTCTCTGCGACCCTGTGGACTGTAGCCCACCAGGCTTCCTTTGTCCATGGGATTCTCCAGGCAAGAATACTGGAGTGGGTTGCCATTTCCTTCTCCAGGGGATCTTCCCGACCCAGGGATCGAACCCAGGTCTCCTGCATTGGAGGCAGACGCTTTAACCTCTGAGCCACCAGGGAAACCCATCAAACAAACAAAAGTCAACCCTAAAAATAAGAAACCAAACCCAAACAGAAACATTAATAGATACTGATTTCTTGACTAATACATAGTCACTGATTTTAAAGACTGTGTATATTCCAGAAGTCACTGACACATGTAATCCATTTGATCCATATAAGAATAACAAAGACAAATTAAGAGAATTAAGACTAAATTCCCTTTTGAGTCTGGCAAAGCATTCCTATCTTAGTAAGGAATTATCTGCCTCTAGTTTTTCTTGAAAAATCCATAGAAGTAATCTATTGTGCCAGTTTTTCATTTCATCTGAAGGTGAGCACATAACATTATCTAATATTTCTGTCACTATGTTGTTTCCTTTTTATCCTTTTTCTATTGAAATATAGTTGATTTACAATATTAGTTTCAGGTGTACAATGTAATGATTTAATAGATTATAAACCATTTAAAATTATTATAAAATATGGGCTATATTCCCTGTGCTGTATAGTATGTCTTTGTACCTTACTTATTTTATACATGTAAGTTTGTACCTCCTACTTCCCTACCTTACCCCTGCCTGCTTCCCTCTCCCCACTGGTAAACACTAATTTGTTGTCTGTATCTGTGACACTGCTTCTGTTTCATTATATCCATTTATTTTTTTAGATTCCATATACAAGTAATAACATTCAGTATTTGTCTTTCTCTGACTTATTTCACATAGCATAATAGCCTCCAGGTCCATTGATGTTGCTTCAAGTGACAAAAATTTCACTTTTAACGGCTGAGTAATATTTCATCGTGTGTGTGCATGCACCACATTTTCTTTACCCATTCATTTGTTGATGGATACTTAGGTTGCTTCCATATCTTGGATTACTGTAAATAATGGTGCTATTATTTCATGTGTGGGTTTATTATTTCATGCACATGTTTCAAATCAGTGTTTTCATTTTCTTTGGATATATACCCAGAAATGGAATTGCTAAATCATATCATAGTTCTATTTTTAGTTTCTGGAGGAATCTCCATAGTGGCTGTACCTGTTAACATTCCCACCAACAGTGTATGAGGGTTCTCTTTTCTCCAAATTCTTTCCAACAGTTGTTATTTGTAGACTTTTGGATGACAGCTGTTATTCTGACAGGTGTGAGGTGATACCTTTTTGTGGTTCTGGTGTGCATTTCTCTAACAGTCAGCGATGTTGAGCATCTTTTCACATAGCTGTTAGCCATCTGTATGACTTCTTTGGAAAAAATGTCTATTCAGTTCTTCTGCCCATTTTTTGACTGGATTGTTTTTTGATATTAAGTTACAAGAGCTTCTTGGGTATTTTGGATATTAACCCCTTATTGGTCATATTTGCAAATACTTTCCCGTTCTGTAGGTTGTCTTTTTGTTTTGGTAGGTTTCCTTTGCTGTACAAAAGCTTTTGATTAGATTCCATTTGTTTATTTTTCCTTTTATCGATTTTGCCTTGGGAGACTGATCTAAGAAAACATTTCTATGATTTACATTGAGGAGTGTTCTTTTCTAGGAGTTTAATGGAATCATGTCTTACATTTAGGTTCATTACTGCTTTTGACATATTTTACATCTCATTTTGTGTATCACTGAACTGCTTATTGCAGATATAGATGATTTTACTGTCTTTTAAACTTCCTTAGTAAATGCTTGATTTGCTACCTTTACTATACATTTGCCTTTACTGACAAGGTTTTTCCTTTTGTAATTATTATGTTTCTAGTTACAGCATTTTTCTCTCCTGCTTAGATTACTCCTATTAACATTTCTCGTAAAGCTGGTTTGGTGATGCTGAACTTCAGCTCACCTTTTGATCTCATCAAATCTAAATGAAAGTCTTATCAGGCAGAATATTCTTGGTTGTAGGTTTTACTCTGTCATCACCTTAAATATATTGTGCCATCCCTCTCACCAGCAGAATTTCTGCTGAAAAGTCAGATTACAACCTTATGAGAGTTCCTGTGTATGTAAGTTGTTCCTTTTCCCTTGCTGCTTTTAATATTCTCTTTAGTTTTTGCCATTTTAATTACTGTGTGTCTTGGTGTGGTCCTCTTTGAATTTGATTCTTTTGGGACTCTCTGGAATGCAAGGTCCCCCAGGTTGGAGAGGCTGAGGTGGGGCTCAGACCCCTTGTTTCTTTGGAAGAACCTCTGTAATTATTCTCCTATGGGTTGCCCACTTGGGGATATGGGTCTTGACTATATGGTGATTCTGCCCCTCCTGTCTTGTCATAGTTCCTTCTTTATAGCTTTAGTTGTAGATCTTTTCCTGGTAGATTCTGCCCTTTCTCATCATTATTTATTCTGTAAATAGTTATAATTTTAGCATGCCCATAAGAGGAGTTGAATTCGTGGTCTTCCTACTCCACCATCTTGAAACAATCTTAGCTATCAGTGTGTTGCTTCCAATCACACTGCTCTTGCTGTGGCATTTTCTTTATGAATTTAACTATGAAAATTTAAATATAATCTATTGAGGAAGGGTGGTTCCTGTTAAATCATAATGTCTAGATGATCATAAATGGCTTACTGACTCAAATGTTCTAGAGTATAATCCACATACTCTTAAAACCAATGTCTTGTTTTAGTCACAGTTATGACCACGTCTAAAGTAACTTTTGTCCAGCTGGGGTAAACTAATACAGCAAAGTCTCGGTAATAGAAGAGTTAAATGAAGGCTGTGTAACAGGCTATATATAAACAAATCTAATTCTAAAGGTTTTAGGAACTTGTATGTATTTCTCATTAAAGATAACAGAAAAATCTTACTGTAATAATTATGGCTTAAAATCTTAAAAGAATATAATAAAAGTAACATAAGCAGAATATATGTAGTATAAAGAATCAAAAGTTAAAAAAAATCAATTTTATTATATAATAAAAATAAAATTTTTATGATTTTTATCAATTATGAGTAGTTTCCTTCTAAAAAGGAGTATTTTCTTGTTCAATCCAGTGGCTTATTAATAAAAACTAGAAGTCGAATATAAGTGTAATCTTCTATGTCAATGAGCATACAGACTAAGCATACTATAAATATTTCTAGCTCGGTTGACTTAAATCAGAAAACTTGGTTCATTTATTAGTTATAATCTGAATCAAGTCTGTTTTCATATCTTACACTATTAAGATGACATAATTTGCCTTTTTAGCCCATAGATGTTGTGGTGAGAATTAAATGAGACTAAAGAAAACCATCTGAACTGGATTCTATTGTTTTGAAAAAATGCAATCATCTTTAACAATATCTTGGAATTTGGAAAGCCCTTCTTTCATCTACTAAAATTACCACGGTTTTCCTGTAACATGGACAGCTATGAATAGTCTAAGACCAGCATCCTTTAAGTATGCCTAACTATTCCTGCTCAGAAATGATTCACTGCTAATTGGCAATAGGAGTAAGATTAACTACACACACTTATTGAAGCTCACTCACTCTCTTGTAACTATATGGAACATCATTTTTTTTTTCCTTATAAAATATTTCACCCAATGTAAAGGTCTCATATTTATTATCTAGCCATTTCTTATTTTTCATCTTATTTTGGTAGGCTAGGTCAGCAATTGTAAACATTTTACAATAACACTCTTGTCCTCCAAGAAAAAGCCTCCTTTCTTAATTTGAAAAGTGAACTTATTACTGTTTAAAAAACAAAACAAACCCCAATCAGCATAGATACATACATGACCGTATTCTTCAAGGTCTCCTTTTCCTTCCTCAAGTGTAACAAAATTTCCTGCTGGTGTCCTATGTAAAGATAATCGGCCCTTTTTGGACCTTTTGTTGGGATCAGCAACTGGATCCTTGAAGACGTTAATCTGGAATCCAAATTAAAGTTAGAGAAATAGAAGACTAATCTTCAGAAATGTTCACTCAAGTCACATTAAAAAAGTATATATAAAATTTAAATAAATTTTAAGGTACTTTGCAGGTATAACTAAGCCAATCTGCATCTAGCTCTTAGAGATATAACTCTAGCCTGTTGTGGAGGAGAGAATCCTCTGTCAGGAAAAAGGTATGAACCAAATCCAAATCTTTGAAATCCTTTCATACTAGTGCAGAATACTAATAACTCCATCTGAGGTAAGTCTTTGAGGTCAGCAATGTGACCCTTAAAGTATCCCCTTTTCTATTATGCATTGCCCTTAAACTGATCTAAGTATAGCAAGCACATGCATGTTACTGAAAAATAAATCCATGTCAACTCTATAATCTGTGGCAAGGGTACTAGGATTTTACTACAGTAAAGGCTTGCTCACTTCATAACTTTTCCCCTTTTGTTACTTTTTATTCTATTAGTGATATCTTGTTACCATGAGAAGCAAAGACAACCTTGAGAACCTAGAGACCTAGAGCACAGTGTTTTAGGATCAGAAAGGTAGAAGGCAACTGGAGGAGCAGAAGAAGGAAACCTAGAACTCCCCAAAGAATGATGGAGGTGAACTAAGGTAGGGAACCAATCCATGTTTCTTTAGGATCCCCTACACACATCATCGAAAAAGCGATAGAGTTCCAGAAAAACATCTGCTTTACTGACTATGCCAAAGCCTTTGTGTGGATCACAACGAACTGTGGAAAATTCTTCAAGAGATGGGAATGCCAGACCACCTGACCTGCCTCCTGAGAAACCTGCATGCAGATCAAGAAGCAACAGTTGGAACTGGACATGGAACAACAGACCGGTTCCAAATTGGGAAAGGAGTACCTCAAGGCTGCATGCTGTTATCCTGCTTATTTAACTTATATGCAGAGTACATCATGAGAAATGCTGGACCGGATGAAGCACAAGCTGGAATCAAGATTGCTGGGAGAAATATCAATAACCTCAGATATGCAGATGACACCACCCTTATGGCAGAAAGTGAAGAAGAACTGAAGAGCCTCTTGATGAAAGTCAAAGGGCAGAGTGAAAAGTTGGCTTAAAGCTCAACATTCAGAAAACTAAACTCATAGCATCTTGTCCCATCACTTCATGGCAAATAGATGGGGAAACAATGGAAACAGTAACAGACTATTTTTCTGGGCTCCAAAATCACTGCAGATGGTGACTGCAGCCATAAATTAAAAGACGCTTGCTCCCTGGAAGAAAAGTTATAACCAATCTAGACAGGATATTAAAAAGCAGAGACATTACTTTGTCAACAAAGGTCTGTCTAGTCAAAGCTATGGTTTTTCCAGTAGTCAGGTATGGATGTGAGAGTTGAACTATAAAGAAAGCTGAGCCCCAAAGAATTGATGCTTTTGAACTGTGGTGTTGGAGAAGACTCTTGAGAGTCCCTTGGACAGCACGGAGATCCAACCAGTCCATCCTAGAGGAAATCAGTCCTGAATATTCATTGGAAGGACTGATGTTGAAGCTGAAACTCCAATACTTTGGCCACCTGATGCGAAGAACTGACTCATTTGAAAAGACCTTGATGCTGGGAAAAACTGAAGGCGGCAGAGAAGGGGACGATAGAGGATGAGATGGCATCACCGACTCGATGGACATGAGTTTGAGTAAGCTCCGGGAGTTGGTGATGGACAGGGAAGCCTGGTGTACTGAAGTTCATGGGGTCGCAGAGAGTCAGACATGACTTAGCGACAGAACTGAACACACACCCTTTGATACAGACTCCTAAGAGCTTGTCAAGAGCTACTAGGGAGTTGGTTGTTCAGCTGCCTGCAGCTTGGGTTCCCCCTTCTAAGACTACCAGAAAATGATTCTAGTGTCACAACTAGAACCTCACAGTTCACCTTCCTAAAATATTGACAGTGTTTACATATTTGCTTATTTTTAATGCATGATGGCTAGGTGAGCTGACATGATTGTATGTGCATGCTAAGTCGTTGACTCTTTGTGACCCCATGGACTGTAGTCTGCCAGGCTCCTCTGTCCATAGGGATTCTCCAGGCAAGAATCCTGGAGTGGGTTGCCATGCCCTCCTCCAGGGGATCTTCCTGACCCAGGGATCCAACCCGAGTCTCTTGTATCTTCTGTATTGGCAGGCAAGTTCTTTACCACTAGCGCCACCTGGGAAGCCCAGGTGAGCTGACATTCTCACTCAAATTTGCTCAACTTCTTGATTCAAAGATATACACTGAAGGAGTAGAAATGAATTGACCTGCATCATCTCTCTTAAATTATCTCTCACTTTTCCTCTTTTTTCTAAGTCTTTCTCCTTTTCTGAAGTCAAGTTATCACCTACTATCTCTTATTTTTCCCGTTTCTGAGTACTGTCAGGGGTACAATACAGTAGTAGTTCAGGACCATATTATCCTTCGACTATTGCATTCAATATATGTATTCTAGGCATATTCTCGGAGAAGGCAATGGCACCCCACTCCAGTACTCTTGCCTGGAAAATCCCATGGACGGAGGAGCCTGGTGGGCTGAAGTCCATGGGGTCGCTAAGAGTCGGACACGACTGAGCGACTTCACTTTCACTTTTCACTGTCATGCATTGGAGAAGGCAATGGCAACCCACTCCAGTGTTCTTGCCTGGAGAATCCCAGGGACGGGGGAGCCTGGTGGGCTGCCGTCTATGGGGTCGCACAGAGTCGGATACGACTGAAGCGACTTAGCAGCAGCAGCAGGCATATTCTAGGCCTACACATAAAGACGATAGTAACAACACAAGAGTAGAAGTTGAAGGACATACCCCAAGGCCATTGGTTACAACATAACTACATTTGAAGGAACAATTCAAGAGATCTCTTGTTAACTTCTGTAGCAAGGCTCCACCAGAACCAAAGGAAACATTTTCAATACTCCATTTTTTTTGCTTCATGCCTTCCACAATCTAGATTAAAGAAGAAAATTTTAAAAAGTCAGGTAATTTGGGAGTGGAAAGAAGTTATTTTTCCATGGGCCATACTGATGAATAAACCATCTAAAGCTGTTTATAACACAGTAAACAATGAGCTAAGAATAAGGCCTACATGAAGTTACATCCCACTTTTTTTCTTTTAAAAGACCCACCCACCTCAAAGAGGGAAGCCCAGGAATAAGTGTAGAAGGAGGGGATTTCATTCAAAGTTCCTGAATCTGTACTGTTACCAGCGATTGTGGTTTAGGTTGGGGGAATAAAGGGAATGAGAGGTAGAAAAAAATGGCTATCAATACACAAGGTTACTTGAGTAAACTCTCATCTACCTCTTTAATTCACTGCCCAGATGCCAGTAGCACAAGCAATGAGGCCCAGATATTTGCCCCAAATTAGTAGATTCTGTGACTCTACTCATCATTAATAAATTTCAATACATGTTGTCACATGTCACAGTGCAAGTCATGTAATGGGGGTGCTTAAAATCATCAGATATTAGTGATTAAAAAAAAAGTGTAAAGTACTCCCTCTAATTTAAGAGTTGAGGCACTGGCAGTCGTCTGGCCCTGGCTGGTACCCTAGTGCCATAAGCAAAACTATGAACTGATTGGGAGCTAAGATTTATCACTGGATCATTTTTTTGGGCAGAATTATCTAAAAAGCCAGAAAGAGAGACCTATATAAACACAGACTTCTAACAACTAGACTATTTCTTTCAAGGGACACATAATTTAAATTTTACATTAATTTATTACTTTATTATCAATCTTATTTGCATTTCTTTTTCCCAGGCAGGACTTGGTTAACTAGTGTCTTTCTTCTTATGTAACATACTCAATCACTTTTATGGTAGAAGGTAGCAGATAAAGTTTAATAACCATTCTTTTAATTTCATACTAGTCAAAAGGAAGTAATTATAAAGTATGGGGTTTTTAAATTTAAACAGAACTTTCAGAAGTGATTAGAAAATCAAAATCAAGTTTAATAGGTTTATGTGAGTTATTCATACAGATTTGTCATATACTTCCCAATACCAAGAGTCTCAAACTGACCTCTTATCTAAATGAGGAATAGTTGCTGTTGTTTATTCACTAAGTCGTACCTGACTTTTGCAACCCCCATGAACAGTAGCCCAACATGTTTCTCTGTCCATGGGATTTCCCAGGCAAGAATACTGGAGTGCCATTTCCTTCCCCAGGGGATTTTCCTGATCCAGGGCTTGAACCCATATCTCCTGCATTGGCAGGCAGATTCTTTACCACTTTTCAACATTATAAGATACAAATATATAAACTCCAAGGACCTACATCTTTTAACAAATCCACATTTAGAAATGCAACTTTCTTTTTAAGTCTCAGTCTAACTCTCCTGCTGTATGTCAGGAATCAAGATGGAGACATATGCAATTTATTTTAAAGTAATTCTCATGTCTTTTTATTATTACACTTGAACTCAAAATACTCAAGGGCCCTGAGTTTTCTCACTGAACTGTAAACCAAGTATAACTAAAACAATAACGAAAACCTTATAAAACAATGTGAAATTAAAGTTCTAATAAGTGAATTTCAACACAGAAGAAACACAAGGAGTAGAACAGAAAAATGGAGTTAAAGAAACAGAGACCAACAGACGGAGGGTAAGGAGATCTGGGTAAAATATAGAGAAAACAGTTTCAGACCTGTCACTTGATTTTAGGTACACCTCAGAAGCACAAGAATGAGAAATTAACAAAGAAACAGTACCACCTAATGTCATATTCTGTCTTTTAGGACCAATTTCTTTAAGGTGTTCTTCCCATACAGCTTCACCATCACAAGTTGCGAAATTTAGACAATTTAAAGTTTATGTGAATTTTTCTATTAATGTTACTGGATGTTACAGAATTAGAGGAAATATTACCTTTAAAAAATTTTACACATACAAATTAAAAGGAAACCTGACTAGACAAAAAGTCTATATAAATTCCTTTCCTTGTTTCTAAAAACTTATTTCGACCCATCTCCAATATGGAAAGAGAGCAGGTATTATCCTTTAGGTAATGAGTGCATGTATTAACACAAACTACTCATTCTCTGACCATTCTGTTTAAGGTTTTACCAATGCCAGAGAATGTGTGTCTTGGGATTTAACTTTTTGTTTATGGAGTTATTTTTTTAAGAAAGGTTCAAGTTCTGAACTGATTCTCAACTTTAAAAATGCATATACATTTTCAAACTTTATTTTAGCAAAATGAAAAAAAAAGAAAAGCCAAAGAGCTTCAGTTTTTAAAGAGAAGTTCAAATACCCGATGGAACAACCGAACTTAAAGAGCTGCCCCTAAGAATAAGGAAGGACAGGGATAAGCAATGGGAAGAGCACTGGGCTGGTAGATATTCTGTTAAACAGTACCTTGCCCAGGTTTCTTCATCTGAAAGGGACCTGTTGAAACGGAGGCTGGGTACTAGTTCTTAACTGACACCATGTCAGAAACCTTCAATTCAGCTGAGCTAGAAGACAACAGCAATTAAATATGCCAACTGAGATTTCTATATTCAGGTCCTCCTCTTTGCTGAAGACTTTTCTTCTATTTCTTCCTTTGTACATCAAAGCCCCTAGGATGCCCCAACACCAAATGTCTTAGAAGAGCTGGGGAAGTTTCCACTTATCTTAGGCAAGGCGGTTTGGAAGAGCTGGTGGAAGAAACCTCATTTCTGTTATTTTAAGAGATCTATTTCAGACCTCATTTGGAACTCTAAATACATGTCACCACAGAAGTACTGAGAGTTATATGCAATAGTTCTTTCTTTTAAATGAATCTTTAGAAAACAAACTGTTCATAACTGGAGTACTGACCTTCCTCTAACCACACCAACCCTTTCAAACAGAAAATTCTTTTGGTAACTTGTGTTATACAAGTGGATATCATCTGAAACTAGTATACATTAAAATGTCAGTGCTTTATCATAGTTGACAATCTATATCATGGTATCAGTGATAGTCTTAATTGTTGTGGAGTGCTTTACATATTAAAAGTATAGTTCTTTAGAAACTTATTTGAGAAACAAAAAAGAGGAAAATGGTTTAAGATAATATAAAACTTACACTGTTTGACTAACAATAGTGATAACAGTCAATGCTAAATTTAGAGGAGGTAACAAACCATTCTATAAATCTGAAAAAGCACAGTATCAAAAAGAGTAGTATCATTCAGGTTTCACATTATTGGAGTATGTGAAGTTCCATTCTATTGAAACTGAGACCTATTTGTACAGTGTTAAGAAACAAAAAGTTAAGACTTTTTGTTTTACATATAAAGAGTACTCTTTGGCATTTTCTTGTTTCCTAGTGACACTTCTTTGGGCTCATCATCCACAGTGGCCAATGAGGACTGGGAGTATGGTTTGGCTGGTATGTCTGTATTTTAAGTTACTATTATCTATAAATTTTAAGCATTTAACAGAAAAGACATACACTGTCTTACTAAAAGAATAACAATTGTACTTAAATTATTGTTATTGTTATCAAATTAGTAAACAGTTTAATTATAAGAATTACCTTATTGAAACTTTTTAATATAAAATACATACCTCTTGTAAGGTATTAATATCTACTCCATCTCCTTGAATAACTCTAAGATAAGGTGGTAGCAACTTGTAGCCCTTCGAGTTCTCAGTAACAGGGAACTTCTTACCTAAAATATCCAAAACCTGTTTGGAAAAATACACATCCAACACAAAATAACTAAGACTGAAAAAAAGTGTAAAAACTTTCCAAAGTTAAAAAGACTTTGCTAACAATCTTGAATATAAAAATTTAATTACTTAAATTTTATATTACCATGTATAAGCCTTCTAAAATTTCATCTCAATTCTATTTGATTTTTAGAACAGGCATGCAATTTTCTATCAAGCCAATTTATGCTGTAAAGCGGCTCAAAACGTAAGTATTTTTCCCTCACATTTTTCTAATTAGATTCAGAGAAAAAATCCTTTAAC
Source organism: Bos taurus (assembly GCF_002263795.3). Taxonomy (NCBI): domain Eukaryota; kingdom Metazoa; phylum Chordata; class Mammalia; order Artiodactyla; family Bovidae; genus Bos; species Bos taurus. Next base: position 47,336,023 of record NC_037331.1, read on the forward strand.
ATTAGAAACTTACAATGGTAAATATAATATTTTTAAAAGGTATATAAAACATCATTTAAAAAACTCATGATGATACTTTTCAGTTGGATTTTTTTCTGCTTGTGCCAATAATGTAATTTGTCTGATGTAACTCAAACATGAATCCAGCTGAATTTTCTGAAGTCCTTCTCACTTAACAATAACACCAATTTTTTTTAAGCCAAATTGCTTAATATGCAAGTTGTGCAACTCATTCACTAACTATTGAAAGTTTGGTAGCAGCTGAAATACTTCAACACTGACTGAAAATTTATCAGAAAGCTTCCTCAGAGATTCAAGGGTTCTACCCAACCATCACTCCCTTTTCCTAAATAAACTGGTTTAATATTCTAACAATGACAAAATTCCGTATGGTAACTCAGTTGATTCTTGAAACTAGGTTTGTATATTTTTATTAGGTAACAGAAAAAACATGAAACCTGTTCAGTTTGCTAAACCAAATCAGTTCATATTTCAGGCTAAGATAAAACCATCAGACTGGTCTTTTACTTAACAGGATAGGAAAAGACCTCCTTGATTCTACACCCCACTGTTTTAAAGGGTAATTCATCACCTAATCATCAGCTGGCAAACAGTGTGGTAAAGAGAGATGGTATGATAGTCATAAAGACCTATGCTGGCTATTTGGCTTATTTTATTACATGTTGTCTGACCTTCAGCAAGTGAATTTTAACCTAAGCTGGTTTATTTGTCTATAAAAAAAGAGTTGTAATACGGATCATAAAGTTTTCGGAGATTCAATGACACAATTAAGCAAAGCATGTAACACACTATTTTTCTAGTAGTAAGCATCAATAACCTGTTTCTATTAGTGCTTTTCAAAGAAGGTAAACCAAGTCCTAAAAACTTAAAAAAGAAAGAAGAAAAAAAAAAAGACAAAAAGGCTACCTTGAGGACCGGTAGTATCACTAAGAATCTCTACTTGAAAAGTATTTTCAAATTATTTTTGTTCCACATTACCTTGCACATACTTCTTTTGCACTAAAACCTTCAAAGGTACAGCAATAACTTGTGATAAAGGCAGAGAAAGAAACCACAAACTTGGTAACCAAATCACAGGACTGGTTAAAAATGGTAATGGGATTTATTAATCTTCAAGGTAAGTAGAAAAGAAAGTATTCAACAGTCAACAGTACTTAGTAGTCTATTTGACAGTTACATATTAGTAACCCTTTACTCTGGAAATACTTTCTCTAGTTATTAATGTGTGACCTTGGGCAAATCTATTAATTCTCTCTGGGCTGCAACTCTAAAATAAGGGGACTGGTCCAGATAGTTCTGAAATGGTGTGTGTATGAATGAAATTAAAAGTAGTGTTGATGCAGCTGGTCTATTGGCACTTTTAATAATCAAGTTACGTATTAAAATTTACCTTTAATACAGTGTCAAGAGGATTTCCAGAATCAGGTCTGATTATTAGTGGTGCCTCTGTACTTCTTGATACTATTAAATGTCTTAAATCTTCACCCCATGTTTTCTCACACGCATTATAAATGTCATAGCTATCGCTGACCACAGATACAGGCACTGATGAAAACTGTGTTACTATATGTTCAAAAGCATCTTTTTCATGGTCCTTCCCCCAAGCTGTTATGGTACTAGAAAACAAAATGAAAATACAGATTTACTTAGGTAGACACATTATCTGTTCCTGAATTATATCTCATGTTTACTATACTACACCATCAACAGTGCAGAGAAGGTGAGTGATTTAGTTTAATGAATGCACATCAAGAGGTTAGTTGAATACTAGTTGAGCCAAACCAAACCACCCTTTGGCCAATTTTTAAGACTACAAGTAATCTCTCCAATAGTTATTCAAACTCTTAAGTCATATTCAACCAAAGGATAAATGATATTATTTTCTTTTTTAGTACTCCTGAACCTAACTCATTTAAAATGAGTAAGCTAAAAAAGCACCTGTTAAATACTATATACATTATGCTAAGATGTTAGAAAGAATGAACACATACTCCCATTATTTCACTAAGCAATGCAGTTCCCTTTTGTGAATTTTCAAAACCATATACCAATAATAATAAGGACATATATTTTATCTTTCTTACTCTCAAAACCTTACACTTAAAAGACAATTACTTAGGCAATTACTTATACTGTATCATGCATATATGTAGTCAACTAACTAACTCTTTACCTGTTGTATCTTTAATTGGCCTGTAATAGGCATTTATTTTACTTATAGATTATCTACTAACTAACATATGCCCAGGAAGTAAGAATTACAATATTTAGTTTGAGCTAAACATAATTAAGATGGGAAATAGTGTGAGAGTTTCTATTAGGCAAGAATGATAACAGTAATTTTTATACTGTCCTTTTTGAACAGATTAACTGCATTTAACTAAAGTACTTGCTGATTAACTTATAATATAAATAACAAATTCTTAATGAGAACCTAATAATTTTAGAATTGTTATGATTTTCTCATGCCCAGTAATTTTACTTTCTCCCTAATTTATTAGTTTTTGCCTCTACTTCATTTTCCAAAGTAAAATAATGGCAAGTGAAACAACCCATTCATTTAATCCCATGCAGATATGTTTATCTCCAAACTATTTAAAGAGTCATACTATTTTTGAAACTGTTTTCTTTTTCCCTCTAAAGGACTAAAGTAAACAACTTCTCTCATGCTGTCAATGATATGCTGGGGACAGCAGAGGATGTACACTTCAGGGATACATACAGACTTCGCTATCCAGAACTACTGAAATGGAGTGAGAGCATATTTATATAAAATTTATTTTATAGTGAACAAAGTAGCTATGATGCCTACTCTCCACTTCATGCAAGCACCTACCGGTTGAAAGGAAAATTAAGACATGGATAAAGAAAGCTCTTTCTTCAAATCAAGAATTGCTATGGTCTTCTCTGTAAGGGACTTCCTGGTGGCTCAAATGGTAAAGCGCCTGCCTACAATGTGGGAGACCCGGGTTCAATCTCTGGGTTGGGAAGATCCCCTGGAGAAGGAAATGGCAACCCACTCCAGTATTCTTGCCTGGAAAATACCACGGACGGAAGAGCCTGGTAGGCTATAGTCCATGGGGTGGCAAAGAGTCGGACACGACTAAGTCGGACAGGACTTTTCTTCTTTCTTTCTCTGTAAGGGAGAGAATTAAGCTCAAAGAATACTAGCACTGGAGAGCTTTGCAATGTAAGAACCAACTCTGAAGAGGTTATTTCAATGCAGTCATCTAACTCTGTGTGTATCACTTCTAGAAAACTTAATAGTTTAGTCTTTATCTTACTTGCTTTCTCTTTGGCATTTGAACTTTCCTGAAGCTTTATTTTCCAATGACTTCACTGACGTATCTCATGTTTTGATTTTTTCCCCCTATTTCTTTGGGTCCTCTTCTGTTGCCCCTAGAGGCTGTGCTCGCCTTCCTCAGTATGACCTGGGCACTAGTCTGTCTCTCTATACCTCCCTATGTGAAAACCACTCAAAGCTTTTAAAAATACCCTTATAGTGAGTTTCCAAAATCTGTACCTTAGCCCAGGTTTCCCCCACCTCCACACCGCCCCCCGCAGACTCCAGATCCATTTTGTTGGGGAGGAAAATGAGTATCTCATCATCCCATAGACATTTCCTAGAGCACCCTCCACATAATGCAATCATAACACCTATTTTATTTGGTATATAGAGATCATAAATATTTGGTCAGTGACTTCTACTTATACCACCATTCCAATTTTCAGCATCATATTTGATACATTTCCAGTTTGAGGAAGAGGTATATAATTGAATATTTCTAAGTCTATATTCATATATTCTTTAAGAAAATATAACAATAATGGCAATGTTCTAAATTTTAGCATTTTCTTATTTTAAAGTTATCTTAGATGTTAGTTCATTTTTCCTCAATGACCTTCTGATGTTGGAAATGCAAAAATTTTTGTTCCTCCTTTTGTTGGCTTGGATGGAGGAAATGAAGAACAGAGAGATAAATGAGTTGCCCAAGGCCACCCAGTATGTCAGCTGTAAGGTCACTCCTATTTCCCAACTTTCAATCTAGAGCTCTTTTCACTGTACTATGCTGTTGTTTAAAAAGACTTATCTATTTAAGAACAGCTGATATATTAAGGAGTCAGATTTGCAGATGTAATAAATATTATGAGGCTATAAAAACAGTAGATTTTCACCCTGTATTAACATGAAATTCCTAAAGAAAATATCTTTATTCTCAGATTTGTAGTATCACACTCATGATGTTATTACTTTGAAACAAAACCATTAATACAGAGTACTCTTTATTAGTACTGTATTAGTAAGTTTTTAAAAGGTATGCATGTATCTAAGACCAAAAATTAAAATACTGCAACCCTTAAATCTTGATCTGTTAATGTCACTCTTATTTTCCTAGTTTCACTAGTCTTGAAACTTACATGTGAAAATATTTCAAGTCCCTACTAAGAGAGCAATGCTAGTAAACGTTAGCTGAATCCACTTTCTATTGAGCCCCAGTTCAAGTCATCATTTCAGCAATTTCATCTCCCAAGCCTCTGCTCATGTTTATCCCCTTCTTTTATTTAGACACTTGGTTCTGAATCTCATCATCTCTCAAAATTATTGCAACATTTCCTATAAACCCTAACTTCTCATTTTTCTCTATTTTTCAATTCATAAGATAGCCCACTATCAAAGTGATCTTTCTACAACATTTCTGACACTACTTCTTTGCTCAAAAACTTAAATGCCCACCCTCATTTGAAAATGGAATTAGAATAACCCAGCACATTCAATGTGAAAATACATTTGAGGCCTTTTACTTATTAACCTGTCTTTCCAGCCCACCTGACGTTACCTACAAAATCTCCGTACAAGATACATTTCAGTCCTTATTCCTTAAGCACATCCATATTTGCCTCTTTCATGACAATGCTTAACACACGGTAGGTACGTAATAAATATTTATTCAGAGAATAAAGAATCCCGTAGTGTCTGCCATTAAATTTTACCAAACATTCAAGAAGTCAATATTTACATACTATCTCTATAAAGCCTTTCTTCATCCTACCAGTGGAATATGACCCTACTTCTCCTTCCTCTGCACTGCTGCAGTACTTTAATTGTATCATTTTAAGAGCACTTTAACAGAGCAGAATGTTGCTAGTGTACTTTTTATCCAAAAGATAGGATTAATTCTTTATGTCTTTCCATCCCTTGTAGCATCCAGTAGACTGCTGGGATCAAAGCTCAGCTTTACTCATTGCTGGTTTTAGCACCGTGTTCTTGTTGTATGAATCAGAAATAAGGATTGGCATACATTTAAAAAACTCCACTAACTTCCAGTAAAATTAACTCTAGAACCAGAGCAGCTATAGCCTGGACTATAATAGTTTTCTAGTTTAACTTGAATGGAGGAAACCTAAGAATCTGAACACTCTTCCTTTCATCAAAAGGGTTAACTCGCTCATCTACAATTCAAGGTACTGGGCTCAGAAGATAATTTCCAGAACAAAGATAAGTGAAGTTATGTAGAAGAGCAGGGAAAGAGAGAACACTGACCAGGTGTCACAATGAGTGCTTCTAGACTTCAAGTACATGACTTATCTGTACATGGCAATAGAGAAGCTAACATTTTTTAAACAATAAAACTCATAGAGCAATATAAAAGTTAGAAAAAGAACTCCTAAATTGTTTCTATTAGGACAGTTAAAAGTTTTGTCTACCTTCCTGACACCAGTTTTTATATACAGTATAAAGAAGATTTACTGTAGTACCTATCTGTGTAGTTAAACAAAATATGACTCAGTTACAAAAATGAAGAAGCTTATTTATGAAAAACCAATGTGAGATAACAGAAGGATGAAAACAGAAATTTTACCTGTGTTCTGCCGCTGGTACAGAATAGCCTGGAACAGGGTCTTTTGTTCCATAATATTTTTTAATTAAAGCAATTCCTGCTACTGTATCTGTTCCTTTGAAGTTAACCAAATGAGCAGACGCTCCTATGCCAGCAGTCTGCAAAATAAACCATAAACCAAATTCCAAAAAAAGAAAAAGACCTATACTTGAAGTACAGAGCATAGCCCCCAAAGGAGTTACTGTCTTCAGTTATTTTTAAAGAGAAGTCAACCGTTACCTCCTCAAAGAGACCTACTTAAATAATAGTAATCTACCTGCACTTCCCATCATCCTCTTTTCCACTACTCTGTCTTGTGCTTCTCAGTAGTAGTATCTGACATGTTTATTACATATATTTAGTCATCTGTCCATCCATCCATCAGATATATAAAGGAGGGAGATGTTTACTGAAGACTATTATTTCAGGTATCTTTAACAGAGGCTGACACATATTAGGTATTTAATATCCTTGACTGAATTTCTGGAATTTCAAAATGTGACCTACTTCCCATATAACTTCCTAGTAACTTCCTAAAACTTTATACTGGTAACCTAACCAACAATCTATATTTTATTGAGGTTCCCTCCAGTTTCTTACCTCTTGGGAAGAGACTCCTCTGTAGCCAAAATCATGTAACTTGTATTCCAGACCATCTAAGTTACCAGATGTTTCTAATAAGTATTTGGCCAATATTTTCTTCTGCTCTCTAGAATTTGTGGCCACTGTGATTGGATACCAGGACTGAACAAGAATAGTCTGTAGTAATAAAATTAACCACAAACATTAATACATAAAAAATTGGATTCTTTCTGAGGAAAATCCTAGCTTTCTCTGGAGTTATGTCCTGGACTGCCATACTAGTAGAAATACCAATTGGACATTTCAGCTGTATGGTGGGAAGCCTACCACATGTATTTCAGATACAGTGCCGAGCTCAGCTCTCAAATCCATAATACGAAGGATAAGCAAACTAGGCCCCAAACAGTAGAGAATGTTGAATTACCTATTTTTCCATCCAAAGCTCCAAAGAAGCAAATTTTATGAAGACTATCTGTGATGAAGGACCAATGTATTTATTTTCAATCTATCATGGATCAATAGTTTTATAAACTATATTCACACTTGGATGCTAAGGCAATTGCTATAGAAGTTTCTAAATGCTTATCCTTGATTTTTATATTTCATGCAGACTTGCACTGAAGACCTCATGGACCAGCACTGGTCCATGGACTGCACCTTGAATAGTATACACCTAGAGAAGTTATTTTTTCACTCCTCTAGGTAGTACTGGATCTAATTTTTCCTTGGATCTAATATGACTACTGGAAGGTTATGTATGTGAGATACTTTTGCTTAGTACTAGACAATTCAATTCACAGAGTTATGTTTTATGTCCTTGGCATTTATCAAAAGTCATTATAAAAGAGCCACATGAAACATTTCTGCATACGCTGTTTACTTCTGAGGTCCCTATTTTGTAATTCAGTTCCTATTATAGAGTTTTCCAAATGAGGAAATGAAAGAATTGCTACCTTCTAATACTAAGACTTGCTACTTCCTGATAAGAACTGTCTCTTGGTTTTCTCCCCTTTTCCTTGGCTTCCAGGCAACTCCAAAAAATGTCTAATCATAGCAACTATATTAATTATTACGACTTAGGAATTCACTCCTCCATTCTAGGATCATAATTTCCTATTCTTTTTGTAAACCAGATAGCCTGCTATTACAGCAGCTTCAAATTTTAGAAAGGAAAAAAAAAAATTTTAGAAAGAGCTGCTAAGATGACAAGTCTGTGCTCACTCAAAAAGCTACTTTCTAAGTTTTACAAAACACGCCTTTACTGAATACCAGCTAAGTGACCAATAAATAAAATAAGTAAAAATAAAAAGATTATTTATTCTTGGACTTCCCAACTCAGTCCCCTAAAAAGAAAAACTGCATTAGACTCTTGCGATTAACTATGGCTCCAAGTTCTTTGCGGCTCCTTCCATCAAGAGGTGTAATTTATCTCTTCATCCCTGATTCTGGGATGTTCCTATGATTTGCTTTTGACCAAAAGAATGTAGCAGAAGCCATATTTATAACTTCCAAGCTTCTGTTTCAAGAGGTTTTTTATAGCTTCTACTCTCATTTTCTTAGAACCTTGAGACTGCCCTGTTGTAAAGAAGCCTAAGTCAAGGAAAGAGGTCCAACAGTCCCAGTTACCTAAGCTGAGGTTCAGACATGAATGGGAGTGAGGCCACTTTAGACTGTCCCTTATCTGAGCTGAACCCCTACCTGAATGCAGACACGTAAGTCCAAGAAAGACCAGCAGAGAACCATTCAGTCAACCGCAGAATCATGAGAAATAACAGCATTTTTGTGAGGGGGTGGGGGGTTGTTTGTTATATAACAGTAGAAAACTGATGCAACTCCTAACTTGAACTCTATGACAAATCACCTCTTACCTAAGCATTCTGCTTCTGAAATTCTTCTTTCGTAATTTCAGTGATTCCAGTGCCCCAGCCTATGAGTATCCTACTTCTAACTAATCTTTAGCTTCTCTTCCTCTTTATACTGCTGCTGGTTATCCTTCTAAAGCAGAGTTTTATTCAGGTTGTGTCATTCCTTAAAATGCTTTAGTGGCTATCTATTCCACAGAGGAAGAAGGCCAATTCATGTTGAAATCTGAGGCCTTCTGCAATCTTGCCTTATTTATCATCTAAAGGTTTATCCTTTATGATATATTCCACTTTTTTGCTATAGTCTCCTTTGGGCTACTTGTCGTCCAAAGAATACCTCAACTCTTCATTCTTTCATGAAGAATACCTTCATGAAATGGAAAAGGTTTTTTTTCCTCCATACACAGAATTCACTACTTCTGCTACCAATTTAGCGTTTGTGCTTGTATTAGTGTTTAGTTAAGAATAAATTGCTCCTCCTCCAAAGGCTGTTAAGTAACACATACCTTACTCTAATATCTGTGCCCAGCACTTCTGGGGTATATAACTAGTAATCAATATTCATTTGCTGATTTAATTCAATCAACTCATAATTTTAACTTAGAATGATATTATCTAAGAGTATGAGAAAGATAGAAAACATAATGTGAAAAACTCTAGTTGAGTTATAAAGGTAGAAGATTGACCTTACCCCTCGAAAAATGCCAGGGAAGGAGAGAAATAACTATGAGACACAGTGATCCTTCACATCACCATTTCCTTTCCATAGTCCAACAAAATCAGCTTAAATTATACTCTTAATAAAATCACTCCCCTTTAAAAAAGATCACTGTAGATGTAAGCAAGGGAAAAAAAGGCAAGTTAGTTTGGGTTAATCCAAGGTCTAATAAAATAGGCCTTGTTGGAAACTTCTCCAAAACAGAAATTTGCCCACACAAATCAAGATAAAATTTTTAGTTGAAAACTAAGACTAAAGTAAAAGAACCTGTAAGTTTTATTTAAGAAGTGTTCATTATATCATTACTGTGCAGAATAAAGAATTTCAAAGAATGAGAAAGGGTGTGGTATAGTGGGAAGGGGACTGGACCTACTCTGTTAACTAGTCCCTTTGCCCTTCAGGGCTCAATTTCCTCATCTGTGAAATGAGGGCATTTGATCAGTGTAATAGTTTATAAAGTCACCTTTGATTTTTAACAGCAAAAAGGTTTTGTTTTTTTGGTTGGAAGAAACTGTTAAGTTTAGCCCAACATGCTCATTCTTCAGCCCCTCTTAAGTCTGAGATACCTCTGAAGAACTCTTAAGCTCTCCTAAATACATTTTGAAATCTGATTTGAGGACTAAGATTTCTTCTAGCACTGATATTAAAATTGATAGAGCAATTCAGTAATTTTACTGGGTTTTAAAATTCAGTGTATGGTGAATAAAAGAATCTTACTAATAACTCTGCACAAGGAATTCCCTGGTGGTCCAGTGGTTAGGACTTGTACTTTGACTGCTCTGGTTCAAGTCCTGGTTGGGGAACTAAGATCCTGCAAACTGTGCAATGAGGCCAAAAAATAAACCCCACAAAAAAACAAACTTTGCACATACTGGGAGGGTGAAATGGAAAGAATACTACTAAGCACTATTATTTTAAATGTTTTAAATTAAGCATTTCCTGAAGAAAATCTTAAGTTTTTAAATAACAAGCTTTTTGGATTTGGTAACAGATTGGATTTACAAGGTAGTAAACTTGGGTGGGAGATGGCTAAGACAAAGATGAACCACCTCTATCCTCTAACCCACAGAAGAGGCAAAGTCATTCTGAGAAAGTGTTTTCTGGAGACATGGTATTTAAACACAATTAAAAAAAAAACCACAGGATCTATCAGAAAGGGACTGTTTCAGAACATGTATTTTTGTGCCTTAGATAAAAATACATACCAAGGACTGAAATTATTTAAATAATATATATTAGAAGGTAAACTTGATAAGCAGATGAAAATAGGGAACTTTTTTCCCTTCAAAATCTAAATCTCATATTGGATTTTGTATTTAATAATCTTTAAAAATATATTTGCTAACAAACTAAGATGTCCACAATTTATAAAAACATCAACTTTTTTTTTTTAGTGAAATACATCTAAATAATGATAATTAAAACAGGTACTTAAAATTTTTTTCAAGGCTAGTATTTTTCACTTTCTAAAGAAAAACATACATGAAAAGCAAGGTAGACTTGGAACTAGTTCTGTGTCATAAATATCTGCTTTATGAGACTCCAATTCAACACAGGGTAAGAGTACTTATTGACTAAATCCTCAACCAGAAAACCAAAAAGAAAAAAAGTGAAAAAAGGTGATTCATAAATGATGATTTTAAAAGTAAGATTTATCTGTTTGGGATCTTTTGGCACTGAAGGTAAAATACACTAGATGATGTGGTTCTTTAAGAACTCTTCTACTTTTTTTTATAATTTCATCCCCTCAAAATAAAGTATCTGTCAGTAAAGGAGTATGAGAAGTGTTAATATGTTTCCTTTTACTCTGAGTTCACAATTCAGAGTTTTAACACATAACAGTAAACTATTTTAAATCTTTATTTTAGTTAATTGTTCATTGTTTCAGAGCCTGTTAGGCTATTAAAAATTTTTCTAAACTGCTTCTAGTCTTTATAAATGAATCCCAAATGTATTATTTTATAATATAACAAATTAGTTTTACCAATAAACTAGTGAGATAAAGCATACAAAGCACCAAGTAATCACCTCTCAGATAATAGGGTGAAATTTCTATAGTGAACCTTGAATGTATTTAGATGAGAAATACCAGGTGGTAGAGTCTAGGCCCTAAACTGATTAGATTAGAATAAAGAAAACGATTACTAAAAGTCTTAAGTTACTAAAGATGTACCTGTGCTGTTTTTATACTCTTTCTCTATGGTGGTATATATTTAGGATTGCAACAAATAAGATGGAGGCCAGCTGAGTTTTAACTGTTAACGATTTTTTACAATTTAAGATTAGATTTTGGAAGGTAATTTAAAGATTATTTAGTCCAACTGTCATTTTATAGGTGAGGAAACTGAGGCCTGAGAGGTTTAGAAGTGGTAGGAGGTTACATAAACTTCATTAGTAGCAATTTTTAAACTAGAATTCCAGTTGAATGGTTTTTACATCTACAATTAATGTTAAGAATGAAAAGCAAAACAAAAAACAATTCACCTCAACCCAGTTTGTAAGCCAGTAACACTCCGGATCTGTGTTTTCCACTGTGAAGAGAACATTTCCTCTCGGAATGACAGAGCCCTCAGGAACAGCTTTTACTTCTATTGGAAGATGCCCATCATATTTCTGGTAAAAGACAATAATGAAATTATTCATTCAACAGATGGTACACCATTACCATTACATATTTTACAGAAGCTAAACTTATTGTCAGAGAAATTACAATTGTAGATCTTACTATATTGCTAGTAATATGGTCAGAATATGTTTATCCTCCTGAAATAAAATTAGCTATTATGATTAACAGTTTAGTATTACTAATTTTTAAAATTTTATGCTGTCAAAGTACTTTTGCTAAGAAAAATTGTCACTTGAAGATAATTTCAAAACAAAGTTGTTTTCCTCTTCTTTCCCCTTCAAAGAGTTTATTCCAACATATTCTAAGAGCACTATCTTTCTTCTAAGTAGTCTTCTTTTCCATCAAAGAAAGGCTAATGACTGGAAGATTAAATAATGAACTGCTGTTAGAGAGCAAAATAAAATGAACAAACTAAAAAGAAAGGAACTCTCTGCCAGTAGAAGAATCTTGAATAGGTGTTCTCTATACTGGCAGTAGACCTCACACTATTTTGGTAGTAGACTATAACTAAGTATAGTTTCTAGAACTTTTGCAATCAACATCCAAGAGCAACAAGTCTCTCCCAGATTAGGCTGAGGATATAGTAGCTACATGTTACTAGATACTTAATTAAGCCTCCCCTTTTTTAAAGTTAAAAGCTGGTTAACTTTTGGCTAGTAAGGTAGGTTGTTTCAGAAATCCTGGCAGTTTACGTGATTTGGGACAAGATAACTAGATTAAAAAAAAAAAAATTCACGATTCTCGAGGTCTCAGATTCTATGCTTGTAAAATCGGATTATACAAGATTATTTCTAGAGAATCTATGAATCCCTAAGATTCTCTGAATATAAAATGAAAAGATTTACCACCTTGACGACTGAGAATTATATTACTAAGCACAGCATCTAACTTAACCATAATTGTTATCCTCAAAACAAATCAAATGAGTTAAATGAGGTAGTTAGCCAATAGATTTTACTGACCTTACTTAAGATATGGAAAACTAGCAGATAGCTTACCCAACTTCTTCATGGAGCCAAAATTACCAAATAGTAAAATTCAGTATTACAATATAGGCATGAAAGTTAAAGCATTTCTTATCACTTTGTGTTTGGTAGTTTACAATGAAAAACACATTCATTTTAGAGATAATTAACATGGAAAGATGTCAGTAGATCCCATTCTCCACCTATCTATGTAATATAGAAAACGGCCAGGGGACAATTCAACTTTTAACTCAATTTCCATGTCTTTGGATGCCCAAAAGTTTAAGCAAGGAACCCAAATGTGTTAGATAGGATATTACAGTACAATAAAGAATGAAAATTCATTTCACAGATCTGTACCAAACTATTCTAACTATTCAGTAAAGGAAATGTCCTAGAATTGTATAGTGATAGATTCATACCATCTATTTTCTTAGGTATTCTATAGTCCAGAAAATAGGCTCAAACTTTCAAGCTGCCCCACGCCCTTTCTTAATCATATGTATTTTCAGATAAAGGATTAAATCACCTTTCTGATTTGCTAGTTATTTAAACTGTAATACATATTGTATCAAACTGCTTAGACATGCTATAGATTCTTGATACTAATCATGAGGAAAAACAATTAAACGTACCTTTAACTTCTCACAAGAATATCTAAATAGATATTAGTTATAGGTTCCCATACAGACAATAGTTGTAATTATAGCTGATCCTTGAACGATGTGGGGGTTAGAGGCACCCCCTGCCAACGGTCGAAAATCCAGTCAGCCTTACTTACAGTATTACTGTATTACTTACAGCCAGCCTCTGTAACCGCAATTCCTCTGTATCTGTGGTTCTGCATCTGCAGATTCAACCAACTGCAGGCTTGTAGTGCTGTAGTATTTACTACTGAAAGATACTCCATGTAGAAGTGGACCTGTGCAACTCGAACCTGGTTTTCAAAGATCAACTGTATAGCCTAATCTTCTATTCAAATTCTGGCAAGAAATTTTGAACTAAAAGTAAAACCAAAATACAAAATACACATTTTTTACCTCAAGAATGTAGTTCCATCCCTTTTCATTAAAGACATCATCTTGGAAATGCTCTCTGTATACCTCTTTGGCTTCTTGGATCTTCTCTTTGGTCACTACTTTACCTAAAAAAATAAACATCTCCTGTTTACATTTCTGAAGGCATGCTGTGAATTGCTGAGTTGTCATAGGATTAATGTCTCTAGCTATTTCACACATTCTATAGATTAAAAAACAAGAACTGAGAGGTTAAATGATTTACCCAGAGTCAACAGCAGAGTCAGAAAAGGAATCTGCACTTCCAACCACTCATAAGCAGAAGCATAAAAGTTAATTATGTGAAAAACAAATTTGCAGTAGAAGAGATTTTTATATGTGTGTATGTATATATATTTTAAATTACAGTAACAAATTCACTTCTAGGGAGATTTTTAAAAAACCTGTGTTAATTTATACAGTCTTCAGATTTGAGAGTAAGCCTTTGACATGTGGTTTCCAGGTTAACCTGTTTACTTTATTCATAAAGTATATCTTTGGAGGCTGACAATCCAATAATTTTCACAGTTCCTACGTTGTTGCCACCCCCGCCCCCCCATACACCTTTAGCTAACTTTATCTATCAAATGAGAATAATACCTACTTATAGTGTGGTTGTGAGAACTAAATGAGTTATGACATCTGAATAAAAGTTCTTAGAATGCTGGCCTATAACAAGCCATATATTTTAGCTGTAATTAATAATAAATAACACTTTATAAAGCTTTTAAGCTGAAGGAAATTGAAGTGTAACATTAGTCTTTGGTAACTCTCTAAATAAGATCACTAGTAAACTTATTTAAAACATCTTGGGTAATTGTGTTGTAATGAAGTACTTTTGATATCCAAGTATATTTTCAATAGCACAACATATCTCAACTATCTAATCTTAAAACTGCCAATGTTACAGAAAAAATTATCTGCATAAAATTCAACTTAATCTGTATTCAATTCTGAGATTACTTTTATTTGAAAAGGTAAAAATGAAGTTTTCCAAAATGTATAGAAACCTTTGGAACTATTTCCCCACCCTCCAAATGGACTTCCAAGTAATAAAGTACAAAAATTATTTTGGGGATTCTGCTTCTTTAAAATGCATTTGAGACTAACTCTACAGTTACAAGTAGTTTTGAAACATAGGCCTTTAAGGTAAAACTGACTAGCATAAACATATTCTAACTGCTATCACAACTCAAAATGAGTTTCCAGGTCAGTAACAAATCCTTTATTTTGAATTAGTGACTAAAGTCTGCCAACAAACCAGATGACTCTCAGAAAATTATTCACTTCTCTAAATTTCTTCCCAAGCTTATTAGTTTCAGAAAATCTCTCTCCTATTTAGACCACCAAGTACATACAAATTATACAATTTAATGCTTTCAAATTAACAGATTTCTAAAAATTTCAAAAGAACCCCTAATGTAATTAATATCAAAATTAGACTCTTCAAAAAGTTACTTCAAATAATAAAATATGACAGTATAGGAGAACAACTATGAAGAGGTATATGAAAACAGTATTTTAAACATATTAGGAAAAGCAATACCTTTTAAATACTTATGAAGAATGTACTGCAATCCATAAAATACTGTTTCCTCATATTTCACCTTCCTTATTTTCGAGTTTTCGGTCTTCTTTTCACGGCATTCAAAGTAGGAATAAACTTTGCTTGTGTTGGGTGGGTACTGTTTATAGTGAGTAACCTATATGAAAGAGAAATACTTGAATTAGAAAATACCAGAAGAACAGAATAACTTGAAATTATGTAAAAACTAGATAAAATATACTGATTTGCTATTGATGAGCTTCTTTTCCGGCGATAAAGAATAAAAAGTAAGTGTCGTGCTTATTGTTGTTTAGTTGCTAAGTCATGTCCAACTCTTTTGCAACCTTACGGACTGTAGCCTGCCAGGCTCCTCTGTCCATGGGATTTCCTAGGCAAGAATACTGGAGTGGGTTGCCATTTCCTTCTCCAGGGGATCTTCTCCATCCAGGGACTGAATCCATGTCTCCTGCATTGGCAGATGGGTCCTTTAGCACCAAGCCACCAGGGAAGCCCCATTATGATTAAGACACTGTTAATACTTCGGTATCTTAAATTCAAAATCACAGGCGAGTATAAATTTTTATAAACAGACTGGATTTAAGGAAGTACATAGCCTCTATAGAACTGGACACTTGGGGAGAAAAATAAAAAAAAGGTATCTCGTTTACTCTTGGTGAACAGTCTTCATTTGGGAAAGAGAAGCAGCTGCCTGGGGGGATATACAACATACAAGAATGAACTGAAAGCAGAATTTGGTACTGTTACTATTTAAGTGTGGAACGCTCATCAAGTCAATAGTCAATGACTTCTTCAGGCTCTCCATCTGCATAGTGAGGTACTGGAAACGATCTCTTCTAGTCTTCATAGTGACACTGTGAAAACCTGGATGAAAGCTACAGCAGCAGCAGTGGAAAAAAATACCCTGTTCTGTAATTTTTTCTCAAACCACCTCTGAATTGCAAAATATATGCCTATACAATTACAACATTAAATCCTTGTGGATTTAAAGATATGAAGAGGTGTTATTACAAATCTCTTTTCCATGAATTTAGGTAAGAGCCACTGTTGAAAATTTATTTGTTTTTGTTTTCTGTGTTTATTATAATCTGAATTTATTACATTTTAATATGGTTACAATATTTTACCAATAAAAAACAACTAGAAGAATACTGTGTATTTTCCTATTTGAAAAAATAGGAATAATAATGCCTTAAAGCTTACAGATAGGGTGATGAGTCAGGGTAATGGTGGAATAAATGTTTGCAGATGAGTTTCATGGACGACTGCTGTGGACATAAACCATTTTCCCTGTTTACTTCTGATCTCAAGTTTCAGAAAAACTAATGTTTTCCCTGTTTGGCTGCACAATCTCAATCCAAGTAAAACTTGGCTTTAACCTAAAGAATCTTTGTGGCTTAACACAAAAACTCTAAAATGAATACAGAAAGGAAAAAAGTCACAAATGTTTAAAATATGTTTCCTTTCTCATTGAAGCAACTTACAACTCTGTCTAATAGCCCCCTGATGCTGCTTACAGGTAACCTTGGAGGTGAATCTTTATTGTTAATACGTGGTCTGTTGCCTAAGTCAGGTAAGAGTTGCAACTTTCTGTTTTGCTCATCTATGCATCCCAGGTGATGCAGTGGTATAAAGAAACCCCTTGTCAATGCAGGAGCCGCAAGAGACGCAGGTTAGATCCCTGGATCAGAAAGATCCCCTGGAGATGGAAATGGCAACCCACTCCAGTATTCCTACCTGGAAAATTCCACGGGTAGAGAAGCCTGGCAGGCTGTAGTCCATGGGGTCTCAAAGAGTTGGACTGAACACACACAGGCAGTTATCTATATATTACAAGGTATATGGAAGCTTCATCAAAACCTAGCATAGGGACTTCCCCGGCAGTCCAGTGGTTAGGACGCTGTGCTTCCACCACAGGGGGTATAGGTTTGACCCCTGATCAGGGAACAAAGGTTCCTCATGTGCATGTGTGTTAGTCACTCAGTCATGTCTGACTCTCTGCGATCCTATGGACCCTAGCCTGCCAGGCTCCTCTGTCCACGGACTTCTCCAGGCAAGAACACTGGAGTATGGTGCCATTTCCTTCTCCAGGGATCTTCCCAAACCAGGGATTGAACCTGGGTCTCCTGCACTGCAGGCAGATTCTTTACCGTCTGAGCCATCAGGAAAGCCCACATGCTGCATGGCGAGGCCAAAACAAAAACAAAAAACCCTAGAAGTACATGTCAGTTTTTTAAAGTTAGAACTCAGGGGCTGATGCCAGTGTAAATTTCAGATTTAAAAAGTAGTTCAGTGAAGTAGCTAATACAGAGGCTGCTGCTGCTAAGTCGCTTCAGTCATGTCTGACTCTGTGCAACCCATAGACAGCAGCCCACCAGGCTCCTCTGTCCCTGGGATTCTCCAGGCAAGAATACTGGAGTGGGTTGCCATTTCCTTCTCCAAGCCAATACAAAATCCAGAGCAATTAAGTCTATTAGCTGATTCATTAAAATGCAAAAACATGCATATGTATATATAGGCATGATAATCACAGTAATAAATGATTACTACTTTAACTACTTAAGAAACTGGTTAGAAAAAGATATCACCACTTGAAAATGTACACAATGTATATATGTATACATATAAATATATACATTTTATATACATGTATATAAAAATGAAAATGTCCAGTTTACAATCTAAATAACTCCAATTTCCTTAGTGGGAATAAGCAGTGAGGTGGGAGAAAAGTCAGCTCTGAAGAAGTAAAATTTGAACAAAGATTCACAGTTGTGACTCAGTGGTTATTGGACCTTTTTCAAGGTTCACATACTTAATGGTGCACCTTTAATAGTTTATAATAGTTTACTTTTTCTATATCAGATTTAAAAGTATTAGAAGGCAAATGAATTATTTTCTTCTTCTGAGTAGACCAAGCAGTCAAAAGCTAAATGGAAATGTACCTAAGCTATTTAATTCCACCTTGGTTTAAAAGTATACTAAAGATTTTCCATCCTACAAATACAGTTCCTGTTATGGACAATAATGAAATACGTTTATATAATTTTAAAGCTTTACTTCAGTTGTGTTCTTTAATTATGGTACTTAAAACCTTTGCGTAAGTATTCAGAATCTCTCTCTGAAAACAAACATTAAAAATACAAAGTTGTCTAGGCTTAGTTAGATATAACGTATGACTTCTAAAATCTTTGGAGAAACTTAAAAGAACTATTTAAGAATTCAGCTAAACAATCAGCAAACTCTCTGGCAATTAACTATGGAACAATTTACTATCAACCACTTACTAACAGCCAATATATTTGAAAAGAATAAAATATAATAGTATGTTCCGATCTGTTTATATACTGTTTATATACATTGTTTAAATGGGAAAAAATTTTTAAACAGAGCTTCTTGGTAAATATTTTCTAAAATAGCTCATTTTAGTTGTGCTAAGTTTACTGTCCTCTTCATTTTACTAAACTTCATTTCTGCTAAACTTGTCACCCTAAGCCCCTTGGAACTTTTATCAGAAAATGAGATGATATAGCAGAAATTCAAATCAATACATTTTTATTTTATAAACAGTTAATTCATTCACAAATATATACTCTACCTGCTGTGTA
Source organism: Bos taurus (assembly GCF_002263795.3). Taxonomy (NCBI): domain Eukaryota; kingdom Metazoa; phylum Chordata; class Mammalia; order Artiodactyla; family Bovidae; genus Bos; species Bos taurus. The sequence continues at coordinate 47,354,903 of NC_037331.1, forward strand.
ATCAGGCACTGGTTCAGATGCTAAGGATGGGAAGTAAAATAGACTGACATAGTCCCTAGTCTCACTGGGCTAGTGAGGGCTGCTGCTACTGCTGCTGCTGCTAAGTCACTTCAGTCATGTCCGACTCTGTGCGACCCCATAGACAGTAGCCCACCAGGCTCCCTCGTCCCTGGGATTCTCCAGGCAAGAACACTGGAGTGGGTTGCCATTTCCTTCTCCAAAGCATGAAAGTGAAAAGTGAAAGTGAAGACGCTCAGTCGTGTCCGACTCTTAGCGACCCCATGGACTGCAGCCTACCATGCTCTTCCATCCATGGGATTTTCCAGGCAAGAGTACTGGAGTGGGGTGCCATTGCCTTCTCCAAGTGAGGGCTGAGAGGTCATAACATAATTTCAGAGCTAGATGGATGCTATGAAAAATTAAGGCATGGGAGACTAAATAGGAGGCCAGGAAGGCTTCTTCTGAGATAGTGACATGTGAACAAGATCTAAATGACAAGGAAATAGGAAAGGTCAGAACAGAAATGAAGACCACTGTGGTTGGTGCTTAGAGAATGAGGAGGAGGTACATGAAGTCAGAGAGAGATGCAGGGACAAGATCACATAAGACTCACAGGCTACCTCAAGTGGGGAAGCCACTGGTATGCTTTAGGCTAGAGTGATTATGATCTGATTCACATTTGACAAGCCTGGCAGAGGTGGAGAGTAGATTACAGGGTGACCTGAGTGGATGCAGGAGTATCAGTAAGAGACTATTGCCAAAACTCAGATCAGGTGAGAGATGATGACTCAATATCTTTGAAGAAGTAGGCTGATAGATTAGATTTGGGAATAAAGAGGGGGAGAATTTTATGATGTTGCCTAGATTTTTGGCTTGAGCAACTGAGTGAATAATGGTGCCATTTGCTGAGACGAGGAAAGGCATGGAAGGACTGGGTAGGGAAATCAAGAGCTTAGTTTTAAGTATGGTAAGTAAACACTAACAAAAAGCTTCATAATATTCAAAATTAAGTGACCTGCCAAAAGAGCACTCTTAAATCATATTGTTTTTCAGCACTGCCTTGAACTTCCACCACTTGAGAAAATGGCTGTACAATAAATTTAAATTTATAAAATGAGAAAATAACAAATTTCTCTTAATATTCTCCACAAAGACTACCCCTAAAAATGTTTCTTAAACTGACATAGCCTTCCTGCAACTAACAGAATCCCGCCAGCACATAAATATATGTGTGATGAAGAACAGAGACACAAGGGAAAATGTAGCTCTTCTAATAAATCTAAATTTCAGTTATGTGGTTGATTTTACTTCATGAAAAAATAAGCTTCTAAAAACTGCACTCCCAGTGTCAATTAACCATGTATGACAGTTCAAGAGAAATATGAGAAGTATTACAGTTGCATAGAGTGAGAGCAAAGTATACTTTTCTCCTGAGCTTCTCTAGATTTCCTATAAGGTTGACATAATATATTTCCAAGAGCTTTCCTCCCACATTGGTATCACATGACCAAAGGTAACTACTACTAACCTACTTTCACAGTTATAATCACTAAGAAATAATCACAAGCCAACATTTCAACACTACCATGTGTATATAAGAGCATATGGAGTAACAGACTCGAAGTCACAAATGAAGCTATGTTACCTGTGTAATATCTAAGGGCATTTGTAGGAGGCACTTATTAAGACTCTCTACCTTTTCAAAAGTAATGAGCCAGAAACAGCAAAAATCATAATGGATTTTTTCTTCTTTTCAATATTATTCAGGATTTCTCAACCCCTGTCCTTCTGTTGCTCCAGAAAATGACTCATTGCTATTTGGCTTATAAAGCACTACTAACATCAAAATACAATTTAAGGATTTGGGGATTATATTATTTTAGTGAAGGGAGAAATTATAAAACCAGCCATTATCATTATGCTGCCTCTTCCCTTGACTCTGGTAGAATTCCTAGCAACTTGAACCTTTTCTTGGCACACCTTTAAGAGAGATTTCATAAACTGACAAAAAGGCTATCAGTTTCTGGTATTTTTGTTTTGCAAGATACTCTACAATTATTGCTGGCCTCATCCAGTTTTTCTATGAAGTATATTCATGACTTACATATAGGATTTTATTTCTGTTGCCTGGGTTTTTCCTGTAATTCATAATATAAAACTTACTGGGAAAACGCTATCCTAAGAATGCACAGGTGCTCTCTGACATACAAACTGCAGCAGGACCACACTTCTCACAGGGTTTAGGCTGCCACTGGAGCTGTTTTAACCATACTTAAGTGTCCAGAATTGGTGAAGGAGAAGCAACTTTGAAAAACAAGGAACAGTTCAGAGGAAGACACTGGTAGCTCAAGTCTGAGGCAGGACTAACTTACCCATAGGAATGATTGTCATCTAGCCCCAAATCTTTAACCCCAAAATGCCCAAATAAGATTTGTTATTCTGCCACTTATGAGGAAGCAAGCTGTTTTTCAAAAAGCTACCTTGGGTGCTTAATCACCATACATAAATCATACAGCCTTTTGTAACTTTTCTAAAATCAACTTTCACCCATCTTAGATTGTAATGGATATCTTTTGTCTTTTATAATACCTCAGTTCAGTTCAGTTGCTCAGTCCTGTCCAACTCTTTGCGATTCCATGGACTGCAGCATGCCAGGCCCACCTGTCCATCACTAACTCCCGGAGCTTACTCAAACTCATGTCCATCCAATCTGTGATGCCTTCCAACCATCTCATCCTCTATCATCCCCTTCTTCTCCCGCCTTCAATCTTTGCCAGGATCAGGGTCTTTTCAAATGAGTCAGTTCTTTGCATCAGGTGGCCAAAGTATTGGAGTTTCAGCTTCAGCATCAGTCCTTTCAATGAATATTCAGGACTGATTTCCTTTAGGATAGACTGGTTGGACCTCATTTCAGTCCAAGGGACTCTCAAGTCTTCTCCAACACTACAGTTCAAAAGCATCAATTCTTTGGTGCTCAGCTTTCTTTACAGTCCAACTCTCACATCCATACATATGAGTACTGGAAAAACCACAGTTTTGACTAGACGGACATTTTTTGGCAAAGTAATGTCTTTGCTTATTTAATATGCTGTCTAGGTTGGTTATAACTTTTCTTCCAAGGAGCAAGTGTCTTTTAATTTCATGGCTGCAGTCACCATCTACAGTGATTTTGGAGCCCCCCAAAATAAAGTCTGTCACTGTTCCATTGCTTCCCCATCTACTTGCCATGAAGTGATGGGACCCATTATAATACCTAATGGGTCTCTAATATTTATTAATTAATGGATGAAAATGTGTTGAATTCAAGATAACCAGTTTAAAATGACCTTTTGAGAAGCAACCCACACTAGACAGCACATTTCATAACTTATGTGTCTGACGTGGCTTAAACTGTAAATTGCTTAGAGATTTCTTTCTTCCACTGCCTGTTATTTATTTTTTCCAACTGAGTCTGAATTGACAACATCTTCCATTTCAACCTGCTAACAGGTAGAATGTTCAGAAATGGTAAAACTACTCTCTGCTGTAGTTTGTTACAGACATTATCTATATAGAAGGGGAAGAAGAATGGAATAGAAATGAATCTTTTACTGATTCATTTAGTTGGAAACTGATCAGTGGTCATCCCAGAAATAAGTGGGGAAAAAAATGACTTATTTCCTTTACAAAAAAATGTTCCAAATACTTTTTTAGCACCGCAATGGCTAAGGCCAGCCCCAATGCACCTTTCCTTAGCTGGCTTATTAGCACAATGTAAATATAACCCAGTAGATAATTTTCTTTAAACCATTTTGAAAATATAAGTGGTTAACACTTAAGATTAAGTGTCCTTTTCATTTGTAACAAGAACCCAGGATGAAAACAGAAGAAACAACCACATTCATCTATTTCCTTCATTTATCATTATGTATAATGAAGTAAGAGATTACAGAAATGAATACATATTTTAAATGCCCCTTTAGTCCAAATTGTCCTGAACTGTCTGGAAAGGATACAAGCAAAAACAAAATTTCTACATGTTGTCATGTGCTTGGACATTATTCTATCTACTTGCAAAATACCTTTCTAGAGTGCCTAGACAGCCAATTATCCTTACTTCAGTTCTACCCAACCCACCCCTTGCAAAAGAAACAAATCAACAATTTAGTTTGTTCTGTTCTGTTCCACCAATACAACCAAAGCTGCTAGCTCCCTACTTTAACTGGCCAACAGTATGTAAGTACTGATAAGGATGTGTATATAATCTTCTCAGGTAATTTCCAAATAGAAGTGTAATTCTACTGCTTCGAGACTCAAGATTACCGTTGCTGTCTCCTCTTCATCCAAGAAGATTAAAAAAAAAAGCAAAAATGATAAACAGGCTATGCTGCTAAGTCACTTCAGTCGTGTCCAACTCTGTGCGACCCCATAGACGGCAGCCCACCAGACTCCCCCGTCCCTGGGATTCTCCAGGCAAGAACACTGGAGTGGGTTGCCATTTCCTTCTCCAATGTATGAATGTGAAAAGTGAAAGTGAAGTTGCTCAGTCCTGTCTGACTCTTCTCGACCCTATGGACTGCAGCCTACCAGGCTCCTCCGTCCATGGGATTTTCCAGGCAACAGTGCTGGAGTGGGGTGCCACTGCCTTCTCCGAAACAGGCTATAAGTACCACCAAAAATGTAAGGAAAATGAAACTTAAAAACTAAATTGCAAGTGTAAAATACACAATTTATTTTACTGACTGCTGCAAACCACTGGTATAATAAAACATCAACCTGATTGAATCCTCTTGAGGGTTTTCTTGGGAGGGAGGGTGGGAAATGAAACATGTTAGTTACTAAGATGATAATCTTCTTAAAAGGTTTTATATTAGGAAGGGGATAAATACACCAACCAGTCTGACTTGAAATGGACAGGAATAAACTTTATTAAATAGGTACAAATTCTAATAGTGCTGTTAAGTATGCCTAGCTAGATTAGAAAACATTAGGGTAACCACTCTTACCTTTCATCCCAGGAAACTGATGTTAAAGCAATTTTACATTCCTTATATACAATAGCTAGAGGAGCCACAAACTAAAGAAGCTTGCACACTGTTTTTAAAAGTTAAAACTTACCTTTCTTGTTATTAATACATTAAAACACTTGAAAATTATTTTAAAGATTTAGTTAAGGGGATAAAGTTTTCGAAAACTGTGAATGAGACCATTCTAAAATCACTATTAAATAAACACTCAAAATACCATGAACTAAGTAACCACAAGAGAAGAACAAGTAAACCATCCTTGATAGCACTATGGTCTCCTTGCAACTGTGTAGATTTCCATTTTAAAGTTCCATTTAAAAGACCACTCCTTAAAGAAACTTGGTTCTACTTTAAATAATAACCCACCTTAATTATCAAAAGTAGAATCTTAAACCAGCTAGGAAAAAAAGTTAAAAAAGAGGTAAAATGGGATTCTCGAAAATACTGGAATATTTAAGAAAAAAACTAAAAGAACAAAAAATCTGAAAACATGCTTTAATCGCTATACTCCAAACTGCCATGCTGCTCAAGTAAAAACTGAAACTTATTTTGTGAAAGTGGAGTTTTCAGTCTGACATGTCATTTTTTAGGTGTCCCGGATAACAAAGCTTGTTAGTAAAGTATAATCCAGTTTACTTCAAATTTCCCTTTAACCACTCTTCCCTTTATTAATGTATGTGAGTTTCAAATAAAATGATCGGGACACCTATACATACAAGCGTCCAATAGCCATAGTAACAGAACGCTGTGTCCTCTCAACATGTTCTCTAGGTTAACTACAGTTTTTTTTAAACTTCTTGTGTTTCACTTTCCTTTTCACAGAAATCACAAAGTGGTTCTAATGGAATAAAGGCAGATCGGCCTTTGCAACAGACGATGAGGAGTGTGAGTGATCACCAGACGCAAAGAGGAGTTTGAAACCGAGCCCAATGGAGTGGGACTGGGGAATCGAGCAGGGCTCCCCGGAACAGACAGATAAGGGTCCTCCGCACCGGGGCCACCAGCAGAAGAACGTGGCTGGCTCCAGCAGCCCTACTAGACCTCGCCCACCCCTTCCTCGAGGAGGGACACATCTGCCGACTAAGGGGTGAGCTTGCTTGACTGAGCTCCGCGGGGGAAACCCTACTTTTCAAACCTGACTCCCTCTTTCCACGGCGGAATCCCAGGGGCCGTTACCTAACTGACCTGCTCTCCTCAGGCAAGCCCTAACCAAGGCCGGCCCTGCCTGGCCCAGGACCAAAAGGCCGCACTCCTGGGGAAGGCGTGAGCTCACCCAGTGACGCCCCGGCCGTCGGGCCGCTGAGCTGCCCGGAGCCCCGGGCGGCGAGTGCGGGGAACCGGTTCGGGCCCGCCTCAACCCTTCGCCGCACCGCCCCACCACGCACCCCCCAGGCCCCGCCTCCTGCCGTCCATCCCTCCATCACTGCTCCATCAGCCTCCTTCCCAACTGCGGCGCCAGCCTCACCTGCCCCATCCCGCCCGCCGCCGCCGCCGCCGCGCCTTCCCTCGGGGCTTCCCCAGCGCCAAGACCCCAGCCCGGCCGCCCCCGCCCCGCAGCCTCGCGCTGTTCCCCGACGCACCCTCTTCCTCCCCGAGCCTCTACCTTGTATGAGTCGGTGGCCAGGAGGATATTGAACTCGGCTTCTGCCGCAGCATTCATCTCGGGCGGGAGCGTGGGGGCCGCGCGCCGCGAACTGCCCGGCGCGGCTGCGAGGAAGGAGAAAAATGGGCTTCACCGCGCTCCGTTGCTTAAGTCACCGATCGGTCGGAGGGGGAGGGTAAGAGGAGGGGGAAAGGGAGCGAGTAGGAGGGGCCAGAGGAGGGCGGTCCCGGGAGCCGTGACGCGGCGAGGGAAGCGGCGGCGGTGGAGCGGCGGCGGAGGCGGAGCGCGCCGGCAATCTAGGGACTCCCGGCGGCCTCCTCACCCCGGCTGCCCGCCCCCGTCCCATCGCTCCGCCGGGGACGCGAGGGGCGGGGTGAGGCCGCGCGTGCGCAGATAGCAGGGGGCGGGGTGGGAAGGACGTGAGGCACGCGCCTTTCTCGGAGACGCCCACCCCGGGAAGCCGGAGGCTGAGGGGCCGCCCCGGCCCGTGACCCCTGAGCACGCTTGGCTTTCATTTCCCGGCCCTACGCTGCGGGGTGGGGGCGGGGCCGGGAGGGGGGCGTTCCCAGACTCGCCACTCCTACGATTAGCCTGTTCGCCCGCCCCGCTGGCACCTTCCTATCCTTACCCAGTCCTGGCCCGTTTTCTGAGTCCTCCTGAAGTCACGCCACTGGCTGGGGGCTGAGGAGCCTCCCTCTGTCCGTCTCCCCGTCCCCCTCGCGCAGTTCCTCACCTTTGTCTCTGGCTCAGATTCAGGATCGAGCCTTTTGCCTTCATCCCTCGTGTCTCTCCTGGTCCTCCTAACCGTCTTTAAAATCTGGAGCGCTGCGCTGAGGAACAAGGGCTGAGGGGTTTGCTTAACCTGACTCATCGGCTCCACTTTCCTCCACCTCTGTGACTGAGCTCTTTGATCCTTTGAGGATGTTTTGACTTTTCCCGAGAAAATAGCCTGCACCCAAATTCGGGTGTTGAATTCAGTCCCGACAGACAATCAGAGGATAAGACCCAGTTGAGTCTAGTTTGCCGAGGAGTAATTGGCAACGGGCCACAGTCTTTGACAGGGTGCGAGACTGACTTGTGTCATCGCTGTAATCGCTCAATCTTGGGAAACGGGTTGGCAAACTGGAAATACAAAAGCAAATGAAACGACGTCGGATGACTTCAGCCAAACGTGGACCATCCATTTGCGTAGTTCTCATACGTGGTTGCATTTTTGCGTAAAACTGATTTCCTTTGTCCCTATGATTAATAGTTTTTTTTTTTTTTTTTTTTAAGATTTAGGTTTTACAAGACACAGGTTACCAGGGGAAAACCAACTTAATGAAAACTGGTACATGAACTTTGCAATTGTCATTCAAGTTAGTGGAAGTCTCATTTTATGGAGGGTAAAGGTGGAGGCTGTGAATTGAGAGAGATTCATTGTCCGAACACTGCTGCTGCTGCTAAGTCGCTTCAGTCGTGTCCGACTCTGTGCGACCCCATAGACAGCAGCCCCCAGCCTCCACTGTCCATGGGATTTTCCAGGCAAGAGTTCTGGAGTGGGTTGCCATTGCCTTCTCCGGTCCAAACACTGAGGCCTCTTCAATTAAAAGCAACTTCAGTCCAGACTATGTCTCGGAGTTAGTACAGATTCCTGACAATAGCCTCCATCTATAGGGAGATTCAGTAAAGGTAAAGATTACAGACGTGGTGAGATATCCCTAGGCACTCACCAAGGTAATGAATAATACTAATGCATTTAGAATTATTTCAACAGCAAGGTTTAAAACAAACGAGGCTTTTTTTGGTTGACCTAACTTATGTTTACTAGGGAAAATTACTTTCAAAACTAAATTAATATTAAAATACTAAAAATTGTATTTGCGGAGATTATGTTAATATATTAAAGAGTACAATTCAAAGAAGAAAAATGATCCATTTTGCTCTTAATTTGGACCTTTCTTCCTTCATTAATTTAAAATTTCTATAACCTATTTTACTTAAATGACAAATGCTTTTGCTTAGCTTCCTGGAATCCATGGATGTATAACTGACCATTGTTCTGTGTGTGTGTGTGTGTGTGTGTGTGTGTCAGGGGCGGGGGGTGAGGGGGGAATAGAATTCTGATTACAAAGTGGGCTTTGTTTATGGTAGCATAAAGTTTAAGCTTCAGTCTTTGAATTGAATTTACAGTTTTAAGGTGAAAAGGCTTAATATCAGTGCAATTAAATATGCTATTAACATTGCTTGTTAAATGCAGAAACAGTCATAAGGCCTGCACTCAGCAGCAACTTGAACACAGAGCAGTTTCCAGAGGATAAGAGGAAAATGAAGTCATGTTACCAATAGAAAAGGCTCCATTTGTCTAAGGTAGAATTAGGCATCAGGGGTATCAGACTGCTAATGCAGGAAATGTGGGTTCAGTCTCTGGGTCGGAAAGATCCCCTGGAGAAGGAAACGGCAACCCAGTCCAGTATTCTTGCCTGGGAAATGCCATGGACAGAGGAACTGGTGGGCTGCAGTCCCTGGGGTCACAAAGAGTCGGACACAACTTAGCGACTAAACAACAACGAATATGTAACTACATGTTTAAGCAGGACCAATTTTTAATTAATTAGAATTTAGAACTATGAAATTATCACCAAATACAAAGTAGAGATTTCATTTTCAAGTGGCCTTCTGTGAAAGACAATTTAATAGCTAGCATTTAGTATATTTATCAAGTAGCATCAGTCAGTCAGTCAGTTCAGTTGCTCAGTTGTGTCTGACTCTTTGCGACCCCATGAACCGAAGCACACCAGGCCTCCTGTCCATCACCAACTCCCGGAGTCCACCCAAACCCATGTCCATTGTGTCAGTGATGCCACCCGACCATCTTATCCTCTGTCATCCCCTTCTCCTCCTGCCCTCAATTTTTCCCAGCATCAGGATCTTTTCCAGTGAGTCAGCTCTCCACATCAGGTGGCCAAAGTATTGGAGCTTCAGCTTCAACAACAGTCCTTCCAATGAACACCCAGGAGTGATCTCCTTTAGAATGGACTGGTTGGATCTCCTTGCAGTCCAGGGGACTCTCAAGAGTCTTCTCCAACACCACAGTTCAAAAGCATCAATTCTTTGGCTCTCAGCTTTCTTTATAATCCAACTCTCACATCCATACATGACTACTGGAAAAACCGTAGCCTTGACCAGATGGATCTTTGTTGGCAAAGTAATGTGTCTGCTTTTTAATATGCTGTCTAGGTTGGTCATAACTTTCCTTCCAAGGAGTAAGCGTCTTTTAATTTCATGGCTGCAGTCACCATCTGCAGTGATTTTGGAGCCCAGAAAAATAAAGTCAACCACTCTTGCCACTGTTTCCCTATCTATTTGCCATGAAGTGATGGGACCGGATGCAATGATCTTAGTTTTCTGAATGTTGAGCTTTAAGCCAACTTTTTCACTCTCCTCTTTCACTTTCATCAAGAGGCTCTTTAGTTCTTCACTTTCTGCCATACGGGTGGTGTCATCTGCATATCTGAGGTTATTGAGATTTCTCCTGGCGATCTTGATTCCAGCTTGTGCTTCCTCCAGCCCAGTGTTTCTCATGATGTACTCTGCATATAAGTTAAATAAGCAGGGTGACAATATACAGCCTTGACGTACTCCTTTTCCTGTTTGGAACCAGTCTGTTGTTCCATGTCCAGTTCTAACTGTTGCTTCCTGACCTGAATACAGGTTTCTCAAGAGGCAGGTCAGGTGGTCTGGTATTCCCATCTCTTTCATCTCCAGATGGTCAACACTGAAATCAGATTGATTATATCCTTTGCAGCCAAAGATGGAGAAGCTCTATACAGTCAGCAAAAACATGACCGGGAGTTGACTGTGGCTCAGACCATGAACTCCTTATTGCCAAATTCAGACTTAAATTGAATAAAGTGGGGAAAACCACTAGACCATTCAGATATGACCTAAGTCAAATCAAGTAGTATCAGTTCAGTTCAGTTGCTCAGTCATGCCCGACTCTTTGTGACCCCATGAACTGCAGCATGCCAGGCCTCCCTGTCCATCACCAACTCCCGGAGTTTACCCAAACTCATGTCCATCAAATAGGCGATGCCATCCAGCCATCTCATCCTCTGTCGTCCCCTTCTCCTCCTGTCCTCAATCCCTCCCAGCATCAGAGTATTTTCTAATGAGTCAACTCTTCGCATGAGGTGGCCAAAGTATTGGAGTTTCAGCTTTAGCATCAGTCCTTCCAAAGAACACCCAGGAATGATCTCCTTTAGGATGGACTGGTTGGATCTCCTTGCAGTCCAAGGGACTCTCAAGAGTCTTCTCTAACATCACAGTTCAAAAGCATCAATTCTTTGGCGCTCAGCTTTCTTCACAGTCCAACTCTCACATCCATACATGACCACAGGAAAAACCATAGCCTTGACTAGATGGACTTTTGTTGGCAAAGTAATGTCTCTGCTTTTTAATATGCTATCTAGGTTGGTCATAACTCTGGAGATCTGAAAAACTGTTTCTCATAGGTCTCCACAACATGACAAATAATGATAAAAACAAAGACTCAAATGGGCCCCCAACTTTGTGCAAAACCCAGGATTAATCTACTATTCCTACCAAATAGCTAGTCAAAGCAGGGTAAATTGGGCATCCAGCCCCTTGTTTATTTCCTTCTGAATGTTATAAAAGGCCTGCAACTCATCCATTTGATCAAGGTGGTTATTCCTGCACCACTCCTATTTCCACACACCCCTCCATTCAGCCTTGGCACACTTTTGTATTTCAAAGTTGCCTCAGGTATTCTAATCAGACTTGAGTTCACCTCAGTAACAGTGGAGAAGTAGGTGTGGAACTCACCCACCTGGAACTCCTGACAATGGTTATCCATCATGCTTCATAACTTTCTCCAGCCTTACAAGCCATAACATTTGTTAAAAATGTTAAAGAGGAAATTTTAAATTAAACTTAGACCTTTTCTTATATCTGTGGCCCTTTGGGACACCTCAGAGTTCTAATTCATAAGGAAAATGCATTATTTATAGAAGCACATGGGTTTTCATGAATCTGATTATCAGTGCTCTTAACTCCTGAAGCACTCTTTAATGGCTCAGTTTGTTGGATCTGCTGCAATCACATAAAGACACACACAAAGCTGCCGAGTCTTAGTCTATAAGAATAGAAATGATAACAGTAAGTGTAACACATACAAGAAGAATTAACACATACAAGAAGAATTAACACACATACATGGATTATTCATAGACCTGCCATTACAAAGTGTTCTGGTATATTTTCTATTGTATGCTTGTGATGACTATACTACACTCTCATAACCAACTATTTGCCTGGATAAAGTATGGAAAATGTGTACATGTTATAATACTATGTGTGTGAATTTGGATATTATAACTACTTATAAATTTTGCTGATGGTCACTTTCAGACTCAATGGCCAAAATCAGTGACTGAGAAAATAAGACTGTTAGAATTAGACTGTTGAGATCTTTCCATGCAGCACTTTCCTAAGAAAGGTTTATCACTGATGGTAATATCAGGTGCATATTAGTGGTAATCAGCTATGCATTTTTATGTCAATTATTATGTATTTATTTTTAATGATTTTTAGCAAAATATAACTAGTACATAGTAATAGTACTGCTGCTACTGCTGCTAAGTCGCTTCAGTCGTGTCCGACTCTGTGCGACCCCATAGACAGCAGCCCACCAGGCTCTGCCATCCCTGGGATTCTCCAGGCAAGAACACTGGAGTGGGTTGCCATTTCCTTCTCTAATGCATGAAAGTGAAAGGTGAAAGTGAAGTCGCTCAGTTGTGTCCAACTCTTAGCGACCCCATGGACTGCAGCCTACCATGCTCCTCCATCCATGGGATTTTCCAAGCAAGAGTACTGGAGTGGGGTGCCATTGCCTTCTCCGAGTAATAGTACTAGTATAACTCAATTTGTTTCTTGGAAATTATTACTTAGGATGAGGCTAAAGTCAATGGACACTTGGACTGGTGAAATTTGTTATTTTGTTATTTTTCTTGCCTTTCTTAACCTATCAGCTGTTTTCATCTATAAAGTTTTCTTGAAGTTAAATGTGAAAGGCTACATACTATATAATTTCATTTACATAAAACTCTGCTGCTGCTGCTAAGTCACTTCAGTCGTGTCCGACTCTGTGGGACCCCATAGACAGCAGCCCACGAGGCTCCCCCGTCCCTGGGATTCTCCAGGCAAGAACACTGGAGTGGGTTGCCATTTCCTTCTCCAATGCATGAAAGTGAAAAGTAAAAGTGAAGTCGCTGAGTCTTGTCTGACTCTTAGCGACCCCATGGACTGTGGCCCACCAGGCTCCTCTGTCCATGGGATTTTCCAGGCAAGAGTGCTGGAGTGGGGTGCCATTGCCTTCTCCAGGAAAGGCAAAACTAGTGTGAAAGAAAGCAGATCAGTTCTTGTCAGAGCCTGAGGCTAAAGGAAGTCAACTGCAAAGGGGCATGAGGAAACTGTTTGGGGTGAAGGAAATGACATGTGTGGTAATAATTATATAACTGTTTACATATGTCAGAATTAACTGAATTCTGTGATGAATTAATTGAATTCATCATAAAAGTGATGAATTTTATTGTATATATATTGTACCTCAAGAAAACTAAAGACAGGTTTTCTTGAAGTCATTTAAAATATTTCCTCTCTCTTTTTCCCATTTTGTTTTCTTATGTTTCTATTTCCATGTTCCCGTTTTACTTTACAGAATTGGGAGATAAGCACCATTTTGCTCTCCTTAGAGAAAGGATAGTTGTTAGGACAAAAAAATTCAGAATCTGTATGGAAGCACAAAAGACCCCAAATAGCCAAAGCAATCTTGAAAAGAAACACAGAGTGGGAGGAATCAGGTATCCTGATTTCAGACTATATTACAAAGCTATAGTAATCAAAACATTATGGAACTGGCACAAAAACAGAAACATAGATCAATGTAACAGGAGAGAAAGTCCAGAGATAAACCCATGCACCTATAGTCAACTAATCTATGACAAAGGAAGTTAGAATATACAATGGAGAAAAAAACAGTCTCTTCAATAAGTGGTGCTGGGAAAACTGGACAGCTACATGTAGAAGAATGAAAGTAGAACATTCTCTAACACCATAGACAAAAATAAACACAAAATGGATTAAAGACCTAAGTGTAAGACTGGACACTATAAAACTCCTAGAGGAAAAAATATAATACTCTCTGATGTAAATCGAAGCAATATCATTTTTGATTCACCTCCAAGAATACTGAAAATAAAACCAAAAATAAACAAATGGAACCTAATTAAACTTGAAAAGTTTTGTATAGCAAAGGAAACCATAAAATAAAAAGCCAACCCACAGAATGGGAGAAAATATTTACAAATGAAGTGACAGAGGATTAATCTCCAAAATATACAAACATCTTACGCAGCTCAATATAAAAAACAAACAACCTAATCAAAAAATGGGCAGAAGACCTAAGTAGACATTTCTCCAAAGAAGACATACAGATGGCCAAAAAGCCCATGAAAGCTCAAAAAAAAAAAAAAAAAAAAAAGGCCAAAAAGCTCAGCACCACTAATCATTAGAGAAATGCAAATCAAAATTACAATAAAGTACCACCTTATACCAGTCAGAATGGCCATCATCAAAAATATCTATGAACAATAAATACTGGAGAGGGTAAAGAAAAGGGAACTCTCCTACAGTGTTGGTGGGAATGTAAATTGGTACAACCACTAAGGAGAACAGTATGGATATTCCTTAAAAAACTACATAAAGAACTTCCATATGATCTAACAATCTCAATCTTGGGCATATACCTGGAGAAATCCATAATTTGAAAGGATGCAAGTACCTCAATATTCATTGCAGCACTATTTATAATAGCCAAGATATAGAAGCAACCTAAATGTCCATGGACAGAGGAATGGATAAAGAAAATGTGGTACATATATACAATCAAATATTACTCAGTCATAAAAAAGAATGAAATAATGCCACTTGCAGCAACATGGATGGACCTAGAAATTATCATACTGAGTGAAGGAAGTCAGACAAACACAAATAACATGATATCACTTATATGTGGTTTCTTAAAAAAAATTGTACAAAGAAATCTATTTACAAAACAGCAATAGAGTCACAGACTTAGAAAATAAACTTATGGTAACTGGGGAAAAAGGAGGAGGGAGGGATAAATTGGGAGTTTGGAATAGACATAGTCATACTACTATTATATAAAATAGATAACTAATAAAGGCCTACTGTGTAACACAGGGAACTCTAGTCAATACTCTGTAATGACCTATATGGGGAAAGAATCTATAAAAGAGTGAATATATGTATACATATAACTGATTTACTTTGCTATACATCTGAAGCTAACACAACATCGTAAATCAGTTATACTCCAATACAAACTTTTTTTAAAAAAAGAAAGGATAGTTGTTGAATTTGCTGAACATTTATAGAAACTTGATGTCAAAAGGAGTTTTTTGCTATTGAGTAGGAAGCAGGAAAAGGAATCAGTTCCAATATGATTAAGTTAAATAAGAATATAAAAACACTAGGCTTCCCTGGTGGCTCAGTTGGTTAGGAATCGGCCTGCTATGCTGGAGACCTGGGTTCGATCCCTGGGTTGGGAAGATCCCCTGGAGGAGGGCATGGCAACCCACTCCAGTATTCTTGCCTGGAGAATCCCCATGGACAGATGACCCTGGCAGGCTACAGTCCATGGGGTCACAAAGAGTCGGACACAACTGAGCGACTAAGAACAGCAGGTATACATAGTTATGTGCAGAGAAGTATGAAGACTTCAAAAGGAAATGTCACATTTTTCTTTGTTCTTTTCCAAAGCAGCTATGAAATGACTGGGTTCTGGAGGTGAGGGAAATAAAACGATATAGGTAGTTAATTCATTATCCCCAGTATATTAAGCATTGGATTGTTACATCAAGATAAAACTGCATATGGATATGACTCTTAAGTGCAGGAACAATTTCTGGGGAACAATGAAGGCCCGGATAAAGATCAACCAGCCCCATAGCTGAGTCACTTTGCTGAATAGCAGAAACTAACACAACATTGTAAAGCAACTATACTTCAATTAAAAAAAAAAAAGGCCCATTTAGCCGTCACACTAAAATGTTTAAAAAAAAAAAAAATCAACTGGCCCCAACCCAATGTCCACACCCTGGACTTTTTCTGTACCAAGAACTGTTCCACCTGTGAAACCTTAAGTTGCAGCCTTGTTTCCTCTGGTCAGTATATCTTGCCTTTCTAGTTCACTCATTCATCCTCCTCCTAGGGCTTTGTTGCCCAGCATTTACCCAAGAGGACTTCACTTTCTTCCTTATCTAGACCTAGGCCCATTCCTTCCACTGTCAACATCATCTCTGCCTCCCTTGTTTCCTAGCTGGCCCCCAGAAACTTACTGTTTTTGCCTTTAGAGTATTCAGGCTGCTGAGCACCAATAGGAAACATCATACCACCATGAGTCTATCATCCAGAACAGGACAATGTGATGCTGCCTGACAATCCTTTTATTCCCCCCACTCAGCATTCTTTCCCATTTTGCTCAGCATTTTTGGAAATGTTTACCTCTCTCCTCAAACTCCTTAACCCCAAACAACTCTCTCCGTTTAGCAGATGTAAGAAAAACCAAGCCATCAGTAGGAACTTCCTATAATAGCTTTTAAGAGAAGAGGTCTGTTTTATTTTAGAGGTCTATTCTCAGAGCCACGTGTAGTGTCAGGCGCATAGCAGGGATTTAGTAAATAGTTATTGACTGAATGGAGCTCTTGCTATCACCAACAAAAGCAGGATGGGTGGGGTGGTAGATTATATTGCTTGCCCGTGTTCAAAGCCCCTTGTTATTGCATTGTTCACCCTTATTTAAAGTCCCTCTTCTTTGTTCTCATCCTATTAAACTCAGTCATGACCAAAGGAGTTTTTAGCCATGAAATGTGGACTGAGCTGATGTGCACCACTTCCCTGCAGAAGCTTTAAGAACTCAGATGTGGTTGCCATTCTCTCTTTTCTTTCTGCCACGAATACTGCAGGATTCCAGACAGGCATTGAGCCACAAGCCTAAATCCTGAAATGTGAGTGACACAGAACCAAATCAGAGCGAATAGGCTCTGGATGTGTAGTGGGAGTGAGAAGTCATTTTTCTTTTTGTAAACCCGTGATGATTTTGGAGGCTGTTACTGAAGCATAACTAGGTTGATCCTGACAGATATAAGCTTCCACACATCTTTTCTTTTTTCTCCAGGCTCAAGGAAAGAGGTGCCTCTCCTACCCCAGGTTAATCTCCCTAACCTGTTCTATGGACCCAACCCCTTCCCACCTCACCACCCCCCACCCCCCCCCCCGCATCTCCTTAGGTCCCATTCCTGTTAGTCATCACCCTTTCTCTCTTCTAAACTTTCAAATGCTTTATTTCTGCTGACTTCTTAGCATGCAAACCTAATTCAGTATCTTCCATTTTAAAACTAAACCAAAAAGACCAACTTCCTTTTCCAGAAAAAGAGATCTACACCTCCCTTCTCTACTTTGTTTAGTCTATGTGGCACTGATACCTCGGCCAGATACACTGTAAGACCCAATGGTTATATTTCACAAATGTTGGCTAGTAACACCAGTAAAAACAGATTTAGTTTCTTTTCTTCATTTAACCATTATCCCTCTTGTTTTTCCCCATGACAACAGAGTAAGAGTGTTTTCTCCAAAGAAAGTCCGAATCTATTATTTCACAGTTCCATCTGCCTTGAAACAGGAAGAAACCACCTGTTTAAAGATTATCTGACTCTGGACTAGTTACCTCTTTCTTTCCCAGTGGTGAATTTTCCATTCACCTACAGCACCTGTTAATCAGAGGCTAGGAAACATTTTGGACTCCATCTTTGTCCAGGGTGTTTAGTTCAGTTCGTTGCTCAGTTGTGTCTGACTCTTTGTGATCCCATGGACTGTAGCACGCCAGGCTTCCCTGTCCGTCACCAACACCCAGAGCTTGCTCAAGCTCGTGTCCATTGAATCGGTGATGCCATCCAACCATCTCATCCTCTGTCATCCCCTTCTCCTCCCGCCTTCAATCTTTCCAGCATCATGGTCTTTTCCAATGAGTTAGTTCTTTTGCATCAGGTGGCCAAAGTATTTGAGTTTCAGCTTCAGCATCAGTCCTTCTAATGAATATTCAGGACTGATTTCCTTTAGGATTGACTGATTTGATCTCCTTGCAGTCCAAGTGACTCTCAAGTATTTTCTTCAACACCACAGTTCAAAAGCATCAATTCTTTGGTGCCCAGCTTTCTTTAGGGTCCAACTCTCATATCCATACATAAGTACTGGAAAACCCATAGCTTTGACTAGATGGACCTTTATTGACAAAGTAATATCTCTGCTTTTTAATACACTGTCTAGGTTTGTCATACCTTTTCTTCCAAGCAGCAAATGTCTTTTAATTTCATGGCTGCAGTCACCATCTGCAGTATTTCAGAGCCCAAGAAAATAAAGTCTGTCACTGTTTCCATTGTTCCCCCATCTATTTGCCATGAAGTGATGGGACTGGATGCCATGAGTTTAGTTTTTTTAATGTTGAATTTTAAGCCAGTTTTTTCACTCTCACTTTCATCAAGAGACTCTTTGAACTAAAGAACTAAATGAACTGTCCGGGATGTTAATCCTGGGGCAAATATCAGTCCCAAAGAGTCTGTCCCCATTTTTCATTGTGATCTGCTCTAAAACCTAAAATTCTGAATTGGGTGTATGGACTGAATTCCCCACAGATATTTCATACTCTCAGTTGCATAAAAGGAAATTGATCTGCTCTTCAAATTCATCTAGACTCAGTAAGAATGAACAGGGGTGCTACTCTGAAAACTGAGCAGCATGTCTCTTTATGTTATTTAATTAAAGTAATCCAATTTAATTAAAGCCCATGGCACTTGCCAAGACTTTAAAATGTTCTGTTCTTCTGAACCACATCTATGATACAATGGACACTTCTATAAGAAGTCATTGTTCTAGATTTCCTTTTGTTTTTCCAAGTCACACCAACCTTGTGGGATAATCAACAACTTAAGAAACAAACAAAATGGTTTAGCATTTACAGTCTTCTCTTCTCCTTCCAAATTACCCCAGCTCCTCCCTTCCCAAGGTTTCTAAGAGACTCATTTCAATGTGCTGATCACTCTTGGATTTGGGGGTCATTCTCTCTACTCTTTGCTCTGATGAATAGTAGCCTCTTCCAGCCTGCTTGTTATCCTTCTGCAGCCACATGTCCTGCAGTTGTGCTCATGTGATGGCTTTGTACTTCCATAAATGGTAGTATGGGGTTAGGCTATTGCCCACTAATGATTACAACTTGTAATATGCCTTTAAAAAGAATTCTGGCTTTCATCATCCTCTCATCTCAGATACTTGGAACAACTTTCCAAGGGTTTACCTAGAGGATGCTGGCATGGTACCATCCTGTTTAATAAAAAGACCTCTCCTCACTTTTCTCAGATAGGGTACTTTCGGTTGCAGGAGTGACACAATTGCTTTAAAGGCGGCTTAAGAAATAGGGGTTTAATTTCATCTGCAACAGGAAGTCTTGGGGTAGGTTTTTTTAGAGTGGGTTCAGTAACTCAAAAATATAGAGATTCCTAGCTCTTTCTCCCCCTCCCCATTATCCTCAATGTGTTTAAAGAAGTGTTTGTGTCACACAAGTCATGTGATGATTGCCATAGCTCTAACAATCATGACCTCACACAAAAACATGCAGAAGGAAGAAGAGAAAGTGGGGTTTTGTTTCATGTGCACCTCTCTCTTATTAGATGAGAAAACCTTTCCCAGAAACCTCCAAAAGACTTTCCGTGGGCCCCACTGGCCAGAGTTGTATATATATCTCCAGGCTCTAGCTGCGAGGGAGAATACAAAGGTAAGAATGTTGGCATATCCAGTTTCTGGAATAGGAAGAAAGCTCCACCATCAAGGAAGAAGGGGGTTAGAAATGAAACTATCATATGATCCAGCAATCCCACTCCTGGGTGTATCTGGAGAAAGTTCAGTTCAGTTCAGTCACTCAGTCGTGTCCGACTTTGCGACCCCATGGACTGCAGCACGCCAGGCCTCCCTGTCCATCGCCAACTGCCGGAGTTTACTCAAACTCATGTCCATTGAGTCGGTGATGCCATCCAGCCATCTCATCCTCTGTCGTCCCCTTCTCCTGCCTTCAATCTTTCCCAGCATCAGGGTCTTTTCCAATGAGTCAGTTTTTTGCATCAGGTAGCCAAAGTATTGGAGTTTCAGCTTCAACATCAGTCCTTCCAATGAACACTCAGGGCTGATCTCCTTTAGGATGGACTGGTTGGATCTCCTTGCAGTTCAAGGGACTCTCAAGAATCTTCTCCAACACCAGAGTTCAAAAGCATCAATTCTTTGGTGCTCAGCTTTCTTTATAATCCAACTCTCACATCCATACATGACTACTGGAAAAATCATAGCCTTGACTAGATGGACCTTTGTTGGCAAAGTAATGTGTCTGCTTTTTAATATGCTGTCTAGGTTGGTCATAACTTTTCTTTCAAGGAGTAAGCGTCTTTTAATTTCATGACTGCAGTCACCATCTGCCGTGATTTTGGAGCCCAGAAAAATAAAGTCTGCCACTGTTTCCACTGTTTCCCCATCTATTTGCCATGAAGTGATGGGACCAGATGTCATGGATCTTAGTTTTCTGAATGTTGAGCTTTAAGCCAACTTTTTCACTCTCCTCTTTCACTTTCATCAAGAGGCTCTTTAGTTCTTCTTCACCTTCTGCCATAGGGTGGTGTCATCTGCATATCTAAGGTTATTGATGTTTCTCCCAGCAATCTTGATTCCAGCTTGTGCTTCTTCCAGCCCAGTGTTTCTCATGATGTACTCTGCATATAAGTTAAATAAGCAGAGTGACAATATACAGCCTTGACGTACTCCTTTTCCTATTTGGAACCAGTCTGATGTTCCATGGTATATTACTCAGCCATAATAAGAAAGAAATAATGCCATTTGTAGAAAATGGATGGACCTGGAGATTATCATATTAAGTGAAATGAGTCAGAGAAAGACAAATATCATATGATATCACTCATATATGAAATCTAATTCTAAAAATGGTACAAATGAACTTATTTACAAAACAGAAACAGATTTACAGGTATCAAAAATAAACTTATGGTTACCAAAGGGGAAATGTAGTGGGGGAGGAATAAATCAGGAGCTTGGGGATAACATACACACACTACTATGTATAAGACAGATAAGCAACAAGGACCTACTCCATAGCACAGGAAACCCTACTCAATATCTGTGATAACCTATATGAGAAAAGAATCTGAAAACAGAATGGACAAATGTATTTATATGTATAACTGAATCACTCTGCTGTACACCTGAACCTAACACAACATCATATATCAACTACATGCCAATAATTTTTTTTTTAAATGATCATTGCTTGGGTGAAGATAATAATCTTCGTATCAGGTACCTCAGGGATCTCCTGTATCAGAGAGACTTCATTCTTTGTCTACATGAAGGAATTTGTATCTAGACTTGGCCTCTTCTGTCTCTTTTCTTACTAGGGGGTAATAATGTCACCATTCCAGGGAGTTCTATCATTCCCGAAGTTCTCTTCATAATTTCTTCCAATAGCTTGAGGCGATCTTAAGTAAAAAGAATTCCTAGTTGCCGTCCTGGTACTCAGAATCAACCTGAACAGGATATGCAGGTTAAAGTCCTGTTTCTGCCACCCTTCCTCCCATCCTTCCCCCACCTTCCCCAACTTTGCTGCTACTGCTAAGTCACGTCAGTCGTGTCTGACTCTGTGTGACCCCATAGACGGCAGCCCACCAGGCCCCGCCATCCCTGGGATTCTCCAGGCAAGAACACGAGTGGGTTGCCATTTCCTTCTCCAATGCATGAAAGTGAAAAAATGAAAGTGAAGTTGCTCAGTCGTGTCCGACTCTTAGCAACCCCATGGACTGCAGCCTACCAGGCTCCTCCATCCATGGGATTTTCCAGGCAAGAGTACTGGAGGGGGGTGCCATTGCCGTTCTCCCCCAGCTTTGCTACTTTAAAGCAAAAAAAGGCCGTTACTTCCTTTGCAGTCTCATAAAAATTGTGGTGTAGCAAAAGTGCCACAGTGGTAAAGAATCCGTCTGCTAATGTAGGAGGCTTAAGAGATGCAGGTTTGATCCCTGGTTCAAGAAGATCCCTGGAGTAGGAAATGGCAACCCACTCTAGTATTCTTGCCTGGAGAATTCCATGGACAGAGGAGCCTGGAAGAGGCTACAGTCCATGGGGTTGGAAAGAGTGGGACAAAACTGAGCACAGCACAGCAAAAATGTTTATACTCTTTTCCATAGTGATCATTAATATCTATGAGGAGTAATCACTATACAATGATTTCTCTCATCTACATTTATTCATCTACTCTCCAATTATAATCTTACCTTACATGCTTACTGTATCATTATTCAGAATCTAACACAATATTGACTCTTATATTGACAGTAATAATTTTCAGGTACCATCTAGATGCTTTTTAGTGCATTAAAGCCCAGACTTTAAAAAATTAAGAGCTTCTGTTCAATAAATCATTAGCACTATCATTCCAAAACATTTATTAAGCACTGCATTTCTTGTAGTACTATTCTAGCTGCTATATAAAAAGATGCAATACCTTTTGCTTAGAGGTTTAATATTAAATATAGGAATTATAATTGAGTTAAATATTCATAATTTTCACTGACAAAGAGGGAGGCCAAGCTCAGCCTGGGCTCAAAGTTTGTCTGCATCTTAGAAAGGCTTTTATTCAATTTCATTAACATTTCTCGAGCGTACATTTAACATTTCATAACTGTACTCAAGATCTTATTGGGCTTACAGAGAATTATATGATAGAATATCTGCCTACTAGGGGAAAACAATGTTAGGGGGAAACCCAAGAACTATTTTTCCCTCCTTCTGAAGTACATTTCATGTCCCTTCAGAAACTGTACTTTGGCCTTGCTCTTCTAACATCTCACCTTGAATCACTGTTTACCTGCTGTTCTTAGAACCCAGGATACACAGGCTACAGTCCTCTGTGGGCTGACGGTACCCCATCTACAGAGGCCACCATGGAAGGCAGAGAAACACTGGGCAGACATTACCTAAAACCGTGTCCTATGTTCAAGTATATTATTTCACATAAAATCTGTATTAGGATGCAGTCAGCTTAGTTGACTGTAACAAGAAGCAAAAAAACAAAAATACAATGGCCTAAATAATATTTAAGTTTACTTCTTTCTTTGAGAATAAGCAGTGCTGAAATTAGGTAATGGTTCAGAAATTCACGCTCTATCTATTTGCTTTGTCATCCTTGACATGAGGCTTTGATCCTATGGTCTCAATTGGCTTTTTTAACTCTGTTCATCAACTTGGCATTGAATGGTTGCTGTATGCAGAATAGCTGTAAGAGGTAAGAGAATAAGTGGGGAACCCAGCTAAACAACCACTGTGGTCCATGTGAGAGGTGGGCAGTATTAATAGCTTGGACTAAGATGACAGGACTAGAAAGAGAAAGAAATGGGCAGATCAGAGATATCTGGAAATAGAGTTAGCAGGCCTTGTCAAGACATAAGATGTACGTGCAAAAGAGGATGAGATTCTTAAGGGTTGTATGGAGAAGAGAAGGATCAGTTATGATTCTTAGATGCTTTCACTGTTGGGTGGTTCCATTAATGAGTTGTGGACAACTTCAGAAAAAGAGTTTTGGGGTATCAAATTAATGAGTTCAATTTGGGCAGTTTAAGCTTGAGATTAGACAATTATGGGGCTTCCCTGGTAGCTCAGATGGTAAAGAATCTGTCTGCAATGCAGGAGACCTGGGTTTGATCCCTGGGTCAGGAAGATAACCTGGAGAAGGGAATGGCAACCCACTCCAGTATTCTTGCCTGGAAAATCCCATGGACAGAGGAGTCTGGTGGGCTATAGTCCATAGGGTTGCAAAGAGTTGGACACAACTGAGTGACTAGCACACACAGACAATTAAGAGATGATCTTCTTGATACTGAGTTTTGACTAGTATCTGGATTTCTCCTTTCTGTGTCCTGATGCCTGCAAGGATACCTGGTCCCCAAATGCTTCCATAATTAGAAAAAAATTATGTTGCTATCCACTCTTCAGTTTTATTTCTGAGATTTCCTGGCCATTTGTTTCAGACCAGTCTTTGTAGCTTTCAGTTTCCCTAGCTTCATCCTGTCTGGTTTCCTGTCCTCAGAGTGAGTTCTGATCCTCTGTTTCTACAGTCACAGGATAACTTGGGATGAAGTCTGCACAAATCAAACCGTTGGGAATAGACAAATCATTTTTTCAAATGGAACAGTTTCTTTCCATTCTTACAAAGTTGTTTTCTATAATTTTTTCCTTTTGGTGTTGTCCATTTATTAGGATACGCAAAGAAATAAAATGCATTTTGAGAAAATGGCCAAACACTAAATAAATATTCAGTTCAGTTCAGTTGCTCAGTTGTGTCTGACTCTTTGCAACCCCGTGGACTGCAGCATGCCAGGCCTCCCTGTCCATTACCAACTCCCAGAGTTGACTCAAACTCATGTCCATTGAGTCGGTGATGCCTTCCAACCATCTCATCCTCTGTCATCCCCTTCTCCTTCTGCCTTCAATCTTTCCCAGCATCAGGGTCTTTTCAAATGAGTCAGCTCTTCGCATCAGGTGGCCAAAGTATTGGAGTTTCAGCTTCAACATCAATCCTTCCAATGAACACTCAGGGCTGATCTCCTTTAGGATGGACTGTTTGGATCTCCTTGCAGTCCAAGGGACTCTAAAGAATCTTCTCCAACACCACAGTTCAAAAGCATCAATTCTTTGGCTCTCAGCTTTCTTTATAATCCAACTCTCACATCCATACATGACTACTGGAAAAGCCATATCCTTGACTAGATGGACTTTTGTTGGCAAAGTAATGTGTCTGCTTTTTAATATGCTGTCTAGGTTAGTCATCAGAGAAGGCAATGGCACCCCACTCCAGTACTCTTGCCTGGAAAATCCCATGGATGGGGGAGCCTGGTGGACTGCCATCTATGGGGTCACACAGAGTCAGACACGACTGACACGACTTAGCAGCAGCAGCAGCATGTTGGTCATAACTTTCCTTCCAAGGAGTAAGTGAAGTTGCTCAGTCGACTTACTTCCAAAGAGTAAGCGTCTTTTAATTTCATGGCTGCAATCACCATCTGCAGTGATTTTGGAGCCCAGAAAAATAAAGTCAGCCACTGTCTCCACTGTTTTCCCATCTATTTGCCATGAAGTGATCGGACCAGATGCCATGATCTTAGTTTTCTGAATGTTGAGCTTTAAGCCAACTTTTTCACTCTCCTCTTTCACTTTCATCAAGAGGCTCTTTAATTCTTCTTCACTTTCTGCCATAAGGGTGGTGTCATCTACATATCTGAGGTTATTGATATTTCTCCCAGCAATCTTGATTCCAGCTTGTGCTTCATCCAGCCCAGTGTTTCTCATGATGTATTCTGCATATAAGTTAAATAAGCAGGGTGACAATATACAGCCTTGACGTACATACCCTTTTCCTATTTGGAACCAGTCTGTTGTTCCTTGTCCAGTTCTAACTGTTGCTTCCTGACCTGTATATAGGTTTCTCAAGAGGCAGGTCAGGTGGTCTGGTATTCTCTTCTCTTTCAGAATGTTCCAGTTGATTGTGATCCACACAGTCAGATATTTATTATTGATTTTTAAATTTTGAGAGTATATATCTATTGCAAATTAAAAGAGAAGCAAAAGAGAAGCTACTGTTTTCTTCATGTGAAAAATAGCTTACAGGTATCTCCATGGTGTTAACACTAGAGCTGGTCCAGAAATAGTACCATCAGATTGCTCAAAGATGATCAGCCTACAGAGGACTATGAAACACTAACTAAACTGACAACAATAGATTGGTTTCCTCAAGGGAAAATTTAATAAAGTGCCATATGAAATAAACCTGACTTGACAATGGGATCCTGTTATCTGTACAGTAGGTTCCCTCTGAAAACCAGTTTACATATTTATAATATTGATACAGAATAGGACAGAGTGTTAGAAGCTCTCAAAATATGTCTCCATTAAGTCATCTAAGTCTGGGACAATAGCTTTCTTTATTCTGTGGATAGTTTTTATCCAGATTAGAGCATTTGGTTTTCTAGAATCAATGCAGTCTCCTTTAGGAGAGAATCAGAAAACAGTGACAAATTCCACAGGCAGCATTTCAATGTGCCAGGCAAGCTACAGAGCCATTGGGGAGAAGGAACAGTTTCATTTTAGTTAGTGGCATTTGAACCATGTCTTCCTGACACAGAGATTGGTCATTTTCCAATTCTACCAACAGCACATTTGTAAGCTGTCTCTTCAGCTATTTTGCTATAATGACATTCTATTTTCACTTTCAGAAGATGACTTTTTCCATATTCTACTTCCACATTCTGGTTATTGAAGTGTAGTCCTTCATGTGCCAACAACATTTAAGTTTTGAGAATGATTTTAAAGCTGTGTGCCAGAATCATTACATTTACTACTAAGAATTCACAAGGTTCTTCTCAATGAAATCATTCAAACTAATTAATGATGTGTGTGAATCTACTGAAATATGATGACTTACATAATCTGGGAGGGCATACATGTCCCATGGTCCTTGAATTCCAATTAGTATATGGATATGTGTTAAAAATAAAATAGGAAATAAATTTATACAGATCATACTTATTTATCTAATTGAAGTTCATATTATTTTTGGTCTTGCAACAAAGGGTATGTTGCTAGAAATATAAAAGTGGAGAGCTGGAAAATTATGTCATAAATTTGATCATGTAACTTTTGTACATGGCAACCTTTTAAAAATCAAACAAGTATTGAACACATAAGTTATCTTAAACATTTATAGAATTCAGAAGTATCTAGGGTAAAAAGTGTAAGTTGATTTTTATGTTCTGGTTTGCTATAAACTTGTTTTTTTTTTTTTTAACATGAATGAGCATTGACTTTTCTAAAATACTATTTTTCCTTTAATCTTTTAGTGCTATAAATTACCCAGAGTGATTTCTTAATGTTGAACTGGCCATGTTTACCTAGAATAAACCCTACCTTGCTCATGCTGCATTATTCTTTAATACATTGCCATATTCAATTTGCTACTCTTATACGTGTATGTTCTTTCACTATACGTGACTTTCACCAGTATATTCAGGAATGATATTAGCCTAGAGTTTTCTTTTTTAATACTATATCCTTGTCTGCTTCTTATATTAGAGTTATACTTGTCTCCAAGGAGTTCAGAAGCTTTTCATCTTTTCTGATGTTCTAGAAAATTTATAAAACATAATAGTTTCCTGTTAGAATTCTGTGAAAGGACTTGGCCTGGTGCATTTTCATTTTTTTTTTTAATAACTTTTGTATTATGGGGAAATTCAAACATAAAAAAGTAGAGAGGATAACATAATGAAACTTGATGCTCCCATCACCCAGCTTTAACAATTGTCAACTGAAGGTCAATCTTGTTCAATCTAGTATTGCATACTTCAGGGATACTGTAGGTTCCATTCCAGACCACAGCAATAAGGTAAGTCACATGAATATTTTGGTTTTCCAATACATATAAAAGTTACATTCACACTATGCACTAGTTCATCAAGTGTGCAGTAGCATTCTACCTAAAAAAAAAGTATGTACCTTAATTTAAAAATACTTAATTGCTAAAAATGCTAATCATTTAACAACAGAGGGTTGTCACAAATCTTCAATTTATAAAAGGTTTTGTTAATATCAATAAAGCAGAGGGCAAAAAATGAAGTATGTTTGAATTTTAAATATTATTTCAAAGTAAATTCTAGATGCTACATGATTTCATGTATAAATATTCCAATATGAATTGCTAAGAGATTAAAAATTCTTTATGAAAACATAGCACAGTACCTTAATCAAACAAAATATAATAATAATTCTTTGAATATATTCCCTGAATATTCCAAGGAACATTATTCTTTGAATAACAATAATGTCTTGGCTATTTGAATACATTCTTTAATATAATTAAATCAGTGCTCATATTTCCAATTGTCTCATATCACATTTTACAGTTTGTCTGTTTTAATCACAAATAAGGTCCACATCTATACTACAAAACTGCAGTCATCAAAACAGTATACTACTGGCCCCCCAAAAAATACAGATCAATGGAGCAGGATACAAAAGCAAGAAATAAACCCACCCAACTATGGTCAGTTAATCTACAACAATCCTTTAATAAGACTAAATGGAGAAAAGACAGTCTCTTCAATAAACAGTGCTGGGAAAACTGGACAGCTGTATGTAAAAGAATGAGATTAGAACATTCTTTAACACCATGCTGCTGCTGCTGCTAAGTCGCTTCAGTTGTGTCTGACTCTGTGCGACCCCATAGACAGCAGCCCACCAGGCTCCCCCATCCCTGGGATTCTCCAGGCAAGAACACAAGTGGGTTGTCATTTCTTTCTCCAATGCATGAAAGTGAAAAGTGAAAGTGAAGTCGCTCAGTCGTTTCTGACTCTTAGCCACCCCATGGACTGAAGCCTAACAGGCTCCTCTGTCCATGGGATTTTCCAGGCAAAAGAGTACTGGAGTGGGGTGCCATTGCCTTTTCCCCTTTAACACCATACATAAAGATAAACTCAAACTAGTTTAAAGACCTGAATGTAAAATCTGAACTATAAAACTCATAGAGGAAAACATATGAAGAACACTCTTTGACATATTGCAGCAATAGCTTTACTGATATGTCTCCTAGAGTAATGAAAATAGAACAAAATAAACAAATAGGACCTAATTAAACTCAACATTTTTTGCATAGCAAAGGAAACCAAAAACAAAATGAAAAGACAATCCACAGAATGGGAGAAAATATTCTCAAACAAGATGACCAACAAGGGATTTGTCTCTAAAATCTACAAATAGCTCAGTATCAAAATAATAAACAGGGGGAGGAGCCAAGATGGTGGAGGAGTAGGATGGGGAGAACACTTTCTCCCCCACAAATTCATCAAAAGAGCATTTAAAAGCCGAGTAAATTCCACAAAACAACTTCTGAATGCCGGCAGAGGACATCAGGCACCCAGAAAAGCAACCCAAGTCTTCGAAAGGAGGTAGGAAAAAATATAAAAGACAAAAAAAGAGACAAAAGAGGGAGGGACGGAGTTCCGTCCCGGGAAGGGAGTCTTAAAAAGAGAGAAGTTTCCAAACATCAGGAAACCTTCTCACTGCCGAATCTGTGCCGAGCTTTGGAAGCACAGAGGGCAACATAACAGGGAGAAAAAATAAATAAACAATTAAAACTCACAGATTTCGAGCCCTACGGTAACTCCCCCAGCGGAGAAGCAGCTCAGACGCCTGCACACGCCATTAGCAAGTGGGGGCTGGGCAGGGAGGCTCGGCATGGGCTGCATCGCTTAGAGTAAGGACCTGGCCTGAATACCCTGAGCGCTATCTGAGTGAAATAATCCGGGCTAGCAAACCAGACTGTGGGATATCTATCACGCAAAAAGCCAGCCCTAACCTAAGACACCGCCAGGCCCGCGCACAGAACAAAGGACTGAACAGAGATAGCTGGCTGCAGACCTTCCCTCTCCGGTGACACGCAGCCAGAGCCGGAAGGGGGCAATCGCAGCCCCAGAGAGACATTATCTATAAAACTGTAAGCAGGCTTCTTTGCTAACTAAAACTTCTTGGGGGTCTGGACGGTCAACATCTCCCTGAGAAGGTGCGCCGGTTGTACACTTAGATAACTGAGTGGTGGGGAGGCGATAAGTTGCAGCAATCGCACTCACTAAACACCTCATCACCTGAGCTGCTCGGCCCTGCGAAGGGCACAAAACACAGACCCAACAGAGTCTGTGCCTCTGAGGACCACCCGAGTGCCTGAACCTGAGCGGCTTGGACCTGGGAGGTGCAGGCAGCGCAGGGCCGGCCACGGGTGGTTCCCGGTGGAACAACCTAGAGCCTGAGCAGTGTGGGCAGGGAGGCTACACGCGCCGTGAGCAGGGGCAGACCCAGTGTGGCTGAGGCACTGCGAGCACACGCCAGTGTTACTTGTTTGCAGCATCCCTCCCTCCCTCCCCACAGCGCGACTGAACAAGTGAGCCTAAAAAGAAAAAAAAAAAGTGTCCTCCACTGTCCCCTTTGTGTCAGGGTGGAAACCAGACACTGAAGAGTCCAGCAAACAGAAGAAGCTATAACAGAGGGAACCGCCTTGGAAGCTACAGGCAATAGATTAAAACCCTGTGGTTACTACTGACTACATAGGAAGGGGCCTATAGATCTTGAGAAATAAAAGCCGGACCAAGGAACTAGCCAAAAATGAGCTGAACCCACCATACTCACAACAAAACCAGAGAAAGTCCTCGATATATTTTTACTATTTTTACGATCATTCTTTCTTTCTTTCTTTTAATTTTTTAAAAAAAATTTTAAGTCCTTTATTATTCCTTTAATTTTCACTTTTGAAACCTATTATTTTGCAAAAAAAAAAAAAAAAAGACCCTATTTTTTTTCTTCAGCAAACTTCATATATATATATTTTTTTTTTTTTTTATAATTTTTTGACCTTGTTTTTCTTTTTTTTCTTTTTCTTCTTTTCTTTAACATTGTATTTTTGAAATTCCAAACTCTACTCTAGATTTTTAATTTTAGCTTTTTGGTATTTGTTATCAATTTTGTACCTATAGTTTTTTAAATAATTTCTGTCACTTTTTTTTTTTTCTGTTTCTTTCTCTTCTTCTTTTATATAACATTGTATTTTTGAAATTCCAAACTCTACTCTAGATTTTTAACTTTTGCTTTTTGGTATTAGTTATCAATTTTG
Source organism: Bos taurus (assembly GCF_002263795.3). Taxonomy (NCBI): domain Eukaryota; kingdom Metazoa; phylum Chordata; class Mammalia; order Artiodactyla; family Bovidae; genus Bos; species Bos taurus. The sequence goes on from NC_037331.1 coordinate 47,385,402, forward strand.
TACCTATATTTTCTTTATAATTTTCGTGACCTTGTTTGTTTTTGTTTGTTCGTTTTTTCCCCTCTTTCTTTTCCTTCTTCTTTTCTTTAACATCATATTTTTAAAATTCCAAACTCTACTCTAGATTTTTAATTTTTGCTTTTATGTATTTGTTACCAATTTTGTACCTTTAAGAACCCAATCTTCAGGACCCATTTTTCACTAGGGAATGAGATTACTGGCTTAACTGCTCTCTCTCCCTTTGGACTCTCCTTTCTCTCCACCAGGTCGCCTGTGTCTCCTCCCTAACCCCTCTCTACTCTACCCAACTCTGTGAATTTCTGTGTGTTCCAGATGGTGGAGAACACTTAGGGAACTGATTATTGGCTGGATCTGTCTCCCTCCTTTTCATTCCCTCCTTTTATTCTTCTGGCCATTTCTGTCTCCTTCCTCCGTCTTCTCTTCTCTGTATAACTCCGTGAACATCTCTGAGCGGTCCAGTTGTGGAGTGCACATAAGGAAGTGATTATTGGCTAGCCCACTCTCTCCACTATTGATTCCACCTCATCTCATTCGGGTCACCTCTAACTCCCTCCTCCCTCTTCTCTTCTCCATGTAACGCTGTGAACCTCTCTGGGTGACCCTCACGGTAGAGAAACTTTCCATCTTTAACATAGATGTTTTATCAACGGTGCTGTATAGAAGGAGAAGTTTTGAAACTACTGTAAAAATAAGACCAGTAACTGGAAGCAGGAGGCTTAAATCCAAACCCTGACTCCAGGGAACTCCTGACTCCAAGGAACATTAATTGACAGGAGCTTATCAAACATCTCCATACCTACACTGAAACCAAGCACCACACAAGGGCCAACAAGTTCCAGGGCAAGACATACCAAGCAAATTCTCCAGCAACAAAGGAACACAGCCCTGAGCTCTAAGATACAGGCTGCCCAAAGTCACCCCAAAACCATAGACATCTCATAACTCATTACTGGACACTTCATTGCACTCCAGAGAGAAGAAATACAGCTCCACCCACCAGAACACCAACACAAGCTTCCCTAACCAGGAAACCTTGACAAGCCACCTGTACAAACCCACACACAGCGAGGAAATGCCACAATAAAGAGAACTCCACAAACTGCCAGAATACAGAACGGACACCACAAAATCAGCAATTTAAACAAGATGAAGAGACAGAGGAGTACCCAGCAGATAAAGGAACAGGATAAATGCCCAACAAACCAAACCAAACAAAAGAGGAAGAGATAGGGAATCTACCTGATAAAGAATTCCAAATAATGATAGTGAAATTGATCCAAAACCTTGAAATCAAAATGGAATCACAGATAAATAGCCTGGAGACAAGGATTGAGAAGATGCAAGAAAGGTTTAACAGGGACATAGAAGAAATAAAAAAGAGTCAACATATAATGAATAATGCAATAAATGAAATTACAAACACTCTGGAGGCAACAAATAGTAGAATAACAGAGGCAGAAGATCGGATTAGTGAATTAGAAGATAGAATGGCAGAAATAAATGAATCAGAGAGGATAAAAGAAAAACGAATTAAAAGAAATGAGGACAATCTCAGAGACCTCCAGGACAATATTAAACGCTACAACATACGAATCATAGGGGTCCCAGAAGAAGAAGACAAAAAGAAAGACCATGAGAAAATACTTGAGGAGATAATAGTGGAAAACTTCCCTAAAATGGGGAAGGAAATAATCACCCAAGTCCAAGAAACCCAGAGAGTCCCAAACAGGATAAACCCAAGGCAAAACACTCCAAGACACATATTAATCAAATTAACAAAGATCAAACACAAAGAACAAATATTAAAAGCAGCAAGGGAAAAACAACAAATAACACACAAGGGAATTCCTATAAGGATAACAGCTGATCTTTCAATAGAAACTCTTCAAGCCAGGAGGGAATGGCAAGACATACTTAAAATGATGAAAGAAAATAACCTACAGCCCAGATTATTGTACCCAGCAAAGAGGTCATTCAAGTATGAAGGAGAAATCAAAAGCTTTTCAGACAAGCAAAAGCTGAGAGAATTCTGCACCACCAAACTAGCTCTCCAACAAATACTAAAGGATATTCTCTAGACAGGAAACACAAAAACAGTGTATAAATTCGAACCCAAAACAATAAAGTAAATGGCAACGGGATCATACTTATCAGTTATTACCTTAAACGTAAATGGGTTGAATGCCCCAACCAAAAGACAAAGACTGGCTGAATGGATACAAAAACAAGATCCCTACATATGTTGTCTACAAGAGACCCACCTCAAAACAGGGGACACATACAGACTGAAAGTGAAGGGCTGGAAAAAGATTTTCCATGCAAATAGGGACCAAAAGAAAGCAGGAGTAGCAATACTCATATCAGATAAAATAGACTTTAAAACAAAGGCTGTGAAAAGAGACAAAGATGGTCACTACATAATGATCAAAGGATGAATCCAAGAAGAAGATATAACAATTATAAATATATATGCACACAACACGGGAGCACCACAGTATGTAAGACAAATGCTAACAAGTATGAAAGGAGAAATTAATAATAACACAATAAGAGTGGGAGACTTTAATACCCCACTCACACCTATGGGTAGATCAACTAAACAGAAAATTAACAAGGAAACACAAACTTTAAACGATACAATAGACCAGTTAGACCTAATTGATATCTATAGGACATTTCATCCCAAAACAATGAGTTTCACCTTTTTCTCAGGCGCACATGGAACCTTCTCCAGGATAGATCACATCCTGGGCCATAAATCTAGCCTTGGTAAATTCAAAAAAATAGAAATCATTCCAAGCATCTTTTCTGACCACAATGCAGTAAGATTAGATCTCAATTACAGGAGAAAAACTACTAAAAATTCCAACATATGGAGGCTGAACAACACGCTGCTGAATAACCAACAAATCACAGAAGAAATCAAAAAAGAAATCAAAATTTGCATAGAAACTAGTGAAAATGAAAACACAACAACCCAAAACCTGTGGGACACTGTAAAAGCAGTCCTAAGGGGAAAGTTCATAGCAATACAGGCATACCTCAAGAAACAAGAAAAAAGTCAAATAAATAACCTAACTCTACACCTAAAGCAACTAGAAAAGGAAGAAATGAAGAACCCCAGGGTTAGTAGAAGGAAAGAAATCTTAAAAATTAGGGCAGAAATAAATGCAAAAGAAACAAAAGAGACAATAGCAAAAATCAACAAAGCCAAAAGCTGGTTCTTTGAAAGGATAAATAAAATTGACAAACCATTAGTCAGACTCATCAAGAAACAAAGGGAGAAAAATCAAATCAATAAAATTAGAAATGAAAATGGAGAGATCACAACAGACAACACAGAAATACAAAGGATCATAAGAGACTACTATCAACAATTGTATGCCAAGAAAATGGACAACGTGGAAGAAATGGACAAATTCTTAGAAAAGTAAAACTTTCCAAAACTGGACCAGGAAGAAATAGAAAATCTTAACAGACCCATCACAAGCACGGAAATTGAAACTGTAATCAAAAATCTTCCAGCAAACAAAAGCCCAGGTCCAGACGGCTTCACAGCTGAATTCTACCAAAAATTTAGAGAAGAGCTAACACCTATCCTGCTCAAACTCTTCCAGAAAATTGCAGAGGAAGGTAAACTTCCAAACTCATTCTATGAGGCCACCATCACCCTAATACCAAAACCTGACAAAGATGCCACAAAAAAAGAAAACTACAGGCCAATATCACTGATGAACAAAGATGCAAAAATCCTTAACAAAATTCTAGCAGTCAGAATCCAACAACACATTAAAAAGATCATACACCATGACCAAGTGGGCTTTATCCCAGGGATGCAAGGATTCTTCAATATCTACAAATCAATCAATGCAATACACCACATTAACAAATTCAAAAACAAAAACCATATGATTATCTCAATAGATGCAGAGAAAGCCTTTGACAAAATTCAACATCCATTTATGATAAAAACTCTCCAGAAAGCAGGAATAGAAGGAACATACCTCAACATAATAAAAGCTATATATGACAAACCCACAGCAAACATTATCCTCAATGGTGAAAAATTGAAAGCATTCCCTGTAAAGTTAGGAACAAGACAAGGGTACCCACTTTCACCATTACTATTCAACATAGTTTTGGAAGTTTTGGCCATAGCAATCAGAGCAGAAAAAGAAATAAAAGGAATCCAAATTGGAAAAAAGGAAGTAAAACTCTCACTATTTGCAGATGACATGATCCTCTACATAGAAAACCCTAAAGACTACTAGAACTAATCAATGATTATAGTAAAGTTGCAGGATATAAAATCAACACACAGAAATCCCTTGCATTCCTATACACTAATAATGAGAAAACAGAAAGAGAAATTAAGGAAACAATTCCATTCACCATTGCAACGGAAAGAATAAAATACTTAGGAATATATCTACCTAGAGAAACTAAAGACCTATACATAGAAAACTATAAAACACTGGTGAAAGAAATCAAAGAGGACACCAATAGATGGAGAAATATACCATGTTCATGGATTGGAAGAATTAACATAGTGAAAATGAGTATACTACCCAAAGCAATTTATAGATTCAATGCAATCCCTATCAAGCTACCAACGGTATTCTTCACAGAGCTAGAACAAATAATTTCACAATTTGTATGGAAATACAAAAAACCTTTAATAGCCAAAGCTATCTTGAGAAAGAAGAATGGAACCGGAGGAATCAACCTACCTGACTTCAGGCTCTACTACAAAGCCACAGTTATCAAGACAGTATGGTATTGGCACAAAGACAGAAATATAGATCAGTGGAACAAAATAGAAAGCCCAGAGATAAATCCACACACATATGGACACCTTATCTTTGACAAAGGAGGCAAGAATACACAATGGAGTAAAGACAATCTCTTTAACAAGTGGTGCTGGGAAATCTGGTCCACCACTTGTAAAACAATGAAACTAGAACATTTTCTAACACCATACACAAAAATAAACTCAAAATGGATTAAAGATCTAAACGTAAGACCAGAAACTATAAAACTCCTAGAGGAGAACATAGGCAAAACACTCTCTGACATACATCACAGCAGGATCCTCTATGACCCACCTCCCAGAATATTGGAAATAAAAGCAAAAATAAACAAATGGGACCTAATTAAACTTAAAAGCTTCTGCACATCAAAGGAAACTATTAGCAAGGTGAAAAGGCAGCCTTCAGAATGGGAGAAAATAATAGCAAATGAAGCAACTGACAAACAACTAATCTCAAAAATATACAAGCAACTCCTACAGCTCAACTCCAGAAAAATAAATGACCCAATCAAAAAATGGGCCAAAGAACTAAATAGACATTTCTCCAAAGAAGACATACAGATGGCTAACAAACATGAAAAGATGCTCAACATCACTCATTATCAGAGAAATGCAAATCAAAACCACTATGAGGTACCATTTCACACCAGTCAGAATGGCTGCGATCCAAAAGTCTACAAGCAATACATGCTGGAGAGGGTGTGGAGAGAAGGGAACCCTCTTACACTGTTGGTGGGAATGCAAACTAGTACAGCCACTATGGAAAACAGCGTGGAGATTCCTTAAAAAACTGGAAATAAAACTGCCTTATGATCCAGCAATCCCACTGCTCAGCATACACACTGAGGAAACCAGAAGGGAAAGAGACACGTGTACCCCAATGTTCATCGCAGCACTGTTTATAATAGCCAGGACATGGAAGCAACCTAGATGCCCATCAACAGATGAATGGATAAGAAAGCTGTGGTACATACACACAATGGAGTATTACTCAGCCATTAAAAAGAATACATTTGAATCAGTTCTAATGAGGTGGATGAAACTGGAGCCTGTTATACAGAGTGAAGTAAGCCAGAAAGAAAAACACCAATACAGTATACTAACACATATATATGGAATTTAGAAAGATGCTAACAATAACCCTATGTATGAGACAGCAAAAGAGACACTGATGTATAGAACAGTCTTATGGACTCTGTTGCAGAGGGAGAGGGTGGGAAGATTTGGGAGAATGGCACTGAAACATGTATAATATCATGTATGAAACGAGTTGCCAGTCCAGGTTCAATGCACGATACTGGATGCTTGGGGCTAGAGCACTGGGACGACCCAGAGGGATGGTATGGGGAGGGAGGAGGGTTCAGGATGGGGAACACATGTATACCTGTGGCGGATTCATTTTGATATTTGGCAAAACTAATACAATTTGTAAAGTTTAAAAATAAAATAAAAAAAATTAAAAAAAAACAAAAAACAAAATAATAAACTACCCAATCAAAAAATGGGCAGAAGACCCAAATAGACATTTCTCCAAAATATACATATAAAGGGCCAAAAGGCACCTGAAAAGATGCTCAACATTGCTAATTTTTAGAGAAATGCAAATCAAAACTATAATGAAATATCACCTCACACCACACTAGAATGGCCATCATCAAAAAATCTACAGACAATAAATTCAGGAGAGGGAGTGGAGAAAATGGAACCCTCCTACACCGATTGTGGGAATGTACAGTAGTACAACTGCTATGGAGAACAGTATGGAGGTTCTTTAAAAGAGAGCTACCATACAATTCAGCAATCCCACTTCTGGGCATATATCCAGAGAAAATGATGGTTTGGAAGGATACATGTACTTCTGTATTCATTGAAGCACTGTTTACAATAGTCCAGACAGCGCTTCCCTGGTTGTTCAGTGGTTAAGAATCCATGTGGCAATGCAGGAGTCATGGGTTTGATGCTGGGAGGCAACTAAGCCAGTGCACCACAGTTACTGAAGCTTGTGCTCCCGTGAGCCTGTGCTCTACAACAAGAGAAGCCACCATAAAAAGAAGACCATGCAGCGCAACTAGAGAAGGCCCAAACACAGCAAAGAAGACCCAGCACAGTAAAAAACAAACAAACAAACAAAACTGCAGTAGTCAAGACATGGAAGCAACCTGAATGTCCATTGATGAATGGATAAAAAAGACACACTACATAGGTATATATGTCATATACAATAAAATACTATTCAGCCATTAAAAAGAATGAAATAATGCCATTTGCAGCAACATGCATGGACATGGAGATCACTGTACTAAGTGAAGTAAGTCAAAGACAAATATAATGTGATATTGCAGACCTATGATCCACAGACTTGGAAGACAAGCTTATGGTTACCAAAGGGAAAGGAGGCAGAGAAAGGATAAATTGGGAGTTTGGGACTGACATACACATTTCTATATTTAAAATAGATAATCAATAAGAACCTACTGTAGAGCACAGGGAACGCTGCTCAATATTCTGTAATAACCTAAATGGGAAAAGAATTTGAAAAAGAATACATGTATAACTCAATCTCTTTGCTGTACACCTGAAACTAAGACAATACTGTTAATCAACTATACTCCAACAAAACATTAAAAATAAAAGTAACAAAGTCCACATGTTGCAATTGTCTGATATATTTTCAAAGTCTGTTTTAATCTTGTTTTACTTTTATATCTTTTTTTCCTTTCAACTTGCTTGTTGAGGAAATTAGATTGTCATATAGTTTCCTGTGTTGTCTGAATGGATAAAGAAGACATAGTACATATATACAATAAAATACTACTCAGCCATTAAAACAAATGAAATAATGCCATTTGAGTAACATGGATGGACCTGGAGATCATCATACTAAGTGAAGTAAGTCAGACAAAGACAAATATCATATGATATTGCAGACTTAGGATTCACAGAAATAAATCATAACAGAAATAAACAGAATATTTATATCCAACAGAAATAAAATGAGATTCACAAGTGTAACTTGTAATTTTCCAGAAGCCACAATAAGAAATATAGAAAGAGGTAAAATATTTTAAAATAAAAGATTTTATTTAATCTAATATATCCAAAATATTATCATTTCAACATGTAATCAATATAAAATTATTAATTATTTTACATTCTTACTTGGGACACAAATTCAGTGTTATATTTTACACATGTCATTTCTTAATTTGCACTTAATTGCTCAAGTGTCATGTGTGACTTATAGCAACAGCATTGGACATCACAGGTATGGCTCTTGCACAATGTATTCCTGTAATGTAGGTTACTGTCTTTCTCCAGACTCTATTTTCTGTCAGTTGGTTGTCTCTTTACATCTTAGGTGTTTTTATTTAGTCTCTTGGCAAGATTACCTCATAGGTGGCATGTTCTTCCACGAGGAGGCACATATGTCTCACTGTCTCTCCTTTTGTGAGGCTGATAGTCATTGAAGCTTAATGTTTACATTGACTAATTCCTTTGGGGGTCATTCATTGTATTAATTCATTCAATCACTCTTTTGCATCTCTTAGCAGAAATATGTCTATAGAGGGAAACTGCCCATCATAAACTATTTGGGTATCTGGATATATAGTTTACATAAGAAAAACAGAATAAGTGCTTCATCTTTTTTATTTACTAGTTTTCAAAATAATGAGTTGATTTTCTAATATCCTCCAACTTAGATCAATATTAAGTTGATTATCTGTTTTAGTTATCCTATTGTTGCATTAAAAAATGTTTAAAAAATGTTCTCTGTTTCTGTGGGTCAGGAATTCCGGAAGGACTTAGGCTGTGTGCTCTTGGCTTAGGGTCTCAGATGGAGGCTGGAGCAGAATCAGTGAGGGGCTGGAGCAGCTGAGGATGACTGGGCATTTCTTGTTTTTCTGTATCTCAAAGACCTTTTCATGTGGTCCCTCTGCATGCACTAGGTTGGCAACTTTCATGTGTCAGCCTTAAGGCAGACTGCCTACATGGTGGCTGAAGCTTCCAGAGTGAGTATTTTAGTGAGTGAGGTTACGGCTGCATTGCCTTTTAAGACCTAGCCTTGGAAGTCACACACCATCACTTCCAACATCCCCTCCCTTACAAAAGTGAAGATTAGTGTTCTGGTTGTGGATTATTTAATCTATTGCATAATGATATTACCACAGGTTTAGCAGATGAAAACAGCATGCATCTATTAGCTCACAATTTTTTGTGAGTGAGAAGTCTGGACATGGTTTAGCCAGGTCCCCAGCTTCGTGGTGCCTCATGCTGTATTCAAGGAATTGGTCAGGGTTTCAGTCTCACAGGAGGTTCAACTGAGGAAGGATCCACTTTCAAGTTCCTATACCTGTTGACAGCTGTCCATTTTCATTGACGAACTGAGGGTTTCAGTTTCTGTTTTTTTCCCCAGTTAGGACAATTTTTTAATCAAAATTATTTATTCATGTAGAGAAATTCTTTACACAATATTTTTTTGCATGTGAGTTATTCAGTGAGAACCTTTTCTCATGTAAATTCTGCAAAATCAGTTGTTAAATAAACAAATGGTGAAGTTCGAAGTGTTAGTTGCTCAGTTGCTATGTCTGTCTCTTTTGCGACCCCATGTGTTGTAACCTGCTAGGCTTCTCTGTCTACTGGATTCCCCAGGCAAGAACACTGGGGTGGGTTGCCATTTCCTTCTCCAGGGGATCTTCCTGACCCAGGGATTGAACCCAGGTCTCCTGCATTGCAGGCAGATACTTTACCATCTGAGCCACCAGGGAAGCCCAAATGGTGAAATTAGGTCCAAACAACAGAAATTAAAGAAGATATTTTACAAGTATGAAGTATACTTGTCATACAAATCATATAATTCTTTGGGGGAAAACAATTTATTTTGATACCCAGATTAGCTCTTTAAGCTGTCTACATTGATATAAAAAGTGGTTGTGTTAATTTTAATTCTCCTCTTCACCTTATATTGTTGCAAAGAGAAAAAAAAAAGATATCCAAAGTAGTGAGTTCAATTAATTCAAACTATAAAGAATCGTGCTTTTAATGCCGTGTTTTTTTTTTTTCTATTGAAGCATAACTGACTTAAAGTATTGTGTTACTTTCAGGTGTACAACATATGATTCAGTATTTTTTACACATTATGAGATAACCATGATAAGCCTACTTACTATCTGTCACCATACAGAAGTATTACCGATATTATTTTCTATATTTGTTATGCTATATATTCCATAATATTCAAATGGCTTTATTTTATAACTTTTAAACTATTTATAACAGGAAGTTTGTACCTCTTAATCTAATTCCCCTTTCTCACCACCCCCACAGCCCTCCCCTCTGGTGACCACCAGTTTGATCTCTAGGATTTCAGTTTTTTCTTGGCTATTGGCTGGAAGCTACCCTCATTTTCTGTCCCTTATACCTTTGTTCCCAATAAGGCTGCTTGCTTCTTCAAAGTCAGCAGGGAGAGAGACTCTCCTAGAGACTCTCCTACACCAAGATGGTTTGTACAGTAATCTTATGGAATGAAATCAGCACATGTAATCAGGTCCATCTTTGTTACCTTTGCCATGTTCTATTAGTTGGAAGGAAGCCTAGTTCCCACCCACATTCAAGAGATGGGGATCACTCAGGGCATTTTGGCTTTCTGTCAGTTCCCAGTATATGGCATGATCTGTTCTGTCTCAGGGTATTTGTATAAATTATTTGTCTTTCCCAGATGCCTTTTTCTCCTCCCCAAGTCTACCTAAGTTAATTCCTACTCCTCCCGCAGATTTCAACTCTATCCTAGTCGCTTTGTTTCTTGGGAGGGATTTGGGGAAATTTAATGCTAGGCTACTACTGTCATCTTCCCCCAGAGCACTTTTTCTTTTGCATAAATTTTTGGATAGCTTCTAACTTTCTTTTGTGTCTTTTCACTTATGTAGTTTTTTCCCTCTGTCTCCCTTTAAAAGTTTTGTTATGTATGTTTTCCAACAAGATCATTCATTCACAGAGATATTGGTCTTTAGTAACCTCCAGAAGTTAAAATAAATCTCTATCTCTAAAGTTGCCTCTCTTCCTTATGTGGTTTATTTGGGGTTTCTCTTTTGTTGTCATACTTGACAAAGATCTGCTTCATTGCTCTTTCAAGGAAATAAGTTGTAATTATATTGAGTAAGTTGTATCATTTAATATTTTTTACATTCAGCCTGTTCAGTTCAGTCTCTCAGTCTTGTCTGACTCTTTGCAACCCCATGGACTGCAGCACGCCAGGTTTCCCTGTCCATCACCAACTCCTGGAGCTTGCTCAAACTCACTAATGTTAAAAAAAAAAAAAAAAACACAAAGCTTATTTTTTACATTAGTGCTTTATTAAACACTTGCTTTTACTTTCTTTGAGTTATTTTTTCTTTTTCTAGTGTTTTGAGTTAATTTATTTTTAATCATTCTGGTTTTTTAATATATTATTTAAGTTCATTCATTATACCCTGAGTATTACTTTGGGTATATTACTTAAGTTTTAGATAATTTTTTCTCACTTTTAGTTTATTTAAAAGTAGTTTGTAATATTAGTTTTCATCTCCTATTTAAGAGGAAACATTATATGTGTTTTTGTCATCTAATTTTTTTCACTGATATCAGAATTAAGATTATGATTTCTGTTTTCAAGAGTTTCTTAGATTTGGGATATTTCTCTTTGGGTTTTTGTTCAATTTTTGTAGCTATTTCACTGGTGTTTGAAAACAAGGTGCATGCTTTTTTTCTGAGGGGAATTAAATGTACTTTTGATTGTTAATTATATTATTCAAATTCTTTTCATTCTTTCTTTTTTTTAAAATTTTATTTTATTTTTAAACTTTACATGATTGTATTAGTTTTGCCAAATATCAAAATGAATCCGCCACAGATATACATGTGTTCCCCATCCTGAACCCTCCTCCCTCCTCCCTCCCCATACCATCCCTCTGGGTCGTCCCAGTGCACTAGCCCCAAGCATCCAGTATCGTGCATCGAACCTGGACTGCCATCTCGTTTCATACATGATATTTTACATGTTTCAATGCCATTCTCCCAAATTGTCCCACTTTTCATTCTTTCTTAAGGTCTGTTTACTTGATCTGTCAATTCCTGATACATTTAATGAGTTTCCCACTGTGTTTAAGCATTTGTCAATTTCATTTAGTATTAATATTTTTATTTTATGCTTTCAAAGTTATGTCAGGTGAAATTTCTGACTTCTGTTTTTGTAGCTTGTTATTTTCATCAATATAAAATATTCCTCTTTTTCTAAATTAAAGCTTTTTCATCTGGAAATTTATGCATGTGCAATTAATATCACCATATTGGCTTCCTTCTTATTAGCATACCTTGGATATCTTTTTTCTGAAAACTTTATTTCAGTTGTTTGGGCATATGACTGGATTTTTTTTAATGCAGTTTTTTTTTTTTTTTCCTGTTTATTGACAAAGAAACTTAATACATTCATATTACTGGATCCTATCCTGATATTGGCTTAAAGCTCAACATTCAGAAAATGAAGATCATGGCATCTGGTCCCATCACTTCATGGGAAATAGATGGGGAAACAGTGGAAACAGTGTCAGACTTTATTTTGGGGGGCTCCAAAATCACTGCAGATGGTGATTGCAGCCATGAAATTAAAAGACGCTTACTCCTTGGAAGGAAAGTTATGACCAACCTAGATAGCATATTCAAAAGCAGAGACATTACTTTGCCAACAAAAGTCCATCTAGTCAAGGCTATGGTTTTTCCTGTGGTCATGTATGAATGTGAGAGTTGGACTGTGAAGAAGGCTGAGTGCCAAAGAATTGATGCTTTTGAACTGTGGTGTTGGAGAAGACTCTTGAGAGTCCCTTGGACTGCAAGGAGATCCAACCAGTCCATTCTGAAGGAGATGAGCCCTGGGATTTCTTTGGAAGGAATGATGCTAAAGCTGACACTCCAGTACTTTGGCCACCTCATGCGAAGAGCTGACTCATTGGAAAAGACTGATGCTGGGAGGGATTGAGGGCAGGAGGAGAAGGAGAGGACAGAGGATGAGTTGGCTGGATGGCATCACTGACTCGATGGACATGAGTCTGAGTGAACTCCGGGAGTTGGTGATGGACAGGGAGGCCTGGCGTGCTGCGATTCATGGGGTCACAAAGAGTCGGACACGACTGAGCGACTGAACTGAACTGATCCTGATATTTATGCTTCCAATACACTATTCTTTCTTGTGGATTTTTCTTATTCGTATGAAGATCAAGAGAAAATCCAAGATGTTCCCAAGGAAAAAAGAGATGTTATTGACAAAAATATATGAAGCAGAATATCAGAAAAAAAAATTTCCAGCATCAATATAAGATACTGAAAGACAACAGAACAGTGTCTCTAGTTCTGAGCGAAAATTATTTTTAAACCAGAATTCTACAGTCAGCCAAATGTGACTGCATTCAAATGTAAGAGAAAACAAAAAAGACAGTTTGGAACATGTCACAAATTCTACAGGACTAGAGAAATGCCACTGCTGCCCACTGCTCAGTGTGGAATGGGGAAAACCATGCTGAAAGGTTTTCCCTGGTCCAGCTCTTTTTATTGCGATCTTTTGTATTCTCGCCCAATTGTGTTCCTTGTATTTGTGGGTCCTGAGCTTGGGGCAGGGGTCAGCAAACTGGTCCTCAGGCCAAACCCACCCTGTCACCAGTTCTTATCAATAAAGTTTTATTGGAACATAATCATGTTTATTTATTCACATACCTGTGGCTGCTTTCACTCTGCAATGGCAGACATGAGAAACTGTTAGAGAGACTACATGACTCACAAAGCATATAATCAGGGCTGGGACTAAGGTGAGGAAAGAGAGGTGCCTTGGGTACAGTATTAAGGCGGTGCCCTTTTTTAAGACTGACCCTGCACCTGCATGACCCTGAGCACTAGTGTCTTAAGTTTTGCACACTCACCACTTCTCCAGTCTCACTCCATTCCCAACCCTGCCTTTAACATTTACTATGTGGCCCTTAACTGCAATTGTTCTCCTGGCTTAGATTATCTCTGAAATTGTTTCCTTTCCTGGAATAGTCATCTCTTGCACATGATATGGACCTGCTTTTCTACTCTCTCCATCAATCTGATTGTACATGCTTTTTATTCAGTGATTCATTACTTTAAAAAATATATTATTTTAGGTATTTTGGGTAGTACAGGAGGGGAGGTAGATCTATTTTACGTAGAACTCTAATGGCAATTCAGTTGAAACTACAAAATTGTAATATAAACTGTTATTCTCTCATTCCATTTTTAAAAAAGTTTTCTTTTAGAATATGTTATTGGGAGGTTTATCTCTTCAGATTAAATCTGACAGCACTGCAGAGGTCATGGCATAGAGTTATATATCCCTTCCCTAAAGGTTCATAAATATGTCACTTGAAATTTTACTCATATTGATTTTTTCCTTCTGAGTCCTTTATATTTATTACATGAGGCATAGAATTAATATCTTTATCTCTTACCAGTACTGACTTGTTTATTCAGCCTCTCTCTCTCTCTGCTCTGCTAAGTCGCTTCAGTCATCTACTTTATGCCAACTGCTGTGCTAGGTGCTGCAGCTACAATGATGATAGGAAAACCAAAGATGTTTCTGCTCTTATATAGTTTACAGTGTAGTTGGAGAGACAGAGATTGATCAAATATTGAATTGAATACTGAATCTTGGTAAGTTGTGTGAAAGAAAGAAACAAGAGTCTGTAATAATGTCTAAAAGATGGTCCTGACCCAGGCTTCTAGTGTTGGAAATGTTTTCCTGAGACAGTGATAACTGAGTTGAAATCTGTAGGGGTAGGAATTAACTAGGACAACTTTGGGAGAAGAAAAAAGTGGGGGAGAAAGAACACTTTCCGCAAATGCCTTGAGGCAGGAGTGAGGATGGTACATTCCAGGAATTGGAAGAAGGCCAAAGTGATCAAAGGTCTGAGAGTCATACCATGAGGGAGAGTAATTAAAAACGAGGGTGGAAAAGCAGAGTGGGGGTCACATTATATATATAAGAATTTTGGTCCCAATCATTACAGCAATTGATATTTTTTAACCTGGGAAATGATATGGTCATATTTAGGTTAAATTAAACAATGAGTGTGTCACCAGAATATAAAACTGGATGGAGGCTATGAGGTGAACAGTTAAGAGGTTGTTATAATGGTCCAGGGGGGTAGATTGGACTATGGTGGCAAGAGAGAAGATAAAAAGAAACTGATTGACTCAAGGGATATTCAGAACATAATATAAACAACTCTTTGTGATAATCTGAATATGAGGGATGACTAAGTGCTGGATGACAAGGACAATTCCTAAGCTTCTGGCTTGCTCACTTGAATGAATTTTGTTGTCATTTACTGATAAAAACACCATAGATGAACTAAGCTGTGTGGATAGATCATGTGTTCAATTTGGAACTCTAGACTTCCTGGATCTGGGTGTCTGTTTACTTTCCCCAGGTTAGGGGAGTTTTCAGTTATTATTTCTTCAAAATGTTTTCCTCTTCCTTCTCTCTCTCCTCTCCTTCTGGGACTCCTGTAATCTGAAGTTTAGTCCACTTGTTGTTGTTCCATAAATCCCTTAAGCTATTTCCACTTTGTTTCATTCTTTAATTTTTTTTTTTTTTTTTAATTTCTGCTGTTCGGATTGGGTGAGGTCCTCTTCCCTGTCTTCATGTTCACTGACCCTTTCTTTATTTCATCTAGTCTACCGTTGAATGCTTCTAGGGTATTTTTGAGTTGAATTGTTGTGTTTCTTTTCACACTGTTCATGGGGTTCTCAAGGCAAGAAAACCAAAGTGGTTTGCTAGTCCCTTCTCCAGTTGACCATGTTTGATTACTCTCGCTCCTTGGAAGAAAAGCGATGACCAACCTAGATAGCATATTAAAAAGTAGAGACATCACTTTGCCAACAAAGGTCTGTATAGTCAAAGCTATGGTATTTCCAGTAGTCATGTATGGATGTGAGAGTTCAACCATAAAGAAGGCTGAGTCCTGAAGAACTGATGCTTTCGAACTGTGGTGCTGGAGAAGATTCTTCAGAGTCCCATGGACAGCAAAGAGATTAAACCAGTCAATCCTAAAGGAAATCAACCCTGAATATTCATTGGAAGGACTGATGCTGAAGCTGAAGCTACAATATTTTGGCCACCCGATGCAAAGAATTGACTCACTGGAAAAAACCCTGATGCTAGGAAAGATTGAGGACAAGAGGAAAAGGGGATGACGGATGATGAGATGGTTGGATGGCATCACTGACTCAATGCACACAAGTTTGAACAAACTCTGGGAGATAGTGAAGAACAGGGAAGCCTGGCATGCTGCAGCTCATGGGGTCGCAAAGAGTCAGACATGACTTAGTGACTGAACAACAAACTATGTTTCTTTAGCTCTGTGACTTCTGTTTGATGCTTTCTTTTATTTTTCATTTGCTTGTTGAAGTTCTTACTGTGTTCATCCATTCTTCTGAGTTCAGCAAGCATCTTTATGACAATTTTGTGAACTTTTTATCAGGTAAATTACTTATCTCCATTTCACTAAGGTTTATTTTCTGAGGTTTTATCTTTCATTTGGAACATATCCCTCTGTTTTTTCATTTTGCATGACTCTCTGTATTGGTTTCTATGCATTAGGTGGAGCAGTCACCTCTCCTAGTCTTGAAGGGTTGGCCTTGTATAGCAGATGAAACTTACCATTCAACCATGCCCTAGCTTTTGGTTGTGTTTAAAACTTTCTGTGGTTGTTCAAGCAGACTATTTTCAACAACTCAGTAGTTGAAGGTATGCCAAGACCAGTCTGTGTCCCAAAGAGGATAATCTCAATCAGTACCTAGATTAAGGCTTATTGGAAGCTAGACCCTCAAGCAGAACTTTTAAAGAATGCAAATAGATGCAATCTTATGGGACCACCAAGCACAAGCCCCACTGTCCACCAGAGCTAGGTAATCTAGAAATGTCCCCTGGGCAGCAGTCAGAAAAAATGTGGTTCTAGACAAGCATATAAGCTCCTTTCTGAGAGATACAGGTGAGCTATAGTTAGAGGGACAGCACAAAGATGGTGTCCCCAGCCTATGTTCTCTGAGGGCAGCTCTGTAGCCTCTCGATGCATGCTAAACCTGAAGCCTTACCCTAAGGCCAAAGCTCCAAGACAAGCAAAGAAAGCAATCCACCCTTGGATGGGTGGTCAAGGAATGTTCCCTGGGTTGCACACCAAAACTGGGTCACCAGGTGTAAAGATTAGGGCACCATATGTTTGTAGAAGATGGCTCCCACTGACTGAAGTAAGGCAGAGGGGGAGTGCAAAGATGGCACCTGCCAAAAAAAGAAAAGAAATAAAAGAAAAAATAAAAAGAAAACAAGATGGTGACTGCCAGGTTTAGCAAGGCAAAGGGAGAGCAGGAAGATGGCACCCAATAGCCTCCATCCCCAGAGAGTATCCAGCAGGCCCCTATTCCTCAGACCAACACTTTAAAATTAGCAAATGAATCTCCTTCACATAAAATCTGGGCGCTTCTCAAATAGTTGCTTCTGTGTTGAGCACTGGGGTGGGTGAGCCTCTCTCTCTCTGTGGGAGCCCATTTGGAGCTGTTTCTCATTGCCATAGCCTCAAGGGTCTTATGGGTATGTGCCCCACTGATTTTCAAAGCTAGATGTTTTGGGGCCTCATATCTCAGATGTTTGTCTTAAAAGTTAAAGTCCCTGATGTGTGATTAAACCCTTCATTTATCAGGTAGAATCTCTGTGCTTTGAGTTCCCTCTTGTGGGTCACTGTCCCGGGGTGGGGTTTACAGTGAGATTATATCTCAGCCTCTCCTACCTACTTCAATGTGATTTCCTTCTTGTCTGTCCAATGTGAAGGGGTTTCTCTACCAGTTCACAGCCTTTTTTCCAGAGGAAGTTGTTTCATATACAGTTAAAGATTCAGTGTGTCCATGGGAGAAGGTTGGTTCAGGATCTTCTTACATTACCATCTTGAAAAGGACTTCCATGTGTTCAGTTTGGGGTTATGTGAGTGAGAAGTATCTCTCTGAGACATGTGATCAAATATTTCACACAGCTGTCTTGGTCCAGAGCTCAAAAGAAAGGTCCAAAATAGATGTGCATTTAAGATATCTGGTATTTAAGCTTTGGGTGTATTTGAGATTGCCTAAGGAAGTACTCTTGCCTGGAAAATCCCATGGACGGAGGAGCCTGGTAGGCTGCAGTCCATGGGGTCGCTAAGAGTCGGACACGACTGAGCGACTTCCCTTTCACTTTTCACTTTCATGCATTGGAGAAGGAAATGGCAACCCACTCCAGTGTTCTTGCCTGGAGAATCCCAGGGACAGGGGAGCCTGGTGGGCTGCCGTCTATGGGGTCGCACAGAGTCGGACACGACTGACGCAACTTAGCAAGGAAGTTGATTGGAGCTTCCCAGGTGGTGCTAGTGGTACAGAACCCACCTGCCAACGCAGGACACACAAGACATGAGGGTTTGATCCTTGGGTCAGGAAGATCCCCTGAAGGAAGGCATGGAAACCCATTCCAGTATTGTTGCTTGGAGAATCCCCATGGACAGAGGAGCCTGGCGGGCTATAATCCACAGAGTCAGGCACAACTGAAGCCACTTAGCAGACACACATGGATAAGGAAGTTGACTGGAGAGCCTATAACTGAACTTTGAGGAACTAAGAGCTAGCATGAAAGAGGATGAGCCAAAAAAAAAAAAGAGGATGAAGAAGTAGCAGTCACAAGTACAGAGAGAAAACCAGAAGGGCATGGCATCATGTAAGCCAAAGGATAAGAGTGTTTACAGAAGGGATTGGCCTTCAATGTGGCTACTGAATGAAGATGAGGACCAAAATACAGATCAAATCTAGTGACAATATGGCACCCCACTCCAGTACTCTTGCCTGGAAAATTGCATGGATGGAGGAGCCTGGTAGGCTGCAGTCCATGGAGTCGCTGAGGGTCGGACCCGACTGAGCGACTTCCCTTTCACTTTTCACTTTCATGCATTGGAGAAGGAAATGGCAACCCACTCCAGTGTTCTTGCCTGGAGAATCCCAGGGACAAGGGAGCCTGTTGGGCTGCCGTCTATGGGGTCACACAGAGTCGGACACAACTGAAGTGACTTAGCAGCAGCAGTGATCTTTACCAAAATAATTTCATATTTTGGTAAGAGAAGAATTCACATGGGAATATATTGAGAAATTGGTGGGAAAAAATTGGAAACTGGTGGGAAGTTGGAGGTAAGAAAATGATATCAGCAAATGTAAGCAATCTCTTTGATGAGTTTGGTGGTGAAGGGGAATCTTTTTGGAGAAGTGAATTTAAAACAGTTTATTTTTCCTCTCTTTTTTTTCTTTTCCTGCTTTTACTCTTTATTTTTAGTGCAAGAAAATGGAGTATGTTTAAAAGGGATAGAATAATGCAGAAGTTAAATATTCTGGAGAAAATAGAATTAATAAGGTCCCTAAGAACAGATGGCAGAGTGTGGGATCCAGAATACAGTGAACCTTGGAGGCCTTGAGACATCTTTGACCTCTCAGCCTCATGTCTTCTCAATGCTTAGAACTGTTATGTCTTTGCCTTTGTTTATTGTTTTTGGCTCAGTGAATGATAATAAAATGGAGCAGGACCATTTAGGTCATTTTCTCTTGACATCATTATTCTTATATTATGTACACAGCCATTTTCTTTCTAAAATACATTTGTGGCATGTGCTTTTTAGAGGGTGAGGTCCTTCACATCAAGGACTCTTTGCCAATATTGTTTAAATCCCCCTCAGTTCTCTTTGGCTTTGCTGGTGGCTCAGAGGGTAAAGCGTCTTCCTGCAATGCAGGAGACCTGATTCAATCCCTGGGTCAGGAAGATCCCCTGGAGAAGGAAATGGCAACCCACTCCGGTACTCTTGCCTGGAAAATCCCATGGACAGAGAAGCCTGGTAGGCTACAGTCCATGGGATCACAAAGAGTAGGACACGACTGAGCAACTTCACTTTCTCACTTTCACAGTTCTCTTTGGGAGAAGGCAATGGCACCCCACTCTAGTACTCTTGACTGGAAAATCCCATGGACGGAAGAGCCTGGTGGGCTGCAGTTCATGGGGTCGCACAAGTCGGACATGACCGAAGCAACTTAGCAGCAGCAGCAGCAGTTCTCTTTGAGGGCTTCAATGTTTTGCCTAAAGTCTGGTTCAAATCACAGATAAATGGCGAAGACAAGCCACAGATAGTTCTCACTTTTCATCATTGGTGCTGGCTCACCTGGCACTCCCCATACTCATGTCACTCTGTTTTCCTGCAGGCAGTGGTTTTTGCAAAGGTCCAAGTGGTGTGATGCCATCAGCATATGAGTAGTTGGAGAAATACACATGACAGCCAAGAGTTCATCTTATCTCAAGATGATAAAATGACTTGGTTTTCAGGTTATATTACATCTCAAGATGATCTCACCTGTAGCTGAAGGTTGGTATTTCATCAATTATCACCCAGCAAGAAATATAAAAGCCCATTCCACATTAACCAGATAAGCCATTCTAGAATTAAGTAGATAGAAAATTAAAAAATAAACAAATGGAATCTAATGAAACTTACAAGCTTTTACACAACAATGGAAACCATAATAAATGAAAAGACAACCTATGGAATAGGAGAAAATATTTACAAATGATGTGACAGACAAGGACTTAGTCTCCAAAATATACAAACAGCTCACATAACTCAACAACAGAAAACCAAACAGTCTAATTGAAAGATGGGTAGAAGGCCTTAATAGATATTTCTCCAAAGTCTACACAGACGGCCAGTAGGCAAAAGATGTTCAACATCACTAATTATTAGAGAAGCACAAATCAAAACTACAATGAGGTACTACCTCACACCGGTCAGAATAACCATCATTAAAAAGTCTACAAATAACAAATATTGGGGAGGGTGTGGAGAAAAGAGAATGCTTCTGCACTGTTGGTGGGAATGTAAGTTGGTACAGCCACTCTGGAGAACAGTGTGGAGGTTCCTCAGAAAACTACAAATAGAATTACTGTATGATCCAGCAATCCCACTCCTGGGCATATACCTAGATAAAACTATAATTCAAAAAGGTACATGCACCCTTATGTTCACTGTGGCAGTATTTATAGGAACCAAGACATGGAACAACCTAAATGTCCTTTGACAGAGGAATGGATAAAGGAGATGTGGTAGATACATACAATGGACTACTACTCAGACAAAGAAAGAATGAAATAATGCCATTTGCAGCAACATGGATACAACCAGGGATTATCATACTAAGCGAAGCAAGTTAGAGAGAGAAGGACAAACACCACATGAGATCACTTACATGTGGAATCTAAACTATGACACAAAACAGAAACAGACTCACAGACACAGAGGACAGACTTATTGCCAAAGAGAAGGGAGTGGGGCAGGGGAGGACTGGGAGTTTGAGATCAACAGTTGTAAACTAATAGGATGGATAAACAGCAAGGCTCTTTGGTATAGCACAGGGAAATTTTTTTGATACTCTGTGATAAACCATAAAGAAAAAGAATATAAAAAAAGGATGTGGATAGGTGTATAACTGAGTTACTTTGCTGTATGGCAGAGATTAGCACAACATTTTAAATCAACTATACTTCAGTCAAAAAAAAATTAGAAATAGAAAAATTTAGCATTTACAAAAAGATGTCACTTTTGTATCTTTTTTTTTTTTTTTTTACCTCTTACTAAATGATATTATTACCCATTCCAGTATTATTGCCTAGAGAATTCCATGGACAGAGGAGCCTGGCAGACGATATACAGTCCACAGAGTCTCTAAGAGTTGGACACACTGAAGTGACTTAGTATGCATGCACACAAGTGATATTATTCATCTAAACAAGGCTGAAAACTAGAAAAAACAGTGTGATATAAAAGAAAAGATACATTAACCCCGTAATTCAATTATGCTTCTTATAATCAGGTTTTATAGGTAAGTCTCAGAATAACATTTCTTCAGCAGGCTTCAGATCAGTCGCTCATTCGTGTCCGACTCTTTGCGACCCCATGAATTGCAGCACGCCAGGCCTCCCTGTATATCACCATCTCCCGGAGTTCACTCAGACTCATGTCCATCGAGTCAGTGATGCCATCCAGCCATCTCATCCTCTGTCGTCCCCTTCTCTTCTTGCCCTCAATCCCTCCCAGCATCAGAGTCTTTTCCAATGAGTCAACTCTGTGTGTGAGGTGGCCAAAGTACTGGAGTTTCAGCTTTAGCATCATTCCTTCCAAAGAAATCCCAGGGCTCATCTCCTTCAGAATGGACTGGTTGGATCTCCTTGCAGTCCAAGGGACTCTCAAGAGTCTTCTCCAACACCACAGTTCAAAAGCATCAATTCTTCGGCACTCAGCCTTCTTCACAGTCCAACTCTCACATCCATACATGACCACAGGAAAAACCATAGCCTTGACTAGATGGACCTTTGTTGGCAAAGTAATGTCTCTGCTTTTGAATATGCTATCTAGGTTGGTCATAACTTTCCTTCCAAGCACTAAGCGTCTTTTAATTTCATGGCTGCAGTCACCATCTGCAGTGATTTTGGAGCCTAGAAAAATAAAGTCTGACACTGTTTCCCCATCTATTTGCCATGAAGTGATGGGACCAGATGCCATGATCTTAGTTTTCTGAATGTTGAGCTTTAAGCCAACTTTTTCACTCGCCTCTTTCACCTTCATCAGGAGGCTTTTTAGTTCTTCTTCACTTTCTGTCATAAGGGTGGTGTTATCTGCATATCTGAGGTTATTGATATTTCTCCCGGCAATCTTGATTCCAGCTTGTGTTTCTTCCCATCCAGCGTTTCTCATGATGTACTCTGCATATAAGTTAAATAAACATGGTGACAAAATACAGCCTTGATGTACTCCTATTCCTATTTGGAACCAGTCTGTTGTTCCATGTCCAGTTCTAACTGTTTCTTCCTGACCTGCATACAAATTTCTCAAGAGGCAGATCAGGTGGTCTGGTATTCTCATCTCTTTCAGAATTTTCCACAGTTTATTGTGATTCACACAGTCAAAGGCTTTGGCATAGTCAACAAAGCAGAAATATATGTTTTTCTGGAACTCTCTTGCTTTTTCCATGATCCGGCGGATGTTGGCAATTTGATCTCTGGTTCCTCTGCCTTTTCTAAAACCAGCTTGAACATCAGGAAATTCACAGTTCACATATTGCTGAAGCCTGGCTTGGAGAATTTTAAGCATTACTTTACTAGGGTGTAAGATGAGTGCAATTGTGTGGTAGTTTGAGCATTCTTTAGCATTGCCTTTCTTTGGGATTGGAATGAAAACTGACCTCAGCAGGCTTAGAAATTAATAATCCAAATTAAATGGGAGAGTCAGTGTTCTTTAAGAAGAATAAAAATGGAATGACTTCCATGTAATAGTTAGCATGAGGGAGAAGTTGGGGGACTTCCCTGGTGGTCCAGTGGCTAAGACTCCACGTTCCCAATGCAGGGCTCCTGGGTTTAATCCCTGGTCAGGGAACAAGATCACTCATGCCACAGCAAAAATTGAAGATCCAGTGTGCTGCGACTAAGGCCTGGCACAGCCAAATAAATAAACATTAAAAAAAAGAAGAATCTGGAATCCATTCATAACATAGGGAACAAGGGAATTCTCTATAAGAATTTGGCAATAAGGAGTTCATGGTCTGAGCCACAGTCAGCTCCTGGTCTTGTTTTTGCTGACTGTATAGAGCTTCTCCATCTTTGGCTGCAAAGAATATAATCAATCTGATTTCGGTGTTGACCATCTGGTGATGTCCATGTATAGAGTCTTCTCTTGTGTTGTTGGAAGAGGGTGTTTGTTATGACCAGTGCATTTTCTTGGCAAGACTCTATTAGTCTTTGCCCTGCTTCATTCCGTATTCCAAGGCCAAATTTGCCTGTTATTCCAGGTGTTTCTTGACTTCCTACTTTTGCATTCCAGTCCCCTATAATGAAAAGGACATCTTTTTTGGGTGTTAGTTTTACAACATCTTGTAGGTCTTCATAGAACCGTTCAACTTCAGCTTGTTCAGCATTACTGGTTGGGGCATAGACTTGGATTACTGTGATATTGAATAGTTTGCCTTGGAAACGAACAGAGATCATTCTGTCATTTTTGAGATTGCATCCAAGTACTGCATTTCGGACTCTTTTGTTGACCATGATGGCTACTCCATTTCTTCTGAGGGATTCCTGCCCACAGTAGTAGATATAATGGTCATCTGAGTTAAATTCACCCATTCCAGTCCATTTCAGTTCACTGATTCCTAGAATGTTGACATTCACTCTTGTCATCTCTTGTTTGACCACTTCCAATTTGCCTTGATTCATGGACCTGACATTCCAGGTTCCTATGCAATATTGCTCTTTACAGCATCGGACCTTGCTTCTATCATCAGTCACATCCACAGCTGGGTATTCTTTTTGCTTTGGCTCCATTCCTTCATTCTTTCTGGAGTTATTTCTCCACTGATCTCCAGTAGCTGGAAAAGGTCAATTTTCATTCCAATCCCAAAGAACGGCAATGCCAAAGATTCCTCAAACTACCACACAATTGCACTCATCTTACACCCTAGTAAAGTAATGGTCAAATTCTCCAAGCCAGGCTTCAGCAATATGTTAACCGTGAATTTCCTGATGTTCAAGCTGGTTTTAGAAAAGGCAGAGGAACCAGAGATCAAATTGCCAACATCCGCCGGATCATGGAAAAAGCAAGAGAGTTCCAGAAAAACATATATTTCTGCTTTGTTGACTATGCCAAAGCCTTTGACTGTGTGAATCACAATAAACTGTGGAAAATTCTGAAAGAGATGAGAATACCAGACCACCTGATCTGCCTCTTGAGAAATTTGTATGCAGGTCAGGAAGCAATAGTTAGAACTGGACATGGAACAACAGACTGGTTCCAAATAGGGAAAGGAGTATATCAAGGCTGTATTTTGTCACCATGTTTATTTAACTTATATGCAGAGTACATCATGAGAAACGCTGGACGGGAAGAAACACAAGCTGGAATCAAGATTGCTGGGAGAAATATCAATAACCTCAGATATGCAGATAACACCACCCTTATGACAGAAAGTGAAGAGGAACTAAAAAGCCTCCTGATGAAGGTGAAAGAGGCGAGTGAAAAAGTTGGCTTAAAGCTCAACATTCAGAAAACTAAGATCATGGCATCCGGTCCCATCACTTCATGGCAAATAGATGGGGAAACAGTGTCAGACTTTATTTTTCTAGGCTCCAAAATCACTGCAGATGGTGACTGCAGCCATGAAATTAAAAGACGCTTACTCCTTGGAAGGAAAGTTATGACCAACCTAGATAGCATATTCAAAAGCAGAGACATTACTTTGCCAACAAAGGTCCATCTAGTCAAGGCTATGGTTTTTCCTGTGGTCATGTATGGATGTGAGAGTTGGACTGTGAAGAAGGCTGAGTGCCGAAGAATTGATGCTTTTGAACTGTGGTGTTGGAGAAGACTCTTGAGAGTCCCTTGGACTACAAGGAGATCCAACCAGTCCATTCTGAAGGAGATGAGCCCTGGGATTTCTTTGGAAGGAATGATGCTAAAGCTGAAACTCCAGTACTTTGGCCACCTCACACAAAGAGTTGATTCATTGGAAAAGACTGATGCTGGGAGGGATTGGGGGCAAGAGGAGAAGGGGACGACAGAGGATGAGATGGCTGGATGGCATCACTGACTTGATGGACATGAGTCTCAGTTAACTCCGGGAGTTGGTGATGGACAGGGAGGCCTGGCGTGCTGCAATTCATGGGGTCGCAAAGAGTCGGACATGACTGAGCGACTGATCTGATCTGATCTCTATAAGAACAATTAAAAATAATCAGAAATAATAGAAAAACAAAAAACTTTACAAGTCAGAATCCAAATATGCACTATAAAATGTGTAAAGGTGTTCAAAAATTGGAGGGAAGGAAGAAGAAGAATTCATTTGCCCTTGACTCTAGAACATTCTTCTTTGAGTGGTACAGGTGTTATGATGCCGGTACCATAAGGAAGAAAGGCACTATGGTTTGACTGAGCTTCTTTTCTACAAAAGGTCACTGACCCTGAAGGGCCATCTCTGGAAATTCAGATACATACTCCTTCCCTTGTCACTCCTGACTTAGAGGTTGCCAACCATGGGGAATCACTATCCATTACTGGTTTCCCTTAACTCTGCCCACATTTTTGTAAAAGATTACTTTATTAAACTCTCTCCAATCTCCTCTTTTGAGAGTTTCTGCTTGTACCCTGACATCAAGAGAAAGAGAGTTAGACAATACTTCAAATTCCATTTAGGTTCCACCCAGAGATGAGTGGAGGCCCATGAGGTGAGTGTGAGATGAAATGAGAAACACAAATCTCCCCTTCCTTCTCTCAGGTTCAGTCCCATGTCCACAAGCCTCTCACACTGTGCTCATCTTATGCCACATACGATTCTAGTGTTTGTTAATTTGTTTTGGGGCCAAATGGCCCTTATACACAAACATACTACCTTGGGTTTAGGTGAATAAACGAGATCAATTCCCATAGTCAGTATTAACTCACTTAGAATGACTGTACAAGTTATAGAAATGCTCCTTTTCTGTATCTTGGTGAAAAGAACAGCCTCACTGGAGGGAGTGATCTCCCACTCGCCCCTCTGGAGACCTTGTGAGGGCAAGGGACAGCCTCCACCCCACATTCAATGGCCCTGCTTATCTGTCTGCCAGAGGAAAGATTGGTTATGTTGGACTTACTGAGACACCATTCAGTCTAGAGCTCTACAGCCTGTTAAAATAAAATACTGAACTTTAAATAGCCTCCAAACCACAGTATAATCAACCAAATCAACCTGGGCTTCTCATGTTGGGTCATGAGAAGGGACTTAAATGTTTCCACATGATACCAACACATTTTAACAAAAGCCCAAATCTAGGCATAAAGCTTATCCACTAATGGTTAATTCTGTTTTTCATAGAAACACCTCTCCAGATGTTCAAGACAGCTCAGTGGTAAGAAGCATTGCCTCTCCTCCCCTCTCCCTCCCCCGCCCAATCCACTTCCATTTTGGCTTCCTTTCTCTCACTTGCCCTGTGCCAGGACCCTTCCACATCTGCCCAGAGGCAGCTACAGTGTTTGTCCACACCCTGCTTCCAAAAGCCCCTGTGAACTGTGATTTAGCTATTTGATTTCAAATCTCCCCATTTTGGGTTCTTCCCAACCCAGGGATCGAACCCACCTCTCCCGCATTGCAGGCGGATTCTTTACCAGGTGAGCCACAAGGAAAGCCCAAGAATACTGGAGTGCGTAGCTTTTGAGGTAGCGATTATTTTAGAATAGAGAGATGAAATGCTTTGTCCTAAATGACACATCCAGGATAAGGTTTGAACCTGGAACCAGCTCATGCTAGCTCCTCAGTACCACAGTGGACCAATCAACCAATGATAAGTAGGTTCATTGACCTTTAATAAAAAATAAAATGATGTTATAAGAAACCAAACATGCTGTGAAAATCACTCTCTGGTGGATAATTGCATAACAGAACATTTGTGGTACTGGAAAAGAAAAATTTAAAGTATTGCAAATAGTAGCTATTAAGAAAATTGGAAACACAGCACTCATGATTTTATCTAAGTTGAAAGTACGCGCAAAAATTCAGCAGTGCCTTTGGTCTGATTGTATTCTTTTCATGATCTGTCACTTCCTTCAGGCAAATATTAACAAAAGTCTCCTACAGCATCTCCTTAAAAAGTGGTTTACCCAGTAGATTCTTGAAATTCTATATAAGAGCACTGGAGGCTAATGAACTGTTTGCTTGCCTTATTAAACTCTTAATTCTCCCTGCTAGGCACAATTCTGATGTTTATAAATCTTAATTTGTTCAGTCTTCGCCAAATATAGGCTGGCTTCATGTACTTGGAAATGTGTGCAAGCTAAGTCGCTTCAGTTGCATCCGACTCTTTGTGACCCTATAAACTGTAACAACCTGCCAGGCTCCTTGGTCCATGGGATTCTCTAGACAAGAATACTGGAGTTGGGTTGCCATGCCCTCCTCCAGGGGACCTTACCAACCCAAGGATCCAAGTTATCTCTTACGTCTCCTGCATTGGCAGGCAGATTCTTTACCACTAGCGCCACCTGGGAAGCCCTCATGGGAGAAGGTAATGGCACCCCACTCCAGTACTCTTGCCTGGCAAATCCCATGGATAGGGGAGCCTGGTAGGCTCCATGGGGTCGCGAAGAGTCGGACACGACTGAATGACTTCGCTTTCACTTTTCACTTTCATGCACTGGAGAAGGAAATGGCAGCCCACTCCAGTGTTCTTGCCTGGAGAATCCCAGGGACAGGGGAGCCTGGTGGGCTGCCGTCTATGGGGTCGCACAGAGTCGGACACGCTGAAGCGACTTAGCAGCAGCAGCAGCAAACTGAATGGGCCTCTGATTCTGTACATTTTATGCTATTCTTTTATTTCGATTTCTCTTTTCTCTTAAAAAAAGTTCCTTAAATTTGCTACTTAATTCTTCCTTTTTTTTGATTCTTCTCAAATCCTTATTCACTTCCTCAAAAATAAAATTAGAGCCATTCCCCAAGGGTTCTTGCCTGATTCTGTGTCCGTAATTCAATTTTAAATAAGCAGTCTCTTGTGTAAATTCTCATGTCCTGACTCCCTAGAACAAGCTACTCTCTCTTCTCTGTCTGTATCATTCTTATTTTGCATGTCACCAATTTTTTTCTGATACATGTTCATTTATCTTTTTCTCACTTTTTGCTCCACTCTTATGGTCCTTTCATTGCTTCTGCCCTTTTGGTTAGCAGGACTATGTAGCCCAACTACCATATGACCTAGCAATTCCACTCCTAGGTATATATCTGAAAGAACCTCAAAACTGATTTAAGAAGATTACGTGCACCCCAATGTTCACAGCAGCATCACTTACACTTGCCAAGATATGGAAGCAACCTAAGAGTCCATCAACAGATGGATAAAGAACATGTGGTACATATACACAGTGAATACTACTCAGCCATAAAGCAGAATGAAATTCTGCCATTTCCAGCAACATGGATGGACCTGGAGAGCGCTGAACTGAGATAAGTCCTACAGAGAAGGACAAATACTGTATGATACCACTTACATGTACACTCTAAAAAAATACAATACACTAGTGAACAAAACATAAAAGAAGCAGACTCACAGAGAACAAACTAGCAGTTACCAGTGGAAAGAGCAGGGGAGCTACACAGGGGTCAGGAGGCGGGACATACAAACTATTGGGTACGAGAGAGACCACAAGGATGAATTGTACAACATGGGCAATGCAGCCAATATTGTGTAATAAATGTAAAAGGAATGTAACCTTTAAAAATTGTATAAAAATAAAAACTAAAGAAGCTCTTAAAAAAGAAGCCTGGGTAGCCCATTCCTGCTTCTCATTTTCTAAATGAGAGCAATTTAAATATGATCTAAATTAAAGAAAGTATTGATTTTAAGCCCAGTCCCCTTTTCCTGTCTCTTCTTCCCCCAGGGTTGGAGGCTTGGCTCCTGTTAACTTATGAAAACTTTGTTTCTTCCTAGCTGTTCATGAGTTACGTATTTTAATAATAAAGCAATGATCTACTAAGTTATAATGTTTCTCAGAGTTCTGTGAGTCCCTTGAGCAAATTAATCGAACTTGAGGATGAGGAGGAGTAAAAGGTTGGGAACTTCTACAGTCAGCCAGTCAGCAATACAAGTAATAACCCAGGCTTATAACTGGCATCTGAAGTAGGTCAGTGTGGCAGTCTTACCGGATTGAACCCTCAGCCTATGGAATCTGATGCTATCTCTGGGTAAACTGCCAGAATTGAGTTGAATTCTTGGGGACCCTGCTGGAGTCTGAGAATTGTTTGCTGGTACTAGGGATCATGCCCTGCCATCTGATACACATGTTGGAACTGGGTCCAGGACGCTATTTTAAACACTTAAATGTGAGAGCCTAGAACTATGAAATTCTTAGAAGAAAACACAGGCACACATCTTTGTGGATCTGGATTAGGCAATGCTTTCTTATATGAAAGCAAAAGCACAAGAAAAAATACAAAAGAAAAATAGTATATTGGAGTTCATCAAAGAGTCAAACTTTTGTATTTCAAAGGACACCATCAAGAAAGTAAAAAGGCAATTCACAGAATGGGAGAAAATATTTGTAGATCAAACATCTGATAAAGGACTTGTATCTAGAATACATAAAGAACTCTTACAAGTTAATAATAAAAGGCAAATAATCCAATTAAAAATGGACAAAGAATAAACAGATACTTTTCAAAGGAAGATAGACAAAAGACATAGACAAATGAAGATAGGCACATGAAACGATGCTTGACATCATTAGCCACCAGGGAAATGCAAATAAAAACCACAGGGAGACAGTACTTCAAGCCAACTAGGATAGCTATAAAGTGTCAGACAGTAACAAGTGTTAGCAAGGATGGGTAGAAACTGGAACCCTCATACACTGCTGATGGGAAAATGATGCAATCACTTTGGAAAACAGTCTAGCAGATCCTCAAATGGTTAACTTGAGGATCTTATGATTCAGGAACTGTAATCTTAGATATACATCTAAGAAAAATGAAAACATATGTTCACACAAAAACTTGTACATGGATGTTCATAGAAGCATTGCAAAAGTGAAAAGAGCTCAAGTATTCATCAACTGATAAGTTGATACATAAAATGTGGTATATCCATATAGCAGAATATTACTTGGCAATAAAATACTACTTGGCAAAAAAATAAAAATACATGCTACAACAAAAAGACATTATGCTAAATGAACAAAGCCAGTCAGAAGGACTGCATTATTGTATGATTACACTTATGTGAAGTATCCAAAATAAGGAAAGTTGCGGACAAGTGAGGTAGGGGAAGGGAATGGTAAGTAGCTGCTAGTTGGTACCAGCTTTCTTTTTATGGTGATAAAAATGTTCTAAAGTTGATTGCAGTGATGGTTGCATAGTTTTGTTTATATAACACACCAATGAATTGGGTGAACTGTATCACATATGAATTCTGTCTTAATAAAACTATTAAAATAAGAAAAAATGAATAAATTTTAAAAAACATTAATTATTTGAAAACAAGTTCTTAAATTCTTTAAAAACAAGTTCTGGAGACATTTCTTTGCATTGAATCTCAAGCCAATGTGAAGTACTGCTTGACGTTACACTAGAAAGCTGGAGGAAGCTTAAGGAAAAAGGTAAACAGAATATAATTGAAAACTACCTCTCACATCACAAAATATTCTTATTCTCAACGGCAAGATTTTCTTTCTCATTTTTCTTACTCAAGCTTGTGAAGTTTAAGAAATCAGAAGAAAAGATAGGATTGTAGAAATGCTATTTCATCATGGTGTGGGGCAAAAAGACTTTTATATCAGGCAGACCTGTGTTCAAATCTGGACTCAGCTCATGTGGCACAACAAATGACAAAGTTGTTCATCTGACTGGAGGGTTATAGCTGAGGAACACTGCTGAAATCCCTTTTCTCATACATAGTTCCAGAATAATAACTGGGTAATAGTTTCTTAGCTAGCTAGTATTTATTGACTTTATTTTTTGAGACCAGTATCCAGAGATTTCTTTGGGAGAAATAGCCTTCTCAATTCCTGTACTTTTGGTGTATTTGAATGAATTTCTGATTTTCCATATATGTGCCTGTAGCATGGTTAATCAGCACATTCCGTGGTTTGGGGATGGGGACAAGTCAAATATAGCCACTGGAATTAAGCTTATGATCTCTGTTTGGACTGTTAAAGCAGAGCTCTCTTTGCTGCTGCTTAACTGAATCTGACAGTGTAAATATTTGGAACTGCTCAACCTTTATTACACATTCACAGCCTGAAAGTGTGGGGAGCATGGAGACAATAGAGTGGAGAGATGAAGAGGGGCTGGGTCTTAGGGACATCATATATGGCTCTTGTTAGAAGCATATCAACAATAGTCCCAGACCTTTCAGTTACATAAGTTCATCATTTGTTGTTAAGCTTAAACAAGTATAAATTGACTTTTTGGTCACCTACACCCAAATGATTCTTACAAGTAGCATTATCTCCTGGCTAGTTACTATGGCTGTGTAACAAATGACCCCCAAACTGTGCTTTAAAATGAGAAAATTTCACGGTTTAAAAGAAAAAAACATTTATTTTGCCACAGTCTGGGCAAGGATTAGAGGGGGTAGGTTATTGTTTCTCTATTTGATATCAACTGTGGTGGTTTGAACACTAAAGGTTGGAATCATTTAAAGGCTTGTCCACTTATATGTTAGGTGCCTGGCTGGGAAGACTCAGATGGGACTAGAAGTTGGGGTTACTTTCTCTTTCTAATTCTTTCTCCCTCCTTCTCTTGGTAATTCTCTCTTCCTCCTTCCTCCCTCTCTTCCTGCGATTTCTGCATGGTAGCTTCAGGATGGCAAAGTTCTTCCATGTCAGTAGAAGGCTTCCAAGGGAGAAAACTCTGGGAGAAGTTCTAGCCTTTTTTATGACTTAGCCTCAGTAGTCATGCAGAGACATCTACCACAGTCCAAGGCCCACCCAGATTCAAGAGGAGCAAACACAGATGGAGAAATGTCAACATCACACTGTAGAAAGAACACACGGTTGGGATACACTGGTATGGCCATCTTTGAAAATAACTTTGGCCATACTATGTGGGATATTTGTAAAGATTAAATGACACATTTTTCAGAAGACCATATTACAAAGATGTACTATAGAACCAAAGACCTGAGTAGGCTGAGGGACTCTAAGGAGAACACTGTGAACTGGAAATAATTCGGTGGCCCAAGACAGGAAAATGCTAGAGAGAAGAGACAGAAGAGGACAATGAGTGGAAAATGTAATTACCCAAGTTTCACCATGTTGAGCTTTAAGGGCAATGTACACAGAAACTTGGAAAAGGAAATGTGAAAATGACATTTACGTCATAAATCTATTGTTGTTTATACATATGCTACTATTTCTGATGAAAATTGTCTATTTTCTTATATTAGCAGTCATGCTTGAGTAATAAGAGAGGGTGACAAATGGTGCTAGCTTCTTATCTTAGTTTGAAATTCCAATGACTGAAGTTTTAACTCTATTAATCCCACAACTGGAACCAACTTTATTTTTTTATTTTTTTTAAATTTTATTTTATTTTTAAACTTTACATAATTGTATTAGTTTTGCCAAATATCAAAATGAATCCACCACAGGTATACATGTGTTCCCCATCCTAAACCCTCCTCCCTCCTCCCTCCCCACACCATCCCTCTGGGTCGTCCCAGTGCACTAGCCCCAAGCATCCAGTATCGTGCATCGAACCTGGACTGGCAACTCGTTTCTTACATGATATTTTACATGTTTCAATGTCATTCTCCCAAATCTTCCCACCCTCTCCCTCTCCGACAGAGTCCATAAGACTGTTCTATACATCAGTGTCTCTTTTGCTGTCTCGTACACCGGGTTATTGTTACCATCTTTCTAAATTCCATATATATGCGTTAGTATACTGTATCCAAAAATATATCTTCAGTGCTTTTTTAGAAGTCAAATAAGTATTTTGGAAGTTAAGACCATAAAATTAAAGTTACAGTGTGTAAGCCAATGTCCCATAAAATATGAATCAGATTATTGATCAAGATGAGAACAGAAGCATAAAATGGAAAAAGCCATGGCAAACATAAATTTACTGATGAGGCAATTGCAACTAAATTGATTAACTAAGTCACAGTGATGAAGAGAGTCCCCTTTAGATTCAAAGTTTAAAATATTCCAAAGGGGGATGTCCCTGGTGGTACAGTGGCTAAGACTCCATGCTCCAATGCAGGGGGCCAGTGTTCAATCCTTGGTCGGAAAACTATATCCCACATGCTCCAACTAAAAAAAGACCCTACACAGCTCAACAAAGATTGAAGAAACCAAGTTCCACAACTAGGACCAAGCACAGCCAAATAAATAAATACAAATATTTAAAAAAGTAAAATATTCCAAAGGAATTAGCCTTCCAAATTTGTAAGTTATTTTTCCTCCTGTAAATATCAATTTTTTTCATGGACAAAATGAGGGAATTGGATTAGAGATTCTTGATTTTTGTGGGGAGGTTGCCAGAATCCTTTCATAATCTCTGGACCCTCTCACAGAAAATGCACAGACACAAACATTTTCCATATAATATAAAGGGTACAGCTTCTAAGTCTAGGTTTAAAACTCTTGGACCCCTTGGTTTCTCTATCTTCTTCTAAATTCTGTGATTGAGGACAGCTGATTTTGTGAAACTTTGATACTTCCAGCTTTGTAAGGACTCCAAGGCCTCCTTGAGTTCATCGTCAATTCTCGGACCCAGGACCAGCTTCTTGAGGTGTTACCTGAGCAGTCACATGTGACCCTGTGCTCAGAAGAGCCTCATACCTAGTTTAACACTCTACTGTTGCAATCTTGATGTTCTTAATTATTTCTGGACAGAGAGTCCTATATTTTCATTTTGTACTGGGCCCCACAAAGGACATAATGTTCCTGCTCTGGCCACCCTCTGAGTCTCAACACTTCCTTTTCATGTTCCTGAGATGTGATCATCCAGTCTCTGTGTGAACTCATAGAGCAAGGAGGAACTCCATAGTTTTCGAGGTAGACAGGCAGATCAGACATTTGTTTTTATGTTGTGCAGAGATCTACCTCTCTATAACTGTATCCACTGATCTCAGTTTTCCACATCTTGAGTGACATGGGTTTTTCAACTTGAGAATATCTTACAAATTTTAAGACAGGGAGCATTCCCTGCCACCTTCGAAGAACTCTAATAAATTAAGGAAATGAATCTTGCCTTCTTTGATTATCCATGGGAAAAAAAAAAAAAAGGCTATAGAAAGCTCATTTGAAGGTCTTCCCTGGTGGTCCAGTGGCTAAGATTCCACGGTCCCAACACAGGGGCCCAGGTCTGATCCCTAGTCAGGGAACTGGATGCCACAACTAAGAGCTTACATGTTGGAGCGAAAAATCCCACATGTCACAACGAAAGATCTTGCATGCTGCAACAAAGACTGAAGATCATGCCTGCTGCAACTAAAAGCTGATGCAGCCAAATAAATAAATAAATATGTTTTTTAAGAAGAAAGCTCACATGATATGAAAGGTCACCAGAAAGGGCCACATATGAAAAGGAAATAAAATGATTACAGGATTGACATTGTAGGTTGAAAATTCAGGAGAAAATGAAACATGAACAGCAGAGCTTGTGCTTCTGAAATGAAAACAAGCCAGAGGGTTTTTTTTTGGGGGGGGGGAGGGGGGAATCATAAAAAATCCCCAAAGAATGAACTAAGCTAATACAACGTGTTTCATTTTGAAACTGGTAGTATTAAGGAACAGATCTCTTTCCTGGTAAGAGAATGACACAGTTTGGGTTATTTCTGGGGTTCTTGTTTTTAAATAAATATCTTAAACAAGCAAATAACATGGATAAATAGGCTTTAGTATCACTGTATCCAAATATGGGTATTTGCTATGTGTCCTGACAGAGTATGACCTTCCCAGGGAGAAACTTACATTTTATTTCCATGTGTTTTGTTCATATGTGCTCTGGTATATAGTATAGTGTTTGGCACATAGAAAGCTGTCTGTAAATCTCTGATTCTGTAGTGTATGTTTCTGGGTCTGTGGCATGGGTGGTCAAAGATGATTCTCCATGTTGGGAGATGGGCCTCCGTCAAGAGTCCTGTCTTGACCATCACACAGCTAATGACTGCCTTCACTGGGCATCAGTTCTGACCACACAGGAGGCAGGCAGAGTGCAGGTGCTCAAGGGAGGTGCTGGAGATGACATTTTCCTTTTCGTATGGTCTTTATTACAAAGAGAAAGACAGGATCTATGTTTTCTTTCCCTCCATATAAAGGCATAGCTTTATCACTATAGACACAAAGGTGATCTAGAAACAACTAAACTCAGAAAACTAGCATCCAAAGGACAGTTGACAGCAACTCTACAAAGCAAAATGGGCTGGCTTAAATAACTCTATCCGACAAGCCAACTCATTCGATTGTCAGGAGGTAAAATGTGCAGCTCACCTTTTCTGCAGCCCCAACCAGGAGACCAGCTTGCACAAAATCACATGTTTGGCAGAAGTCGTGTTGTTTTGTGGCATAGGTGATTGGCAACACTTGCCCTGAAATATTCCAGGTCAAAACTGTTCTGTAGGACTCTCAGATGTCAACAGTACACTTGTCCAGACCTAGAGAATTCAATTAGTGAATTGTCAACACACAATAAAAGAAGTCTTGGGTATTATTAATCAGCTATTGCTAAGCTGTTACAATACCAAGCAGTCCCTCAGTAGTTTCAGATGTTTCAACAACATAGGTTTCCTTCTTGCTTGATGCTTTTGAACTATGGTGTTGGAGAAGACTCTTGAGAGTCCCTTGGACTGCAAGGAGATCCAACCAGTCCATTCTGAAGGAGATCAGCCCTGGGATTTCTTTGGAAGGAATGATGCTAAAGCTGAAACTCCAGTACTTTGGCCACCTCATGCGAAGAGTTGACTCATTGGAAAAGACCCTGATGCTGGGAGGGATTGGGGGCAGGAGGAGAAGGGGATGACAGAGGATGAGATGGCTGGATGGCATCACTGACTCGATGGATGTGAGTCTCAGTGAACTCCGGGAGTTGGTAATGGACAGGGAGGCCTGGCGTGCTGCGATCCATGGGGTCGCAGAGAGTCGGACACAACTGAGTGACTGATCTGATCTGATCTGTGCTATTGTCTTTGTGGGTCACTTGCTTCTCTGATTCTTACTTTATCCATTCCAGGCCCTCCCCCTCATGGGGAAGATATGGACCCTCTCTGGACATACTGATCTTATCACAGAAGTAAAAGAACATTGACTGAAACTTGCAGGGTTCTTGAAAGACTTTGCTGGATACAGGTGCACTTCATTTCCCTTGACATAGAACTGACGACATGCCTCTCCAAAGTGTTTCTGGAGAGATACTTTGAACTACAAACTAATTTGCACCATCTTCAATTTATGCATTTCAAAATAACTTTTTAAAAATTGAAGTATAGTTGATTTACAATATCAACTACTAGCTTCAGGTGTACAGCTCGGTGATTCAGTAATGTATATATATATTCTTTCTCAGATTCTTTTCCCTTGTAGGAAAATAATCTCTTTTTTGTTATAAAACTTCCCATTTTAAAACTTATACATTAAGTCTGGCCAGAAACTTGTTCCCCCTTTACTCTTGTTTCCAGCTACTTATTAATGATTTTACCATTTAAAACATTTTAATGCATTTTATTTTTTATTAGCTATCATATGGGTAAAAATATAAGAGTATGCAGTGTAGTCTCCTTCTCCCCATGGTAGCCTGGCCATCCAATTCCCCCACAGGCAACTGGCATTATTAAGTTTCTTTTCTATTCTTTTTCAATCTTTTGCATAAGCATGAACAATGAAATCGCAAGTCATTTCCATTTTCCTAAGAATGGGGTTATTAGTACCATTGCTTTGCGAGTGTTTGTGAGGGGAGGCATGTAGCCCTGTTTTCCCTTCTATAACTTTTTGCTTTGATCTCCCATCTTCTGACTCAGGAATTAGCCCTGAGCTGTCAGTGACCCATTACCATTGCATTTTTCATCCCTGTCCCAAGAGAGCATAGCTCACAATGTTACAGTCTTTTCATGAAGCCACAATAAAGCAAATATTACTGTACTGGGGCAGGACCTCTCCAAGTTATTTTCCATCCCTTCCTCAAATACCATTAATCTTCAAAGTCACCGTGGCAAAAAGTTTTTCTGGGAAGATATCAAGAGATAAAAACTTTAGCCTGTCCCTTACTCAAGTTGGTGGGATCTGTCTCTTCTTTTCCTCTCTCCTCTACTATGGGAAAGAACATTGTTCTTTAAAAAGTTCATTACCAAACAGTGATTCAGATCTCCTAAACTTTCTCATGAAGAGAGCTTTCTGCTTTTCATTGCTCCCCATTTGTCCTCATCAGCGATGGAAGAAAGTTCTTGAGTGGATCTGAGGGAAGATTTGACTTAGAGAAGAATTTTACCACTGGGTTATTGACTAGGTTCCATTATTTTGTGCGCTCAGGACTCACTCACTTCCTTTTCTATTCCTTCTTCCTTCTAGAAACTATCCTGTCTTCCTTTTTATCCACAAGGTTGATTTCAGAGTGGCCATGTTGGTTCAAGTGCAGGGTTGTTTTTTTTTTTTTTTTTTGAACCATTTTGAAAGTCTTTATTGAATTTGTTACAATGTTGCTTCTGCTTCATGTTTTCATTTTTTGGCCACAAGGCAAGTGGGATCTTAGCTTCCAAACCAAGGATTGAGCCCATACCCCTGTACTGGAAGGTAAAGTCAACCACTGGACAGCCAGGGAAGGCCTTCAAATATAGTTTAGACCCTGGCCACAAATAATTGGTTCAGAGGTGTACACTAGATGCAGGTTGGGCCAACAGAGTTTTTCCCCAAGAAATTTGGATTTTGATATGAGACTCACGTCAGCCTCTTTCCAGATCACTGAACCTACCAGTAACATGGAAAATTCTTCGGGTTACTTTTGGTGTTATAGGGATGAAAGAAAGATGTAGATGGTCTGAAGAGAGGTCAAAAAGAAAAACAGAGATAAGATGGAGAGCTACTGACAGCATTCCTGTTCCTGGCTGCAGCTGTTTCTGCCCCTGCTTTCTAGGAGACATCTTACTCTTCTTTGGAATAAGCTATCAATATTTCAGGTTACTTTCAACCAGAATCTAACAAATACTGAGGGGGTGTGGCAGCATCCACCAGCCTGGCTTTCTATTGGGTAAGGCTTTGAGATCTACCTCCAGTTCCCTACATATAGCATTTTATCCCCTCTGCCAGGTAGAGTTTATACTCTTTCAAAAACTTACCTCTTCGGATCATGTTTCTAAACAAAATATTTACCTGAAATAATTTTTCTTTTATAAATGTTGAATTACATTAGACTATCATTGACTTCTTATGAGGCAGGAAAAAATGTTGTTTGGGATTTTTGACTTATATGTTTTTTAATCTAAGTATTTCCCCTTCTCCTTTTCAAGCAAAACCTCAGCAGTGTTCTGACAAAAGCTAAGAGTCTTGCACATGTAAAAACTGAGCCCCAAAGGAGGTGATACTAAGTATTTCTTAGGAAATTTATCAAAGCTAAATAGGAATGCTCCACCCTACCCCAAGGGATTCAGAAATAGATGAAAATTTATTTACCAGGAAGAGCCCTTGAGAGATGACATGATCCCAGGAAAAATGTGGAAATCATGTGTCTGGGCAGAAAGGAAGCCATAGATATCCTTGCTGATATTTGCATGCCCCAGAGAGGCAAGGCAAGTACAGAAAGATGCCAAACTCCTACTCATGTCAGGAAGAAGATTAGAAAACAGCTAGATAAAAAGGGCCTGTGAGGAAAGGATGGGGCATCTCAACCCCAACCTGTGGAGATCATTCCCACAACCATAACTGCAGCTGTCTCTGTGGATGTGCTGGAGACAGGACCGGCGGGCAAGATGCCACCACCTCCACCAGTCCACCCAACGCCTTAGCTTCGTTGCAGGCCCCACTTAAGACAAACCTTGGGAAAGGGATACTCTAAATTGGTAAGAGAAAATTTCTACCACTCTACAGAATTTAAGCCAGAAAGAGAAATTAAATGGAATGATCAAAAAAAAAAAAAAAATGAAGGTATATTTTGTGCTCACTTGAGTTTTTGATCTGAGATTCATACATGGCTGCTTGTTATTATAGTGATTTGCTTTATATTTAGGGCCAACAATGCATTCCCAGACACAACTATATTCAGTTAAAATCTGTAGTGAAAATCTGAGAAACTTGTTTGTTCTGTTCATAATAGCTCTTGAGCACTGGCGTTGTGTCAAGTTGTGCTAAGGACTTTAAATTCATTATTACATTCAACATTCATAATAATTTTAAAGGGTAGAAATTCTTACTGTTAGTATTTCATAGACATAGAAAAATGGGTCTTTGAGAGGATAAAACCTTGCTCATTTAGGAATTATAAAGGAGTCTATCCTATTTGTAGCAACTGCTTCTGTCAAGGGACTATTGGGATGGAATATCTATGCCAGAATAAGAGTTCTCCAGGGATTCCAAAGTAACTACACAGTCTATGAAGCCAAGATCACCATTAAATAGCTTTTATAAATTGTTCATTAGCATGGAAGGCATTCAGTGAGGGCCAACTTGAAGCAGAAGCTGTGCCAGAAACTTGGGTTAACAATGGCATCCACCCCTTCAAACAGACCTGGTCTGCTAAAAGGCTTGTCAGGAGACAATTCAGATTCAAGTTCTTGAGTACACTGGCCATTAAGTTAGAAAAACACAGCTTTCAGAACTTGAAAGGACCAACACAAATCACTTCAGGAAGCAGGGCACCACTGTAACACTTCTGCTGGTGGCATAGTCAAGGCCCTGAGTGACCAAGGGGTCTCTCCCCTTTCCTGATCTTTTAATTACATTGTCTTTATCTTGTAATAAGGAACCCTTTCTGCACCATCATATTGTTCCTGGTTTCCTCCAGAAGAGAATTATCTCTTTCACACACACACACACACACACACACACACACACACACACACACACAACTCTCAAGAGGATTCGAATTATGCAAGAAAACAAAAACCAGAAAACGGAAATTTTTACAACTCTATAATGTCTTTGGTTCAATTAAAACATGATGCCAGAATATTAGGGCTCTTCAGAGAGACAGGTCCAACAGGAATATATATACACAGAAATATATATACACACATATATATACACACACACACATTTATATTCACATACACATATATGTACACATATACAAACATGGAGAGAGAGAGGGAGACTCAGATTGGGGTTAAATGGTTGATTTTAAGGAATTAGCTCACATAGTTGTGGGAACTGGCAAGTCTGAAATCCACAGGGCAAGCTGGCAGTCTGGAAATTCAGGTGGAAGCTGATACAATTTTAAGTACAGAATATTCAGGGAAAGGCCACTCAAGCTGAAATTCAGAGAGGGTTTCAATGGGCAGTCTTGAGGATAAATCCCTTCTGGAAGCTTCAGCCTTTCTTTTATGGCCTTCAGCTGATCGGATGAGGTTCACCCACACTGTGGGAAAGTAGTCTGCTGTACTCAAAGTCTACAGGTTTAAACATTCATCCCACGTAAAAAAAATAACTTTACAGGAACATCCTGGCGTTTGACCAGGCCAGCTATAATCACAGACCCATGAAGCTGAAAAGGAGTAGTTCTGTCAAAGACTGGCTACATGGAATTTTCAGTATGTATTCCACCCAAAAAGTCCTCATGGTCAACAGTCCTTTGTTTCAACAATTTCAAACATACTTATTTATTGATGAAAGCCTTTATTATGCTCAATATACTAGGAATTCTTCAAGTAGGGGCTGTAGCTTGTGGTGGCCTCTGATTTATGTAATCATATAATCTTTTTTTGTATGAAAGTCATCTCCTCTCAACCAGTTTCTTACTTTAACTGACTTACAATATTATATTAGTTTTAGGTATGCAACAAGTGATTTGATATTTTTATACATTATGAAATAATCACCAAGATAAGTCTAGTTTCCATCTATCACAGTACAAAGTTATTAAAATATTACTAACCATAATCCCCATGCTATGCACTATATCCCCATGATGGAAGTTTATACCTCTTAATCATTGCTTATTTCATCCAAACCTCCTCACCCTCCCGTCTCCCCACCTTAACCGGTTTGTTCTCTGTATCTATGGGTTTGTTTTTGTTCTGTTTGCCTTCTTATTAGATTATATATATATATTTATGTATATTACACAGACACACACACATACATACACATCATTCCTGGAGAGTGTTCTGGCAGTTCCCTGACCTGCTGGCAGACATACTTCCTTCTTGTGCAGTCTAGGTGCTCTTTAAACTGTTATTTTGTTTTTGCTTTCAGGGTGGGTAAGTTTGTGCATGGGCCCCTCAGTGATATCCATCCCTACTGCAGGGCACCTTGTTGAGGGTGGGATTCCCCTAGACTCCATGCCTCTGTCTATCCTACCCATCTTTGTGGGGTACTTCTATTGTCAATTGTGCGGAAGCTATTCAGTCAGTCCTCAGTTCTCCTTTATTTATTTATTTTTTTAATATATTTATTTTAATTGGAGGCTAATTACTTTACAATATTGTATTGGTTTTGCCATACATCCACATGAATCCACCACGGGTGTACACGTGTTCCCCAACCTGAACCCTCCTCCCACCTCCCTCCCCGTACCATCCCTCTGGGTCATCCCAGTGCACCAGCCCCAAGCATCCTGTATCCTGCATCGAACCTGGACTGGTGACTCGTTTCATATATGATATTATACATGTTTCAATGCCATTCTCCCAAATCATTCCACCCTCTCAGGGACTGTTCTATATGTAGATATAGATTTGGTGTGTCTGTGGGAGGTGAATCCAGGGTCTTCCTATGCCGCCACCTTGGATGGGCCCCCTTAACCCTTGTTTCTTGATGCAGAAATAGTGATCAAAATTAATCTCTCTTTCCTGAAGCTGAAGAAACTGATGCACAGAGAGAAGGGCTCTGGCTCACAGAGAGTTGATGGCAATTACAGACTCAAAATTATTGACTTCAGTGTTCTTACCAAATGGAAAACATAAAAAGTTAGTAATAAGTGGTAAGGATTGGAGCCATTCCTAGGGAGGTGTTTAATCCGAGATAGGCAACTGTGACTGATTCTGTGTTTCTCTAGCATTTCTGTGTAGCTGAAGTTAGACCTGATGAATGGATACATGATGGGAGTGGAAGTCCAGCAGGCTTTGTTTTGATGATGTGTGTATGTGTGTGTGCAAACTGGTGGGACCCTCTCTTTTTCCCCTAGGGCCAGTTTCTCTAGTGACAGCCCAGTTGGTAGCAAGAGGTGGTAGAAAAAGCTATGAGTGAGTCTATCTAAGGGTTTGAGTCAATTTTCTACATTTGCTATACTTTGAGCCCAAAGATGGGAGGAATTCTCACCTGGGTAAAAAAATTATGAGAAAAATTATAAAACAACGATGGCATGTCATTCAAATAGGAGGCTATCAAAGTTAAAAATTAATAGAGGACTATGCCCTGAAGCTCTTTCCAACAGAGTTAAAAAAATCTTTCTTCTATCAATTATTTTCCCTTGGTTATTGGCTTGGACAGAGTATGAAAAGCTGTGATTTTGGATTCGATATATTATTCTCCAGGAATAGACATCCTCCCAATGTGCAAATTTTTTCAACTGAAGAATTGTTGATT
The DNA here is from genome assembly GCF_002263795.3 of Bos taurus. Lineage (NCBI taxonomy): Eukaryota > Metazoa > Chordata > Mammalia > Artiodactyla > Bovidae > Bos > Bos taurus. The sequence goes on from NC_037331.1 coordinate 47,428,557, forward strand.
TACAATGGTGTGTTAGTTTCTGTTTTTTAATTGAGATATAGTTGAATTTTAATTTATTAGGTTCATTTTGATCTTTAAAGCTTCCTGGGAACTCTGGATCCCATGGTAGATGACATTATATAGCTCTGTTTGTATTTTCTTTTATGATAGAAGCATCAAACATAGGTGTCAGTATTTATTTTATTGTACAGTATGCCTTAACACTTGGAATAGGACATGGTAACCCACTCCAGTGTTCTTGCCTGGAAAATTCCATGGACAGAGGAGCCTGGCAGGCTACAGCTCATGGGGTTGCAAAGAGTCAGACACGACTGAGCGCACACATACATGCCTATAAAAACACTCTAAAAGGAAAAAAAACACTCTAAAAAACAAAAAAAACCAGAATAGGACTGCGACATTACACTAAAGCCATAAACTCTCCCATAGGGCCAAACTATCCCAGTAATCCAAACACACTTACATTTGGTTTGAAAATGGTCTGTGCCAGTCCTTCAGAAATTAATTTTGCAGTTAGGAGATAATCATCACTGCACTTCCCCTCTTTCTAATTGTTAGGGACTTGCCCCCAAATCCTCTTAATCCTCCTAAATTTTTCTCTCAGGGGTAAGAGACTCTAATATTTAATATTCATGGTATAAATCAGTTTGTGGTGGGGTTCTTACCCTTGCACTCTACCTGAGGCTATTATGGCTTCTGGAAAGTGCCAAACAATAGATGCTATAGGTAGATGCACATTCTTTGAGCCTGGTTGTTAGGTTGGGTTTCCTCAGAGCAGAGCCTGCAGAAGAGATTCTTGCACAGGCGATTTACCAGGGAGTTCACCAGGGAGTGATCTCTGGTGAATTCTGTATGAGGTGAGGGCAGCAGAACAGCCCTGAGGAGGAGGCTGAGTAAGGTGTGGTTTCAGCTAAAGCCCAGCCTCAGTCTGATCCTATGGGGAGATGTGAAGTAAGGGCAGCATCATGGAATTGTCGAGCACTGAGCCTGGGGAGGAGGTTGTATCTCGCAGTTAATGACTGCAGGTCACCCTGAGGAAGCGTGTAACCTCTCAGTCATTTTTGGGTAGGGGGTACCACAGCAGGTCTCTAAAGAGGGATGCAATAGCTGAGGGAATTGTGCCTTGGCTCAGTAAATGGCATCTAAGTAGGTCAACAAGAATATCTATTCTACTTAGGCAGGCTTACTGTCCTGAATCCTTCCTTTCCTTCTTATTCTCCTGGACTTAACCACCTAGAATGAACATTAAAGGCATCTTAAGCTGAAAGAACCAACTCTTGGCAGTCAGTTCCTCTCCCATGCACCTTGAGTCACATAACCCAAATATCAACTGGATTTCCTAACTTTGAATCTCAAAATTTACCCTTACCATCTTCAATCCTTGAAACCTTTGCTATTTCCTAGTTGTATCAACTATTTACTCAATTGACAAGAGTTTCCACTTGCTGCCCAGTCTTGCTCCTCACAGGGCAGTGTATTAGTTATCTTCTGCTGTATAATAAATTGCTCTAAAACTTAGTGGCTTAAAACAATAACAGACATTTATTTTATTATAGTTTCAGTAGGCTTGGCTGGGGTTGTTTGGGGCTCAGTATTTTGCTTTGTTTCCTATTTTGATGAGTTTTATTCAGATATTGACTGGGACCTGCAATCATTTGAAAGCTTGACTAGTGATGGAAAGTTGCTTTAAAGGTAGCCCAACCACATGGCTTGGAGAAGGAAATGGCAACCCACTCCAGTGTTCTTGCCTGGAGAGTCCCAGGGATGGGGGAGCCTGGTGGGCTGCTGTCTATGGGGTCACACAGAGTTGGACACGACTGAAGTGACTTAGCAGCAGCAGCAGCAGCAACCACATGGCTAGCAAGTCACGTGGAGCTAGCTGTTGGTGGGAGGCTTCCATTACTCCCTTGAGATCCTCTTCACAGAGCTTCATGAGCGTCCTCATGGCATGACAGCTAACTTCCCCAGAAACAGTGAGCCCTGAGAACAGGGCAAATGCCACAATGACTTTTATGACCTATCCTCAGAAGTTGTATATAGTTGTCTTCATTAATTGGTCACACAATCCAGCTCTGATTCAGGGTGGAAGGAGACTGCTGGGGTGTAAATAGAGGCAAGGACCACTGAAGGCCACCCTGGAGGTTGGTTACCACAGGGCAGTATATTCCTATCTTTCTTCTCAATATTATCCTGCCTTCCCACTCTGCCTGTTTGGCAAGAATATGGTGACCTCCTACCTCTCTATTCATAGCTTCTTTATTTTATAGTTCTGATATTTCTCTAGACTCCTACTTTAACTGGGCCATGTAGGATGTGAACCCAAAAGTTTATTTAAATTAGTAAATTTTTATCAGTCTCAGCTTTCAGAGATGTCTACTAACATTTCAGGAGTTGGTGACTAAGCCCAGATTCTCATCTCTAATCTTCATGATTATATACTCTTCAATTATGCCTACTCTTAGCCTTCATCTTTTCCTAGAGTTCTCATTTATAATTCTTTAATTATATAATTTTTTAAATATAATTTTTCCTCCTATAACTACACTTCTGTTCTCTCCCTGGGTCTTCAACCATCCATTCGGGTGCTTTATCTATTCAACCACAAAGATTCCAGAATGACATTTCCTTCCCTCAAGATGGCCACTCTGAGGCATGGATGTATTGAGCCTGAGTTGGAATTTGCAAAATTAGGTAGTTTGGCAGGGAAAGCCAGAACTGGATGCCAGAGGGGCACAATATTTAAAGAAACCAAGCCTTTTGACCAAACACTACCTTTTGTGATGTCAGATGTCAAGGGATTTTAGCCTGGATATCATAGAGTTTTTGATTCTTACTGCACAGAAGTACCACACAAAGGTTATACAAAGCTCTCTGCTTATCCAAATGGGATTTGAAACATTAATGAGAAGTAGGCTAAGCCTGACCACTCTGCCATCTGTGGGCTTTATTCCCTTTTCACTTCTGTGACACTTTTCATTTGTTCTGAGACAGAAAATCTCTGTTCCATTGACATAGGCAATATTCCTAACCCTGCCAGCTGTCTTAAAAGGCTGGTCGTTGGTCAGTAGAGGATATGGAACTGTGGTTCAAGACAAATCTCAACCAGAGATAGTAAATACTTTAGGCTTTGCAGGCCACATACAGTTTCTGTCACCCCTTCTATGTTTTGTTTGTTTGTGTAATCAGTCGCTCAGTTGTGTCTGACTCTTTGCCACCCCGCAGACTGTAGTCCACCAGGCTCTCTGTCCATGGGATTTTTCTAGCAAGAATACTGGAGTGTGTTGCCATTTCCTCTTCCAGGGGATCTTCCTGACCCAGGGATCAATTCCATGTCTCCTGCATTGGCAGGCAGATACTTTACCACTGAGCCACCTGGGATTCTATTCATTTGTTTACAAGTCTATAAAAATGTAAAAGCCAGTCTTAGATCGGATATCCATACAAACCCCAGCCTCTGGAGGAATTTGGCCCATGGACTGTAGTTTGCCAACCCCTGCTATGTCAAACAACTTACAAGTATAGCAATGGTACCAACAAAATTGAAAAAAAAAACAAACACTTAAATACAAGTCACAGCCATTTGAGAAGCAAAGGTGCAGATTAAACGGCTACTAGAATGTCAAAATTAACATTGAACATCTTGCGAAAAGCAGGTAACATTCAGTAAAAAAACAAAACAAAAAGAACCAGAAAATGAATTATTTAGTAGCAGAACTTATTGCCTCAAACAGGAAGTCACATAGTAGGTGAGATGCTAATAATGTGATCAGGTACAATTTTAGTAAGAAAAATGCTAGGACAAGATGCAGTATAAGAAACTGAAACGTTCACATTCTCGAACAGTGTGATAAGTTGAAGTATAGTCATCCCTTGGTATCCATGGGGGATGGGTTCCAGAACCTTCCCATGGATATCAAAATCCACAAATGCTCAAGTCCCTTATACAAAATGGTATAATATTTGTATGCAATGTAGGCACATCCTTCCATATACTTTAAATCATCTCTAGATTACTTATAATATCTAATATAAAGTAAATGCCATGTTAACTAGTTCTAAATACAATGTTAATGCTATGTGAATAGATGCTGGCATGTGGCAAATTCAAGTTTTACTTATCGGAACTGTCTGGAATTTTTTCCAAATGTTTTTGATTCGTGGTTGGTTTAATCCATGGATTTGGGATCCACAGATAGAGAGGACTGACTGTATTGATGACGTGTTATATGATCTTGAAGAGGTTTTGTGAAACAAACTGAAAGACTACATAGCCTCTTTATCTAGATTGAATCAGCAGATTTCACCAACAAATGTGATGCTGCAATATTAGTAAGATTTGCAAATAACTGTGAAGTTCAAGAACACAAAGAATTGCCCACAAAAAGCAAGGGTCAAGACATAATTAATGTTTGGCCTTCATATCTATAAATAAAAGATTTATCTTGGACGAACAGTGTTGATTTCCAAACTGATAGTGCCTTGTCAATGGCTGGTTTTATGAGAACTTTTTTTTTTTCCCCCTAGTAGTAATGTATGGATGTGGGAGTTGGACCATAAAGAAAGCTGAGAGTTAAAGAATTGATGCTTTTGAACTGTGGTGTTGGAGAAGACTCTTGAAATTTTCTTGGACAGCAAGGAGATCAAATCAGTCAATCCTAAAGGAAATCATTCCTGAATATTCATTGAAAGGACTGATGATGAAGCTCCAATACTTTGGCCATCTGATGCAAAGAGCTAACTCATCGGAAAAGACCCTGATGCTGGGAAAGATTGAAGGCAGGAAAAGAAGGGGATGACAGAGGATGAGATGGTTGGATGGCATCACCGACTCTATGGACATGAGTTTGATCAAGCTCTGGGAGTTGGTGATGGACAGGGAAGCCAGGCATGCTGCAGTCCAAGGGGGCACAGAGTTGGACATGACTGAGCGACTGAACTGAAAAAATGAGAGCTTTTGTATCTTAGTTAAAATTTCCTCACATTGTCACAACACACTTCCTTCTTTTCAAGGAAGTATTGTTATCAAACACTCTTAGAGATAGAATGAAAGGAAGCTTTGCATGATGCTACAAAATGGCTAACTTTGATATACAGAGACTGACTAACTTGAGAATAATTGAAATTGTAGGACAGTCTGGACAAAGACCACATATTCTGCTATACCTAGAAATTCATTGAATTCCCAGAGAAAGAGTTTTCAGCAGAGTTTTTGAGTCAGTAGGTAAAATTTAGAAGTACTTTCAAGATAAACTGGTGAGATTTTGTTAAGTGATTTGAAGACGAACAATAGCTGCAGAAAGTAGTCTCAGCAGATACTTTTCATCCTGTGAACTAGTTGAACAAATTTCTATGAGGCCCTGGACAAAGTGTTTTGCTTTCAAATGACAAGATGCTTGAATTTAAAAGATAACTGAGAGGAATTCCCTGGTGGTGCAGGGGTCCAGCAGCAGTGAAGACTCAGCACAGCCAAAATAAATAAATAAATAAAATAACTGAGAGAGATTTCTGATTCAGGTGATGAAGTTATAAGGCTTTCCTGGAAAACTCCCGGCAGTAAACGACTATAAAACCTGGACATAAAGCAAAAAGTAATGACCTAAAAGCACTGGAGAGAGAAGAGAAGTAGACAGAAACTGGTGAGAAAGAAACACTTGGAAGAGGAGAGCAGAAAGAATTAAATTCCTTGTACCTGTGGCTTCGTGCCTGGGTGCATAGCCAGCACATGGTAGTGAATGTGTCAGGAAGAAAATCTGTGGTCAGGGGAATCCACAGATGGAGAGAGTTGGAGATTCCTCAAAGAGAAAGAGGTAGAACTTTCCCAAATTCTGCCTGCTAGTTTCTCTAATTCCTAAACCACACACGTATGAAACAGATTCAAGGCATCTCAGCTAATGACAGATGATCCAAACTGAGACTGGAGTTACTGTTTAAGAAACAGAGTTGCATAAGCAAAAGAAAATCACTTTTTAGAGAAAACCAACAAAATCAAGAATGTACACGACCATTCACAAAGCCCAGGATAAATCCAAAATTTCCCAACAAAAAATAATGAGAAAATGGAACATGTCGTCAAGAGAAAAGGAAAGCAACTGAATCAGAACTTGAGAGGAACTAGATGTTAGAGTGAACAAAGACTTTTAAACAGCTATTATGATTTTCAATGAGATAAAATATGAGCTCAGTAAATGAAAAAAAAGGGAAAACATCAAAAGTGAAATAAAAATAAAACCCCAAAACCAAATGGACAGTATTTAAATAAAAAAAATCAGTATTCTTTGAAAAATACAATATTTGAATAAAAAATTTACTAAGTGATCTTAACAACCGGATGAAGATGACAAAATAACTCAAAGAATAATGGCAATTTTCCAATGAGATGAGAGAAAAAAGATTGTGAAAGAAAGAACAGAACCTTTTATACAAATAAAGATTCCAACATATGTATAATAGGAATCCCAGAAACGAGAAAAAAAATTAAATAAAGATGACTGAAGTGAAGTGAAGTGAAAGTCGCTCAGTTGTGTCCGACTCTTTGCAACTCCATAGACTTTCCATGGAATTCTCCAGGCCAGAATACTGGAGAGGGTAGCCTTTCCCTTCTCCAAGGGATCTTCCCAAACCAGGGATCAAACCCAGATCTCCCACATTGCAGGTGGATTCTTTACCAGCTGAGCCATAAGAGAAGCCTAAAAATAACAAAAAAATGACCCTAAATTTGAAAAAAGACAGAAATGTATAGATAAAACATGCTCAGAGGACATCAAGTAGAATAAACATAGACAATCCCATACCAAGGCATGTCATGGTCAAACTATTGAAAACCAAAGACAGGATAGCAAATCTTCAAAGCATCAAGAGAAAAACAATAATACATTCTTCACACGGGAAAAATAATTTACTAGTGGAGTTTTCATCAGAAACCATGCAGGAAGGGAGAGAAGAGCAATATCTCTAAAGTATTGAAAGAAAAAAAATCAGCTCAGGTTCTATAACCAGAGAAAATATCCTTTCAAGAATGAAAGCAAAATAAAGGTACTTTTAGATGAACTAAAAGTATCATCACCAGCAGACTTCAACATGCTAAAGGAAATTTCTTAGCCTGAGGGTAAATAGTCACAAAGAAAGTTGCAAATGCAAAAGAATACTTTTTTTCTTTTTTCCCATTAACTGGTTTATATGAATCACCTATTTAAAGAAAAAAAATAGAATAGTTTCTTGCATAATTTATAACAAATGGAGAAATATTATGTATAATAGCTGTATATTATGGTGGCCACATGGAACAAATGGCTCCATGGTTTCTGTATTTTGAGTGGTACCAGATTAAATGCAAGTGGGCTATGAGAAATGAAGGATGTATATTGTAATCCTGGAGCAGTCACTAAAATATTATTATTATCTTGAAACAAGTGAAAAGCTACAAAAAATATATAACATGTTGGGTATCAAGAAATAAAAGGCAGTTCCCATCTCCAAGAAACAGGAACCAAATGAAATAAGCCCTACAATTACCCCAGCTGACTGTCAAAGTGTCTTCAGTAATGGTGCAGTGAAAGGGAAGCTGGAAAGAACCCAGCTGCTCCCTGAGTTGAGAACTCTGAGCTGGGAGAGTGGAGCCATCTGCTTCAGAAGTCAGGTAAAAACTACTCCTGAACTAAACACTGCTCTGAGTCCACCTAAGAAAACTTAAAAGCAGTCCTTGAAATGATCAAGCTGTTTTCAAATAGCCAAACTGTGTATAAGGACAAAGATCAAGACTATCCATAGGAATACAGATTAAACAAGTTAAAATTAACAATATCTGGAATACAATAAAATATTATCAGATGTATTAATTTTCTACTGCTGCGCTGTAAATGACTGCAAATTTTCTGGCTTAAGATAACAGCCATTTATCACCTCACAGTATATAGGTCAGAAGTCCAGGAAGGACTCAATTGAGTTCTTTGCTCATAACTTTATTACTTTGCCAACAAAGGTTCGTCTAGTCAAGGCTATGGTTTTTCCAGTGGTCATGTATGGATGTGAGAGTTGGACTGTGAAGAAGGCTGAGCGCTGAAGAATTGATACTTTTGAACTGTGGTGTTGGAGAAGACTCTTGAGAGTCCCTTGGACTGCAAGGAGATCCAACCAGTCCATTCTGAAGGAGATCAGCCCTGGGTGTTCTTTGGAAGGAATGATGCTAAAGCTGAAACTCCAGTACTTTGGCCACCTGATGTGAAGAGTTGACTCATTGGAAAAGACTCTGATGCTGGGAGGGATTGGGGGCAGGAGGAGAAGGGGACGACAGAGGATGAGATGGCTGGATGGCATCACCGACTCGATGGACATGAGTCTGAGTGAACTCTGGGAGTTGGTGATGGACAGGGAGGCTTGGCATGCTGCGATTCATGGGGTTGCAGAGTTGGACATGACTGAGCGACTGATCTGATCTTGCAAATTAGTAATCAAGGTGTTGTCCTGGTCTCATGTGGGGCCCAGGGTCGTCTTTCATGTTCATTTGATAATTGGAAAAGTTTGTTTCCTTGCAGCTGTAGAATTCATGGAGATTGCAACTTCAAGGCCACCAGAAACACAATCCTCTGACTTCCTTTGTCTCTGTCTACTTTCCTTGTAAGGGTTCAATAGGTCAGGCCCACAAAAGACAATTTATTTCTTGATCGGTTGAAATGATTTGGGACTTAAATTTAATCTCTTTCAATATATAATGTAATGTAATCATGAGGGTGATATCTTCTCATCAGGCTAGGGGATTATAAAATGGCATTGGTCATTGAAGTCATGATTGTACCAGCTACACTAGGCATGAACAGCAGAAAACCATGACCCATGAGAATGAGAAAATCAGCTTGGAATTGATGGAGAAGATAGAATTGATAGGGATATTTAAAAGTTATTATAGCTATATTCTCTAAGTTCAAGAATCTAGAGAAATGATCAAACACGATAAACAACACGTAAAAAAAAAAATACAAGTATGGCCTCAAAGGAAGAAAATTACAATGACTGAGATAAGAAGTGCACAGGATGGGACATCCCTGGTGGTTCAGTGGCTAAAACTCCACACTCCTAATGCAGGGGACTTGGGTTCAATCCCTGGTCAGGGAACTATTTTAGATCCCACATGCTGCAGCCAAGACTGCATGCTGCAACTAAAGATCCCACACGTTGCAACTAAAAAAGATCCTGCATGCCACAACTAAGACCTGGCACAGCCTAAATAAATAAATATTAAAAAAATGTTTTTAAGGATGGATTTAACAGCAGATCAGACACTGCAGAGGAAAAGACAAGTATGTTTAAAGAGAATTCTTTATAAATAATCTAAAACAAAACACACAGAAAAAAAAAAAAAGAATAAATAGAGGAATGGGAAAACTTTAGTAGACTTATTACCAGTGTAACTGGAGTCCCCAGATTTAGGAGGGAGAGCAGAAAATTTGAAGAAACCATATTTGAGGAAATACAGCTAAACACTTTCAAAATTTGATAAATACTATAAAATTCAAGGGTCTAAGAAGTTCATGGTCCTCAAGCATGAGAAACATGATGAAAATTACACCAAGGCACTTTAAGCCTAGATCATTAAATCCAGTGATAAAGAGAAAATCTTAAAACCATCCTGTGCAAAAGCAAAATATAGAGAAATGAGGATTAAAATGACAGCAGATGTTCTGGACATGATGCATGGAAGAAGACAATGGTGCAATATCTTTAAAGTACTGAAAGAAAAACCCTGACAAGCTAGACTTTTATACTCAGCAAAAATACATTTCAAAAATTAAAAAAGACAAAATAAAGCCTTTCCTTCAGATATACAAAAGATGAAAAAATGTATCTCCAGCATTGCTTCACTAGAAAATATTTTAAAGGAAGTCTTCAGGCAGAAAGACAAAAATGCGAAATGGAAATCCGGATCTACATCAAGAAATCATGAACATTGGAAATGGTAACTCAGGTGAATAAGTATAAAAGACTTTTCATTATTTGAATTTGTTTAGGAGGTCACTGACAGCTTAAAGCAAAAATAATAAAAGTAGACCACAGGGTATATAATATATAGAAGTAAATGTATGATGATAACAAGAAGACTAAGAGAGGAGAAATGAAATCTCTTATAATGTTCTCATATTATGGGTGAAGTAGTACACATCACTAGAAGGAAGGAAGTTAAATGTGGATACTATAAACCACCTGGGCTTATAGTGGTAAAGAACCCACCTGCCAATGCAGGAGACATAAGAGATGCGGGTTCAATCCCTGGGTCAGAAGATCCCCTGGAGGAAACATGGCAACCCACTCCAGTATTCTTGCCTGGAGAATTCCACAAATGGAGGAGTCTGGCAGGCTACAGCCCGTAGGGGTGCAAAGAATTGGACACAACTAAAGCAACTTAGAAAACACAGTATAAACCTTTAAATGACAACAAATTAATACAGATATTGATTTGTATATATAATTAATACAGTAATTATGGATAGTCAGCCAACCACAGAGATGAACGGCTTCATAAAGATACTCAATCCAAAAGAACAGAGAAAACTGGAAAGGGGTATAAAGAACAGGTGGGGAAAATTGAAAATATATAGCAAGATGATAGATTTAAACCCAATTATATCATTAACTAAATTAAATGTAAATGATATAAACATTCTAATTAAAAGCCTGAGAGTGTCAGATTGGATATAAAAGCAAGATATGCTGCCTGGAGGAAACCCATGTTAAGCATAAAAATATAAAATGGATTATAAGAATGGAATTAGATATACCAGGATGGAATTAGATATACCATACTAACATTCATTAAATTCAAACTAGAGTAGTTATACTAATAGCAAAGTATATTTTAAAAAGAAAAGAACAGTGCTGCAATAAAGAGGGTCATTTCTTGATGATAAAAGGGTCACCATGAGGATATAACAATTGTAGATAATTATGCACCCTAGTACCTAGGGCCTCAGAGATGAATAAAGCAAAAACTGATACAACTGAAGGGAATAACAGACTAATTTACAATACAGCAAGAAATTTTAAAATTCCCTGAAGAAAACTGATAAAACACTAACACTCAATTGACCTGACTGACCATTTTATAAAATATCACATACAACAACAGATTACACATTCTTTTCAAGTACACACAAAGAAATTTATCAAGGAAGAACATGTTCTAGACCATAAAAAAGTACTCATAAATTTAAAATGATCCAAGAATATTCATTGGAAGGACTGATGTTGAAGCTGAAGCTCCAATACTTTAGCCACCTGATGCGAAGAACTGACTCATTTGAAAAGACACCAATGCTGGGAAAGATGGAAGGCAGGAGGAGAAGGGGACAACAGAGGATGAGGTGGTTGGATGCCATCACCAACTCAACGGACATGAGTTTGAATAAGCTCCAGGAGTTGGTGATGGACAGGGAGCCCTGGCGTGCTGCAGTCCATGGGGTCACAAAGAGTCGGACACAACTGAGTGACTGAACTGAACTTATACTAAATATATACTCTGACCACACTGGAATTAAATTAGAAATCTGTGGAAATCTATATGGAAAAACTCCAAATATTTAAAAAATGAACACACTACCATATAACCCATGGGACAGAAGAGAAAAGTGAAATTACAAAATATTTTGAACTGAATAAAAATGAAAATACAACATATTATAATTTGTGGGGTGCGTCTGAACAGAACTTAATGTAAAAGTTATAGGGCTAGATACCCATATTAGAAAAGAAGAAAGGAATCAAATCACTGACTTCAGCTTCAACTGTAAGAAATGAGAAGAGGAGCAAATTAAGTCTCAAGTAAGCAGAAGAAAGGAAATAAAAATGAGAGTGTTATTTAATGGCTTAGCAAACAGGAAAATAATGTGGTTTAATCAGTGAAACCAAAAGCGCATTCTTAGAGGAGATGAATAAAATCTATAACTTCTAGACATACTGATCAGGAAAAAAAATGACACAAATTAATAATATTGGGAATGAAAGTGGTAACATAATCACAGATCCTAGTTATTAAAAAGATAAAAGGGAATATTATCCATTATCTCAACATCTTCGAAAACTTAAATGAAACTGACAAGTTCTTTGATAGACACAACTACCAAAGTTCACTTAAGAAGAAATGAAAAACTTGAATACCTACTTCTATATATGTTAAAGAAATTGAATGCCTGTAGTTAAAATATTCCAGAAAAGAAAACTCAGCACATCATGGCTTCACTAGTTAATTCTACCAAATATTTAAGGGAGAAATAATATCACATGTACTCAAGCTCTTCCAGAAAAGAGGAAATAATTCCCAACTCACTCTGTGCTCTAATGAAACATTCTTTTACACATTTTATTACAGTTTTGTGTACATTTATGTAGGATAAATTTTAGAAGTGGAATTGCTCATTTAATTAGGAATAATGTAAGAGTAAGTTCAGTTCGGTTCAGTTAGTCATGTCCAACTCTTTGTGACCCCATGGACCACAGCACACTAGGCTTCCCTGTCCATCACCAACTCCTGGAGCTTACTCAAACTCATGTCCATTGAGTGGGTGATGCCATCCAGCCATCTCATCCTCCGTTGTCCCCTTCTCCTCCCACCTTTGCTCTTTCCCAGCATCAGGGGCTTTTCAAATGAGTCAGTTCTTCGTATCAGGTGGCCAAAGTATTGGAGTTTCAGCTTCAGCATCAGTCTTTCCAATGAACATTCAGGACTGATTTCCTTTGGGATGGATTGGTTGGATCTTCTTGCTGTGCAAGGGATGCTCAAGAGTCTTCTCTACACCACAGTTCAAAGAAACCAATTCTTCAGCACTCAGCTTTCTTTATAGTTCAACTCTCACATCCATGCATGGCTACTGAAAAAAACCATTGCTTTGACCACACAGACCTTTGTCAGCAAAGTAATGTCTCTGCTTTTTAATACGCTGTCTAGGTCGGTCATAACTTTTCTTCCAAGGAGCAAGTGTCTTTTAATTTCATGGCTGCAGTCACCACCTGCAGTGATTTTGGAGGCCAAAAAAATAAAGTCTGTCACTGTTTCCACTGTTTTCCCATCTATTTGCCATGAAGTGATGGGACCAGATGCCATGATCTTAGTTTTCTGAATGTTGAGTTTTAAGCCAACTTTTTCACTCTCCTCTTTCACTTTCATCAAGAGGCTCTTCAATTCTTCTTCACTTTCTGCCATAGTTCAGTTCAGTTTAGTCACTCAGCTGTGTTTGACTCTTTGTGACCCCCTGAATCGCAGCACGCCAGGCCTCCCTATCCATCACCAACTCCCGGAGTTCACCCAAACTCATGTGCATAGAGTTGGTGATGCCATCCAGCCATCTCATCCTCTGTCATCTCCTTCTCCTCCTGCCCCCAATCCCTCCCAGCATCAGGGTCTTTTCCAATGAGTCAACTCTTCGCACGAGGTGGCCAAAGTATTGGAGTGTCAGCCTCAGCATCAGTCCTTCCAATGAACACCCAGGACTGGCCTCCTTTACAATGCACTGGTTGGATCTCCTTGCAGTCCAAGGGACTCTCAAGAGTCTTCTCCAACACCACAGTTCAAAAGCATCAATTCTGGAGTATTACTCAGCCATTAAAAAGAATACATTTGAATCAGTTCTAATGAGGTGGATAAAACTGGAGCCTATTATACAGAGTGAAGTAAGCCAGAAGGACAAACACCAATACAGTATACTAACGCATATATATGGAATTTAGAAAGATGGTAATGATAACCCTGTATACGAGACAGCAAAAGAGACACTGATGTATAGAACAGGCTTATGGACTCTGTGGGAGAGGGAGAGGGTGGGGTGGTAAGATTTGGGAGAATGGCATTGAAACATGTGAAATGTCATGTATGAAACGAGATGCCAGTCCAGGTTCAATGCACGATGCTGGATGCTTGGGACTGGTGCACTGGGACGACCCAGAGGGATGGTATGGGGAGGGAGGAGGGAGGAGGGTTCAGGATGGATTTTCTTTTAAAAATTTAAAAAAAAAAAAGCATCAATTCTTCTGCATTCAGCTTTCTTCACAGTCCAACACTCACATCCATACATGACCACTGGAAAAACCATAGCCTTGATTAGATGGACATTTGTTGGCAAAGTAATATCTCTGCTTTTGAATATGCTATCTAGGTTGGTCGTAACTTTCCTTCCAAGGAGTAAGTATCTTTTAATTTCATGGCTGCAATCACCAATCTGCAGTGATTTTGGAGCCCCCAAAAATAAAGTCTGACACTGTTTCCACTGTTTCCCCATCTATTTCCCATGAAGTGATGGGACCAGATGCCATGATCTTAATTTTCTGAATGTTGAGTTTTAAGCCAACTTTTTCACTCTCCTCTTTCACTTTTATCAAGAGGCTTTTTAGTTCCTCTTCACTTTGTGCCATACGGGTGGTGTCATCTGCATATCTGAGGTTATTGATATTTCTCCTGGCGATCTCGATTCCAGCTTGTGATTCTTCCAGTCCAGCGTTTCTCATGATGTACTCTGCATGTAAGTTAAATAAGCAGGGTGACAATATACGGCCTTGCCATACTCCTTTTCCTATATGGAACCAGTCTGCTGTTCCATGCCCAGTTCTAACTGTTGCTTCTTGACCTGCTTACAGATTTCTCAAGAGGCAGGTCAGGTGGTCTGGTATTCCCATCTCTTTCAGAATTTTCCACAGTTTATTGTGATCCACACAATCAAAGGCTTTGGCATAGTCAACAAAGCAGAAATAGATGTTTTTTCTGGAACTATCTCGCTTTTTTGATGATCCAGCGGATGTTGGCTATTTAATCTCTGGTTCCTCTGCCTTTTCTAAATTTAGCTTGAACATCTGGAAGCTCCTGGTTCATGCACTATTGAAGCCTGGCTTGGAGAATTTTGAGCATTACTTTGCTAGCCTGTGAGACGAGTGCAATTGTGTGGTAGTCTGAACATTCTTTGACATTGCTTTTCTTTGGGACTGGAATGAAAACTACCTTTTCCAGTAATGTGGCCGCTGCTGAGTTTTCCAAATGTGCTGGCATATTGAGTGCAGCACTTTCACAGCATCATCTTTTAGGATGTAAATTAGCTCAACTGGAATTCCATCACTTCCACTAGTTTTGTTCTAAGGCCCACTTGACTTTGAATTCCAGGATGTCTGGCTCTAGGTGAGTGATCACACCATTGTGATTATATGGGTCATAAAGATCTTTTTTGTATAGTTCTTCTGTGTATTCTTGCCATCTTTTCTTAATATCTTCTGCTTTTGTTAGGTCCCTACCATTTCTGTCCTTTATTGTGCCCCCCCTTCGCATGAAATGTTCCCTTGGTATCTCTGATTTTCTTGAAGAGATCTCTAGTCTTTCCCATTCTACTGTTTTCCTCTATTTCTTTGTACTGATCACTGAGGAAGGCTTTCTTATCTCTCCTTGCTATTCTTTGGAACTGTGCATTCAAATGGGTATGTCTTTCCTTTTCTCCTTTGCCTTTCGCTTAAAGTAGGAAGTCAAGAAATACCTGGAGTAACAGGCAAATTTGGCCTTGGAGTACAGAATGAAGCAGATCAAAGGCTTATAGAGTTTTGCCATGAGAAACCACTGGTCATAGCAAACACCCTCTTCCAACAAACAACACAAGAGAAGACTACACATGGACATCACCAGGTGGTCAATACTGAAATCAGATTGATTATATTCTTTGCAGCCAAAGATGGAGAAGCTCTATACAGTCAGCAAAAATAAGACCGGGAGCTGACTGTGGCTCAGATCATGAACTCCTTATTGCCAAATTCAGACTTAAATTGAAGAAAGTAGGGAAAAACACTAGACCACTCAGGTTTGACCTAAATCAAATCCCTTACAATTAAACAGTGGAAGTGACAAATAGATTCAAGGGATTAGGTCTGATAGAGTGCCTGAAGAACTATGGACAGAGGTTATTGACATTATACAGGAGGCAATGATCAAGACCATCCCCAAAAAAAGAAATGCAAGAAGGCAAAATGGTTGTCTGAGAAGGCCTTAGAAATAGCTGTTAGGGTAAGATCTTTCAGCAAAAGGTAGACCATCCCTACATTCTGTTTGCCAGAGATGTTTCTGTTCTTTCCAGCAGCCACAGCAAAGAGGCGAACAATTATTCACAGGATTTAATTTACCCTTAAGAAGAGACCATGGTAACCCACTCTTTTACTCTTGCCTGGCAAATCCCATGGACAGCGGAACCTGGCCGACTATATTCCATAGGGTTGCAGAGTTGGACATGACTAAAGCGACTGAAGGACTAAGCACGCATGCAAGAGAAACCTTTGCAAGGAGAAACCTTTAAAGGAAAAGCTCTGTTTGGGAAAGATCAGTTGAATAAGCACCAAAGGAAGTTCAGGTGAGAGTCGACCTGTTATGAAGAGAGAAGACCTGACTCCTTTCCCATCTTTCAGGAACAACAGTTCCAGTTTTCTGGAAAGAGCCCAGGGCAGGGGCTGATGTGGGAGAGGTCTCTGCTATCTACCTGCCTAATGACACACACCCTACTGAAAAATGTCAGGCCACACAGCTTTTCCACATACATGAAGGTCTGAGGAGTGTGGAGGTAGGTGTGAAAGCAAAGATAGAAGGGAGTCAAACCACTTTATCAGCATCAAAAATCATACCAGTGAGGTCTGACCATGAACCAGACACTGTGTTACATACTTTTCATAAACTGTAATGTTGAACTCTCACTATACTTCCGAGAGTAGGTATCATGATGCCCGCTTAATGGATGAGGAACAGAAGAGTAACTTGCCCATGGTCATACAGCTAGGAAATGGGCAGTCTAGGAGTTAAAGCCAGACCTGGCACAGAAAACACCTACTAAGTGTGTTCTGAATGTGACAGCCAGATCTGCAGATGAGGACAGGACAGGGACTTGGACAGTGTGAGGGGTTTGGAGTAACTCTCCAGCAACCTGGTTGGTGGTGGTGGTGGTGGTGGTGGAAGGGTGCGGTCAGAGCCCCACAAGCATTCAAAATAAGAAGGTGCCCAAGGGGTGCCTGCCCAGATATTTCAAGTCTGAAAAGGGCCACATTAACTCTTTTCACCTGTCAGGAGCCAAGCCTGAGGATCCAGTGAAGAGACTGGACTCATGTTTCCATCAGTGAAAAGAAAGAGAGGGTTTGCTTTTTGACTGACCTTCCTTCTGTTGCTTTGCCCACGTGGATCATGGAGGACATACACTATGAAGGGTTCGTGACTAGACCACCATTCTGTCTGGGGATGACTAAGCTAGCATCGCTATGCCAAATCATTCTGTGATGGTTTACTAAACGCTTGAGATTCTCAACAAGGAGACAATGACAGCAGGATGGAGCTCTGTTTTCAGGCTACAGTAAAAGGCATATCCCTGTTTTTGTTTTTTGTTTTTTTTTCCTTTTCTGTTTTAGAAATACTGTGATGGGACCAGAAGAGTCACTAATTTTTACTGCCACTGAAGGTACAATATATGGTGTGTGATCGTAACAGTCATCACATCATTACTGTTTTGCTAACTTAAAAGCAAGAAGAATGTTAACGTAAGTTTTTTTTTTAACTTTTAATTTGATTATATATTAGTTAATTTCATGAAGATTTATTGAGTGAGGGCCAGGCTCTTTGCTAGGTGTTGTAGATACAGAAATGAGACTCAGAACTCTAAATTTCACACAAAAGATCTGGCAAGGCCGTGAATTCAACTGGCAAGATAAACTGGCAGTCCAATTGTTTGCAGCTCCCTCTGCTCTAGAGTTGTAAGGGATAAGAGTTTCTTTTTGAACAGTCACAGAAAGTCCCTAGTTTCAGTCTAAGTCATGAGCCCATAGTTTAGTCATTTGTCATTCCCTTTCTTTAAGCTGCTCAGTCCCTTCAGAAAGAATTCCATGATCCTCAAATTTCTCATGTCCTTCAAACCATTTTATGATGGTAGCAATCTGGCTTCCCCAAAGTCAAGCCTTCAGTGGATACTTGATTTATGGTGACCACGGATATTAATTCCGTTAGCAGCTCCTCTCCCATATTACCTAGGCTGCCGGTTAACACATCTCTGGCTAGTGATGGGATCTGTAGTTGTCTTTAACAACTAAGACAGATAATCAATCTCATATTCTATTTCATATCTCAATATTCTATAGGTTGGTTGCAACCCATTCCTGGAACCAAGTTCTTTCATTAAGATTCCTGGTTGGAAAAATCAGAAACATACTCTGGTTAATTTAAAAGGAAAAATGCTATTAATATGTATTAGTTAGATATTTGGTAGCTCCTATAAATCATGGAAAGACCAGAGAACTGGTTTAGAAAATGGATAGGAATGGAGGCTGGGCAGCTTAGATAAGCAGAATTTGTCTATAATGTTAACACAAGTACTACCGCCACCTCTTCTGGCTCCCACTTCTACCATGGGAATAAATTCTAAACATTCCCAGCTTCTTTGTATCATTCAAACTCAGTTTTAGGAAGGAGCAGCTAATTGCCCAAATGTCCAGGCCTAACACCCAAGCCCTAGAGTCCAAGGGACAAAGAGAACAAATAAATAAACCTTCAGTAAGACTCGCACAATGGCAGTGTCTTCAACACAGAAGGGGGTTCAGCTAAAAAAATGACAAATTTCTTCTATAGTTAGTAAGATAGGAAGTAACCCGACCCATATGAATATTAGAAAGGAGCCCAAACAATGGATTGTAATGATGTGCGACTAGATGGAGACTGATTGCAAATATCTTTTCAACCTAGAATCATGGAGCTTGATTTATTTGGTGTGAAGAAAAAGAGGGAGAGAAGGAGGGAGTGGAATCTGGTTCTCCTCTCATGTTTCTGGCTAGGATGACTAGGTGATTGGCTATGCTATCGATCTCACAAACATATCAAGAAGTGGGGCTGGATTCTAGGTCCCCAACTCAAGGATATGCAGTATGGTGTAGTGGTCAGGGATTATGAGTATAGTCTTCTTGGGTTCAACTCCTGGCTGACTACCTTCCAGTTGTATGATTCTGAATGTGTGACTTAACCACTCCATGCTTTAGTATCCTCAACTTAAAACGGGTAGTAAGAATATCTGTCTAAAGAGTGATTGTCAGGCTGAATGAGCATATATTCAGTTCAGTTCAGTCGCTCAGTTGTGTCTGACTCTTTGCGACCCTATGGGAGCATATATTGGGTTGGCCAAAAAGTTTGTTCAGGTTCTTCCATGACATCTTAGTTTTTCTCTGACATCTTATGGAAAAACCTGAATGGATTTTTGGCTAACCCAATATATGTAAAGCACTTAGAACAGTGCCTGATACTATTCAGGGCTCAGGAAATATTAGTTTCTATAGTTAGTTATTATCCACCCCCGTTCACTCTGATTAATTCAAGGATTTGGGGGGTTTACCGTATCCCTATAAAAAAGCTGATCTGAAAACAAAACAAAACATAGTTGTGTTTAACAGTTAGGGTCCACTGGTCATGCTGTCCATCATGGAGAAATGTAAACCAGCCTGAGGACAGCCACTTATAACCACTCATACAATGAGACAAAGGAGACACTTAGTTGAAGGCCAAGTTCCACAGCGTGTTGATCAAAAACCAAGGAAATGCCCTCTGTGTATCTGAGACTGTCTGTGCCTTTTGCATATTCTAAGTTCACTTTCAGAAACCACTAAATTCCGAGTGACTTGCAGCAGGGGAATGACACAGCATTTTGAAACCACTACTCAAGCATGAGCAAGTCAAACAGGTTTCTTACATAACAAGAGTTCTGGCATCTCACCCAGGGCTTGGCTCTCTGCCAGGCCCTCCATCCCCTAGAGAAAGGTACAGAGATATCCAGACGGCCAGGTCTGAACCATGTTTAGAGCATGGGGCAGTGCGTAGGCCAAGGCACTGGGAGGCCAGTTCTACTCCGGCTTCGAGAGACTCTGGAATAATGGAGGTTGAATGTAAGTGGGAGATAAATGCTAACAGACCCATCATGGTTTGCCTGGGGGAGTTCCAATTCTAGGCCTTTCTGGAGCAAGTGGGACCTTCAGAACCCACAAATCTCCAGGAGTTTCCTGAAGAAACTCTGTATCAGCTCACAGAGGTTAGAACTACTCCCAGAGCCTTTCCCGATGCTCAGAACCAAGAGAAGCTGGGTGTTGCACTTCCATCCTCATGGCACAGCAGGTCTAAATTTCCTCAATGAAGAAAGAACCCAGGGCCAAGAAAGATAAAGATCAACTTTCATGCTGGAAAACAAATATGCTTTTCTGTAGACTAATGGAAAAACAAGTTAAAAATTTATCAAAAACTTATAGCATAAATATTCTGTTTATTTTTATTCTGAACTGCTAGAATATTCATAGTACACTTACATTGCATATGAGCTCTGGTTGGAAAGAGCTAGTCAGTTCCATAACATACAATCTCTCTGCTTCTCTAAATTATCTTACTCAGTCAAAATTGACTTTGAGACTGGATGGGTCCTCATTTGTGTTATATGATCTGAAATATGAAGTGTTCTTATGCTAGGGAAATAGTCTAATGCTATTTTTGACACTTCTTTGAAAAAGGGAGACAGAACTTAAGCCTCATATCAAGGGGACAAATTATCCATTCTATGAGTTTTTTCTTACAGTTTTACTGGAAGGAGTCTTATTGAACAGGTAGGATATTTCTACCTTAATCATGCAGATTGCTACTACTTTCTTATCAGGTACTGGCCTTGGTGCTTTGTATGCATTATCTCTAATTCTCATAATAAACCTGAAAGGTAGAGCTTATTGCTCCATTACAGAGGTGAGGAAACTTGGGTTCTGAGAGATTACTTTGGTTAGTAAGGGGCAGGCTACCTACTGCAAAGCACCAGCTTTTTTCACTGTTCTGTGACATCTCTTACAAAGAAAGGAAATTGTCCTAGAGTGAAGGTGTCCAGTGGTCTAGGTAATTCTGAACAGACCCAAACTGTCACTAGAAACTTGGTTCAGATACAAAGTGTCATTAGTAACTCAGTCCAACTCTTGGCTAAATGTTAGATATTTCAGGTATTTTTGAGATAGAATCATACTTCCTTTAAGGGTCAAGGTTTCATGGCTTGTTTCTATTTTTTGTTTTTGTTTTGCCTCAGTACAATAAAACAGAACAGGTCAGCATGGAAATACCTGCTGGTAATTTTTGAGCAGTTCTTGGGTAAATGCAATTGAAGCCATATTTGTCCACATAGATCTCATCTTAGAGGCTGAGAAAAACTCCATGAGAACCTGCCCCGCTTCAGGGAAATTTCTGCAACTACACATTCTTTCTCTTTCAATTTGTACAAAGAGACCAATTCATTTGCCAACCAGCCCCCAAATCCTTCCCACAGGGATCAACAGATAAATTTGTGGAGGACAGACTCTGTACGTAATTTATCTTTCTCTCTCTTGGACAACACTTACCAAAGGCCTGCTGGCAGCTGAGGCTCTATAGATGTCTCCTGAGCCAATGGGTAATGTGAAACAAGAGACTACATGCCACAAGCAGCTGTGGGTTCCAAGTCATACCTCCCTGTTCTCAAGAAACTGGTATTCTAATGGGGTGATAGGGAACCATCAGGAAAAAAAAAATTCCAGCTGGTATTTGAACTGGGGACCTAAGTTACGTATGTGGTAAAGACCACAAATGCAGGCAGGTACACTGCAGGCTGGAGTCCTCAGGGATGTTTCATGCAAGAGGAGAAAACTGGAGTGTGGAGGGGATTCAGGGAGGTGGAAAGGTACGGTGGATGAGAGAAGCAAACATGAAGAGTAAGGGATGGAAGAGAGAAAACTCATGGTAGGTGAGGGAAAACAGCATCTCTGTCATCTCTGCTGTTTTCCTGCTCCCAGCACTCCTCATGGACTCAGTTCAAGCTGGACCTCTCCACAAGTTTCCACTGAAGCCCCTTGTTATAGCACAGGAGCCCCAGTGACGTAATGGTGAGGTGTGGGGGGAGGGCAGCATGCTTCAGACCTAGCAAAAGGGCTCTGTCTATGCCTGACCTGTGCCCCTGTACTGTGACCTTCACAAGTGCTTCTCAGTCTTTTTCCCCCTTTTTCCCCCATCTAGGGAGATGCCTAGAGTGGGAAGACCTGGATACTTCACTTCCTCTAGGTTGCTTCAGTTCAGTTCAGTTGCTCAGTCGTGTCCGACTCTCTGTTATCCCATCGACTGCAGCACACCAGGCTTCCCTGTTCATCACCAACTCCTGGAGCTCACTCAAACTCATGTCTATCAAGTTGGTGATGCCATTCAACCATCTCATCATCTGTCATCCCCTTCTCCTCCTGCCTTCAATCTTTCCCAGGATCAGGGTCTTTTCAAATGAGTGAGTTCTTCACATCAGGTGGCCAGAGTATTGGAGTTTCAGCTTCAGCATCAGTCCTTCCAATGAATATTCAGGACTGATTTCCTTTAGGATGGACTGGTTGGATCTCCTTGCAGTCCAAGGGACTCTCAAGAGTCTTCTCCAAAACCACAGTTCAAAAGCATCAATTCTTCAGTGCCCAGCTTTCTTTATGGTCCAGCTCCCACATTCCATACATGACTACTGGAAAAACCATAGCTTTGACTAGATGGACCTTTGTCAGCAAAGTAATGTCTGGTTTTTAATATGTTGTCTAGGTTGCTTAGGTTCTAGTAAAACCCCAGCTGATTGGATTCTAGAAGAGTTTCCCTTGAGGGCAAGCCTTATTAAGAAGAAGAGTATTCTGCTATATTTCAAAATGGTTACTTTCCCTCTCCCCGTACTCACAACTGGAAGTGAGGGTTAGGGGGATTTTTCTCCCATCTTCACTATGCAAACTTAGTAGTTCCTGGAGGTAAACCTTACAAATGTGTGGGGACCCCTTGAGACCGGCTCCCCCTGAGGTTTCTCTCTCTCTAACTTGTTCACCTTGAGCCTCCAACATATCCATTACAGTTCATATTTTCCCACCTGGCATTAGTTCCCAAAGAGGTGTCTGCTCTGACAACCTATGACTCTTTGTATTCATCTCTCCAATGCTAGAGCACCAGTTTGCCTGGTGATCTC
The DNA here is from genome assembly GCF_002263795.3 of Bos taurus. Classification (NCBI taxonomy): domain Eukaryota; kingdom Metazoa; phylum Chordata; class Mammalia; order Artiodactyla; family Bovidae; genus Bos; species Bos taurus. Next base: position 47,451,551 of record NC_037331.1, read on the forward strand.
AGTTCTCAGAGGACTGAAGAAGAGTTGTTGATTTTTAGTTTGTTCAGTTTTTGCTGTTGTTGTTTTGAGTACTGGAGCCTTAACTTCCACATTCCTGCAGTACTAGACATGACCATACTTTTCCAAAGCATTTTCCTGCAGTGTTTTCTGCAAAACTGAGTTCGACCGAGTTCTACAGAATGTTAGTGGTGTTCAACCACAGAAGGGTCCCATGTTCAAAGAGTATTGAGAAATACTGGGCTTCTTTAGAGCAGGTCTTTTCAGTGTCTTTATTACACTAAACATGCATTGGATTCTACTTTATAGGATGATAGACTATATTGTTTCCTAAACTGATATGACAATGAAATTCTTTTGGGGAAGAGCATTGCATAAGAGCACGTTCTTCAGAACTTGGGAAATGCTGCTTTATAGTCTTTCAAATACTTCTCCTTTCCTGTAGTGGCCCCATCTTTGTAGGTACAATTGAAGTAATTATCCCATTTTACCCCACTGCAGTACTCTTGCCTGGAAAATCCCATGGGCAGAGGAGCCTGGTAGGCTTCAGTCCATGGGGTCGCGAAGAGTCGGACATGACTGAGCGACTTCACTTTTCATTTTCATGCATTGGAGAAGGAAATGGCAACCCACTCCAGTGTTCTTGCCTGGAGAATCCCAGGGACGGGGGATCCTGGTGGGCTGCTGTCTATGGGGTCGCACAGAGTCGGACACGACTGAAGCGACTTAGCAACAGCAATGTTCATTCATGCCACAGATATTAATTAAGTGTCTGTTATGTGAAAGGCAGTATGGTGGATACTAATCATTTGGGACATGGTGCCTTTTAGAGCTTAGAGTTTGGTATTGAAGTGAAAGTGTTAGTTGTCAGTTGTGTCCAACTCGTGGTGACTCCATGGAGTGTAGCCCTTCAGGCTCCTCTGTCCACAGAATTCTCCAGGTAAGAATTCTGGAGTGGGTTGCCAGTCCCTTCTCTAAGGGATCTTCCTGACCCAGGGATCAAACCTGGGTCTCTCTCATTGCAGGCAGATTCTTTACCATCTGAGCCACCAGGGAAGCCTAGAGACTTCAAAGAAAGGCCCCCCTCCCCTAACATTTATTTCTGCTATTTACAAAAGATGAATCAAATTAAGCCTTGAGAACCGAAACAACACAGATAACTTTGCTGATAAGAGCTGTTCACTCCTCACATTTCACTGAGGTGCCAAGTTGCCTTCATGAGTGAACAGGCTATGGATCAGGTCATCAGAAGGTCAGTCCGCATAAAGCTGTCCATGACTCACTCCCTTATTTCCTGACTGGTGTCCATTATAACATCTCCTTACTATGTTTCTAGGGGTCCCTGTGAGTAGAATGTGCAGGCAAGAAACTAAGGGTTAGGTCAGGTCCACCTAACCTCCAAATGCTTATACTTCAGAAGAGTGAATACTGGGAATTTGTGGCACCATTCATTCAGCCTCTTGCCTGACTTTTGGATACAATCTTTTCCGGCTAAAGGACTTATCTCCCAGAACATCACTCCAGGCGCTCGTTATTGACAATACAAGAAAACAAAAGACAGAGCTGTTTTTACACTAGGCCCAAGCATCAGGAAAGAAACAAAAATTGGCCATGACTAACCAGCATATCAATTATTGTGAAGAGAAATGATCTTATATTCAGACAGGTGGTTCAGTGCAGCCTGGGAGGGATGAGAAGATTCAATCCAAAGTTTTTCCCTTGCCTGGCTCCATCGCTCAGATGCAGCTGTGCCTGAAATCCACCCTTAGGCAGGCTTTCTTGGGTTTAAGCAGGTCTTCTCTAGAAATCACCTCTTTTAAAGGCAAATACCTAAGGAGAGGAGGATGTGACTTCACAGCCTTTGCACAACTGTTATTAAACAACAACTTCTGGGGATAAAAGGAATCAAAGACAAATCACCTCAGCTCTTGTTCCTCAGAATATTTGTTTGCAAAATGACAAGGGGCTGAATTAAAGTTTTAAGTTATATTCCTACTTTATGACTCATTAGGATGCCTAGAATTCAGAATATGAAGGCATTGGTAACATAGGGAAAAGGGAGGGGAAAGCTTTACAGGTATGAAATCCAGTCAGTGAATTGTAATCAGCAATTGTTGTTGTTGTTGTTTTTTGTAACAGAGGAGAGTAGAGAATACCAGATTTCACTGTATGTAAACAGGTAAGGATAAGTAGTGTTTTTGTTAAATGTATATGTATATGTATATGTGTATGTGTGTGTGTGTGTATATATATATATAATTCATTGAGGTTCTCCAGAGAAACAGAACCAACAGAAGAAGAGACAGACAGACAGACTGATGTACACCAAGGCACCAGATTTAAAAGTGAGGAGGCCATACTGAAGGTGGATCCTTCAGCTCTATTTGCCCCAGCTTATGCTGGGTGAACCACAGACTAAGCACCTTGCTGAGTCCTTCCTGAATTCCTGACCCACAAAACTGTAAGAGAGATAAAACTATGTTTTAAACCACTGCAATTTTGTTTCAAGCCACCATATGGATGGTTTGTTATATCCATAGATAACTGGAACAAAGGGCAAAGAGCATTATAGGTATAAAGAGCATTATGTGTATATGTATATGATATATACATATAATGCTTCTAAGCATTTGGTTGTGGCCATGCAGAGTGCTTTATGTAAATACAGAAAGTTTTGGGTGATAAGAACCCTAGAGCAGATACTCTGGGCATACTCAGCATCCTTGGAAAAGCAAGCTTTCAAGTAAGAGGTAACTTTAACCTGTTCAAAATTGAAAAGGATCTTGCAAGTCAGATGCTAGTGATTTCTAGCATCACTAGAAGTTTGGCATAGAGAAAGAAGACCCAGGATCATCACCAAAACTAATAAGAGACCTTGACCATCTAGAGAGGCTCATTAGCTCTCAGCTCCCTATTCCTAATGAAATCAATTCTTGGAATCATTCTACTTCCTGGCTGTGGAGGAACCAAAGACATTTTTTTCCCCTGACTTTATCATTTGCCTCCAACCCTTGAACTCTGGGGGAAGATGGATTTCATCAAGTATTACTATAATAAGCACATACACTATGTGTGTGTGGTCAGTTGCTCAGTCGTGTCTGACTCTTTGTGACCCCCATGGATTATAACCCACCAGCGTCCTCTGTCCATGGGATTTCCCAGATAAGAATACTGGAGTGGGCTGTCATTCCCTTTTCCAGGGGATCTTTCCCGAACCAGGGATCAAACCCACATCTTCTCTGACACTTGTGTTGGCAGGTGGATTGTTTACCATTGAGCCACCTAGGAAGCCTCACATACACTATAATGCACTACAAGAAAGTTAAAATGTCACAGCATTGTATCCTAAATCCTTAAAGAAACACAACTCAAATAATCACTGTGTACTGAATGCCCAGTTTATATTTCTTCTAGAATCACATTCTATAGTTTGCACTTAAAAAAAAAAAAAAAAGAATTGCTATTTTGTTTTGTCTTATCTCTGGCATCCTTTGTGTTGGGTTTGGTAGCAGCTTCTGGGTGAAATCTGCTTGCTTCTGAGTTGACCCAGAAGCAGGTAACTCCACAAAGCAGCCCTACATCACACTGCTTTACGGCATGTGTGCAGGTAATATTGGACCCATGCTTTCTTTCAGAAACCTTTAAGTGTGCTAGGTCCTGTCTGTGGCCACTGAGGTGTCATGCCTTACCTTACTTCTTTGATAATAGACACTGTTTTTTTAAAATGTAGTTAGTGACCATCTTCTTCACTGGGAGACCATGCAGTTCTTTGGCCCAAGGAGGTGACTCTTGATTAAGTGAATGAATCAGAGTTCAACCATTCTGTCAGTATTTGGTTCAAGAATGGGCATATGGCACAATTCTGGTGCATGAGGGCCTGAAAAGATAGGGAAGGCCCTATCTTCTCAGGAGGCATCCAAGGACAAGGTGCTCTCCATTTCTGTCCCCTGTCATTTGGACACTTATATGAAGGTGTGATCCCCTGGAGGGGGGGTCTTGCCTACCATGAGGGGAGCCAGTCCAAAGAGAAAAGTCAATGTGCTGACTGGAGTGGAGAGAGAGAAAAGAACCTGTCCTTAGTCATATTATGAACTGCTGAGGTAAACTACCGTGGAACTGTGCTAACACTGAGCTTCTCATCATGTGAAAGAATACCTCCTCTCCCCTTGTTTAAGTCTCTTTTAGTTGAATTTTCTCTTACTTGTAACTGATAGCAAGTCATTATTCATAACAGTAGTCAAGAATAAGAAATAATAAATGATTATGTGTTTACTGGGTTTTTCCTGGTAGCTCAGCTGGTAAAGAATCTGCCTGCAATGCGGGAGACCCCAGTTCAATTTCTGGGTTGGGAAAATCCGCTGGAGAAGGGATAGGCTACCCACTCCAATATTCTTGGGCTTCCCTTGTGGCTCAACCAGTAAAGAATCCATCTGCAATGTGGGAGACCCAGGTTCGAACCCTGGGTTGGGAAGATCCCCTGGATAAGGGAAATCTAGTATTTTCCAGAACACTCTAGTATTCTGGCCTGGAGAATTCCATGGACTATACAGTCCATGGGGTCACAAAGAGTCAGACATGAATGAGCGACTTTCACTTTTCATGTGTGTACTAAAGGGGAAAAACATATTTGGCATTGGGAAGCCAAAACTGTTGCATGCTTCTGGATGGGTAAGGCTGCAGGCACATGTGTTGGGTTCTGAATTGCCTCTGGGGGAGGTCCATGGTGGTTAGAACAGCTAAGGAAGCCCCTTCAGGAGCACCGAACTGACCCCAGTTTTGAAGAACTCAAAATAAGGGAGTCAAAGACAAAAAGCCACTGTTACACAGGGTTTTTCCAAGGCTTTGTTAGCCTACAAGAAAAATACAGCGTTTCAGATCTTTACCTGAAAGTCTAGCATGAGGCTGTCCCAGCGTCTGGGAAGAAGATACCTGTGTGCACCTCACTAGGAACACAGAATCCAGTGAGGAAAGGGTGTTCATCATTGCAGCACCCAGTCCTGGTGACCCAGAAGGAAGGCACTTTGACCACAGTTCACCTGTGGGCTAGTAAAGGAAGATCTCTGCCCAACCGCTCTGGCTGGCAGAGATAATTGTCTGGCTCAGGCTCATGCCCCCAGAGAGTTGTCCAAAGCTGCGAGCCTTTTGGATAAGCTCCAGCAACCTGGCTTCACCTCCTTTGACAACAACCAGAATGATGAAATACTCTTGACACTTGGAACTGCTCACATTTTAATTCATTTGTCACAGGATAAATGTGCTTGCCCATGTGCTCTGAGCCAAATACTGATGTATTCCTTGGGATGAAGAAAGGATGAATTTCCTCATCTGACAGATAACAGTAATAACTCTTCAGTAAACAGCAAAGAAAAACTAAAAGAGAAGACTGACCACTTTTCATAAGTCCCTAGAAGGCAATCTGGGGATGATAGGGGCTTTTAAAAAATTACTGATTTCTCTTAGATGCTCCTGAGAAAATGGGAAGCCGCCCCTGGCATACGGAACTGGCTGGCACTCACAGCTGGGTCTTCGTGTTCCCTCACTGAACATAAACAATTTCACAGAACATCAACACAAGACAAGGCCACTCTGTGATCCTGATGGATCAAGACAGAAATAAGCACACTTTATAATGTCTGGACACAGAACTTGAACATTGTTCAAGACACCAAGCACCTTCCTCTCTGGGCTGATAGGAGTGGCTGCTGCTTCCTTATTCATCACAGCGTTAGTCTTGTTCTGGTCTGCCTTCCCTTGAGATAAAGTTGAGATACTGTATTAGTTCCCTAGGGTTGCCATAGCAAATTACCATGAATGGGGCTGCTTAAAACAACAGACACTTATTATTTTGCAGTCCTAGAGTCTGGAAGTCTGAAGCCAGGATGCTGGCAGGACTGGTCCCCTCTGGAGGCTCTGAGGGAGCATTCAGTTCCTATCTACCTCCCAGCTTCTTGTGGTTGCTGGCAGTTCTTGGTGCTCTTTGGCTTAGAGATACATTACCCAAATGTCTGCCTCCATGGTCACATCGCCCTCTCCCCCATGTTATTCCTCTTGGTCTCTATGTTCTTTCTCCTTTAACGATTCTTTTCACTGGATATAGGGCCCACCTCGTTAATCCAGGATGACCTGATCTCCAGAGCTTTTGTTTAATTATATCTGCAAAGACCCTTTACCCAAATAAGGTCACATTCACAGGTATTGGGGATTAAGAAGTGGGCATACCTTTTGGGGGACCGCAATTCAACCCACTATAGGTCCCTATGACAGAATTATCCAGCTCCCTACAACATCTAATTCAGGGCAAAGCCTCACTTCCTTAAATCCTCTCTAAAATACCTAAAACAAACTCAAATCTTCTACGCCTTTTCTGACGTTTACTCACTGATGTGGCCCATGTTCACTGTGGCATGTTCTATATCACTGCCATGAGTAACGAACCCAACTTGTTCAACTATACGAGTGTTCCTGGTGGTCTCTGGTTTAAGGGCATTGATACTCCCTGATATTTAACATTCATTAACCCTAACGTGTCAGGCATCATATGAATGTTCAGATGCAAGAAACCATTGAATCTCTGTAGCAACATAGATAGCAGCATATTCACCCTCTTTTCACAGGTGAGAAAACTGAGGCTTAGACACATTAGCATCTTATTAGTCAGGGTCCTCCAGAGAAACAGAACGAGGAAGAGAGGAGAGAAAGAGGAGATTTATTATTTGTTATAAAGAAATAATCTCAGGTGATGATGGAGTCTGATAAGTCCCAAGATCTACAGCTGGCAGGCTGGAGACCCAGGAGATCAACAGTTCAGTTCCAGTCTGAGTCTGAATCACAGCCACTCAAAACCCATAGTTTATGGGTCAGCCAATTGTGTAATTCCAGCCCTACACTGGCAGGCTAGAGCCCAAGGAAGAGCCAATATTTCAGTCCACCCCAGAGGCAGGAAAAGAAGCTAATGCCCCCGGTCTAAGGCAGTTAGGTAGAAGAAGTATCTCTTATTCAGAGAAGAGTCAGCCTTTTTGTTCAATTCAAGACTTCAACTGATCAAATAAGCCCCACCCACATTAGGGAAGGCAATTTGCTTTACTCAGTCAACTACTTTAAATGTGAATCTCATCCAACAACACTCTCACAGAATCACCAGAGTTATCTGTGACTAACCTGTGGTGCAGTAAAGTTGACACAAGAAATGAACCATCCCAGCATCTTTCCCAAGACCACAGAGCTGGTCATTGGTGGAGCCAGAATTGAAACCCTGGACTCTCTTTCCCTCAAGTTCACACTCTGCCTTGATGTTTCCCCATTTGCTGCCTCTTCACAGGTGGGCTTCCTCCAGAGATAATCTATGATGGATTCTGTGCTAATTCTCACCGGTCTTAGAGTCTGAACCACACAAATTGGAACATGCTGGCTCATGTTTTTGCTGTTGTTTCATACCTGGGTTTTCTCATCTCTATTAGATTGCAAGGAATTTGATAATAAGGACTGTCTTAAAGCTTTAATAATTGCTATATTCAGGCATTTTATATGTAATTATTCATTTAATAGTCACAACCATACCATTAGGTAGCTACCTCCATTACTCCCATTTTACAGATGAGACGACTACAGCCCAGATACTGACCAACCTGCACAAGTTTACAGGGGCAGGAACTGGAGCTAAGGTTTGAAAGCAGGCGATCTGGCCTCAGAGTCATGCTCTTCACCTCCCTCTGCTGTGCCTTTTGTATACTTTCCCCTCAATTAGCCCCCATTCCCATGATCCATCTGAATGGGTGGCACACACAGGCATCCAGGGACACTCTTTAGGGAGCTGGTTTCAGGGTAAAACAGCTCCTTGGGCAGCTAAACATCTTTGAGTTTGGTTGACCAGGTATGCGTGGAGTCCCATCTGCAGGGTACACACCTGGCTTGTGGTTTGACCCAGTGCTGCTCCCTGGGACTCCCCTGGCCAGACTCCTGCTCTGTTACTGGCCTGGGCTCAAGATTACACCTCCCACCAAGCCTGGGTTAAGAGTGCCCTGTGGTATCGGATGGTATTTATCTTTCTCTAACTTACTTTACTTAGTATGCTCATCTCTAATTGTTTTGCTGTATAGCAGAGGTTGACACAACATTTAAATCAAATCTACTTTCATTGAATTTCTTTATAAAAAAGAAAAGGGTGTCCTGTGGCCCTCCCTTGGGAGAGGCACATGGGAGTGCTCACCTGCCTGAGTCCTGGTGCCAAGGCTGGGTGGGCCTCAAAAATGCAGTGTCACTTTACCAAGCACCACCTGGCTTCTGCTATTATGTGACACTGCCCAACCAGGAGCTGCACAAACAGGTTCCTTGCAGGAGGGGAGAACTTCAGGCCCATTCTGAGGCTGGCACAGTGCCCTGGGTGTGGGTCACAGGCTTGAACACACCCGGCACTCTTGAGGGCTGCTGGGACAAACGCTAACTCAGCACTCAGGAGTGGGAGCAGTACGACCTATCCCCCACCTCCCTGTCACCCACACGAGCAGGTGGCGTCTTAACTTCCTGAAAGCTGAATTATTCCCTAATAGGCCAGAAAGTCCTAAATTCTCTAGATGAATGTAGTTTTAGCTTGGGAAGGTGCTTCTCTTTGATGCCTGGATGCCCTGTCGCAGCACTTTTATTTTTGAGTCATCACCGTTTTTCTCAAGGACTAGATCGTGAACTCTTTAAGCAAAGAACCATATTTTACTGATACCTGTCTTCCCTACCCCTAGTACATGGTCTGCAATATAGGAGTCATTCAGGGACTTCTTTCCAAATGATAAAATCTGTAGGATTTCCTCCTGAATTTTTTATCCTATCTCCATGATCAAGAGACCTGGCTAGGGACTTGCCTGGTGATCCAGTGGTTAAGAATCCACCTTGAAATGCAGAGAACATGGGTTTGATCCTGGGTTGAGGAACTAAGATCCCCACACACCTTAAGCAACTAAGCCTGCACATCCCAACTATGAACCTGTGTGCCACAACTAGAGAATCTGGTGAACCTAGATTGTGAACTTTAATGAAAGTTCCCCACACAACACATCCAAGATCCCACAGGTCACAACTAAGACCCAACACAGCCAAATAAATAGATAAATATATATTTTTTTAAAATAAAAGACCTGGCTTCAGGAGAGCATCTGACACAAAGGCATAAAGCTTGTGGGATAAACCAGCAATGCAACCTTGGCAGTATAAGTTTACTTCTGGACCTCCACTCATTTATCTGAATGGTCCACCAGGTTGGATTCAAGAAACTCTAATGTCCCTTCTAGTTTAGCATCCTAGGGCTCTGCAGGTCACAAGCCCTGCACAGAGAGGGAATGATGGGAGTGTGGTTCCTGCTGTACCTGATTCTGTAGTCAAAGAGTGAGAATACGGACACAGATATACTGAGAAGTCCCCCACCCCACCCCCAGCTCTGGAGGTAACGTCTACAGGCCATGACTGAAAAGGGGGCAGGATTGGGGGTGAGAGCTTTTCAGAGCCCGTGGGGAGTCCTGTCCCGGCTGCCTGGACACTCATATTTGAAATCTCACCTGGAGCTTCCCATGCCTTTCCCACCACTGTCTCTGCAATCCAGCCATCAGAATCTGAAGCAAGCTCTTCACTTTAGGCCACAGGCTTTGGAAAAACACCCTTCTTGCAGAGACTCCCAAGTGAAAGGAACCTAACTTTTTGATCTTGATCCATAACAAAGAATTTGTCCTAGTATCTTTGAAATCTTAGGGGAAAAAAAATACCGAACTTTCAAAGCTTTCCTTTTTGATGTTTTGTAAAATGGTGAAGGGTGGGGGACAAATATTCCCCTCTGGGATAAAATTCCTTTCTTCTGGGAAGACAATGTGATGGTTATTTGGTTATTAAAAGGAAAATCAAGTATTATAGAATGCAGAAATTCAGACCTTGTCTTTCCAAGGGGCTCTGATATCATCACCATAACCCAAGAATCTTCTTTCATCTCTCAATTGTTTTCTATAGGAAAACGTTTCATCTTTAAAGAAGATTTAGTGTTCAGCATCTCTGAAAATTGTTCCCTGCTTTTGGAAAATATATGGATGTCCCTACTGGAGTTGGGACTGGGGGCAGAGGAGGCACTGGAAACCTGTCCTCACTCTGGGTGATGGAGGGAATACCGCTCAAGGCCCATCTGGCTGGGCTGTTTGAAGCCATCCTCTGTGCAATATTCTAGACCATTTAATTCAGGCTTTGGAAAAGGATGATGTTTATTGCTTTTTGGTTTAGTGTCTTGTTAGGAACCCTCAGCAAGACTAACTCTCCCTAAATGGTGAGGACATTACAACAATCATTCTGGGATGGGCCAGAAATGAGGCAGGATTTGGGGAACAATGAAATGGGGATTATAAGGCAAAGACTCCACGGACAGAAGAATCACAGCCCTCTTTTCCCCCTCTGCCTCTGACGGAAGGAAATGCAGAGCTTAGGACTGATGTAGAGGGCTGGTGCTCAGCCTGCTGATGACCAGGAGCGGGTGTACATGGAGAGCTTTGACCTGTGAACTTATGACCCTCATTTCCAGTTTAAATTCTCAGAGTTGCAATTCCTATATGCAATTTCCAAATGTTTGTTAAAGTCCTGTTACTCATTAAAGCTCAGGGTTAGCCATCCCATTAGGACTTAAAGGCCCAGATAAATGACAACAACTAGTTCATGTTACAGGTCCAAGAGGGATTGGCAGCAAAGTGAACAGGTCTGTGGAGGAACAGAGGATAAGATACAGATTGAGGGAATGTTGCAGGCACCACACCATGATGGCTGAAGATGAGTGAGGTCACTGTCATGAGAGAACCCTCTTCAAACATACTAGAGAAGAAGGGATCTTTGAAGGAGGAGGCCAGGACCCACTCTATGGATGCTGGTGGGGACACTGAGTCTGCAAACAAGTGGGTTATCTTTAGCAAAGTTTCTCCTCTGCCTAGAATGACAAATGACCAAGACTTGTAAGCCCCTTCCTTGGGGGTTAGAAAGGGATTCTGATGGTAGGAAGAAGCACAGAGGGCAAGATGGGCCAGCAGTAACCATGGGAATGTGTGGAGAGGAAATAAAGGGTTTTCTTGTTTTGTTTTTATTAGCAAGCAGCAGAACAGAGCCCCAGAGACAGACATCTTAACTTTGCCACAAATGGGGGGCAGTCACTTCTCTTTCTCTTGAGTTGTTTCCCCTTAGTGAGGGATTTGTTTGATAGAGAATGCTTCTGGTGTTCTCTCTGTGCTTCCTCCCTGAGTACATCTGCACCATTATGCAGCAGTCTGATATCCCTCCTCTCTGGTCCTTGCTTCCTTTTTAGATCTTTCCAGGGATTCTGCTTGGAGCACATCTGATCATAGCCTCTAAGGGTCAAAATTGGCAAGTGCTTCTAACAGATTTGTGCATCTTGGTCCCTTTATCCTAATCTGGATTGGAAGGCTTAGGGAAGAAGTTATTTAAAGGGCTTCACCAGAATGATATGTCTCAACAGGTACAGTGTTGGGAATGGTAACTTTGGCTCTTCAGAAGCTAGTTCCATCTCTGGAAGAAAGTCATTTGTGTATTAGAACCTCAGTTAGATGCTATGGACATATCTATAACTACTGATCTATTAGTCCTGGGCCCTATTCTCCTTGTATGCTCAGTGAGAGTGTAAGTCTGGCACATGTTCACACTTAATATACATGTATTGAATCAGTGAGTTGATAGAACTTACAAATAGTTACAAAAATCATATTTTTTCCAAGAGAATCATCAAGTCATATTGTCTGCAAAGGGTTTCTTGCTGCTTCTAGATGAACGAGGCACTTTGAGAGATGTCACTGAGATGCCGGAACACTGGAATTCAGAGACCCTTTTGGAGGTTTCTAGGGACTGGGCAGAATTTTACAAACCAGTAGCATCTTTAAAAAAATAGATGTATAATCATCATATAGTACTTTAATGCTCTCCTTGCCCACAGACGACTGAATACCACCCTTAAAGCAAGGCCCCAGGTAAAAGCCTGAAGCAAGTGAGAATTATCCTCTGTGTTCTCAACCCTCCTCTTGAATTCTCCATCCACAAAGGCTGGTGACTTTCCTCTCCCCCAGGACCCTTCTGCTGGCCACTCTTTCTAAGATTTTTTTTTTTTTTTCATGTGGATCATTTTTAAAGTCTTTATTAAACTTGCTACAATATCGTTTCTGTTGTTTCTATTCTGGGTTTTGGGCCCTGAGGCACATGAGATCTTAACTCTCCAACCAGGGATTTAACCGCCCCCTACTTCCCCCAAATATGAAGGCAAAGTCTTAACCACTGGACTGCCAAGAAAGTTCCCACTCCACTTTCTTGTTCAAGGCCCAGGCTCTGGACTTTCCTGCTATCCCTCTGTGCTTCTTTCACAGATCAGAAAGGTATTCATCTTGCTTTTATTGAGTTTGTGGTTCTCTTTAAGTTTCTGGGGTCACTGAATGGGAAGGAGGAGAGAGAAGTTCCCCTGCCTCATCAAATCAATCTGCAGCTCTACACATGTCCTCTGGAAACCCCGGGGCAGTTCAGTGCTTTACCCCACCTAGGAAACTAACCATGTGGTCTGACCTAGTGTGGAGCCCAAGTTTACGTTGTCACTCCATTCTTCTTTATATTAGGACAGGTATACATCTTTTCAGAGAAGCCTGGAGCATCTGCTGAAGCCAAATGCTTATATCCTGAATCTAGTAATACAGGGCCTCGAAGAATATTCAAATAGGTTTGAGGGTAGAAAGTCACCTTGGCAAATGTTTGGGCCCCAGTGGATAGGGCCTGAAGTTTATTTCACTCTGATAAAAACTGTGCATTCCACCTTTCCATGACATAACTTCATGGATTAGTTGGCCTCCTGCAGCAGGCTTTCAGGTAAATGAAAGCAGGTCTGGTAGGATGACAGCTGGGGGACAGAGTAGGGTGCAGTGGTTAAGACATGGAAACCGACTGTCTGGCTTCAAATTCTGGCCCCACTACACAAAACCCCTATACTTCCCTGGTGGCTCAGACGGTAAAGCATCTGTCTACAATGTGGGAGACCCAGGTTCGAGCCCTGGGTTGGGAAGATCCCCTGGAGAAGGAAATGGCAATCCACTCCAGTGCTATTGCCTGGAAAATCCCATGGACAGAGGAGCCGGGTAGGCTACAGTCTATGGGGTTGCAAAGAGTCGGACACTACTGAGCAACTTCACTTTCACTTTACACAAAACCCGAGGGCCCTTAGGCAGTTTAACTCCCCTCTTTCAACTTGGTTTCCTCACTGGAAAACTTCTGCATCAGAAATCTACAGTTACTACACCACCAACAAAAAATACTTAAAATACTTCCAAAGGCTGACATATAAGTGCCTGCTGTTATTATTATAGGCAGTCCTTGGGTCTGTTTTTCCAGAATATTGACATGATCTTAGGATGCAAGATCCCACAGTGGCTTCCAGTCAATGTCCTAAGGCTTATGGGGAGAAAAGGAAATTGACTGCTATTCACTGGACACCTGAGAAGCACACCTAGTTGTCAAAATCATTTGTGTCTCATTAAGAAATTAAAAATCCACTAACACCCAACGTGATTCTGTTGGGGGACTTCCCTAGTGGTCCAGTGGTTAAGACTTTGCCTTCCAAGGCAGGGGTACAGGTTCCAGCCCCATTTGGGGAGCTAAGAATCTACATGCCTCTCTGCCAAAAGACAAAACATAAAACAGAAGCAATATTGTAGCAAATTTAATAAAGACTTAAAAATTGTCTGCATAAAAAAAAAAAATCTTTAAAACCAAACCAAAGTGATGCTGTGTGGGGCCAAGGAACTAGTACACAGCCTGCTCTGGTGAGCCCCAACCTGACTCCATCCACATCAAGAGTCCTGTATTTGAGAGATTAACTTTATGTTAAATCAGGGCCCTTTCCTGGTTCAAGGGCTAGGTTTCTTCTTCCTTTTGCCCTAATACAAAAGTGACAATTCTCCATACCTTTGTGCTCTGAGTGCCCTGATCTTACACAGGTGAGTCCATGCAAGCAGGCTTGCTGGACACTTTTGCTGCGCAGAATTACTAAGAACTCCCAACTGTCTAAGTATCATGTACCCTCCAAAAGCCATTGAAATTCACAGAGAAAAAAAGAACTCCTGCAAGTTGGACATCAAAGGGGGAAAAGCCATCAAAACATTAACCCAAAATCTTTTCTGCTGCTGCTGCTAAGTCCCTTCAGTCGTGTCCGACTCTGTGAGACCCCATAGATGGCAGCCCACCAGGCTTCCCTGTCCCCGGGATTCTCCAGGCAAGAACACTGGAGTGGGTTGCCATTTCCTTCACCAATGCATGAAAGTGAAAAGTGAAAGGGAAGTCGCTCAGTCATGTCTGACCCTTAGCGACCCCGTGGACTACAGCCCACCAGGCTCCTCCATCCATGGGATCCTCCAGGCAAGAACACTGGAGTGGGGTGCCATTGCCCTCTCCAAAATCATCTCTAGTCTTACATATTTAAAGATTAAAATGCAATTTCCTTAAAATAATTGTCAGATCTTCCACTTATCACTTCTACTGCAGTATCTTGTTTAGGGAGGCTTACTCCATTCTCTAGGTGAGGGAAAAAGCAGAAATAGGAATGATTGAAAGGAAAAGGCAAAATTACCCATTAGGTTCATCCCTAACGCAAGTCAGTGTCTTATCACATGAATTGTCTAATATGAGTTATGAGTATCTTCGGTTAAACAAATCAGTACACATCAAAATGCTTGAGATCTGGTTAGAAATGAAAAATAAACACTGGAAAAAATACCAAGCAGCACAGCCCAGACATTCAAGTCTGCACAACTGTAGCACCATGACCACGAGATCACAGCAGGAAGGCCACCAGTGCTGCAGGAACCTGAGCCAGGGTTCAGTGAAAGCTTCCACTGATTTAGAAGTTCTGTTTTTCCAAAGAACACTCATGCAATACAATGGCAAATCTCATTCCTCGGATCTACTCATTCTGCAGCCTTCCGCCCCCCACAGCTCAGATTAAATAGACAATAAAGGAATCATGTGACTTCACAAATACGCCTCATCGCGGATGAAAATGCAATGTCGTGTGGTCTGTTTAGCAGATGCCCTGTGGTTTTCAGCCATCAAACTCTCATACCAATCCTGCAGAATGACACAGTCAGCAAAACCATGTCATTTAAAAGTTGATATATATACACACTACTATACTGCTGCTTGTGGCTCAGATCATGAACTCCTTATTACCAAATTAAGACTTAAATTGAAGAAAGTAGGGAAAACCACTAGACAATTCAGGTATGACCTAAATTAAATCCCTTATGATTATACAATAGAAGTGAGAAATACATTTAAGGGCCTAGATCTGATAGATAGAGTGCCTGATGAACTACGGAATGAGGTTCGTGACACTGTACAGGAGACAGGGATCAAGACCATCCCCATGGAAAAGAAATGCAAAGAAGCAAAATGGCTGTCTGGGGAGGCCTTACAAATAGCTGTGAAAAGAAGAGAAGCGAAAAGCAAAGGAGAAAAGGAAAGATATAAGCATCTGAATGCAGAGTTCCAAAGAATAGCTAGGAGAGATAAGAAAGCCTTACTTAGCGATCAATGCAAAGAAATAGAGGAAAACAACAGAATGGGAAAGACTAGGGATCTCTTCAAGAAAATCAGAGATACCAAGGGAACATTTCATGCAAAGATGGGCTCGATAAAGGACAGAAATGGTATAGACCTAACAGAAGCAGAAGATATTAAGAAGAGGTGGCAAGAATACACAGAAGAACTGTACAAAAAAGATCTTCATGACCCAGATAATCACGATGATGTGATCACTGACCTAGAGCCAGACATCCTGGAATGTGAAGTCAAGCGGGCCTTAGAAAGCATCACTATGAACAAAGCTAGTGGAGGTGATGGAATTCAAGTTGAGCTCTTTCAAATCCTGAAAGATGATGCTGTGAAAGTGTTGCACTCAAAATGCCAGCAAATTTGGAAATCTCAGCTGTGGCCACAGGACTGGGAAAGGTCAGTTTTCATTCCAATCCCAAAGAAAGGCAATGCCAAAGAATGCTCAAACTACCGCACAATTGCACTCATCTCACATGCTAGTAAAGTAATGCTCAAAATTCTCCAAGCCAGGCTTCAGCAATACGTGAACCATGAACTTCCTGATGTTCAAGCTGGTTTTAGAAAAGGCAGAGGAACCAGAGATCAAATTGCCAACATCCGCTGGATCATTAAAAAAGCAAGAGAGTTCCAGAAAAACATCTATTTCTGCTTTATTGACCAAGCCAAAGCCTTTGACTGTGTGGATCACAATAAACTGTGGAAAATTCTTAAAGAAATGGGAATACCAGACCACCTGACCTGCCTCTTGAGAAATTTGTATGCAGGTCAGGAAGCAATAGTTAGAACTGGACATGGAGCAACAGACTGGTTCCAAATAGGAAAAGGAGTACGTCAACGCTGTCTATTGTCACCCTGTTTATTTAACTTATATGCAGAGTACATAATGAGAAACGCTGGACTGGAAGAAGCACAAACTGGAATCAAGATTGCCGGGAGAAATATCAATAACCTCAGATATGCAGATGACACCACCCTTCTGGCAGAAAGTGAAGAGGAACTAAAAAGCCTCTTGATGAAAGTGAAAGAGGAGAGTGAAAAAGTTGGCTTAAAGCTCAACATTCAGAAAACTAAGATCATGGCATCCTGTCCTATCACTTCATGGGAAATAGATGGGGAAACAGTGGAAACAGTGTCAGACTTTATTTTTTTGGGCTCCAAAACCACTGCAGATGATGACTGCAGCCATGAAATCAAAAGACGCTTACTCCTTGGAAGGAAAGTTATGACCAACTTAGATAGCATACTCAAAAACAGAGACATTACTTTGCCAACAAAGGTCCGTCTAGTCAAGGCTATGGTTTTTCCAGTGGTCATGTATGGATGTGAGAGTTGGACTATGAAGAAAGCTGAGCACCGAAGAATTGATGCTTTAGAACTGTGGTGTTGGAGAAGACTCTTGAGAGTCCCTTGGGCTGCAAGGAGATCCAACCAGTCCATTCTGAAGGAGATCAGCCCTGGGATTTCTTTGGAAGGAACGATGCTAAAGCTGAAACTCCAGAACTTTGGCCACCTCATGCGAAGAGTTGACTCATTGGAAAAGACTCTGATGCTGGGAGGGATTGGGGGCACGAGGAGAAGGGGACGACAGAGGATGAGATGGCTGGATGGCATCACTGACTTGAGGGATGTGAGTCTGAGTGAACTCCGGGAGTTGTTGATGGACAGGGAGGCCTAGCATGCTGCAATTCCCGGGGTCACAAAGAGTCAGAGACGACTGAGCGACTGAACTGAACTGAACTGATACATAAAATACATAGCTAATAAGGACCTACTGTATAGCACACCAGCCCTGGCTTTTGCCATCATCGCAAATGTCATCATCATATGGCCTATGCATTTCTTTCTCAAATGCAATGTCACAGCCAACTCCAACTCTCCAGACCTTTGTCTTCTAGTCCTGATCTATCATTAGCAAGATTCTCTATAACCTCAGCTTCTTGCCGCAGTCTGTAAATCATCTTCATTGCAACCCTCTTCCAACACTCCACAAATGTACAGGCTCTATCAAAATACATCAAGAAACACCCTACCTCTCATGACACTGCTATTACTCTAATCTTAGCAACCATTTTCAGACATGGGCACAAGGTCAAGGCTGCCACACCCACTGCCTTCAGGTTCTGGAGACTGGAAGCAGCTCTGTGGTCAGAGCACAAGTTGGCAAGATCTGACCAATGTGGCTCATATGGATGGCTCTGGCCCATGGGTCACCAGAGCCCTGAAATTATCCTGTATCCAGCATGAATGGAGAACACCCCAAAATCAGCCTGTCAGTGCCATTCTCATGGTCAATCTTGAAAGATATTTTCTCTGGTCAGCAGGAGGGATCAGCTTACCTGGCTACCCATCTGAGACCGATTCAGGTAATGGGACCCCAGATAACTCTATAGAATCAAGACCTGGAGCTCCTCCAGGCATCTGGTAGGCCTTAAATAGAAGGAGATTTATAGTTGGAAAGCAACTACAAGGAGAAGAAAAAACAGGCCTGTACCACACTGTTCCCAGTTGGGGCTCAGAGAGCCCACCTGGATGGTAGCTCTACAGGTGAGACCTACAGTCCAAGGTACATCCTTCCTTTCTCTCCCCCCTTGCCTTCCCTCCCCCATGCATGCCCATCACTAACAGTAGTACTATCTGGTACCACAGCACAGAACCTAGCAAAGTCAAACTGAATTATGCTTTAGGCTTTCACCTCAAACTTATGAGCAAATCAGACCTTTGTTTAGTCTCAGCATTATAGATGTTCTGAATCTTTCCATACACTTATCAGCACAGAGAAAGCATTTACAGCAGAGTGATTTAATTAATTCTCAAATTAATTTACTTTTAATTAAAGCTGATTCCCTTTTTAAAGGGAGATGTATTTTGGATAGCACATTTTCCTTTCCCCAAATAAGGGTTTGTTTACACTATTTTTGTCCCTGGGCTAGAATGAAGATGTCCAGTACTAAGACCAAAGTCACCTGGGAAACACGAAATACATTTGTGTGCTCTTGTAAGTACTAGAAGATACTGGCAACAAGGTAGGTGTGAGGTCAAGCCCCACACTTGCCTCTTCCACACCCCAACCTGAAGCCCCAGAGGGCTCTTTCTGGCTCTCATCTCTGTCTACTTGTCAGGGAGTCCTGTCCAAGATCAGAATTTTTCGTCTCCTTCATAGCTTTGGATTCTGCTTCTCTCCACCATTACTTGTCCCAAGTCTTCTAAACTGGGCAGAGTCCAAGTGCACACTTTTAGGGAAAGGAAGGGCACAAGGTTTTATGAAAAGTCATTTTTCTAAATTTAAATATTAACTGACATATATACACCATTGATACTGTGTATAAAATGGATAACTAATGAGAACATACTGAATAGTATAGGGAACTCTCCCTAAAGTACTGTGGTGACCTGAATGGGAAGGAAGTCCAAAAGGGAGGAGAGATATATGTATGTATGGCTGATTCATTTTGCTGTAGAGTAGAAATGAACACATTGTGAAGCAACTATATTCCAATAAAAATTAATTTAAAAAGTTTTAAGTATTAACAAATGCTACAATGTCTGTAATGTTTTCTGTTTGATTAATCCTGATATCAGCAGTGACTATTCCTCAAAGATATATAGGCAGTCTTTGACCTCACACATCTTTTACATGGTCTCCCTACTCTCCTATGTGGGATCTTCAGAACTCTGCTGATTAGGGTTTTCATACTTCAGTTGACAAACAAGTGTTAAGCCATGATATGCTGGTTCTGTCTGCCTCCCAGAATCCTGTTTTTGGTAATCATTATTTGTGGGTGTTTATCCATAGGAAATAAAAAGCCTCTTGATGAAAGTGAAAGAGGAGAGTGAAAAAATTGCCTTAAAGCTCAACATTCAGAAAACTAAGATCATGGCATCTGGTCCCATCACTTCATGACAAATAGATGGGGAAACAGTGGAAACAGTGTCAGACTTTATTTTTCTGGGCTCCAAAATCACTGCAGATGGTGATTGCAGCCATGAAATTAAAAGACGCTTACTCCTTGGAAGGAAGTTATGACCAACCTAGACAGCATATTCAAAAGCAGAGACATTACTTTGCCAATGAAGGTTCGTCTAGTCAAGGCTATGGTTTTTCCAGTGGTCATGTATGGATGTGAGAGTTAGACTGTGAAGAAAGCTGAACACCGAAGAATTGATGCTTTTGAACTGTGGTGTTGGAGAAGACTCCTGAGAGTCCCTTGGACTGCAAGGAGATCCAACCAGTCCATCCTAAAGGAGATCAGTCCTGGATGTTCTTTGGAAGGAATGATGCTAAAGCTGAAACCAATACTTTGGCCACCTGATGTGAAGAGTTGACTCATTGGAAAAGACTCTGATGCTGGGAGGGATTGGGGGCACGAGGAGAAGGGGACGACAGAGGATGAGATGGCTGGATGGCATCAACGATTCGATGGACGTGAGTTTGAGTCAACTCCGGGAGTTGGTGATGGACAGGGAGGCCTGGAGTGCTGCAATTCATGGGGTCGCAAAGAGTCAGACATGACTAAGCGACAGGACTGACTGACTGACTGACTGATCCAGTGATCTGAGTATCAAGAACATTTGCTTTTGTTAAAAAATGAATGACGGTACCAATACCAGTGTAATGCAGTTTGGTGTGCTGAAGGCTGGTTAGCTTGACCTTCAGTCAGATACTCCATGGACATCAAATGGTTGACTGTGAACTTAGCAGCAGAGGAAGAAAAACAAATTGGAGACTACAGATAATTTTCTGAAATATCATCCAAGGCAAGGGGTATTAATGGAAGAATTGGGTTAAGTATGGATTGAGAATGAGCAGTGATCCAAATGAGGTTCACTCACTGACCTCTTCTCAGAGAAGAAAATGGCTGGTGTTCCACTTTCTCTTGAAAACCATTATAAGAAAACATACTGATATATAAGAAAACATGTTAAACAAACATGATTAAATAGAATTAATTAAATAGAATTCAATTAATTCTATTAAATTAATTAATCTAATTAATTCTATTTAATTTAATTAATTAAATAGAATTTCTATTGTCTAGTCATTACTCCAACTTTACAGTTTCTTCTCAAGGCTAAGAAAACTGACAACTGAGGTAAGTTATTTCAAAACACGTATTTTTATTATCTATAATGTTTATTGTTCTTAATGTATTAAATAATATGTCTTGACTGCATATCCAAGCAAAAAATGATGACTTTTCATCACAATTATGGATTTTATAATGTCTGAGGAGGCCTTACAAATAGCTGAGAAAAGAATAGAAGCAAAGGGCAAAGGAGAAAGGGGAGGATATACCCAACTGAATTCAGAGTTCCAGAGAATAGCAAGGAGAGATAAGAAAGCCTTCTTAAAGTAAACAATGCAAAGAAATAGAGGAAAACAATAGAATGGGAAAGATAAGAGATCTCTTCAAGAAAATTAGAGATACCAAGAGAACATTTCATGCAAAGATGGGCATGATAAAGGACAGAAATAGCAAGGACCTAACAGCAGCAGAAGAGATTAAAAAGAGGTGGCAAGAATACACAGAAGAAATGTACAAAAAAGGTCCTAATGACCCAGATAACCATGATGGTGTGGCCACTAACCTAGAGCCAGACATCCTGGAATGTGAAGTCAAGTGGGCCTTAGGAAGCATCACAATGAACAAAGCAAGTGGAGATAATGGAATTCCAGTGGAGCTATTTCAAATCCTAAAAGATAATGCTGTGAAAGTGCTACACTCAATATGCCAGCAAATTTGGAAAACTCAGCAGTGGCCACAGGACGGGAAAAGGTCAGTTTTCATTCCAATTCCAAAGAAAGGCAATGCCAAAGAATGTTCAAATTACCATACAATTGCACTCATTTCACACGCTAGCAAAGTAATGCTCAAAATCCTTTAAGTTAGACTTCAACAGTATGTGAACCAAGAACCTCCAGATATACAGACTCAATTTAGATAAGGCAGAGGAACCAGAGATCAAATTGCCAACATCCATTGGCTCATAGAAAGAGCAAGGGAATTTCAGACAAACATCTACTTCTACTTCACTGACTATGCTATAGCCTTTGTGTGGGTCACAACAAACTGTGGAAGATTTTTAAAGAGATGGTATTACCTGACCACCTTACCTGCCTCCTGAGAAACCTGTATACAAGTCAAGAAGCCATGGTTAGAACCAGACATGGAACAATCAGTTCAGTTCAGTTCATTTCAGTCACTTAGTCATGTCCAACTCTTTGCGACCCCATGGACTGCAGCATGCCAGGCCTACCTGTCCATCACCAACTCCCAGATCTTACTCAAACTCATGTCCATTGAGTTGGTGATGCCACCCGACCATCTCATCCTCTGTCATCCCCTTCTCCTCCTGCCTTCAATCTTTCCCAGCATCAGGGTCTTTTCAAATGAGTCAGTTCTTTGCAATAGGTGGCCAAAGTATTGGCATTTCAGCTTCAGCATCAGTCCTTCCAATGAACATTCAGGACTGATTTCCTTTAGGATGGACTGGTTGGATCTCTTTGCTGTCCAAGGAACAATGGACTGGTTAAAAATTGGGAAAGGAGTATGTCAAGGCTGTATATTGTCACTCTGTTTATTTAACTTACATGCAGAGTACATCATGAGAAATGCTGGGCTGGATGAAGCACAAGCTGGAATCAAGATTGTCAAGAGAGATATCAACAATTTCAGAAATGTAGATGATACCACCCTAATTGCAGAAAGCGAAGAGGAACTAAAGAGCTTCTTGATGAAGGTGAAAAAGCTGGCTTAATGCTCAACATTCAAAAAACTAAGATCATGGCATCCAGTCCCATTACTTCATGGCAAATGGATGGGGAAAAAATGGAAACGGTGAGAGATTTTTCTTGGGCTCCAAAATCACTGCAGATGGTAACTGCAGGCATAAAATTAAAAGACATTTGCTCCTTGGAAGTAAAGTTATGACAAACCTATTCAGTGTATTAAAAAGCAAGGACATCACTTTGCCAACAAAGGTCCATCCAATCAAAGTTACAGTTTTTCCAGTAGTCCTGTATGAATGTGAGAGTTGGACCATATAGAAGGCTGAGTGCCAAAGAACTGATGTTTTCAAACTGTGGTGCTGGAGGAGACTCTTGAGAGTCTCTTGGACTGCAAGGAAATCTCACCAGTCAATCCTAAAGGAAATCAACCTTGAATATTCATTGGAAGGACTGATGCTGAAGCTGAAACTCCAATACTTTGGCCACCTGATGTGAAAAACTACCCATTGGAAAAGACCCTGATGCTGGGAAAGACTGAAAGCAGGAAGAGAAGGGGACGACAGAGGATAAGATGGTTGGCTGTCATCACTGACTCAATGGACATGAGTTTGAGCAAACTCTGGGAGATGGTGAAGGGCAAGGAAGCCTGGAGTGCTGTAGTCCGTGGGGTCACAACGAGTCAGATACGATGACACTCAGTGACTGAACAACAAATTTTTATTACCTATAATGTTTATTGTTCTTAATGTATTAAACAATATGTCTTCATAGCATATTCAGGAAAAAATGGTGTTTTTCATCACAATTATGAATTCTATAATGTCCTGAGCTCTCAAGAAGCAGAACATTCTATATATGCCTACAGTTTAACTCAGATACTCGACTTTCAAATACATTTTCTGGAATTCATTATATATGAATGGAAATATATGATTATTGGGACATGATCTATCTCTCTTGGTAGGAAGACTGTGGTGCTCTTTTGAAAAAGAATATTCCTTCTTATAATGCAAACCTTGAATCTGTTTTCTGTATTTTCATAAATAAATGAGGCAGAAGTGCCCATCAGTATCAAGGTCAGCCACCTGCTCACTGACTTTTAGGTCGATGACTGCTGCCTGGAGACATTCGAAAGAAAACAAGCAAATAACACGCCCAGGACACTGACAGTTATGGGTCTGACTGGGATACTGTCACCATGACTCAGGGCTACCTGATCATTTTATGTTGAAGAAACTACAAATCAAGGAGGCTGTTTAATCTTTACAGGAAAAATGGAGACCGACCCCTACACCCACCCCCATGGTTTACCTCTCCCTGGAGTCTCAGGCTTGAACAAAATAAAAACTTAAAAAAAAGAATGCTCAGTTCTAAATGGATCAAGTATAGATTCCTTTTGCCAATAAAGCTGTTTTAATTTCCCTTAAATATTTTACAGTGGAGTCTCTCACAGCATTGTGCTCAGAATAGTCCAGAGCTTATGGTGGCCTATTTTTTAAATGGCTCTAAAAATGTAGACTTCTAAATATATGGTTTTTTTTTTTATATATATTTTCAAGTTGTAATCCCTAGTCTGTAACTAAATGCTTGGTGATATACGAGTAAAATACCTTAGTATAAAGCTGTACCTTAATTGGACTTTAGATATACTTAAAGCATAAATTTTAAAATCTAGATATTCAATAATGGCATCCACTTGATTTTCTGGGTTAGGTTGTGTGTGACAGTATTTGATGCCTACTAGACCAGATTCTCATACATGATATAGGCAATGCAACTGAATAAGTAAAGATGTGGATAGACAGGGATTTGTGTAGAGAGTCAAAAATTTGAGGTGAAACAGTCTACAATATATGACACCAATGTTGAAAATATATAAATGCACAGGCAAGTCTGGAAGAATATACACTCAGTTGTTAACAGTGGTTATAGTTGGTTGATGGGATTATGGTTTTTATTTCATTGTCTGTCTTTCTCAAAATTTGTATACTAAAAATGAATTTGTACATAGAAACAAACAATATTTTTTTAAAATGGGAAGGAAAAATTGGGGGATGGCATTGTAGTTCAGTGATGACCTTGCTATTCTTCTGGTTCTCAGTAAGTTCCTGAACTGAAATAGGCCTTGGAGAAGCTTAAGTAGCAAAGGATTTTAAACTTTGCATTGTTCCATCAATGATATCATCAGTTCCCTTTGCATTTCATCTGCGAAGTTTTCATGCTTTCTTGACACCTAATGATAGAGCTTAAAGTCACTAAATTGCTCAAGTCCCAAACCTTGAATAACACATTTCTATGCCTGAGAGTTTTAAAATTTGTTGAAAAGCTCAGAGCCATTACTAAGGCAGAGGTGCTTGTGTTCAGGCATGATTAGATATTTGTAGATATTTATTGTAGATAAAACACATACTGAAGCAAAAGATTCTATCTTAAAAGATCAATAAGTTGATCTTTATTGATTAACTGTGAGGAAGTAGTTGTCTATACCTTAAGACAGAATGTTTTACAGCACTTGCCTGGTGAGTGAGGAGATCTGAGTTGGTGATCCCAGCATAGTTTTTTCACTCTTGGTTAATGCAGGCAATATGGTTTTTAACCAAAATTTTTCAGTTTGATTTTCTGTAAAGCAAGTTGCTTTTCTGGCGGAGGGCTATGGAAATAAAGCTTCCAGTGAGTGCCAACTCCCCTTGTGTCTGGGACTACCTGCTTTCTTTGGAACTACTGTGCAAGCCCACACTAGGCCTTCAGATTCCTTTAGCTCATTTCCTCTTGCTTCTATGCTGGCCACCTCCCCCTACCTTGCTCTGTCAATGGTGAAGCAATTCATGAGTCCTGCCCCTCCTAGGAGAGGTGTCCCTCTACAGAATTTGGTTTCCTTGGTTGGTATGGGATCTCAGTTTGGGATGGATGGGTAGAAGAAAATATATGATTCTGTAAATTGCCAGTTTTTTTCATTGGGGTAAAAGCAAAGTTCTCCTGAAGTTTTCTATACCCTAAAGCCTAAGAGGAAGCCAATCCCAATCTCTTCAATCCTGTGTCTTACAGCTTGGGGTCTAGACAAAACTGGCTTTTCCAGTTCTATCAGATTCTCGATTTCTGAACACTCTCTCAGTTCAGTTCAGTTAGTTGCTCAGTTGTGTCTGACTTTTTGCGACCCCATGAATCGCAGCACACCAGGACTCCCTGTCCATCACCAACTCCCAGAGTTCACTCAGACTCACGTCCATCGAATCAGTGATGCCATCCAGCCATCTCATCCTCTGTCGTCCCCTTCTCCTCCTGCCCCCAATCCCTCCCAGCATCAGAGTCTTTTCCAATGAGTCAACTCTTCGCATGAGGTGGCCAAAGTACTGGAGTTGCAGCTTTAGCATCATTCCAAAGAAATCCCAGGGCTGATCTCCTTCAGAATGGACTGGTTAGATCTCCTTGCAGTCCAAGGGACTCTCAAGAGTCTTCTCCAACACCACAGTTCAAAAGCATCAATTCTTCGGCGCTCAGCCCTCTTCACAGTCCAACTCTCACATCCATACATGACCACTGGAAAAACCATAGTCTTGATTAGATGGACCTTTGTTGGCAAAGTAATGTCTCTGCTTTTCAATATGCTATCTAGGTTGGTCATAACTTTTCTTCCAAGGAGTAAGCGTCTTTTAATTTCATGGCTGCAGTCACCATCTGCAGTGACACTCTCTAGTCACATCCAATTGCCTACGATTTCTTTTCTGAGTTTATCTGTTTCCTGTAGCACTAGCCAGTGGCAGTCAATAGACATGATTTATATTCTGCTTTATAGTATCTTCCTCCCGTACTGCTGGTATACTATGTTGCATGCCACCTCCCCAAGTTATCACAGGTGAAAGCTTTAAAAATGTTTGCTACTGGATAACACAGATCAGTGGCACTTTAATACTCAGTATCTGT
Organism: Bos taurus; assembly: GCF_002263795.3. Classification (NCBI taxonomy): domain Eukaryota; kingdom Metazoa; phylum Chordata; class Mammalia; order Artiodactyla; family Bovidae; genus Bos; species Bos taurus. The sequence continues at coordinate 47,477,799 of NC_037331.1, forward strand.
GCCATCACAGCTTTCTAGTAAAGAACAAACTTTGGGTTTTCATTATGCAGTATCCACAAGGGACCCATTTACCACCAGGCTAAGTTATGCTGTACTGAGCTTCCCCCACCCCAAACCAGGAGCACACAGATATACTTTCAGTCACTATTTCATAGTTTTATCTAATCTGTAATTTGACATAAAAGAAATAAAACAGGATATAAAATGTTGTATCTGGCTTATTTTGTTCAGAATGAGCATTGTCGGGTACTAGTTATGTGTGCATGTGCTTAGTCGCTCAGTTGTGTCTGACTCTTTGCAACTCCATGGACTGTAGCCCACCAGGCTCCTCTGTCCATGGGGATTCTCCAGGCAAGAATACTGGAGTAGGTTGCCATGCCCTCCTCCAGAGGATCTTCCCAACCCAGGGATCAAACCCAGGTCTCCTGCATTGCAGGCAGATTCTTTACCATCTTGAGGCACCAGAGAAGCCCATGAATACTGGAATGGGTAGTCTGCTCCTTCTCCAGAGATCTTCCTGACCCGGGAATCGAACCAGGGTCTCCTGCATTGCAGGCAGATTCTTCACCAGCTGAGCTATTAGTTACACATGTCTTTTTGTAGACCTTTGAGTTGTGTACAGTTTGGGACCATGAAGAATAAAGCTGCTATAAGTACTGTTTACAATAGTTAGAACATGGAAGCAACCTAGATGTCCATGGACAGATGAATGGATAAAGAAGTTGTGGTACATATACACAATGGAATATTACTCAGCCATAAAAGGGAACACATTTGAGTCAGTTCTAATGAGGTGGATGAACCTAGAGCCTATTATACAGAGTAAAGTCAGTCAGAAAGAGAAAGATAAATTCATATACTAATGCATATATACAGAATCTAGAAAAATGGTACTAAAGAATTTATTTGCAGGGCAGCAATGGAGAAACAGACATAGAGGATAGAGTTATGCACATGGGAGAGGGGCAGAGAGGGTGAGCTGTGTGGAGAGAGTAACATGGAAACCTACATTGCTATGTGTAAAATAGATAGCCAATGGGAATTTGCTGTATGTCTCAGGAAACTCAAACAGGGGCTCTATATCAACCTAGAGGGGTGGGATGGGGAAGGGAGATGGGAGGGAGGGTTAAGAGGGAGGGGACATATGTATATCTATGGCTGATTCATGTTGAGGTTTGACAGAAAACACCAAAATTCTGTAAAGCGATTATCCTTCAATTTAAAAGTAAATAAATTAATAATAATAATATATGTGTATATATATAACTGAATCACCTTATTGTACACCTGGAACATTGTAAGTCAACTATACTTCAATAAAATACATATATTAAGAAAAAAAGAATAAAGCTGCTGCATATATATCATAAAAGAAAAGTTATGCTGTGTTATGCCAATCTCACTGGTTTAACACAAGCTTGTCTTTCACATCAAGTTCCATGCAGACTGGGTTTGCCTTCTGTCTCTAAGAATCATACAATATGGCCTCATAAGTTGCCATGTCAAGAGAAAACTGGAAGCAGCACACTGGCTTTTAACCACCACCTGGTGTAAAAGTGACCCATGTCACCCCTGTTCACAGTCTATTGGTCAAAATTACTCATGGCCCCAACCTAAATGCAACGATGCTAGGAAACAGGGACAAGATGGACATTTGGTGAGCATTACCGCTGTTACCCTGTACTCCGTCAATATGATCAAAACTGAAACAAGAGTGCCCTTTCCCTTGTTTTCATAGCTGAAATACAGTTAGTAAATACATATTAGATAATTGCACTCTCTAGTAATGCACAAGGCAGGGGTAGGACCACGTGAGATTGTTCATTAGTTTCTGTCCGCCCCACCCCACTGCCCTGGCCCAGTTTCTCATGAGGCTCATACGGAACTAACACTGAACGACATTTGAGCTCATATAGCACCTGCATGCCTATAAATCACCACAAACCACTTTCAGGGCTAGAAGCACTGATGATCAGAGAGAACATTGGGCTGGCACACACTGGGGTGATGCACTGTCATTTATGGCTGACAGTCATTCTGACTGGCTGAGCATCCATTCTAATGGAAAATGCCCATGTCTTATGTTGACTATCACCCCTGCTTGTGCATGCTCCGTCACTCAGTCATGTCTGACTCTCTGTGACCCCATGCAGGCTCCTCTGTCCATGGAATTTTTCAGGCAATACTGAAGTGGGTTGTGATGTCTTACTCCAGGGATTCTTTCTGACCCAAGGATTGAACCTGCATCTCTTGCATCTGCAGGTAGATTCTTTACTACTGCACCATGTGGGAAGCCCATCACCCCTGCTTACTACTCAAATATACCAAATCACTTCTTAGATTCTGCTAGATTTTGTTGCTACTTAAGGTTTCATTTTTAAGAACACCAATCCAAACAATCTGAGAACTAATATAAATATTTGTGCTAAGTTTCTTTGAAAGGTAGCTCAAAACATTTGTTTGGTGTACATCATCTGAACCTTTCTACATGTCCTCTTTAACCATCTTTACCTCATTTAGAATTTTTCATTCATGTCAGTGGTCAAAATTTCCTTTCTCTGTCCCCACACAGTCCTTTCTATGAGGTGGCTTTTTGAGTTCCTTTTCTTTTCCTGTCTTGTCCCTTCCCTGTACACCCTGTACACCTTACATATGGCCTGCCCTGCTGCACAAGGCCATTTGAATAATGTAGCCTGATCGCACTTGGGCTGCTTTACCAGTATCTGGAAATATGGTGACTATATTCTTTACTATTTTATCTATGACCATACCAATTCTTCCATCAATCATATTCAGACTTTTGTCACAAGGGAAAAATGAGCAGATACTACTCTCAAGATACTAAGGTTTTGCCCCAAGCAAAAGCCAAGTGGCTGGCTCACTATAACACACCAGGCAGGGTGTTTCGATCTCAGTCACTGCTGATGAAACCCTCCGGAAGAGAAAATATGCCAACTGCATCCCAAATGTGTGTGAACGACAGATTTTCCCTGCCTCAGACATTAACTAACTGCAGATGGCAAATAGTTCTTCCCTTTAAAAAGTGGATTTATTTCTCAGTCTGTTAAAATGCAAATGCCCAAAAAAGAACACAGCTCCCTTCCACTGAAGGCTTGCCAAAGTCTTTGTTCTTAAATAATCTTAACTATAACTGCCCTTTGAGGAGTTAATACTCTTGAAACAGTAGTCAGCATTTGATGCTTGGGGAATCAAACTGATTTTGTCCATGATGCTGTCATTTTAATTTCTAAGTGAAAAATACTACCAATTCTAATAGGAACTGCTCTTCAAATATGTGGTTTGAAGCTGTAATCCTTTTATTCCCCTGAAAGACAGACAGACAGACAGATGTAGAGACAGACAGGCAATTATACAATGGATATAGGGGATACATGTAGAAGGGGCAGAAACTGATGTCACATAGAGCCATAGTGTATAGGCAACTGGGGGCCAATGTACCTGTGTGACAAGAAAGACTTAACAAGGGGAGAAACAGTAGCTGAACTGCTCAATTAGAAGTGCTGGGAAGAACGGTCTTGGGAAGGCAGCCTGCCTGTGTGTCTTGATAAAAGGAAGACTTGAACTGAAGTCAGGAAGGAGCGATAAACCAGCTTTTATGTCTGAGAATTTCAAAGGAAAACATTTTAGCCTGATTTCACAGATTGAGCCAGGAAAGAATTCTGTTTCCTTGAGGATCTATTACAGTGAGACATTGCTCACACACAATCACAGAGCTGGAAAGTGGTGGAGCCAAGAACCGAACTCGGGCCTTCAGATTCCAAAATTGCTTCCTTTCATCAGACTAGAGGGCCACATGTTTAAATCAAGGGGCAAGGACTGTAAAGTGGATAAAGGGAGGGAAAAAGGGAGGGAAGGAAGAAGGAGAGAGGAATAAAAGGAGGAAGGAAAACTTTAAAATCAATAAAAGGGTGGTGGTGATTCTAAAATGCAGTACAAACAGAAGCAAATCACCAGCATTGAACTCATGACTTTCAATGTAGACTTAAAATAGGTATAGAAATGGATATAGGTATGTGCTTATAAATATATATATTTATAATCAACACTCTAATACTGATGAGCGCATCTTGTATCCAAATCCTGCTTTCTAAATACCATATCCTATAAAAAGGAAGCAGCACTTTTTTGGGGGTGGGGGTGGAAATAGCTGATTCTGAGCTGGGGAAGGGAAAATCCAAGAGGAATCTAGAATACCTTGTGGTTCACAATTGTAAGAAAGTACAAGAAAAAAATGAGGGACACAGAATGCAGCTCAAGTGGGCTTTCACTAGCTAAACTGAGGACAGTTTGATTAAAAAAAAAAGACTGATAGAAGCAAGGAGTTATAACCAAGAGCATAAAATAATCCACAAACTCATACCTATATAAATACTTTTTAAAATAAATAAGCAGTAGAGACAAGAAAGCTCTTCCTTATAGTAGAGTTCCAACTTAATAAAAAATAGAATTTGAAAATTAATACCTGACCAAATACCACACTAATGATTGCTTCAGGTAAGGATCATTAATTAATTCTAAAATTAGTGAATGAAAAATGTGATGAGATACAGGATATCTACAGTCTCAAAGTGTCTCTCCACAACATACCTATTATATTACAAAGGGAAAATAGCATTGGAAGATACCATCTTCACCAAGAAACCACAGTTAACATTGCTAACATTGAGACAAATTGAAATTTTGTGCCTTATGATATAATGCACCGAGGACACATCATTCCTGTGATATTCTTGCCCCAAATTCACCACCTGAATTTAATCCTCAAGAAACATCAGACAAATCCAAATTGAGGGACACTCTACAAAATAAGTGGCTAATCTTCTACAAATGTTTCAAGATCACGGAAGACAAAGACTGAGGAAGTGTTTTAGATGAAAGGAACTAAAGAAACGTGGGAACTAAATGCAATCCACGATGCCGGATTGGCCAGAAAAAGGATGTGAGTGTGGACAATTGGCAAAGCTTGAATATGGTCTGTAGATCAGTAGCCCTATATCAGTGTTAATTTTCTGATTCAGACAATTGCATTTTGGTTAGGTGAGATTTACCCTTTCAGGAAATCCAGTGAAGGATATGCAGAAATTCTACTCATTGTGTGTCTGAAATAATTCAAAATTAAAAGTTAAAGATTAAAAACAATGATTTTAAATGGAGAGAGAAACATTTCCTCTGTGTTCAATCCAGAGCCTTCCAGGGTGCAACTAGCAGGCTCCTTGGGTCGAGGTAGATGTGGATGGTGTCATCTTCTCTTTAGTCACAGTATGGAGATCTCCAGGGCTCTTAGCAATCAGGCCCTGCTACTCAAAGTACAGTCTATGGACCAGCAGCTGTGGTATCACCTGAACCTTATTAGAAATGCAGACTTTCAGGCCTATACCTACTACTACTACATTAGAATCTGCATTTTAATGGATGTCTGCGTGATTCATGCATACATTATGTGTTGAAAATTCCTGATTTACCTAGTCATTCTCAACGGAGGATCACCTAAGGATTTTTAAAAATTTCTGAACTCTGAGCCCCACCTCCAGAGATTCTGATTTGGTTGAACAAGTGAAGACTCTGAGGCTACGGGGTGAAGGATGAAGTACAGGAAGGTATTTTAAAGGTATCATTTATTCATCCTTTCATTTGACAACTACTTCTGAGCACCTATATTAGGGCCAGGGAATCTTTAAAATCTTGAGGATACAGCAATGAGCAAGACCATCTCCTTGCTTTCATGAACTTACCTTCTAGGTGGGGAGATATAAAGTCAACACATGAAAAAGGTATACACTATATATGTAATCTGAGACTGAAATAAGGACTACAAAGAAAAATAAAGCCAAGTAATGGAATAGAGAGGGCTTCCCCACTGGCTCAATGGTAATGAATCCACCTGCCAGTTTAGGAGACACAGGAGGGTTTGATCTCTGGGTTGGGAAGATCTCCTGGAGGAGGAAATGGCAACCCACTCCAGTATTCTTTCCTGGAAAATCCCATAGACAGAAGAGCCTGGCAGGCTACAGTCCAAAGGGTCTTAAAAGAGTTGGACACGACTTAGAGACTAAACAACAGCAGTGGAATAGAAAATGATAGAGGTAAGTGTTGGGAAAGCCCCTTTGAGCTGGTCACATCTGAACGAAGGAAAGGGGTAAAAATGTCCCAGACACAGGGCATAGCAACTGATACAGGAATAAGTCTGAGAGATGGGAGAGATGGCAAGGTTAGAGCCACCTGAAGTGGAGTCACGAGGAAGTGGAGTGGCAGAAAACTTCTCAGAGTTATTACTGCAGGGTCCTGTGGGTTGAGATAGGAATTCTATTTTTATTAGAAGCACAGTACAAAGCTATAGAAGCTTTTGAATAGGGAAATAAAATAATTGAATACACATTTAAAGACTGCTTTGAAAGCTGGGGAGAAAAATTGACTGTAGAAATATCAAAGTAGGAATTGGGGGACCAGGTAGAGACTGTGGTTTAGGTAAGAGATGATGGTGGGCATGGTAGAAGTAATCTAGATCTGGGATTTATTTTGAAGGGAGAACTGATGGTAATTGCTAATACATTGGACTCAGGATCCAAAGGAAAGAGGAAAGTCAAATATGATTCCTAGGTATTGGCTTGAGCAGTGGTGTGAATGGCAGTTATCAGTGATTACAATAGGACTACCTAACATCACTTTGACAGGAGGGGCTCACTTATCTGTGGTGGGAAAACAAAACAAATTAAAACTCTGGAGTTACTCTTAGCTGAATCTTTAGTAGTCCCTTCTAATGAAATTCCCACATCCTTCCGCCCTGATGAACTGCTAGCCCCTTCTCTTTCTTTCCAGTAAGCATCTGGACCAAGCTGGCCATCTACAAGCAGGCGATGAAGAGACATCACCTACAAGTAAGAGAGCTAAAGGGATAAGGGGCCCATTCCTCTTCCTCTTCCTCTTCTCAGACGACTCAGTGCAGTGACTGACTGATATTTCCTTTACTCCAAGACATTGTGAGCAACAAATGGTGACGAATGAACACATGTGAACTAAGACTAATCGGATGATCAAATGACATTTTCTAAAAAAAACACTGAAACAGATTTTGTGCTATGCATAATTATTGTGCAACATGGTAGACTGGGATACATGTCATAAATCTCTGTAGTTAGAATTTTGTACAGCCAGGCTGACCAATTATAGAATCTGAAACGCCCAGGGAAAACTCTGAATCTTAGGATAAAGTTCTCTACATAGGCAAATGGACAAGAGGAACTCTAGAGAGCCTAATATTCTTGTTCTTCCTTATTTTTCTTTTTGGCAGAAGGAGTATTTAAAGAAGGGATAATTTCAGAGAAGTGGTGTAATCTAGAGAGAGGACAGAGAAGCAGACTAGACTAATGATGAAGGTATCACTGCTTATTAAGCATCCCCTAATCACCAGGCACTAGATGAGTTGCTTTGCATATATTTTGTCCAATAATTATGACAATTTTTCAAAGAGGCTACTACCATTCCATATTATGTTAAAAAAAAAAAAAACAACAACAAACTGAGGCTTAGATAAAAACCAGTATAATTTCCTTGGGCCATAGATAAAGTAGTCATGACCTCTACCAGGCAACTTTGAGCCACTCTGAATGGACCAAAGAGTCCAGTAGGATTGGAACAATTTTGTAGAGGGAGCAAGACAAATGAGTTTCTCTCACTTGAAGGTGTACAGAGATAGTTGTTCACACGGTACTCTCATGTTGGGCATCCTGGGCATGCAGAACCTGCTCATCTCATCTCTAAACTCTTCTTCTGGACAGATGAATGTACCCTAGGACCTTCTCCTCCTCCATGAAGTTTGTGATCTGCTAAGTCTACTTGTTCAAAATTTCTTTACCCCTCAAGTCCTTAATTCAAAGGTCTGGCAAAACTATATACACTGAAAAAAAATTCATTTAATAAGACACATGCACCTCAATGTTCATAGCAGCATTCTTGACAACAGCCAAGACATGGAAGCAACTTAAGTGTTCATCAGTGGAAGAATGGATAAAGAACATGTGGTACATATATACAGTGAAATACTCATCAGTCATAAAAAAAGATTTTGCATTTGCAGCAACATGGATGGACTTTGAGAGAATTATGCTAAGTGAAATAAGTCAGACAGAGAAAGTTAAGCAGTGGATAATACCACTTACATGCATGTGGAGCCTAAAAAATATAACAAAGTAGTGAACATAACAAAAAAGCAGCAGACTCACAGGCATAGAGAGCAGACTACTGGTTACCAGTGGGGAGAGGTGGAGGGGAAGATGGGGATAGGAGATTAAGAGATTAAAAACTATTAGGCAGAAAATAAGCTACAAGGGTATATTGTACAACAGAGAAAATATAGCTAATATCTTATAATAAATGAAGTATAACCTTTAAAAATTTTGAATCACTATATTTTATACCTATAACCAACATAATATTGTATATCAACTATACTTCAATAAAATTTTTTAAAAAGATTATTTACACTGATGGGCTTCCCTGGTGGACCAGTGGTAAGAATCTGCCTGCCAATGCAGGAGACAAAGATTCCACCCCTGACCTGGGAAGATCCCACATGCCACGAAGCAACTAAGTCCGTGTGCCACAACCACTGAGCCTGTGCTCTGGAGCCCATGCTTGGCAACTAGAGAAGTCACCACAATGAGAAACCCACACACCTCAACTAGAGGGTAGCCCCTGCTTGCCACAACTAGAGAAAAGCCTGTGCAGCAACAAAGACCAAGCACAGCCAAAAATAAATAAATACATTAAAATTACTTTAAAAAAAAGACTATCTACACTGAGAAAATCCAGGTATACTGATCTTTAAGGAGAGAAAGAAGAATATTCAGGAGAAAGCAGAGGTGGCCATGCTCTCAAAGCATAAGAATTTCCATGATGCTGATTACCAAGTGGCTTCCATGGATAGGAGGCCATGGCTAAGCCCCAGTTAAAAGGCACTGGAAAAATCTCTCTGACCAGCCTTCAGTATTGACATATCAAGAACAAAGCCTAGGGGTTTGAGCACCGAGCTGTAGGTGAGTGTCTCTGTAAAAGGGAAATGACAGAGGAGACTACAGTTCTTCCATCATGGAGAAGAGGACTCAAGGAATTAAAGATAGTATTCTGGAAGGTGAAACTAAGGTAGAAGGAATTTTGCATCCTCATTCCCTGTACGTAGGCGGTCCTAGATGATAGAAACCTAAATAAACCTCAGGCTAGTTGAGGAAAAGTCTAAAAACATCTGGGCTTGTGTTCCAATACTGTTCTCCTTGTTATCAGTTCTTCTCTAAAAAGATAGGCTGATGATCTAACCTCTGGTTTCTGTGAAAGCGATCTTATTTGGAAATAGGGTCTTTGTAGATGTAATCAAAACAAATGAGATCATACTGGATTAGGGTAGCCCCTAATTCAGTAACTGGTATCCTTATAAGAGAAACTGGAGGTAGAGACATGCATTGAGAACACCAGGTGATGATGGAGGCACATTCAGCTGGAAGCCAAAGAATGCCACAGATTGCTGGCAACTGCCAGAAGCTAGGAGAGTGACATGAAGCAGATTCTCCCCTGGAACCTCCAGAAGAAGGAACCAACCTTGCCAATACCTTTAGGACTTCCATTTTCTAAAACCATGAAAGAATAATTTCTGAAGTTTTAAGTGATGGTTTGTTATTGAAATCTTAGGAAACTAATTCACTCCTGCTATATCCAACATGAGGTAGATGTGGTGGAAGACTCCTGGTGGAGAGAAGTGTCTACCCTAGATTGATGAGTACACCAGTGAGTATGAAGGAAGAGACAGAGAGGTTCCTGTGTGGGCCTGTGAGGAATACAGAAGTTATAAGGAGACCTTCTAGCTGGAGAACCTCAGAGGTTAGTAGGGTCTATAAGAGCTGCTATGTTTCCAAGTATTTCTTCCATTCCAAAGGTTGTCTTTTCACTCTACTGTTTCCTTTGCTGTGAGAAGCTTTTTACTTCTGATGCAGTCCCACTTGTCTATTTTTGGTTTTGTATATGTGCTTTTGGTGTCATAGTTAAAAAATCACTCCCAAGACCAATGTCATGAAGCTTTTCCCATATGGTTTCTTCTAGGAGGTTTACAATTTCAGGTTTTACATTTAAGTCTTTAATGGATTTTGAGTTGATGTGATGTAGAGTATGAGGTAAGGGTTCCATTATACTCTTTCACACATGCATATCAGTATTCCCAATACCCTTCTGGATATCTATTCAAAAGAACTGAAATCAGGATGTTGGAGAGAGATTTGCACTCCCATATTCATTGCAGCATTATTCTCAGTAGCGGAAACAGAGAAACAACCTAATGTTCATCAGCAAATGAATGGATAAAAAATGCAGCATACGCTTGTAATGGAATAGTATTTGGCATTAAAAAAGAAGGAAATCCTGCCATATGTGGCAGCATTATGAGCCTTGAGGATATTACATTGGGTGAAATAAACTTATCACAGGACAAATACTGCATGATACCATTTTATTTATGAGGAATATAAAATAGTGAAACACAGAGAAGCAGAGAGTAGAATTATGATTTCCAGGACTGAGTAGGGGTGGAAATGCAGAGTCGCTATTCAATAGGTATAAAGTTTCAGTTATGCAAAGTGATTAAGTTCTACATACCTTTTGTACAACATTGTGCTTATGGTTAACAGTATTGTACACTTAAATTTTTTTAAGAGGGTAGGTCTCATATGAAGTGTTTTTATCACAATAAAAACATGATAAAAGAAAAAGTCTCTAAAAAAGAGCTGATATGGAGTTCCCAGTCAGCAGGGGAGGCAGCTGTGGTCCTCAAAAACAAACACTATTTATTGCAAAGGCCAAAACAGTAAACCAAACACTGGGCCAGCTGCTAAAACTTCATCCGAAAGTTCAGGGAGGACAGAAAGTGATGTTCAAATAACAGGAGAGGTGAGCTACATCCCAGTGAGATCTCAGCTCTCAGTGGTCCAGAGAAAGACCAAAAGAGAATAAGAGACCCTTAACTCCCAACCCCTAGGATACCCATAAGCTCCTTCTGTGCCCACATGCCCTCTGGGGAAAAGGCAGAAACCCTGAAAGACTGAGCAATTAATTACCCAAATGGTATTACACAATCTGAAAGACTGTAAAAACTAAAAACAAACAAAAAATACTGAGTTGCCTTGAATGGGCAAGCTTTTCCTTTTTTTTCTTTCTTTCTCTTTTCGGTTGCTTAGCATGTGAGATCTCAGTTCCCAGACCAGGGATCGAACCCATGCCCCCAGCATTGGGACCATGGAGTCTTAACCACTAGACAGCCAGGGAACTTCCAATGGTCAACCTTTTATCATCCCACCACTTTTGCCTTCCTGCACTTGGAAGGGGCTGCAGAGCAAGATAAGGCACATTTATTCTTTCAACTCAACACGTGTTGACTGGCTACCAGGAGTCTGCAGACTTCTAGTCTAATAGTCTAATAATAGACTTCTAGTCTAATTTTTCTTCTAGAGAAAATAAAGAAAGGTACATTCTTTTTCACATTTGAATTTTAGTACATATATTTAGACTCTATTATATCCTCTAAGTCTTCCCAGGTGGCTCAGTGATAAAGAATCTGCCTGACAATGCAGGAGACACAGGAGACCCGGGTTCCATCCCTGGGTCAAGAAGATCCCCTGGGGTAGGGAATGGCAACCCACTCCAGTATTCTTGCCTGGAAAATCCTAGGAACAGAGGAGCCTGGGAGCGGGGGGTCTACAGTTCACAGGGTCAAAAAGAGTCGTACACATCTGAGCAACTGAGCATGCATGCATACCCTCTAAGCCTATCCAGAACTGCTTCCCTCTCAACCTTGAGGAAAGGACTGACTTTGGATGGTGGTTGGGGGAGATCAAGTGAGGGAGTAGTTTGTTGGTACATATTTATTGAACTCTTGCCTTGTACAAGACACCATGAAGGGAGAATGCAGAGGAAGGTGGGGCAATACGGAAATGAGTGAGGCAGGACCATAAGAGCAGAAGTGTCTTCCTTTTCCTCTCCCCAACCTTTGCAAACAGCCTTCATGAACATTATAAATTATATTTATAAATCTCAACTGAATTCCAGGAGAAGGGAAGAGGTAGACTAGAAGCTTAGGACCAACTTTTTGATGGCTTTGAAGAAAACATACAAACTCAATTAGGCTAAGGGATCTTCCCTCTAAAGTCCTCTGGACCTTTAGGGAACTTCAGGAGGAGCTACAAAGGAGAGAGGCAAGGACAAAGTTTACTCTAAAACACAAAAGAATGACCGAAATATTTCTTGCCCAACCCTCCCCCAGAAGCATGTTGACAAGCCTGAAACCATCTTCAAGTTGGCAATCATTCAAGACAACCTGGCTAAAGATAAGCAGGCTGCTAGAACTGTCTGTATAGCTAAGAGAAACAAACCACTGGCATTTTGCCAAAATGAGCTCAAAATGAGTCAAAATTCACCCAATTCACAGTCAAGCAAAAATGGCTTGGGATAAGAACCAGAGAAACATCTTAAACGAGTGTTTAGCACCCTAAATTTAGCCACATGACATTCTTTTATAAAGCATCACTTTATTCACATTCTTGATCAAAGACCTTGCCACATAAAGGGAAATATACATTTCATTGTAAGAGCAGAACCCAATATTTTGTCTTGCTTATATGATTTTTTAGCTTGTATGATAAATACAGATTATGGCCATGTCTATTTTAGGCATGATAAAACATTTTATATATCAAGCAAAATCACGAAACAGGCAACCTTTCGGACTATACTAATGGCTATATTGAGGAAAGAATGTGAGATAATATTTCATAACTCTGGTTCATCAACCACAAATCTGATGGGATTAAATGAGTGCAATGAGAATGAGCAATGATAACATTAAATGTGGAAAAGGAAGGGCAGGTCCTGACTAGTTATTTCTTGAATCCGCTGCTTTGGCTAACATACAATATAACCCAAGGAGAACTTTGATCGCCATTTCTATAGAAACTGTGTAACAAAATAAAAGTATATTTAGCCCCCAAATCTCACTTCAAATGAAGAACTTTATGATAAGCAAAAATGACCACATTGGTAAGAAGTTGGTTAATGAGAAAAAGAAAATTGCCCATTTACATTCTTTTGGACAGAATTTAGGTAAAGATAAGCTCACTTGGTGGAGAAGGAAATGGTAACCCACTCCAGTATTCTTGCCTGGAGAATCCCAGGGACAGAAGAGCCTGGCAGACTATAGTCCACAGGGTTGTAAAAAGTCAGACATGTCTGAAGCAACTTAGCATGCACACAAGCTCCCTTGGAGGCCTGGTCATATTTTAGATAAGTACAGGCTTTCTCGGATTAGCTAGATTTTTTGTGTTTGAAAAATTGGTTCTGATCATTAGAGGGATTAAATTTATCCAATGTTGCACAGAGGTCATAATAGGATCCAAAGTTTTAATAACAAAAGAACTGGGCCAATTAAGCTGCCTCGCAATGCAGTAGGTGGTTTTTTAAATTTGTGAGCTCCCACTTCCTTGAAATACTCAGATACTCTTATTGTAAAATGTATAAGTCACCTTATGGTCATATGAATCTGTGGCAAAGCTGTGATCATTTCTCAGAGGCAGCATCTTTCCTCCAGAAGACTATGTGATCAGTAGTGTAAAGAAGCTTGTCAAAGTGACATGGGCATTACTGTCAAGTAACTGACTCTGCATGGAATCTGATCATTTACATGGGTCAGATTTTACCTTTTCTCTCTGGTATGTCAAGAGTTCCTGTCACAGTGGTGGGACTGTTATCCCCCCAACTCCCACCCATTTTGTTCATGGAGGGGGTAGAGGGGAAGCTACCCTGAAAGATACTTTTTCCTGGCTTTGAACTCTCCAGCTAATGACCAGATGAGAGGACAACTGTCTTATTAATGTCTAGTCAAGTTTTATTTCATGATAAAAGTACTCTGAGAGGTCACTACTTTCCAGGGAAAAACTGCAAGATGAGCCATCAGAGAGACCATGAGATGCACATCACCAATTTGAACTTAGACCCTTTTAGCTCTCAGGGCTCTCTCTGAGAAGAAACAAGAAACTGTGTGGATGTACCAACAGGAGGTCAGTCCTAGGATAAAGAGGAAATAAAAGCAACTCCTGGCTTTTAGAAAAACCAAGGGCACCTTCAGCAAACATTATTCTCAATGGTGAAAAACTGAAAGCATTCCCCCAAAGATCAGGAAAAAGACAAGGATGTCCACTTTCACCACTATTATTCAACATAGTTCTGGAAGTCCTAGCTACAGCCATCAGAGAAGAAAAAATAAAAGGAATCCAGATCAGAAGAAGAGTAAACTCTGTTTGCAGATGACATGATACTGTACATAGAAAACCCTAAAGATAGTATCAGAAAATTACTAGAGCTAATCAGTGAATTTAGCAAAGTTACAGGATACGAGATCAGTACACAGAAATCACTTGCATTTCTATATACTAACAATGAAAAATCATGAAGAGACATTAAGAAATCAACCCCATTCACCATTCCAACAAAAAGGATTAAATATCTAGGAATAAACTTACCTAAGGATACAAAAGAACTGTTCACAGAAAATTATAAGACACTGATGAAAGAAAGCAAAGATGTCATAAACAGATGGAGAGATATTCTGTGTTCCTGGGTAGGAAGAATCATTAGTGTGAAAATGACTACTACCAAATGCAATCTACAGATTCAATGTGACCCCTATCAAATTACCAATGGCATTTTTCACAGAACTAGAACAAAAAATTGCACAATTCATATGGAAACATGAAAGACCCCGGATAGCCAAAGCAGTCTTGAGAAAGAAGAATGGAGCTGGATGAATCAACCTTCCTGACTTCAGATTATACTACAAAGCTACAGTCATCAAGACAGTATGGTACTGGCACAAAAACAGAAATATAGACCAATGAAACAAGATAGAAAGCCCAGAAATAAACCCACGCACCTATGGGTACCTTATTTTTGACAAAGGAGGCAAGAATACACAATAGGGCAAAGACAGCCTCTTCAGTAAATGGTGCTGGGAAAACTGGACAGCTACATGTAAAAGAATGAAATTAGAACACTTCCTAACACCATACTCAAAGGTCAACTCAAAATGGATTAAAGACCTAAATGTAAGACCAGAAACTATAAAACTCTTAGAGGAAAACATAGGCAGAACACTCAATGACATAGATCAAAGCAAGATCCTCTGTGACCCACCTCCTAGAGTAATGGAAATAAAAACAAAAGTAAACAAGAGGGACCTGATTAAACTTAAAAGCTTTTGCACAGCAAAGGAAACTATAAGCAAGGTGAAAATATAACCCTCTGAATGGGAGAAAATAATAGCAAATGAAACAACTGACAAAGGATTAATTTCCAAAATATACAAGCAGCTCATACAACTCAATGCCAGAAAAACAAACAACCCAATCAGAAAGTGGGGAGAAGACCTCCATAGAAGACATACAGATGGCTAACAAACATGAAAAGATGCTTAACATCGCTCATTATAAGAGAAATGCAAATAAAAACACAATGAGATATCACCTCACACTGGTCAGAATGGCCATCATCAAAAAGTCTACAAACAATAAATGCTGGAGAGGGTGTGGAGAAAAGGGAACACTCTAGCACTGTTGATGGGAATGGAGAAGAGGTTTTATTATCAGAGTCGAGTGCTTTAAAGATTTGACCAAAGCAAATCATAGAATGATTCTCTTGATATGTCTTTTTGTTTAAAACAGTAAAACAATGCTATAAATTTTCTGTAGATATGTATATTTGCAGTAAGTGCAGGGAAACATTTTGGTAGTATTTTTACTATGTGGATGTTGGATTATTCACAGTGGCAACATTTGGGAAGAGACTGAGTTGGAGAGATGATCAAAAGGCTCCTAAGCCTAGGCTGTATTGTCTTAATTTGTAAAAGGAAATAGTGTTCCTGTATTGCTTATATAATTAAAAATAAATTTGAAGAATGGACATGTATACATATATACTCACATAAGCAAAGAATGTCTCTAAAAGAAAACTGAAGAAGTTGGTAAGAGTTTTTGACTCTAGGGAGGAAAACTCAATAGCTGGGAGGCAGTTCTGTAAAGGAGACATATTTTTGATTATTAACATAAGCCTTTGCATACCTCGTGAGTTTTGTACCATATGCATGTATTAAATAAAACAAATCAATTAATAATGCAAAGCAAGTCAGTAATTTAGAAAGTTAATTTTAAATATTAATAATAATGAACTTTTAAATGACTTTTAAAGTTCTGTTTTAAAGGTTTAGCACACAGTTTAGACCAATTGTTCAAGGACTGAGGTTTATAGAAGAGGAGAACTTGGTTAGAGAGGAGGGAGGTCCAACTTCAGGTCTCTGGCGGTCTAATGGTGACCAAAGGTCATATTTCAATTGAAAATTAAAAAAAAAAATCCATGATGGTAAATGCTCTGTTTTTTTTACTTCTGTGTTTCCTAGTTTTAATTTTTATTACCTATCAATCTTTAGGGATCATTAGCACCTAAATGCAGAGAAGGCAATGGCACCCCACTCCAGTACTCCTGCCTGGAAAATCCCACGGACAGAGGAGCCTGGTAGGCTGCAGTCCATGGGGTCTCTAGAGTCGGACACGACTTTACTTTCACTTTTCACTTTCCTGCATTGGAGAAGGAAATGGCAACCCAGTCCAGTGTTCTTGCCTGGAGAATCCCAGGGACGGGGGAGCCTGGTGAGCTGCCGTCTATGGGGTCACACAGAGTCAGACACGACTGAAGCGACTTAGCAGCAGCAGTAGCACCTAAATGATAATAACTGGAGGTTCATACACCAAAGGGCCCCTGATTTGACCGTTGCAGGAGTATGTGCTGGAAAAAGTGTGTGTGCCAGGGAAAAGTAGCGTACCTGAGAAAGTGAAACAAATGAAAAAGAAAACTGATAATATCAATAGGGATGAGATTGTGGTCAGACTTGAATTCCTAAATCCTAATCAACATTGATTAATTGCTTGGGTAGCAGACAATTTTACCCAAAGGCTGGACAGAGGCAAACAAATGATAAAGGCAAAGGCAGTTGGCCTTTTCCAAGTGGCTTAAGTGCCATTTCCTTTAAATACCATCCTTCATGGGGCTTCCCAGGTGGAGCTAGAGGTAAAGAACTTGTCTGCCAGTGCAGGAGACATAAGAGACATGGGTTCGATCCCTGCATCTGGAAGATCCCCTGGAGGAGGGCATAGCAACACACTCCAGTTTCTTGCCTGGAGAATCCCAAGGACAGAGGAGCCTGATGGGCTATGATCCATAGGGTTGACACAAAGTCAGACAAGACTGAAGCAACTTAGCATGCACGCACCATCTTTCTAAACTTGATAACAAAAGTAAAGGGATGAGATAGGTACAGCTAACCATAGAGTTCACTCACCCACTTAGTTTCAGGGAAGGAAACGAATGTACCATCTACAAATGTCAGGACATTTCAATAGAGGTCAGGATTCTTGGGAACATGGCAACTCCTGAAGGATCATCAAACTGAAAATTATCCACAAGGATGTGCCATCTTGAGATGACTTGCCAGAGATCTTTGTCCAGTCACTTGGGTTTAACTGTGGCATGATAACCATGTGACAGCTATAAGCCTGCACTGTCTGACATCCTCAACTGGGCTGGAATGTGGAGATGGGAACCCACCTACTGCATATGCTGAAGGGCACACCCTATCCATTTTCTCTGTATTCTCCTGTTTTGAGAGATAATTTTCATCTAAGTTTCATAGAGAATTTTCCTCTGGCTATTTTCTTAGCTCCAACTTTGTATTTAACACGTAAAATTACCTCCTTATCTGCAACCAACTTAGATGATTTCCAGAGAACTTCTTATATGTTACTTGTGTGTGTGTGTGTGTGTGTGTGTATTAGTTACTCAGTTGTGTTCAAATCTTTGGAGTCCCACGGACTGTAGCCCACCAGGTTCCTCTGCCCATGGAATTCTCCAGGCCATAATACTGGAGCGAGTAGTCATTTCTTTCTCCAGGGGATCTTTCCAACCCAGAGATCGAATCTGGGTCTCCTGCATTGCAAGCAGATTATTTACTGTCTGAGTCTCCAGGAAAGCCCTACTTACGTGTAGAACAATGTAAATCACTTTCTACTTTTGAATCACCCCACATAACATTCATACTTACATTCAATGCATATAAGTATGCACTTATACTGAGTTCACAGCACTCAGCACAGACTCTAAAGCCTGTAGTCTGAACCATATTCTATGGCACAACTTAATAGCCCAAAGTACCTTTGCATGTTGGAACACGACATATTCCCTTCAAAAATCTCTCAAAGAAAACCAAAGATAAATACGATTGAACCCTACACTGTTTGTCTCAGGTCAAGGGGGGTGGGTAAGTTTAAAAGGGCAGAGCCACAGTCTGTTTTGTTTCTTTCATTTTATTTTTTAGTTTTGTTTTCTCAAAAGTTGATCTCCTCTTGTTCACACAAAAAACACTTAGATGTGTGGCTTTGCTACCTCTTTCCCTTCTCATCTGGGCATAGAGATAACAGTGCTTCTGGAAAAAGTGCTAATTAGAGGCTTAATTCCAGCTCCAGGTCTGCCATGCACAATACCAGCTTTCCCATACACCTGGGAATAAAAGCCTGCCATCAAAGAAAACATTTCTCTCTCATCTCAGTTCCAAAAGAGTCATCCAGGGAACATATATCCTGAGGCTAGAAGAGGAGATTCTTTCTTTCTTTTTCCCAGGTGGGGTAGAGATAATTCATTCAAGGTCAAGTTGGAGACATTTGGGTTTAATAAGTCCCCTATTTCTAAATAACCCTTTATTTACCAGAGCTAGGTAGACAGAAAAAAATAAAGAACTAAAAGTTCCCTTCACATCTCTGCCAAATCTTTGGCAAAATGAAGTTGATCAAGTCAATTAGTTTTACTGTAAAAGGAGACAAAAACAGTTTTTGTAGAAGAAATGTGGTTGAGAGTATCTCAAGGCTGATACCCAGGAAAAATTATGGAGACCAGATGAAATTGGAGTATCTTTAAAAAATGTCTTAGAGAAAAATAATAAACAGGAAAACAAAAAAAAGCCCTGAAAAATCCAGTGAAAATACCCTTCAAATCTGGAAGTGAAAAAATTTTCAAATAAAAGAATTTGTTGCAAGCAGACCTGCATTATAAGGAACACTAAACAAAGTCCTTCAGGCTGCAGGAAAATGATGTTATATAAAGTCTCAGATCCTAAGAAAAGAATGAAGAACATCAGAAATAGTAACTGTTTGGATAAATGCTGAATTATTTGGTATACACTTTCTTTTTAATCCCCTTATTATACAATAACTGTTTAAAACAAACAAAAAGTGTTGTAGAGTTTAAAGTATGTAGATGTAATACAATAGCTATGCATAAGGGTCTGGGGTGGGAATATGATTGTAAGATTTGTATATTTATTATATGAAGTGGTACAATATTAACTATCAGCAGACTGAACAAATTTTTAAAAATTAAAAATGTATATTGCTATTTCTAAAAGAAATCATTAAATATGTAATGCAGAGGAGTATCACAAAAAGCCACAGGGAAATTAAAATGGAATTCAAAAATTAGTCTAATAATTAAAAATGACTGGAAAACAAGAAGAAAACAGAGATGAAAAGAAAGCTAATAATAAAATAGACCCAACTCAATCATATCAATAATTATGTTGAGTGATATTGAGCAAACACTCCAACTATAAGGCAGAAATTGTTAGAATATATAAAAATGTGTGATCCAACTATTTGCTCTCTATAAAAGATGCACTTTAAATATAAAGACCCAGATACGTTGAAACTAAATGAATGGGAAAAGACAAACCATGCACAGTAAGCATAAGTTATACTAATATCAAAGTAGATTTTTATACTATAAGATTATCAGATATGAAGAGGGACATTTCATTATATGAAAGTGTCATTCATTAGGAAGAAAAAATAATCAAATATGTGTATGCTTAATATAAGAGCTTCAATATACATGAAACAAAAACTGATAATACTAAAAGGATGCCATAATGGAATTACATATCCAAAGGCTTTATCAGAAGTGCTTGCATGAAAGGAAGGAAGGAAGAAGCCAGGGAAAACTGGGAGAGCCCTCAGACCAAGATGTAAGATGCAGATATTTGATAAAGATTTATAGAAGAAATTAGGAGCTTCTTTAAAAACTTTGAAGTCAGGGGTCAGAATAATAAAGTTATATACATATAACTTCTTATCGATAATAACATTAAAGAATTTTAGGGCAGAAAAAGATCTTAGATATAAACTATTCCTGGATGGCATCTGTGACAGGCAACGACTCCACGGGGACCTAGGTTTCTCTGAGTCTGTGCTGGGACCAGCCACTGGACTGGACTGGAGCAGGGAGCTCATTTACCTGGTGGCCAGAAGCAGACAAATGCAAAAGGATGGATGCGTGTGAAGTGTGGAGGAGGAAAGAAGCCAAGTTGATATAGGGTCAGGACTGAGGCACCAAGTCTGAGGAGCTTTAAACAGGAAACGAGTCAAACAGTCAGTAACCCCGAATATCAGGAGAAAAGAAGTACCAGGTGGACTGAAACAAGGCAATCCATCATTAGGTGGTGAATAAGGCAAGGGTCTTTTAAGATGATTTTATGGCACAGGAATAGGCCAGTTGGCTTCATATTACTGATGAAGCCTACAAAGATTTTTAAAAAATGCTTAATTCCACACAAACAGACACCCTTCAGATATCAGTAGCCTCAATGAGAGTTTCATTAAATGATTCCAGTGGGAACTGCATTCAAATCTATGAAATGTGTTCAGAATAATTTGAGTGGCAGTCTGCCACATATTTAAAGATTTTCAAGGGCTGATCTGAGTAATGCATTTCAGTGTTAGTGAAAAGATTAAGATGGCAGAAATGAAGGCAATAACCTTTAAGGGCTGGCACAAAACACAAGGAGATTAAAAATTAAGCCTTGAAATCATTTTTATAATATCAATTTGGTGCCCTGGAGAGCAGAGCATTCATTGTAACTCAAAACGAGGGTAATTAAGGATAATGGTGCACCCATCAATTAAAGAATTTAAATACGTTTTGGCAATGTTTGCTCATTATCTGAGGTTTTCCTGAAAAATAAAATACACCTTCTCCAAAGAATTTTCTCCTATTATTGATCAAAAAATTTTAAATAAGATGATTCTGTCTGAAATATAGAAAGTGAGTTAATTGTAACAGGAGAAAACTGGAGGTAGGGGGAATCAAGGAGTTGTTGTTTAAATTCCCTCAGGAGATTAGAGGTCTAAAAAGGAGACATTATAAAGTGTCAGTGGGATGAAATGGATTCGGTACTTGAAAATATGTCAGGGGACAGATGATCAGAACTTGGGGGAGGAGTAAGAGTTAACACCTGTGCACAGGTAAGAGGTTTGGGCAGTCATGTGAGTGGTGGACTTCTAGGCTATCTGCGTAGAGATGCTAGTAGGCAGCAGATTATAAGGACCTGCAGCTTCTTTCCTATGGAAATTTGCACATATTTCTTCAGTCTGAACCCTTTTCCCCAGACTCACACTATCAGAAACCACCCTATCTAACATGTTCCCCTAGGTCTCCTTATGCTCTATCAGTACAATCCATTTCTTTTCCATTTCTAAGTCTCCTTATGCTCTATCACCACATTCCATTTCTGAAGCACCCATGGCCCATACTCATCTCCAAAGTCCTCAAAAAATCATCTCTTTCAGCTTTTCTGCTTTCTCCTCATTTTCAACAGGCCAACTCAAAGGACCACCTACACATGCCACTCTGCACAGGATCCAGTCACACTGCAGACACAGCCCTGTCTCCATTCATTCCACCCTGGAAGCATCTCTCTTCCTCCTTTCCTAACCCTACTATCACTTAAAACCACAGTAACAACAATCCCAAACTTCAAAGAGAACTTGGGAGACATTGGTCCAATTGTATGCAACAAAACTCCTGCTCTGACTAGAGCATTTAATTATGTTCACACAAATAATGCAAGGGAGAGGGTGTCTTTTTCTGTGCCCCTTAATGCTTTCAAACTGTGTGTTGGAGAAGACTCTTGAGAGTCCCTTGGACAGCAAGAAGATCAAACCAGTCGATCCTAAAGGAAATCAACCCTGAATATTCATTGGAAGGACTGATGCTGAAGCTCTAATACTTTGGCCACTTGATGTGAAGACTCTTTGAAAAAGACCTTGATGCAGGGAAAGACTGAAGGTGGGAGGCGAAGGGGACAACAGAGGACAGAGGATGAGATGGTTGGATGGCATCACTGGCTCAATGGACATGAGTTTGAGTAAACTCAGGGAGATAGTGAAGGACAGGGAAGCCATGCTGCAGTTCATGGGGTTGCAAAGAATCCGACCTGACTCAGCGACTGAACAACAACACAAAGGGCCCCCTTAGGTGATCATTCGTAAAACAAAGTAACAGTTTTCCTTAAAAGTGAATTGAAATCTCAGTCTTTTAAAGACAATGCTTGCAGCTTTGAGAAGGCAGCTCCCATTTCCAACCCCCCACGTCATTATATAAAAATCTTTGCAAATGAATTACAACAAACATATTTTAACAAATTGGAATTATACTACATATGGGAAAGAAGAAAACAAAAGATTACAGTCCTAGAAGAAAAATCTCTGGCCTCTATCAATTAGGATTAGATTTGCCTGTGGATAACAGACCCAAATAACTGGTTTGAACATGAGAAAACTTATTTTTATGGAGGTTATGCTCTTTAAATCCCAGAGACTCTTGACTTCTTACAGTTCATCATTCTGTCATCTTTGGAAGAAATGGTCTTCATTCTGATAGACGTCTAGAGTATAGGTTTCACATCTGCATTATGGACAGAAGGATGGAGAAAGAGTCCAAACAGCAAAGTGTGCACCACAGGCTCTCTTTTAGGAATTCAATTTAGTCACCATCACATCAATTTCACCAGCTGGAACTTAGTCATGTACTATGTGTGGTTGTCATAGGGACTGAAAAAGACAGCCTTTTCTAGATGGCCATGCGCTAACAACAACAAAAAAAAAATACACACACAAACACACACCACACATATACAGTTGTTATTACTAAGAAAAAAGGGAAAAATGGATTTGGGCAGACCACTATTAGATTTGCTGCAGAACTAAATTTCTGAATATTTCCTTAAGACAGATTCCTACATTACTAAGTTAAAAATGTGTTTGTATTTTAAAAACTTCTTGCTGAAATGATTAGCCACCTAACAGCTGACATTCTTTCTTTCTGGGCACACAGACCACATTTCTCGGTTCAGTTCAGTTGCTCAGTCGTGTCCGACTCTTTGCGACCCCATGAATCGCAGCACGCTAGGCCTCCCTGTCCATCACCAACTCCCAGAGTTTACTCAAACTCAAGTCCATTGAGTCAGTGATGCCATCCAGCCATCTCATCCTCTGTTGTCCCCTTTTCCTCCTGCCCCCAATCCCTCCCAGCATCAGAGTCTTTTCCAATGAGTCAACTCTTCGCATGAGGTGGCCAAAGTACTGGAGTTTCAGCTTTAGCATCATTCCTTCCAAAGAACACCCAGGACTGATCTCCTTCAGAATGGACTGGTTGGATCTCCTTGCAGTCCAAGGGACTCTCAAGAGTCTTCTCCAACACCACAGTTCAAAAGCATCAATTCTTCGGCGCTCAGCCCTCTTCACAGTCCAACTCTCACATCCATACATGACCACTGGAAAAACCATAGCCTTCACTAGACGGACTGTTTTTGGCAAAGTAATGTCTTTGCTTTTCAACATGCTATCTAGGTAGGTCATAACTTTCCTTCCAAGGAGTAAGCGTCTTTTAATTTCATGGCTGCAGTCACCATCTGCAGTGATTTTGGAGCCCCCCACAATAAAGTCTGACACTGCTTCCACTGTTTCCCCATCTATTTCCCATGAAGTGATGGGGCCAGATGCCATGATCTTCGTTTTCTGAAGTATCTCTTAAAATAGGATATGGTCACACCAAATCGCAAAGTTGTGTCTGACTCTTTGTGACCCCCATGGACTGTAGCACTGCCACCCCTCCCTAGCCCCCACCCCGAGTCCTCTGTACATGAGATTTCTGAGCAAGAATACTGGAGCTGGCTGCTGTTTCCTTCTCCAGGGATTTTTCTATCCTAGGGATAGAAACCATGTCTCTTGCATTGGGAGGCAGATTCTTTACCTTTGAGCCACCTGGGAAGCCCATGGTCACACTGAATGGTGGCTAACAGAATTTGAGCAGAAGTGTGATGTGTGCCACTTTTTGACCTGGTCCTAGAAAACATTCCACGTTTCCCCCGTTACCAGCTGGTCAGATGGAGAAATGTCCCACACAAACATAGATTTCACTTATTAAAGAGGACAGAGCTGGTAGCATCTGTTCCCCTATCTAGTATTTATTATGTGTATAAGAAACAAACTTTCATTTTTGAGTTATTAGCATTCAGGAGGCATTTTTGTTACCAGTGTTAACTTACCTAAGACAAAGCACTTGAAAATTATTGTGAAATAATTTCCAGAAAGATTCTATCAGTTCCAACTCACAAGAAGGAGATGTATTGGGTTCTTCCCCTCAGCACAGTGAGTATTATGAATTTTTGAAATACTTTCCTATTTAACAGGAAAAAACTCATTGCTTGATATGCATTTCTTTGTTGTCTTATGAGCATTTATTTTGAAATGCTCACTAGCCTTTGTGTAACTTTGTACAGCTCCTTTTGGTTGCTACCCCTAAGGTAAAGATTTTTATAAGATTAAGATTAACCCTAGTTAAAAAGATGGATACTTCTCTGGACAAAGCCAAAATATGAAAAACAATATAAATATAAAAGATAAATGAAAGAGTTGATCATCTCTTTATTTTATAAAGCAATGAGAAATCTTCAGCCTCGAAGAGAGCTGGAGTTATGCCAGGCACCAGGAGACTTGCTTTTGAATGAAACGGTAAGTGAGTATATGAGTAGAGCCCCAAATCATGTGCTCCCAGAAGTACAGATTTAAAAATCCTTCACTCATTAAAGTAACTAATAAGAAAGACTATTTTCTCAGTCCATACTTAGTGGCATCAGAGGGTCTATTACCATTCCTTACCTATTATAACAGTTCAAAGAAAAACAGTGAAATTCTGGTTCCTGGAGTTCTCTACACACATATGAGGCATTTTCTCATAATTCTTCTCATCCATCCCTGACTGTTTTTTTCACATACCTGTCCAGCAAGTATGATGTGGCCCTACTGATAGATTCTGGGATGATTTACCCCTATGCATAACACCCTTCACTGTTGATCCTTGTTGTGTTTTAGAATCACTTCTGGTGATGTGTGGGTGGCTGCTGGGAGCGTTGAGTGAGATGCTGTGGGGCGGGGAAGGGCTGTGGGTGAGAGGAACAGCTCCACTGTCTTCAGTGTCCAGTGAGTTCTGCCACTGGGGCCGCAGGAGGGAAGCGGTCAAGATGGGTGCTTATTCTCCTGGGTTCCTCCCTGTGAATTGGCCTCACACTCACCTGTGTCTCACAGTAAACCCACCTTACAAGTCTCTCTTCTTCCAAGTTCTAGTCATGCATCCCTGCTTTCATTCCATCAGACCTAGGGATGGTACCAGCTTAGCTCCTGTTAGCCCCAGGCTCTTAAACTATTCTTTCTTTTCTCTTATATCCTGTCTGCATTTTGAGAATTAGGTGTAAATAAACCCTTCTCAGATTATTCTCATTTGAATGTGACGTCTATTTTTTATTGAGATGCAGACTTGCACTTGTGTTGCTGAAAAATGGGTAGTTGTTGCTTTGCTGCATCTTAAAGAGAATTTTAAATTTTCATATGTGAATTCATGTCTTTAAAGAAATTTGTCTTATTTGACAGTTACCAAGTTTGACAAGGAGCTTTCAGAAATGCAATCACTATACAGCCATGTGTGGTGTGTGTGTGTATAAGATATTTGTTTACCTTATATATAGTTCACACACGTATACCATGGGTACAAATCAGAATCACCCGAGGAGCTTTTCTTTCCCTATTATACTTAAACCCTACCCTACATTTACTAGATAAGACTCTCCAGAGTAAGACTAAAGCAAAGGTAGTTTGCAAAATTTTGACACGCACTCCTACTATTTAAGATCTCCTACCATATATAATGGGCTTTCCTGGCAGCTCAGTGGTAAAGAATCCACCTGCTAATGCAGGTGACATGAGTTCAATCCCTGGGTCAGGAAGATCCTCTGGAGAAGAAAATGGCAACCCACTCTAGTATTCCTGCCTGAGAAATTCCATGGACAGAGGAACCTAGTGGGCTACAGTCCATGGGGTCACAGAGTTGGACACAACTTAGTGACCAAAAAACCACCACCATATATAATATAGTGGCAGTAACTAAGCTTCTGTAAGAGTAACCATGTGCTCAGTATCACGTGCATGGCATTTAATAAGCCCTCTGCACATGCCAAATAATAGTGGTCCTTGGTATTATAAACCCTCATTCTAGGACCCAAGGCAATGGCACCCCACTCTAGTACTCTTGCCCAGAAAATCCCAGGGATGGAGGAGCCTAGCAGGCTACAGTCCATGGGGTCGCTAAGAGTCAGACACAACTAAGCGACTTCACTTTCACTTTTCACTTTCCTGCATTGGAGAAGGAAATGGCAACCCACTCCAGTGTTCTTGCCTGGAGAATCCCAGGGGCAGTGGAGCCTGGTGGGCTGCCGTCTATGGGGTCGCACAGAGTCGGACACGACTGAAGTGACTTAGCAGCAGCAGCAGCAGCATGACAAGATAAAACTGCCACTCTACCATTCCCATGGGATAAGGCCCAGAGAAGTGGGAGGACCTGGATTCATTCAGGCATTAATTTTACAACGATGATAAGAAAGAAGCCATGCCAACAATTTTAATGGGGAGCTTTGAATTTAACCTTCACAGCATGACATGAAGGATCAAGTTCTCATTTTGGAGGAAGAGGGGCATAATTGCTAAATACTTGAGTATGCTGTCTTTAAGTATTATCATTATTAGTAATCTCCTGATTCACTGACCTTGGGCTAGACAATCTCCCTTCTTTAAAAATTTTTTTTTTTCTTTTAGATGTGCCGCATGACTTGTGGGATCTTAGTTCCCTAATCAGGGATTGAACCTTGCCCCCTGCAGTGGAAGCACAAAATCTTAATCACTGAACTGCCAGGGGATTCCTGGACAGTTCTCCCTTCTTATGGAAGACAAATGGAATCCATGCTGGCATTACAGGAAAAAAGCAAAACAAAACATTGCTCTCTTTACTGAATACTTAAATAACTCTGCAGCTTCTATCATTAACATTAGTTACTCTAGGCCAGAGGTCAGCAAACTATTTCCCATGGGGCCAATCCAACCTACACCTGTATTTGTAAATAAAATATTACAGGAACAAGCTGTGTCCATTTTTTAAAATGTATTGTTTTTACTTTCATGCTACAACAGCAGAAACTTAAGATGGAAGCTCAGATTATTACTTTCAGAATTTTTTTCTAATACAAATATTTAAAGCTATAAATTTCCCTCAAACAGCTGATTTAGCTATAGACCTTGAATAATTAAATGTTACAATTTAGCAACTCTGTAATCTGCTATGTTCTTCTGAGGACGGATTTCATAGTTGTTAGTCTGCCTAGATTCAAACTATATCCCCTTACGTTGTGCAGCAGCTGCTATCTCTGTTTAGTTCTTTCTGCTTTAAGTCATTGATTTTTAGCCTGCTTCCCAGGGATCTTCCGTCAGTCTGTGTAGGTTAGCAGTCAGTGAAGAATCTGGGTAGAGTTTGTACTAGATTTTTCAGTTCCTTTGCTGGTCTTTCTGACTTGAGCTCTCTCCACTGATATAGAAGAGTATAGGAGAAGGTGCTAAATCTAAAAAGCAGCAGTTTCACAAACTGCCTCAGTGCAGTTTTGTCTTTATTAGAATATTATTATAATAGTATAATTATTTTTTAGGAGTCCCTGAGGTTTCCCCTGTTCTTGTGTGATTTAGCAGTCGCTAAGGATGTGGGCAGAATTTACACTCAGATTTTGGGTCTCCCTACTTGTGTGGCTCATCACTTTCAGGATTTCTCTCCCTTTCACCCTAAATTTGTTCTGTCAACCCTGAACTTTTCTGTGGCACTTCAAGCCAGTAAGACTGTGGTTTTCTGCCACTGGAACGGTGGATATTGGGTAGTGACTTCAGACCAAAAACAAACAAACAAACAAAAATCCCCCAAAACCTTACAATTCTATTTTTATCTGTTGCGCTTGTGATCTTTCAAGACAGCATCTCCTGGTTCCCATTTGCTTTGACCACTTTCCAGTGCCTTTAAATAGGGCTTTTAAAAATACTTTGTTCAGATTTTATAGTTTTATCTGCAGGAAGTTTTGCTCAGCAAATTCAATTAATTCACCATTACCAGAAGCCAGACCCCTAAATAGTTGCTTTAAAGGGGTTTTGGGGCAGTTTTCAACTTTGTTGTATGCTCAGTATGAAAGAATCTATGACCATTCATTAATGATCTTTGATTCCAGTACCAATCCCAGAATTGATCTTTGATTGCAGTATCAATCCCAACGTAGAGAGAGGTCCTATGATGTGAAATTCCCATTAGCCTAATCCTGTTTATTCATGACAACTTGGTGAGTCCCCACAATCAGAGCTATTGTCCTGAGGGACCATTACAAAATAGGAAAGCAGTTTTTTTCCCCCCATATGTTTGTGTGAATGAATGAAATAAGAATAAGTTTATTCTTACAAGTCTTCTAAGATAGCAGAGATAGCATTAGGAAAATCATAAAGATCTGAATCTGAGGGATCTTGACCATGAAAGACCTGAACGTGAATCTTCAGAAAAATCATCCCTAACAATGTATAAGACTCACCTTTCCAGGCAGGGGCCCAAGAAAAGAGAAAGTAGAGGGGTATCTAACAGGTAAATAGGAACCACCTAGGGTTGGTGGAGGATCGCATAGCTCTGATCATCAATGATTGACTTTGGGGCTACATCCAATAAGTGGATAAACTTGAAATAGGAATCCAAAGATGGGTCAGCTCACCAGATAATTTCTGCTCCAAAGTGGCATGAAGACCAAGCATGTTGCTCTTGCATTCAAAGACCCAAGGGTTTTCTAGACTTTCTTCCACGTGCAAAAAAACCTTTTTTTCTGCCTAGCACCAGGCAGCAAGATGCAAACTCACCTCCCCCACCCCGCCCACCTTCTTCTTTTTTTCAGCCTGAAGAGTAACAGGAAAAAGAAAAAGCAATAAAATATTAGCAGAGCCACAAGCCTGTGTCTCTTTGATCTTCAGTTTTATCCTGACTAGCCTCCAGGTAAGAGCAAATTGCTAATGAGAAGTTTAAAAAACACAGATTAGCAGACTGAAATTTCATTCAGATGCTCTTAACCAGATGTGCCTCTTGCACGATAGCTCCAGTGCCTGTAGGCAGTTGCAAAGATTGGTGATGGTGGGGGGTGGTTTGCTGAGCTATTCAGTTTTGCCGGGCTTCCTCCAATGGTTATTTACTGGCTGAATAACAACCTGACCAACACAAAGTGTCTGCCAGTTTCCTCAGCATCTTAACCAAATAGCATTTAATATGCGTCATTCGTACTTGGGCCTCTCCTGGGCACACTTCAAAAGAAGACAAGTTCACCATGGCCCTGAGGACCTGCAACTTGAAATCTCTGGCACACCCTCATCTCTGGGGTGTTGACTGGGGAAGGGAAAAGGACCTGAACATTCTGGGGCCTAATCTCATTCTTAAGCAGTCGTTGTTTGGTTTATTCCTTGGATGTGGCAAACTGGAATTCTCTCACTGTGGCTTTGTTTTCTAGGAGGCTGGGCCTTAATCTCAATCGTAACACTGACATCTTACAATGACTGTGCACTCAAAAAATGCTCTATTTAAATAGTTTGGAATTCTGGAGAGGATATGGAGGAAAGAACCCTCTGACACTGTTGGTGGGAATGTAAAATAGTACAATTACTATGGAGAATTGTATGGAGGTTCCTTAAAAAACTGAAAATAGAACTACTACATTATCCAGCAATCCCACTCCTGGGCATATATCCAAAGAAAATTCTAATAAAAAAATACATGTACCCCAATGTTCAAGATATGGTACATATATACAAAGGAATATTATTCAGCCATAAAAAAGGATGAAATAATGTCATTTGCAGCAACTGGGTTGGACCTAGAGACTGTCATACTAAGTGAAGTAAGTCAAACAGAGAAAGACAAATATCATATGATATCATTTGTAGGTAGAATCTGAAGAAACGATACAAATGAGCTTGTTTATAAAACAGAAATAGAGTCACAGATGTAGAAAAAAAACTTATGGTTACCAGATGGAAAAGGAGAGGGGAAGGATAAAACGGGAGATTGGGACTGACAAAGACACACTCCTATATATAAACTAATAAGGACCTACTGTAAAGCACATGGAACTCGACTCAATACTTTGTAATGACCTGTTCAGGAAAAGAATCTAAAAAAGGACTGGATGTGTATGTATATGTATAACCAATTTACTTGACTGTACAGCGGAAACTAACACAACATTGGAAATCAACTATTATATTCCAATAAATCAAACATTTTAAAAATAAATTATTCAGGCTACTGGAAACTTCAAGCAATTGTTTGGAAACTTAGAAACACCCAGCAGAAGCAGGAGTTTATCTTCCTACAAATGAAGTAACAAATGTTTAGTTCACACTTTTGGTTAAATATTTATATTAGAGATATTTTTCTGTAATGGTATTACTGAGTATTCTAACACAGCTTTTTTGTTAGCAGACTTACATGCTCATGTTACTTCATTGACATTGATATTTTGTGCCTTACATTTGTTTTATAAATATTCATTTGTGTCGATCTGTGAGATATTCTAATTAGCTGACCCAAAAAAAGTGATGTAATTAGTTGGTTCACACAATAAGCACTGAGTGAACTATTTAGTTGCCCATCTTCTAGCTGGTGACTTTTATGTCATAGTATTTATAAGGCTTCAATTTATTGATTTATCAACTTTGGGCATTCACATAGGCCCAGGGACACTGTTTCAAACAAATATAAAGTCTCTGACCTCAAGGATACATGACCAATGATAGATAAGTAAACAAGCAACTTAAGAAATTCAAATAATGATAAATGCTTCAGGGAAAATGAAGTCAAGTAATGTAGGCCAGAGTTTCTGATAGGCTAATTCAAGGATTCAGCCACATAACTTGTCGGACCAGCATTCCAGATGAGTGAACAGGAATGCATGTGGCTGAAGCAAGCCTCTATTGGAAGTCTAGGGTCCTCATTCATTCATTTGTTCATTCACTCATTCATTCAACAAAAGAGAGTGACCATAGGCCCCAGCCCTTGTCCTGGAGTCTGACTTAGCTCTGTGAAAATTATGGGGAGTCACTCTTTCCCAACTCTCAGCTTCAGCCATAAAATGCCTGGGGTCACACCCACTTCTCCATTTATGATTCTTCTAGTTACTTAATGGGAAATTGCTATATAATTAGGGCTTGCTTCTCTTAGCTGCTATATGTCATGCTCTATGCTTCCCCCAAAGTGAAAGTTAAGTCGCTCAGTCGTGTCTGACTCTTGGCGACCCCGTGGACTGTAGCCCACCAGGGTCCTCCGTCCATGGGATTCTCCAGGCAAGAATACTGGAGTGGGTTGCCATTTCCTTCTCCTGGGGATCTTCCCGACCCAGGGATTGAACCCAGGTCTCCCGCATTAGAGGCAGACACTTTAACTTCTGAGCCACCAGGGAAAAGAACATCTTTATTTATACACATTAATGCCTAGCACCAGGTGTGAGGGACCCTCAGCCAAACTCTCCATACAGCTTTCTTATTCTTTCCCATAAGTCAATTACTGACTTTCTTTCCCATTTACTTTGCCATAGATGATGCTAAAATGCTGGGAATAGAAGGGATGAAAAGCACAGACCCGCAGAATTGGGGGAGGAGTTGGCATTGTCTCTTATGAGACATGGCTCCTGTGGCCCAGGCCCTTAACGATGCTGGACACGGAAGGATCTGGAAGGTGCTGAGACTCTCAGAACTCCCAGCTTAATTTCTTTCCAAGTGTTTCCAACCACACAATAATTTTAGTTGCTCACTGTCTGGACTGTATTTGTGAAAAGTTTGCAAATAGAGCATCAATCCCTTTCTGGTAACTCCTGGGAAGCTTCAAGTTTTGTTCTTTAGCAAGCATGGGATCTGAGATTTCTTCCTTTGTCGTAACTGTGTGGCTTTTGAATGTTCTTCTATGGAAAACTTGCCGGAAGGAGATGCATTTATTTGCCAAGGCCCCTCAAATGCAGGCAGGCACCAGCCTTTACATCTCTCTGGTTCCATCCACTTCGTTCCATCACCACCCGGTGAGTCCAGCATTGTCTCTCGCCTGGACCACAGCCTTAGACTCAGAACTCGGCTCCCTTCATTCAATTCATTCTCCGCTCAGCAGCCGGAGCCTCCTCTCTTCAAAATGCAAGTCTAATTTTGCCCTGTCTGTGCTTAAAACTGTAATGGTGATCCTTCGCTCTGTGATAAAGATAAAACAGATGAGCGGCTCGCTACTCTAGCCTTCCCCGCCTCTCTGGCCGTCCTTCCAGACCTGTTTCCTTGCTGTGCCATGCACTTATTCAATGTTTCTAGGCCATGGTTCCTTCACTTATAAAATGGGGAGAAGAGCCCCTACCAGTAAAGGATACAACGTGCATAAATAAAGCTCAGAATGTGTGTGGAAGGCAAGAAGCTTCTTAGTCTCATGGAACATGGAAGATGGACGGTCATCACAGCTCCTTCAGCCTCCTACTCTAGCTCCCTATGCTGCTTCATCTCAGCACAGATTCAGAGCCAAGCAGCCATTTCTTCTGCAACCAGGACCCAAGTTCCATGGACCAGCTCTGCCCACACATTCCAACCCTACTGGATGACTTTCCCAGAACATCAGATCTTCCAAAGTGGGGCAGGTGGCCCAGGCTGGAGAGAGGGCGCAGAGGTGAGTGCGGGGCTAGTGACTGCTTATATCAGCAGTGTATCAACCCACTGCTACCAGCCTCCAGGTTGCCGGGAGAGCCCTGCAAACACTATCCTGGCCTTGAGGCTAAGCAGTCAGGTTGATATCACAGAGTGATTTATTATTTCCTGCCATGTCAAATAGCCCTGGAATGTTGATTAACCTCCAAGCAGCCGAGGCTCTGTTTCAAGGATGGCAGAGTCCGAGCACTTACCCAGGACAGACTCTCTGGTCCTGAATGGACAAGTTTCCTCTGGTATCCTGTGGCCTCCTAGTTACTTCTCATTTCTGCTTTTAGCTTATTTCTTAGGTTAGAGGGAATCCATTTCACTGGCTGAAAATAGCAATGGCCAGCCAGAGCCCTTATGAGATCTGACCTGCCAAAAGACAGCTGGCAGGACCTTGCGGGACACAGAAATCACAGCCACAGCACGTGTGGGTGCTGACCTGGACGCTTGAGCACCAGCCACAGAATTTCACCAGCACCCCTTCCAGTCCTGCGAGTTTCGTGCCAGCTCTTTTGCTCGCCTTAAAAAGTACTCCAGCACTTTCTACTGGCTAGACACTATGCTAAACACTTGGCATAAAATAACTCAATTAGGGACTTGCCTGGTGGCCCAGTGGCTAAGATTCTGAGCTCCCAATGCAGGGGACCCAGGTTCAATCCCTGGACAGGGAAATAGATTCTGCATGCCACAACAAAGATCAGAGATCTTGCATTCTGCAGCTAAGACTGGTGCAGCCAAATAGATAAAACGAAACAAAATTCAAGTAATCTTTATCTCAAATCTGAAGCCAAAACCACGATGACTCTCGCTTTACAGGTGATGAAAGAACCACTGAAAGATGAAAGCATTTACCCAAGGTCACTTAACAAGTAAGTGTCTGACTCCAGAGTCCACACTTGGAATTTAGCCACCATACTATGTGGGCTTCCCTGGTGGCTCAGCTGGTAAAGAATCTGCCTGCCAATGCAGGACAGCAAGAGATGTGGGTTTGATCCCTGGATCAGGAAGATTCTGTGGAGAAGGAAAGGGCAACCCACTCCAGTATTTTTGCCTAGAAAATTCCACGGACAGAGGAGCCTGGCTGGCTACAGTCCATGTGGTTGCAAAACGTTGGACATGACTGAGCACACATGCCTATGTGGTCTTCAGAGGCCTTTAGTATCTATGCACTCTGGCCTTGTGAACCAAACCAGGTAATAAATTCGAAGCACTCAAAATAGTCCCAATGGGGCTGGCCTAGAGTAAGCATTCAGTAGATGCCCTTCCCTTCACATAGAGATAACCTGGAGGGGTACTGAGAATAACAGGCTCTTAGCCAGGCTGCCGGCTCTGCCATGTCTGCCACTAGGTTTGGGGCCTCAGCAAGCTGAGTGATCTCTCTCTGCTTCCTGGGACCTAGGACTGATGATGATATGTATGTCCTACGGTTATTGTGAGTATTAAAGGAGTTAATATTTGTCGAGAGCTTAGGACAGAGCCTGGAACTTACTAGCTGCAGCCTTTGCTAAAATACATAGAGGTTCATGTGCATCTGGGGGGGCACTAGGGTGGGCCGGACTGTGTGTCCTTGGAGACCTGGATCTCAACTCCTGGTTCTGTTTCACTGCCCAGGTCACCTTGAATAAACCATCTGCCCTGTCTAAGCCTTGCTTCTATCGCAGAGCTACATGAGGATGAGATGAGGTGTGCAGGAAAGCGCAGAATTAGACATGAATTAGGTGCTTAATAAATGTTGTTCTGTCTTTTTCCCAGGCAGGTCTCTATTGTGTCACAAATATGGAAGCTAGTTTCTGCCCTCAAATCTTTCCACTGTCTCGCCTGTGACACTGCATTGTTTCATGTTCCCTCCCTGTCCTCTCTTCTGACACCTTGGGAATGCCTTCAGCTTGAACTTTCTGTGACACTCTGAGGGCCTAAAAAATTCTTGGAGATGTTCTAATTACAGCAGTTCTGAATTTCTAATTGGCCAAAAGGGACCACAGGTCAGTTGGCAATTTCCCAGACCTTTCCATAGAGAGGAAGATGTGTGTGTGTGTGTGTGTGTGTGTGTGTGTGTGTGTGTGTGTGTGTGTGCACGCACATGTGCATGTCCCTCCCAGGCATGTATGGGCCCCGTTTACACAGCTGCCTGTTTTTTTTTTTTAATCCCGGGCTTTCATCTAAAGCTCCTACAAATTCTGTTTGGAACTAAATTGGATTTAAGGAATGTGTCCCCCAAACTTCACTCCTTGGAGTGAAATAGGATCTTAATTTAAAAGACACACAAACCAAGGTTCTCAGGATTTACTGTAACGCACTCTGTGGCTGCTCTAATGCCCCATCCTCCCATCAAGTTGATCTCCTCAAATCTGGGATTCCTCAGTGATTATCATATACCTACCAAGCACAGGGACCCTGCAGTTATGCGTGGCACTTGTCGCTTTCTTCCTCACCTGTTCTTACTGAGCTGATGTCTCCATTGCTGCTGACACCAAAAGTGGCCATGTGAGGCATCCCCTCCAAGCTGGTGCCTGCTTGTGCCCAGGATAAGGATGCTGACAGCTGCCTGGCCCTTGGCTGCTGTTGCTGCTGCTACTGCTGCTTTCTGTAACCTTAGGATGTTGGAGTGATAAGAGCTAGTTTAGTTTTGATTTGCCCTTTTACTAATACTGTCATCTAAGGACTTCGGCACAAGTCCTTGCCTGCTACATCAGAGGACACCTGAGTGACAGGTGCTTTGCTGTTTCCAAAATCTCACCAGGACTACCCCAAGCCCCAGCCCACTGCTGATTCACTGCAACTGAACCCAGTAGGTATCCTCCACTTTCTAGTCCTCCAGACTAAGGATTTCCTAGGAGGTTCCTGTACTTCAGATACATAGAGGCAAGGTGGGCTCACCCACAAATCAGCTAAGCATTCCCAGATGTAAATCTAAATCCTAGTGGTAGGAGGGGTGCTAGCTAGCTAAGGTTCAGACTCCAGATTCAAATCAATGAACAAATAAGTAATACATTAATGAATAAAAGGGGAAGGAACAAGGGAGAGCGAAGTCTTAATCCAAATTCTAAATCCTCTCATTCAACCATGGTGGAGTGGGGAAGGCAGGGGAAGAGGTTAGGGGAGATCCCACCACTTCAGTACAAGTATCAGTAGCTTGGGGTAGAAAAACATAAGCAGTTCAGAGGGCTAGAGCTGCCTAAGGCTGAGTAAGGCACTTTGCTCACTCCTGCCTCACAGGATGTTAGAGAACGCCTGGGAAGGCAGACAAACAGAACAAGATTGATTCCTTGCTGATTGATTACTTTGGTAAGAGAGCCCTGGTACTTAGGATTTCACCAAAATATCAAACTGCAATGATCTTTTTAAAGCTTAATTTCAGATAAGCTCCTTGGAAGATTTCTAACTTCCTGGAATAAGGAGTCCAGATAGTCAAGCAGTAGATTTGAGATTCCAGAGCCTCTTTAACACTGCCTATAGCTCAGCAGAGTACATCATGAGAAATGCTGGACTGGAAGAAACACAAACTGGAATCAAGATTGCCGGGAGAAATATCAATAACCTCAGATATGCAGATGACACCACCCTTATGGCAGAAAGTGAAGAGGAACTCAAAGCCTCTTGATGAAAGTGAAAGAGGAGAGTAAAAAAGTTGGCTTAAAGCTCAACATTCAGAAAACAAAGATCATGGCATCCGGTCCCATCACTTCATGGGAAATAGATGGGGAAACAGTGGAAATAGTGTCAGACTTTATTTTTCTGGGCTCCAAAATCACTGCAGATGGTGACTGCAGCCACGAAATTAAAAGACGCTTACTTCTTGGAAGGAAAGTTATGACCAACCTAGACAGCATATTCAAAAGCAGAGACATTACTTTGCCAATGAAGGTTCGTCTAGTCAAGGCTATGGTTTTTCCTGTGGTCATGTATGGATGTGAGAGTTGGACTGTGAAGAAGGCTAAACACCGAAGAATTGATGCTTTTGAACTGTGGTGTTGGAGAAGACTCTTGAGAGTCCCTTGGACTGCAAGGAGATCCAACCAGTCCATTCTGAAGGAGATCAGCCCTGGGATTTCTTTGGAAGGAATGATGTTAAAGCTGAAACTCCAGTACTTTGGCCACCTCATGCGAAGAGTTGACTCACTGGAAAAGACTCTGATGCTGGGAGGGATTGGGGGCAGGAGGAGAAGGGGACGACAGAGGAGGAGATGGCTGGATGGCATCACCGACTTGATGGATGTGAGTTTGAGTGAACTCTGGGAGTTGGTGATGGACAGGGAGGCCTGGCGTGCTGCGATTCATGCGATCACAAAGAGTCGGACCCAACTGAGCAACTGATCTGATCTGATAGCTCAGCAATCCTAAATGAGCACAGTGCCCCACACCCAAAGCTTGGAAAGGTCCAGAGGAAGAATAGGAAGCAACAGGTCCCTCTTTCTCAGTCTTGGTGGTGGGTTCTGAGTACAGAGAGGACAGGGAACAAGCCTACAGGTTCCTTAGCTCCTCTGACTTGTTGCCTCACATTTGCAAGAATAGGATTAGGGCCTTACCAAAGATGCCCACAGAGACCCTAGGTCCTCTCCACCAAGTCAGCACACAGTGAGAAGATGCCAGTTATGAACCAGGAAGAGGGCCTTCACCAGAACTCAACTACACTGGTGCTCTGATCTTGGACTTCCAGCCACCAGGACTCTGAAAAGTAAATTTCTGTAGTTTATAAAGCCAACCTTTGCCAACAAAGGTCCTCTAGTCAAAGCTAGGTTTTTCCAGTAGTCATGTATGGATGTGAGAGTTGGATCATAAAGAAAGCTGAGCACCAAAGAATTGATGCTTTTGAACTGTGGTATTGGAGAAGACTCTTGAGAATCCCTTGGACAGCAAGATCAAACCAGTCAATCCTAAAGGAAACCAGTCCTGAATACTCACTGGAAGGACTGATGTTGAAGCTGAAGCACAAATACTTTGGCTACCTAATGCGAAGAATTGACTCATTGGGAAAGACCCTGATGCTGGGAAAGACTGAAGGCAGGAGGAGAAGGGGGTGACAGAGGATGAGATGGTTGGATGGCACCACTGACTTGATAAGCAAGCTCTGGGAGTTGGTGATGGACAGGGAAGCCTAGCATGTTGCAGTCTATGGGGTCGCAGAGAGTCGGACATGACTGAGCAACTGAATTGATAAGCTCCAGGCTCTGGTACTTTGTTGCAGCAGCTCAAATGGACTCAGACAACTACTATCTTTCGTCTTCCTTTCTGACTCAAAAATTTGGGTCAGACTGAAAATGTATTCTAGTACCTATGGGTTAAAGCTGGCTGAGTTTGAGAACCTAAGGGGCCTCCTTGCTAACACAGCATCTTTGTAAGAATGAGTAACAGGGGTCCCTATGAGTGTCACAGCTCCACAGGTGCATGGTTAAGTAAATGGAGATGTTGCTCTGCGTTAATTAGAAAAATATTCCAAGTCAGTCCTGGTTCCAGCCAAAACCCTCAAACTGGATACCAAGGAGAGTGTAAGGGAAGCCCCAGTTTCAAAGGTGTGGGTGGGACTTAGAGAAACCCACAAGGAATGACACAGCATCCTGGAGACAGAATAGTGTACAGGCATTAAACAGCCCAACCCTGAGGAACAGGAGAGAACCCTGAGCTCGAACTCAACAGGGACTGATGCCATGGGAGCAGTGCCCCTCAGTAAAGGGAGAGAGACCACCCAGTAGGGAGGGAGCAGAGACATAAACATTCCTCTGTTTGATCCCCTGCCAGGGCCTCCTGCTAGGAAATCCAGGGTGAGAAATGCAGTCCACACAGGCCAGCCATCCAGGGCCCACAGGAGGGTGAAGCATGGAGACTGGATCAGGAGAGGCACATGGAAATATCCAGCATGGTGCCCTTCCCTGCTGGCCAGATGCAGCCCTGGCCAGCGACACCTAAGGAGCAAGTGTGAACCACATTTTAGTCCTACTCACTTCCTTGGCCTGATGCCCTTTTGCTGGCATGGCTTACTCAACCATCTACAGGAGGCCTCAGAGCCTTTGAGGGTTTTACCCCTTTTCAAGGGCAAAAATATTACAAAAGGATCCCATGTCCCAAAAACAACTAGAGAAAAATATATTTTCCAAGTAAATGTCTCCTCCAACTTTACTCTTCTTCCAATTCTGCTGTATTGAATTGAACAAACCTTTCTTCTCTTTACCAAATGGCATAAACATCCACTGGGTCACCTGAGACAGGAATTGGGATTCATTCTGATTCCCCCTGCTCCTCCACTTTCCACATCCAAAGAAATGGTGATCACCATTTCCCCCTGCCCCCCGGAAATCCATCACTATGTCACTGTCCTGTCCCTACTCTGCTGTCACTGGTCATTACCACCTCTCCCCAGACTGACCACCACAATCATTTCCAAACCCAGCTCCCTGCTGCCACATGTAGCCAAACCCACTCTGTCTCCCACTTTCTCACACCATGGCCAGAGGTGTCTTGAAGAGCACTGATGGGATCATGTCATCCCTCCACTCAAAGTCCTTCCATGGCTTGCTTTTCCCCTTAGGCAGCTCAAATGTATTAGTCTGACATGGAAGACTCCTTATGATCCTGCCCTCACTAGGTCCTGTAGCTGCAGCCTCACCTCCTACCACATCCACGCAAGCTCCCTGAAAACACAGACCCTCTTGCAATTCCTTCAAAACACCAGGTTCCCTCCTACCCCCAGGCCTTCGTCTGGGCTATTCTCAGACTAACACTCCCTCTTCCCTTTGTACCATCCAACTGCTTCTGCATCCAGCCTTACAGGAGTATCTCTTCTTTTTGGAAAACTGTCTTGGTCCTTCCTTGCTTCCCCTGTGAGCTGAGTTAGGTGTCCTTTGTTTATACCTATTCTCTGCATCCCTTACTCTATGTGCCTCTCTTGATTGCATTTCTGACACTTGCTGTGTTTATTTATATTCATTATTTTAATTTTTTGGCCATGGCACACAGCATGTGGGATCTTATTTCCTTGACCAGGAATTGAACTCACACCCTCTGCTTGGAAGCATAGTGTCTTAACCAATGGACTGCCAGGGAAGTCCCTCACTGTTCATTTTCTTATCTGTTGTCCTCACCACTCTTAGAGTCCCACTGCCCCAGTACAGTCCAGGTTCTGCCTATTACTGGGTCTTCAAGTGCTAACTGAACCAAAGTAAGTTGCAATGAAACGAAACCTTCCCAGGTTGATGCTATCTGATTTCAATCCACATAATCAGTTATCATGTGTGACTACTGACCATAGCAACATGCTAGGCCTGCTTTATAGTTTATGACTGAATGTCATTTGCCTTCTTCTCCCTTCTCCATGGTTTATAAGCTTTTAAGACAGAGAGAACTCTATCTTTTACATAGTTTCAAATGGTTTCTTATCCAAATTCTGTTTGAGTATTTTGTCAGGTATTAGACAAAGTCAAAAGAGAAAGCAAAAGACAAAAGAGAAAGCGAAGACGAAGAGAAGTGAAAAGCAAAGGAGAAAAGGAAAGATATACCCATTTGAACGCAGAGTTTCAAAGAATAGCAAGGAGAGACAAAAAAAGCCTTCCTCAGTGATGAGTGCAAAGAATTAGAGGAAAACAACAGAATGGGAAAGACTAGAGATCTCTTCAAGAAAATTAGAGATACTAAGGGAACATTTCATGCAAAGATGGGCTCGATAAAGGACAGAAATGGTATGGACCTAACAGAAGCAGAAGAGATTAAGAAGAGGTGGCAAGAATACACAGAAGAACTGTACAAAAAAGATCTTCACAACCCAGATAATCATGATGGTGTGATCACTCACCTAGAGCCAGACATCCTGGAATGTAAAGTCAAGTGGACCTTAGAAAGCATCACTATGAACAAAGCTAGTGGAGGTGATGGAATTCCAGTTGAGCTATTCCAAATCCTGAAAGATGATGCTGTGAAAGTGCTGCACTCAATATGCCAGCACATTTAGAAAACCCAGCAGTGGCCACAGGACTGGAAAAGGTCAGTTTTCATTCCAATCTCAAAGAAAGGCATTGCCAAAGAATGCTCAAACTACCGCACAATTGCACTCTTCTCACATGCTATTAAAGTAACGCTCAAAATTCTCCAAGCCAGGCTTCAGCAATACGTGAACCATAAACTTCCAAATGTTCAAGTTTTAGAAAAGGCAGAGGAACCAGAGATCAAATTGCCAACATCCACTGGATCATCAAAAAAGCAAGAGAGTTCCAGAAAAACATCTATTTCTGCTTTATTGACTATGCCAAAGCCTTTGATTGTGTGGATCACAGTAAACTGTGGAAAATTCTGAAAAAAATGGGAGTACCAGACCTCCTGACCTCCCTCTTGAGAAATCTGTATGCAGGTCAAGAAGCAACAGTTAGAACTGGACATGGAACAACAGACTGGTTCCAAATAGGAGAAGGAGTATATACAAGGCTGTATATTGTCACCCTGCTTATTTAACTTCTATGCAGAGTACATCATGAGAAATACTGGGCTGGAAGAAGCACAAGCTGAAATCAATATTGCCAGGAGAAATATCAATAACCTCAGATATGCAGATGACACCACCTTTATGGCAGAAAGTAAAGAAGAACTGAAGAGCCTCTTGATGAAGGTGAAAGAGGAGAGTGAAAAAGTTGGCTTAAAACTCAACATTCAGAAAGCTAAGATCATGGCATCCGGTCCCATCACTTCATGGAAAATAGATGGGGAAACAGTGGAAACAGTGACAGACTTTATTTTGGGGGGCTCCAAAATCACTGCAGCCATGAAATTAAAAGACACTTACTCCTTGGAAGAAAAGTTATGAGCAACATAGACAGCATATTAAAAAGCAGAGACATTACTTTGCCAACAAAGGTGCATCTAGTCAAGGCTCTGGTTTTTCCAGTAGTCATGTATGGATGTGAGAGTTGGATTATAAAGAAAGCTGAGCACCAAAGAATTGATGCTTTTGAACTGTGGTGTTAGAGAAGACTCTTGAGAGTCCCTTGGACTGCAAGGAGATCCAACCAGTCCATCCTAAAGGAAATCAGTCCTGAATATTCATTGGAAAGACTGATGCTGAAGCTGAAATTCCAATATTTTGGCCACCTGATGCAAAGAGCTGACTCATTTGAAAAGACCTTGATGCTGGGAAGATTGAAGGTGGGATGAGAAGGGGATGACAGAGGATGAGATGGTTGGATGGCATCAACAACTC
This sequence comes from Bos taurus, assembly GCF_002263795.3. Taxonomy (NCBI): domain Eukaryota; kingdom Metazoa; phylum Chordata; class Mammalia; order Artiodactyla; family Bovidae; genus Bos; species Bos taurus. The sequence continues at coordinate 47,520,057 of NC_037331.1, forward strand.
AAATGGACGTGAGTGTGAGTAAACTCTGGGAGTTGGTGATGGACTGGGAGGCCTGGCGTGCTGCAGTCCATGTGGTCGCAAAGAGTCAGACACGACTGAGTGACTGAACTGAACTGAAGACAAAGTCAAAGAAAATTAAACCTATTTATGGGGCTGCATTTATAGGCAAATAAACCTTTTCTAGGTCTCTTCTCCCAAGGGCATGGCCTTAATGTGTTTTTCAAGTAAGCTACTTTCAAAATGTCTCTCCTGCCACCATTTACTTCATTCTAATCTAACTGAATATGGAAGGGACCTGGACTGAGTGAAATGTATGTCTTCATTCCACACAGGTAGGAACCTTTGGTAAAGATCCTAGGACATGTCTACTCCTTTTACTTATTCACCTGACTCTCATTTGATTTTTGTTTAATCGTATGTCACGTACTTTCTGGGGGGTATAAATAGAGTTCACTGTAAGGGCAGTAGTGGTCAGTGTATGATGTCTGCAGGTTACAGACCATTTCATTTGGAGCATCTCATTTAACTCTCACACACCTAAGAGGCAGGCATTTTTATTGCTGTGACTGTTTTCTAGATGAGGGTATCAGATGCCTCAACTTAAACCCTCCTCACCTCTCTCTTCCCCCAGTCACTGCCTCATGAACTAGCTGTACACAAGGACTGCCTGGCTCCACGCGGGTACAGTTGGCCAGCATCTGGCCTTGGGCCTGCACTGCTGCTTCCTGCCCTGGGCTGTCTCTGACACCCCGGATGATGAGCCCATGGCATCTTACTGGAAGCTCATATATCGTGAAACAGGAATGGAGTGGTGTCTGTCCTCATGTGGGCTCCCTTCATCAGTAGGGAGGGAGGTGTGGGCCAGCAGATGAAAGCTTGCCTCAGTCACCTAAGACCAATTTCCCAGGGCTCCTCCAGGGCTCACGGGCCCAGCGTCTGTAGAGGCGGCCCACTCAGCCATGCATACTTGGGCTGGCTCTCTCTCTTTTCCCCATTTCACTTTCCACCCTTCACTTCTACTCCTTGGGGCTTGTTCCCAGATGAACACCCTGTACACAGGCTTTTATACACCCAGCTCTGCTTCTAAGGAACCCAGGCTAAAATAATGAAATCAGGTGACTCGCTAAGCATTCCAGAATTCACATGGAAGACTGTAATTTATAGTCGGGACTTTGGATTCCCAAACCCCATGTGTTTTCCCCTCTCTCCTCCTTGTACTGAGAGAACTAATACAGAAACAGAGTTTTGGCCTCAGAAACCAACCACCAAAGAGAGGTGTCAAGTCAAAAGTAGAATCAAATGACTTTGGAGCAGAGATCAGTGAGTGAGTGGGGTGGGTGTGTGGGCTGGTGAGGAAATGCTTCTCAGGAGAGGTACCCGGGAGGCCTCTCTTAACCGCTCTCTCTACAGTAAGTGCCATCTAGTGTTTTCTCTGCCAGCAAAAATTGTTCTTGGCACTTATCACAACATGTAAGCAAATATTTCTGCTTGCTTATTGTCTCTTCCCGAAGAGCGCAGGGACCATGTCTGTTTTTTTCATCACACTATCCCCAGTGCCTAGCACAGTGCCTGGGACATAACCGGCAATCAACAAACTAGAAAATTTAAAGAAATCAGAGAAAATCAGACAGACAAATATCATATGATATCATTTATATGTGGAATATATTTAAAAAAAAGATACAAACAAACTTATTTACAAAACAGAATTAATGGTTTCGAACTGTGGTGCTGGAGAAGACTCTTGAGAGTCCCTTGGAAGTCAAACCAGTCAATCCTAAAGTCAAACCAGTAAATCAACCCTGAATACTCATTGGATGGACTGCTGCCAAAGCTCAGTTCTTTGGCCCTCTGATGTGAAGAGCTGACTCATTGGAAAACACTCTGATGCTGGGAAAGATTGAGCGCAGGAGGGGAAGGGAGTGACAGAGGATGAGATAGTTGGATGGCATCATTAACTCAAATGGACAAAAGTTTGAGCAAACTCTGGGAGATACTGAAGGACAGGGAAGACTGGTGTGCTGCAGTCCATAGGGTTACAAAGAATTGGACACGAGTGAGTGAGTGAATAACAACAAAATGGAAATAGATTCACAGACATAGAGAACAAACTTATGGCTACCAAATGGAAAAAGAGGATGAAGGAGGGATAAATTAGGAGTTTGGGGTTAACAGATACATAACTATCATAGATAAAAGAGATAAATAACAGGTATCTACTGTAGAGCACTGGGAACTACATTGAATACACATATAATTTAATCACTTTACTGTATACCTGAATCACTGTAAATCAACTATGTTTCAATAAAAAATCAATCACAATTGGTGAATGAATCCATGGATTTGTTCCTGAATAAATGAATGAATGAGCACATGGTATTATGGGCAAAGTGAATAGCATAAAGGCATGGAAGAGTATGTGAATACAACCTGTTCAAAGAATGTCAGTGGTTGGTTATATAGGGTGTATTTGTTTGGAGGAGTGGGGAGGCTGGGAGTGGTGGGGAAAAATATTTCTTGGAGTAATATTGAGGTCATATAACCCTGGCCACATTCTTTGTGTTGGAAGATGATGTTGCCTCTGCTTAACTGGTTGTATAACTTGGGTTTTCAAGTGTCTGTTATCGCCTACAGTGACTGTGCTTTCTTCTCCATTGGGCAATTGGCAGGGGTGTTGGCAGGGCCTGACCTTGTTTGTGGGTCTGGAACTTTGTGTTCCAAGTGTGCCTTGGGTGACTTGATACTGTTGTCACCTGTTGTGTTTGTGCAATTGGGTGTTGGCAGAGCCTTTCCTAAGTCTCACCCATAGGCCAACCTCAGAGTTATCTGTTTAGGGGTATTGCTGCCCTTCATCCTCTGCCTCGCCTTTCTCGCCTGAACCCTTACAGCCTTTAACACCAGCCTTCACATCCTTAATAATCATACAAGGCAGTACAGGATACCTTCTTATTCATTTATTCAAACACATATTAATAGCATGCTGGTGGACAAACACTATGCCAGGCACATGTGTCTCCTCGTGATACTGACTCATGATTCTATGCACTTCGCGCTGTCCAAAAGCCCTGCTAATCCTCGGCTGATTGAGATTCATCACTGTATTCTTTCAGCCCTGGATTTGCTGAGGTGGGCTCACCACACCTGAGGACTGCGTGGACTTAAGGACCTTGCTACAAAAATGTCTGATGATGGAAGAACCATTTCTCTGCTGTCCTGCCCTCAGCACAACTTAAGCAAAAAAAGTTAAGATATTCCAGCTACTCAGTAACCCTGAGACAGTTTCTCATTTGCAAAAGCCCAGTTAGAAGCAGGTGGCTATGTGTTCCTTTCTGGCTCCTTGAGAGCTAAGTTTATTCCCTTGGTGTGCTGACATTTCAGGAACCATGACACTCACCTTTAGCACTGTTTATTTTTAGTGTCTCTGCATTTATATTTAGAAAAGAAGCTCTGACAGGCCTCTGAGAGCAGAAGTCCTCCAGTTTTTGCTGGAGCACTTGAAGGCCACCAGGAAGGAAAATAAGCCGTGCGTGTAACTCCCCATTAATTTCCTGGAACTGGTGACGTCACACAAGTACACGCACCAAGAGACACAGGAGTAGTGGTCAGGACTCAGCTTTGGTTACTCAGACCAGGCTGCTGACCCAGTCTCTCAGGCAGCACACTTCTGTTGCTCTATTGGAGGGATCCTAGGAGAAAGCCAAGTTGAAATCATAAGGACCGAGAGAGGTAAAATCACTCCCAACCTCCAGCTTGCCACAGTTTCTTCTTTTCAGTTGCTACAAAACATGTTCCTGTATTCTTTAAAAATTTTGAAGTATTATATGCTTGTAGCAGAAAATTCAACAGGCAGAATTTGTAACATATGTCAAAGAGAAAGGGTTAGTAGTTCTAATATTTTTTAAAAACTTCTTAGACATTGAGGGGCAAAGGACCAAAAACTTGATAGAAGAATAAGCAGAGGATATGAACAAACAATTCACAAAACATGTTCCTTTAAACATATTAAAAACTGTCCAAACTCTCATTATAAAAGAAATGTAACTTAAAATGCTATAGTATATTTCACAAATGGTGTCCTGTTTCTCAGCTATCAAATTGATGAAAATATAAAGAGCAGGACTACAAAATCTGTTGGGAAACAAGCTCTGGTGGTGGCAAATTAGTACAACTGAACGGAAGGAAACTTGGCAAGATTGAAGAAAACTACACGTACACTTGCACTGGACCCAGAAATCCTACTTCAAGGAATTTACCTTGAAGATACAGTTCCAAGAGCAGAAACACACATTGGCACAGGTTTATTCACCTCAGCATTATTTCTAATTACAAAACACTGAAAATCCCCTGAAAGCCCACACGTGGGAGCTGAGTAGAACACACAAGACACATCCATCCACACAGTGGAGTCCTGTGCAGCTGGGAGGAAGAGCTCAGTGAGCTGCATGGCGGGAGTTCCCAGATACATCGCTAAGTACAAAAAGGCAAGTACGAAAGACAGCCTATGTGAATATGCTACCTTTGACATCAGAAAGAAGGAGAAATGAAAAAATATACGTGTATTTGCTAATGTAGGCAAAAATAGAGGAAGAATAAACCTGAAACCAGAATCAGTTATCTAGAGAGAGTAGATGCAAACTAAATAAAATGCAGGAACTAAAATACAATGTAAGAGGTTAGGGACGTTACATAACTCTTAGTATGCTGTGCTGTGCTTAGTCGTGTCTGACTCTTTGCAACCCCATGGACTGTAGCCCACCAGGCTACTCTGTCCATGGGGATTCTCCAGGCAAGAATACTGGAGTGGGTTGCCATACCCTCCTCTAGGGGATCTTCCCAACCCAGGGATCAAACCCAGGTCACCTACATTACAGGTGGATTCTTCACCATCTGAGCCACCAGGGGAGCCCAAGAATACTGGAGTGGGTAGCCTACCCCGCTTCCAGGGGATCTTCCTGACCCAGGAATCAAACTGGGGTCTACTGTATTGCAGGCAGATTCTTTACCAGATGAGCTACCAGGGAAGCCCAAGCCTGAATATATCTTTCTGTAAAGTTCTCAATTTCAGGATCACAGTAATATTCTACATGCCAAAAAGAAAATCCATAAATAAAATCAAAATGAAAATATTATTAAAATATGGTGCAAAATATGGAACCCCAAATAAAATCTGAATAATAGCAACAAGAGAACCTAACTCTATTACAAGTGAATGACATATTTCCCTATACTGTGATTATTTTTTTTTGGTATTCAAATTTTATTTTATTATTATTTTTAATTTAATTCTTTAACTTTACAATATTATATTGGTTTGCCATATATCAAAATGAATCCACCACAGGTATACACATGTTCCCCATCCTGAACTCTCCTCCCTTCTCCCTCCCCATACCATCCCTCTGGGTCATCCCAGTGTACCAGCCCCAAGCATCCAGAATTGTGCATCAAACCTGGACTGGCAACTCGTTTCATATATGATATTATACATATTTCAATGCCATTCTCCCAAATCATCCCACACTCTCCCTCTCCCACAGAGTCCATAAGACTGTTCTATACATGTCTCTTTTGCTGTCTCGTGCACAGGGTTATTGTTGCCATCTTTATAAATTCCATATATATGCGTTAGTATACTGTATTGGTGTTTTTCTTTCTGGCTTACTTCACTCTGTATAATAGGCTCCAGTTTCATCCACCTCATTAGAACTGATTCAAATGTATTCTTTTTAATGGCTGAGTAATACTCCATTGTGCATATGTACCACAGCTTTTTTATCCATTCATCTGCTGATGGACATCTAGGTTGCTTCCATGTCCTGGCTATTATAAACAGTGCTGCGATGAACATTGGGGTACATGTGTCTCTTTCAATTCTGGTTTCCTCAGTGTGTATGCCGAGCAGTGGGATTGCTGGATCATAAGGCAGTTCTATTTCCAGTTTTTTAAGGAACCTTCACACTGTTCTCCATAGTGGCTGTACTAGTTTGCATTCCCACCAACAGTGTAAGAGGGTTCCCTTTTCTCCACACCCTCTCCAGCATTTATTATTTGTAGACTTTTGGATCGCAGCCATTCTGACTGGCATGAAATGGTACCTCATAGTGGTTTTGATTTGCATTTCTCTGGTAATGAGTGATGTTGAGCATCTTTTCATGTATGCTGTGATTATTTAAGAAAGATATAAGAATTTTAATTCTTGGATACTTTTTGAAACTTTTCTAAATCTGATGTTATTATTATTATTTTTTTTCAAAATGAAAAGTTAAAAAGGAAAAACTGAAGGAGGGGGAAGGAACTGACTTAAATAACTCTGGAAAATTATTTTGGCTATATTTGTAAGGCTAAAGTGAAAAAGAACAGTACACAAACGTTACATACTCTTGCTTGTAATTTTGTTTTTCCCAGAGGTATAAATTAGCAATTCTGAAGCTATTTTGAGTATTCTAGGGTTAAGAAAGTCCAATAGTGTGAATGATGAAAGCTGTTTCTCACTATAGTAGAAAGATTGTAACTGAGAATAGAGAGAAGACTAGAATAAACTGTTATGAGATAAGGTACCAATATGAACCCACAACCAATAACAACTCTCTATATAAATATATATCACAAATATAAATATTTATGGATCGATATAGAAACAAAGATGTATGTATATGTGTATCTATATTCTTCACTTTGCCTACTACAAGGGACTAGAAGCAATGACACTCTAGCACCAATGAGCATATTTAGTGACCATTCTCTCATTAACAAATATAACAACAAAAACTCTTGGAGAAATGGCAGATTCCAGGTCTGGACAGATACAGTACAGATGAGCCTAGAACATCTTATGATGCCAGAAATTGAGGAAATATTCCAAATATGATAGGGATAGATCAAAAGGACCAAATCCAGGGAGCTCCCAATAATCAAATTTAGGATAATGTGAGCAACAAAGTAAATGACAATAGTAAGAGATTATAATGCACAGAATAAAATAAATATCCTTGATTTCACACTGACATAAACAAGTAAGTGAGCAATTAAAGTGGGTGTAAGAAAGTTCTCACAACAGAATTCCAATTCATAAGGATAGAAGGAATGATAAAAACATAAATTACTAATTTGCAAACACCACAGTATTAATTAATTATTATAGATAAGAATCACCAAGAGACGCTAAATTACTGGGATAAATATGTTGAGAAAAATTTGCATAGCTTCAAATAACATATTGGTGATGGACATGTATGATGTTTCTGATATTTTGGTATTTTAAACAATACTGCAATAAATGCTTCTTTTTCTATATATACTAACACTTGAGGTATAAACATGTAGCAAAATAGAAGTGGAATTTCTGGTTCAAAGTGTATGCTACTGCTAAGTCACTTCAGTTGTGTCCGACTCTGTGTGACCCCATAGACAGCAGCCCACCAGGCTCCCCCGTCCCTGGGATTCTCCAGGCAAGAACACTGGAGTGGGTTGCCATTTCTTTCTCCAATGCAGGAAAGTGAAAACTGAAAGTGAAGTTGCTCAGTCGTGCCTGACTCTTAGCGACCCCATGGACTGCAGCCTTACCAGGCTCCTCCGCCCATGGGATTTTCCAGGCAAGAGTACTGGAGTGGGGTGCCTATAAAGATTTTAGTTTTATTACTATGGCCAAATTGGTTTCCAGAAGGATATGCCATTTATACTTTTACCATCAGTATAGCAGAATGCCTGTCCTTTATGATTTCCTCAGCATGGTACATGAAAATGATCTATGTCATCATCATGGGTAAAAAACATACCTCATTGTAGTTTTACTCGGCATTTCTCTTATTGTAAGCTAAGGCTTACATCACATATGTAACTCCTTTCGTGGTTTTTCTCCTGTGAACTGTATTATTTTACTTTATTTACTACTGGAAGGGGGTTACTCACTGGTCTTCCTCAGCATTATTTCCAAATTTCATAAAACTTAGAAAAATAGGTTATTATAGGTTATTATCATCACCACATAGCAGATAAAGAAAAAAAGGTTCAGGGAGTCAGGGCATTTTCCTAAAGTTACAATGCCATGTGTATATTTGTGTAGCTGAGAATTCCCCATTTGCCTAACTTCAACCTGAATGTTTTCTACAGTGTTTTGCCCAGATTAAAGTGAAGAAAGGAAGGAGGACTTTATCAATAAAAGGGCTTTATCTGAAGAGTGGCCAGTGAACCTTGAGCCCACATGCTAAATTACTTCCCTTCTTCCTGGTAGAATGACCTCTGGACTTCCACTTGCTCACCAGTTTCAGCTTCACTATTTGCATATTTCTTCACAAAATTGCATATTTTACTCACCTACTTGAATGATCCTAATTTCATTTCTGGCACTTCAATTCTATTTACCTTATATAAACAAAAGAAGAGGGAAGAAGTTCAAAAGGAAGACTTAGAGATATCTAAATGATGTCTGGAAATCTGGTACAAATTATTGAATAGGTTAGAGAATACGGCCAATTTGGTTTGCAAGCCTTTGAGAATGCTTTCCCATTATGGTCAGTGAATATCAGGGCATCAGTCTCTGAAGGTCATGTGAAAAGTATGTTTCCAGGCTCTTGTACATGCCCGTGGGCTACTAATTTCTGAGTACAAAGTATGTACAATTTCCAAAAGCTCTTCAGGTGTGAATCTTTTCTATACCAAAGGAGATGAACCACAGGACTTGTCATCTGAAGTGGGACCACAGATTAGTAGTAATGGCATCACTTGGATGTTTATTAAAAGTACAGACTCTCAGGTTGCCTCTTAGACATAGTGGATCAGAACCTGCATTTTAACATGATGTTCAGGGATTCCTGCACACATTAAAGCTTGAGAAACACTGCTTCAGAAAGATTTAGTAACAGGTGTGAGGCATAAACATTTAATTGGGGGTAGCATTGGGGAAGGAAATGGCAACCCACTCCAGTGTTCTTGCCTGGAGAATCCCAGGGATGGGGAAGCCTGGTGGGCTGCTGTCTATGGGGTCGCACAGAGTCAGACACGACTGAAGCAACTTAGCAGCAAGAGGAAAACAATAGGATGGGAAAGACTAGAGATCTCTTCAAGAAAATTAGAGATACCAAGGGAACATTTCATGCAAAGATGGGCTCAATAAAGGACAGAAATGGTATGGACCTAACAGAACCAGAAGATATTAAGAAGAGGTGGCAAGAATACACAGAAGAAATGTATAAGAAAGATCTTCATGACCCAGATAATCACAATGGTGTGATCACTCACCTAGAGCCAGACATCCTGGAATGTGAAGTCAAGTGGGCCTTAGAAAGCATCACTACAAACAAAGCTAGTGGAGGTGATGGAATTCCAGTTGAGCTATTTCAAATCCTAAAAGATGATGCTGTGAAAGTGCTGCACTCAATATGCCAGCACATTTGGAAAACTCAGCAGAGGCCACAGGACTGGAAAAGGTCAGTTTTCATTCCAATCCCAAAGAAAGGCAATGCTAAGGAATGCTCAAACTACCACACAATTGCACTCATCTCACATGCTAGCAAAGTAATGCTTAAAATTCTCCAAGCCAGGCTTTGGCAATATGTGAACTGTGAACTTCCAGATGTTCAAGCTGGATTTAGAAAAGGCAGAGGAACCATGGATCAAATTGCCAACATCCCTTGGATCATCAAAAAAGCAAGAGAGTTCCACAAAAACATCTATCTGCTTTATTGACTATGGCAAAGCCTTTGACTGTGTGGATCACAATAAACTGTGGAAAATTCTGAAAGAGTTGGGAATACCAGACCACCTGACCTGCTTCTTGAGAAATCTGTATGCAGGTCAGGAAGCAACAGTTAGAACTGGACATGGAAGAACAGACTGGTTCCAAAGAGGAAAAGGAGTATGTCAAGGCTGTATATTGTCATCCTGCTTATTTAACTTATATGCAGAGTACATCAAGAGAAATGCTGGGCTGGAGGAAGCACAAGCTGGAATCAAGATTGCTGGGAGAAATATCAATAACCTCAGATATGCAGATGACACCACTCTTATGGCAGAAAGTGAAGAAACTAAAGAGCCTCTTGATGAAAGTGAAAGAGGAGAGTGAAAAAGTTGGCTTAAAGCTCAACATTCAGAAAACGAAGATCATGGCATCTGGCCCCATCACTTCATGGCAAATAGATGGGGGAAACACTGGAAACAGTGGCTGATTTTATTTTGGGGGGGTTCCAAAATCACTGCAGATGGTGATTGCAGCCATGAAATTAAAAGACACTTACCCCTTGGAAGGAAAGTTATGACCAACCTAGACAGCATATTCAAAAGCAGAGACATTACATTGCCAACAAAGGTCCATCTAGTCGAGGCTATGGTTTTTACAGTGGTCATGTATGGATGTCAGAGTTGGACTATAAAGAAAGCTAAGTGCAGAAGAATTGATGTTTATGAATGTGGTGTTAGAGAAGACTCCTGAGAGTCCCTTGGACTGCAAGGAGATCCAACCAGTCCATCCTAAAGGAGATCAGTCCTGGGTATTCATTGGAAGGACTGATCTTGAAGCTGAAACTCCAATACTTTGGCCTCCTGATGTGAAAAACTGACTCACTGGAAAAGACCCTGATGCTGGGAAAGTTTGAAGGTGGGACGAGAAGGGGACAACAGAGGATGAGATGGTTGGATGGCATCACTGACTAAATGGACATGAGTTTGAGTAAACTCTGGGAGTTGGTGATGGACAGGGAGGCCTGGCATGCTGCAGTCCTGGCATGTCTGACTTGCAAAAAGTCAGACACGACTGAGTGACTGAACTGAACTGAACACCATGTTAACAAACTGAAGAATAAAAACCACACGATCATCTCAATAGATGCAAAAAAAAAAAAAACTTCTTACAAAATTCAACACCCATTTATGATAAAACTCTCGAGAAACAGACATAGAGAAAACATACTTCAATATAAGAAAGGAAACACGTGACAGACCCACAGCTGATGTCATACTGAAAGGTGAAAAGCTGAAAGTACTTTAAGATCAGGAACCAGACAATGACGTCCACTCTAGTAAATTTTATCAACATAATTTTGGAAGTGCTAGCCATGGCAATCATGGCAGAAAAAGAAATAATTCCAAACTGGAAAAAAGAAGTAAAACTATCACTGTTTGCAGATGATGTGATACTATGCAAAGAAAATTCTAAAGATGCTATCAGATAATTACTAGAACTCATTAAATTTTGGGAAAGTTGCAGAATAAACAATTAATACACAAAACTCTTCAGTAATTCTATATACTAACAAAGAAATATCAGAAAGAGAAATCAAGGAAACAACCCAATTTACCATCACATCAAAAAAATAAAATATCTAGGAATAAATCAATCTAAGGAGGTAAAAGACTCATACTCTGAAAACTATAATATACTGATTAAAGAAGTCAAATGACAAAACAAACAGATGGAAAGATATACATTGTTCTTGGATTGCAAGAATCGCTATTGTCAAAATGACTATACTATCCAAGGAAATCTGAAGATTCAATGCAAACCTATCAAATTACCAATGACATTTTTCACAGAACTAGAAAATAATTTTTAAATCATATGGAAATAGTTAAGACCCCAACTAGGCAAAGCAATCCTCAGAAAGAAAAACAGAACTGGAGGAATCAGGCTCCCTGATTTCAAATTATACTACAGCAATCAAAACAGTATGGTACTGGCACAAAAACAAATATAGACCAATGGAACAGGGTAGAAAGCCCAGAAATAACTTAGGCATCTATAGTTAATTAGCCAATGACAAAGGAAGCAAGAATATACAATGGAAAAAAGAGAGTCTCTTTAATAATTGGTGCTGGGAAAACTGGACAGCTATATGTTAAAGAATGAAATTAGAACATTCTCTAATACCATACACAAAAACAAACTCAAAATGGATTAAGATCAAATACTGTAAAACTCTTAGAAGAAAACATAGGCAGAACACTCTTTGACATAAATCACAGCAGCATCTTCAGTGATCCACCTCTTAGAGTAATGAAAACAAAAACAAATGTAAACAAGTGGGACCTAATTAAATTTAAAAGCTTTTGCACAGCAAAGCAGGCCATGAACAAAACAAAAAGGCAGCTCATAGAATAGGAGAAGATACTTGTTAACAAAGCTGCCCACAAGGGATTAATCTCCAAAATCTACAAACAATTCATGCAGCTCAATTAAAAAAAAAAAAAAAAAACCCAAACAACTCAATTAAAAAAAAGACAGAAGATCTAAACAGACATTTCTCCAACGAAGACATACAGATGGCCAAAAAACAGATGAGAATGTGCTCAACATTGCTAATTATTAGAGAAATGCAAATCAAAACTACAGCCAGGTATCACCTCCACCAGTCAGAATGACCATCATCAGAGTCTACAAACAAAAAATCCTGGAGAAGGTGTGCCGAAAAGGGAAACCTCCTACACTATTGCTGGTAATGTAAATTGGTAGAACCACTGTGGAGAACAGTAAAGAGGTTCCTTAAAAATCTAAAAATAGAGCTACCCTATGATCCAGCAATTCCACGTCTGGGCATCTATCCAGAGAAAACCATAATGCAAAAAGACACAGGCACCCCAACATTCACTGAAGAACTATTTATAATAGCCAAGACATGGAGGCAAATGTAATGTCCAGCAGATGAATAAAGATATGGTACATATAGACAATGAAATATCACTCAGTCATAAAAAGGAGTGAAATTATATCATTTGCATTATTTCATAGATGGATCTAAACTTGATCATGGATAGACCTAGAGATGATCATATTAAGTGAAATAAGTCAGACAGACAAAGACAAATATCATATGCTATCACTTATATGTGGAGTCTCTAAAGATGTTACAGATGAAATTATTTACAAAACAGAAACAGAGTCATTGACTTTGGAAACAAACGTATGGTATCAAGTGGGGAAGGAGGAGGGGATAAATTAGGAATTTGGGATTAACATATACCTCCTACCATATCCAAATATCATCAAGAAGGGCCTACTGTATAGCACAGGGAACTCTACTCAATATTCTCTAATAACCTATATAGGAAAAGAATTGGAAAAAGAATGGATATGTGTTATTGAATCACTTTGCTGTACACCTGAAACTAACAAAACGTTGTATATCAACTATAGCCCAATACAAACTTAAAATTAAAGAGATTGCTCCTTTATAGTCCCTCTCTCCTGTCCCTGTGCCCAGATCCTTCAATCCAGGCAATCCCTGATCAACTTTGAAAAATCACAGATTAAAGATGGCAGAGGAGTAGGTGGACGTGGAGTACATCTCTCCATGGATACATCAGGAGTACATTTTCAGACACATGCAGAACACCAGCTGAGAGTGGACAGGAGTACCTGACCAGCAGAAAAGAATATATAGACCCAGGCAAAACTCGGTAGGAGGAAGGAACTAGGGGGAGAAACAGAAGTGTTAGTAGGACTGGACCTGCCCTCAGCTGGTGGAGGAACTGAAGCAAAGGTCTGATCCCCACATTGGGGCAATTGTCTGAGTCAGAAGAGAAACATTTAAGGCTGAGAGGGAAACAGCTGATCCATGGCAGCCTAAATAGAATGAGAATCCGACAGTCCCTGCCGCAGCCATACATACCCTGGGCAGGGATGCAGACCACCTGGAAGACACAGCAGCTGGGAACTGGAGCTTAGGGATTGTGGAGCAATCCCAGGGTGAGGGCTGCTGTTGACTGCGGAGAGATGGATCCAGGAGGAGACTGGTGGGAAATGCCTATGGAGGAAAGCTGGGCAGCCATGGAAGCAAGGCAATACTGCTGAGTCATGCACAGCAAGTAGAGCCATCACCATAGCCTCTCTCCCGCTACACACCAGCATTGGCAGCTGAACAATAAAGAGGCTGGCCCATCAAATGCCTGATGCACTGAACTACAGAATAAGACCCCACCCAGGGTGTCCCTTTAAGTGCCTGACTTGCCAATCTACAGAGTAGGACCCCAGCCAGCAAGGGCACTCCATTTGTCTGATGCGTGGAACAACAGAGAAGACCTCAGGCAAGGGAACCCTGTAAGTGCCTGAACGGCTGGAGCTATGAAGAAGGACTGGCCAAAGAAACCTCCTCATCATCATCCTCAAGAGGCTTGAAAAAAGACTGATAAGGCCATAACTCCTGCAGCAGAGGCAGTCCATGTCCCTGCACACTTGGTGCTACCAGGGTCCCATCACTCCAAGCAGCTGTGCCAGCTTCATGCTCAATTCTCACTGGGGCAGAGCTGCCACAGGCAAAAAAACTCTTGATCTATGCGTGCAGGGTCACTTCAGTAGTGTCCGACTCTTTGCGACCCTGTAGACTGTGGCCTGCCAGGCTTCTCTGTTAGGTAGACGGGTTCTCCAGGCAAGAACACTGGAGCATATTGACCAATACTGGTTGCCATACCCTTCTAGAGCATTATATTTCCTGCTGCCCTAGCCATCAACTCCCTTAAGTACCTGGTGCTGCCAGAACCCCTGCAACACAAGCAGCTGTACCACCTCCACACCTGGCCCTCACAGGGGCAAACCCGTTTTTCAGGGCAGCCTCAGGAGCAAACCCCAGTGGATGACCATGTGCAGAGGTGGAAATAAAACCACAATTGAAACCCAGGGGAAGTGTGACTAAGGAAGAAGACCCAAAACCTTCCCAATAGCTGTACAAGCTGCAGATTAAGTCCACACGATCAGCTACGCAGACTCTGTGTCTATGAAATATATGAAAGATCATTCGAAGCCCCCACAAAAGAAAATGTACTAGTTCTGATAGCTGTGGACATTGAAGACAAGAATACAGGGGAGTAGGTCCAGATTAGAATCTGGGCTGCCCCCACAGCAGGTCCAGAGATCAAAACAGTATTGGAGGGCATCCTAGGAAGGTGAGGTGGACTGTGACTCCCAGCAAGGGAAAGGACTCTGACAGCAGTGACTCAAGAAAAGCATTTATTATTCTTATGTTTTGACTTGTTCTGTAGATTCTTCAGACTTTTCTTTCTTATTTTTGTTTTCTTCTTTCCCATCCCCCCATTGCAGACTATGATCCATGAACTTCCAGATGTTCAAGCTGGATTTAGAAAAGGCAGAGGAATCAAAGATCAAATTGCCAATATCTGCTGGATCGAGGAAAAAGCAAGAGAGTTACAGAAAAAATATCTATTTCTGCTTTATTGACTATGCCAAAGCCTTTGACTGTGTGGATCACAATAAACTGTGGAAAGTTCTGAAAGAGATGGGAATACCAGACCACCTGACCTGCCACTTAAGAAATCTGTATGTAGGTCAGGAAGCAACAGTTAGAACTGGCCATGGAACAACAGACTGGTTCCAAATAGTAAAAGGAGTATGTCAAAGCTGTCTATTGTCACCCTGCTTATTTAACTTATATGCAGAGTACATCAAGATAAATGCTGGGCTGGAGGAGGCACAAGCTGGAATCAAGATTGCTGGGAAAAATATCAATAACCTCAGATATGCAGATAACACCACCCTATGGCAGAAAGTGGAGAAGGCAATGGCACCCCACTCCAATACTGTTGCCCGGAAAATCCCATGGATGGAGGAGACTGGTGGGCTGCCGTCCATGGGGTCGCTAAGAGTCAGACACGACTGAGTGACTTCACTTTCACTTTCCACTTTCATGCATTGGAGAAGGAAATGGCAACCCACTCCAGTGTTCTTGCCTGGAGAATCCCATGGACAGAGAAGCCTGGTAGGCTGCAGTCCATGGGGTCACGCAGAGTTGGACACAACTGAAGTGACTTGGCAGCACGGCAGAAAGTGAAGAAGAACTAAAGAGACTCTTGATGAAAGTGAAAGTGGAGAGTGAAAAAGTTGGCTTAAAGCTCAAAATTCAGAAAACGAAGATCATGGCATCTGGTCCCATCACTTCATGGGAAATAGATGGGGAAACAGTGGAAACAGTGTCAGACTTTGTTTTCTAGGGCTCCAAAATCACCGCAGATGGTTATTACAGCCATGAAATTAAAAGATGCCTACTTCTTGCAAGGAAAGTTATGAACAACCTAGATAGCATATTAAATAGCAGAGATATTACTTTGCCAACAAAGGTCCGTCTAGTCAAGGCTATGGTTTTTCCTGTGGTCATGTATGGATGTGAGAGTTGGACTGTGAAGAAAGCTGAGTGCCGAAGAATTGATGCTTTTGAACTGTGGTGTTGGAGAAGACTCTTGAGAGTCCCTTGGACTGCAAGGAGATCCAACCAGTGCATTATAAAGGAGACCAGTCCTGGGTGTTCATTGGAGGGACTGATGCTGAAGCTGAAACTGCAGTACTTTGGCCACCTCATGTGAAGAGTTGACTCCTTGGAAATGAACCCGATGCTGGGAGGGATTGGGGGCAGGAGGAGAAGGGGACGACAGAGGATGAGATGGCTGGATGGCATCACTGACTCGATGCACATGAGTTTGGGTGGACTCTGGGAGCTGGTGATGGATAGGGAAGCCTGGTGTGCTGTGATTCATGGGGTCACAAAGAGTTGGACACTACTGAGTGACTCTGAACTGATCACTAAACCACCAGTAGCAGCCTGTGCAGGATGCCTCATCTAAACTACAAATAAAACAAAAATACAATACCAATCATCAGCAGACAGGATTACCACCTCACTCAGCCTTGCCCATCAGAGGAAAAAACAAACAAAAACTCAGCACAAATCTCACCCTATACAGAACTTACACAAACCACTGGACCAAACTTAGGAGGGCAGAAACCAAAAGGAATAAGGAATTCAACCTTGAAGCCTGGGAAAAGGAGATCTCAAACACAGTAAGTTAAAAAAAAATAATGAAACAGCAGAGAAATATTACACAAATGAAGGAACAAACTAGAAACACAGAAGTCCAAATAAATGAAGAGGAAATAGGCAAACTATCTGAAAATGAATTCAGAATAATGATAATAAAGATGGTCAAAAACCTTGAAAACAAAATGGAGAAAATGCAGTAATCAATTAACAAAGACCTAGAAGAATTAAAGAATAAACATACAAAGACAAATAACACAATTACTCAAATTAAAAATACTCTAGAAGGAATCAGTAGCAGAATACCTGAAGCAGAAGAACGAATCAGTGAGCTGGAAGATAAAATGGTGGAAATAACTTCTGAAGAGCAGACTAAAGTAAAAAGAATGAAAAGAACTGAGGATAGCCTCAGAGACCTCTGGGACAATATCAGATGCACCAACATTCAAATTATAGGGGTCCCAGAAGAAGGAGAGAAAAAGAAAGGGCATGAGAAAATTTTTGAAGAGGTTATAGTTGAAAATTTCCCCAACATGAAAAAGGAAATAGTCAATCAAGTCCAAGAGGCACAAAGAGTCCCATACAGGATAAACCCAAGGAGAAATATGCCAAGACACTTACTAATCAAATTAACAAAGACTAAACACAGAGAAAGAATATTAAAAGCAGCAAGGGAGAAACAACAAGTAACATACAAAGGAAACCCCATATGCTTAACAGCTGATCTTTCAGCAGAAACTCTTCAGGCAAGAAAGGAATGGTAGGATATATTTAAAGTACTTAAAGGGAAAAAATCTACAACTAAGATTACTGTACCCAGCAAGGATCTCATTCAAAATTGATGGAGAAATAAAAAGCTTTTCAGATGAGGAAAAGTTAAGAGAATTTAGTACCATCAAACCAGCTTACAACAAATGTTAAAGGGACTTCTATAGTCAAGAAATACAAAAGAAGAAAAATGATCTACAAAATCAACCCCAAACAATTAAGAAAATGACAATAGGAACATATATATCAATAATTAGTTTAAATGTACATGGATTAAATGCTCCAACCAAAAGACCCAGATTGGCTGAATGGATGAAAAAAACAAGACCCGTATATATGCTGTCTACAAGAAACCCATTTCAGACCTCACGACACATACAGACTGAAAGTGAGACAATGGAAAAATATATTCCATGCAAATGGTAAGCAAAAGAAAGCTGGAGCAGCAATCCTCATATCAGAAAAACAGACTTTAAAATAAAGAATATTAAAAGAGGTAAAGAAGGACACTACATAATGATCAGGGGATCAATCCAAGAGGAAGACATCAGATCAGATCGGATCAGATCAGTCGCTCAGTCGTGTCCGACTCTTTGTGACCCCACAAAGAATCACAGCACGCCAGGCCTTCCTGTCCATCACCAACTCCCGGAGTTCACTCAGACTCACGTCCATCGAATCAGTGATGCCATCCAGCCATCTCATCCTCTGTCGTCCCCTTCTCCTCTTGCCACCAATCCCTCCCAGCATCAGTCTTTTCCAATGAGTCAACTCTTCGCATGAGGTGGCCAAAGTACTGGAGTTTCAGCTTTAGCATCATTCCTTCCAAAGAAATCCCAGGGCTGATCTCCTTCAGAATGGACTGGTAGGATCTCCTTGCAGTCCAAGGGACTCTCAAGAGTCTTCTCCAACATCACAGTTCAAAAGCATCAATTCTTCAGTGCTCAGCCTTCTTCACAGTCCAACTCTCACATCCATACATGACCACTGGAAAAACCATAGCCTTGACTAGACAGACCTTTGTTGGCAAAGTAATGTCTCTGCTTTTGAATATGCTATCTAGGTTGGTCATAACTTTCCTTCCAAGGAGTAAGCGTCTTTTAATTCATGGCTGCAGCCACCATCTGTAGTGATTTTGGAGCCCCCCAAAATAAAGCCTGACACTGTTTCCACTGTTTCCCCATCTATTTCCCATGAAATGATGGGACCGGATGCCATGATCTTCGTTTTCTGAATGTTGAGCTTTAAGCCAACTTTTTCACTCTCCTCTTTCATTTTCATCAAGAGGCTTTTTAGTTCCTCTTCACTTTCTGCCATAAGGGTGGTGTCATCTGCATATCTGAGGTTATTGATATTTCTCCCAGCAATCTTGATTCCAGCTTGTGCTTCTTCCAGCCCAGTATTTCTCATGATGTACTCTGCATATAAGTTAAATAAACAGGGTGACAATATACAGCCTTGACATACTCCTTTTCCTATTTGGAATCAGTCTGTTGTTCCATGTCCAGTTCTAACTGTTGCTTCCTAATCTGCATATAAATTTCTCAAGAGTCAGATCAGGTGGTCTGGTATTCCCAACTCTTTCAGAATTTTCCAGTTTATTGTGATCCACACAGTCAAAGGCTTTGGCATAGTCAATAAAGCAGAAATAGATGTTTTTCTGGAACTCTCTTGCTTTTTTGATGATCCAGCGGATGTTGGCAATTTGATCTCTGGTTCCTCTGCCTTTTCTAAAACCAGCTTGAACATCTGGAAGTTCACGGTTCACATATTGCTGAAGCCTCTCTTGGAGAATTTTGAGCATTACTTTACTAGCGTGTGAGATGACTGCAATTGTGCGGTAGTTTGAGCATTCTTTGGCATTGCCTTTCTTTGAGATTGGAATGAAAACTGACCTTTTCCAGTCCTGTGTCCACTGCTGAGTTTTCCAAATTTGCTGGCTTACTGAGTGCAGCACTTTCACAGCATAATCTTTCAGGATTTGGAATAGCTCAACTGGAATTCTATCACCTCCACTAGCTTTGTTCGTAGTGATGCTTTCTAAGGCCCACTGGACTTCACCTTCCAGGATGTCTGGCTCTAGGTGAGTGATCACACCATCGTGATTATCTGGGTCGTGAAGATCTTTTTTGTACAGTTCTTCTGTGTATTTTGCCATCTCTTCTTAATATCTTCTGCTTCTGTTAGGTCCATACCATTTCTGTGCTTTATCAAGCCCATCTTTGCATGAAATATTCCTTTGGTATCTCTGATTTTCTTGAAGAGATCTCTAGTCTTTCCCATTCTGTTGTTTTCCTCTATTTCTTTGCACTGATCGCTGAAGAAGGCTTTCTTATCTCTTCTTGCTATTCTTTGGAACTCTGCATTCAGATGTTTATATCTTTCCTTTTCTCCTTTGCTTTTCATGTCTCTTCTTTTCACAGCTATTTGTAAAGCCTCCCCAGACAGCCGTTTTGCTTTTTTGCATTTCTTTTCCATGGGGATGGTCTTGATCCCTGTCTCCTGTACAATGTCACGAAGACATAACAATTGTAAATACCTATGCACCCAACATAGGAGCACCTCGATACATAATACAAACACTAACAGACATAAAAGGAGAAATTGACAGTAACACAATAATAGTAGGAGACTTTAACACCCCACTCACACCAATAGACAGATCATCAAAACAGAAAATTAATAAGGAGACACAAATCTTAAATGATACATTAGATGAGATGGATCTCATTGATATCTTCAGGACATTCCATCCAAATGCAAAAGAACACAACTTCTCAAGTGCATGTGGAACATTCTCCAGGATAGACCGCATATTGAGTCACAAATCAAACCTCAGTAAATTTAAGAAAATTGAAATCTTATCAAGCATCTTCTCTGACTACAATGCTATGAGACTAGATAGCAGTTACAAGGAAAAAACTGTAAGAAACATGAACACATGGAGATTAAATTACATGTTTCTAAATAACCAACAGGTTACTGAAGAAATCAAAAGGGAAATCAACAAATTTCTAGAAACAAATGACAATGAAAACATGACAACTCAAAACCTATGGGATACAGCAAAAGCAATTCTAAGAGGAAAGTTTATAGCAATGCAATCCTACCTCAAGAAACAAGAAAAACATTGAATAGACAACCTAACTTTACACCTAAAACAACTGGAAAAAGAACAAAAAACCCTCCAAAATTCATAGAAGGAAAAAAATCATAAAGATCCAAGCAGAAACAAATAAAAAATAAGTGAAAGAAAACAATAGCAAAGATTAATAAAACTAAAAGCTGGTTCTTTGAGAAGATAAAAAAATTGACAAACCTTTAGCCAAACTCATCAAGAAAAAGAGAGAGAGGAATCAAATCAACAAAATTAGCAATGCAAAAGGAGAGGTTACAACAGACAATGCAGAAATACAAAGGATTATAGAGATTATTATGAACTATATGACAATAAAATGGATAAGCTGGAAGAAATGGACAGATTCTTAGAAAAGTTTAATCTTCCAAGACTGAACCAGGAAGAAATAGAAATTATGAACAACCCAATTACAAGCACTGAAATTGAAGCTGTGATCAAAAGTCTCCCACAAAACAAAAGCCCAGGACCAGATGGCTTCACAGGAGAATTCTATCAAACACTTAGAGAAGAGCTAATGCCTATCCTTCTAAAACTCTTTCCAAAAATTGCAGAGGAAGGAATACTTCCAAACTCACTCTATGAAGCCACCATCACTCTGATACCAAAACCAGACAAAGACAACACAAAAACAGAAAATTACAGGCCAATATCACCGATGAACATAGAAGCAAAAATCCTCAACAAAATTTTAGCAATCAGAATTCAGCAACACATCAAAAAGCTCATATACCATGATTAAGTTGGGTTTATTCCAGGGATGCAAGGATTTTTCAATACATGCAAATCAATGTGATATACCATATTAACAAATTGAAAGATAAAAACCATATAATTATCTCAATAGATGCAGAAAAATCCTTTGACAAAATTTAGCACCCATTTATGATTAAACCTCTTCAAAAAATGGGCATAGAAGGAACCTACCTCAACATAGTAAAGGCCATATATGATAAACCTACAGAAAACATTATTCTCAATGATGAAAAACTGAAAGCATTCCCCCCTAAGATCAGGGGCAAGAAAAGGGTGTTCACTTTCACCACTATTATTCAACATAGTTCTGGAAGTCCTAGATACAGCAATCAGAGAAGAAAAAGAAATAAAAGGAATTCAGCCCAGAAAAGAAGAAGTAAAGTTCTCACTGTTTGCAGATAAATGGTATTGTACATCACAGAATACCCTAAAGATAGTATCAGAAAATTACTAGAGCTAATCAGTGAATTTAGCAAAGTTGCAGGATACAAAATCAACACACAGAAATCACTTGCATTTCTTATACTAACAATGAAAAATCAGAAAGAGAAATTAAGGAATCAATCCCATTCACCAATGCAACAAAAAGAATTAAATATCTAGGAATAAACTTTACCTAAGGAGACAAAAGAACTGTACACAGAAAATTATAAGACACTGATGAAAGAAGTCAAAGATGACATAAACACATGGAGAGATATTCTGTATTCCTGGGTAGAAGAATCAATATTGTGAAAATGACTATACTACCAAATGCAATCTGATCACAGATTCAATGTGATCTCTATCAAATTACCAATAGCATTTTTCACAGAACTAGAACAAAAAAATGCACAATTCATATGGAAACATGAAAGACCCCGGATAGCCAAAGCAGTTTTGAGAAAGAAGGAGCTGGAAGAATCAACCTTCCTGACTTCAGATTATACTACAAAGCTACAGTCATCAAGACAGTATGGTACTGGCACAAAAACAGAAATGTAGACCAATGAAACAAGATAGAAAGCCCAGAAATAAACTCACGTACCTATGGGTACCTTATTTTTGACAAAGGAGGCAAGAATACACAATAGGGCAAAGACAGCCTCTTCCGTAAATGGTGCTGGGAAAACTGGACAGCTACATGTAAAAGAACGAAATTAGAACACTTCCTAACACCATACTCAAAGGTAAACTCAAAATGGATTAAAGACCTAAATGTAAGACCAGAAACTATAAAACTCTTAGAGGAAAACGTAGGTAGAACACTCAATGACATAGATCAAAGCAAGATCCTCTACAACCTACTTCCTAGAGTAATGGAAATAAAAACAAAAGTAAACAAGTGGGACCTGATTAAACTTAAAAGCTTTTGCACAGCAAAGGAAACTATAAGCAAGGTGAAAATACAACCCTTAGAGTGGGAGAAAATAATAGCAAATGAAACAACTGACAAAGGATTAATTTCCAAAATATACAAGCAGCTCATACAACTCAATGCCAGAAAAACAAACAACCCAATCAAAAAGTGGGGAAAAGACCTAAACAGACCTGTCTCCAAAGAAGACATACAGATGGCTAACAAACACATGAAAAGATGCTTAACATCGCTCATTATTAGAGAAATTCAAATCAAAACCACAATGAGATATCACCTCACGCTGGTCAGAATGGCCATCATCAAAAAGTCTACAAACAATAAATGCTGGAGAGGGGTGGAGAAAAGGGAATACTTTTGCATTGTTTGTGGGAATGTAAGTTGATGCAGCCACTATGGAAGACGATATGGAGATTTCTTTAAAAACTAGGAATAAAACCACCATATGACCCAGCAATCCCACTCCTAGGCATATACCCTAAGGAAACCAGGGTTGAAAAAGACACATGAATCCCATTGTTCACTGAAGCACTATTTACAATAGCTAGGACATGGAAACAACCTAGATGTCCATCAACAGATGAATGGATAAAGAAGTTGTGGTACATATACACAATGGAATATTACTCAGCCATAAAAAGGAACACATTCAAGTCAATTCTGATGAGGTGGATGAACCTAGAACCTATTATACAGAGTGAAGTGAGTCAGAAAGAGAAAGATAAATATCGTATTCTAATGCGCATATACAGAATCTAGAAAAATGGTACTGAAGAATCTATCTACATGGCAGCGATGGAGAAACAGACATAGAGAATAGACTCATGGACGTGGGGAAAGGGGAGGAGAGGGCGAGAGGTATGGAATGAGTAACATGGAAACTTACATTACCATATGTAAAATAGACAGTCAATGGGAATTTGCTGTATGTCTCAGGAAACTCAAACAGGGGCTCTGTATCAACCTAGAAGGGTGGGATGGGGCAGGAGATGGGAGGGAGGTTCAAGAGGGAAGGGACATATGTATACCTATGGCTGATTCATGTTGAGGTTTGACAGAAACAACAAAATGCTGTAAAGCAATTATCCTTCAATAAAAAAGTAAATTAAAAAAAGAAAAAAAATCACAGATTAGTTTACATTTTCTAAATTGTATATAAATGGTCTCACATAATATGTACTATATTAGGCACTGTATCTGTCTTCTTTCAGATAGTTTAGAGATTCATATATATTGTGCACATATCAATAGCTCACTCCTTTATTGTTAAATAGTATTCCTTTGTTTGGATGTATCAAATTTGTTTATCCACCCATCAATGCATAGACAGTTTGGGTTGTTCTCAGTTTTCTGCTGTTATAAATAAAGATGCTATCAGCAAGTGTGTATAATCGTATGTAGGACATATCACACTCCTCTTTGGTAAATACCAGGGTACAGTGGCTAGGTTATATGTAGGTGTATGTTTAACCTAAGTGCCAAGTGACCTAAGTAACTGTGGAAATGAGTGGCGCTTGTTAGGCTAAAAGCAAAAGGAACTGCACATAAGCACTGCATTCTAGCTGACGGTTATTTCCTTGTGTTAAACAATTATGATACTTGTATACATGTGTTTTTGAATCAAATAATTAAATAAATGGATGGTGGATAGTAGGAGCCAGGTTTCTCACTGTTGAAGTGAAAACTTATAGATAAGCAAGGGAAGGAGGCCAGAATGATCCTTGTGGTAATGGATTAAAACTGCAAATATCAGTAGGAACTCATGTTTAGCATAACAGACACAGATGGTTACACATAGAAATGTCAATATTTATTGATATGCATATATACACACAGGTTAGTATATACTTTTACATTATTTTGCTCTGTCAGTTGAGAAATCCTAGAACAATGAGCACTCCTAGAGACTAAATTTTGGCTTCTAATACCATTCTGCAAAAAAAGAAACCACAGCCTCTGAGAAGAATGCCTAATCCTAGGACTGGTTAAAAAATATAAAAATGAAACTGGAGTATTCTATATTCCTAGAAAGTATGGAACTGCTCAAAAACAAGCAAGCTATGGGGGTATATAAATGGATACAAGAATCAACTGAAGAAGTCTCCAATTTGAGCAGTAAAATGAAGTAGCATTAGATTATAGCCAAAAGAATAAAATTAAGTACCCATGAGTCTATACAAACATAAATGAAGGGTTGAATAAATAAGAATATGGGAAGAGAGAGATCTCCCAAATAAAAGAGTTCCAAGTAATTTATATAAATACTCTGACTTTAAGGAGATGGCTCATAATTCCCTCCTCCTTAAGTGTGAGTGGTGTATAGGGACTTTATTCTAAATAATACAGTGTGTGAATGATGCAAGACAAAAAGAGTAACTTTACAATGGGTAAGAGTACCTCAGTCAGGTGATCAAGGTCAACATCTAGCATGGTAAGGCATGTTACTATGCCTTTGATGTGATGTGATAGGAATTGTACTTTTCCTCCCTAATATTTCTCTCCCAAAGCCATAACCCCAGTATAACCATGAGAAAAATACACAAATCTCAGAGTCATTTTGCAAAATATCTGACCAGTATGCTTCAAAACTGTTACTGTCATCCAAAACCAAAGTCTGAGAAACTGTCATAGTCAAAAGGAGGCCTAAGAGGACATGATTAAACATAACATATCTTTATGAGATCCTGGAGCCGGTTAATGACATTAGGTAAAAATCTAAGGAAATCTGAATAATAGCTAGACTTTAGTTAATAACAATGTATCTACTGATACATTGGCTCACTCTTTGTAATAAATACACTATATGAATATCGTTAATAATGGAGGAAACTAGATACAGGGTGATTTCCCTGTATCTAGTGGCACTAGTGGTGAAGAATCTGCCTGCCAATGAGACATAAGAGACATGGGTTCGATCCCTGGGTTGGGAAGATCCCCTGAAGGGGGCATGGCAACCCGGTCCAGTATACTTGCCTGGAGAATTCCATGGACAGAGCCTGGTGGACTACAGTCCTTTCGGTAAAAAAAGATGGACATGACTGCAGTGAGTCACCATGCACGTATATATAGGGTATATGAAAACTCTCTAAACCATCTTCTCAACTCTCTATAAATCTAAAACTGTTCTAGAAAATAGTTTATTAGAATGAAAATAAATGGAGAGAAAACCTATAGATTAAAAAAGGCAAGGTGCTAAGTTGCTTCAGTCATGTCCGACTCTTTGTGACTCTATGGACTGTAGCCCTCCAGGCTCCTCTGTCCATGGGATTTCCCAGGCAAGAATACTGGAGTGTGTTGCTATTTCCTCCTCCAGGGGATCTTCCCAACCCAGGGATCTAGCCCGCATCTCTTACACCTCCTGCATTGGCAGACGGGTTCTTTACCACTAGCGCCACCTGGGAAGCCTGGCAGGAAAAAGGGCATAAAAGGCAAAATAACCAAATAAAGAATAGACCTTGCTTGGATGCTGACTTAAATAATTTTTAAACATGCTGATGCAAAGAAACATAAAATAAAGCCAACAGTGACACTTATGAGATTTGAATATTGACATTTAATGGTATCAAGGAATTTGTTACATTTTTAGATGTAATAGAATTATAGTTATTTTAAAACAGTATTTACATTTTACATACATACTGAACTATCATATTTATAGAAGAAATGATATGATATCTAGAAATTTCCTTTCAAATAACCTAAGGTAAGTGGTGGGTAGGGATATAGTTCAAACAAGGTTGGTAATAAATGGATATTTTTTTTTTTGAAGCTGAGTGATGGGAGTAAGTCAAACATTATTTTTGTAAATGTCTGGAAATGTCTACTGCAAAACAGTTGAGAGAAAGAGAGTGAGAAAAACATTTTTTAGCAATTAGAATTTCAAAAGGAACAAGCAGTGCCCTCTATGGATATCAAACTTCTATCTCCCTCCTTCATTTGTCTAAGATTTTCCTGACTTTGGCCCCTGTTCCCCAACATTGCAGTTGTATAGCCATATCCTTGATGCCAATGGCTGCCCTCAATTTCCATATTTTATATAAGTCAGATTGTGGATGCCCAGACACAGGTTTGCCAGATGAAACAGGGCAGCCTTTGACAGCTATATATGGTATCCTCCATAGGAATTATCAAGTCTCCAGAAACCTACTTAAGCAGTTAAAGATCATTCTAGAACTCCCAATACAATGTGGCCTTACAGCTCCATTGAATCCAGTTCACAAAGAGTACCTTTGTCAATGAGGACATAAATCTTTCTCCAGAACCACTGCCAGCAACATCTAAAGGCGTGAAAGTCACATTTTTACTAAAAAAGAGGGCGTGAAAAGGAAAAAGAATGAAAAAGAGGGAAAGAGTGAGAGGGACAGAAAATTGCAGGATCATCTTGCTGAACAGAAACAAATGACTATCAACAAAGTAATTATTAGGCAAAAGGCACTTCCAGCAAGTATAAAGGGAATTTCTGAAAGTTAAGCATTTAAGTTCCATGCTCCTGAAATCTTCAGGGTTTTGAGAGTGCTAGAAATTCTTAAATTTTCTTAAATTCTTTCAAAATTTTTATTGAGAGATAATTTAAGCCCTGTAAAATACAAACTTTTGGTACATAGTTCTGAATTTTGACAAATGCATTCAATCATATAACCATTACTACAATCAAGCATACTTGACCAGCTCCCGGTCTTGTCTTTGCTGACAGTATGTCAGTGATGCCATCCAACCATCTCATCCTCTGTCGTCCCCTTCTCCTCTTGCCTTCAATCTTTCCCAGCATCAGGGTCTTTTTCAATGAATTGGCTCTTCCCATCAGGTATTCAAAGTATTGGAGCTTCAGCATCAGTCCTTCCAATGAATATTCAGGTTTGATTTCCTTTAGGATTGACAGGTTAGATCTCGTTGCAGTCCAAGGGACTCTCAAGAGTCTTCTCCAACACTACAGTTCAAACGCATCTATTCTTCTGCACTCAGCTTTCTTTATGGTCCAACTCTCACATCCGTACACAACTATTGAAAAAACCATAGCTTTGACTATGTGCACCTTTGTCAGCAAAGTGATGTCTCTGCTTTTTAATATGGTGTCTAGATTTGTCACAACTTTGCTTCCAAGGAGCAAGTGTCTTTTAATTTTATGGCTGCAGTCAGCATCTGCAGTGATTTTGGAGCCCAAGAAAATAAAATCTGTCACTATTGCCACTTTTTCCCTGTCTATTTGCCATGAAGTGATGGGAATGGATGCCACGATCCTAGTTTTTTGAATGCTGTGTTTTAAGCCAGCCTTTTCATTCTCCTCTTTCACTTTCATCAAGAGGTTCTTTAGTTCCTCTTCACTTTCTGACACTAGGGTGGTATCATCTGCCTAACAATGGTTGTTGATATTTATCCCAGCAATCTTGATTCCAGCTTGTGCTTCATCCAGCCCAGCAGTCTTCATGATGTACTCTGCATAGAATTTAAATAAGCAGAGTGACAATATACAGCCTTATCATACTTCTTTCCTGATTTGGAACCAGTCTGTTGTTCCATGTCTGGTTCTAACTGTGGCTTCTTGACCTGCATACAGGTTTCTTAGGAAGCAGGCAAGGTGGTCTGGTATTCCCATCTCTTCAGGAATTTTCTACAGTTTGTTGCAATCCACACAGTCAAAGGATTTACTGTAGTCATGATGTAGAAGTAGATGTTCTTCTGAAATTACCTTGGTTTCTCTATGATCCAACAGAAGTTGGCTATGTGATCTCTGGTTCCTCAGTCTTTCCTAAATCCAGCTTGTACATCTTGTTCATGTACTGTTGAAGCCTAGCTTGAAGGATCTCCTTGCTAGCATTGGAGAAGGCAATGGCACCCCGCTCCAGTACTCTCGCCTGGAAAAATCCCATGGACAGAGGAGCCTGGTGGGCTGCAGTCCATGGGGTCGCTGAGTCCAACACAACTGAGTGACTTCACTTTCACTTTTCACTTTCATGCATTGGAGAAGGAAATGGCAACCCACTCCAGTGTTCTTGCCTGGAGAATCCCAGGGACAGGGGAGCCTGATGGGCTGCCATCTCTGGGGTCGCACAGAGTCGGACACGACTGAAGCGACTTAGCAGCAGTAGCAGCAGCATGTGAAATGACCGTAATTGAATGGTAGTTTGAACATTCTTGGCATTAGTCTTCCTTGGGACTGGAATGAAAATTGACCTTTTCCAGTCCTGTGATCACTGCTGAGTTTCCAAAATTGTTGACATATTGAGTGGAACACTTTAGCAACATTATCTTTTAGCTTTTAGCTGTCTTGGATAAATATCTAAGAGTAGATTTGCTGAATCTCATGGTGAATATAATTTTACCTTTGTAAGAAACTGCCAATCAGTTTCCCAAGGTGGTTGTACCATTTTGCTTCCTCAGCAGTAACGTATGAGAATCCTGGTTGCTCTCCATTCTCATGAATACTCTGTATCCTCAGTTTTTCCCCCATTCTAACAGGTGTATTGTTGTATCTCATTGTGGTTTTAACTTACAGTTCCCTGATGGATAATGATATTGAACATCCTAAGGTGTTTATTGTCTATGTGTAAATCACCTTTATCCTGTTCAAATCTTTTGCCCAATTTTTAACTGGACTGTCTTCTTTCTGAGAGTTCTTTGTGTATTCTGGACACAAGCCCTTTACCAGACGTATGCCCTGATGTTCTTTCATTTTGTTAACAGTGGCCTCCACGGTCAGCTTGACTGGACATGGGGTACTCAGATTAGACACTATTTCTGCATGTGTCTGTGAGGATGTTCGCAGATGAGATGCGCACTTGAGTCGACAGACTCAGTAAAACAGACTGCCCTCTCCAACAAGTGTAGGTATCATCTAATTGTCTGAGGGCCCAAAGAAGAGAAAAGGGAGACACAGGAGGAATTTTCCTCTTCCTTCCTGACTCATTGCTTGCACTGAGACATCAATCTTCTCCTGCCTCAGTGCTCTTGGCTCCTAGTGTTTCAGACCTGGACTGGAAACTACATCATCAGCTGCCCCAGTTCTCATATCTGGTACAGAATCATCCCACTGAGGGACTTCTCAATCTCCAAAATTGCATGAACCTAGTCCTTATAATAAATCTTTTCCTATGCATTGGTTTGGCCAAAAAGTCCGTTCGTGATTTTCCATAACATCTTATGGAAATACCCAAGCAAACATTTTGGTCAACTCAATATATATCCCATTGGTTTCGTTTCTCTGGAGAACCCTGACTAATACAGTGGCTTTCAAATAGAATAATTTTGATAAAGTTGAATTTAGCATTTAAAAAAAATTTTCATGGTTTGGCTTTTTGTGTCTTCTTTAAGAAATTGTTACCTAACAGAAAATCATAAAGAATTCTGTATTTTTCTCCTAGAAGCTGTATCATTTTAGGTTCCATTTAAATCTGTTATCCAGTGTGAGTTAATTTTTCCCTGAGGTGTGAGGTAAGGACAGAGTACCCTTTTATTTTTTCACATGTAGATGTCTAATTGTCCCAGCACCATTTGTGGAGAAGACTATTCCTTCTCCATTGAATTATCTTGTCATGTTTGTCAAAATCAATTGAAATAAGTCCTATTTCTGGACCCTCTAGTCTGCCATTCAGAGTTGCCACTTGGAGAAGGCAATAGCAACCCACTCTAGTACTCTTGCCTGGAAGATCCCATGGACCAGAGGAGCCTGGTGGGCTGCAGTCCATGGGGTCGTGAAGAGTTGGACACAACTGAGCGACTTCAGTTTCACTTTTCACTTTCATGCATGGGTGAAGGAAATGGCAACCCACTCCAGTGTTCTTGCCTGGAGAATCCCAGGGACGGGGGAGCCTGGTGGGCTGCCGTCTATGGGGTTGCACAGAGTTGGACATGACTGAAGTGACTTAGCAGCAGCAGCAGCAGCAGTCTGCCATTAAACTATGGTCTGTCCTTAGGCCCATGTCATAGTGACTTCATTACTGACGCTTTATAACAAATTGTAAAATCAGGTAAAGTGAGTCTTCCAACTTTGTCCTGCCTGAAAACAGCTTGGCTATTCCAGAACTATTGACCTTCCAAGTACATTTTAGAATTAGTTTGTCAAGAGTTACCTAAAGACTGGTGGATTTTGATTGGGAATATAATCTATATATCAATTTCAGAAAAATAAACCTCTTAACAATATTGAGTCTTCTATTCCCTGAACACAAAATACCTATCAATTTATTTAGTTCTTCTTTATCTCATCAAGGTTTTATAGCTACTAACATATAAGACTTGCATATATTTTGTTAAATTTATTGCTAAACATGATGGTTTTGATGCTATTACAAATGATTTTGATTTTTAATTCACCTTTCATTTCTCATATATAGATATACAACTGACTTTTTATATATTATTCTTGCATCCTGAAAAATTATTTCAGGATAGTAGGGATTGGTTACATGGGGTGGGGTGAGTCTGAAAAAGAGAGAACATCTCATTCGAAGGTACTGAGGCATGAACAAGATGAAATAGGCAAGATGGTCACTCTAAACATTCCATTCCGATCCAAGTGTCAACAGCAAAGGAGGAGGTTACAGGAGGTGGTAGGTTGTGAAGTTACAGGGAGTAATTTACAGCGGGTAGGGTAGTTAAGCCAAGTTAAGGAGTTAAGAGGCTTGGACTTTATTCAGAATAGAGTGGGCATGCCATTTGAAAGGCTTTAAACCATCAAGTTCCATATTAGATTGTTTAGAGAGAATACAATGGCACCACACTCCAGTACTCTTGCCTGGAAAATTCCATGGATGGAGGAGCTGGTAGGCTGCAGTCCATGGGATCACTGAGAGTCAGACACGACTGAGTGATTTCACTTTCACTTTTCACTTTCATGCACTGGAGAAGGAAATGGCAACCCACTCCAGTGTTCTTGCCTGGAGAATCCCAGGGACGGCGGAGCCTGGTGGGCTGCTGCCTATGGGGTCGCACAGAGTCGGACATGACTGAATCGACTTAGCAGCAGCCGCAGCAGCAGAGAGAATACACAAATGGTTATGAAATGAATGGATTTGACTGAAGGGAAGGGAGGAGATGGATCAGAAAATATTTGACATGAGACTGGCTAAGGAGTTATTAAAATAATCCAGGACATAAGAAGATAAGGCAGAAACTAAGGAGAATGAGGGCTGGGGAGATCCCTGACACATTGGTAGTCGAGTCAGCTGGTTTTGGTACCTTGGCACTCAGGTGCCAGCTCCTCCTCACTGCCCAAGAGGATCCCATCCACACGTGTACAATAAATAAAGTCTCTCTAAACTCAGAAAATGTCATAATTCTCTGTGCTATGTGGTCTGTAATTAACTTAAATATTTCAGCATAGGCATTGTGTAATGTATAGGTAGGTACACCAGTTTTAATTCAAATCCAAGGGATGGTTATTTATCCTTTGATGGTTAGTTATCAACTAATCAAAAATAAACTCTGTAAGGGGGTGAGTTAACATCTGACGTCAGTTCTCCAAAGGACATAGTTACCTCATCACTTTCCATGTGACTATGCCTGGGGGAGGGGTGGCTACCACAAAGGGAATTAGAGATACGGTTTCACTGGTGAAACTTTTAGTACATACAGATTAACTAGGAATCCTCAAACTTGCACAAATTAGGAATTTACAACAGATTTTGGAGCCCTGTGTCAGGGACAGGGTCAAAGACCAAATACTAGAATAAGATGCTCCTAGTTCTTATCACTCAGGAAGTTATAAGGGTGAGGAGCTCTGTGCCAGGTGGCAGGAGCATAAACCAACATATATTTTCTGTAATCTCAGTTTCTCTTTGGGTTTATAAACCATCACCCAGAACATTCTGTCTGCTGACCCAACTATCAATACAACTCAAGTGGATTCTTCTGCCACTAAAATGCTATTACATCTGTTTTGAGTGAACCTTTCATGCAAAGCACTTGTAAAGTGTAAAGACGAAAGCAAGCTGACCAACAAAGGTGTCACTAGGGTTGCTTTGCCAGCCGAGACAGGCTTGTCTGGGAAGCCAGATTGCATCTGCTTTCATGGCAGCCCAGCTCCAGGCAGAGAGGTTGGGAGAAAGGGACCTAGAACTCTCACGTCCCATTGTTCCCTGCCTATAACCTGAGCCCAAGTAACACAGATCAGTTAGATGCTTTTTCTAACTCTTCCTTTCAGAAGTCTCTGAGCTCTCCAATACTGTCCCACAAAACTGCTCACATCATCAGTTCCCTGATCAATCTTTCCTGGGGCACAGCTTTCCGGTCCTCTCAGTCCCAGGCAACCCATCTCCAGTTCACATCATCTCCCCTTCTGTGGGCATCTCACACCTTCTGAACTGCCACAGCTATCAGTTTAACTGATGGTCATTCCATGTGCTGATCTGTCCTCTCCAAGTGGAAGAAAGACTCTAAGAGGCTCAGGTCTCCTCATCCTTTCTTCCCTTTCATATTTTAAATACTATGGTTTGGCACTATCGTTGACTTTGGGATACACAGTTCTGGTGAGCAAAGCAGACAGTTCCTGCCCTAACCCAGCATCCAGTTTTGGGATGGAAGACAGACAAGAAAATGGGCCATTAGAGTAGACTACAGTAAGGGACAGAATAAACCCATTTGTTTATTCATTCACTCATTCCACAAGAGGATACCGAGCTCCTACTATTAGCCACTGGGGAATATAACTGCTTTAGACAGAGCCTGTCCTCATCCACTCATAGTCCAGAAAAGACAAGGCACGACTGGAGGGTCAACTAGCCAACAATCAGAAGGTGAAATGGAAACTACATCCTGAAGTACGGAGAGTTGCAAGGTAGGGTTGATACCCACCAGTTACTTGGAACTGAGCAGTACTTGAGGCTGCTGGGAACCTTCAGCTCCCGCTTCCCCTCCACCTGTCTCTAATCCAGCCTTTCTTATGGAGAAAAATAAAGAAACAGCCATGACATCTGCATATTCGTCACATTGCACGGTGCAGGGCACCCCCCTCTCCAGCTAGAATTCTCCCCAGAACCCCCTTTGATGGTGGAAATTCCCAGAGAAGTTACTAGCTTGGGGGGTTTTCCTTGAACAGTAGATACTAATTTTTCCTTCAAATCTGCTAAGTCCCAGACTCCATTTATATTCAACCCACAGGAATCCCATTTTCCCTGAAGTAAGAATGCATTTCATGAAGCAGGTTTCTCATTGAAAAGAAACAGAGCAACATGTGACAAGATCACCTCTCAACCCCCTTACATCCCTGTTTCCTGGCTCTAGGGTTCTGATGCACAGGTGGAGGAAGGGGAACCTGGACCAAACTTGCATTCAGACCACAACTCCGAAGCTTTGCTGCAACTCCTATGGGACTCCCTGTGTCACACAGCATAGGGTGTTCCCAGCACCCCCACCCCCACCCCTGAGAGAATTCTGCTGTGTGAGGATGAATCAGCAGAATTTGCCAAATTTTAAGGTGGGAGGGACTGCCGACATGGCCTCTGTGTCCTGACTGGGGAGTGTGGTCTCCCCTCTCTGCACTTGGCAGTCTCTCAAGATCTTTGCCCAAGAGATGCCCTCCTGCAAGGCACAAAGTCTCAGTTCCAACGTGACTTATTCCTGGTGATGTCATCCTTGAGCTCTGTCTCCACGGCTGGCACCACTCAGGATGAGGGGCAGGGCAGTCCTCACTTCCCACAGTGAGTCATGTGTCACCCACATGGCTACACAGACCTGCTCACAAAAGTACTGGCATGAGAACATACAACTGCTACTGCTGCGTCACTTCAGTCGTGTCTGAATCTGTGTGACCCCATAGACAGCAGCCCACCAGGCTCCTGGAGTGGGTTGCCATTTCCTTCTCCAATGCATGAAAGTGAAAAGTGAAAGTAAAGTCGCTCAGTCGTGTCTGACTCTTAGCGACCCCATGGACTGCAGACTACCAGGCTCCTCCATCCATGGGATTTTCCAGGCAAGAGTACTGGAGTGGGGTGCCATCGCCTTCTCCGAACGTACAACTACTCAACACTGAATGAGCAAAAGAATGCTAATCCATATTTTCTACAGAATAAAATGATTTTTTTAGAGGTGGTGAGAACTATGTAGAGAACGGGTAGCCCGCCTAAGGATCGAGTAGACAGGCCCAGCTTCACAAATTATTTCTTCCTCCATGCTTGATTTTATACAGCTTAATGCCAAGTCTTTGTTCTTCCTTCAGTTTCAGAACCTTCTCTTCTGATCTCGCTTTACATAAAATACATTTGAAAGGTCAAAGAAAAAGCCACTGATAATCCTGTCTCAGTGGAGACAGCAATTTTTATCTCCTCTCATCAAGGTGAGCTATGAAGAATATATTTTGATTTCATCTGTTTTTTTTTTAATCCCCTTGTGATAGCAATACTAAAAAGCCAGGGAATTTTTGTCTTTTTAAGACCCATTTTAGAGCATTAAAAAACTCTGTTTCTCATTACGAGCCTCACAGCATCCCTATATGGTGAGCAAGGTGGTCTTACTCCATTTTTCAGATGAGGAAACTGAGGCTCCGAGATGTTACATAACTTAACCAAAGTCATTCAAGTCAAAAGCGGGAGAGTCAAGTCTGAATTTTTTTTTTCTTCTTTTTTTTTTTGCTCAATGTTCAAGATTTGTTTTGTTAAAATGAACAGTAAAAAGAAAACACTAAGGATCTGAATAATTCACCATGGGGAAAGTGAGCACACTAAATAGGTTAATAGTTTATTAAATTCTGAGGTTTTGATGTTTCCTTAAGATTATGATGGGCGTAGAACCAACCATATTCCCACTGACAATCTCATTCACATGGGATTACTTAGAACTAAAGTGAACAGCTGTTACCACGGAAACTTCTGAAAGTATTACAGATCCATGGTGGTATAAAAGGGGCCTAGAGTAGGATATGTTTTGATTTTCTAATGACTAGTCAGCTTAACTCAGCATTATTTGTCCAGGTTTTGCCCTCAGACATTCCAACATATTCTGCAGTTAGCTCAAGAGACAATGAATGATAGCTTTTAAAAACTCTCAATGTTGGGAACCCTTGGGAAAAATCCTCTAATTAAGATGAAAGATGCAGGTGGGTGTGCTGCATCTTGGAGAAGATGAGGCAGGGCAGAGGAATAGAAAGCAGGAGAGTCTGGAAAATGTGAGGAGGGGCATCGCTCCATTCTCCTTCGCTGAGCAGAACACAGGAGCTGGCTTCTATGGCTCTCCCCACTCCTGGAGCCTGCTCCGCTCTCTGGCTGTCTGGAAGACATTCAACTCTGGCCCCGGGGGTCCTGCGGAGGGAGGTATCAGTAATATCTCTTCAATCACTGACTTTCTACACCAAAGCTATTGTTTCCCAACCATTCCCTTATAGGCTTATGGGTGACTGGTCTGCATACCAGTTAAGACCCTGCAACTCTGCTGTTGATGCCTTCTGGAAATTTATTTAGAAAATAACATTCTACCCACCATTTATTCTATCCTCTTCACAAAGAGATTACATTAAATTGGACAGATGAGTTAATAAAATCCTATCATTTGTAATCAATGGAATGAGTTCATCGGCAGAGGCTCAGCACAGGGTACCATGGTCAGACAGGCAGGAACATCACGGGCCAACCTGAGAGCATCAGTCAAGGCACACAGAATGGGATGTCTGCCAGACACAGGAAGGGTAGAGCATTCTGGGTAAGGGGAACAGTGCATGCAAACTCAGAGACTTGAAAAATATAGTGTGTTTGGCAGATAGTCAAATGCTTGTGTTAAATTAACGTGTGTGTGTTACATTCTTACACACACTGTAAGACTAGTTGAGGGCCAAGTTGGAAAGGCCATGAGTGCTGTGTTGTGGAGTCTGCATTTGATCCTGCCCCAGTGAGGTGGGTTTTTAAGCAGTAGAGTGAGAGGATAAGTTCTGAGCTCTAGAACTAGTGGCAGTGGGGTGAAAGGGGAAGAGACTGGAGGTTTGAGGCCAGGTTGGAGCAGTTGGAGGAGTCATGGAAATGACAGAGGACGCCAAGCCTGGCCCAGGTGGGTAGTGAATCAACCGTAACAGTAATAATGGGCATTGAAAAGGAAGATACCATTGTAGATAACCCAACCGACTGACAAAGACAGAGGGCTGAATACCCCTGGGTGCCAGGAGGCATATCTGGGGCTTCCATGAGAAGCCTCTGCCAAGTAGAACTCCAGCAAGCCTGTGCTCAGGAAGATTGTTATAAAATGTGCAGAGTGTTTTGTTTTTTGAAAGAAATAGTATAACAGTTACTTGTGTGTGTGTGTGTGTGTGTGTTATGTGCTCAGTTGTGTCTGACTCTTTGAGACCCCATGGACTGTAGATTGCTAGGCTCCTCTGTCCATGGGATTCTCCAGGCAAGAATACTGGAGTGGGTTGCCATTTTCAACTCCAGAGACCGAACCTGTGTCTCCTGCATCTCCTGCATTGGCAGGCAGATTCTTTACCACTAAGCCACCTGGGAAACTCCATAACAATTACTTAAGAAAGGCCTTAAAATCACTGAGTTTGTTTTTTTTCCATCAAGTGTTAACTTCTGAGCAGAGAGGTCTACCACTAGGGACTGATAAGGTGGGGGCAGGACATTTCTTTATATCACTTTAGCTGAAGACATTTCTCTATTGCTTTCGTACTGCTGCTGCTGCTAAGTCACCTCAGTCGTGTCCGACTCTGTGTGACCCCATAGACGGCAGCCCACCAGGCTGCCCCGTCCCTGGGATTCTCCAGGCAAGAGTACTGGAGTGGGTTGCCATTGCCTTCTCCAGTGCATGAAAGTGAAAAGTGAAAGTGAAGTTGCTCAGTTGTACTATTGTTGTTTTATTTTTTTTCCTCCTGCAATTAATCTGCCACCTCGTGGCCTAATGAGAAATTTCAGTTTTCACAGACTGGAGAAGGAGAATGGATGAAGTAGGAATCGATATTCTTTTGGCCAATATAAGCGTTAACACACTATTGACTGCCATGAACAGTACATCAGTACAGGATTGCCTCTCTTTCACTATAAAATGCCCCTATCTACTATCCAAAAGGCATTTTGCAATTTCCCAAGAATTAATGGAATAAGAAGAGTATGAATCATAGTCACTTCTTACATCTGTATGCTTCTGACTCCATAAACTGAAAACTAGAATATGGTCCTTATATTTTAATGGGAAGCAAGATTGCCCTAAAAGGTATAAAGTGCCCTCAACATATAAATATTGCTTAAAAACAATAAGGTGAATTTACAAACATAGATGAAACCTGGATACTAAGCAAATATCCATTAAACTAAAATGAGAAGTGAACACAAGCTGATGGATGCAATCCCTTTTCTTGGGCTGAGTCATGAGATCAGTTTCTAACAACTGATCTTGAGAAACTGAGAGGATGCTTGTGTGGGTGATGGGTGGTCCTTGAGCCTAATTACTTCTTAGAGTCTACACACAAAAAATAAGCAAAGGACCCATCCCAATATGTCTTGGTCATCAGGAGTACAGTATGGCAAAGTGGTAATGGGGGTCAGCCTGGGATTCTGCTGGCTTCTGCTGTGTACACTTTTAACCTTTTAGTTCGTGGATAATAGTGATGCAAGGAGGCGAGTCCCAGGAAATGGATGGGCTGGGGCACTTGAGAGCCAGTCTAGTGAACACTGGCTCAATTTAGTCCTGCCCTTAGTTCAACCTATCCTCAGTCTCAGAAATTCTGCCTAAAGAAGGGTGTCTTTCAATTGAGAGATAATTGCATATCATATTATATTCATTTCAGGTGTACAACACAATGACTTGATATTTGTATATATTGCAAAATGATTAAAGATGGTTTTTAATAGGTACCTTCTTCTCATATAAAAATCATAAATATAGATATGATCAAAGTTTATTTTCGTTCTACTATGAAGCAAGGGTGTCCAAAGCCAATTAAAAGCATGTATAAGATTTTTACGGAGAAGGCAATGGCACCCCACTCAAGTACTCTTGCCTGGAAAATCCCATGGATAGAGGAGCCTGGTAGGCTGCAGTTCATGGGGTCGCTAAGAGTTGGACATGACTGAGCGACTTCACTTTCACTTTTCTGCATTGGAGAAGGAAATGGCAACCCACTCCAGTGTTCTTGCCTGGAGAATCCCAGGGACTGGGGAGCCTGGTGGGCTGCCGTCTATGGGGTCGCACAGAGTCAGACACGACTGAAGCGAT
The DNA here is from genome assembly GCF_002263795.3 of Bos taurus. NCBI lineage: Eukaryota > Metazoa > Chordata > Mammalia > Artiodactyla > Bovidae > Bos > Bos taurus. The sequence goes on from NC_037331.1 coordinate 47,558,956, forward strand.
TTAGCGGTAGCAGAAGAGGCTTAGCAGCAGTAGCAGTAGCAGCATAAGATTTTTAAAGGATATTTCAGCCATCTAGTTGCTAGTGACTTTCCTATTTCCATTTGTATATCTTCATTTTAATCTGACAACACAACTGTCATTAATTCTAAAAATATTTTTGTCAATCCTGTTTTCTAGGTCTAAGCATACTGTTCATAGTGATAGTGTAGTGTCCTCCTTCCTGAGATTTATCTTTCATATTTGTTATATTTCTTAAGGAATTGGCACATAAACTGCATAAACTCCTTTCCGAATTTGGAAATGTTGCTAAGTCACTTCAGTCGTGTCCGACTCTGTGTGACCGCATAGATGGCAGCCCACCAGGCTCCCCCGTCCCTGGGATCCTCCAGGCAAGAACACTGGAGTGGGTTGCCATTTCCTTCTCCAATGCATGAAAGTGAAAAGGGAAAGTGAAGCCGCTCAGTCATGTCCGACTTAGCAACCCCATGGACTGCAGCCTACCAGGCTCCTCCATCCACGGGATTTTCCAGGCAAGAGCACTGGAGTGGGTTGCCATTGCCTTCTCCGGAATTTGGTAATAGTTTGTTAATAACAAGTTTCAATGATTCTAATACATGAAAGAAATAGTTTTGAAACGTATGCTTCTGATTTTTTTAACTCATTTAGAATACTGCCTTCACCCTGAGCCCAGATTATGATGATGATGATGATGATGAATTTTACTCTATTTGCAATGTATCAAAGAATGTGAAAGCTGGAAGGAAACTGAAAGGCAATCAAGTCCACTCAGCTGCTGTTTTAAGTCATGTCTGTGCTGAAAACCTAATTTTGATCTAATGGGTTCTGCATGCCCATTGATGGAGAGGAAAAGGGAACCAATTAATATGTAGAAGATCATGGAAAATATTATGGAACTGATATGGAAACAAAAGTGATCATTTCTGTGATCCCACAGATAGAAGAAGCTGAGGCAGCAGGCATGGATGGAGTTGAGAGTCCAGGAGGCTGGGACAGAGGTAGGTTGGCTGGAGGTGCAGGTAACAAAAGATAAAGGAAACTGGGGTAAGAATAGCATAGATCTAGGAGAGCCAAGGGGCAAACATCCTGGACTCGGGAAAGATGCAAGACCAGTAGAGGGCTCAAGTACCTATCTTAGGGTTCATCATCTGTTGGGAGGAGTGTGCAGGTAAGGGAGGAAGTGTCACAGATTCTGCCCCAGCAGTGTAATGAAGTAGACATTTGGGTGGTGACCTGGAAAGTGGTGGAAAGAGCTTTGAAAAATCCTAACACCCAGGTCACATACCTCATTCTGGGAGTGGAACCCAGGCACCCTATTTTTCAAAGCTCTTCACATGTTTCAACGTGAGACAAGGTTGAGAAATACTAGTGTAGATAGCAGGAGATTTCTACCCATAGCAGGTAGAAAGGCGACGTCAACTTAAAAGATTAGATGTGATACAGCTATTGGCCTGCTACCTCTAACCTGCAAGTAGCACTTGATTTAACTCTGACTGAGGCCTGGGCTGTGTTAGGAGCTCAGTTCCCATCAGCTGGTGGGAGAGCTGGGATTAATATCACCGCCTTCAACATACACCCTATCCCTGGGGCAGCCTAGTTGCACAGGACTACAACATTTTTCCCTCTCCCAGTCCTCTTGACTGACATTTCTGGGTTTCAGTCTCACACCTGCTGGAACTGAATTCTGCTCAGTACATCAGTCAATGATTCCTGGAACTCCCTTTTCCCTGGAGCTGGACTGTGATCCCTCGTCACTGGCTGTGAGCTGAAAGCCTTCTGAAGCTTAATGAATCTCTCCACTGATCATTGGATTAGATATTTCTGGTATCAGTTCCAACATGGAAAGAGCTGAGGTCCTGGAATCCTTTGGGACAAAGGTATTTGCATGGCTCGCCCCTCTCTTTGGGACCATCTGCATAACTTCCTGGACTCTGAACATCCCAGATCTCAGCTGCCTCCCCTTACTACTGGTGCATCACTTCTTCAAAACTGAGGCTAAATGGTCAGAGCTCAAAATCATGCCACTAGTTGGTGGGAGCTTAAAACCTGAGCATTCCTGGGGGCTCAGGTGTTTTGGTGATGGAGAAATCCATGGGAAGGCACTTGAAACTCATACAGTATTCCTTAATGAACTCATCACCTGGAGTCACCATAATGTCTTCTGCAGGAAAGAAAAGGATGAGGGCAAATGAGATGTGAGTGATGAATGCAACAGAATTGGGAAGGAGGGGCATGCTCTGCTTAGAGAATTGTCTAAAGCAAAGTAGGGCAAGTGAGGTGGGTTTGGGTTTACCCACAGCCACAGTAGACATAGCTCATTGATTGCAACATTCTTGCCTGGCACACCCAGATTTTGACTTAAAATCGGTCTCCACAGTGTTCTAGGTATTCACTACGAATCAATTAGAGCTGTCATGCAAGTTGAAAATTATGATCCATGCTGGATCTAAGTGAAGAAGCACCTTTTTAAATAAATTTTTGGCTGCACCTCTATAGCGTATGGGATCTTAGTTTCCCAAACAGGGATGGAGCCGACATCCCCTGCCTCAGAAGGCAGAATATTAGCCACTGGACCACCAGGGAAGTCCCAAGAAGCACCTTCTTCTTCCTAAGCTGCATACACCATCATCTGGGCCTCCTGGGGGAGGGGCAGTCAGAAGAGGGAACCAGAGAGGAAGGTTGCGCTATGGAAAAGCAAACCCATTTCCTTAAGGTTTTGCAGTATTAGAATTGAACACTGCTTCTATTTAATTACAGCCAATCCCTACAATGCTTTCTTTTCTTCTAATTCCCATTTTACACTGAGTGTCATTTCCTATCAGCACAGTCTCTCCCATAATCCCCTCCTCCTCGTTCCCTTTTTCTCCCCCCGCTACAAATTGACTGGTGTTCTGTGGAGCTTGGGCTTCCTGGAAGTCCCTGATGACCTGCAGGCAGCCCGCAAGGCCAAGCTGTGGGCAGGAAAGGCGCCTGGGGAGCTGTCCCAGGGTACCTACCGAAGTGCCTCCCACCACTCAGCGGCCATCCGTGCCTCCTAGAAACTGACTTGTGATCTTCTCCTAAACCCTGCAAATGCTTTCAGTTCTGCAGGCCCCAAAGTTTCCCTGAGCATGTCCTTTTTGTCAAAGTCAAACAAAAACACAAGAAACAAACAAAAAATGAAAAGGAAGCTCTTTTATCCAGCCCCATGGAAAAGAAAGAAATGCATCCAAGTGAATACATTTTGCCACCACTTAGAAATATGGGGCCAGCCTTCATAAGGAACACTGCCAGGGTGCACTAGGTAATTTTCAAGGGGATGGTAAGAGTATTTAATTTAACACCTCATCCTCAGAACTGCCCTGAAAGCTATCCTTCAACTTCTGTTTTTTCTCTTCCATAGGGTTGAACACTCCTTACTTCCCAATGTCAATACATCTATTAGTTTTGTATAGCAGGCATTCTAACAACTGGTGAATTCAATTATGTGCTTTACTTGCTTGAGTCCTACACTGCCAACCCTGGAGAACTTTCTATGACCAATTCTCCAAAATGGAAACCATCACTGATGCTCCTTTCTTCTTAATTTCTGGTGTCAAACTGCCTAGATGTCCAATATATTCTCCTCTCAAAATGTCTCTGGATGTACTTGTTGCTCTATTCCGGGCCATCCCTCTTTCCCTATCCTTACCGCTTCATCTTTGGATTAGTGCAGCCACTGGTCTCACTTGCCCTGTAGCTTCAATCCCTCCATGCCAGACCAGTATTCCAAAACTCAAAATGTATCTTTTCACTACCATATTCAGTAACCTCTAATGGAATCCCATGCTTACATTCAAAGCCTAAAACTCTCTGGGCTGTTATGCCAACCCTCCACAATCAGTCACCACATTGCCTAGGATATCATTTCCAACTATTTCTCAGTGGTGCACATGTGATCCAAAAATTATGTTTACACACACACACACAATACCACACACAGCACTGAGAATGAGTCTATTGCTTGATGTACAAGTGGCCTTTGGCTTGCCTTTTAGCATCAAGCAGGGATTCAAGTGAGACCCCTGAAACTTCAGATGCTCTTAGTAAGACCTCTCTACCCTCTCGTCTCACCACTACCATTAAGATGATTTCCATTCTGCTTTTCAATGAATATACTGAAAACATTGCATTGTTTACTCTTAGCATTGCTTGTGTTTATATCTTTGAAATACATGCAAGGTACCAAAACAAAAAAACTGTCAGTACAAAACTCTGCACTAGAATAAAGAGACTTTAGGAAGACAAGAGGGGGTGATGTTAGCACAAAACTAGCCAAAGACATTGCTCATTTTCATCCCGTCCCTCACCAACAAAAATTTAGTATCCATCCACAGACAAAAGTTCCTCTGAGGGAGCTGTGGGTTCTAGCACCATATGCCAATGGGCCTAGGAGCAGTCCAATGGGCTGACAGATCTTGGTTCTAGTTGGAGCCCTGTGGTGACCCATGAATTGGCTTCTCCTGCTCATGATGTGGGAGTCCCTGGTGAACATACTGAATACAATCACTAACTGATGAGACAGCCTTTGCAAAAGTCCAGGTTTCCAGGGAAGTAATTCCAGAAATCCATTGGAGCAAAAAAAAAAAAAAAAAAAAGAGAGAGAGAGTTTGGATGCACTGGAAAGGGTATGAAGAATCGCTTGACCTTGCCTACATCATCTCCCTCTCAAGGTGACACGGCTTAGGGCATAGGAAGGTCTTCCCTGGTCCTTGGTTTATCTCAAAGGTGAAAGAGACAGCATTCAAGTGACACCTGACTCCCTAGCTGTGCAGGACAACTCCAAAGGGTTCCTTTCTCTTTCACCCCATTGGGAATACTACATGAAGATCTCTATGAGTTACAGGGTAGGGAGTAGTAGGGAGAACAGCAGAGAGAACTTGTGAAGGACATGACAGTGACACAGATCCTCACCGCCTTGTGGATTCCATCAAGAAGCCAGCCCACAGTGGCTGGGAGTACCTCTAGCCCATGGGCACCTATACTATTCCACATGGGTCATCCACACAACCATATACTCATCTGTGGCCAGCTCCATGTACATGCTCCTGACGATGGCCTGAGTGGGTTTTGGCAGGTTTCCAGTGAACACACACACAGAAAGTTGGCTCATCTGCACACCAGGGGGAGCCCACAAACTTGAACGTTAGGGTCACGAGTAAGAAAGCAAGAGAGGTTGTGAGCCTTGGGCTTGGTGCATCCAGGATCCAGAGATGGCGCGCAAGTTTAAGAATTCTGCCACAAGAGGGCGCAAGAAGCAAAGAGCAGGTGTACCCACAGAAGGTCTGAGATAGCCTCAAAATTCATAGTAATGTTGATAGAAAGTCTCTCTCTCCCAAAAGGAGTTGGTAAAGATTTGCTACCTCAAATGCAACGAAAATGTCAAGCAACATGAAAAATCAAGGTAACATGACACCACCAAAGAATTACAATCTTTCAGTAACTGAATCCAAAGACAAAGAGATATATGATTTACCTGACAAAAAATTCAAAATAGCTGCCTAACAGAAACTCAGTGAGCTACAAACAAACAAACAAACAAAAAAAACACAAAGACAATTCCCAAGACTGAAATGGGAATAAATAGAAAATATAAACAGACCAATTACCAATATTGAAAATGAATCAGTAATTTAAAAATTCCCCCCCCAAAAAGTGTCCAGGACCAAATGGCTTTACAGGTGAACTTGATCAAACATTCAGAAAAGAGTTAACACCTATCCTTCTCAAACTATTAAAAAAAAATTACAGAGGAAGTAATGCTTCTAAACTCATTATATGAGGCCACCATCACCCTGATATCAAAAACAGACAACAACATCACATACAAAAAATAAAATCATGAGCTGGTATCACTAATGAACATACGTACAGAACCCCCCAACAAAGTACTAGCAAACCAAACTCAGCAATACACTGAAAAGGATCATACACTATGATAAGATTTATCCCAGGGATGCAAGTGTTTTTCAATATCTGCAAATCAATCAATATGATACATTACATTAACAAACTGAAGAATAAAAATCATACAATCATTTCAATAGATGCCAAAAAAGCTTTCAATAAATTCAACACCAATTTCTGATAAAAATTCTCCAGTAAGTGGGCATAGAAAGAACATACTTCACCATAAGAAAGGTTATGTATGACAAATCCACAGCTAACACATCATACTCAAAGGTGAAAAGCTGAAAGCATTCTTTTTAAGATGAGGAACAAAACAAGGATGCCCACACTCACCACATATATTCAACATAGTTTTGGGAGTCCTAGCCACAGCAGTCAAGAGAAGAAAAAGAAATAAGAGGATTCCAGACTGCAAGGGGAGTAAAAGGGAAGTAAAACTGTCACTATTTGCAGATGACATGATTCTATACATAGAAAATCCTAAGTCTGCTACCAGAAAACTACTGGAGCTCATCAATGAATTTGGTGAAGTTGCAGGATACAAAATTAAAACATAGAAATCTGCTGCATTTCTATACACTAACAATAAAATATCAGAAAGAAAAATTGATGAAACAATCCCATTAACCTTTGCATCAAAAAAGAATAAAATACTGAGGAATAAAATACCTTCCCAAGGAGGCAAAAAACCTGTACTCTGAGAACTCTAAGATGCTATAAAGATCTTGAAGACAACATGAAAATATGAAAAGATATACCATGTTCTTGGATTGGAAGAATCAACATTGTAAAAATGACCATACTATCCAAGGCAATCCAGACCCAACACAATCTCTATCAAATTGCCAATGGTATTTTTCACAGAACCAAAACAAAAAATTTAAAACTTTGTATGGAAACACAAAAGAACCCGAATAGACAAAACAATCCTGAGGGAGATTTTGTCTAATCCTTTTATAGTGCTTTCATTTCTAGTATCTCTATACATTTCTGGCTGGTTTGCCACTCACTCTAATCAGACCACACCTTAGACTAGCAGAGCTATGGATTTTTTCCTGTTTGTTTCCTACCAAGAAGTTCCTACTTCTACAGATGACGACTCTGGGCATGGATCTTTGCCCTCTGCTCCTGATCAAGTCAGTCCCCTGTGGCTGTGAAGCTGCTGGTTTTCACAGTCAGTTCTACTCTAGAAAAGCTATGTTTCTCACCAACTGAGCTGGAGGAGATGGAAGCAGCCCCAGGCAAGAAGGCTGTAAACTCCCACTGTTCTTATTCAAAGTACTAGCAGTTTTTCCTGAACACATGCTTCTTAAATTGTTGTTTGCCTTTGGTTAACTTTTAGAGCCCTTAAGTGATCAGTTTCTGATATTTTCCCACAATGCTGTATTTGTTTTGTGGAGAGAGAATTTTCTAATCTGTTCCCAATAGTAGGAAATTCTGCCTCTGAAGGTAAAAAACCATAGTTCTGAAATCAATATTCAGAATATACTATAAATATATAAATGCTTTTATATCTGAAGTAGATAGTAAACTGTGCTTATTTTACTGTTCACTTCTTGGAGTTAAAAAATGCCTCATGTTTTCTTGGGTTCTTCCAGGAAAAGAAATTCGATCCCCTAGAAAGTAATCTTGTAGAGAAAGTGACAGCTTTTCTGATAACTGTTTCATTTGTGAAGATTAAAAATACTTTGTAACTGGAAAAAAAAGAGAAAGAAATGCCTCATATTTTCACTTGAGTAGCTTAAATCTCCCTAGGACATCACCTCAATAAACAAATAAGTCAGATAAACTATCCCTTCTTTTTTTCCTCTGGAGATATTCTTTTAGAGTCCTTCATTCTTCCATTCCAATATTGACTATTTTATTTCAGGTCTGCTGTACAGTTATTATTCTAAAATTTTCTTTCATTTCATTGAGCACATTGTTTCCGGGGTTAAATGTCTATCTTGAAGGTCATGTAAAATAGTGATCTAAACATAGTCTCTGGGGTTAAACTGCTGAGTTCAGACTCTAGCTCTGTATTATTAGTTGTGCCACCTTGGAGACATTGCCTGTCTATGCCTAAATTTTCCTACCTGTAAAATCATTGTGAAAAGAACAGTACTTCCCTCATTCAGCTGTCCTCAAGATCAAATGAGCACGTATATAAATATGTATAAGTACTGTTACTGCTGCTGCTAAGTCGCTTCAGTCGTGTCCAACTCTGTGCGACCCCAGAGATGGCAGCCCACCAGGCTCCCCCGTCCCTGGGATTCTCCAGGCAAGAACACTGGAGTGGGTTGCCACTTCCTTCTCCAATGCATGAAAGTGAAAAGTGAAAGTGAAGTCGCTCAGTCGTGTCTGACTCTTAGTGACCCCATGGACTGTAGCCCACCAGGCTCCTCCGTCCATGGGATTTTCCAGGCAAGAGTACTGGAGTGGGGTGCCATTGCCTTAGCTACTATCATTTGGGTGGATTAGCTATTGGTGAAGCATGTGGCGTTTTTGGAGAAATGTCTGGAAGTCTAATTTTTGAAACACTGCATAGCTAACAATTCTTCTAATACTTGGCTCTCTGATTGGGTATAGGATTTTAGGTTGAAAATTATTTGTCCTCAAGATTTTAAAGGCACGGTGCTATTGGTTTGTACCTTCTGACAGTTCTCGGTATTCTCATCCTTTGTGTGTGTTTTCTTTTTGACAGTTGTACGAATGTTTTATTCTTGGCCTTTTGACATTTCATTCTGATGTGCCTTGAAGTATTTCTTCTTTTATTCATTGTGCTGGCTACTCCACTGACTCATTACACTAAGAATTTTTCTCGTGTTATATCCTTGATAATTTCCTCCCCTGTCCTCTCTTTCTGTTCAGACTTCCTGAAACACATATTAAATAAAGACTGGACCTCAGGGATTGATCTTTTTACTCCTATTGTCTCTATTTAAAATTTTTTTCCCTTCATTCTGGAAGAGTTCTCTTCTAATCTTTCTTGAATTTTTAAAAAATTCTATCAATGTCTTTCATTTATAAGAGTTCTTTTAAAAAATGTTTTATTGGGGTATAGTTGATTTGCAATGCTGTGTTATTTTCTGCTATACAGCAAAGTGAGTCAGTTATGTATATACATATATTCACTCTTTAGATTTTTTTCCTATATAGGTCATTACAGAGTATTTAGCTGAGTTCCCTATGCTATACAGGAGATCCTTATTAGTTAATCTATTTTATATACAGTAGTTCTTTCAAATTTTCTATAACTTTGTTTTGTTTCATGGATGCAATATCTCATCTTTCTGAAGATATAAATTATATATACACACACACACACACACACATATATATATATATATATATTCTTTTTTCCCTCCTTCTCCATGAATTACCTAAGCTTTTTTTCTGAGTTCCTCCTTTTTTTTTTCTGTTGCTTTTGTATGTACAGAGCCTTCCAAATTGGAAGATTTCTCAAATACTTGGTGATCTTTGGCTCTCCTTTGTCATGTAAGAGTGAGGTACAAAAAATATCAGAGAGGGCAAGACTTGCTGACTGCAGAGCAAAGGAACTTTTCTATTAATGTGATTCCAAAATATTAATAGAGATCTTTTCTTTGAGGCTAATCAGTGCCACAACAGCTTAGCTAGGAAAGGCTAGGTTAGCTGCAGTAGTAAGCAAAAATTACAAAAACAAAGTCTCCATGACTTAACACAGTAAGTATTCACCATTTCTACTACATGTTCAATGGAGATTGGTAGTGAGCTTGACTCCCAGTCCACAGTAACTCCAAATCATCTAACGATGCCACTGTGTCATCAGGAAACTTCAAGTGTTTGTCACAGCAGGGGAAAAGAAAGCATGGGAAAGGATGCATTGGCTCTTGAATGGTTCCACCCAGAAGTAACACACATGATCTCTTCTCATTTGACATTCACTAAAACAAACCATATGTCCACTAACTTCAACGAGTGGGAAAGTGCATCCTCCCAAGTGCCCAGAATGGGGGAAGAACTGGCAATACTGGGGAGCAGCATGCATGTTTACCACACTGGCACGGTTACTCCCTTAAGAAAATCTTATCTTTCATGTCCCCTAGACCTCCTCAGGAGATTATTCAGACACTGAACCTCCACTTGCCTGTCTTAGAAGTAATCTCCCTCCCCCCCCCCCTTATTGAATACAGTATGTTGACTAAATTAAACAGAACTCATGAAAAGCTAGATGTAAACAAGAGAAGGATTCATCTGTTTACTAAACTTTCTACAGGAGCGAGAAAGACACAGCAAGCTTTCAATTTTTCTTTTTCCATCATCTTCAATTTTTCTTTTTCCATCACCCGTGTCTTCCCAAGATCACTCCCAATCTCATGACAGGACCAGCTGAGAGAGGAAACCAGATGGAATTGAAGCAACAAACAGAGTTATAGTTTGGAATTGGCTGTGGCTGGCTTCCAAGGGACTAGTTTTGCAATTTATTATTAATGTTGAGCAGCTACACATGAAAGGGAGTTGAAGCTGGCCAAAGAGGCTCTCCTAATAGCAAAGTCTTTTAAGACCCAGAGTCATGAACTACAGCCTGCAGGTTCCCAGGCAGTGATGGTAGAATTCAGGTTTCCTGAGCACAAGCGATTAAGATTCTTTGGGGATAGAGAAGAGTTCAAATTTGAAGGCAACTCCGTCTCAAAGCTTGCATCACCCTGGACAGTGAACAGGTCCCAGGCAACCCTGCTTTGAAATACTAGACACAAAAGTGATTGCAAACCAGATAAAAACTGTCTCCCAATGTTCATGAGAAGATTGTAAAACCAATCTGTTTTTCTGCCTCTGGTTCCAAAGAAACTAACTGCTGAGGATGCACATAAATGGTGTCTGACTCACTGTTTCCTTCCTTAATTCCATTGGATGTTGAATTAATAAACAACCACAGATATTCACTCAAGCTAAAATTAGCCTCCTTGTCAGAAAACACTGACTTGTTCCAAGATTAGGAGCTAGCCTGGCCAGCAAACAAGTGACTGCCTCGGCTTTGTTCTCTGAACCCTCTGAGTACAGGGCACCCCAGATTCATTCCCCACTATGGATGGAGAGTCACAGACAAAGCTCCTAGGCCACTGCTGGGCCTTCAAATGGGGCCTCCCAGCACACATCCTCCTCCTGGTCTCTGAACAGCACAGATCCAGTGCTCTGTGAACTTGCCACCACGCAGAAGTCTTCAACCACCTTTGCTGGTGGGGTAGTTTAGTTGCTAAATCATGTCCATCTCTTTGCGATCCCATAGACTGTAGCCCAGGCTTCACTGTCCATAGATTTCCCAGGCAAGAATACTGGAGTGGGTTGCCATTTCCTTCTCCAAACCACCCCTGGATTGCAGTGTAAAAGGTGCCATTTATATCATTAATGTATCATATGGTACGGCAATTGATTTGCTAACTGAGGTCCTCACATTGATCAGTCATTGGATGCTGGCCACCAGAGGGAGGGGCACAATCTTGGAGGCGGCAGCTGACTGCAGATGGGACAATCCCTCAAGATGTTGACAACTGAGGGCTGCTGGCCCACAGCACTCCTAGGAGCTGGGACCTTGAGTCTTTATCGAAAGGGGATCTGGGAAATGCATCCCAGAGCCTAACACGGCTGTTTCAAATCCTTTCTCTCTGCAGACTCTCCAGTCAGAGTTCAAACTTCTTCAAATGCCCCGGATTCACTTGGTCCAGTTTTCAGATCAATGTCACTTGCCCTCAAACTCTCCATTCTTTTCCAAAGGCCTACCTTTATCTCTGATTTGTCACACTGGCTCATATCTATCTGTCCCAATGAGTAAGTTTAATTCCACATTTATGTTGATGTTCACGTAGTAACTTTCCTCCATGATTTTAAATAGCCAGTCCTTGCCTATAAAAACAAAGAATCAGGCTCCAAGTATGAAATATTTGCTGGACATATCCAACTTTTCATTAGAACATGCTTTCATTGTGTGACTATATGCTCTATAAGGAGAAAACTAGACTGATGCTTTGAACTTTTCATCCTGAAGAAGAAAGTCCCACTGACTCATCATCAAAGAATTTTGGAATTCTCTTTTGATTGTAGGGATTGGTTGACATGAGAACCATGAAGACACTTCCTCTCCGGCCTCTGACAATCAAAAGCACACTTGATTGGCATGGCTAACAAAGGATAAAGGTGATTGAGAAAACAGTTTCTCTCTGTCGTGCTACTTCAGTCTTGTAACCCAAAACTGAGCATGGTTACTTATGCACCACCTTTAGCTTTATGTGTGCTCAGTTGCTCTGTCACATCTAACTTTTTGCAATCCCATGGACTGTAGCCTGCCAGGCTTCTCTGTCCATGGAATTTTCCAGGCAAGAATACTGGAGTGGCTTGCCATTTCCTACTCCAGGGGATCTTCCCGACCCAGGGATGGAACCCATGTGTCTTGTGTCTCCTGCATTGGCAGGCAGATCCTTTGCCACTGTGCCACCTGGGAAGCTCACCTTTGACTTAGGAGGAATTAATGGTGAAAAGAGAAGATTCTGTTGTTTTTGTTGTAGTTGTTTATTCAGTCACTGCAAGTTGTATATTATTAGGTAAGGCCTTAAAATGTGTCAAGAATATGTTGATATTGGAAAAGACACTGAAAATGTAAAGTGATTAATACCAGTTTATGGTCCTTGAGAAAGACAGCATCTATTTGAAAAAATGAGAGGTTGAAATATGTTTCAATTCCTTTCTGGGGTTGGAAGAAACTTCAGAAACCTCCTAGTTCAAGTCCCTCATTTCAGAAAAGAATGTAGCACTGGGAGCTATAGTGATGTGTGTTTTATTTTGAATCACTCGGCAATTAGTGGCAAAACTGGGACCAGAGCATGTGTCTTCATAGTCATAGTTGAATGAACTTTTTATTACCTAAATTGCTCTCATGGTCTGCAATAACTCAAGATTAATCATCATCAGTTCACCCTAAAACAATATTTTCACTGATTTTTTTTTAATTTCTTAACTTCTGTTCAACTCTCTTTTTTCATTTATTTTATTTTTTAACTTTACAATATTGTATTGGTTTTAAGAAAAATATTTCACATATATATATAAAAGTACCAAGAATAATCTATTCAGGTTCATGGACCCACTACCCTGCTTAATAAAATATTAGAGTCACAATATACTCTCTCTGCATCGCTTTTGTATCCCTTTCCCTATATATTCCTCCCTCCCAACAAGAAATCAGTATCTTGAATATACTCTTTATTATTTTCACAAATATTTTAAACTTCATTATGTATACATCCATAAATAACACATAGTATTATTTTTGCATGTTTTAAGCTTTATAAATGGTGTCCTACTATATATGTTATTCTGAATCCTCTTTTTCACTCAACATATTTCTGAGATTTATGGATGTTAAGATATGTAACTCTAGTTCATTTTTGCTGCTAAACATACTACCACTTGTTTGTCCATTAATATTTTTTTGTTCATAGATAAGGAGAATGGTTCCTCTTTTTTGTCATTTCATGAACATCTGTATACTGTTACCTTGGGCAGATTGAGGATATACACTAAGAGTCACTTTGCTAGGTCATATAGTATGTTTATCATTAAACTCACTGGATTCTCTGCTCATCTTCACTGGGTTTGGTTTCATAAATCTATCTGCTTACTTCCACAGTGCTGACATTTCAGGTTAGTGCAAGTTGGAGAGTTTAATGATGGATGAGCTTAGCACAACTACCTATTGAAGACTGAAGATGTGCCAGGGTTAGTTTATGTCAGGGTGACATTCTTTGGAAATGCAAGGAGAAGTCTCTGAGTTGAGCTTGTTAATTTATTGGGGCTTATATAGTGAGCTCGGAGAAGGCAATGGCAACCCATTCCAGTACTCTTGCCTGGAAAATCCCATGGACAGAGGAGCCTGGTAGGCTGCAGTCCATGGGGTCGCTAAGAGTCGGACACGACTGAGTGACTTCACTTTCACTTTTCACTTTAATGCATTGGAGAAGGAAATGGCAACCCACTCCAGTGTTCTTGCTTGGAGAATCCCAGGGACGGTGGAGCCTGGTGGGCTGCCGTCTATGGGGTCGCACAGAGTGGGACACGACTGACGTGACTTAGCAGCAGCAGCAACATATAGTGAGCTCCAAAGGAGAATCAACATATGTGCTCCTTTGTGTCATCCTGGGACACAGTAGGGAAGCACACTCTTCTTAGTAGAAGCACAGCCAGTAGCTTTTTGCAGTTCTGGGACCCCGTGTTCTTGCTGGTAGTCATCTGGGGGTTGTGCTAAACTCTTTGAGGCTACCCACATGTCTAGCTGTGCAGTCTCCATCTCTAAAGGCAGCCATGGAGAAAGTCCCTCATGCCAAACCCATCTCACACTTCAAATCTCCATGACTTGTCCAGACTGGGCCTCTAGACTCAGATTTAAAGTGTTTATATGACTCAGGTCAAACCTCTCCTCCTCACCCCCTGCAATAATCACCCTTTATTCAAGTCAGCTGTTCCATATAAATCATGATATTTATAGTCCTGGGGTTTATACGGAGCAGTGTACACTATGGTGCAGGGATCTTAGGGGATATTTTTGAACTGTGCCTAAAGTACTAACCTAGTCAATCCTGACTGACACACATGGTTCAGATGCACCAAGAAAATTCAAAAAAGCAGTGGAATGAATCCCATCCTCTTTTTAATCCTAATCCAATTTCTTTTCCAGCTCACAACGTTTCCCCAGAATGTATATATTGGGACTCTTCCACCAGAAAGGACAATAGCTCATGAAACCCATGTGGTTTGGAGGATCCATTAGAGTCAATCTAAGGTATCCCAGGGGTGAATTGTTCCCTTTAAGCTCTAAGGTCTAACCATACCTCTATCCCATAAAGGCCCTCACATTCATTGTAACCACATTTATGAATCACATGTTAATTATAGTCTTTTTTGAAAATGATGTTGGAAATCTGTATCAATAAGCCTTAAACTGTTCATTATCCTCAACATAGTAATACAATTTCTGAAATCATCAAAACAAATGCTCAGATGTATATGCCAGAGGAAGGACTGCAAGTTATTCATAATACAGTGAAAATACGTTCAATATTGAACTTTAAATGACTAGATAAATAAATTAAACCAGCTCTGTATTATAGATTGTTAGGTAGCCATTAAAAACAATACTTTTGAAAAATATTTAGATAAGATATTATGGTCATTAGCTATGTTATTAATTAGGATATAGACTGTATACAGAATTATTTCACTTTAAAATAAATCTATACATGAAGGTACCTCAAGAAAAGATGATTAAATATTTCAATTGCTTATTTCAAAGTAATAGAATTATTTTTTCCTTTTGTTGTTTCTTACTTTCCAAATTCCAGCAATGAAATTATATTTCTTGAGATCAGAAAAACAAACAATAGATGGTATTATTTTAGAGCTTAGAATAAATTGCTTTCACATACCTCTAGCACTTTCAAGGCAGCCATTTATAAATTATTAATAGTACACAATAAAAATGCTCCCATTACTTGTAAAACAAGGCAATAATTTGGTTTGTATGGCTTGGTTTGTATGTTTGCAAGTGCTTGAAATTTTCAGGAATTATAAATGATTTCATTTTGCAGACTTCATAAATGATTTCATGATCCAGACCTCAGGCCATTTGAGACTAAATTCTAAATTCCAATTAGTCTGAATTTTTTTATTGAGGTATAACTAACATACAATATAATATCATATTAGTTTTATGTGTATAACATAGTGATTCAACATTTTTATGCCCTGCAAGATGGTCACCACAATGTCTATTCACCATCTGTCACTTCACAGTTATTACCTTATTATTCACCATATTTCCCATGCTGTACATTACATCCCCATGACATATTTATTTTATAATTGGAAGTTTATATTTCTTAATCCCCTTCACCCATTTTGTCTCCCCAATCACTCCTTCCCATCTTCAACAACCACCAATCTGTTCTCTGTATCTTGAAGTCTGTTTTTGTGTTTTTTTGTTTGTTTGTGTTGCTTTTTAGATTCTGCACACAAGTAAAATCATGTGTCTTCTAAAATATTTGTCTTTCTCTGTCTGACTTATTTCACTTAATATAAAATAATATCCTCAAGGTCCATTCAGGTTGTCACAAACAGCAAACCTTTATTCTTTCTTATGGCTGAGTAGTATTCCATTTTGTATCTAAGGCAATGGCAACCCACTCCAGTACTCTTGCCTGGAAAATCCCATGGACAGGGGAGCCTGGTGGGCTGCCATCTATGGGGTCGCATAGAGTTGGACACGACTGAAGTGACTTAGCAGCATTGCATTTTAGTTTGATATAGTGTTCAAAGACTGGAAGAATCAATATTGTTAAAATTTTCATTCTAACCAAAACAATCTATAATTAATTTATGACAAAGGAGGCAATAATATATGATACAGAAAGGACAGTGTCTTAGTGTCAAAACTGGATGGTCACAGCAAAGGAATGAAACTAGACTACTATTTTATACCATATACAAAAATTAACTCATAATGGATTAAAAACTTGAATGTAATACCTGGAACCATAAAATTCCTAGAAGAAAAAACAGGTTAAAAAGCTCCATAATAAAAAAAAAATTATAAAAAAAGCTTCCTACATTTTACCAGGGAAGAAATCTAAAAACAGGGCTTCACTGGGTTTGGATTTCTAACAATTTTGTGGATTGAAGGTGGACAAAAAGAGAAGAGCCTGTATAGAGGGAGGAAGAGGGAAGGGATTTGGGGTAACCTGTAAGAACATATAGCCTATTTGTCTAAGATACGATCTCTCAGCCCAGACCCATTTCTATGGTCCATGAGAACTTTACTCTTAAGAATCTCCAAAGAGCTGACTCAAATTTGGAATTAGGAAGGGCAATATTCACCCATTAGTGTGGAAAGCGGAAGTTCTATCCTGGGTATGTGGCTTTTTCCTCCAACATCAGAGGCATCCCTGGCTAAACCAGTGGTCCCAGGAGCTTCTGCCTTATTTTCTTGTGATGCAATCAGATGAACAAATAAAGACTACATTAAACCTATCACCATTGTGAAGTCAGTAAAACTGGAGGAGTCGTGAAAAATGGAATTGTCTATGGTTCAGCTCCATGAACCAGCAGGCTTTTGAAGTCAAACATATAAATGGAGAAAATCATAAAGGCTGAGGAAAAGTGAGTGATTTATCTGATAGATGTAGTCCTCTTTCCTGTTACAATTAAAGGTATACTCTACAATTGCTTCTTTGCAGGTGTCAGCCATGAAATTAAAAGATGCTTACTCCTTGGAAGGAAAGTTATGACCAACCTAGATAGCATATTCAAAAGCAGAGACATTACTTTGCCAACAAAGGTCCATCTGGTCAAGGCTATGGTTTTTCCAGTGGTCATGTATGAATGTGAGAGTTGGACTGTGAAGAAAGCTGAGCTCAAAGAATTGGTGCTTTTGAACTGTGGTGTCGGAGAAGACTCTTGAGAGTCCCTTGGACTGCAAGGAGATCCAACCAGTCCATTCTGAAGGAGATCAGCCCTGGGATTTCTTTGGAGGGAATGATGCTAAAGCTGAAACTCCAGTACTTTGGCCACCTCACGTGAAGAGTTGACTCCTTGGAAAAGACTCTGATGCTGGGAGGGATTTGGGGGCAGGAGAAGAAGGAGACAACAGAGGATGAGATGGTTGGATGGCATCACTGACTCGATGGACGTGAGTCTGAGTGAACTCTGGGAGTTGGTGATGGACAGGGAGGCCTGGCATGCTGCAGTTCATGGGGTTGCAAACAGTCAGACATGACTGAGCGAGTGAACCGAACTGATTTGTTTTGAACTGACTTGAGAAATTAATTTCATATACAAAAAGAGGTAGAATTACTGTTTAAAAGCTGTTCTTTGTGAAAATCAACAAACTAGGCAGATTAACTAGCTATACAAAAGTAATATAAGGAAAAAGCAGTTATTCAAAATAAGGAATGATAAAAGGAAAAATATTATTGAAAGAAAGGAAATACTAAAAGCCATAAAAGATCAGTTAGAACAATTCTGCAGAAATAAGCTGAAAAACCTAGATTAAATGGATCATTTTCTAGGAAAACACTGTATCAAAACTGAATGCAATGAAAGTTAAAAAAAAAATCTAGAGAAGAAATAGTTAAAGTTATCAAGGGCCTTTGAAACCATCAGGCCCATATGTATATTTTCACAGAAACTATACTAAACGTCCAGAGACTAGACACACCCAATGCTATTTGAATTCATCCACAGCCGTGGGGTTGTAAAGAGTCAGACACGACTGAATGACTTCACTACAGCAGATGTAAAGAAGGAAAACTTCTAACACTTTCAATCAAATGACTATAACAGTTATAGATACATTTGATAAATACTGAATTAAAAGTACATGTGGAAATTTATTACTTGATGATATATCAAATCATTTGGGAAAAGAGACATTTTCATAGTAAGTACTAAAACAATTAATCATTTGGAAAAAGTTAAGATTGAAACCATACTTTACACCAGTTACCAGGGCAAACTCTGAATGGAGTTTATGCAGAGATCTAAATGCCAAAATATGAAACCTTACAAGTACTTGTAGAAAACATAGGAGAATTCATTTATTGGGCCTGAGGAAAATCCAGAAACAATAAAGGGAAAAAAGTTTTACTCAAATATATTAAAATTAAAATTATTTTGCATAGAGAGTAACATCATAATCAAATTTAAAGAAAATGTTCAACTGGGAGTAAATATTTGCTACTTATATTACAAAATAGGACTAATTGTCAAATATATAAAGATCTCTTAAAATCTAGAAGACAAGAAATCTATGAAAATATTAAGCAAAAGGCCATAATAAATACTTTAGAGAAAAATAAATGTAGATAGGAATTAAATGCACAAAAAAGAGCCGTGAATCCCACTCAGATGAGAAATACAAATAAAACTTCACTGATACAACATTTCTCATACTGGCAAAAACTCCAAAAGTTTGAGAATGTGCTCTGTCTGTGAGGGGATAGGGAGGCATATGTTACTGTTGGGAAGTAGAAAATAGCACAACTCCACATGAACAAGGATTTGGCAACACCTAAAAAAATCTTATGCAAATTTACACTTTGAGTAAGCAATCCTACTTTTCATCTCTATCAGGAAGATATACCCCGCCAAGGACAAAATAAAACAGGTAAAATGTTATTTATTATAGCACAAAAGTACTCAAATGTGATACACAAGCCAGCATTAAAGGTGACACGCATACATGATAAGTTGCTTCAGTTGTGTCTGACTTTGCAATCCCATGGACTGTAGCCCGCCAGGCTCCTCTGTCCATGGGATTCTCCAGGCAAGAATACTGGAGTGGGTTGCCATGCCTTTCTCCATAAAGATGACATACCATATCCTTATTCAGAAAAACACTGGAATTTATCCTCCATAAGTGGGAGGGACTATAGTGCACCCTCAATTCATGAGGGGAAGTTTGTAAAACATGCTTGAAACAGAAAGGAATGCCACATAAAGAATGAAAGGTGAATGACAGAATTAGAAAGTTACCCATATTGCAACCTTCAGTAAAATAACTTACTCAGGCAAAAATCGTAAATACTAAACCCAGTAAGTGAAAGATTGGTGGGAAACAGGACACTTGCATAGTGCTGGATGATTTGGCAATGACAAAGGGAAAATATTTCTACACTGTAAAGATCTGACTGTTACCAACTTAACCTACTGATCAAATTAGCATCACTATTGGAGAAGGCAATGGCAACCCACTCCAGTACTCTTGCCTGAAAAATCCCATGGATGGAGGAGCCTGGTAGGCTGCAGTCCAAGGAGTCGCTAAGAGTCGGGCACGACTGAACAACTTCACTTTCACTTTTCACTTTAATGCATTGGAGAAGGAAATGGCAACCTACTCCAGTGTTCTTGCCTGGAGAATCCGAGGGATGGCGGGGCCTGGTGGCCTGCCATCTATGGGGTTGCACAGAGTCAGACACGACTGAAGCAACTTAGCAGCAGCAGCACCAACAGTGAAGTAATGGAAAACACCTGTCTGCTGAAACGATGCAGAATGACTACTCAGATCATCTATGCAGTATCCTTACCAAAAATATTAATTTCAATCTACTGCTCTGGCATCTTTACACTGTAAATGTCATGAAAAAAAAGTAGCAGCCTACATTAAAAGAAAGATAATAACTAATGCATATTTTATCTTACTTATAAGAAACCTATCAGTAATACTTTGAAGACAATGGAAAATTTGACTATGGTGGACTGGGTAGTATACAATATAAGGAAATTATTATTATTTTTTAAGGAACAATATGGTAAAACTGTATAAGGGAATTTTCTTATTTTTAGAAGATACATGTTGAATTATTTGTTTGATGGAAGTGCTCTAAGATTGCAAATTGCTTTAAAATAGTTCAGCAGAAGTTAGATGAGAAAGCAAATATACCAAAATGGTAATAATTTTTTAATGTGAGTGATGTGTGTCATGATACTGATTCTCTCTGAGAACTGAAAATGTTTACAGTTAAAAATTATAAGAAAAGATTGTTGGTTTGTATCAGCTTTATTTTCTGAGGAAGACATGGCTAAGCTTGCAGCTGGTCAATGCTCTCTCTGAGAAAAACTGAAAAAATTGGGTAAAATCTTAAAATTTTCTTTCTTTCTTTTTTTTTTTTTTCCTGTAGGAGAGGGAGAGGGTAGGATGATTTGGGAGAATAACATTGAAACATTTATAATATCATATATGAAACAAATCGCCAATCCAGGTTCGGTGCATGATACAGGATGCTTGGGGCTGGTGCACTGGGATGACCCAGAGGGATGGTATGGGGAGGGAGGTGGGATGGAGGTTCAGGATGGGGAACACGTGCATACCCCTGGCGGATTCATGTTGATGTATGGCAAAACCAGTACAATATTGTAAAGTAATTAGCCTCCAACAATTAAAATAAATAAATTTATATTAAAATTTTTTTTTCTAATGTTGAGGGGGCGGTCTTAAGATGGCAGAGGAATAGGATGGGGACACCACTTTCTCCTCTACAAATTCATCAAAAGAACGTTTGAACGATGAGTAAATTCCACAAAACAACTTCTGAATGCCAGCAGAGGACACCAGGCACCCAGAAAAGCAGCCCATTGTCTTTGAAAGGAGGTAGGAAAAAATATAAAAGATAAAAAGAGAGACAAAAGAGGTAGGGACAGAGCTCTGTCCCAGGAAGGGAGTCTTAAAGAAGAGAGACGTCAGGAAACACTCTCACTGCCGAGTCTGTGGCGAGCCTTGGAACCACAGAGGGCAACATAACTGGGAGGAAAAATAAATAAATAATGAAAACCCACAGATTACATGCCCAATGGTAACTCCCCCAGCGGAGAAGCAGCGCAGACGCCTGCACCCACCACTAGCAAGCGGGGGCTGGGCAGTCTGTATTGCTTAGAGTAAGGACCGGGCCTGATTGCCCTGAGGGCAATCTGAGGGAACTAACTTGGGCTAGCAAACCAGATTGTGGGATAGCTACCAGGCAAAAAGCTCTAACCTAATACTGCCAGGCCTGCTCACAGAACAAAGGACTGAGCAGAGTTAGCCGGATGCAGGCCGGCCCATCCCCGTCTGGTGACAGGCAGACGGCAGCCAGAGTGGGAAGGGGGCAATTGCGGCTCCAGAGAGACATAAACTGTAAGCAGGCTTCTTTGCTAACCAAGACTTCTTGGGATTCTGGATGGTCAACATTCGCCTGAGAAGGTGAGCCGGTTGTACATCCAGAAAACTAAGAGGCAGGGAAGGAGGAGGTGATGAGTCCCAGCAACTGTGCTCGCCAAACACCTGGTCACCTGAGCTGCTCACACTTGGGAAGGGCACAAAACACAAGCCCAACCGAGTCTGCGCCTCTGAGGACTACCTGAGTACCTGAACCTGAGCAGGTTAGACCTGGGAAGTGCATACAACTCAGGGCCGGCCTCAGACAGTTCCTGGCACAGCAACCTAGAGCTCAAGCAGTGTATACAGGGAAAGCACACATGCTGTGAGTGGGGGCAAACCCAGTGTGGCGGAGACACTGAGACCATCTGCCAGTGTTATTTGTTTGCAGTGTCCCTCCCTCCCCACAGCACGACTGAACAAGTGAGCCTAAAAAAGTGTCCACTACCGCCCCCTTGTGTCAGGGCAGAAATTAGACACTGAAGAGACCAGCAAACAGAAGAGCTAAAACAGAGGGAACCTCCTTGGAAGTGACAGGTGCAATAGATTAAAACCCTGTAGTTAGTACCGACTACATAGGAAGGGGCCTGTAGATCTTGCGAAATGTAACCTGGATCAAGGAACTATCCGAAAATGAACTGACCCCACACTGCCCACAACACCACCAGAGAAAGTCCTAGATATATTTTTACTATTTTTACTATCATTCTTTAATTAAAAAAAATTTTTTTTAAATTATTAAGTCCTCTATTACTCCTTTAATTTTCATCTTATAACCTACTATTACTTTGCAAAAAAAAGAGAGAGAGACCCTATTTTTTAAAGCAAACTTCACATAAATATATTTTATAATTTTTGTGACTTTTTTTTATTTAATACTGTATTTTTCAAAATCCAACCTCTTCTCTAGATTTTTAATCTTTGCTTTTTGGTATTTGTTATCAATTTTATACCTTTAAGAACCTCATCTTCAGTACCCATTTTTACATGGGAGTGAGATTACTGGCTTGACTGCTTTTTTGCACTTTGGACTCTCCTTTTTCTCCACCAGATCGCCTCTATCTCCTCCCTCCCCCTTCTCTTCTCTACCCAACTCTGTGAATCTCTTTGTGTGTTCCGGACGGTGGAGAACACTTTAGTTCAGTCGCGCAGTTGTGTCCAACTCTTTGCGACCCCATGAATCACAGCACTCCAGGCCTCCCTGTCCATCACCAATTCCCAGAGTTCACTCAAACTCACATCCATCGAGTCAGTGATGCCATCCCGCCATCTCATCCTCTGTCGTCCCATTTTCCTCCTGCCCCCAATCCCTCCTAGCATCAGAGTCTTTTGCAATACTGTAGACAGGAATCCCTTAGAAGAAATGGAGTAGCCATCATGGTCAACAAAACAGTCTGAAATGCAGTACTTGGATGCAATCTCAAAAACGACAGAATGATCTCTGTTCGTTTCCAAGGCAAACCATTCAATATCACAGTAATCCAAGTCTATGCCCCAGCTAGTAACGCTGAAAAAGCTGAAATTGAACGGTTCTATGAAGACCTACAAGACCTTTTAGAACTAACACCAAAAAAAGATGTCCTTTTCATTATAGGGGACTGGAATGCAAAAGTAGGAAGTCAAGACACACCCGGAGTAAGGCAAATTTGGCCTTGGAGTATGGAATGAAGCAGGGCAAAGGCTAATAGAGTTTTGCCAAGAGAATGCACTGGTTATAGCAAACACCCTCTTCCAACAACACAAGAGAAGACTCTACACATGGACATCACCAGATGATCAACACCAAAATCAGATTGATTATATTCTGTGCAGCCAAAGAGGGAGAAGCTCTATACAGTCAGCCAAAAAAAGATCAGGAGCTGACTATGGCTCAGATCACGAACTCCTTATTGCCAAATTCAGACTTAAATTGAAGAAAGTAGGGAAAACCACTAGACCATTCAGGCATGACCTAAATCAAATTATGATTATACAGTGGAAGTGAGAAATAGATTTAAGGGCCTAGATCTGATAGATACAGTGCCTGATGAACTATGGAATGAGGTTCGTGACATTGTACAGGAGACAGGGATCAAGACTATCCCCATGGAAAAGAAATGCAAAAAAAGCAAAATGGCTATCTGGGGAGGCCTTACAAATAGCTGTGAAAGAAGAGAAGTGAAAAGCAAAAGAGTAAAGGAAAGATATAAGCATCTGAATGCAGAGTTCCAAAGAATAGCAAGGAAAGATAAGAAAGCCTTCCTCTGTGATCAATGCAAAGAAATAGAGGAAACCAACAGAATGGGAAAGACTAGAGAGCTCTTTAAGAAAATTAGAGCTACCAAGGGAACATTTCATGCAACAATGGGCTCGATAAAGGACAGATGTGGTATGGACCTAACAGAAGCAGAAGATATTAAGAAGAGGTGGCAAAAATACACAAAAGAACTGTACAAAAAAGATCTTCACGACCCAGATAATCATGATGGTGTGATCACTCACCTAGAGACAGACATCCTAGAATGTGAAGTCAAGTGGGCCTTAGAAAGTATCACTACGAACAAAGCTAGTGGAGGTGATGAAATTCCAGTTGAGCCATTTCAAATCCTGAAAGATGATGCTGTGGAAGTGCTGCACTCAATATGCCAGCAAATGTGGAAAACTCAGCAGTAGCCACAGGGCTGGAAAAGGTCAGTTTTCATTCCAATCCCAAAGAAAGGCAATGCTAAGGAATGCTCAAAGTACCGCACAATTGCACTCATCTCACACACTAGTAAAGTAATGCTCAAAATTCTCCAAGACTGGCTTCAGCAATACATGAACTGTGAACTTCCAGATGTTCAAGCTGGTTTTAGAAAAAGCAGAGGAACCAGAAATCAAATTGCCAACACCCTCTGGATAATCAAAAAAGCAAGAGAATTCTAGAAAAACATCTATTTCTGCTTTATTGACTATGCCAAAGCCTTTGACTGTGTGGATCACAATAAACTGTGGAAAATTCTGAAAGAGATGGGAATACCAGACCACCTGACCTGCCTCTTGAGAAACCTGTATGCAGGTCAGGAAACAACAGTTAGAACTGGACATGGAACAACAGACTGGTACCAAATAGGAAAAAGAGTACATCAAGGCTGTCCATTGTTACCCTGCTTATTTAACTTATATGCAGAGTACATCATAAGAAACGCTGGGCTGGAAGAAGCACAAACTGGAATCAAGATTGCTGGGAGAAATGTCAATAACCTCAGATATGCAGATGACACCATCCTTATGGCAGAAAGTGAAGAGGAACTAAAAAGCCTCTTGATGAAAGTGAAAGAAGAGAGTGAAAAAGTTGGCTTAAAGCTCAACATTCAGAAAATGAAGATCATGGCATCTGGTCCCATCACTTCATGGGAAATAGATGGGGAAACAGTGGAAACAGTGTCAGGCTTTATTTTTTGGGGTTCCAAAATCACTGCAGATGGTGTTTGCAGCCATGAAATTAAAAAACGCTTACTCCTTGGAAGGAAAGGTATGAACAACCTAGATAGCATATTCAAAAGCAGAGAAATTACTTTGCCAACATAGGTCCATCTAGTCAAGGCTATGGTTTTTCCAGTGGTCATGTATGGATGTGAGAGTTCGACTGTGAAGAAAGTTGAGCGCAGAAGAACTGATGCTTTTGGACTGTGGTGTTGGAGAAGACTCTTGAGAGTTCCTTGGACTGCAAGGAGATCCAACCAGTCTATTCTAAAGAAGATCAGTCCTGGGTGTTCTTTGGAAGGAATGATGCTAAAGCTGAAACTCCAGTACTTTGGCCACCTCATGTGAAGAGTTGACTCATTGGAAAAGACTCTGATGCTGGGAGGTATGGGGGGCAGGAGGAGAAGGGGACGACAGAGGATGAGATGGCTGGATGGCATCAACTCTATGGATGTGAGTCTGAGTGAACTCTGAGAGTTGGTGATGGACAGGGAGGTCTGGCGTGCTGAGATTCATGGGGTCGCAAAGAGTCGGACACGACTGAGTGACTGAAATGAAATGAACTGATATATGTTGTCTGTAAGAGACCCACCTGAAAACAGGGACATATTCATACTGAAAGTGAAGGCCTGGAAAAAGATATTCCACGCAAATAGAGACCAAAAGGAAGCAGGAGTAGCAATACTCGTATCAGATAAAATTGACTTTAAAACAAAGGCTGTGAAAGGAGACAAAGAAGGACACGACATAATGATCAAAGGATTGATCCAAGAAGATATAACAATTATAAATATATATGCACCCAACATAGGAGCACCGCAATATGTAAGACAAATGCTAACAAGTATGAAAGGGGAAATTAACAATAACACAATAATAGTGGAAGACTTTAATACTCCACTCACACCTATGGATAGATCAACAGAAAATTAACAAGGAAACACAAACTTTAAATGATACGATAGACCAGTTAGACCTAATTGATATCTATAGGACATTTCACCCCAAAACAATGAATTTCACCTTTTTCTCAAGAGCACACGGAACCTTCTCTGGGATAGATCACATCCTGGGCCATAAATCTAGCCTTGGTAAATTAAAAAAAAATTGAAATATTCCAAGCATCTTTTCTGACCACAATGCAGTAAGATTAGATCTCAATTACAGGAGAAAAACCATTAAAAATTCCAACATATGGAGGCTGAACAACATGCTGCTGAATAACCAACAAATCACAGAAGAAATCAAAAAAGAAATCAAATATGCACAGAAATGAATGAAAATGAAAACACAACAACCCCAAATCTGTGGGACACTGTAAAAGCAGTGCTAAAGGGAAGGTTCATAGCAATACAGGCATACCTCAAGAAACAAGAAAAAAGTCAAATAAATAACCTAACTCTATACCTAAAGCACCTAGAAAAGGAAGAAATGAAGAACCCCAGTGTAAGTAGAAGGAAAGAAATCTTAAAAATTAGGGCAGAAATAAATGCAAAAGAAACAAAAGAGACAATAGCAAAAATCAACAAAGCCAATAGCTGGTTCTTTGAGAAGATAAATAAAATTGACAAGCCATTAGCCAGACTCATCAAGAAACAAAGGGAGAAAAATCAAATCAATAAAATTAGAAATGAAAATGGAGAGATCACAACAGACTGCAGAAATACAAAGGATCATAAGAGACTACTATCAGCAATTATATGCCAATAAAATGGACAACTTGGAAGAAATGGACAAATTCTTAGAAAAGTACAACTTTCCAAAACTGAGCCAGGAAGAAATAGAAAATCTTAACAGACCCATCACAAGCACAGAAATTGAAACTGTAATCAGAAATCTTCCAGCAAACAAAAGCCCAGGTCCAGACGGCTTCACAGCTGAATTCTACCAAAAATTTAGAGAAGAGCTAACACCTATCCTGCTCAAACTCTTCCAGAAAATTGCAGAGGAAGGTAAACTTCCAAACTCATTCTATGAGGCCACCATCACCCTAATACCAAAACCTGACAAAGATGCCACAAAAAAAGAAAACTACAGGCCAATATCACTGATGAACATAGATGCAAAAATCCTTAACAAAATTCTAGCAATCAGAATCCAACAACACATTAAAAAGTTCATACATCATGACCAAGTGGGCTTTATCCCAGGGATGCAAGGATTCTTCAATATCTGCAAATCAATCAATGTAATACACCACATTAACAAATAGAAAAATAAAAGCCATATGATTATCTCAATATATGCAGAGAAAGCCTTTGACAAAAGTCAACATCCATTTATGATAAAAACTTTTCAGAAAGCAGGAATAGAAGGAACACACATCAACATAATAAGAGCTATATATGACAAACCCACATCAAACATTATCCTCAATGGTGAAAAATTGAAAGCATTTCCCCTAAAGTCAGGAACAAGACAAGGGTGCCCACTTTCACCACTACTATTCAACATAGTTTTGGAAGTTTTGGCCACAGCAATCAGAGCAGAAAAAAATAAATAAATAAAAGGAATCCAGATTGGAAAAGAAGAAGCAAAACTCACTGTTTGCAGATGACATGATCCTCTACATAGAAAAGCCTAAAGACACCACCAGAAAATTACTAGAGGTAATCAATGAATATAGTAAAGTTGCAGGGTATAAAATCAACACACAGAAATCCCTTGCATTCCTATACAGTAATAATGAGAAAATAGAAAGAGAAATTAAGGAAACAATTCCATTCACCATTGCAATGAAAAGAATAAAGTACTTAGGAATATATCTACCTAAAGCAACAAAAAAACTATATATAGAAAACTATAAAACACTGGTGAAAGAAATCAAAGAGGACACTAATAGATGGAGAAATATACCATGTTCATGGATTGGAAGAATCAATATAGTGAAAATGAGTAAAGCAATCTATAGATTCAATGCAATCCCTATGAAGCTACCAACGGTATTTTTCACAGAGCTAGAACAAATAATTTCACAATTTGTATGGAAATACAAAAAACCTCGAATAGCCAAAGCAATCTTGAGAAAGAAGAATGGAACTGGAGAAATCAACCTGCCTGACTTCAGGCTCTACTACAAAGCCACAGTCATCAAGACAGTATGGTATTGGCACAAAGACAGAAATATAGATCAATGGAACAAAATAGAAAGCCCAGAGATAAATCCACGCACCTATGGACACCTTATCTTTCACAAAGGAGGCAAGAATATACAATGGAGAAAAGACAATCTCTTTAACAAGTGGTGCTGGGAAAACTGGTCAACCACTTGTAAAAGAATGAAACTAGAGCACTTTCTAACACCATACACAAAAATAAACTCAAAATGGATTAAAGATCTAAACGTAAGACCAGAAACTATAAAACCCCTAGAGGAGAACATAGGCAAAACACTCTCCGACATACATCACAGCAGGATCCTCTATGACCCACCTCCCAGAATATTGGAAATAAAAGCAAAAATAAACAAATGGGACCTAATTAAACTTAAAAGCTTCTGCACAACAAAGAAACTATAAGCAAGGTGAAAAGGCAGCCTTCAGAATGGGAGAAAATAATAGCAAATGAAGCAACTGAGAAAGAACTGATCTCAAAAATATACAAGCAACTCCTGCAGCTCAATTCCAGATAAATAAACGACCCAATCAAAAAATGGGCCAAAGAACTAAACAGACATTTCTCCAAAGAAGACATACAGATGGATAACAAACACATGAAAAGATGCTCAACATCACTCATTATCAGAGAAATGCAAATCAAAACCACAATGAGGTACCATTTCATGCCAATCAGAATGGCTGCGATCCAAAAGTCGACAAGAAATAAATGCTGGAGAGGGTGTGGAGAAAAGGGAACCCTTTTACACTGTTGGTGGGAATGCAAACTAGTATAGCCACTATGGAGAACAGTGTGGAGATTCCTTAAAAAACTGGAAATAGAACTGCCTTATGACCCAGCAATCCCACTGCTGGGCATACACACTGAGGAAAGCAGAAGGGAAAGAGACACGTGTACCCCAATGTTCATCGCAGCACTGTTTATAATAACCAGGACATGGAAGCAACCTAGATGCCCATCAGCAGATGAATGGATAAGAAAGCTGTGGTACATATACACAATGGAGTATTACTCAGCCATTAAAAAGAATACATTTGGATTAGTTCTAATGAGGTGGATGAAAATGTAGCCTATTATACAGAGTGAAGTAAGCCAGAAAGCAAAACACCAATACAGTATACTAACACATATATATGGAATTTAGAGAGATGTTAATGATAACCCTGTATGCGAGACAGCAAAAATGACACAGATGTATAGAACAGTCTTTTGGACTCTGTGGGAGAGGGTGAGGGTGGGATGATCTGGGAGAATGACATTCAAATATGTATAATATCATTTGTGAAACGAATCTCCAGTCCAGGTTCGATTCATGATACAGGATGCTCAGGGTCGGTGCACTGGGATGACCCAGAGGGATGGTACGGGAGGGAGGTTCAGGATGGGGAACTCACGTACACCCGTGGTGAATTCATGTTGATGTATGGCAAAACCAATACAATATTGTAAAATAATTAGCCTCCAATTAAAATAAATAAATTTATATTAAATTAATTTTAAAAATGAAGAGATCCACAATAAATAATAACTAAGACAAAAACAAATTCTCTAATGTTTAAAGGCATTAGAAAGGTGTTGATGCAACAGGGACTGGAGGGCATGGGATTGTAGAGCAAGGAGAACCATGGAGAGACATGTTGATTTTTTGCAGCCTTTTTTGTTCTGGGGCATATCTGCCAAACCTGGGCTCAGGGCAAGAGGCTGAGCACTTGGACTTAGTCTGAACACCAGATCACTGCTGAGGAGCAGAGAAAACAGAGACTTTAGGTGGTTTCACGATGCCAGAAAGAAAAAATGAAAGACCCAAAAGGCTGATGTCCAGGTAGAAAAAGAAAACTGAGCCTAACACACAAGCTATTGCTCTTCAAGATTTTTGTCAAAATCTGGAGCTGTGTAGGGTATTAGTCTAAATGGCTAAGAAGAAAATCATACCCAAACTGAATGGAGTTTCCTGTAGTCTCACTCTGATATGGACAAGGATTCAAGTTCAAGGCCACCGGGTTAAAGTATCCCGGTGAACATGCTAGGCTCTCAGTCAAAACATTTAGAGAAATATCCTTTAGGAAAAGAACAGAATCAGATGTAGACAGAAACTTTCGAAAACTGCAACCAGCCTCAACTCTGTCTAGTCCCTGGTTGGTTTAGGATGATTGGCAATCACTCTGTGCTGACTGGCAGAGAAAGCAATGGCAGCCCACTCCAGTACTCTTGCCTGGAAAATCCTACGGACAGAGGAGCCTGGTGGGCTGCAGTCCATGGGGTTGCTAAGAGTCAGACACGACTGAGTGACTTCACTTTCACTTTTCACTTTCATGCATTGGAGAAGGAAATGACAACCCACTCCAGTGTTCTTGCCTAGAGAATCCCAGGAATGGGGGTGCCTGGTGGGCTGCCATCTATGGGGTCGCACAGAGTCAGACATGACTGAAGCGACTTAGCAGCAGCAGCAGCTGTGCTGACTGGAGGAAAGGATAAAGCATCTGTTGGCATTTGACAAGGGTGATGTGATGGCTGTGATCAGCTTAAACTGTTAAAGACCGACAACCCCCTTACTTCCAATAGGCCCAGAGAGGGACACAGCCTCTTTAGAAAAACATGACGTCTTAAAAGAGGATGATTCTGATCACTATTCTGTCAGCAAAGAAAGAAGGAGTGGAGACTGAGCAGACAATCAACAATGTTGCCAAGTCATCTACCAGTTAGACTATGGGTGGGAAATTAGACAAGTTATTCAATCTCTTTGAGCCATAATTTTCTCATCTGTAAAATTTAGACGATAACTATACTTCAAAAGGTTGCTGGGTGTATTGAATAAAGTGATATATATTGAAAAAAGTCACTTACCAAATGTGTAGCTTATTTTTTAGTGCTGTAATACTGTTTACTATTGTTATTCTGTCAAGGTTTCAAGTTCCTTTGTTTAGACATGTTCCAGTTGTAAGTGGTCCTAATAAGCATGACAGCTCTACCCCGGCCCATATGTCAGGTGAGTGCTGAACAGCCCAAACAGAAGGCTCTTATTTCTCAGCATATGACTCTGATACCAGAAAGGCATCGCCAGAAAAATAGGCCAGCAGAGTGTGAACTGTCCACAGGAAGGCATCCTTTACCTGTATCACTCACTGAATCTCTGGTGCCTCAATTCTGCCTTCATAGTTCATTAATTTATTACTTTTCACCTAATAAAACTGCAGGATTCACAGGTAAGTCAATGGATTTAAGAACCATAGAACAGATATGACACATGTTTTAAGAGCTCCATTTTGATTAAGAGATTTGGGGTGTGTGGGGATAGAGAGTTAAAGAATTTAGTAAGAGTTGGACACTTTTCACTTTCATGCATTGGAGAAGGAAATGGCAACCCACTCCAGTATTCTTGCCTGGAGAATTCCAGGGCAGAGCCTGGTGGGCTGCCATCTATGGGGTCGCACAGAGTTGGACACAACTGAAGCGACTTGGCAGCATACTTTAAAAATGAAAACAGTGACAGACTTTATTTTTGGGGGATTCCAAAATCACTGCAGATGGTGACTGCGGCCATAAAATTAAAGACACTTGCTCATTGGAAGAAAAGCTATGACCAACCTAGACAGTGTATTAAAAAGCAGAGACATCACTTTGCCAAAAATATCCATATAGTCAAAGCTATAGTTTTTCCAGCAGTCATGTACGGATGTGAGAGTTGGATTATAAAGAAGGCTGAGTGCCTAAATAGATACTTTCAGACTGTGGTATTGGAGAAGACTCTTGAGAGTCTGTTGGACAGCAAGGAGATCAAACCAGTCAATCCTAAAGGAAATCAACCCTGAATATTCATTGGAAGGACTGATACTAAAGCTGAAGCTGCAACACTTTGGCCACCAGATGCGAATAGCTGACTCATTGGAAAAAACAGTGATGCTGGGAAAGATTGAGGGCAGGAGGAGAAAGGGATGACAGAAGATGAGATGGTTGGATGGCATCACCAATTCAATGGACATGAGTTTGAGCAAACCCTGGGAGATAGTGAAGGACAGGGAAGCCTGGCGTACTGCAGTCCATGGGGTTGCAAAGAGTCGAAAACGACTGAGCAACTGAACAACAAATGCTTCAGTCAGGTCTAATGAAAGGAATTATTATTTTATTTTAATACCAACATAAACCTGTTATGAAGAAGGACACAAAATTTTCACAGATTTTACAAGTAATATATACGACTTGAAGAAAACTTCCATATGGAGTGGCTCACTGATCATCTTCCTCTGCCTTTCAGATCACTACTATAGGAAAGGTTTAGAAACACTGTGCTTCAGATTAAAAAAATATTCTGGCCTCTTTCTTTTTTTAATGCAAATACTAGGAATCTGTAGTTTAGAGAATGATTTTTCTTTTCTAACAGGCATGATAGGGAAGCATACTGACAATGGATACCAGTGAGAGAGGTCCCAATCCCCAAAGAGCTGGACAAATGTCTCTGGTGAGGACGAGAAGGTAGCAACAGACATTAATTTGCCCAGGGCCACTCTTGTAAGCTGAGTGAAATTTCACATTGATGAAGCCACAGAGGTAGAGGCTAAGAATGTGGACAAATGCTCTTGGTTGTGTCTTCTCTATTTTTTCTTGCCTTTTTTTTTTTAAGTCACCCTGGTCCATGAAATCAAACTGAGTTCTATTATTGTCCCATGGGCACAATAGCACCTTCTTTATTGTGTTCATGATGAGAATCAAGTTAAGGAAGCTGACGCAGGTACATTAGTTAATACAGTTGATGACACAAAGAGCTTAATATATGTGATATAATCTGTAAGCTTTCTTTACCAACTCAAGAGCACCCAAAGATTCTTTTGGTAGTAACTATGAAACCAATAACTATGAGCAAGGATTCTGTGATCATTGAAATGTTATTCCTCCCTTCTCAGGGGGACACACCCACCTGTGGCAATTCTAACACCAAGAGTATACTTTCACGAGGAATGATCCCAAGAACTGGGCAGTTTAGTCTTATAACTATAATAGCCTTATAACAGTAATGTAATTACTCTTGGTAACTTGCTTCAAACAGGAGAGGAGTTAATCCCTTTGCTAGCTTAACTGGTATAAAGTGAGATGAATATAAACAAGCTGTGAGGCAACAAAGACTAACCAGACACAGACCTGCTTTTTAAAACAACTCACTCTCTAGGAGGGGAGATTAGACATCCCAGTAACCACCAGGGCAAGAAGCAAAGTGCTAAGTGCCTCAAGGTTACAAATATAACAATACCACTGGAATTATAAAGAAACCACAGTTGTAAAGAAACTCACTTCAAAGCCAGATTAATTACAACTGGAGGGGATCTAGATTTAATGGAGGACTATTTCAGCTGAACACCTATTGGCTGTGAGGAATAGAGGCCTATTCAGATTACTATAATTAAAGCTACTGTCTTGCTATTCTCAAATATTTTTGAACAAGGAACAATGCAGTCTCATTTTTCACTGGGCCCTGTAAATTATGGAGCCAGTCCTCAGTGGGACCCTATGGGGTCAGGAAAGTAGACTGGAAACAGGATGGGGACCTGGATCTACCAGAGCTCAGGTGACAAGGTAATTGTTCTTAGTGTCCTGGATTCTTCCATGTCTCCCTATGATTCTTGCTACTATCCACTGGTTACCTCATGCCTTACTGCACTTATCTTCTGGATTTTGCTTAATGATGGCTTCTGTTTGCTGGTAACTTCTCCAGAATCTGCTGCCCCGTGGCCTGCTTTCTACCACTGTGCAGCTCTTTCTTTACATTAAGCCTGCCTAAGACAGAATATGATTGGCCCAGTGTACTCAGATCCCTGTTGGGCAAAGCTCTCCTCTATTCATTTAATAATCTACTGCCCAGGGCTCCCTGCCACCTTACCAGTGGTGGAAAGAGGAGTCACAAGCTATATAGCCGGAAAGTTATGATTAAGGAACCATTTGGGCTACTTCCCTCAGAAGTGGAGTCATCAGGACTTCCTCAGTTTCCCAGTGGTTAAGATTTCCTGCTTCTACTGTGGAGGGCATGGGTTTGATCCCTGGTTGGGGAACTAAGATCCTACATGTCACATGGCATGGCATAGCCAAAATAAAAAAAAATTTTTTTAAGTGAAGTTATCACTAGGAATCCCCACAGAAGGGATGGTGGATGTGGTGGGAATCCTAAGATTGGCCCACCTGGTAAATGGAATTCCCATTTTAGATAACTTTGAAATATCAGGAAAGTACAGACACATGCAGATAGAGGAAGGACATTTCATGGGTGGGTTGTGGTATGGAGACACAGGGGTACAGGGGTGGCTGGAGTCAAGGATATATGAATGAAGGAGGACCTTAAATACTCAGTTATGGAAACTTTATTCTATATGGTATTTGAATGGTGGAACGAATAAGGACCATAACTGAGAAAGTTATCTTGATTCATATTTCATTGCCCCTGGGGAAAGTCTCTACAAAGCAGTCTGACAAAACCCTACAATGTAAGCTCACCAGTCTGAGGAGGTTCATCTATCCCTGCTTCTCCAGGCTTCCCCATCAGTGCAAGAATACAAGTTGCCCACCAGTCAGGGGACAGGGGAAACAAAGGCTCAATCTGGCTGCTGCTTCTCTCCAAACACTGAAGTAGGACAAGCCCTTGACAGTGGGAGACTTCTAAGTACAGGGACCAAAGGATTCCAGGGCCTCCTAGCTAATGTCCCATCTGGCAACAGACTTCAATGGTCTGAGCTAACACTTGAGGGTGTTATAGGATCCAGGGGTTTCTCTAATTCTCTTCATTTTATTCCTACCCAAATACCTATTAAAATGCTTTGCTCTAACAAGAAAAAAAGTCTCCTGAATTTCAACCTGTTTCTGTTCCCTTAGACATCTCTGTGCATGAGGTGGCATATGGAGGACACTAAATAGTTCAGTTTAGGGACTTCCCTTGTGGTCCAGTGGCTAAGACTCCATGCTTCCAATGCAGGGTGCCTGGGTTTGATCCCTGGTCAGGGAACTAGATCCCACATGCCACAACTAAGAGTCTGCATGCCACAGCTAAAGGTCCCTCATGGTGCAAGGAAGATCTAATAGCCTTCGTGCAACAACTAAGATCTGGCACA
This sequence comes from Bos taurus, assembly GCF_002263795.3. Classification (NCBI taxonomy): domain Eukaryota; kingdom Metazoa; phylum Chordata; class Mammalia; order Artiodactyla; family Bovidae; genus Bos; species Bos taurus. The sequence continues at coordinate 47,594,245 of NC_037331.1, forward strand.
AATAATAAATGAGAAAAACAAAAATTGTTTAATTCAATTCCATACACAGCTGCTGGGCTGGGTTTCTCATGGCTCACACAGTCTGAGTGAGGACAGCCATGATGCTAACAGCAATTACCAACACATGATATAACCACTCTGGACTGGTCACCACTCTTATAGGCGTATGTATATCAACTGACTTAATTTTCACAACAGCCCTAGGAGGTAAATACAATCATTATCTCCATTTTACAGATGAAAACCCCTGAAAGATTAGTCAATGTAAGGAGAAAAGCTACACCAGAGGTATTGACAAAATGCTCTGAGAGCAACGATAAGCACTTGACTAATTATAAGTTTGGTGGCTAAGTTTATGATTTCAAGGAGGAGGAAGTAACAACTGAGTCAAGGCTGGATAGATCAAAAGGGTTTTAAAGGATATAAAGGACAAAGGAGTATTCCAGACAGAAGGACTAGCATGAGCAAAGGCACAGAAGAGCAGAGCATGTTCCTTCTGGATCAGGTGCATCTATTCGGGCTGAACCTAGAGGACACAGGGAAAGGGTGGCAGGAATGAAGAGGCTGGGAATAGAACTTGGAATTGGGGTTTTCCTGCAGAGTTCCACCAAGCATGAGATCATGGGATGAGCAGCCTGAGCAGTTGATTTTAAGAGAAAACTTTGGTCTAAGAATGGAGAATGGAGGGGATGTGGGTTGGAGCCAAGAAAACAAAGGACAAAGGGAGAGGCAATGATGGTTTCAGTGGTTTGAACTGGTGCAGGGAGGAAACGGGAAATGGAACCCCAAGGTAACGTCGATGGAAGTTACTGAGCCTTGCTGGGATGGGTAAGGCTCAATGACGACCACTGGAAGGAGAGGAGTTGAAATGCATGTTTATATGGAACACCACAAGAGAATCCTAATCTAAATGTCCTGCTTTGGCTGCTGGGACAGGTGAATGGGGAGCAGTGAAAGGCCAGCGGGCAGGATTAAGCCAGGGGAACGAGGAAATAAGAGAGTTGGGTGAGGAAAGAGTGAGAATGGACCACCTGCTCAAAACTGAATACAGGCCAGTATCTGCAAGAGGCCTTGAAGCATGCCCCCAGCAGCCCCTCACACTGCCAGCCGCCCCAGGACCACAGTGTGTCAGGGGTGGCAGAGTCAGAAAGGAAAAGGAATGGGTGGATAAAATCAGAAATGTCTGATGCTTTTGGACCCAGAACAGTTGGCAAATTCTCTCCCCTCAGCAGAATTAGTTGGCTAGTGTCCTATTTCAGCTTACCTATCCAATGGAAACTCACTGTTTTCTTTGTTATTATAAAACAAGTATGAGGAAAGGAGAACACAAGGAAGAGAGTTTCATTTTTATTGTTACTGCAAGTAGCTGACGTGGTTTCCTTTGAAGTGGAAAAGTTTAAAAAAAATTGTGACTGGAAATTACTTGAACACATGTTACATAGTTGCCTAGCTTTGTAAATAGGCCATATATCCATTAACTAAAAAATATGTATTAATATATACACTTATGTATGTGTATATACCTATATGTATATACATGTATGTATGTTGTAGGTATATATGAAGTGAAAGTCACTCAGTTGTGTCTGACTCTTTGTGACCCCAGACCCCATTTCCATGTACTCTGTCCATGGAATTCTCCAGGCAAGAATACTGGAGTGGGTTTCCATTTCCTTTTTCAGGGGATATTCCTGACCCAAGGATTGAACCTGGGTCTCCAACATTGCATGCAGATTCTTTATCAGCCACCAGAGAAACCCTGTGGGTACATATATTTTTACATAAAAGTACAATTGACTTTTGCACAACACAGATTTGAACTGTACAGGTCCACTTATACATACATTTTTTTTGGTCAGTAAATATAGTACCACATGATCCAAGGTTGACTGAATCCATGGATATGGAGGGAAGACTATTAATTATATGTGGATTTTCCACTGAGCAGAGGGTTGGTGACCCTAACACCTGTGCTAAGTTTAAGGATCGTGTGTGTGTGTGTGTGTGTGTGTGTGTGTAATATAACTACACATTATATATACACTACATGATTATAAAGACTTAATACTCATCCGGACAATGGAATGTTTTCAATAAATTGGCTATAATATTATTATCAGCATTTTAATTTTTGGGGGGGATGGCTCAGCTTATGACTATGAAGATGGATGTTTCTGTCCCATAATGATGCTATGTGGTAAAGTGTGGAGAATCCTGGCACTCACAAGTGCTCAGTTAACACTGGTCAGACTGAGTGGCCTTGGACTGCTGTGCTGCTAGAGGGCTTGGGTCTTTTTTAAAAAAAAAATACACCTGCCTTCTCCTTACTGTTAACTCTCTCACTGTTGATGGTACTTAGCACAGCATGATGGCGATACAACAGAGCTGGGAATGGCTGTTACAAGAGATTCTCAGCTCCAGACAGTGCGAGAGTTGGAGAAAAGGCTGAGAATTTGTTGACAACCAAACTGGTCTCTTGCTGGCTCGGCCTCTTTCCTAGCCCTGACAGAACTGGGGGAATTAAATTCCTTTGCTGCTTTGACTTTCCTCATGTCTGCAGCAGACTGCAGTGTGCAAAGCACAAAGTCAGCAGGTCTAACTTTGGAGAGGCTGGGACGCCCTGTTCTATAAACGTCTGCCATGAGACCAAAATAACTCATGCATTTGGTGGCCAAATTTAATGGGTATAAACTGCTTCCTGCTTTTAGTATAGAATCACTAGACAAATTTCTTTATTTTTCAGGTTCTACTGCTTAAAAACATTAAAAAATACAAATATAAATGTATTTTGGATAATACAAATATGCATAAAGAAATTAAAAGTCATCCATAATCTCAACACACAATGGAAACCACTAATAATATGTTTGGACCATCCATCTATAGAAATATACATTTTTCCTAATATTTTATAATTGTACATGCTATACTATTTTGCAATTTCTTTCTTCTTACCAATACTTGGGTCTACATTGACAAGACAATGAAGATGAATTTATATTATTCTTATTAATTATGTAATATCCTCCCACATGAAGGTTAAAAGTGATTATTTTAACCTGATTTTATTCATTTATACTTTTTTTGACTTTACATTTGATTTCCTATAATCTCATCCTCTTATATCCTCCATCTCAACCTTGTGCTTTTATTTACCAGGTCAATAGGATCTGTACGTTTCATACAGGGCCAGTGTTTCTCCTCTTTAGCAGTCGAGATCATGTTGATCTACCGTGTGGTATTCCCTTCCCCGGACCCTCCCAGTGTCTGTCCACATGAGTTCACGTCCAGTCACTGAGCTATTTAAGAAGGGTTGCTTGCTAAGGAAAATCAATGTGTCCCATTTACCCAAGACCCAACACACAGGAAACTCTTTCCCAGACCATACATCCAAGTCTAGTCTCTCCCAGTGATGTCTCAAATACATGCTTCTGGGGAAAGAGACAAGAGAAAAAGGGAGGAAGGAGGAGACAGAATAGCTGCCTTGTTCACTGCAAGTCTGTCTGTTGCCATTGTGAGACAGAATATAAAGACCATGGCCTGCTGGTGCTCCAGCTATTATATCAGCCTTATTGTAGACCACCACAGTCTTATGTATGCTTAGTTTCCAATCTTTAATCTTGGGGATACAGAGAGCATAAAAGAACTATGATGTTAGGTATTGATGACTGACTGGCAACTTACTGATATCTCAGGGTCGAAGCCAGTGCGGAAGGAGGGAGAAGGCTACCTAACATCACCATGCGGTGGAAGAGACTGGTAAGAAAAGGCACATAACCTTGGATGAGTTACATAACTCTACTACACATAAATTGCTGGACCTGTAAAAGTGAGTGGTACACAGTAAGTGCTCAATAAATGGTAGTTTTACCAGCATTTCATGTAGTATCAGGCTTATAACTGACAAAATGTATAGAATATATATTGATGGACTATAGTCACAGATTATGCCCCTGCTGCTGTAGCAGAGGCATGAATTTCAGATGATTTTACAGTCTGAAGAAATCAACAGAAAAACAGATAATAGTCACTGTTCAGATTCCATATTCTCCAAGCAACCTTCTGATAAATTTGGAGTGTCTCAGGGCAACCATGCTTAATTAAGCATTATAAGAAAAGACTACCCCTCTTTAAGAATAAAAGATCATTCTCTTTCTTGGGTTGGTTTATGTCAGTTCTACAGAATCTGTCAAGTGTTCATGGATCAGAGTGTGTGTTCAACTAATATTTGTTGAATAAATGGATGAATGAATGAATAAAGATATAAATGAATGAATTTGAGTTTCAATATCTTGAAAGATGAAGCTATGATCTACTGCTGATTCCATTTATTGTGGTTTTCTTTAAGTCATAGATAAAGAGTGGTTGGCTCCACTAAGTAAATATTTTGCATATAAGAAGTGGCATAAAGGAATCAATTATCAATATCATCTAGTTATAGAGTTGAAAGGAATATTAGAGTAATTCTGCATGATGTTATTCCTTATTAAATTTAAAATCTAAAGTCACTTTCCAGTTGTTTTCAACATCATTCTTCTCCCCACATTCTATTTCCAAGCTCTTAAACCAAGCTTCAATCATACCTTCAGCAAAGAGCCCCAATAATAGAGACATATATTTTGGAATAACTTTGTATACAGTTGTAACCTTAATGAGATTCAGAATCTATAGGAATATTGAGGTACTTAATTTTAAGACAACTTATCCCAGAAAAACATTGCTGCCTTTAAGCCACCTTACTTTTCCTGAAAATGTTTTATAATACAGAACCCCATATCCAGGTGCACCAACACTCTTGTTGTTATTCACCAAATATCAGTGACTGGACTAATATTTCTTGATGGAAGTGGCAGAGACACAATTACTGGCTATTTAGGGAGCATAACAAAATCACTGCAGATGGTGACTGCAGCCATGAAATTAAAAGACACTTACTCCTTGGAAGGAAAGTTATGACCAACCTAGACAGCATATTCAAAAATAGAGGCATTACTTTGCCAACAAATGTCTGTCTAGTCAAAGCTATGGTTTTTCCAGTGGTCATGTATGGATGTGAGAATTGGACTATAAAGAAAGCTGAGTGCCGAAGAATTGATGCTTTTGAACTGTGGTGTTGGAGAAGACTCTTGAGAGTCCCTTGGACTGGAAGGAGATCCAACCAGTCCATCCTAAAGGAGATCAGTCCTGGGTGTTCATTGGAAGGACTGATGTTGAAGCTGAAATTCAAGTACTTCGGCCACCTGATGCAAAGAGCTGACTCATTGGAAAAGACCCTGATGCTGGGAAAGATTGAGGGCAGGAGGAGAAGGGGACGACAGAGGATGAGATGGTTGGATGGCATCATCGACTTGAAGGACATGGGTTTGGGTGGATTCTGGGAGTTGGTGATGGACAGGGAGGCCTGGCGTGCTGTGGTTCATGGGGTTGCAAAGAGTTGGATATGACTGAGCAACTGAACTGAATAAATAAATAAATAATCTAGAGCCTCTTGATGAAGCTGGCTTAAAACTCAACATTCAAAAAACTAAGATTATGGCATCTGGTCCCATCACTTCATGGCAAATAGAAGGGGGAAAAGTGGAAGTTGTGACAGATTTTCTTTTCTTGGGATCAAAATCACTGTGGACAGTGACTGCAGCCATGAAATTAAAAGATGCTCCTTGGAAGGAAAGCTATGACAAACCTAGACAGTGTATTGAAAAGCAAAGAAAGCACTTTGCTGACAAAGGTCCGTATAATCAAAGCTATAGTTTTTCCAGTGGCAACCCACTCCAGTACTCTTGCCTGGAAAATCCCATGGACGGAGGAGCCTGGTAGGCTGCAGTCCATGGGGTTGCGAAGAGTCGGACACAACTGAGTGACCTCACTTTCACTTTTCACTTTCATGCATTGGAGAAGGAAATGGCAACTCACTTCAGTGTTCTTGCCTGGAGAATCCCAGGGACGGGGGAGCCTGGTGGGCTGCCGTCTATGGGGTCGCACAGAGTTGGACACGACTGAAGCGACTTAGCAGAAGCAGCAGCAGCAGCAGTTTTTCCAGTAGTCATGTATTGATGTGAGAGTTCAAACATAAAGAAGGCTGAACACTGAAGAATTGATGTTTTTGAACTGTGGTGCTGGAGAAACAAGACTCTTGAGAGTCCCTTGGACTGCAAGGAGATCCAACCAGTCAATCCTAAAGGAAATCAGTCCTGAATATTCATTGGCAGGACTGATGCTGAAGCTGCAGCTCCAATATTTTGGCCACCTGGTGCAAAGAGTCGACACATTAGAAAAGGCCCTGATGCTGGGAAGGACTAAAGGCAAAGGAGAAGAGGGCAGCAGAAAATGAAATGGTAAGATAGAATTACCGACTCAATGGACATGAGTTTGAGCAAACTCCAGGAGATAGCGAAGCACAGGGAAGCCTGGTGTGCTGCAGTCCATAGGATCACAGAGTTGGACACAAATTAATAACTGAACAACAACAAGAAACTAACACAATACTGCAAAGCAGCTATACCTCAATAAAAATTATTAAAAAATAAAAGTGTTTGGAAGAAATCTGATTTACAGTTTAGTGGGAAATCTTTGACTACAAAGGACTGAGATATAAAAATGATACTAATCATCATCACTGTTTACCAAATATATGCTAAGTGCCAGATAGTATGCTAAGACACATATAATCTCATTTAATTTTTCCCACAGTTCCACAATACCCTCTTTTACAAATGAGGGGACTGAGGCTTAGAGAGATTTAGTTAACTGCCCCAAATCTTATAGCAGTTAAGTGCTGATGCAAGAAATGCAACATGAATTTATCCACTTCAAAAAACCCATGAGTTTCTCTATCACAGATGCCTGTGTGTGAGTCATTGCTTGGCTACTCCCTGGCTTTTACCTGAAACAAGTAACACAAACTCTTATCTATGAAATGATCAAGATTTTAATGTTTCATCAGATTTTTGGGAGGATTAAGTTACCTAATGTATTTAAAGTACTTAAAATATGACTCGTAACAAGTAATATCTATGACTCATGTGAATGCCACTAGCTTCCTGTGAGGGCAAGGATAACCACTCAGACCTGATGAGCATAATTTCTTTCTCATGGGTAAAATGAAGTTCTGTTTTCAGATCTTACAAGTCCTTTCAGTTCCAACCTACTTTGATCGTTTTTATCTGATAAAGCAACTGTAAGTAGCCAGGAATAGTTCTACAAGCAGTTGAAAAGAGGGATGCATAAGAACTAGGAAAAGCATGCCTACCAGATGACTCTTGAGTCTGGAGAGCAGGTCAGAAAGGAGACCTTTATCATCATTTATATTTAAGTTCATCTTCATGCTAGTTCTTATTTCCTTTATAGAATTATAAACCACAAAGACCTTTTTGTTTAACTCTATCTCCTTGCTCTTGATCTTATAGGAAAAAAAAAAGTGTTAATAGTTCTGCATTCATTGTAGCCAACTCTACAAGTCGACTGATCCATTCTATCTGAATGTCAATTCTGGGTAGGCGGAGTTAAAAGGTTTCTTTGGTTTGTTTTGTAGCATGTAGTTTATATTTTTTCCAGCCATGAAGACTACATTTGGAATTGCTGGAGCTCTGTCACCATGACAATTTAATGTAAAAAAAAAAATCCACGGGAAGAAGAAAGAATCCATTAATGTGGTGAGAGTTGACCCACCAGCTTTACAGTTTAAAACATATTATTACAGCAATTATGCTGACATATTTTGACAATTCAGAACAACTATTTACTCCATAGCCTTCACATTTTTATCAACAAGGCTTTTGTAAAACTACTTTTAATCAGCCACATCAGAATTTATAAATTCCCATGGAGTCCTGGAATAGTTTGTGGAGGAAGCCACAGAGAAAAGCTGAAAGATACATTTAGCTGAAGGTCACAGGTGAAAGTATACACTTTGATTCCTTGTTTTTTCATTTGAAAAAGAAGGAAAAATCCTTCCAAAGTAATTATAAGTGTTAACAAATTTATTTTTATTTAATAAGAATGTTGACTTGATTGCCAGAATGTGTGTTCTCTTGCCCAGGGTGACTGACAATTCACCTGAAGTTCTTTGTATTCTGCCCTTCAATGGGGATTTGCTTTAGAGATAAAGGTATCTTTTCCTGATTCTTATGGGAATTATGCTACCAAGAGCTCAGAGGTACAATCTGACAGTTTGGCTAGAAGCACTGTCATTCTCATGCCTTATACCTGGTTCTTTGCCAACCATGCCATCCAATCCTAAGCCTGGGGTCCCCACTCTGACCTGCCCCGCATTTGGATCCCAAACCATCCCTTGTCACTGAAAAATGACTGTGATTTCCCCAAATATGGAGAATTATGTGGATCACAGACTCTTGAACATGCTTTCAAGCTCCACTAATTTGTCTATTCAATGGATATATTTGAATGCCTATTTTATTAAGCATCTTCAAATATATTTATTGTTTTTGTTATATTTTTGTGTGTGCTATTCAGCTTCCCTACTATATTTTGTCTGTGCAATAAAATCTTTAAGATATTTGAAGGGAAATAGATAAGAGTAGGAAAAGTTCATCAAAAGCAGTTCTACTAAGATAGAAAGCCCAGAGATAAACCTATACACCTATGGGTCACTTATTTTTGACAAAGGAGGCAAGAATATACAATGGAGGAAAGACAGTCTCTTCAATAAGTGGTGCTGGGAGAAATGGACAGCTATGTGTAACAGAATGAAATTATAACATTTCATAACACCATACAAAAAGTTAAACTCAAAATGGATTAAAGACCAAAATGTAAGACTAGAAACTATAAAACTCTTAGAGGAAAACTTAGGCAGAACACCTTATAACATAAATCACAGCAAGATCCTCTACGACCCACCTCCCAGAGTAATGGAAATAAAACCAAAACTAAACAAGTGGGACCTGATTAAACTTAAAAAGCTTTTACACAGCAAAAGAAACTATAAACAAGGTGAAAAGACAATCCTCAGAATGGTAAACAATAGCAAATGAAACAACTGACAGAGGATTAATTTCCAAAATACACAAGCAGCTTGTACAGCACAATACCAGAAAAACAAACAATGCAATCAAAAAGTGGGCAAAAGACCCAAATAGACATTTCTGCAAAGAAGACATACAAAGGCTAACGAACACATGAAAAGATGCTCAACATTGCTCATTATTAGAGAAATGCAAATCAAAACTACGATGAGATATCTTCTCACCCTGTTCAGAACTGGCCACCATCAAAAAATCCACAAATAATAAATGCTGGAGAGGATGTGGAGAAGAGTGAACCCTCTTGCACTGTTGGTGGGAGTGTAAATTGATACAGCCACTATGGGAGACAGTGTGGAGATTCCTTAAAAAACTAGGAATAATACTACCATATGACTGTGCAATCCCACTATTAGGCATATACAATGAGGAAACCAAAATTGAAAAAGACACATGAACCCCAGTGTTCACTGCAGCACTATTTACAATAGCTAGGACATGGAAGCAATGTAGATGTCTATCGACATATGAATGGATAAAGAAGCTGTGGTACATATATACAATGGAATATTACTTAGCCATTAAAAATGCATTTGACTCAGTTCTAATGAGGTGGATAAACCTAGAGCCTATTTGACAGAGTGAGGTAAGTCAGAAAAAGAAAAACAGTTGGGCTTTCCTGGTGGCTCAACTGGTAAAGAATTGGTCTACAATGCAGGAGACCTGGGTTCGATCCCTGGGTTGGGAAGAGCCCCTGGAGAAGGAAACGGCTACCCACTCCAGTATTCTGGCCTGGAGAATTCCATGAACTGTATATTCTATGGGGTTGCAAAGAATTGGACATGACCGAGCAACTTTTGTTATTATCATAATGCAGGTATACAGAATCTAGGAAGATGGTACTGATAACCCATCTGCAGGGCAGCAATGGATATGCAGACATAGAGAACAGACTTCTGTCACAGAAGGGGGTGGGAGAGGAAGAAGAGGGATGGATGAATGGAGACAGTAGCATGGAAACATATACACTGTCAGATGTAAAATAGCCAGTGGGAATTTGCTGTATGACTTGGGGAACTCAAACCGGGGCTCCATAACAACCTAGCGGGGTGGGAAGGGGTGAGAGGTAGGAGGGAAGTTCAAGAGGGAAGGGATGTATATATACCTATGGCTGATTCATGTAGATGTATGGCAGAAACCAATACAATATTGTAAATCAATTATCCTTCAATTAAAAATAATTTTAAAAAAAAGCAGTTTCATGATTGAGCAATATTGTAAAGTAATTAGCTTACAATTAAAGCAAATAAATTTAAAAAAAAGAAATTGACAAGCATTGATGTTTATCTGTAGGTAAATAAAAAAAATAGGAAATAGCTGATACAGAGGTTTTGTAATAAGAAAAGGATGCTGCAAAGGCCAGGCCAGAGGGTGACTGTGCACTCATAAATTTTAGTGGCATCTCAGAGATTAAAAAGGGAAAATATCAACCAGAAACTCTGAAAACAAACTGCTTATGTTGTATCCACAGGTAATATAAAACATTTAGTCAGAATTACATACAGCAATTTTTTCTAAATAATAGCCATGCTTTTTCAAAATTTCATTCCAGCCTTCCTTGTTCCCCTGCCTCCGCTTTCTTTCTCATCTGACAAGCAGTATTTTTCACCTGTATTCTCTCTCTCTCTACTAGTATTTAAGCACATGAAAAGAGAAGTTTTGCCTTTTTTGCTGCTTATTCTTGCCTAGAATGATGGTTGGTACACAATAGTTCTCATTAAATACTTACCCAGTGAAATCAGTGAACTACAGCAAGGCTTGGTAAACACTTTCTGTAAAGGGTCAGATCAATAATTTAGGCTCTGCGGACCAAGAGGCAAAATTGAGGATGTTATTTAACAACTGTTAAAAATAAACTCCCGGTTCCCCCTCATATAAACCCAGGCAGTGGGCCAGAGTTGGCCTGTAGACCATGGTTTGTCAGCCCCTGAACTGGAGGATTAACAACTCAACAAAAATGAAAAATCTCCTTCAACTATCCTTAACTTCACATCATTTCTGGCAACTTTCAGGAACTCAGCCAATTACACCAGTGTGAAAGCAACATGATAGTTTCCAATTCTGTGTCTTTACAGAACTGGGGACATCACTTTTTCAGGCCTAAATGTTACAGTCTGGGGGTGGGAGAAGCGTCAGGTCACAGTTGTTTATTACTAATGTCCTATTCTCTTTTACCATCAGGCCAAGAGCTAGTGGCACACTCCAAGTTTAAGACCCAGCAATAAAATATACTCTCAATCCTTTGAGAAAAGCAGGCCATGAGAGATCACTCAAATTCTGTATTTAAAATGTCCATATCTAAAAAAGTGTCAGCCTAATTCTAGCATGGTGTCATGTTAAGTCTTATTCTGTTTCTCATATTTTCCACTTGTTAGAATGATTTTTAAATTTTACTCTTGTTCTGTATATGCATTTATCTCACTGCTTTTACCTACAGCTTAATATTCTATAGGACATATCTGGCACCGTTAATTTATTCTCTAGTTTTATAGTGAAGCCTTGAGTTGCACAAACACACTGTCATGAACATTCTCACACAGTCTCCTTGGGGATCTGGGAGAGGTTCAATCAGAATGCTCCTTACGACTAACGTCTTACCTGTGTAACCTAGCAGGGCTTTATGAGGCTTTCCCAGGACAGACCCTTCCCCCACATCCTCTCTGAAATACCCAGATAATAGCGTTTCATGCATATTTCCTTAATTTTTCAGATGCAAAAATCACTACCAAATGTTAGAAATTAACTACTTGAGGATCATGAACATGTAGGCCCCAGACCTACTAGTGCCCAAGGAGTGGTCATTATTAACCAATCAGAGAATTGTGCACAAGCTGATCACATACCTTCAATGCCCTTCCCTTAACCTTGCTTTTAAAAATGCTTTCATGACCTAAAGGGGTGTGATGGGGGAGAGGAGAGGGAGGAGATATATGTAAAATTATGGCTGATTTGAGTTCTGCTGTATGGCAGAAACCAACACAACATTGTAAAGCAATTTTCCTCCAATTAAAAAGTAAACTGAATAAAACTTAAAACGAGGAATCCAGGCTTAGCATAAATTAGCCGCAGTAGGAAAAAAATGTGCTTTGCTGAAATCCTTCAAGGAGTTTGGGGATTTTGTTTTTGAGCATGAGCCATCTATTCTTCTTGCTCAGGCCCGAAATAAACCCTCCTCTGCTCTAAACTTCAACGTTTTGGTTTATTTGGTTTCACTGTGTAGGGCACATGACCATGCATTAGGTAAACACCAGAAATGCTTAAGGGGTGACATTCCCCCCAAACTCAGCAATGCTTCTATCCATTTCTAATATCTGCCCCTTTCATGAGTACAAAGTGGTAATTTCCTGCTCTAATCTGCTTTTCTCTGATGGCTGATGGAAATGGAGCAATACTTTGTATTCTTGTTGAGCATTTGAGTTCCTCTGTCTGAGATCAGCTTATTTATAAGCTTTGTCCATTTTTCTGATGCTTTCCTTGCTCTTCTAGGTATTCCTTGGCTAGAAATCCTTTGGCAGTTTGAGGTACTGCTCACACAAATCCCATCTCCCAGCTTATCACTTGTCACTTCCCTGCTACCTCTCTCTTTGATGACCTTCCTCAAACTTAAATCTGATGTAGTAAAATTCTGTGCTTTTTTGTGTTTTAAAAGAAAACCTCCCTAATAGAAAGTCGCAAATATCCTCCTATCCTTCCTTCCAATACAGCTTTATCATTTTCCTCTGTCATATTTAGGTCTTTAATCCACCGAAGATTATTTCTATGTGATGTGAAACCCCATCCTGCCCCCCCTATTTTGGAAAGCCTCTACTGTCCTTTGCCAAATTTATATAATGAGAGTGTTTGGGAGGGAATGGAGGAGAAGGAAGGGGACCTAATAAATCACCTAAAATATACAAGAAAGAATAAAGGTCTACAATTGGCAGAAGCAATGCTATAAAGAAAAACTTAAGAATGAGAATTGATGTTACCAGATTTTAAAATCTTTTACAAAGTCATAGTTAAAAAAAAAAAAAGTGGTACTTACAAGTAGACTGAAGTAATACAATAGAGATCTGAGAAACACATCTGTATATCAATCTATCTACACACACACACACACTTTTGTTACAAAAACAAAACAAAACCTCTACTGGAATTTTGACTAGAATTTCAAAAGAAAGTATAGACTAATTAGGGAGTTAATTGATGTCTTCAAATGTTCAGTGGTTTCATCCATGAAACATGGTGAGGCTCTCCACTTACTAGCGTTAGTCGCTTAGTTGTGTCTGACTCTTTGCGACCCATGGACTGTAGCCTGCCAGACTCCTCTGTCCATGGGATTTTCCAGGCAAGAATACTGGAGTGGGTTGCCATTTCCTCCTCCAAGGAATCTTCCTCACTGAGGGATTGAAACTGAGTCTCCCACATTGCAGGCAGACTCTTTGCCGTCTGAGCCACCAGGGAAACTTCACTTATGAAGATCTCCCCTTATCCTCTTGGAAGCATTTTTAGAACCAAATAGTCCATGGATCAGAGTTCAGTTAAGAAAGCAGAAACTACTAGAGACATTTTGGGTAGGAAGGGATTTCATCTAGGGAATCAGAAGCCTACACAATATTTGGAAGGGTAGAAAGATGGCTCAGCAGTAAAGAATCTGCCTGGCAATGTAGAAGATGCAGGTTTGATCCCTGGGTTGGGAAGATTCCCTAGAGTAGGAAAATGGCAACCTACTCCAGTATTCTTGCCTGGAAAATCCCATGGACAGAAAATCCCATGGACAGAGGAGCCTGGCAAGCTACAGTCCAGGGGTTACAAAGAGTTGGACATGACTGACTGAGTGAATGAATAACAACAACAGGAAAAGTCAAGATCAAGCAAAAAAGTTCAGCTGGTGTTCAGGAAATCCAGGAGGGCAGAAATGTTAGGAATTGCAAGAATCTCAGGAATAGCAGGAAGCCAACTACAGCATACAGAATCTGCCACAACCTGAAGCCTGCCAACTGACTCCCTTCTATCCACAGCTATTACCAATGAAATAGGGTTTTTCCTATTATTTCTCCTCCTAGCTTGTCCTTGGCAAAATCTAACTCAACCCCTTTCTACTGCCCCCAACTCACCAAGAGATAGAAATGATATCAAGTTGACCAATAACAATTCAGCACAAAAGAAAAATAGCAAGAGCCCAATAATGGCAAGCCACTCCAGTGTTCTTGCCTGGAGAATCCCAGGGATGGCAGAGCCTGGTGGGCTGCCGTCTATGGGGTCTCACAGAGTCGGACATGACTGAAGCACCTTAGCAGCAGCAGCAGCAGCAATACATGTTAAGTGATTTTCAATAAGTTTTTAACATGGTAACAAAATTATTTTAAGTATGATTCAAAGGAAGTTCATTTTAGCTGATTCCATAATATGGCATATCATTTCACTTGGAATGATTAGAAAGATTTTAGAAAGATTTTAACATTTGCAGAAGCTCACTTTTCAAATAGGGTAATCATTTCATAAAGAATATATCTCTGGAAAGAGCATCTCTGCAATGTGATATAGAGTAACCCTCACTACCCAGGCCTGGGTATGGGCTTCCCAGGTGGCACAGTGGTAAAGAATCTGCCTGCCAATGTAGGAGACACAAAAGATTTGGGTTTGATCCCTGGGTTGGGAAATGGCAACCCACTCTAGTATTCTTGCTTGGAGAATCCCATGGACAGAGGAGCCTGGTAGGCTATAGTCCAGGGATAGCAAAAAGTCTGAGCATACACACAGGCTGGGTTCTACTTTTATTGACCTGTGTCTAGTTAGAATTCCACAACTGGAGAGGAAAGAAGAATGTGATGACTGCTCAGGCAGCGGCAATAAAAATGATTCAGTTAAGGAGAATAGAGTGAATGGATTTATTTTACATAACAAATATGTGACAGTCACTAATAGTCCTGAAATGCAAGTAGGATTGTTAACTAGAACTGTGATCTCTAAATTTGTCCTTGTCAGTAAAGATGCTTGAATCACGCACAAATATAGAAATTAAAAACCTGAAATAGAATTTTAAGAAGACGTTCTAACATTTCCTTCCAGCATTCCAGTGAATCATCTTCTGTAGCCCTTGGAGAGCATTGACTTCTGTGCTCTCCTGTGTGTCCTCCGCATTCTCCATCAAGCTGCCCAAAGCCAGAAATTGCATAAATGCTGCCCATTACAGATAGCATGATGCCTTCATGGAAGCCTTGAATCAATATTTATATCAATGGTACAACTGATCAAAATCTATGGTCAAGTTCACTCAAATGACATCACTGCTGCCCCAGGAGAGGGCAGAAGTATAAGGAAATCCCTACCCAGAGATCTAGAAAGTAGGAGCGGGAGGTGGTTGGAGCAAAGTGAGGTGCTGTTTCTAGAAGGAACGCTGAAGTCAACCAGTGACCACTATGAATAGAGTGAGAAACAAAGCCCAAAAAACATCAAGCTAAAACCAGACACCAAAAGTAGCCGCCAAAGGCACACAAAAGAAAAATCTGTGAGCTGGAGTTGGGGGTATCGGGGTGTGGTATATGATAGGGATGAGAAAAAAGAGCAAGCAAAGTACTCTAATCCAAAAGTCAAAAAGTCCATAGCTAGAACGGGGGAGAGCTTCAGACAGTGTCAAATCAAATTTTAGGAGTTAGGAAGAGTCAGAACTGCCAGGGTTCAAAGTTTTATAAGGCAATTGTCAGGAAAATATGCCTATGAGTAAGAAGACTCTTTTAAGACAGGCAATTATTCTCAATCTATGATTTCTGATCTTGAAGATTTCTCATCGTTTCCAACCTAGGGAGGCATGAAGGCTCTGATAGACTTTTTGAAATGTTAGAGCTCAAAATACAAGTGAAGTGCATAGCCTGGCAGAGAACACACATTCATGGAAGGTGCATTTAACACTGATTTACTCTAGAATGAATGCACTCCACAGAGGGACACCTTCCGTAGAGAATACCTTGAGAATGGGACACACTGGAGTCATGAATTTGGAGGTGTGCTGCTATCTGGGGACCAAGTGCTATTCTGGGCCCCCTGGGGGAACAACCACCAACATAGAAAAAGTCCTGCCTTCACATGACTTATATTCCAGTGGGGCTGTGAGCAGAGAGGGTAGGAATCTTCAGAGAGAGAAAACCAGGCGTGACTTTCTTGACATAGGAAAAAAGCCATTTTTTGGTCCAAGCCATTTTGAGATCTACTCCTGGCCACAATGCTTGTCCTTGAACAGGTCTCAATAATAAATGATCTTCAGGGAACCAAAGAAGGCAGAGACAAATGACTTACCAGGCAGGAGAAGTAACAATAGCAAAAATAACTTAGCAGTTGTAAAGACTCTCAATTCTGTTTCATTGGTAAAGATTAGCCTGAAGCCTCAACCACCAGATCAGCTGGAGCCTAAGGGATGATGATGTTGACCTTTTCTGAACCTGTTGACTTCAATCAACTAAAGCTTGGGCTCTGTAAGCATGAACCCTCAGCTTAAAACTTCCCCCAATTTTGCTGCTGAAGGAGACGCTGTTTTGGGAAAGATCCCTAATGTTCTCCTCTCTTGTCACAAGTAGTAAATCCTCCTTTCTGCCAATCATTGGCTTGGTGGTGTTTTTTGGCTAGACAGTTAACAAGAGGCAAACCCAGTTTTCAGGTAACAGGACAATACCAAGCAAGCAAACAAAGAGGTAAGAAATTTCAGACAGTGACTGCCCAGTGAGGAAAACAAAGCAGGAGATGGGATAGAGTGAGCCAAGGGAGGAGAAGGTGGACTCTGACAGAGTTGCCAGGGAAGAGACTTGCCTGAAGGAAGTGAGGATCTCTGAAGGAAAAGGCTTCCAGGCATGGGGAATACCAGGTGTCAAGTTCCTGAGAAAGAAACATCCTCAGTGGGTTTGAGGACATGGCGGGAAGGTCAATGTGGTTAGAGAGGACTGAACAAGAAGAGGAATGTAGGAGGCTGTGATTTGAGAGATGGGAAGAGCTAGACCTGAAGGGCCTTGAAGGTTATGATAGGAGTTTGAATATTAGTGTAAGCATGGTGGAAAGGGGCAAGTTTTCTGATTAGTTTAAGCATGGTGGGAGGGAGCAAGTTTTCTGATCTACACTTTTCAAAGATCTCTCCAGATGTTGTGTGAGAATTACTGAGCACAGGTGCTGAGATGAGAAGTAGTGGCACAAGAGCTGGCTATAAAATTTTTAGGAATTTTGTGAATCACTTGTTAAACATAATCATTAATCAAAAATCAAATTATATACATATATATGTGTATGTATATATCTCACAATTAGATTTTGTTAAAGTAACAATCATAAATAACAAAAACTCATCCCTCTCTGATTGTTTTACGAGATTTCACCATTATCTCTGCTCCAGAGGGTACTTACATTTTTTCTCTATATATGATGGATATGCTACATAATAGTGCACTGTAAGGTCATGTTGGAAGCTTGACATTTACTCTGGCGGGAGTACTTAGACCTTAAAAACTCTGACAGTGGTTATTACATAAAGTCAGGACTTGTCTTTATTTTCCCAACTTTCAGCACAGTGCTTAGTATATAGTAGTCAGTGTCCGAGGCAGTCATACTCCTGGAAGAGAGTTTTATCCTATATATTTGGTGATCTGCATATATCTGGGGACTTATAACAAAAGCCATAGTCATTTCAACTGGATCAAGCATTTATGTCAATTTACTTGAAAGCAATAGCTGCAAAAACTGTCATTTTGAAACAGGGCTCTCTACTTAGTTCTAAATGGTTATGCTTATTGCCACCCAAGACTGCCTCTGGGGGGCTTACACACACTATCAATGATACTTCATTTTTAAAGCAAATTGGGCCAGGATTTGATTATGAATTAGCATTCTCATGGTAATAACTCACTTGGTGTGAATGGTAACAAGAGATTTATTTATTAATGTAAAAAGCAAGTTTAATTTTAAATGTCAACTAGCTGCTTTCTCTGACCATCCTTCCATAGTAGATGTCCCTTCCAGCTGAAATTCTATTACATCACTCAATTTTCTTTAAAGCACTTACCACGTTTTATGTTAGCTTCATTATTTCATGTCTTACTTATTAATTGCCTTCCTCCTCCATTTGACTGTAAACTATATGAAGACAGAGACCTTGTACTGGGCACTGCTGTAGTCAGATGCTAAAGAATATGCCCACAATAGAGAGACCCGGGTTCAATCCCTGGGGTGGCAAGATCCCCTGGAGAAGGGAATGGCAACCCACTCCAGTATTCTTGCTGGGAGAATTCCATGGACAGAGAAGCCTGGCAAGCTATAGCCCATGGGGTTGCAAAGAGTCAGACACGACTGAGCAAGTAACACTTTTTGTAGGTATAGCACCTATTACAGTGATGGGCACGTGGTTGGAGCTCAGTAAATATTTATTGAATGAAAGGATTATTTAACAGAGGAGCATTGAAAGGGATAGGTGGCCTGAAAGGTATACAGGGTATTTAGCAATTTACCAAGTTAGCAATACCTCACGTTTTATCCAAAATATAGCTTCTTTACTAAGGTCTGCTCAGAGCTTTGTGAATGAAACACATCAACACCATCTATTTAATCTGCTTGTCTTATTATTTGTTGCAAAAAGCATAATCCACTCTACTCAGTTTTTAAAAACAAATTTCCTAGTTGACAGTAGGTAGCCTGTAGAATCTCCGCAAGAGCTGAAAAATCAGACTTGGAGGTTACCCAACTGGAAACAACACACAGAATACACCAGAGGACAGCTCCCTAAGATGCCGAGTTCCCTGTGGCCACACACACAACACAAAGGCACTCTGCACAGATGACACTGCACACTAGATGCCTTAGGCTCGAGTTGTTGCTGTCTCCCCAAAGCAGAATCCAGTTGTAACCACTGCTTCCAAAGCATGGATTCTAGATGGTGACTACTTCTTCACATCACTTTGTTCTCAAATGAATTCTTGGTCTCATTTGGGCTAACGTAATATCAGATTCTAGGGACCTGCAAATAACAGGTAAAGGAATCAGAAACTCCTTCCTTGGATAGCTAGATTCAGACTGTGGGAAATTACCTAAAATAGGCATGATGGTCTTTAAGCTGGGTTGACAAAAACACGATACATGTCCACTATGGTTCATTCTTTCTTCCACACTCACTCCTGCAAATTATAATTATGCTGCCACCATTAACACCCAAATAATGACATCAACATAACGCGATTCCCTATTCTACAAAGAAAAGCATGCTCATCCTCTCCTCAAAAGCAGAGAATACTAAGTCTTGTCAATTACTACATCCAGTTTAAAGTCAGGATCTAAAGGTCTTACACCTTTTCTGTTGGGGGCCAGAGTGAGGTACTCCGCCCGTGACAAAGGTCATGAGGAAGGAGGCTCGACATACGCAAAGGCGGGATCGAGCCTCAGGAGTCCCCCTGGAAATCCTCGAGCATCTGCCCCCATAACCAGAGCCTGCCTACTTTACTACTTTGTGCTCTTACCTACACCTCTGACTTTATGGGGGGCTGTCCCCCACCACCTCTTTCGGAGAAGGAGTTAACCTAGAGCTCCAGTCAATAAAAACTCTTGGGTGTGACAAGAGTGTTTTAACCTACAAACTCCTCTGAAGGTTCTCTAGCCTGCCTGACAGGCTCCTCCGGCCACATGTGATTGCTCACAGCCTCCCAACCGTGAGAGGCACAAGATGCTTTAAACCCTCTAAAAACAGGTTCTTTAGAGAAGTTAGAAAACTATAAGTATAAGTATAGTGGGCTAATTAGAAATTGTGTTGGTGAAGGGTTTTTCATTTGTTGAGCCAATGTTTGTTGCTAAGTCTCCACATCCCCTGCCCTTACACACATTAATGAATATATAGAAGAAATAAGTATTAACCTTTGATATTAATCACGTTAGACCTTAGGCTAAGTAAATTCTTTCCTTAACTAAAACCCACTACACCCTCACCCTGTAGGAATGTAACTTTATTTGGGTGGCGTCTGTTTTGAGACTAATCAGCCCTGGAGAAATAAGTGTCCTGACTGACTGACCGCTGTCACAAGGAGAGGGTCGTAAATTGTCAGCAGGCCCCCCTGGCCAGAAGATGATGTAACACCCCTAAGACCTCTGTATACCTTTGTATGAAGCACCTGACTTTGATAAAAGTCAGGACTGCTGACCCCGCATGACTTTTGCATAACATCTCAGTGTATAAAAGTAGACCATGGAAAATAAAGAATTGGGATCAGTTTCTCGAAATACTGGTCTCCCCATGTCGCTCTCTCTCTCACTCTGGTTGAGTCTCCATCTGGAGCGCGGAACCCACCATGCTTACTAATTATGCCTGGGCTTCTAAGATCCGACAGGGGAGGCCTCAGTGTCTCCTCTCCTTCGGGAGAACGGAAGGACGCCTGCGGCCTACGTAAGTGGTGCAAACTTCTTGTCTTGAAGTTTTATTGGTCTCCCGCGTAAACCAAGCTACTCAGCCTCTTTTCTCCACTGAATTTTCCTACTGAGCTATCCTTATTCTATTACTCTTTATATCTTTAATTAATATCTAATTGAAGCTATTGTATCCTGATCCTCGCCTATGCCGTCTCTCCTTCGAATACCCTGGATCAGCCGGGGCTGGTCCCCGGCACTTTTCCCTCTAATTCTGTCAAGTATATCTGGGTTCTGAATCCAATGAACTAAACCATAAATTAATACACTCTATATGAAAAGAACAGGAGGAAAAAAATAGAAATTTTTAAATGCATATGTATTTAAAAGACACAGTAAGAAAGGAAATACAGGTAAACAGCATAATCCTCAATTCTACATGGGTTCACAAGGCTGTGGCTGATAATTAGACTCCCAACCTCCACTATTCATTCTATGTTCTCTTTGTCAACACCTCAGGAAGTTGGGGTTCTTGCCTCAGTAGGCTACCTGCTATGCTTCCTAAACCAATGAACCCTGGATAGTCCTGCCTGTGTGAGCCTGCTGCACACTTTCAATAACTTTCACACAGAGCTAGAACTGTGGTGCTTGAGAAGACTCTTGAGAGTCCCTTGGACTGCAGGGAGATCCAACCAGTCCATCCTAAAGGAGACCAGTCCTGGGTGTTCATTGGAAGGACTGATGCTAAAGCTGAAACTCCAATACTTTGGCCACCTCATGCGAAGAGTTGACTCATTGGAAAAGACCCTGATGCTGTGAGGGATTGGGGGCAGGAGGAGAAGGGGACAACAGAGGATGAGATGGCTGGATGGCATCACCAACTCAATACACGTGAGTTTGAGTGAACTCCAGGAGTTGGTGATGGACAGGGAAGCCTGGCGTGCTGCGATTCATGGGGTTGCAAAGAGTTGGACACAACTGTGCGACTGAACTGAACTGAACTGATACTGCCCTAAAGGGCACCACAGGAAAGTCAAAACAATAGTCTTTGCCCCCATTGTGTATCAAGTATACTTTTTCCTTAGTAATCAAGAGCAATCATCAGCCAAGCTCCTTTTATTTATTTATTTTTTTGCCTGTGTATCCAATGGCATTTGCTAGCTTCCCCCAAACATCTGGGCAGCTGGCTCAGCTCCTATCCAGTGGAACCACTGTTGGATGCCCTAGTAGAGGCTTCCCCTACTTGGTCTCAACACCAGCACAGGCCCATGTCATAGGGCGAGGAAGCAGATAATTCGTTGGTCACTGCTGCTGCTGCTAAGTCGCTTCAGTCGTGTCTGACTCTGTGCCACCCCATAGACGGCAGCCCACCAGGCTCCCCCACCCCTGGGATTCTCCAGGCAAGAACACTGGAGTGGGTTGCCATTTCCTTCTCCAATGCATAAAAGTGAAAAGTGAAAGGGAAGTCGTTCAGTCATGTCCGACTCTTAGCAACCCCATGGACTGCAGCCTACCAGGCGCCTCTGTCCATGGATTTTCCAGGCAAGAATACTGGAGTGGGGTCCCATTGCCTTCTCCTCATTGGTCAGTAATCAGCAGTAAGAGTCAAATGTGCCATTTCCGTGTCCATCCTTGGTTCCCTGATACTTTGGCCAAGAGAGAAACTGATTGAATATTATATAGTGGAAGAGGCTTTTGTCAAGTTTGTTTTTCGCAAAGTCTTACCAACAGTTTATTGTAAATGGTCAACTGTCACTAATTATCAAAGTTAAATTCTTTCTCACATGAATTTGTAACATTTGTTATTGTACAGGAGACCATCCCCAAGAAAAAGAAATGCAAAAAAGCAAAATGGCTGTCTGACGAGGCCTTACAAATAGCTGCAAAAATTAGGGAAGTGAAAAGCAAAATAGAAAAGGAAGGATATACCCACTGAATGCAGAGTTTCAAAGAATAGCAAGGAGAGATAAGAAAGCCTTACTAGTGATCAATGCAAAGAAATAGAGGAAAACAATAGAATGGGAAAGACTAGAGATCTCTTCAAGAAAATTAGAGATACCAAGGGGACATTTCATGCAGAGACGGGCTTGATAAAGGGCAGAAATGGTAGGGACCTAACAGAAGCAGAAGATATTAAGAAGAGGTGGCAAGAATAGACAGAACTGTACAAAAAAGATCTTGAAGAGCCAGATAATCACGATGGTGTGATCACTCACCTAGAGCCAGACATCCTGGAATGTGAAGTCAAGTGGGCCTTAGGAAGCATCACTATGAACAAACCTAGTGGAGATGATGGAATTCCAGTTGAGCTATTGCAAATCCTAAAAGGTGACGCTGTGAAAGTGCTGCACTCTATATGCCAGCAAATTTGGAAAACTCAGCAATGGCCACAGGACTGGAAAAGGTCAGTTTTCATTCCAATCCCAAAGAAAGGCAATGCCAAAGAATGCTCAAACTACCGCACGATTGCACTCATCTCACACGCTAGCAAAGTAATGCTTAAAATTCTCCAAGACTTGCTTCAACAGTACTTGAACTGTGAACTTCCAGATGTTCAAGCTGGATTTAGAAAAGGCAGAGGAACCAGAGATCAAATTGCCAACATCCACTGGATCATCAAAAAAGCAAGAGAGTTCCAGAAACATATCTACTTCTGCTTTATTGACTATGCTAAAGCCTTTGATTGTGTGGACCACAACAAAGTGTGGACAATTCTGAAAGAGATGAGAATACCAGACCACCTGACCCACCTCTTGAGAAATCTGTATGCAAGTCAGGAAGCAACAGTTACAAGTGGACATGGAACAACAGACTGGTCCAAATAGGAAAAGGAATACGTCAAGTCTGTATCTTGTCACCCTGCTTATTTAACTTCTATGCAGAGTACATCATGAGAAATGCTGGGCTGGATGAAGCACAAGCTGGAATCAAGATTTCTGGGAGAAATATCAAGAACCTCAGCTATGCAGACAACACCACCCTTGTGCAGAAAGTGAAGAACTAAAGAGCCTCTTGATGAAAGTGGAAGAGGAGAGTGAAAAAATTGGCTTAAAGCTCAACATTCAGAAAACGAAGATCATGGCATCTGGTCCCATCACTTCATGGGAAATAGATGGGGAAGCAGTGGCTGACTTTATTTTTCTGGGCTCCAAAATCACTGCAGATGGTGACAGCAGCCATGAAATTAAAAGACACTTACTCCTTGGAAGGAAAGTTCTGACCAACCTAGACAGCGTATTAAAAAACAGACATTATTTTGCCAACAAAGGTCCATCTAGTCAAAGCTATGGTTTTTCCAGTAGTCATGTATGGATGTGAGAGTTGGACTGTGAAGAAAGCTGAGCACCGAAGAATTGATGCTTTTGAACTGTGGTGTTGGAGAAGAGTCTTGAGAGTCCCTTGAACTGCAGGGAGATCCAACCAGTCCATCCTAAAGGAGATCAGTCCTGGGTGCTCATTGGAAGGACTGATGTTGAAGCTGAAACTCCAATACTTTGGTCACCTAATGCGAAGAGCTGACTCATTAGAAAAGACCCTGATGCTAGGAAAGATTGAAGGCAGGAGGAGACGGGGATGACAGAGGATGAGATGGTTGGATGGCATCACCAACTTGATGGACATGGGTTTGGGTGGACTCCAGGAGTTGGTGGTGGACAGGGAGGCCTGGAGTGCTGCGGTTCATAGGGTCATAAAGAGTCTGACACAACTGAACGACTGAACTGAACATGAATTTGTGTTGCCTGTGGGATTTTCTAATAAACAGTTGTCTAGCATTCCAAGGCATCATATTTCAATTTCTAATTATGGAATCAATAAAGGATTACTCTGTGGAAATAAGAGTTCTATACTGTTTATATAGATATCTAAGTGAATAAGGGGAAATGGGATGCTAGATCTTTTATTTCTATCATGCTAGAATAAGGTTGTGTGTTAGTCAGCTTAGTCTAGATTGATCATAAACAGCTCCCATATCTCAAGTTATTTTTTTCTGATTACAATTCATGTTAGCTTTAGTGTAGCTATGACTGTTCACATTTTCAACCCAAAACCAAGTTGGAACAGCAGATCTGTGCATCTTGGCACATGAAGCTCAGGTGGCAGAGGAGAAACAGAAATGAGAAAGTGGCAGAACTTCTGGAAGGCTCTTACTATTTTACTCAAAAATCCCATGCATCTGTTTCACTTACATTGGCCAAAGCAAATCAGATGGCCTGATGTGGGGAAGGGAACGATTTTACATCCATGGGGTGGCAAAGTATATACCTTGCAAACAATTGGGGAAAACTTTAATATCACGTGCCTTAAAGCTAGTATTACTCCACTCAAGACAGAGCATTGCAATCTACACTGAAACTACTTTTCAAAGGTGTTTTAAGATTTTACTTTGATTAAATTAAAATAGATATAAAAGATATATAAAGTATTTTCTTAGGTTGTTTCATTTCTTGGTATTTTTCTTCCCTCAAATGTTGTAGTCAGTAAGGTTTTTTCATCATCTTTTTTAACTGATTTAATAATTTCAGTACAGAAGTGCTCCCCAGAGAATCAAAAAGATGTTGACTTGTAGTTCTATTTATACATCGTAAAGAACCCTAGGATTTAGGCAAGAGTTATTACATTCATGTTCTGAAAGGTTAAGTAAATTTCCTGAGCACACGGTCATATTAAGTGAAGTATGTTGAGTTCAAACCAAAGATTCAGATATTTAATATACTCATTGTTATTCCTCAGTTTAGTCACTCAGTGTGTGAGACTCTTTGTGACCCCATGGACTGCAGCACGCCAGGCCTCCCTGTCCATCGCCAATTCCTGGAGTTTACTCAAACTCATGTCCATTGAGTTGGTGATGCCATCCAACCATCTCATCCTCTGTTGTCCCCTTCTCCTCCTGCCTTCAGTCTTCTTCCCAGCATCAGGGTCTTTTCCAGTGAGTCAGTTCTTTGCATCAGGTGGCCAAAGTATTGGAGTTTTAGCATCAGCATCAGTCCTTCCAATGAACACCCAGGACAGATCTCCTTTAGGATGGACTGGTTGGATCTCCTTCCAGTCCAAGGGACTCTCAAGAGGCTTCTCCAACGCCACAGTTCAAAAGCATCAATCTTTGGTGCTTAGCTTTCTTTATAGTCCAACTCTCACATCCATACATGACTACTGGAAAAACTGTAGCTTTGACTAGATGGAACTTTGTTGTGAAAGTAATGTCTCTACTTTTTAATATGCTGTCTAGGTTGGTCATAACTTTCTTTCCAAGGAGCAAGCATCTTTTAATTTCATGGCTGCAGTCACCACCTGCGGTGATTTTGGAGCCCAAGAAAATAAAGTCTGTCACTGTGTTTCCACTATTTCCCCATCTATTTGCCATGAAGTGATGGGACAAGATGCCGTGATCTTAGTTTTATGAGTGTTGAGCTTTAAGCCAACTTTTTCACTCTCCTCTTTCATCAAGAGGCTCTTTAGTTTTTCACTTTCTGCCATACGGGTGGTGTCATCTGCATAGCTGAGGTTCTTGATATTTCTCCCAGAAATCTTGATTCCAGCTTGTGCTTCATCCAGCCCAGCATTTCTCATGATGTACTCTGCATATAAGTTAAATAAGGAGGGTGACAGTATACAGCCTTGACATACTCCTTTCCCTATTTGGAACCAGTCTGTTGTTCCATGTCCATTTGTAACTGTTGTTTCCTGACCTGTATACAGGTTTCTCAAGAGGCAGGTCATGTGGTCTGGTATGCCCATTTCTTTCAGAATTTTCCACACTTTGTTGTGGTCCACACAATCAAAGGCTTTAGCATAGTCAACAAAGCAGAAGTAGATATGTTTCTGGAACTCTCTTGCTTTTTTGATGATCCAGTGGATGTTGGCAATTTGATCTCTGGTTCCTCTGCCTTTTCTAAATCCAGCTTGAACATCTGGAAGTTCACAGTTCAAGTACTGTTGAAGCCAGTCTTGAAGAATTTTAAGCATTACTTTACTAGCGTGTGAGATGAGTACAACTGTGTGGTAGTTTGAGCATTCTTTGGCATTGCCTTTCTTTGGGATTGGAATGAAAACTGACCTTTTCCAGTCCTGTGGCCACTGCTGAATTTTCCAAATTTGCTGGCATATTGAGTGCAGTATTTTCACAGCGTCATCTTTTAGGATTTGCAATAGCTCAACTGGAATTCTGTCATCTCCACTAGCTTTGTTCGTAGTGATGCTTCCTAACGCCCACTTGACTTTGCATTCCAGGATGTCTGGCTCTAGGTGAGTGATCAAACCATCGTGATTACCTGGGTCGTGAAGATCTTTTTTGTATAGTTCTTCTGTGTATTCTTGCCACCTCTTAATATCTTCTGCTTCTGTTAGGTCCCTACGATTTCTGTCCTTTATTGAGCCCATCTTTGTGTGAAATGTTCCCTTGGTATCTCTAATTTTCTTGAGGAGATCTCTAGTCTTTCTGATTCTATTGTTTTCCTCTATTTCTTTGCATTGAGTGCTGAGGAATGCTTTCTTATCTCTCCTTGCTATTCTTTGAAACTCTGCATTCAAATGGGTATATCTTTCCTTTCCCTCCTTGCCTTTCCCCTCTCTTCTATTCACAGCTCTTTGTAAGAACTCCTCAGACAACCATTTTGCCATTTTGCATTTCTTTTTCTTGGAGGTGGTCTTGATCCCTGCCTCCTGTACAATGTCACAAACCTCTGTCCATGGTTCTTCAGGCACTCTGACTATCAGATCTAATCCCTTGAATCTGTCACTTCCATTATTATTCTTCCTATTTCATAATAATAGATCCTTGTTATTTTCCTCTTACTGTGTGCCTTAAGAAGTTCCATGGTCCTCTGTGCCTTTAATGATCTTAAGCTTTCTTTGAGTCTCTACTTAAAAAGAAGCCTATGCCCTTAATTGTATCACCATGGATCCCGCCCTGGTGGATTCTGCCTCAGGCTTGCCAACACATATTTGACTACAAGCTTGGAAGACAAAAACCTAATATGATGCTTGAACCAGCTGCTACTACAGATACCAGCAATATGTTGTATTGTTTTCATGAGAAATTTTGGTATTATTTTATTGATTCTCTTCTCTGAGTTGATCAAGGAGTACTCAAGATTCTATAACAGATCTATATTGATTGACTCTGTGTAAAAGAGATGATCAGCAGGAAAATGCTCAAAGAAGTCAAATTGTTCTCCAACTATTACCTTGGGTTATCTTCCTATAAAAGATACATGTTATAAGGGGATTTTTTTACTTTTAACTTTCAGCAGGTGGCTGGTAATTTACCTTAACTGTATTACAGAAAGCACACTGGGGAATTGTTTGCATGAAGGCATGGGCTAGAAGCTGCATCTGGAATCAATTTTTATATTTTAAAATACTCTAAAGGAATAGCTCTTGTAGATTTTACTAGTCAACATAATCCAAAGGAATTTTTTCCATGAGGAATAGCCAGGAATCTAAGTTTAACATATATATTGAATTTCTAAAATTATTTTAGCAGATAAACATCTGCAGTAGATACTCTGTCAATAGCATATGCAATCCCCAGGTTTGTTTCGAAAGGAATTTGAGGGGCATGGGAAACTTAAACTATTCTATTCTAAATGCCATCTGGAAAAATATATATATGGGAATGACCTGGAAAGGTAGAGGGGTAAGAAAGGAAAAAGGAAAAAGACTTGCCTTCCAATTACTAAAATATATCACAGAGTTACAGAAATTAAAAACCAATACTGAGCCAAAAATAGGGAGACAAATCAATGGATCAGAATGGAGTACCAAAATAGTGACATGGATATATGAGAATTTAGTATGTGATAAAGGTGCCATCTCAAATCTATGGAGAAAACATGGTTCACTTAATAAATGGTATTGTGATAACTGACAAGTGTTTCAGAGGAAAACATTTGTATTTCTATAGCCACTCCTGGGCCAAATAAGTTTCATATGGACCAGTGATTTACATATATAAAAACAGAATTAAATACAAAGAGTACCAATTATGAGTTGATATTTTTCTAATGTAATCTCTTTTGACTTTTCTGTATTTTCCATTAAGATACGTGTTTCATCAAGACAAAGACTATCTTTACTTCAGTCCCCACTGCATCACTAACACCTAGCATACTATCAGGCACACTCAGAAAATCGTCAAAATATTAATTATTGCCCATATATGACTATTAGATACCACTGTTTCTTCCAATGGGACTGCATATCTGTTTGTCTTGTTCAAGACACTGATGGCTAGGAAGAAATCTAAGAATGGACCCTCAACCCTGTGGATAAAAGATCAATGAAAAAGACAACGTAAGTGCTTAGGTAGATTGTTGGGGTGATTAATACTTAAGTAGGTTGTTTTTTTTTTAACCACTCAGCCAGTTACTCTACAATCATCAATAAGAATCAGCTTTGCTAAATAAAGTGTGGACATATTGTGACTTTTGCCTTTTCTATTCTCATAGATTAACGGAGGACTTACAAGGCAAACCAAAAGAATCATTCTAGATGCTGATCTATCTAATATCTGAGCATCAATCTGTTTTAACCACAAACATTGATCTTTGCAGGGTACTTCAGTCCAAAGTTCCCACCGTTCTCCCTAGCGAAGAAGATTCCTATCTATGTCCCAGAAGATTTGTGATGAGATTGTTCAACATAGCATGCTCATGTTGAGTTCATTAGAAGTTCATTACATACGGTAGAGCAGAATATATCACTGTCATCATCATTGACTAAACTTCTGAAGATGCATGATAGAGACAAGCAGAGAAAGCAGAAGTTCCTCTCACATCATGACAGCTGAAACACTCACCTGCTACTTCAACATCATTCACTGTAGTGGGTAAACTATGAGATTTGGACCAAGGTATACCAAGTTCCAAACTCTGATTTAAACATATATGAGAGCCACCCAGCAGTTTTTCTTTACCTGAAAGATTCTGTTGGAGGCTAGTTTCTCTGCTGACCTTGGACAACAGGAACCCTCAATATTGTTAGACCACCTCTGGTTTGGTCCCTGCTCACTCACACAGAGCCCTGCCGTTTCTCTTTAGCCAGGTTCCAGGGAGGAAGGCAGTGTTAAAAGAGGTGGACATAAAATGATCATTTTCTCAAGCCCATTTAGGAACAAACCAAATAATCTAAAGGAGGAGTCATGGAGGAAGACAAGTTAATATAATCATTCAGAGTGAAGGGGTAAACAAAACAGCTGGTAGAAAAGAGAAGAAAGAATGTAAACAAAATGGTTTCATGGTTCAAAGTCTAGATCCTTCCATTACATCTGAAATCAAGTGAGAGAAAGGGGCTTCCCAGGTGGCTCAGTGGTGAAGAATCCGCCTGCCAAGCAGGAGATGCAGGTTCAATCCCTGGGTCAGGAGGATCCCCTGGAGAAGGAAATGGTAACCCACTCCAGTATTCTTGCCTAGAGAATCCCATGGAGAGAGAAGACTGGCGGACTACAGTCCATGGAGTCACAAAGATACAAAACACAGCAACTAAACAACAACAACTTGGAGAACAAGTAAATTTGGTGAGAGAAAAAGTGGGTAGTGATATGACCACAGAGATTTGGAAAATGCAATTCATCTAGCTTCTGTGATGAGAGGAAGAGACACAAATCTCCAAAAAGGTCACTTATGAACTAGAAAAGAGATAAAAGGAGAGAAAGAGTAGGAGAAATAAAGGAAATTAGGTAGGATACCATTTCTTAACAATTTTATTTATTTTTTGGCTGTGCAAGGTCTTCACTGTTGCAAGGGCTTTTCTCTAGCTTCAGCAAGTGGGGGCTCCCCTCTAGTTGCAGTGCACAAGCTTCTTCTCATTGAGGTGGCTTCTCTTGCTGTGGAGCATGGGCTCTATGGTGCTTAGGCTTCAGTAGTTGTAGCACATGGGCTCAATAGTTGCAGCTCCTGTGCTCTAGAGCGCAGGCCCTGCAGTTGTGGTGCATGGGCTCAGTTGCTCCTCGGCACATGGGATCTTCCTGGACCAGGGATCAAACCCACATCCTCTTAGTTGGCTGGCAGATTCTTTACCACTGAGCCACCAGGAAAGCCCCAATAAGATGACATTTTGAAAAAAGATTCTAAGAAATAAATATTTTCTTTTATGAAAAATCTTAGGGAACACCCAGGGATAGGATGTTTTGCTTGCTTCATATGGTGCTTTGTACAGTTCCCCAGGCACAGAACTCCTTATAAAGGTCCTACCCCATTCTTCATACCTGACCCCTCCCTTGAGTATGAGCCCCTGAACTCAGACAACTCACCCTGAATTGCATGAAGGCCACATCACACCAGTTTCCAAGGTCTGTGAGTCCCTGAAGATGATGGTTGAGTGCTGGGTGGTTATCTACAGACTAAGGTCAGCCACTCCCTTCTTCACCTCGCTTACTCTATCAGTCAGGC
This sequence comes from Bos taurus, assembly GCF_002263795.3. NCBI lineage: Eukaryota > Metazoa > Chordata > Mammalia > Artiodactyla > Bovidae > Bos > Bos taurus. The sequence goes on from NC_037331.1 coordinate 47,625,017, forward strand.
AGTCAATGGCTCAATATGCACTGAGCTCCCTTGGTGCCCTGCCTTCATGAGGTGAGGGAGGGTCCATCCTCAAGAAGCCTGCCTTCCAGGCACCCAGCTGCCTTCCTGTCTGGAGGGAGAATACCTAGTGGGGGTCATGCCCCCAGCTCTTTAAATGCCTTCTCTCAAGAACCCTTCCCCTTCAAACTTGCTCTGAGAAGAGAATTTGCTGTATGGGGAGAGGTAGCATTTAGGGAGCAGCAGAGCTTTTATACACTCTAAAAATTTTCAGGTAGCTTCCTCTTCTTACCACTAAGGCAGTCTCATTCTCAGATCTTTCACCTGGTGCTTTGGTGAGAATCTACCCTTCAGCCAGTGGCATCATCTGACATGAATGCTGACATACGTGACATTCATCAAAACCGTATCTTTAATGGAAAGGAGCCTCTTGTCCTACCTTGCTGGTCCCCCAGTTCAACAGTATTGCACCTAAAAGCATAGGCTACTCATTCATTCACTATCACAATAATTCAATCAGTTGATTCAGAGAGTAGGACCCTGAAGGATGGAGGACGGGGACAGGATGTTTTATAAGAGGGAGATGGCAGAGAGCACACAGAAGGGGATAAGGCACTTTGGAGAAGAGGTTTAGTAACAGTCAGAGCATTTGGGTGTTAGGAGTAAGACGCCTGGAGGGAAAGGGAGAGAGAAGAAATAGTAAACCTTAGAACCAAAGTAAATTTTGCCTATGTCTGTATCTCTATGAGGCCCTGCTCAGTATGTAGTCTGCAAAAATCCAAAGTTAAGCCAGTGATGTTTGTACCACGGTTATATACAATGAATATTAGGGGAAGCTGGGTGAAGGATGTATAGAAATGCTGAATTATTTTCTTATGCCTCTTTTTTATAATAAATTATTTCAAAATTAAAGACTGAACAAAAAAGATGTTTCTTCAGTTCAGTCGCTCAGTCGTGTCTGACTCTTTGCGACCCCATGAATCGCAGCACGCCAGGCCTCCCTGTCCATCACCAACTCCCAGAGTTCACTCAAACTCACATCCATCAAGTCGGTGATGCCATCAAGCCATCTCCTCCTCTGTCGTCCCCTTCTCCTCCTGCCCCCAATCCCTCCCAGCATCAGAGTCTTTTCCAATGAGTCAACTCTTCGCAGGAGGTGGCCAAAGTTCTGGAGTTTCAGCTTTAGCATCGTTCCTTCCAAAGAACACCCAGGGCTGATCTCCTTCAGAATGGACTGGTTGGATCTCCTTGCAGTCCAAGGGACTCTCAAGAGTCTTCTCCAACACCACAGTTCAAAAGCATCAATTCTTCGGCACTCAGCCTTCTTCACAGTCCAACTCTCACATCCATACATGACTACTGGAAAAACCATAGCCTTGACTAGACGGACCTTTGTTGGCAAAGTAATGTCTCTGCTTTTCAATATGCTATCTAGGTTTGTCATAACTTTCCTTCCAAGGAGTAAGCGTCTTTTAATTTCATGGCTGCAATCACCATCTGCAGTGATTCTGGAGCCCCCCAAAATAAAAGATAAACACCTCCAAATCATGTTGGTGCAACATTATGAAAACTGTATAGATTTTAGAGTCGACAAACCTGGCTTTGAATTCAGGTTCAGCCGCTTGTTGCCTCTGTGACCAGTGAGCCACTTGAGCCTTCTGCCCCTCAGTTCCCTCATTCATCAAATAAGCCCCACTTTATAGTATTGTTTTGAGAACTGGGGATACTGTATATTAATTATGGAGCACAGGGGCCATCCCAGACTTTGGTTCTTAGAAAATGTTAAATTTTTGTTCTTAATATGCACCTTTTAATGGCCCCCTCAGCCCTGGGATTTCTTTGGAAGGAATGATGCTAAAGCTGAAACTCCAGTACTTTGGCCACCTCATGCGAAGAGTTGACTCATTAGAAAAGACCCTGATGCTGGGAGGGATTGAGGGCAGGAGGAGAAGGGGACGACAGAGGATGAGATGGCTGGATGGCATCACTGACTCAATGGACGTGAGTCTGGGTAAACTCCGGGAGTTGGTGATGGATAGGGAGGCCTGGCGTGCTGCTATTCATGGGGTCGCAAAGAGTCAGACACGACTGAGCGACTGAACTGAACTGAATGCTTGCTCAATAAAGTTCTTGTTTCTAAACATGACTTTGTAACACCTTTGCCACGGCCCCAGACTGCCCCAGCCTCATCTTCCTGAGGCATCCCTGGCCCAGCCACCCCAACTGACCACTCACACCTTGACACACTCTGTGTTCACTCCTGTACATACTCATACCATTCTCCCTGGATGCATTACTTATCCCCAGCTTCAAAACAGACAATTGATTAGCCAGTGTTCTGCATTTGAGTCCAGATTTGCCAAGGACTTGGTGACCCTCAACAAATCCTCGCTTATCTGTCTCCAAGATAAAGTCAAAGCCACCATGAAGTGGGATAGCAATAACAATACCTCAAACCATGGGAGGATCAATGAAGCCCATCAAAGTGCCCTGTAAAATTCAGCCTGAACCCAGAGGCACTCAAACTCAGTTGCCAAGAAGTAAGCTGAACAGTCTGTTTTTTTAAAATACCAATACCTGATGTCATTCTGACAGTTTTGTTTGTTTGTTGGTTCGTTTCAGTTGCCCAAGGAAGTCTAAAGTGAAGTGAAACCAGGGTGAACTACTGATCTTAATTTAAGCTTTAGTCGCTCAGTCGTGTCTGACTCTTTGTGACCCCATGGACTGTAGCTAGCCAGGCTCCTCTATCCTTGGGATTCTCCGGAGAAGAATTCTGGTATGGGTTGCCATTCCCTTCTACAGGAGATCTTCCCGACCCAGGGATCGAACCCAGGTCTTCTGCATTACAGGCAGTCTCTTTACCAACTGAACCACCAGGGGAGCCTTATCTTAACTTAGTGCTTCTCAAAGTATGGGGCCTGGGCCAGCACCATCAGCATCACTTGGGAAAGTGTTATATCCACAAATTTTCAGTAAAAACCTCAAAGTTCATGTTTTTACATGCTTTCATATCATTGCTAGAGGTGAGGAACCTGTGTCTTAAACAATTTCTAGTCTTCTTCTGAGAAAATCTTACACGTCCTGGCCCAACCCAAATGTTATCCCCTCTATAAGGCCTTTTTACCTTCTAATCAGAGTCTCTGGCTCAGCTCTTGGGCCTGATCTCACTGTAATACCACCTCTCTTATAATGTTTATCACAGTGCGATGTCTTATCAAAAGACATCACCGTCTTTCCTAAGATCTTGGGAGCTATTTAGGGGCAGAACACATATCTGAATCCTATTCCTTATGTCATAATATGCCATATGTTGGAGCTATATATGAAAAATGTTGAATTGGAGAGACTTCTTTAAATCTTATTGAGAGATTTGGTCTTCCCTCATAGCTCAGTTGGTAAAGAATCTGCCTGTGACCCAGGAGGCCTCAGTTCAATTCCTTGGTCAGGAAGATCTTCTGGGTAAGGGATAGGCTACCCACTCCAGTATTCTTGGGCTTCCCTTGTGGCTCAGCTGGTAAAGAATCTGCCTGCAATGTGGGAGACCTCGGTTTAATCCCTGGGTTGGGAAGATCCCCAGAGAAGGGAAAGGCTACCCATTCCAGTATTCTGGCCTGGAGAATTCCATGGACAGAGTCTATGGAGTCGCAAAGAGTCAGACACGACTAAATGACTTTCACTTTCACTTTCTTTAAATCCCATTGAGGAAAGAGTTACAATTGTGTGAAGACTAGCTGATACAAAGAACAATAAAGTACATAAAAGAAAAAAAAATAATATCTAAGATACCCTTCTTATTATAGTAGCTAGTGTATGTGTGCATGCTCACTTGCTCTTTTGTGTTTGACTTTTTGCAGGGCCATAGTGCCAGGCTCCTCTCTCCATGGAATTTTCTGGGCAAGAATACTGGAGCAGGTTGCCATTTCCTACTCCAGGGTATCTTCCTGACCCAGGGATTGAACCCATGTCTCCTGCATCGAAAGGAGGATTCGTCACCACTAGTGCTACCCGGGAAGCCCTAGTAGCTAGTATGTAGCACTTACTAGAGCCTAAGGCCTGATATGACTACTTTACTTACATGGAATAACTCATTTAAGCCTTATAACAACCTTATGCAGTGGCTAGTGTTATTATTAGTATTTTACTAACATGGCAGTTGAAGTACAAAGAAGGTAAGTAAACTGTCTGAGATCATACAATTTGTAATTGGCAGTCAAATTTGAGCTCAGGTTTTCTGGCTCACCCTCTGGGCTCCTAACTCCTCCATGCTACTACCATTTGTATGGCAATATGATGTTACAGATTCCTATTATTATCAACAGACATGTCTTCCATTCTCCCTACAGAAACGATAGATAATAGTCAACTATGAATCTTCCCTTATCCAATTCTCCCTGAAATGATGTTATTAATCACAGACATTTAGACAATATTTTCTATGTACTGGCCCTGTTCTAAGTGCATAGCAATATATTTATTTAATTCTCCATTAATCCAGTGAGGCAGATACTATTATGACCCACTTCCTATATAAGATAAGTAAGGCATGCAGAGGTTAAGGAACCAGGTCATATAAATAAGTGAATGGTGGACCAGTATATAAAATCAGGGTCTTCAGAGTCAGTCTCCTTATTACTTTGCTATGAAGGCTTTCTTTGTAGGGAGAGTTTGGGAGACATGGTCTTAGAACTAAATTTTGTTACTGTTTTTGTTATTACATCCCTCATAGGGTTGGTATGAGAAACAGTGCCAATCTCTAATTCCTAAAACCAAAAGGAAAAGAAAAAGGGGAACAAAGATTTTTAAAATCTTATTCCAACCATTTTTTACAACTAGAATTCACAACTAAGTTTGGAAAACAGAGCTATAGGATCTCTTGTGTCTGTTTGGATATATGTATATCTCAGTGTGTGTCTTTGATTTTTGGATAATATTGCTGATTGCTGAGATCAGTTTGTAACTTAGTTTGTAACTAAGCTCTAATTTACTTGGCCTTAAAAAAATTAAGCACTTACAAATCAAATAATTCTAAATACAAGAGAAATTAACCTAAATGAATTTCAGGTTCATGTGAACTGGGAAATATTCAGTACTAAATACCTGATATTAATGTTTATTTCATCTAATTAATTTAGACATGTCTAAGAGTAATTAACATTAAGCAGAATATTTTCATTGTACCTAGGTTTAATATAAGTTAAATATTATTATTATATCTGTTACATTTTGTCAGCAAGGAAATTACCTTGAGTGAAGAAACTTCTAAAAGAAAGTAAATGAGATATGAGCTTTTATCCATGATATTACTAGATGGGATCCTCTCACCTGGCCAATTAATAATAATACCTGTTCTAATGCTGGCCATAGATTTAAGGTTTGTCTTAGGGTCATTCAAACTTAATCAGAGTGACGAGCTAAGCCTAAATAAAAAATTAGCCTCTCATCTGTTAAAAGGGAAGCTCCCACAATTATGAGGAGGATCTACATAGTTAACACCAGGCTATGGTCATTTAAGTTTAAAAGCTCCTCTATGTTGGGAACAGTTAAATCATACTAAAAATTATCAACTTGGTAATTATGAGATAATTCTGGGTGCTTTATGAACTATGTCTATTATTATCCTTAGAGAGAGTGATTGGTATGGAAATCAGTGAATTTGTGGCACTAATTTGTGGCCTTCACATCTACAGGAATAGATATGAAGGTGTAGCCTGGGATTCCCATGAATTTAAGGTCATACATGTTAATGAATTAGAGGTAACCCCAAACAATCTACCATTGGTATGATCCCAATGGGTCAAAGATGTGTATTCTACTGGTAGGACCATTTAACAGCTTTTGTGAATGCTTGTGTGTGCCTTCAGTGGGGTTAGAGGATGTAATTGACCATATCAAAGCCTTAACAACTTTCGTAAGCTTTAAATGATAGTAACTGGGCTATTAGCCTATTGAATTCTGAGATCTCTATGATGAGAAAGGCAGTGCTACCTAGTCCAGGCCCTTGACACCTTACAGCATCTTAGGGAGATATCTGTGCTATAATTCAAAGTGAATTCTACATTTTCAAACCTGATAAATCCTTTAATGTAACACATTTGATGAACCATACAAAAAATCAGATTTCTGCTTTAAGTGACCCATTCCCTAGTCTTGATGATCTTTCAAAAAAAAAAAAAAAAAACTGGTTTGGTGTGGAAGGCTCATGGCTAAAATATTTACTTTTAATTCCACTAATGTTATTAACTATACCATTTGCATTTTGCTTGTCTCACAAGATTATTATTCTTTGTATTAACAAGTATATGACTGAGCCTCTGACAAAAATGATAACTAGACTTGAAGCAGTTGATCAAATGTATAGCTCAATATATGATCAATGATTGTAATAGTGTAACTCTAGGTATGAAAAGATGCAATGAGAGGGAATAGTTTCCTGGACCATAACTAGAAGACAGGTGTCCAGAGACTTTGACTATTAGGACCTAGTCCAGTAATAGCACATTGAGTGTCTTATCAACAAAAACCTTCTTCAGAACTGGGAATGAGCCTTCCCAGCAATGCAGGACAAAATGGTCATGAAATGCCCCCCACCCCAAGTATAGTTGGATTTATGACTACAAGGGGGCCAGGTCAACTACAAATTGGCACTTACCAAATGCATTGCTAATGACTGAACAACAAAGGCATTTGCCATCTGCCTCTATGGAAATTGAACACCATCCTGCTATAGCTGTGGCCCTTCAACAACCCCTGAGGGAGGTCAGGGTGGAGTGAGGCACTCTGTGCTCCAGGGAATCTGGTGGGACAGGTCTTTAGATAGTTGGATGTTTTTAGGAACAGATTTTATGATCTCCATCCTTGCATCTCCTCATATCTAGAGAAGCACTAAATTCCTTCATGGTGACATCAGATCCTCATGACTAACAAAAATCCTTTTATAAATTGAGTGCTTTATGGTACTGATGTCCCCCTTCACCAAAACCTTATATATTGACTTCCCCCCCCAGTTGTTTTGGAGCAGTCTCTCAGAGCTATCTGAGATGCTGCTTCCCAGGCTGCAGTCCTCCTTTTGCCCCAAATAAAACTTAGCTTGCAACTCTCAAGTTGTACACCTTTTTTTAGTCAACAGGTGTAAACAATGATTTGAACGACTGACATAAATCAGGGTATCCCAGTTCATGTGTGATCAACCACCTTCCAAGTCAAAAAGCCCACTGCAATCCACAGATATGGCACTCTGTCCCATGACTGATTAAGGTAAAGAAATCAAGGCCATCTGAGCATCAAACGTGTCAGTGTCAGATTGGGAAATTCTCTATGGAGCACTCACCTGCCCTCAGACTCCAAGCTCTAGAGGTACTGACCTGCCCAAATTTATTCATATGTAGTATGGCCATCAAACTTCAGCACCCCATCCTTTCTTAAATTCAACAACTTTGTGATGGATTTGCTGCTCTTATTAACCTACCTGTCTCTCAACAACCAATGGTTAGTTTTCACTAGCCAAAAATAAACAGTTCCCAACTTCTATTATTCCATCAGTTCCATAAGTAGCTTTTGGTAGAATAAAGCTCTTTTCAGGAAAGAGCTCTCTGCAAGAGGTACCCTTTGCCTTGTCACTAACCTTAAAGCAGGCACCTCCATTCTCTACTCATCTCCAGCCCCAGCACACCTTTCAAATCTTTTCGTCACACAATAGTTTTTCTAATCTGATGATTCATTCCATAAATAAAAGAAATAGAAATGAAGACTACATAATAAACAGATGACCAGATCTCTTCCCTAGATTCCCCTTCAGTAAGTTCATGAAAAAACTGAGTGAACAAGATAGCATCTAAAGAAAGACCATGAAGAGAACACAAGCCTGCACACAGTGGGGGATGGTGATGACTCTGACTATCTCAATGATTAACTAAGATTACTTCCTTGTTTCCCTTTAAAAGTTTTCATGGCCAAGCAGAATATTTAGAGACGGTTTTGGGCAGATAATGAGTCCACCATCTCCCCAGATTGCTAGTATTCTGACAAAAGCAACTTCTTTTTGTATCATTTGTGAGTTCGACTTTATAAGTGGCCAATAACAGGACCTGATCCAATAACAGTTCCAATTAAAACATCCAGCAACTCAGGTTGGTCCTTAATTTTTTCTAGGTTGAGAGACATTTCTCAGCTATTTGTCCCATTCCTGCCTTCTCCAGGCCCATTTATCTTAATTCCAAATCAGTAGACCTACCTGTAAAATATTCCGCCCGTGGGAACGTGGACTTCTAAATGGGAAGATGTGCTTTCCTTTCTCTAGTTCATTGAAAAGACTCCTGTGGAACAAGAGACAATAATGAATACCTTAGGAAACCTACCCCAGCTCTTCAGATCAGAATTTAGAATGAAGAATCTTAACCTAGGCAACAAATTATGATTGTCAGATATGCAGATGACACCACCCTTATGGCAGAAAGTGAAGAGGAACTAAAAAGCCTCTTGATGAAAGTGAAAGTGGAGAGTGAAAAAGTTGGCTTAAAGCTCAACATTCAGAAAATGAAGATCATGGCGTCCGGTCCCATCACTTCGTGGGAAATAGATGGGGAAACAGTGGAAACAGTGTCAGACTTTATTTTTCTGGGCTCCAACATCACTGCAGATGGTGACTGCAGCCATGAAATTAAAAGATGCTTATTCCTTGGAAGAAAAGTTATGACCAACTAGATAGCATATTCAAAAGCAGAAACATTACTTTGCCAACAAAGGTCTGTCTAGTCAAGGCTATGGTTTTTCCTGTGGTCATGTATGGATGTGAGAGTTGGACTGTGAAGAAGGCTGAGTGCCGAAGAATTGATGCTTTTGAACTGTGGTGTTGGAGAAGACTCTTGAGAGTCCCTTGGACTGCAAGGAGATCCAACCAGTCCATTCTGAAGGAGATCAGCCCTGGGGTTTCTTTGGAGAGAATGATGCTGAAGCTGAAACTCCAGTACTTTGGCCACCTCATGCGAAGAGTTGACTCATTGGAAAAGACTCTGATGTGATGCTGGGAGGGATTGGGGGCAAGAGGAGGAGGGGACGACAGAGGATGAGATGGCTGGATGACATCACCGACTTGATGGATGTGAGTTTGAGTGAACTCCAGGAGTTGGTGATGGACAGGGAGGCCTGGCGTGCTGCAATTCATGGGGTCACAAAGAGTCGGACACGACTGAGTGACTAAACTGAACTGAACTGAGGGAGGCTTTTAAAAATATAGCTGTTCTGAAGTTCTAGTTCAAGAAAGCAACATAAGACGCTCTTGAACTAACATCCTGACATGGATGCACAGAATCTACAGTTACACAGGGAATAATTCCTTCTGAAAGAAATCCAGAAACTAGCTGAGTAACTCATATACATCAGGCAAATGAGAAAACACCCGTACTTAAATGGCTAGGAGAGGCTGAGATGCAATCTTGTCATAAACCCAATGCTCAGAACAGTGACATACAATTGGAAAAGAACTCACAACTTCCAACTTCACCTTGAGGAGTAAAGGGTTTGGACCTATTCAACATCTAGCACCTCAAATTTTAAGGCTTGCACTCAAGAGACGGGCTCCAAAACACCTAACTCTGATATTCAGTGGGGATTGCATTCAAAAGACCCACAAGGCTATAGAAAACTGGGTTCCTGAGGATTTACAGTGTTATCCCCCCTCCTCTTCCTCTGTGAACTCAGCACAGAGGCAGCAGACTGAACTAGAAACCCATTTCCCTGAAAGAGATCTATATGCTTATTTTTAAAATCTGCAGTTTGAGGGTCAGGCTTCTAATTTAACACAAATCTGGGGGCTGACTACATCTCTCCTGAGATTGGAAAGCACCACCTTCATGCCACCCCTCAACAAGTCACCAGTATTTCCCTAAAAAATCTTGTGTAAGTATCTGGTGCCATGGCCTCTGCAGCTGTTACCCAGGGTACAATAGCCCTTGACTGCCTGGTTCTGGCAGCCAGCAGACCTTATGTTCACTATTACTAGGAACAGCTCTTATCTTGTTATTCCCTAGGGCTTTGCACACAGGGTGCAGAGATATGTCCATTTCCTAGTATTTCCCTAAGGAAGTTGATCTGTATACTTTAAAAGATGCTGCCTGTGGATTTGGCTTCCAAACAGCCAATATCTCATACGCTAGTAAAGTAATGCTCAAAATTCTCCAAGCTAGGCTTCAACAGTACATGAACTGTGAACTTCCAGATGTTCAAGCTGGATTTAGGAAAGGCAGAGGAACCAGATCAAATTGCCAACATCTGTTGGATTATTGAAAAAGCAAGAGAGTTCCAGAAAAACATCTATTTCTGCTTTATTGACTATGCCAAAGCCTTTGACTGTGTGGATCACAACAGAATGTAGAAAATTCTGAAAGATATGGGAATACCAGACCACCTCACCTGCCTCTTGAGAAATCTGTATGCAGGTCAGGAAACAACAGTTAGAAATGGACATGGACCAACAGACCGGTTCCAAATAGGAAAAGGAGTACATCAGGGCTGTCTATTGTCACCCTGCTTATTTAATTTATATGCAGAGTACATCATGAGAAATGCTGGGCTGGAGGATACACAAGCTAGAATCAAGATTGCTGGGAGAAATATCAATAACCTCAGATATGCAGATGTATGACAGAACCACCTGTATGACAGAAAGCGAAGAAAAACTAAAAAGCCTCTTGATGAAAATGAAAGAGGAGAGTGAAAAAGTTGGCTTAAAGTTCAACATTCAGAAAACCAAGATCATGGCATCTTATCCCATCACTTCATAGCAAATAGATGGGGAAACAGTGGAAACAGTGACAAACTTTATTTTCTTGGGCTCCAAAATCACTGCAGGTGGTGACTGCAGCCATGAAATTAAGACACTTGCTCCTTGGAAGAAAAGTTATGACAAACCTAGACAGCATATTAAAAAGCAGAGACATTACTTTGCCAACAAAGGTCCATCTAGTCAAAGCTACGGTTTTTCCAGTAGTCATGTATGGATGTGAGAGTTGGACTATAAAGAAAGCTGAGCGCTAAAGAAATGATGTTTTTGAATTGTGGTGTTAGAGAAGACTCTTGAGAGTCCCTTGGACTGCAAGGAGATCAAACCAGTCTATCCTAAAGGAAATCAGTCCTGAATATTCATTAGAAGGACTGATGCTGATGCTGAAACTCCAATACTTTGGCCACCTGATCCAAAGAACTAACTCATTGGAAAAGACCCTGATGCTGGGAAAGATTGAAGGCAGGAGGAGAAGGGGATGACATACAATGAGGTGGTTGGATGGCATCACTGACTCAGTGGACATGAGTTTGAGCAAACTCTGGGAGTTGGTAATGGACAGGGAGGCCTGGCATGCTGCAGTCCATGGGGTCACAAAGAGTTGGACATGACTGAGCAACTGAACTGACTGACTGAAACTCTTTCCCTTCAGGAAACTAATTGATGATCTTGGCACATCCTCAATTCCTGGGAACCACTAAAAACACAGAACTGCTTGAATAATCATGAAGTTTGAGATCTAAAGCCAGGGTGAATAAGGTTCATTTCCCATGAGAGAGGATTCCTTCAAGACTATGAGAGATGAATGTTTTATCTAAAGCACAGAGAACAACACAGAGAGTTAAGAAACATGAAGAAACAGAGGGATTGTGTTCTAAACAAAACAAAATTAAATTTCAGAAACAGACCTTAATGAAATGGAGATAAGTGACTTAGCTGATAAAGAGTTCAAAATAATGGTCGTAAAAGTGCTTGCCAAAGTCACGAGAATGATGGGTGAACAAAGTAATAATAAAAACAAAAAAAGAAAATATAAGAAACTACCAAGGGGGAGGAGCCTAGATGGCAGAGGAGTAGGACAGGGAGAACACTTTCCCCCCCACAAATTCATCAAAAGAACATTTAAAAGCCGAGTAAATTCCACAAAACAACTTTTGAATACTGGCAGAGGACATCAGGCACCCAGAAAAGCAACCCAAGTCTTCGAAAGGAGGTAGGAAAAAATATAAAAGACAAAAAAAGAGACAAAAGAGGGAGGGACGGAGTTCCATCCCATGAAGGGAGTCTTAAAAAGAGAGAAGTTTCCAAACACCAGGAAACCTTCTCACTGCCGAATCTGTGCCGAGCTTTGGAAGCACAGAGGGCAACATAACAGGGAGGAAAAATAAATAAACAATGAAAACCCATAGATTGCGAGCCCTACGGTAACTCCCCCAGCGGAGAAGCAGCGCAGACGCCTGCACACGCCATTAGCAAGCGGGGACTGGGCAGGGAGGCATGGTGCAGGCTGCATCGCTTAGAGTAAGGACCTGGCCTGAATACCCTGAGCATTATCTGAGCGAAATAATTTGGGCTAGCAAACCAGACTGTGGGATATCTACCACGCGAAAAGCCAGCCCTAACCTAAGACACCGCCAGGCCCGCGCACGGAACAAAGGACTGAACAGAGATAGCCAGCTGCAGACCTTCCCCCTCCGGTGACAGGCAGCCAGAGCCGGAAGGGGGCAATCACAGCCCCAGAGAGACATTATCTATAAAACTGTAAGCAGGCTTCTTTGCTAAGTAAAACTTCTTGGGGGTCTGGACGGTCAACATCTGCCTGAGAAGGTGCGCCGGTTGTACACCTAGATAACCGAGCGGCGAGAAGGCAATAAGTCCCAGCAATCGTGCTCGCCAAACACCTCATCACCTGAGCTGCTCGGACGTGGGAAGAGCACAAAACGAGGCCCAACCGAGTCTGCTCCTCTGAGGACTACCTGAGTGCCTGAACCTGAGCGGCTTGGACCTGGGAGGTGCAGGCAGCCCAGGGCCGGCCACGGATGGTTCCCGGCGGAGCAACCTAGAGCCTGAGCAGTGTGGGCAGGGAGGCTACAACATGCTGTGAGCGTGGGCAAACCCAGTGTGGCTGAGGCACTGCGAGCACACACCAGTGTTATTCGTTTGCAGCTTCCCTCCCTCCCTCCCCACAGCGCGGCTGAACAAGTGAGCCTAAAAAAAAAAAAAAAAAAGTGTCCTCCACCATCCCCTTTGTGTCAGGGCGGAAACCAGACACTGAAGAGACCAGCAAACAGAAGAAGCTATAACAGAGGGAACCGCCTTGGAAGCTACAGGCAATAGATTAAAACCCTGTGGTTAGTACCAACTACATAGAAAGGGGCCTATAGATCTTGAGAAATATAAGTCAGACCAAGGAACTAACCAAAAATGAACTGAACCCACAATACTCACAACAAAACCAGAGAAAGTCCTTGATATATTTTTACTATTTTTACGATCATTCTTTCTTTTTTTTTTAATTTAAAAAAAAATTTTTTTAAGTCCTCTATTATTCCTTTAATTTTCACTTTTATAACCTATTACTTTGCAAAAAAAAAGACCCTATTTTTTTTTACAACAAACTTCATATATATATATTTAAAAATTTTTTTGACCTTGTTTTTTTTTTTCTTTTTTCTTTAACATTGTATTTTTGAAATTCCAAACTCTACTTTAGATTTTTAATTTTAGCTTTTTGGTATTTGTTATCAATTTTGTACCTATAGTTTTTTTTATAATTTCTGTGACTTTTTTTTCTCTCTGTTTCTTTCTCTTCTTCTTTTATATAACATTGTATATCTGAAATTCCAAACTCTACTCTAGATTTTTAATTTATGTTTTTTGGTATTTGATATCAATTTTGTACCTGTATTTTCTTTATAATTTTTGCAACTTTGTTTTTTTTGTTTTTTGTTTTTTCCTCTCTCTCTTTCTTTTTCTTCTTTTTTTTAACATTGTATTTTTGAAATTCCAAACTCTACACTAGATTTTTAACTTTTGCTTTTTGGTATTAGTTATCAATTTTGTACCTATATTTTCTTTATAATTTTCACAACCTTGTTTGTTTTTGTTTGTTCGTTTTTTCTCTTTCTTTTCCTTCTTCTTTTCTTTAACATCATATTTTTGAAATTCCAAACTCTACCCTAGATTTTTAATTTTTGCTTTTATGTATTTGTTACCAATTTTGTACCTTTAAGAACCCAATCTTCAGTACCCATTTTTCACTAGGGAGCGAGATTACTGGCTTGACTGCTCTCTCCCCCTTTGGACTCTCCTTTTTCTCCACCAGGTCGCCTGTGTCTCCTCCCTAACCCCTCTCTACTCTACCCAACTCTGTGAATTTCTGTGTGTTCCAGACAGTGGAGAACATTTAGGGAACTGATTATTGGCTGGATCTGTCTCCCTCCATTTCATTCCCCCCTTTTATCCTCCTGGCCACCTCTGTCTCCTTCCTCCATCTTCTCTTCTCTGTATAACTCCGTGAACATCTCTGAGCGGTCCAGTTGTGGAGTGCACATAAGGAAGTGATTACTGGCTAGCCCACTCTCTCCTCTATTGATTCCACCTCATCTCATTGGGTCACCTCTAACTCCCTCCTCCCTCTTCTCTTCTCCATGTAACGCTGTGAACCTCTGTGGGTGACCCTCACGATAGAGAAACTTTTCATCTTTAATGTAGATGTTTTATCAATGGTGCTGTATAGAAGGAGAAGTTTTGAAACGACTGTAAAAATAAGACCGATAACTGGAAGCAGGAGGCTTAAGTCCAAATCCTGACTCCAGGGAACTCCTGACTCCAAGGAACATTAATTGACAGGAGCTCATCAAACGCCTCCATACCTACACTGAAACCAAGCACCACACAAGGGCCAACAAGTTCCAGGGCAAGACATACCAAGCAAATTCTCCAGCAACAAAGGAACACAGCCCTGAGCTCCAAGATACAGGCTGCCCAAAGTCACCCCAAAACCATAGACATCTCATAACTCATTACTGGACACTTCATTGCACTCCAGAGAGAAGAAATACAGCTCCACCCACCAGAACACCGACACAAGCTTCCCTAACCAGGAAACCTTGACAAGCCACCTGTACAAACCCACACACAGCGAGGAAATGCCACAATAAAGAGAACTCCACAAACTGCCAGAATACAGAAAGGACACCCCAAAATCAGCAATTTAAACAAGATTAAGACACAGAGGAATACCCAGGAGGTAAAGGAAAAGGATAAATGCCCACCAAACCAAACAAAAGAGGAAGAGATAAGGAGTCTACCTGATAAAGAATTCCAAATAATGATAGTGAAATTGATCCAAAATCTTGAAATCAAAATGGAATCACAGATAAATAGCCTGGAGACAAGGATTGAGAAGATGCAAGAAAGGTTTAACAAGGACCAGAAGAAATAAAAAAGAGTCAATATATAATGAATAATGCAATAAATGAAATTAAAAACACTCTGGAGGCAAAAAAAAGTAGAATAACAGAGGAAGAAGATAGGATTAGTGAATTAGAAGATAGAATGGCAGAAATAAATGAATCAGAGAGGAAAAAAGAAAAACAAATTAAAAGAAATGAGGACAATCTCAGAGACCTCCAGGACAATATTAAACGCTACAACATATGAATCATAGGGGTCCCAGAAGAAGACGACAAAAAGAAAGACCATGAGAAAATACTTGAGGAGATAATAGTTGAAAAATTCCCTAAAATGGGGAAGGAAATAATCACCCAAGTCCAAGAAACCCAGAGAGTCCCAAACAGGATAAACCCAAGGTGAAACACCCCAAGACACATATTAATCAAATTAACAAAGATCAAACACAAAGGACAAATATTAAAAGCAGCAAGGGAAAAACAACAAATAACACACAAGGGAATTCCCATAAGGATAACAGCTAATCTTTCAATAGAAACTCTCCAAGCCAGGAGGGAATGGCAAGACATACTTAAAAAGATGAAAGAAAATAACCTACAGCCCAGATTATTGTACCCAACAAGGATCTCATTCAAATATGAAGGAGAAATCAAAAGCTTTACAGACAAGCAAAAGCTGAGCGAGTTCAGCACCACCAAACCACCTCTCCAACAAATACTAAAGGATATTCTCTAGACAGGAAACGCAAAAATGGTGTATAAATTCGAACCCAAAACAGTAAAGTAAATGGCAACGGGATCATGCTTATCAGTAATTACCTTAAACGTAAATGGGTTGAATGACCCAACCAAAAGACAAAGACTGGCTGAATGGATACAAAAACAAGACCCCTACATATGTTGTCTACAAGAGACCCACCTCAAAACAGGGGACACATACAGACTGAAAGTGAAGGGCTGGAAAAAGATTTTCCATGCAAATAGAGACCAAAAGAAAACAGGAGTAGCAATACTCATATCAGATAAAATAGACTTTAAAACAAAGGCTGTGAAAAGAGACAAAGATGGTCACTACATAATGATCAAAGGATCAATCCAAGAAGAAGATATAACAATTATAAATATATATGCACCCAACACGGGAGCACCGCAATATGTAAGACAAATGCTAACAAGGATGAAAGAAGAAATTAACAATAACACAATAATAGTGGGAGACTTCAATACCCCACTCACACCTATGGATAGATCAACTAAACAGAAAATTAACAAGAAAACACAAACTTTAAATGATACAATAGACCAGTTAGACCTAATTGATATCTATAGGACATTTCACCCCAAAACAATGAATTTCACCTTTTTCTCAAGCGCACATGGAACCTTCTCCAGGATAGATCACATCCTGGGCCATAAATCTAGCCTTGGTAAATTCAAAAAAATAGAAATCATCCCAAGCATCTTTTCTGACCACAATGCAGTAAGATTAGATCTCAATTACAGGAGAAAAACTACTAAAAATTTCAACATATGGTGGCTGAACAACACACTGCTGAATAACCAACAAATCACAGAAGAAATCAAAGAAATCAAAATTTGCATAGAAACGAATGAAAATGAAAACACAACAACCCAAAACCTGTGGGACACTGTAAAAGCAGTCCTAAGGGGAAAGTTCATAGCAATACAGGCATACCTCAAGAAACAAGAAAAAAGTCAAATAAATAACCTAACTCTACACCTAAAGCAACTAGAAAAGGAAGAAATGAAGAGCCCCAGGGTTAGTAGAAGGAAAGAAATCTTAAAAATTAGGGCAGAAATAAATGCAAAAGAAACAAAAGAGACAATAGCAAAAATCAACAAAGCGAAAAGCTGGTTCTTTTAAAGGATAAATAAAATTGACAAACCATTAGCCAGACTCATCAAGAAACAAAGGGAGAAAAATCAAATCAATAAAATTAGAAATGAACATGAGGAGATCACAGCAGACAACACACAAATACAAAGGATCATAAGAGACTACTATCAGAAATTATATGCCAATAAAATGGACAACTTGGAAGAAATGGACAAATTCTTAGAAAAGTACAACTTTCCAAAACTGGACCAGGAAGAAATAGAAAATCTGAACAGACCCATCACAAGCACAGAAATTGAAACTATAATAAAAAAATCTTCCAGCAAACAAAAGCCCAGGTCCAGACGGCTTCACAGCTGAATTCTACCAAAAATTTAGAGAAGAGATAACACCTATCCTACTCAAACTCTTCCAAAAAATTGCAGAGGAAGGTAAACTTCCAAACTCATTCTATGAGGCCACCATCACCCTAATACCAAAACCTGACAAAGATGCCACAAAAAAAGAAAACTACAGGCCAATACCACTGATGAACATAGATGCAAAAATCCTTAACAAAATTCTAGCAATCAGAATCCAACAACACATTAATAAGATCATACACCATGACCAAGTGGGCTTTATCCCAGGGATGCAAAGATTCTTCAATATCCGCAAATCAATCAATGTAATACACCACATTAACAAATTGAAAAATAAAAGCCATATGATTATCTCCATAGATGCAGAGAAAGCCTTTGACAAAATTCAACATCCATTTATGATAAAAACTCTCCAGAAAGCAGGAAAAGAAGGAACATACCTCAACATAATAAAAGCTATATATGACAAACCCACAGCAAACATTATCCTCAATGGTGAAAAATTGAAAGCATTCCCGGTAAAGTCAGGAACAAGACAAGGGTGCCCACTTTCACCATTACTATTCAACATAGTTTTAGAAGTTTTGGCCACAGCAATCAGAGCAGAAAAAGAAATAAAAGGAATCCAAATTGGAAAAGAAGAAGTAAAACTCTATTTGCAGATGACATGATCCTCTACATAGAAAACCCTAAAGACTCCACCAGAAAATTACTAGAACTAATCAATGACTATAGTAAAGTTGCAGGATATAAAATCAACACACAGAAATCCCTTGCATTCCTATACACTAATAATGAGAAAACAGAAAGAAATTAAGGAAACAATTCCATTCACCATTGCAACGGAAAGAATAAAATACTTAGGAATATATCTACCTAAAGAAACTAAAGACCTATATATAGAAAACTATAAAACACTGGTGAAAGAAATCAAAGAGGACACTAATAGATGGAGAAATATACCATGTTCATGGATTGGAAGAATCAATATAGTGAAAATGAGTATACTACCCAAAGCAATTTATAGATTCAATGCAATCCCTATCAAGCTACCAACGGTATTCTTCACAGAGCTAGAACAAATAATTTCACAATTTGTATGGAAATACAAAAAACCTCGAATAGCCAAAGCGATCTTGAGAAAGAAGAATGGAACTGGAGGAATCAACCTACCTGACTTCAGGCTCTACTACAAAGCCACAGTTATCAAGACAGTATGGTACTGGCACAAAGACAGAAATATAGATCAATGGAACAAAATAGAAAGCCCAGAGATAAATCCATGCACATATGGACACCTTATCTTTGACAAAGGAGGCAAGAATATACAATGGATTAAAGACAATCTCTTTAACAAGTGGTGCTGGGAAATCTGGTCCACCACGTGTAAAAGAATGAAACTAGAACACTTTCTAACACCGTACACAAAAATAAACTCAAAATGGATTAAAGATCTAAACATAAGACCAGAAACTATAAAACTCCTAGAGGAGAACATAGGCAAAACAGTCTCTGACATACATCACAGCAGGATCCTCTATGACCCACCTCCCAGAATATTGGAAATAAAAGCAAAAATAAACAAATGGGACCTAATTAAACTTAAAAGCTTCTGCACATCAAAGGAAACTATTAGCAAGGTGAAAAGGCAGCCTTCAGAATGGGAGAAAATAATAGCAAATGAAGCAACTGACAAACAACTAATCTCAAAAATATACAAGCAACTCCTACAGCTCAACTCCAGAAAAATAAATGACCCAATCAAAAAATGGGCCAAAGAACTAAATACACATTTCTCCAAAGAAGACATACAGAGGGCTAACAAACACTTGAAAAGATGCTCAACATCACTCATTATCAGAGAAATGCAAATCAAAACCACAATGAGGTACCATTTCACACCAGTCAGAATGGCTGTGATCCAAAAGTCTACAAGCAATAAATGCTGGAGAAGGTGTGGAGAAAAGGGAACCCTCTTACACTGTTGGTGGGAATGCAAACTAGTACAGCCACTATGGAGAACAGTGTGGGGATTCCTTAAAAAACTGGAAATAGAACTGCCTTATGACCCAGCAATCCCACTGCTGGGCATACACACTGAGGAAACCAGAAGGGAAAGAGACACGTGTACCCCAGTGTTCATCGCAGCACTGTTTATAATAGCCAGGACAAGGAAGCAACCTAGATGCCCACCAGCAGATGAATGGATAAGAAAGCTGTGGTACATATACACAATGGAGTATTACTCAGCCATTAAAAAGAATACATTTGAATCAGTTCTAATGAGGTGGATGAAACTGGAGCCTATTATACAGAGTGAAGTAAGCCAGAAAGAAAAACACCAATATAGTATACTAACACATATATATGGAATTTAGAAATATGGTAACAATAACCCCGTGTATGAGATAGCAAAAGAGACACTGATGTATAGAACAGTCTTATGGACTCTGTTGGAGAGGCAGAGGTTGGGAAGATTTGGGAGAATGGCATTGAAACATGTATAATATCATTTATGAAACGAGTTGCCAGTCCAGGTTAGATGCACGATACTGAATGCTTGGGGCTGGTGCACTGGGACGACCCAGAGGGATGGTATGGGGAGGGAGGAGGGTTCAGGATGGGGAACACATGTACACCTGTGGCAGATTCATTTCAATATTTGGCAAAACTAATACAATATTGTAAAGTTTAAAAATAAAATAAAATTAAAAAATAAAAATGAATTAAAAAAAAGAAACTACCAAACAGAAATCACAGAGCTTAAGAATATAATAATTGAACTAAAAAATTCAAAAAGAAAGGGTTTAGCAGCAGAATAGATGAAGCAAATGAAAATATCAATGAACCGGAAAGCAAGGCAATGGAATTTAAGCAGAGGAGTGTAATTTTTTAAAAAATGAAAAAAGGTGAAGACAGTTTAAGAGACTCACCATAAAGCAGACAAATACTCACATTATAGGGGTCCCAGAAGGAGAATTGAGAGCGAGAAAGAGGCAGAAAGCTTGCTCAAAGAAATAACAGTTGAAAACATCCCTAACCTGAGGGAAGGAATAGATATTCATATCCAGGAAGCCCAGGGAGTTTCACATAAGATGAACCCAAAGAGACCCACAGCAAGACACATTCTAATTAAAATGTGAAAAGTTAAACACATGGAGAGAATATTAAAAGCAGCAAGAGCAAAACAACTTGATATATATAAGGGAACCCCCAGAAGACTATCAGTAGATTTTTCAGAAGATTTGCAGGCCAGAAGGGACACGATATATTCAAAGTGTTGAAAGGAAAATCCTGTCAAACAAGAATACTCTACCCACCAAAATTGTTCTCCAGAACTAAAGGAGAGATCGTGTTTTCCAGACAAAGAAAAGCAGAAGAAGTTTATTACCACAATACTGGCCTTACAGGAAATGTTAAAGGATTTCCTCAAGCTGAAATAGAAGGGTGAAGAGAAGTAACAGGAAAACACATGAAAGCATAAACATCATCAGTAAAGATAAAATGCAGTTAAATTTAGAATACTCTAATGTTGTAATGGTAGTAGGCAAATGAATTATGAAACTGGTGTGAAGTTTAAAAAGTATTACTTACTATAACTACGTAATTTGCCAAGAATACACAAGATAAAAAGAAATAAATTGTGATGTCAAAAAATAAAAATAAAAAGGGGGGAGGAGAGTAATAATGCAGAGCTTTTGTATTCATTTGAACTTAAGTTGTCTACAACTTAAAATATACTATTATATCTATATTTTAATTAAGCCTCATGGTAAACACAAAGCAAAAACCTCTAATAGACATAAAAAGAAAGGAATTTAAGCATACCACTACAGAATGTCATCAAACCACAAGGGAAGAGAGCAAGAGAAGGAAAAAATGGGGGGGAGAGGACTACAAAACATCCAGAAAACCATTTTTTAAAATGGTAGCAGTAAATCCATACCTTTCAATAATTATTTTAAATGTAATGGAATAAATGCTCCAATTAAAAGGCATAAAGTGTGGAAAATGGGGGAAAAACCTAAAGCCCAACTATATATTGCTAACAAGAGAACTCACTTCAGCTTTAAGGATATAAATAGGCTGCAAGTGAAGAGATAGGAAAAGACATTGCATGCAAATATTAGTAGAAACCAAAAGACAACAAGAGGAGCTATTCTTAGTCTTTAAGACTGCAGTAAGAGGTAAGAAAGGTAATTATATAATGATAAAGGGGTCAATCTAACAGGATATAACATTTGTAAATATTTATGTACCCAATATAAACACCTAAATCTATACAGTAAATATTAATAACCCTAAAGGAAGAAACAGACAGCAGACAGTAATTGTAATAGTAAGGGACTATAATACCCCATTTTCAGTAATGGATAGATCATCCATACAGCAAACCAATAAGCAAACACTGGACTTAAAGCAGATTAGACCAAATAGACTTGAGAGATATTTACAGAACATTTCATCCAAAGGCATTTACAATACTTATTCTTCTGAAGTACACATGGAACATTCTCCAGGAGAGAGCATATATTAGGCCACAGGACAAGTCTCAAATATTTTAAGAGACTTTTAAAACAAGTCAAGCATCATTTCTGACCATTATGGTATGAAACTATAAAGAAATTGTAAGAAAACTGGAAAATTCATAAATACATAGGGATTAAACAACATGCTCCTTAACAACCAATGGGTGAAAGAAAAAAAAAATCAGAAAACATTAAAAGACAAGTGAAAATACAACATACAAAAACATTTGGGATCCAGCAAAAGCAGGTCTAAGAGGGGAGTTCATAGCAACAAATGCCTATCTTAATAAACAAGAGAGATATCAAATAAAGAACCTGTTACAACACAAGGAACTATGGGGGGAAACAAATTAGCCAAAATGGCTAAAATCAACAACACTGACATCAAGTACTGACAAGAACTTAGAGTAACTGTACTTATACACTGTTGGTAGGAGTGTAAAATAATACAATTATTTAAGTGCTGTAAGTTTCTCATTGGAAGAAAAGCTATGACAAACCTAGATAGCATATTAAAAATTAGAGACATTACTTTGCCAACAAAGGTCCATCTAGTCAAAGCTATGGTTTTTCTAGTAGTCATGTATTGGTGTGAGAGCTGGATCATAAAGAAGGCTGAACGCCAAAGAATTGATGCTTTTGAACTGTGGTGTTGAAGTAGACTCTTGAGAGTATCTTGGACTGCAAGGAGATGAGACCAGTCAATCCTAAAGTAAATCAGTCCTGAATATTCAGTGGATGGACTGATGCTGAAGCTGAAGCTCCAATACTTTGGCCACTTGATATAAAGAGCTGACTTATTAGAAAAGATCCTGATGCTAGGAAAGATGGAAGGCAGGAGGAGAAGGGGACAACAGAGGATGAGATGGTTGGATGGCATTATTGACTCAATGGACATGAGTTTGAGCAGGGTCCAGGAGATGGGGAAGGACAGGGAGGCCTGGAGTGCTGCAGTTCATGGGGTGGCAAAGAGTCAAACATAACTGAGTGACTGAACAACAAGAACAAAACTTCTCATACAACTAAACATACACTTCCTCCATTGTTCAATTCTGAGTATTTACCCAAGAGGAATAAAAACATGTGACCATCAGCAGATGAATGGATAAGAAAGCTGTGGTACATATACACAATGGAGTATTAGACATTAAAAAGAATACTTTTGAATCAGTTCTAATGAGGTAGATGAAACTGGAGCCGATTATATAGAGTCAAGTAAGCCAGAAAGAAAAACACCAATACAGTATACTAACACATATATATGGAATTTAGAAAGATGGTAATGATAATCCGGTATGCGAGACAGCAAAAGAGACACAGATGTATAGAACAGTCTTTTGGACTCTGTGGAAGAGGGCGAGGGTGGGATGATCTGGGAGAATGGCATTGAAACATGTATAATAACATGTGAAACGAATTGCCAGTTCAGGTTCAATCCATGATATAGGATGCTTGGGGCTGGTGCACAGGGATGACCCAGAGGGATGGTACGGGGAGGGAGGTGGGAGGGGGGTTCAGGATGGGGAACGTGTGTACACCCATGGCAGATTCATGTTGATGTATGGCAAAACCAATACAATATTGTAATTAGCCTCCAATTAAAATAAATAAATTTAAATTAAAAAATAAACATTAAAAAATAAAATAAGACTTTTGTAAGAATTTTCATAGCAGATTTAGTTTTAAGAGCCTTTAAAGGAAATCTTTTGTTCATCAACTGTGCAATAGTGACAGTCAATACAATGGAATATCCACAATAAAAAGATTGTTTAGTTGCTAAGGTGTGTCTGACTCTTTGAGACCCCATGAACTTCAGCATGCCAGACTTCTCTGTCCTTCACTATCTCCCAGAGTTTGCTTAAACTCATGTCCATTGAATCTGTGATGCCCTCTTCTCCTACTGCCCTCATTCTTTCCCAGCATCAGGGTCTTTTCTGATGAGTTGGCTCTTCGCATCAGGTGGTCAAATTATTGGAGCTTCAGTTTCAACATCAGTCCTTCCAAAGAATATTCATGGCTGATTTCCTTTAGAATTAACTGGTTTGATCTCCTTGTTGTCCAAGAGACTCTCAAGAGTCTTCTCCAGCATCATAGTTTGAAAGCATTAATTCTTCAGTGCTCAGCTTTCTTTATGGTCCAACTCTTGAATTCTTACATGACTCCTGGAAAAACCATAGCTTTGACTACACAAAACTTTGTCAGCAAAGTGATGTCTCTGCTTTTGAATATACTGTCTAGTTTTCTCATAGAAAAGCTATGACAAAACAGTAAAAAGGAATGAACTACTAATACTAAACTCAATCAAAAACAAAACAAAAAAATCTGATCTGAGTGTATGAAGTCTTATGTTAAAATGATCATGGTAAGTAACTATTTATATGAAGATTTAGAACAGGTAAAACTAACATATGGTACAGCAAAGAAAATCAGAACATTGGTTGGGAAGGGGCCATGAGAGGTGATGTTAATATTTCATTTATTTTTTCATAAGATTCATAAAAAAATTTTTTGAAGTAGAGTTGGTTTAAACTGTTGTGTTACTTTCAGGTGTACAGCAAAGCGATTCAGTTATATTCTTTCAAATTTGTTTTCCATTATAGTTTATTATAAGATATTGCATATAGTTTCCTGTGCTATATAGTAAGACCTTGTTGGTTATTTATTTATATCTAGTAATCCCAAACCCCTAATTTATCCCTCCCCTCACTTTCCCCTGTGGTAACCATAAGTTTGTTTCCTATGTCTGTGGGTCTGTTTCTGTTTTGTAATTAAGTTCATTTATATCATTTATTTTAGATATAGCATAAAAGTTTTATCATATATAAGTGATATCATATATTATGTATCAGTGATATCATATGATACTTGTCTTTCTGATTCACTTCACTGAGCATGATAATCTCTAACCCATCCATGTTACTACAAGGGCTGACTCAAATATATATACTCACACACACAACACCACATTTTCTTTATCCACTCATCTGTTGATGGACATTTGTTTCCATGTCTTGGCTATTTTGAATGAATACCAATGTAAAATTCTGAACAAAATATTAACAAACTGAAACCAATTAACACAAAAAGATTATATATTATAATCAAGTGGTATTCATCCCAGGTTCACAAGGATGGTCTAACATATGCAAACATTCTATATATTGATTTGCTTTAGGGTTATACATCTATATGCATTTGCTAAAATTCAGCAAATGTACATTTTAAATTTGTGCGTTTTCTTGTATGTACATTTTACCTTAAAATTTAAATTGTTAACAATAAATCCTACTTTATGATGCTTATACTGAAAAGTATTTCAGTAGAAGAATACTAATGTCTGCAACTTACTTTGAAATGCATACAAAAAAATAAGATGGCTTGATGGACAGATAGAGATGTATACAGAAGTAGTATCTGGTAAAGAAAGTATAATAAAATATTAAGGAGAGCAGAATAATGGCCTACCAGACATGCACACATCCTAATTCCAACATCTGTGAATAATAAAGCTTCAGCTAGATGGCTGATCATCTGATCTTGTTATAATGAGACACTCCTCGAATGCAGGTTAGCCAGATATAATCACAAGGTTAGTACAAGTGGAAGAGAGAGGCAGAAGAGAAGAGTCAGAGGCAGATGTAATTATGGAAGAAGGGTTGGAGGGATGCCAGTTCCTGGCTTTGAAGCTGGAGGAAGGAGGGCATGAGCCAAGGAATACAGGCTGACTTTAAACTTTCAAATATAAAAGATACAATTAAACGGAAACTAACAAACCAAGGAAACAATTTTTAATTTTTTAAAACAAATGTCTAATATTCTTTTAGCTAAACTGAAGTATAGTTGATGTACATTATAAATAATAAGTTACAGATGTACAATATGGTGATTCACAATTTTTAAAGGTTATTTTCCATTTAGAGTTCTTATAAAATATTGCCTGTATTTCCTGTGTTGTACAATATATCCTTATAGTTTATTTTATATATAATAGTTTATATCTCTTAATTCCCTGTCTGTATATTGCCCCTCCCCTTCCCCTTGGTAACCGTTTGTTCTCTGTATCTATGACTCTCTTGTTTGTTATATTCACTAGTTTGGGTTTTTTAGATTCCATGTGTAAGTAACACAATACACTGTTTTTCTCTGTGACTTATTTCATTCAGCATAATATCCTCTAAGTCCATCTATGTTGTTGTAAATGGCAAATTCTCATTTGTTTTTTATGGCTGGGTAGTATTTCATTGACCCACTCCAGTGTTCTTGCCTGGAAAATCCCAGGGATGGGGGAGCCTGGTGGGCTGCCATCTCTGGGGTTGCCCAGAGTCGGACACGACTGAAGCAACTTAGCAGCAGCAGTATTTCGTTGAGTATATATCTTTATCCGTTCCTCTGTTGATAGACATTTAAGCTGCTTTTACTAGAGCTCATTTCAGTTCAGTTCAGTCGATCAGTCCTTTCTGACTCTTTGCGACCCCATGAACTGCAGCACGCCATGCCTCCCTGTCCATCACCAACTCCCAGAGTTCACCCAAACCCCTGTCCATTGAGTCAGTGATGCCATCCAACCATCACATTGCCTGTCATCCCCTACTCCTCCTGACCTCAATCTTTCCCAGCATCAGGGTCTTTTCAAATGAGTCAGCTCTTCGCATCAGGTGCCCAAAATACTGGAGTCTCAGCTTCAACATCAGTCCTTCCAATGAACACCCAGGATTGATCTCCTTTAGGATGGACTGGTTGGAACTCCTTGCAGTCCAAGGAACTCTCAAGAGTCTTCTCCAACACCACAGTTCAAAATAATCAATTCTTCTGCACTCAGCTTTCTTTATAGTCCAACTCTTACATCCATAACACGACTACTGGAAAAACCATAGCCTTGACGAGACAGACCTTTATTGACAAAGTAATGTCTCTGCTTTTTAATATGCTGTCTAGGTTGGTCATAACTTTCCTTCCAAGGAGTAAGCATTCTTTAATTTCATGGCTGTAATCACCATCTGCAGTGATTTTGGAGCTCCCAAAAATAAAGTCAGCCACTGTTTCCCCATCTATTTGCCATAAAGTGATGGGACCAGATGCCATGATTTTAGTTTTCTGATTGTTGAGCTTTAAGCCAACTTTTTAACTCTCCTCACTTTCTGTCATAAGGGTGGTGTCATCTGCATAGCTGAGGTTATTGATATTTCTCCCGGCAATCTTGATTCCAGCTTGTGCTTCTTGCAGCCCAGCCTGTCTCATGATGTACTTTGCATATAAGTTAAATAAGCAGGGTGACAATAGACAGGCTTGATGTACTCCTTTTCCTATTTGGGACCAGTCTGTTGTTCCCCATGTCCATTTCTAACTGTTGCTTCCTGATCTGCATACAGATTTCTCAAGAGGCAGGTCAGGTGGTCTGGTATTCCCATCTCTTGAAGAATTTTCCACAGTTTATTGTGATCCACACAGTCAAAGGCTTTGGCATAGTCGATAATGCAGAAATAGATGCTTTTCTGGAACTCTTTTGCTTTTTTAATGATCCAAAGGATGTTGGCAATTTGACTCTGGTTCCTCTGCCTTTTCTAAAACCAGCTTGAACATCTGGAAGTTCATGGATCACATATTGCTGAAGCCTGGCTTGGAGAATTTTGAGCATTACTTTACTAGTGTGTGAGATGAGTGCAATTGTGTGGTAGTTTGAGCATTCTTTGGCATTGCCTTTCTTTAGGATTGGAATGAAAACTGACTTTTTCGAGTCCTGTGTCCACCGCTGAGTTTTCCAAATTTGCTGGCATTTTGAGTGCAGCACTTTCACAGCATCATCTTCCAGGATTTGAAATAGCTCAACTGGAACTCCATCACCTCCACTAGCTTTGTTCATAGTGATGCTTTCTAAGGCCCACTTGACTTCACCTTCCAGGATGTCTGGCTCTAGGTCAGTGATCACACCATCATGATTATCTGGATCATGAAGATCTTTTTTGTATAGTTCTTCTGTGTATTCTTGCCATCTCTTCTTAATATCTTCTGCTTCTGTTAGGTCCCTACCATTTCTGTCCTTTATTGAGCCCATCTTTGCATGAAATGTTCCCTTGGTTTCTTTGATTTTCTTGAAGAGATCTCTAGTCTTTCCCATTCTGTTGTTTTCCTCTATTTCTTTGCATTGATCACTGAGGAAGGCTTTCTTATCTCTCTTTGCTATTCTTTGGAACTCTGCATTCAAATGGATATATCTTTCCTTTTCTCCTTTGCTTTTAGCTTCTCTTCTTTCACAGCTATTTGTAAGGCCTCCTTAGACAGCCATTTTGCTTTTTTCCATTTCTTTTCTTGGGGATGGTCTTGATCCCTGTCTCCTGTACAGTGCCACAAACCTCCATCCATAGTTCATCAGGCACTCTATCAGAGCTAGTCCCTTAAATATATTTCTCACTTCCACTGTATAATCATAACGGATTTGATTTAGGTCATACCTGAATCGTCTAGTGGTTTTCCCTACTTTCCTCAATTTAAGTCTGAATTTGGCAATAAGGAGTTCATGATCTGAGCCACAGTCAGCTTCTGGTCTTATTTCTGCTGACTGTATACAGCTTCTCCATCTTTGGCAACAAAGAATATAGTCAATCCGATTTTGGTGTTGGCCATCTTGTGATGTCCATATGTAGAGTCTTCTCTTGTGTTGTTGGAAGAGGGTGTTTACTATGACCAATGCACTCTCTTGGCAAAACTCTATTAGCCTTTGCCGTGCTTTATTCTGTCCTCCAAGGCCAAATTTGCCTGTTACTCCAGGTAGCTCTTGACTTCCTACTTTTGCATTCCAGTCCCCTATAATGAAAAGGACATCTTTTTTGGGTGTTAGTTCTAGAATCTCTTGTAGATCTTCATAGAACCATTCAACTTCAGCTTCTTCAGCATTACCGGTTGGGGCACAGACTTGGATTACTGTGATATTGAATGGTTTGCCTTGGAAATGAACAGAGATCATTCTGTCTCTTTTGAGATTGCATCCAAGTACTGCATTTTGGACTCTTTTGTCGACTATGATGGCTACTCCATTTCTTCTAAGGGATTCCTGCCCACAGTAGTAGATATATGGTCATCTGAGTTAAATTCACCCATTCCAGTCCACCTTAGTTCACTGATTCCTAGAATGTCGATGTTCACTCTTGCCATCTCCTGTTTGACGACTTCCAATTTGCCTTGATTCATGGACCTGACATTCCAGGTTCCTATGCAATATTGCTCTTTACAGCATAGGACCTTGCCTCTGTCACCAGTCACATCCACAACTGGGTATTGTTTTTGCTTTGGCTCCATCCCTTCATTCTTTCTGGAGTTATTTCTCCACTGATCTCCAGTAGCATATTGGGCACCTACCTACCTGGGGAGTTCATCTTTCAGTGTCCTATCTTTTTGCCTTTTCATACTTTTCATGGGGTACTCAAGGCAAGAATACTGAAGTGGTTTGCCTTTCCCTTCTACAGTGGACCACATTCTGTCAAAATGATACCTAGTGAAGCTTAAAAACTTTTGCACAGCAACGTAAACCATTGACTAAAAAAGAGACAATCTACTGAGTGGGATAAGATATTTGCAAATGATACAACTGATAAGAGGTTAATATCCAAAATGTATAAACTGCTCACACAACTCAACATCAAAAAAAAAAAAAGAAAACACAATCAGATTAAAAACTGGACAGAAGACCCTGAATAGACATTTTTCCAAAAAGAAAATGCAGATGGCTAACAGGCACATAAAAAGATGCTCAACATCACTAATCAGCAAAATTAAAATCAAAACCACAGTAAGATACTACCTCACACCATTCAGAATGGCTATCATCAAAGAGAACAAAAACAGCAAATAATAGTGAGGAAGTAAGAGAAAAGGGAATCCTTATACACTGTTGGCAAAGAATATAAGTTGGTGCAGCAACCATGGAAGACAGTATGGAGCTTTCTCAAAAGTCTAATATTTTTCATTTTTTTTTTTTAAATTTCAAATCAGTTTGGAAAAAAAAAACCCTAATACAAAAAAATACAAATATGCAAAAATCTTGTGAATAAAATATTTTCCTCTTACCAGTATTCAAATATATGCAAATTTAAATGACAATTAAATGAAGTCTTGACAAATGTGGAGTTTTATAATGCAGTGTGTTGGTAAAGACACAGTGAGGCATCTCCTCATGTATTCTTGATGGCAGTGAAAAAATATTCCGACTTTCTGAAGTATAACTCCTTAATATTAAGTGTGTTAAGCATGTTCATACTCTATGAACTGAATATTCAACCTTCAGAGATTATTTTACAGGGGACATGTGGGGGAAAAGATTTTAAGTATACCTATTGAAGCAGTTTGTAATTCAAAACACTGAAAACAATCTAAACATTTAACAACAGAAGTATGATTAAATTATATTTTATACATAAAATCAAGAATTATGCAACCATTAACAGTAAAAAGTTTTAACATGTAAGGACAGAAAATGATACTGCTGGGTGAAGAGCAGAATATAGAATTGTATACGAGGTACTTCCATTTTTGTTTAAAACTATTTATACATAATATACATTTGAAAGGCCAGACACCTAATTGTAAGTTGTGGTTATCTCTGGGTGGTAGGAGTCAAGGTTTCTTTTTACTTGCTTTTTAATGGTTTTTGTGATATTACAACACAAGAGTGTAAGCCCCTGGAGTTTAGGAGCTATGCCTTGCTCACCGTTTATTATCTTCAGCTTCTTACACTGTCATAAGGAAGCAAGACCAATAAACCTTTATGGACTTAAAGATTGAATTGTTTTCTCTCTATTGCCAAGTTTTCTGTAATCAAAGCTATTATAAAAATTCTATTTTGATAGATACTTGTATCAAAATAGAATTGTGTATCTTCCCATTTTAAGGAAAAACAAAAAACAAAAAACAAACCAGTAAGACAAAACACAGCTAGATTTGTCAGTAAAAATTTAGTACAATTCAAATGCCCAGTATCATGTCTTTTAACTTACATTTTTAAGAATTGTTTGATGACCACTGGAAAATGTTCATTATATAATGTTTAGGAAATGAAATTGTACATGTAGTGTGATCTTTTTATGTGGGAAAAAACTCATCGAGTTAAGACTTAAAATATAAGAACATTAACAGTAGTTGTTTCTGGATGTTGGAATTTTTAAACTTATTTTCTTCCTCCTTTATCCTTTACCTCCTTTCAGAATTTCCCAGTGTTAAGAATATATTATTCACATAATCATAAAATGCTTAACTTTTCATTTTTAGGGAGGATGTATATGTAGGGAAGGAGGGACAACAAATTATCTAAGTTGAAAGAGTAACATAGCATCAAACACAGAGCTTAATGGTTGGACAGAATATTTAAAATCAGAAATACATGCCAATGCTGCTGTGTGTGATTATATTAAGGACTGGGGGAAGGGAGAGAGAATGAATTGGAAGATCAGAAGTTCAGGGCTTCTTCCCTTAATTGCATCACACTTCTACAAGTCATCACACATCAATGGTGTAGGTCACTCCAACTGAAACTATGAAAGAACTTCTGAGAAAAGCTCATCGTCCACAGGCAGCACCTCTACCAAGAGGAGGCAGTGTGCAGGCTGGAGAAGTGCTAACTAGTCCCTATCAGCCTGTTGGGTTCTATCCTATTACCAAGTGTCCTGAGAGAGTTCTCTACCCTACTACAGCGTCCTGGGTCATACCTGGTCTAAGGCAGTGCAGAGAACCCAATGTGGCTCTCTATTAGGGCAGCAGCGCCTTTATTTTTCCTCTTAGATGGGGCCAGCATTTGTCGGGGGTGGGGGGGGGAATATAGGTTTTATGATGGTTCTTCATTTTTACAATGAATTTCTTTTTTTTTTTCTGTAAATAAGTATAAGCCAGCAGTAGTCCCTATAGTAGTACTTGCTGTGTCTACTTAAATATCCTCTTTTCAAGGTTCACCATAGATTGACTGAATTAAAGAAAAGAAAAAAAAAGATGTGAGGTCAGCAATCACACAACTTTTATAGACAGATCTCAGAAAGTTAGGAACAAGCCATTTAAGTTGAAAATCCATTATATGAGAAGCATTAAGGTACTTCTGTCTTTAATCTTCTTAGATTATATAAAAATCCTGGCTTCAGACCAGAATTGGAGAGCGCTTATATGCTAGTGGAGCCTGGAACTTATTGCAAGTAAATTGCATCACTCTCTTTCTTAAATGTTCAAACAGTGAGTGCAGCATCTCCTGAGACTCACAAACACTCAGTCTACAGAGACAACTCAATTCGAAAGGCCTTCCAGATGTTGGGTCCAACTAATACCCTCTTTTCACTGTTCATTAAGATTATAGTTTGGATCTAATTTGAATACTTGCCAGACCATTTCCACCAGAGCTCTTAAACCCACCTCCCCCCAGGTCCTTTGAGGCTTGTAATGGGATTCACCACAATTGGACTCAAAGAGTTAGTGCCCTGCATTCCCTAGGGAGAAGCAGGACATCCCCACTAAGTGAACAGAGAGCCAAGAGTTTGAACGCAGCTTACTTCAGGCTCAAATAAATTTCTAAAAAGAGGAGAGTCTAGCTCAGTGATGTACCCAGTGAAGTTCCCAGAAGCAAGACTCTAGAATAAAAAGGAGAAATCTGGTATAGAAAGAATAAGACCTCACATTGAGATGGCATAACCTTGAACTCAGAGCAGACTGGGGAGACTCAGGCACAAAGAGCCAGGGTCAGTGGCATCCAAGGAGTGGTGGACTTTACATGTCAAATGGGATCAAGAGCTCTAGGGTGAAAGGAGTTGCATGTGTGTGGTAAGCATGTCACACCCAGCAAGTGATCATTGTTTTGGGTACATATATGAAGTAATTAAGCTTGATAAACTAAGTTTAATTAAGCTATAATCCAGGCTTTTGATTTTCCAGCAGTGTGTATGGCTCAAGAGATGTAGGTTTTATATGTTTAGAAGAACTCTTTAAAAACACCAATACAGTATACTAACACATATATATGGAATTTAGAAAGATGGTAACGATAATCCTGTATGCGAGACAGCAAAAGAGACACAGATGTATAGAATAGTCTTTTGGACTCTGGGAGAGGGAGAGGGTGGGTTGATTTGGGAGAATGGCATTGAAACATGTATAATATCATATGTGAAATGAATTGCCAGTCCAGGTTTGATGCATGATACAGGATGCTTGGGGCTGGTGCACTGGGATGACCCAAAGGGATGGTACAGGGAGGGAGGAGGGAGGGGGGTTCAGGATGGGGAACATGTGTATACCCGTGGCAGATTCATGTTGATGTATGGCAAAATCAATACAATGTTGTAAAGTAATTAACCTCCAATTAAAATAAATAAATTTATATTAAAAAATTAAAGTACTTTTTTTTTTTAAAAAAAAAAGAACTCTTTAAAGCCAATGTATAAATCTGATTCTTAGTCAGTAGGGAGTGTTAGTCTGGGGGAAAGATACATTTTATTTTGTTGACCTTCTTGACCCACCTCATTTTAGTTAAAGCCAACAATCAAATGAAGAGTTTCGTTTGGTGACCTATGTCATAGTTTTGCATTGTCTACAAATACAATTTTAGACCAAACACTGTAGTTGTCATTTGCTGTGTTACTCTGTCTGTGTGAAAGCAATCCTGGGACTGATGGGCAGAAAGTATATATATTTTCTTTGTTTCCCCTAATATTCTTCCCACAGTTAGTCAACCTACCATCAGAACATGTGTCCCTAAACACATACATACCTACATAAAGACACACACACACATACGACCACCACTATCTGTACATCAAGAAAACTTTACAGAGTTAACCAAGTTTTCCTTCTGGTACTTACAATCCCAATCACTCAACAGCTGGTAAGACAGATAACATGAGGATGGCCCCTCTGCAATGCCCCACCTCAAGCTGTTACTTATGGAGACAGTTGACCAGAAACTATGTTATCAGTTTACCCAAATGTAAGTGGATTGATTCACCAAAAGTAGACATCGATTAACATGCTATTTTTTTTTTTTTCAGAAAAAATACAAGTGTCCAGTGGGCAGGATGCCTATGAGAGTTCAGTATTCTCCCCGCAAAGAAATCTATTTGGAGAAAAGATTTATGATCAGATGGTCATTGAATGAGCATCCAGTCTGAGCAAGAACATAATTTATGATATTAATGATGGGTACCTTCAAGTTTTGTCAGACAGATTGCTGCCTCACCTTCCACTGTGGGTACATTCCAATAATTTCATGGCTGGCCTGGAGAGTCATGGTTACCCCCTACTCTCAGTGTTGAAGATATACCAGCACATTGTATCCTCTGATCCTCTTTGCCATACACAATCCATGGGACACTAACCATCTATGGGAATTCTGGCTCATGCAATCTGGTCTCAGCTCCCTTAATTCCTACATCTTTTTAGTCACCAGTTATTTGGAGGGGTTACTTCTACTGATCACTGATTTCACTTCTTATATACAGGTTCTTCCTAGTTTCAGTCCAGAGGATACATTCAACTTCGTATTTAATGCTTTGCTCTTTTAATTATCTTTGCATCACTATCAGTAGTAGTGTTGTACTAGTTAATTGAAGGCAAGAGGGACTCAACCCTTTGACTATACAACACCTTCATTCAAAATTCACGAACCATCACTTATTCCTTTAGCTGCCATGAAGTTCCTATGATTCTTTCCTTTACAGTCACCAGACATCCACACAAATAAGCTTAAGTGAAAACAAGGGTAGCACTTCTCAGAGGATACCTCTGATAGAAACTAATGAGCAGGCCAAAACTGAAGGGGAACTATGACTTGGAAATGGGTCCTGAGATTCCTGAGTGGTTTGATAGTCTTCCTGATGATCAAGGGCTGTGTGACCATTCAATTCTGCATCTACATCTCCTTTTACCTTGGTCAGCTTCCTTTATTGTATATGGCACAACTAAGCCATCAGCCCCAAGTCAATTAGATAACCAAAGAGCCTCATGTTCCAAAAACAATTGAAGATGGATTTCAAGATATTTGTATGCACGAGGGTCAAAATCAGATTAATGTAAATATGATAAAGCTACTCAATAGGATTGAGGGATAAATATGACTCTGAACTTACAGGATATTTTTGGCTTCAGTTAGGATTTTTAAAACCTACTTGATTTTTGTATACATATACACATTGTATTCATTTCCTACAGCTGCCATAACAAAGTGCCACAAAAACTGACTTAACAGAAATTTTTTTCCCTTACAGCTGGAGAGCAGAAGTCTGAAATCCAGGTGTTGGCAGGGCCTTGCTTCCTCTGAAACCCCTCTGTGCCTCGACTATTCCTAGGTTTTGGTGGTTTGTCAGCAAACTTCAGCCGTCCTTGGTCTATATGCATCACTCTAATCCTGTGTCTTCACATGGTGTTCTCCCTGTGTGTCTTCACATCATCTCACCTCTATGTGTGTTTGACTGTATTCAAATGTCCCTTTTCTATAAGGACATTAGTCATACTGGATTAGGCCCATCCTAATACCCTCACTTGATTACTTCTGTAAAGGCCAGATTTCCAAATAAGGTCACATTCTGCGGTACTGGGGACTAGAACTTCAACATATCTTCTTTGTGGGGAAATAATTAAATCCATAAAACATATCTACAATCGTATAACTAACAACAAAATATCAGAAAGAGAAATTAAGGAAGCAATCCCATTTGACATTGCATCAAAAAGAATAAAATATCTAGGAATAAACCTAAGGAGACAAAAGACTTGTACTCTGAAAAATATAAGATACTGATAAAAGAAACTGATGACAGAAACAGATGGAAAGATACACATACATGTATATATATGTTCTTGGATTGCATGAATCAATGCTTTCAAAATGACTATATCACCCAAGGCAATCTACAAACTCAATGCAATCCCTATCAAACTATGAATGGCATTTTTCACAGCACTAGAGCAAAAAAATTTTTAACTTTGTATGGAAACACAAAAGATCCTCAATAGAGCAATCCTGAGAAAGAAAAATGGAGCTTGAGGAATCAGGCTTCTTAACTTCAAACTATACAACAAAGCTACAGCCATCAAAACAGTATGATACTGGTGGAAAAAAGAAATATAGATCAATGGAATAGGGCAGAAAGCCCAGAAATAAACCCACACACCTATGGTTAATTAATCTATGACAAAGGAAATGCAAATACACAATGGAGAAAAGAAAGTTTCTTCAATAAGTGGTGTTGGGAAAACTGTACAGCTACATGTAAAAGAATGAGATTAGAATATTCCCCAAAATTATACACAAATAAACTCAAAATGGGTCAAAGATCTAAATGTAAGACCTGACACTATAAATATCTTGCAGAAAAATGTAGGCAGAATAATCTTTGACATAAATTGTAGCAAAATATTTGCAAACAAAATGACAGACAAGGAGTTAATCTCTGAGATATACAAACAGCTCATGCAGTTCTATATCAAAGAAAACAAAACAACCCAATCAAAAAATAGAAGCTCTAAATAGACATTTCTCCAAAGATGACATACAGATGGACAAAAAGCACATGAAAAGATGTTCAACATCACTAATCATTAGACAAATGCAAATTAAAACTACAATGAGGTATCACCTCAACTGGTCAGAATGGCCATCATCAAAATATCTACAAACAAAAAAATGCCAGAGAGGGTGTGCATAAAAGGGAATCTTCCTATGTTTCTGGTGGGAATGTAAATTGGTACAATCACTATGGAGAAGGGTATGGAGGTTCCTTTAAAAACTAAAAGCAGAACTACCATATGATCCAGCAATCCCACACCTGGGCATACATCCAGAGAAAACCATAATTCAGAAAGGTACATGCATCCCAATGTTCACTGCCATATTATTTACAATAGCCAAGACATGGAAGCAACCTAGATGTCCATCTACAGATGGATGGATCAAGTAGATATATATATATCATATATATATATGAATATTACCACATATATATATACATACCATATATATATGAATATTACTCAGCCATTAAAAAGAATGAAATAATGCCATTTGCAGCAACATGGGTGGGCCTTGAGATTATCATATCAATACTAAGTGAAGCAAGAGAAAGACAAATTATGTGATATTGTTATTATGTGGAATTTTGAAAAATGATACTTATAAATAAGCTTATTTATAAAACAGAAACAAGCTTACAGATATCAAAAACAAATGTATGGTTACTAGAGGGGAAATGTGAAGGGAAGGGAGGAATAAACCAGGAGTTTGGGATTAAAATATACACACTACGGTATTCAAGATAGATAACCAACAAGGACCTACTGTATACAGCACTGAGAACTCTACTCAATATTCTCTTATAATCTACATGAGAAAAGAAACTGAAAAAGAATAAATATAACTGAATCACTTTGCTATACACCTGAAGCTATCACAACATTGTAAATCAACTGTATGCCAATAAAATTAACCCCTCAAAATACATATAATGGTATATAAAGGCATAGATATGATCATATGCATAGATTTTTATTTCCAGTCAAGTTTTTCTCTTTTATTTTCATTAACTTGGCTCTCTCTCTCCCTTCTCTTTCCTTCTTCTCTTCTTCAGCCCTGCCTCCTTCCTCAATTGAGGCAATTACTTTTTACAACTTAATACAACTTCCCATACTTCTCTGTACTATATAATCCTACCCACACACATACAGATTTTTATTTTCCCCTTGAGAATAGGATATTACATGCACTTTTCTCCATCTTTGCTTACTCAAAAGTACCTTGTGGGAATTCTCTCCAAATTATCTGGTTTAGCTATAATTTATTTTTTTTATTGAAACAAGAAAAAGATTCCTTTGTGTGTATGTATCATAAATTATTAAGTTATTATTCTGTTGGTGGGCATTCTCTTTTTTCTTGTTTCTTCCCTCTGGATGATGCTGCTATAAACCTCCTTGAACATATACCCTCAAGCTGCTGGTTTTATTTCTAGAGGCTACCTTCCCAGGAATACAACTGTCGGGTCAACGGGTACATGTACTTTTAATTACAGTAGATGCCATAAGATTTTTAGCACATCACATTTCACCAGCAAAATATAAGAGTATGCTCCCCCTTTAACTCCATCAGCATATGATATTATGGCTCTTTCTGCCAGTTTAAGCATAAAATAGTATTTTATTGTTTACTTTGCCTTTCTCGGACTACTAGTGAATTTGAGCATCTTCTGAAATGTTTGTTGGTTTGCTGGCCATTTGAATTTATCCAGTAAATTGTTCATTTGTATCTTTTGAGCATCTTTCTCCCATTTTGAATTTTTTATCCAATTTAAGAGTTTGGATTTTTATATATAAGCTGTGTCACTTGCATTACAGATGTACTGCTATTTCTTTACTGACTCAGTAATTTTAAAATCACACACAATTATATTTTTCTTTATAGTTTTTGGTCCTGGTTTTAAAAGGTTTCATCCACCCCTGGAATATATATGTAGCCTACCAGGTTTTCAAACAATTCCTTCATTGTTTTTTTTACATTTAAATGTTTAACCTATTTGAAGTAGATTTTTCCATATATAACATTTAATGTAAGAGACCACTGTTTATTTTCTTCCAAACGAAGAGTCAGCATTATCTATTATATATACTACATCTTTTCTTCATTGTTATATACTAGTATTAAATTTTCATTCAAATTGAAATTTGCATCTAGCTCTAATAGCTAATTCAAAGAAGAAACACACAAGTCTATTGTAGCCATGGGAGTTTTAGGGTGGTGGGAATTTAGGTAACTTATTATTCTTCCTTTGACTTTGTGTATTTTGATTTTTCCTATAATGACGGGGCAGTACTGGTTTAACAAAAGTAAATAAATAAAGGAGGAAAAAACACAGTAAACGCAACTAGTTTCATCATCTATAGTGTCCTAGGACAAAAACAAACTGTAACTAGGGAGGAGCACTACTATCCCTGGAATGGGGAATCAAGAAGGGTTCCTCCCTGGGGGGAGGAGAGAAGCGAAATGTGATAGGGGTGTTCCCAGGAGATCCTAGAAAATCTCTTTAAAGGCCAATTGGCCCCTAAGTGAGGGCTGATTAAGTTTTGGGAAGTCATTTTCTTCATCCAATGAGCTCATTGTGAAATAGGTTGTAAGGTGAGGATTTAAAGTGCGATTAACAGGCATCACCAGCTTAATTGATTGGAAGAACAGGTTGCTCTGAGCTGATGCAATAACTACTGGGCTAAGTGTTCTGTTAGAATGTGTGAAATGATGCAATTATTGCCTGTGTTGGACAGCAGCTCAATCACTGGCAGCAATTTGTATGCTTTAAACAATACCTTGAATTGGAGATTAAAGGGCACATTCAAATTATGTGAAAGTGACCAGATTCTGGTAACCTCAGGGCACAGCATCTGTCCCTAAGTGATAAGGTCAGTTAGAGCCCTCAAGTCTCCATAAAACTCCCTCAGCAAGAATAAAAGCCCTGCAGTACATTTGCAGAGTCAGGGTTGTTGGCTCCCAGGGCAAAGTGCTCACCAGCAGCACAGCCCAAAGCAACCCAGCCAGACCCCTGACTTCTCTACCTGCTGGTCATCCTAGTGAAGGTCAAAAGGTGAGAGCTGGGCCAAAACCTTCAACACTTCCCTGCAAGGCCTGGGACTCGGGGTGTTAAGAGGGCTATCTGCAAATCAAAGTGCATACCAGAATTCCAGTTCAGGCAGGAGGAAATGTATAACAACCAGGAAGTTTCTCCAAATCCACTTATAACACGCACAGCATCACATTTCTTGGCACCGCCTGGAAGATGCTCCTCAGAGAACGCACACAGCAAGATGCCAAAACTGGGCTCAGTAAAACTAACCGGATAGGAAGTCAGAACTTTGTGGTCCAAGGAAGCTATTCTCCGAAGACATGCTAACATATGGCTAAAGTTTAGTATTAGGAGTTCATCACCTTCAAGGAACTGTCCTTGGAATAGTATTCCTCACAACTGAGTCCCTGATAATTAGTGACCTGCTTGATGATTCTTCGGAATAGAGCTTTCTATAATGATGGTGAAATACAAAACTATATGCATTGGCAGTCAGCCGAGCTGGGGGAAGGGATTACATCCTCTTGTGGCAGCTGAAGGGCCTCATGTGATCTGGATGGAGGCCTTCTTGTCGGAAGGGGGTGTGGTGACAGAGCAACTCTGGTCTTCTCCATTACCCCACAGATCTTGAGGCTCTAGTGTTTCACTTTATCGTCATCATAATCATTTCAGTCATGAACATTTTAAAGCAGGTGTTCTCACATAGCCACCTTGAGCATTAAACAATAAAAGTTGCAATTAAGCTCCCAACACTCTTTTAACTTAGAGAAATAAAACGGACATTCCTGGTGTGCCTTCCAAGGCAAACTGGCCAGGAGATAAGTGCCTCATTAAATATTTGGAGGTATCTTCCAAAATTTATATCTTTGATTTTGGAATCCTTTGTATTGAATCCATTATTTATCTCAAAAATGGGTAAGATCAAAAGGGCTTCAGTTTCTTTTCTGCTGCTGCTACTAAGTCACTTCAGTCGTGTCCAACTCTGTGAGACCCCATAGACGACAGCCCACCAGGCTCCCCCATCCCTGGAATTCTCCAGGCAAGAACACTGGAGTGGGTTGCCATTTCCTTCTCCAATGCATGAAAGTGAAAAGTGAAAGTGAAGTCACTCAGTCATGTCCGACCCTCAGCAACCCCATGAACTTCAGCCTACCAGGCTCCTCCGTCCGTGGGATTTTCCAGGCAGGAGTACTGGAGTGGGGTGCCATTCAGTTTCTTTTCTAGATTACTGCTATTATTTTTACTTCCCATCAATTAAGGCAGTGTTTTCACTTGTTACTGGTTTTTGTTTGGTTTTTGCTTTTTACTATTTTTCCCCTTCTGCAGGGTTGTTTGTTATAGGATAGTCTTTATCAAATATGGCACATAAAGTTTGAGTCCCAGACGTACCAGACCATAATTCAGATTAAACTAGCTTTGAATCCAGTGAGAAACTTCCTTAATGCACACAAAGTAGACCTGTAAGAAGTCCTTTAAACACTAGTGTTTCTATAGACTAACTTAAGCTGCACTAAGCCCAGTATTCTAACATTCAATGGATCTGAAGGCCTATCCATCTGCATTGGGAAAACTCGGCCAAATATTAGATATTTCCAGATGTTTGTTATCTTTCCTTTTCTCCTTTGCCTTTAGCTTCTCTTCTTTTCTCAGCTATTTGTAAGGCCTCCTCAGACAACCATTTTGCCTTTTTGCATTTCTTTTTCTTGGGGATGATCTTGATCGCTGCCTCCTGTACAATGTCATGAACCTCTGTCCATTGTTCTTAAAGCACTCTGTTTATCAGATCTAATCCCTTGAATCTATTTGTCACTTCCACTGTATAATTGTAAGGGATTTGATTTAGGTCATATCTGAATGGTCTAGTGGTTTTCCCTACTTTTTTCAATTTAAGTCTGAATTTGGCAATAAGGAGTTCATGATCCAAGCCACAGTCAGCTCCCAGTCTTGTTTTTGCTGACTGTATATAGGTTCTCCATCTTTGGCTGCAAAGAATGTAATCAATCTGATTTCAGTATTGACCATCTGGTGATGTCCGTGTGTAGAGTTGTCTCTTGTGTTGTTGGAAGAGGGTGTTTGCTATGACCAGTGCATTCTTTCGGCAAAACTCTATTAACCTTTGATCTGCTTTGTTTTGGACTCCAAGGCCAAATTTTCCCGTTACTTGAGGTAGCTCTTGACTTCCTACATTTGCATTCCAGTCCCCTATAATGAAAAGGATACCTTTTTAGGGTGTTAGTTCTAGAAGGCCTTGTAGATCTTCATAGAACTGTTCAACTTCAGCTTCTTCAGCATTACTGGTTGGGGCAGAGACTTGGATTACTGTGATATTGAATGGTTTGCTTTGGAAATGAACAGAGATT
Source organism: Bos taurus (assembly GCF_002263795.3). Taxonomy (NCBI): domain Eukaryota; kingdom Metazoa; phylum Chordata; class Mammalia; order Artiodactyla; family Bovidae; genus Bos; species Bos taurus. Next base: position 47,666,876 of record NC_037331.1, read on the forward strand.
ACTCTGTCGCTTTTGAGATTGCATCCAAGTACTGCATTTTGGACTCTTGTTGACTATGATGGCTACTCCATTTCTTCTAAGGGATTCTTGCCCACAGAAGTAGATAGCCATTATATCTAATTAATGGATGGTTAAATTCAACCATTCCAGTCCATTTTAGTTCGCTGATTCCTAAAATGTCGATGTTCACTCTTGCCATATCCTGTTTAACGACTTCCAATTTGCCTTGATTCATGAACCTAACATTCCAGGTACCTATTCAATATTGTTCTTTATAGCATTGGATTTTACTTCTCTCACCTGTCACATCCACAACTGGGTGGTGTTGCTTTGGTTCTGTCTCTTCATTCTTTTTGGAGTTATTTCTCCACTCTTCTCCAGTAGCACATTGGACACCTACTGACCTGCAGAGTTCATCTTTCAGTGCCATATCTTTTTGCCTTTTCATACTGTTCATGGGGTTTTCAAGGCAAGAAAACTGAAGTGTTTTGCCATCCCTTTTCCAGTGGACCACATTTTGTCAGAACTCTCTGCCATTACCCATCTGTCTTGGGTGGCCCTACATAGCCATGGCTCATAGTTTCATTGAGCTACACAAGGCTGTGGTCCATGTGATCACTTTGGTTAGTTTTCTGTGACTGTGGTTTTGATTCTGACTGTCCTCTGATGGATAAGGATAAGAGGCCTATGGAAGCTTCCTGAGGTAGAGACTGAGGGGGAAACTGAGTCTTGTTCTGATGGGTGGGGCGATGTTCAGTAAAGCTTTAACCCAAATTTCTGTTGATAGGCAGGGTTGTGTTCTCCCTGTTTGCTTGACCTGAGGCCAAATATTGAAAGCCTCCTCAATGCAAAGAAATAGAGGGAAACAATCGAATGAGAGAAACTAGAGATATCTTCAAGAAAATTAGAGATACCAAGGGAATATTTAATGCAAAGATGGGCACCATAGAGGACAGAAATGGTATGGAACTAACAGAAGTAGAAGAGATTAAGAAGAGGTGGCAAAAATACACAAAAGAACTATACAAAAAAGATTTTTATGACCCAGATAACTACGATGGTGTGATCACTCACCTAGAACTAAACATCCTGGAATGTGAAGTCAAGTGGCCTTTGGAAGCATCATTACACAAAGCTAGTGGAGGTGATGGAATTCCAGTTGAGCTATTTCAAATCCTGGAAGATGATGCTGTGAAAGTGCTGCACTCAATATGCCAGCAAATTTGGAAAACTCAGCAGTGGTCACAGGCCTCGAAAAAGTCAGTTTTTATTCCAATCCCAAAGAAAGGCAATGCCAAGGAATGTTCAAACTACCGCACAGTTGCACTCATCTCACATATTAGCAAAGTAATGCTCAAGATTCTCCAAGACTGGCTTCAACAATACATGAACTTCCAGATGTTCAAGCTGGATTTAGAAAAGGCAGAGGAACCAGAGATCAAATTGCCAACATCCGCTGGATCATCGAAAAAGCAAGAGAGTTCCAGAAAAACATCTACTATTGCTTTATTCATTATGCCAAAGCCTTTGACTGTGTGGATCACAACAAACTGGAAAATTTTTGAGAGATGGGGATACCAGACCACCTGACCTGCCTCCTGAGAAATCTGTATGCAGGTCAAGAAGCAACAGTTAGAACTGGACATGGAACAACATACTGGTTCCAAATCGGGAAAGGAGTTTGTCAAGGCTGTATATTGTCACCCTGCTTATTTAACTTATATGCAAATCATGTGAATTGCCGGGCTGGATGAAGCACAAGTGGGAATGAAGATTGCTGGTAGAAATATCAGTAACCTCAGATATGCAGATGACACCACCCTTATGGTGGAAAATGAAGAACTAAGAGCTTCTTGATGAAAGTGAAAGAGGAGAGTGAAAAAGTTGGCTTAAAATTCAAGATCACAAAAACTAAGATCATGACATCTGGTTCTATCACTTCATGGCAAATAGATGGGGAAACAATGGAAACAGTGACAGACTTTAGGTTTTTGGGCTCCAAAATCACTGCTGATGGCGACTGCAGCCATGAAATTAAAAGATACTTGTCCCTTGGAAGAAAAGCTATGACCAACTTAGACAGCATATTAAAAAGCAGATACATTATTTTACCAACAAAGGTCCATCTAGTCAAAGCCATAGTTTTTCCAGTAGTCATGTATGGATGTGAGAGTTGGACTATAAAGAAAGTTGAGCACCAAAGAATTGATGCTTTTGAACTGTGGTGTTGGAGAAGACTCTTGAGAGTCCCTTGGACAACAAAGAGATCCAACCAGTCTATCCTAAAGGAAATCAGTCCTGAATATTCATTGGAAGGACTGATGCTAAAGCTGAAACTCCAGTACTTTCGCCACCTGATGCGAGGGTCCTAGTCATTGGCAAAGACCCTGATGCTGGAAAGATTGAAGGTGGGAGGAGAAGGGGACAACAGAGGATGAGATGGTTGGATGGCATCACCAAATCAATGGACATGAGTTTGAGTAGGTGCCGGGAGTTGGCAATGGACAGGGAAGCCTGGTGTGCTGCAGTCCATGGGGTTGCAAAGAGTGGGACACGACTGAGTGAACTCAACTGAACTGAGATGTTTGTTATAAGCTGTATGAAAAAAAAGTGGGCACAGTGTTCTTTTACTGACTGGAACTTATATCCAACATATGATGCATGTAGTGAATTGTTGAACAGATCCAGGTGTGCCAGATCCTAATTCAGATACAAATTCAGCTTTAAATCATTGCCACACACTTGACAGCAGATGAGAACAGAAACTGCCTCTTTAAGAGACAGAGTAGACTTGTCTAAAGTTCCAGGCCTCAGAGCACCAAGAGCGTTTATAAATCCCAGCGTCCTTAGTTCCTATGAGCGAGTCTTGGTCTCTAGGGTTGGGAACTCAGTGTCTTGCAAAGGTGACCTTTCCACTTGGGAGAATTTGGGTTTTCCTGACATGATGGGATAAAGCGATGCAGCAGCCAGTGTTTTCCATTCCCCCACCCCTGCCCCACACAGGCTTATCCTGTCCCCGCACAGCCCTACCCATCATACTGGTTCTTTGGCTTTGCTGGAAGGGCTGAGTGGAGGATGTGGAGCCTTGAAGTGGGCAACCTGGTGTTGAGAGTAGCAGAGGATATGAGAGGGTGGAACTGGATAGAGTAACAGGGCATCTGAGGAAGTGCTGCTCAAGAAGCCTGCACAGCCTTTGTGTGGAACAAAAGAAACAAGCCAAGGGCTTCAATTGTTCTGACCCATCTTGGAGACAGACAGCACCTCCTCTTACCACCTGCTTTTCACCCATTCTCCCTTCACCAATTAAGCAGCTTGACTTTCTTAGGGGTGTGGGTGGTCACATGAACCTTGACTTTGAGGTTTGGGTGGGGAACTCCTATTCTCTCCTCCCCCACTGTTCTCCAGGGTCAGAGAAAGCCAATCCCTGGAGTGTGCTAGGGAGGGAGGCTGGTTTCAGCCAAGCAAACAGCTAAACCATGGGGTGTGACCTGGGATGCCAATCATGTGGCCCTCAGAACCTGTGCTGGGAGGCCAGGAATGGAGACAGAATTCTAACCACGTGCTGGGAATCTAGGGCTGGCTGGCTTCAGTCATTATTAAGTTCTTTATTATCTTTGACTAGCTCATCTGACAGAGAAGGCAATGGCAACCCACTCCAGTACTCTTGCCTGGGAAATCCCAGAGAGGAGCCTGGTAGGCTACAGTCCATGGGGTCACGAAGAGTCGGACATGACTGAGCAACTTCACTTTCACTTTTCATTTTCATGTATTGGAGAAGGAAATGGCAACCCACTCCAATGTTCTTGCCTGGAGAATCCCAGGATGGGAGCCTGGTGGGCTGTTGTCTATGGGGTCACACAGAGTTGGACACGACTGACATGACTTAGCAGCAGCAGCTCACCTGGGCTAGGATTTTGCTTCTTGCAACCAAGAGTTTCCTAATCTGCTATTTTGACCATGTTGCTTTGGGGACTAAGTCACATGACTGAAAAATATCTCTTGAAGTTTTCTCTCAATGACACTGTTCCCTTGGAATCCGCAGAACAAATCTCTCCCCTCAGACAGGTTACTCTTGTCAGTTTCTCTCTCTAGCCTCTTCTCCAGACCAACTCTCCCAGTTCCTTTATGCTTTTATGGTATTTACTCAAAGAATACAAAGGTGAAAGATCAGATGCCAAGTTTCCTCCTCAGAAGGGTGTAGAGCTCCTTATCTAAGTTGTTTTCCTTCCCTTTGGAAAAATAAAGGCTAGTTGAAGTTCCTAGTACTGTGCTTAGTCACTCAGCTCAATCATGTCCAACTCTTTGTGACCCCATGGACTGTAGCCCTCTAGTCTCCTCTGTCCATGGGGATTCTCTGGGCAAGGAGACTAGAATGGATCATCATGCCCTCCTCCAGGGGATCTTCCCAACCCAGGGATTGAATCTGCCTCTCCTGCATCGGCAGACAGATTCTTTACCATCTGAGTCACCAGGGAAGCCCTGAAGCTCCTAGTTATTCACTTCAAAAAGGGTATTCTGACCACAGAGGGCCACATGAGCCACTACTGGTGGTTCTTTCCTGTAAGTCACATCAGCTTTACGTGGGTCATTTACTGCTTATACATAAGCTTACAAATGACATACGTTGATCTTTTCTAAGTTACAGAAAACTATTTTGCAAGTGTTCTCTTGAACAATAGTGCTCTTGCCCACTTCAGGCCTTCTGCTCTGAAGATGGGAAGAAAGGAGAGGACGTGTCAGGGCACTGACCAATGAATGAACAATCCTCCATTAGTGCTACAATAGGACAAGCATAGGGACTGCTGTGTTGGATGAGAAGATCCTCAGAGCACAGGACTTGATCATATATTGCAGAACCTGGTTCAGAGCCTTGCAAACTAGCAGCTCAATCTATGAATCAAGAATGAAAGATGAGCAAACCAATGAATGAAGAGTGTGTGCATTCTTGGGGCAATAAGGAGGGTAATGTGATGAGAGCAAGGGCACCTTGCATCATAAGAGAAGGTGGCAGTAGATGATACTGTGGAGTCAGAGAATGAAGAGCCACGAATGCCAGGTAGGAACCCTGGTTGGGATTAGCCTGTATGGCAGCAGGAGAAATGAGCTGCGGCATTGAGATCCCAGAACCCTAACACCAGTTCCACCATTAACTCTATCACTTCCCCTCTCAAAGGCTCCAGTTTCTTCTCAGATAAAGTGAGTCAATCAGAATGTGGGTTCCTCTCCCATCTAGAATTGAGATATAAGGCTTGCAGGCATCTAGTAGGACACAGAGCACCACTGGCAGCATCGAACCCGTGTGCCAGGTGGTGCTTCCCTACACACTTTCTAGCACATGATGTCCCACTGCTTTGCGTTCATCTTTATCCTCCAGTCTGACTATTCTCAAAGTTAAAGGCTTTATCATACTTTTTATGTACCTATATGATGCTTAGCATATCAACAAATTGAGAATTACAAACTGGAAGCCCATGGACTCCATCCAACCTGCAGAAGTATTAGTCTTTATTAATATTTTGGCTAAGGGATGTTGTAGGCAGCAGAATGACGTCTGAAAGACCTTCACATCCTAATCCCCAGAATCTGTCATCTAACACCCTCCATGGCAAAGGGGATTTTGCAGATGTGATTAATTTTTTTTAAATAGCGAGATTATCCAGGATTATTTGGTTGATCCCAATGGGGCTTCCCAGGTGGCACCAGTGGTGCCATGTATCTGCCACATGCATCTGCCAGGAGACACAAGAGACACAGATTCGATCCCTGGATTGGGGAGATCCCTTGAAGAAGGAAATGGCAACCCACTCCAGTATTCTTGCCTGGGAAATCCCATGAACAGAGGAGCCTAGTGGGTTACAGTCTGTGGGCTTGCAAAGAATTGGACATGACTGAGGGCTTACACCCAGTGTAATCACAGGACCTAGAAAATGGAAGGGAAAGATAGGGTCAGAACCAGAGATCGCCTCATGAGAAAGACTCAACTGCCCATCACTGGCTTTGAAGATGGAGAAGGGGGCTATGAGCCAAGGAATACAGGTGGCCCCTAGAAACTGAAAACAAATTCTCTCCTAGAGCCTCCACAAGGAACACAGCCCTGCTAGCACCCTAATTTTAGTCCAGCGAGACCCACTTCAGATTTCTGACTTTCAAATAATAAATTTAAAAATAATAACAATCATAATAAACTTATATTGTTTCCAGCCACTAGGCCTGTCATGATTTGTTACAGAAATAACACAGGAGAAAAATCTGAAAGCCTGAGGCAGGACAGGCCCTCCCCATGCCAGTCAGGTCTATTACTTCTGATTGTTCACCACTAGGGTTGATTTGCTCATTTCTGCTACATTTGTGACCTGTGCTTGAGCCACTGTCATCCTTCAAGTTACTAATTGGATACCAAGAACACAAGGCTAGGTATCAGGAGAAGATTATGGCCCTTAATTCTTCCAAAAACTAGTGAAAGGGTTGGTTGACCTCATTTGGCCCCCCTTTCCTTGTCAATAGAATTAAGAAGTCATACGAGACAGTCTTCAAGGACTCCTACTCCAGAAGGTCATGGTTCTACTACTAATTAGTGATGGTTCACTACCCTGTCACCAGCATAGAATTTGAGTTTCAATGCTGCAGTGACTATTGCTGTCCTAGTGATTGGGATATAAGTAGCTCCCAGTACCTTCTCTGGTCGCTCTGGGTGGTGGCAGTCAGCAAACATTGACCAAGTGCCTGCCCAAGAAGGACCTGCACAGCATGGGAAGAACAAGGACTTGGGCGCTCATCCTTGAGCTTGCTATATAGATGCAGTGATAGAAGAGGCCACAATGACCAGACCTAAATTCTGTGTAGCACCAGAGGCATTTATATTTGTTAAAAGCAATTAAATAATTGAGCAATGCATCATGAACAAACTCCATTGTTCTATACAGTCAAGGAATGAAAGTTCTTCCATTGTGTGCCCCTCAGGCTCTTTCCTATCTCCCCTCTTCCCTAACATTCCCAGGTATGGATATTGATCCTATGTGCATGCACGTGCTCAGTTGTGTCTCTTTGTGACTTCATGAACTGTAGCCTGCCAGGTTCCTCTGTCCATGAAATTTTCCAGGTAAGAATACTAGGGTGGGTTGCCATTTCCTACCCCAGGGGACTCTTCCTCCCCCAGGGATCTAACCCTCTTGCATTGTAGGCAGATTCTTTACCAATCCTGTAACTGTTCATTATTGCTTTTCTTTCTTCCTAATAGAAGTAGTGGTATGTATTAAAGATGAGCAATTTTTTTTTTTTCTCTACACTGGACTTAGACCAGAGTAGGAAGGTTGAAATACAAAAGCAGAACATAGAATATTCTAGGAAGTAGAAAAGGTGGTAAGAGTGTTCCCAAACTCAATTCAAAGCAACCTGCTTGGCATTTTCCCACTCTGAGGGAATTTCTACCTTAGGTGTCTTGATCAGCTAGTGGTGGGGCTTGACTATCTTGCTAAATCAGAGTCTTTCTCAGTAAATTTTTTTAATGGCCTTGATTTTTTGACTGGTAAAACTCTTATCTTAAAAAAGGAATAATGTCCCTTACTGTCATTTACAGGCAGTAAAATAGTCAGGTTCTAGGTCAATGGCCCCTATCCCTTCAGGTTCTTATTCCCAAGCTGTTCTGAAGGGCTACCAGATTTCCTGCCAAGGGGAGCTTGTGAAGTTCTAGAGGTACAACTCACAGCATCCATGAAATGGACAATCCTATCTTATCCTGTGACCCTACTTGCTTATATACTGAGATGGGCATCTACAGATTTGTAAGAGAGAAGAGGAGTTCACAGCCCCAAATATTTTTCCATCACCATGTAGTAGGGGGCAAATCTCCTGGCTGTGAGAAGATTGCAAAATAGACATCAGAGACGTACATGGTCATTGAATTCATTTCTGACTGAAGCCCATATTCTACCACACCAGTAGGAAATGTCATCCCTCCTTCTCCCACCTGTGATGTGCTTTAGTTCTGGATTCCAGCAAAGAGTCGACACGTCTAGAGTGGGAGTGAGACATCTACTGTCCAAGTCCACCTGGGGCCACGGGCTGGTGATCTCTGCCGCTTGTGTCCCACCCTTGGGGCACAGAATGTTCTGACCAGTCTGTTTATGGCCCTTTTGCCTCAATACACCATGCGCCACTCCCTGGAATCCTGCTGCCCCCAAAGTACTGCCCACGGCCTCCTTCCTACTGTGCCTGGACCCCCATCCTCTCTCCTGTCCCTCTTGCCCTGGAGAGAGTGACCTTTCTCCAACATGAGAGTGAAGCTATAGGTAACCTAGATAGCTAACCTTCAAGATAGCTTCTTATATCAGCAAATCCGCTTCTCCCTCTTAACTCTCCCCAGTCCCCCAGGAATCAGACTTTTGGAAAACAAAAGCTGGAAAGACTGCTAAGTCACTTCCACTTTCCAGCCTGCCTTATACCTCTTGAGATAATGTACATGGAATAGACTCTCAGTTTGAATGAAGGAAGGTGAAAAATACATGGAGAAAAGACCCAAATACCATAAAACAATATTTAGCCACAACAGGCACTCTTCTAAACAGCAACCCAGGAAAGGTTGCCAACTCTCCCCTCCTGAAAGGCAAGTATGCTGTGAATACACCTTTCTACCGCTTCAATGCTTTCCCAGCATCAAGAACACAAAAGAGGGACTCGGTGTTCTTTCTTCTTTCTTACTGGCATTACAACACAAAAGGCTGAATTCAAAAGCTTTCTGTTCAAAAAGCTAAGTTTCTCCTCTCCTTATCTTACTGTTTCACTGTGTAGCAAAAGCACCCCTCACCTCTTATCGAGGTTCATAATTCTATACACTTACCTTAAGAATTCATCTCCTTTGCCTTGAGCTAAAAATATCTGCTCATCATGTTCAGTTTTTTTCTGTTTTAATAACGGAAATTTTCATTATTTCCATTTTAATAATGGTTCTTATTTAACCCAAGGTATTATTTTAATATGTAACCAATATAAAATAAAGAGATTTTACCTTTTTTGGTGTTAGGTCTTTGTAATCTGGTGTGCATTCTGACACATCTCCATCTGGACTAGCCATTTGTAGTTAGTGGCTACTTCATTTTTTTTTTTTTAATAACTGGCAACCTGAGAAATTAGTCTGGGTTATCCTGCTTAACCTAATGTACTAAGTACAGTGCTCTGAATTTGACCACAGTGGCTCAGAAATAGAATTAATAAACTACTTGACATGGGCACATCAGCAAGGTAACTGTTACAGAAATAGTAAGATGGAGGTACAGGAAGTAAAACTAAGACTTTTTAACCAAAATATCTCCATTTGTACTTTACACAGAGATTTCAGAGCATAAAGTAGTAGGTGTCAGGGAATTCAGAGTTCAGAGAAAATGTTCAAATTCTGAAGTATTTTGCACAGAAAGACTTACAAATGGATTCTTTCAGAACTATGGGCAGTTGGTTGGAATTTGAAATGTATTTCATAAAAACATTATCAACTATAGTTTGCTTCTCAGGTAAGCCCAGAGATTCTATGGTTAAAACAAAGAAAAACCTCAAAAATTCTCATTTCTCTTAATGCCATTTTCATAGAGAAGGAAAGCTAAGAAAGTGGTCAGCTTCATTCATGTTTTTTGATCTGAAGGAAAATGGACTTTCAAAGGTTTGAGATGGTTAGGGAATTAGCTTCTTTCATTATGTCCACTTTTACTTTCTTCTGTGTTCTTAGTCCTGTAGTGCTATTGCCAACAATCTGAGGGGATATCAGACACAATCACAGCCAATGGAATGCAGCTCGAAAGAGAGGAAAGAAGAATTTTTAGAGAAACAGGTAATTTGACAGAAAATTCAGAGAAATGGGAAAGAGCCAAGGAGTAAAAGTGAGAGGCGTGCTTGTGATAAAGGGGTTACCTGAGGTGTCCTTAATAGAACTGAGAAATGAGGAGAAAGTGCAAAATTACCCCAAGGAAGAGGCAGGATAGACATGTGCAGAAATCAAAATCCAAATGTCTTTAGGACCAGGCAGTGAGTGAAGGGAGTTGGCTGGGTATGAAAGAATAGGAAATAAAGGCAAATGGTAGAGTCCAGGAAATTTAACTTATTTTTTTTTTCCTCAAAATATCACTAACAGTCAAAGCAAATCCAAACATGAACTGAGTTTTGTCTGCTGGCCACCTTTCAGCAAAGATACTAAAAGCAGGATGTCTTGAGCCAAACTAGCTAGTTTCACATCCCTGCTTCATCACTTCATGGTTCTGTGACCTCAGTTTCTTTGTGTATATAAGGATTGCTCCCACTTCATAGGATTGTTGTGGAAATTATGTAAGCTACCATAAGTAAGTGCTCTGCATAGGACCCAGCAGGCCTCAAACAGGTGCTCAGTAAGCATCCTCTAGAATATCAATCCCTTATCAATCAATCTGTTGCTGTTCTCACCATGCCTACTGTAGTGTCTGGCTCACAGTAGGTACTCGATGCTTGTTAGATGACTGATGAGATGAAGGGAAGAGAAGTCATTACAGGAAAGGGATGCAGGGTTATAAAGTTCTCCATACTGACTTGGAGGTACTTCAGATTAGAGTGATCGCTAGGCTATATTGTAGGGAGTAGAGAGTATAATGATTTCAAGAATCCAAAAACATTTAAGGACTAGAATGCACCTTACTTCTGCTCTATGATGGTTAAGTTTATGTATCCATTTGACCAAGTCATGAGATGCCTAGATATCTCATTAAACCTTATTTCTTAGTTTATCTGCAGAAGGTGTTTCTGGAGAGACTGGCATTTGCCTGAGTCAAGTGGGCTGAGTAATATAAATTTTCCTTCCCAATACTGGAAATGTTGTTAGACCAGCTAAAAATATTGTTAGGCAGATTGGGCATCACCCAATCTGTTGATGGTCTAAATAGAATAAAAAGGCAAAGGAAGGTTGAACTTGTTCTCCGCTTCACTGCGTAAGCTGAGACATCAATCTTTCCTGCCCTCAGCACTCTGACCTGAAGGCTCAGATTGCAATCTACACCATTGGCTCTCTTGTTCTCAAGCTTCTGAGCTACACCACCAGCTTTCCTGAGTCTCCAGCTTGCAGATGGCAGACCAAGGGACCTCTCAGCATCCTTAGTCACATGAGCCAATAACTTAAATAACTTTCTAAGTTTTATAGATATATAATCTACTGGTTCTGTTTCTCTAGAGAACCCCAATACATAGTCGAAACCTGAAACCAACACCCAAAGAGACTAAACCAGGTGTGCAAACCAGGTAGCCATAATGAGGAAATAAAATTTGTATCTTTGCATGCTTCAAAATGCTATTTTGCATCAGAGAAATGCAAATTAAAACCACAATGAGCAATCATCTCACACCTGTCAGAATTGCTATTATCAAAAAAAAAAAAGAAAAAGAAAAAAAAAGTAAATGTTGGCAAGGATGTGGGGGGAAATGGGAACGTTTGTGCACTGTTGGTGGGAATGTTAGATAGTACAGCTATTATGGAAAACCGTATGGGTATTCCTCAAAAAAATAAATAGAACTACTATATGATCTAGCAATCTGCTTCTGAGTATTTATTCTAACTCAAAAAGATATGCACCCCCACATTCACTGCAGGATTACTTACAACAGCCAAGATGTGGAAACCACCTACCTGTTCACCAATGGCTGAATAAAGAAATCTGGCATATATGCACAATGGAGCATTATTCAGCCATAAAAAGAAGGAACTCTTGCCATTTCCAACAACAGAGATGAACTTCGAGGGCATTATGCTAAGTGAAATAAGTCAGATAAGACAAATACTCTTATAATCTCTCTTATGTGCAATTGACAAAATAATCACAAAACAAAAACCCAATCACAAACTCACAGATACAGAAAACAGACTTGTGGCTGCCAGAAGTTGGGTGGAGGTTAATAAGTGAAGGGAGTCTAAAGGTAAAAAGAAGAAAAATAATTTGGAGTATGATTAACACAGAGACTATCATGTCCTGGGAAAATTGATTCATGGAAATAAAACTCCTGGTAGGTTGGGGTGTACTAGAAGTAATACTAAGTACTTGCTCAAGGTAATAACCATTTTTATTTTTTCAGAGCCATTGGCATTCTATGATATGACATGATCCTTCAATCAGGAAATACTTACAGAATATTTTTATCTAATCTAAAAAATTTTATCAACAAACTTATGTATTCTCTGAGCAGTTCGCAAGATCACTGTTGCCAGGGCTTTTTTTTTTTGACAATGAGCGATTTCACTTGGTAATTTTTTCCCATTATATTGCATTGCCAGTTACTTGGCGGGAGAAATGCCCTTACAGGAACTTGACCTCTGAACAACATAAGCAACATGAACCAGATTTACCTTCCTACCTGAAACACCAAAAAAGTAAAGATGTATTTACAACAACGGTTCCCAAGACTTGGACGTCAGGCTGGTAAGACAGCGACCTAAAGTGGTTGGGTGGGGGAAGGGGCAGGGAGAATAAGGGGAGCCCTACAATTGTCCCTCTTCACTACCTTGAGTTTATAGGCCATGGGATAGTGGGACAGGGAGAGGAAACCCAGAGGGAGCCAGTAGACTCCCTGGGTTGAGAAAACAGAGCTGAGTCTAGGGAGACCAAGGCAGCACATATTCCAATAGATAGTTCTGCAGAGGGTCCTCCTTGAGTATTTAGCACACTACTCTAATGCAGGGGAGGAAACTGTTGGAGGCTGAGAACAGAACCACCTGAAAGAATTAGAGGAATATTCCTACAAGCCAGACTGGAAAAATCCACAGGGCACTGGTTAGAGTACTCAGAAAGTTTGCCTCAATAATGAGCACTAATTAATTCTAGACAAAACCCTGCTATGATCTTGCCTAAAAAAGTTTAAGAGCCATGGATGGACCTTGATGGCATTATGATAAATAAAATAAGCCAGACAAATAATGCATAGCATCACTTAAAAAAAAATCCTACATATAAATCAAACTTATAGAAATAGTAGAAAAGTGGTTGCTAGGGAGTGGGCTAGGGGAGGGGTAAAGGAAATAGGGGTTGTAAAAAGGGTACAAATTTTCATCCATAAGTTAAATAAGTTCGAAGAATCCAAAGTAAAGCAAGGTGACTATTCGGCTGACTATAAGGTAATAAATGTGTTAACTAGACTGGAATTTTTTCACAATGTATATGTGGTGATTTGATTTTGATTTCAAAAAATCAAATATGTAGTGATTTGATTTAAAAAATCAATTGTGGTGATTTGATAAACATTTTATGTTTAAATATAATTTCATTTGTCAATTATACCTCAACAAAGCTGAAAAAAGAATGCTTAGGTATAAGATATGAAAGGTTAAACTTATCTCCAATAACTTTGAGCCCAGAACATCAAGAGTATTCATAGAAACACAAAAGTATATCTAGTGTTCAACAATGTCCATTTCATAATGTGTGCTATCCAATAAAAACAGTTACGAGGCATGAAATAAACAGGAAAATATGACCCATAGGGAGAAGACATTAATCAAAAACCAAGAATCACCATAGGTGTTGGAATTAATAAAGCACATTAAAATGGTTATATTGTGTTCCATATGATCAAAAAGCTATAGGGAAGGTGGAGTATGTTAAGTAGAGATACAGATGGCATTTTTAAAAAACTCAAATTGAACTTCTGTAGAAGCAAACTACAATATGTAGGATTTAAGAAAAAAAAAAACCCAACACTTAATGGGATTAATGGCAACTTAGAAACTGAAGAAAGAATAATGATTTTGCAGATCTAGCAATAAAAATTATCCAAAATGAAACACGGGGAGAAAAATAGCATTAGTGAGTTTTATCACAGATATTCAAACCTAGTTCAATATTTGAAAAATGTGTTAATGCTATCAATCATGTCAACAGGTTACAAAAGAAAATCATATGATCACATCAATAGATGCAGAAAAAGCATTTAACAAAATAAAAAACCCATTAGTAAAAAGTCTCAACAAATGAGAAACAGAAGGGAACTTCAACTTGATAAAGAATATCTACCAAAAAAACCTACAGTTAACATACTTAACAGTGAGAAACTTGAAGTCTTCCCACCAAGATGAGGTACAAGACTAAAGTGTCCCATCTCACTATTCCTATTCAGCATACTTGTTCTATTAATGCAGTAAGATAAGAATAGGAAATAAAAGGTTTATAGATTGGGACGTTATAAAACAAAAACTTTCTCTGCAGATGACATGATCCAAAAAATGGATAAACTCAAACTCCTGGAACTAGTAAGTGATTATAGTAAGGTTGCTGGATATATGGTTAATAACTGACAAAAGTTAACTACTTTTCTATATTCCAGCAGTGAAAAACAAGTACAATTTGAAATTAGGAAATAATTATCATCTACATTAGCCCCCCATCCAATGCAGTACTTGGAATAAATATGTTTTTTTAAAACACATGTATATGATCTGTATGAGGTAAACTACCAGACTCTGAGTTCTTTCTTGATTTATTTTTTTAAATAAGTAAATGGAGAGATATTCCATGTCCATGGCTAGGAAGACTCAATCTCGTCAAGATGTCTATTCTTCACAATTTCATCTATACATTCAATGAAATCTCAATCAAAATCTCAGCAAATTTTGTGAATATCAAATATGCTGATTCTAAATTTTATATGGCGAGGTAAAGGAAGTAGAATAGCCAACATGATATTAAAGGAGAAGAACAATTTTCAAATACTGATACTACTCAACTTCAAGATTTACTAAAAAGCTATAGTAATCAGAACAGTATGGTATTGGCAAAAGAATTTACATATAGATCAATGGAACATAGTGGAAAGCCCAGAAATGGATCCATGTAAATTTAGTCAATTGATTTTTGATAAAAGAGGCAACATAGAGCAACCAAGATAGTCTTTTTCAGCAAATGACACTGTAACAACTAGACATCCACAAGTAATGAATCTAGACATAGACTGTACACACTTTACAAAAACAACTAGAAAATGGATCACATGGAGTGTACCTAGTGGTCCAGTGGTTAGGACTCTGTGCTTCCACTTTGGGGGGTCCAGGTTTCATCCATGGTCAGGGTACCAAGATCCCACACACTGCACAGGCAATCAAAAAACAAACAAACCAAAAAAAAAAAAAAAAAACCAAACAAACAAACAGAGCTAAATGTAAAATGCCAAACTATAAAACTCTGAGAATAGAGAATAAAACCTACATGATCGTGGGTACAGCAGTGACTTTTTAGATACAACGCCAAAGTCACAATCCATGAAAAATAGATAATTGGATCTACACAAAGAATAAAGAGCACCAAAAATGGATTGAATTTCTTCTCTGCAACTTGAGTTTAGCATTTGTGGATTTGAAGTTTGTTGTTGCTTATCACCAGAACACGTATGTTTGCATAGGTTGTACATTATATGATTCCAGACTCCAAAAACTCTTAGAGAGAGGTAATCTTAAAGTCCTTGGGATGGTTGGACAATCTAGAAGGTGGCCTTCTTTGATTTCTTGTTCTAGCAGGAGTGGTGTCTTGACTGAACTATCATATAAGCTTAGGTATCTAGACAGAAACAGGCTTGATTAGATTTCAGAGAATTTATTTCACTGGGGGAAAAAAAAAGAACCTGACCAGCCATTTGTCAAGTCAACATATCAGTTTGTTATATTCACGGTACCATGCCCAGTATTGTAAATGCTGTCATTCTTTATTTACTAAAAACAGTGTATGTGCAACCAAAAGTACCTGTACTACAATTTCTTCATCTCTCAAACAGAGATAATGTTGTCTATTTTACAGGGTTGCAACCAAAACAAGAGGATTTCTCAAATGGCTCAGTGGTAAAGAATCTGCCTGCAATGCAGGAGACACAGGTTCCATCCCTATGTCGGGAAGATCCCTGGAGAAGGAAGCAGCAACCGATTCCAGTATCTTGCCTGGGAAATCCAATGGACAGAGGAGCCTGGTAGATTACAGTCCATGGGGTTGCTAAAGAGCCAGATACAACTTAGTGACTAAACAACAACAACCAGAACAAGGCAGTACACAGAAAACCCTTGGCACGGTTTCTGACACAGAGTAGACATTTCACAAATAAGTGGTCTTTCTAATACCAACCCACTGGTCTACCATTCAAACTCTTCTCTGGGGAAATAATGGCAGAAGGGGAGACAGATCAGCCCAGAATCTTGCTAGCAAAGTGTAGTACCCAAACCAGCAGCATCACCACCTGGGAGTTTTATAGACATGCAGAATTTCAAACCTTACCCCAGACCTACTGAATCAGAATCAAGTGATTTGTCTACACATTCATATCTGACCACTGTTCTATCAAATTGCCCTATCCAGCACCTACCTTTCCATCCCATACAACATCTCTAGAGTTCCTAAGTAACTCTACCTAGATAACCTGCCAGCCTTCTTCACCCTACCTTCTCAAATCTTCATGCTTCCTCCCAGTCATTTTCTCCAGCAGACAAGAGGAGGGAATACGTGCTCAGAGACAAGCTTCAGTACTGATGACTAACTGCTATTCTTTAAACCCTGTTAGGAAACGATGAAGTGGGATATATCTGATTTTCATGTGGTTTAGGGCTCCCCTGCTTATCAGTAAGTCATCAGACCCAGTTCTCTGTATTTATGTTAACAGAAAAGAAACTACAATGAGGGTTCATCATCAAGCAAACAAATAGCTCTGGTGGGAGACTGTGGTCCACATGATAAGTGCTTTCAAATTGATCAAGAAAAGTATCTAACTCTGCTCTGTAACAACAGCTTTGTACATAAGAGACATTACCAGTTCTTAGAATCTCCATCATACCGGCCTTTAACCTCTGTCTATAGAATCTGAGGATGGCAGCTCCAAGCAGATTCCACCTTGGACAGAAAGTATTCAGCTGTGGCCATGTGTTAGAAAGGGGAGAGCTTTTGGTTCAAAGAGCCTGAATTTTAAGAAATTCAATTACATAAACAACCAGAAATGTAACTACACAGTCAGTGTGATGAAGTCCCCAAGGGGCAGCCTACCCAGCATTCCCACCTGGGAGGTATGGCCTGGACATGTTGTTACAACAGCACACGAGTCTGGGGGCTTGCTGGAAGAGAGGAGGGCAGAGGATATGGGAGAATACTCTTGGGCCAATAGGAACTCTTAAAAAACAGAATGATGAAGGACACTCCCGCCATGGAGAGATCTCAGCCTGAGGCTGATGTCTGTCTTCATCCTGGATCACCAGATGCTCGCTAAGAAGAGCTTCTTCGGGGAGCAGCAAGGTCAAATAGTTTCCCTCCTCAGAGGCGCTTCCCTCCATCACCTCTGCATTTCTTAAAAGAGAAAGGGAGTACCGAAGTATCGAGGGCCTTAAAGACTTGAAACATGAGGGCTCCTGGAAAATACTCCAAAGACAGGTCTACCCTGGGCAGAAGCCTTGTAACTCAGATCAGAGAGGTCCTTCCACAATCCGAGGGTGAACAGCCACAGGAGCTCCAAGAGTGGCCCACACAGAGGTGTCTGTTTCATCTCAATGGCATCTCAGGGACAGAATGTGGTCTAGGCTGAGAAGATAACTGGGGACCATGAGGACTGTCAGGAAAGCATGTGGGTGGGAGCACAGAGACTGTGGTCCCTGATCTGCCTCCAGAGAGAAACCTCCCACATCATTTTTGTCTCTAGACTGTGCCTACGTGACCTGCACAACCCCACACCAAATTAGTCTATGCTGTTTCCATGTTTCTCTGACTAGACTATGGCTCCATCAAGGGTTGGATTGAGTATGAGTCTTACTCCTTTGGCATCCCTACCCTGTAGCAAAGAACCAGAACTTTGTAAATTTTATTTAAATGAACAGTGAGGTTTAGCTGCAAAGGTAACTTTAATTACTATTTCACTGATTCACAGACCTTTTGTTATGACCTGGCTGGTGTGGTTTGAAGTAAGAGATTAGAAACTATTACTAAATGATTACAGTGATTTGGTTGAAAACCTAGGAACTAAAGCTATAATCCCTTGATTCTCAAGGAAGAAATCCCAACCACAATACTAATGTGGTCTGAATGTTTACATTCCTCCCAAATTCCTATGTTGAGATCCTAAGCCCTCAACGTAATGGTATTAGGAAGTGGGGCTTTTAGAAGTTAATTAGGATTAGAAGGGCTCTGCCTTCATGGCTGAGGTAGTGTCCTTATTAAAAAAAAACAAAAACAAAAAACTCCAGAGAGCCCCCTTGGTTTCTTCCATTCAAATGAGGTCACAGTGAAATGACTTCATCTATGAGCCAGGAAATGGACTCTCACCTGACACTTGAATTTGCAGGGCCTTGATCTTGGACTTCTAGCCTCCAGAATTGTGATCAATTTGTATATAAGCCATCCAATCTATCGGATTCTCTTACAGCAGCCTGAATGGACTAAGACAATCCATGAGGAAAGTAATATGCTTTCTTGGGAGTGCCCTGTTCTGTTTGATCAGCACAGCTGAGGAGGTTTTATGCAAAAAATTTAATGTCTTCCATTAAATTACAAAAATGGCTACAATTCTTCACCCCTTCCTGTATCTAGAGCTGTTGAAATGTAACTCTAAGGCCCCTACCGTTAAGGAGTGCAGTCTATTTCCCCGACCCCTTGACTCTGGACTGGCCTCGGGACTTGCTCTGGCACAGAATGTGAATGGAAGCAATGGTGTGCTGGTTCCAAGCTCAGGCCTCTAGAGACTTTGTACATTTCCACACTCTCTCTCGGAATCCGGCCACCACTATGTAAACAAACCCAGGCACGCCTGTTAGATAATGAAAGACACGTGGCCTGGTCACACATTGACTCAGCTGACAGCCAGCCAACTGCCAGATGTGTGAGGCCATCCTAGAACAGCAGCTCCAGAAATAGCTAACTGATACATGTAGAATGTAAAAAAACGGTTTCACTCTGGTCAGTAACACTGCTAGTTACATTCTACCTTCAATCAGACCAGAATCTCGCTTATTTTAAAAGGGTTAAAGGGGAAAATAACCAAGTCCTCATATTTTTCCTTGACACAGATCTCCAGGATGAGTCCAAAAGCATAAATCCACTTGCAAATTTAATAGAACATTTTCCAGGTTTACTGGCAACTGGAAGCAATTGATAATAGTTGCATGCGAATCAAAACCTGTACTAACCTGAGCTGCTTTATACTGAAGAGTGTTTGCATGTTTGCAAGGTTCATTTACAAAGGCAACTTTAATGTAGGTGCTGATCGATTGCCAAAATGGCAGAGTTGAAGGGATCTCTATTAAAGAGTTACAAGTACATGTTTGCTAGAAATAGGTTCAGCTCTGAGCGACGTAAGGCCCAAATGACAACAGTTTAAACTGAATAGCAGTTTCCCTCTCATAAACACCTGGGAAAGAAGATCAGGACTTCTATCTGGTTGCACCGCCATGGATGGCCTTGACTCCATGAGCTGAGATAGCAGCATGTGCATTCCAAGCAAGACAATAAAAGGAGGAAAAAGAACAGGCAAAAGCAGAGTAGGAGGATGGAGAATTCACCTACCTTCACAAACATATGAAAAATACATCTATGTGCAGGACAATTCTGAAAACTCACTAGAGAATGGCAGAAAAACTGTTCAACCGAGGCTGTAAGAAAGAGCTGCAGAGAATCAGGTAAGAGGGAGGAGAAGTCATCAGGTTGGGACCTGTGCCCCTGGAAGGGACTCAGAGGGACGAGGAGATCCTCCCAGGGGCAGAAGCTAGTTTGAGCTACATATTGGGTATCCTAGCTTTGGGGTCCAACACAGGGAAGATGAGCCCCCTTGGCTAGTTGGAGGGCAGTGAGATGAACAGGAGGACTGTGTGAAGCCTGGACTGCACTCATGAGGGGCGTGCAGATGCTTACTTGCTCCCTAAAAAGAGGGTGCGCTGAAAACTGCACAGCCACCCCGATGTGTGCTTCAGCCCAAGTAGAGCAAAGGTGCCAACTCTGCCTGCCTGAGGACAGTACACAGTGGGGCATGAGTTGCCAGGGCTGAGGATGAGCTCAGCTGTGGCACACAGAGGCAGCTCAAAACGAAAGCAGCTAGAGTCAGGCAGGGGCAGTCACTACTGGCACTTACACAGGCAGTGCACAAGCAGCAGCTCCAATCGCTGTCTGAGGCTAGACCACCATTGCCCATACCCAACCCATGCCAAGATGGCACAGGCCCTTGCAGCACAGCTCCACACCAGGGTGAGGGCAGTGGAAGCCAAGGGGAGAGCTCAGAAGTGAGAGATAAAGGAGGCTCAGACCTGAAGCACTGTCTGGACAGAGTGGGGCAATCATTATGGATGCTAATACAGGCAGCTCATCAAAAGTAGTCCAGGGCTCTGACCCTAGCTGAACCACCACAGCTCACATCCTGATCCATGCCAAATGCCCTCACCAGGCCCTTTTGCTCTATCTAGCACTACCTCCCTCTCCAGTGCTAGAAGAGGGGAGTGTATACACTTAAAGGGAACAGAGCCAGCTCAAACGAATTTAAGAGGATAGAAATGTATTTTTTCTGACTATAATATATGAAACTAGAAATTATACAGAGGAAAATGGGAAAAACACATATGCACACTTAACATCACTAAAAAAAAATCCCAATGGGTCAATGAAGACATCAAAGAGGAAATAAAAAAATATCTCAAGACAAATGAAAGTAGAAACACAACTTTCTAAAAACTACAGGAGGCACCAAAACCAGTTCAAAGAAGGTAGTTTATAGCAAGACAAGTCTACCTCACGAAAAAAAAGTTTCAAACAACTTAAACTATTATCTAAAGGAATTAGAAGAATAAAGGTCAAAGTCAGCTGAAGTACAGAGATGAAGATCAGAGAGTAAATAAAAGAGACAACAACAAAAAAGTAAATATCAACGAAACCTTGAGCTGAATTGTTTCTGTTTTTAAAGACTGAAAAAAGAAAGGACAAGCTTTTAGACAGGCTCATCAAAAAGGCATGAGAGAGTATTCAAATAAAGGAATGAGGAGAAATAACAACCCATACTACAGAGACAAAAAGTCTTAATACCATGGCCTAATAGTTACATGCCAACAACGTGGACAACCCAGAAGAAATGGAAAAGCTTCTATTAGTAAAAATCTACAACCTGCCAAGACTGAATCAGAAATAAATAGAGTCTGAACAAACCAATAATTAGAAGTGAAACCGAATTTATAATAAAAAACTCCCAAGAGAAGTCCATGGCCGGGCAGCTTCACAGGAGAATTCTACCAAACATAAAAAGAGTTAATACCTAACATTCACAAACTATTCCAAAAAAATGGAATAGGAAATACTCCCAAATTCATTCTATGAGGCCACCATTACTCTGGTACCAAAGTAGACAAAGACACTACTAAAGAAGAAAATTATAGGCCAGTAACTTCAATGAATATAGATGCAAAAATATTAGCAAGCTGACTTCACTAATATATAGAAAAAGATCATACACCACAGTCAAGTGGGATTTATTACATGGATGCAAGGAAGGTTCAGTATACACAAATCCATCAGTATGATACAACACATTAACAAATCCAAGGATAAAAATCATATGATCATCTCAACAGACACAGAAAAAGCATTTCACAAAATTCAACATTCATTCATGAAAAAAACTCTCAAAGTTGGTATTGAGGGAACATTTCAATATAATAAAGACCATTTATGATAGATCCACAACTAGCATCATACTCAGTGGTAAAAAGCTGAAGTCCTTTCTTCTAAATTCCAGAATAAAACAAGGATATCCGTTCTCATCACTTCTGTTTAATATGGTATTAAAATTCCTAGCCATAGCAATCAGACAAGAAAAATAAAAGGCATTCAAATTGGAAGGGAAAAAGTAAAACTGTCACTGTTTGCAGCTGACATGATACTACATACAGAAAACTCTGAAGTCTCCACCTACAAAATTTTAGAACAAACGATTCAGTAATGATGTAGGATACAAGAGTAATAAACAAAAATCCATTGCTTTTCTATGCACAAATAATGAATTATCAGAAAGAATGAAAACAATCTCCACTTAAAATTGCATTGAAAAAGAATACCTAAGAGTAAACTAAATCAATGGAGGTGATTGCCCTATACTCTCAAAACTATAAAACACTGAAGAAGGAATGTAAAAATGACCCAAAGAACTGAGAGGATATACTGCATCCTTGGATTGAAGAATATTGTTAAAATGGTCACACTATCCAAAGCAATCTACATGTTTAATGCAACCCCTATTAAAATACCCATGACATTTTTCACAGAACTAGAACAATGTTAAAATTCATACGGAAACAAAAAAAAAAACCCAAAATTGCTGAAACAATCTTGAGAAAAAAGAGCAATCCTGTTCGTGTGATGTTCCCTGACATCATATTAAACTATAAAAGTACAGTGATCCAAACAGCATGGCACTGGCACAAAAGCAGACATGTAGATCAGTGGAACAGAATTGAGAGCCCAGAAATAAAGCCATGCACTTATGGTCAATCTTTAACAAAGGAGGCAAAAATACACACTAGAGAAAAGATAATTTCTTCAATAAGTGGTGCTGGGAAAACTGGACAGCTGCATGTCAGAGAGTGAGATTAGTACATGGCCTCATACTATATACAAAGAAACCAAAAAAAAATCTCAAATTCAAAAAAGGATTAAAAGGCCTAACTGTAAGACCTGAAACCATAAAATCCTTAGAAGAGAACATAGAACACCCTTTGACATAAATGGCAGTAAAAATTTTTGTATGTCTCCTCAGGCAAAAGAAACAGAAGCAAATATAATAAAATGGGGCTTAAACTTAAAAGCTTTGCATAGCAAAGGAAACTACTGACCAAAAAAGGAAAAAAAAAAACTTACTGAGCGTGAGAAAATATTTGCAACTTCATGGTAAGAGGTTAATATCCAAAATACCTATACAACTTTTACAACTTAATCTCAAAAAAACCTAGTTTTCAAAATGAGCAGAAGACCTGAATAGACACTTTCCCATACATACAGATGGCCAACAATTGTGTGAAAAGATGCTCAATACCACCAATCAAAGAAATACAAATCAAAACCTCAGTGAAATATCAGCTCACACTAGTCAGAATGGTTATCATCAAAAAGAATACAAATAACAAAAGCTGGAGAGGACACAGAGAAAAGGGATTTACAATTTACATTCCCACAGTTGGTGCAAATGTAAACTAGTGCAGCCAGTATGGAATATAATATGGAGGTTTCTTAAAAGATTAAAAATAGAACTACATATAGTCTAGGACGGAGAAGGCAATGGCACCCCACTCCAGTACTCTTGCCTGGAGAATCCCATGGACAGAGGAGCCGGGTAGGCTGCAGTCCATGGGGTCGCACAGAGTCGGACATGACTGAATCGACTTAGCAGCAGCATAATCTAGAATTCTACTCCTGGGTATACATCTAAAGTGAAAGTGAAAGTGAAAGTTGCTCAGTTGTGTCCAACTCTTTGCGACCCCATGGAATTCTCCAGGCCAAAATACTGAAGTGAGTAGCCTTTTCCTTCTCCAGGGGATCTTCACAGCCCAGGGATCAAACCTAGGTATCCCACATTGCAGGCAGATTCTTTCCCCACAAGGGAAACCCAAGAATACTGGAAAGGGTAGCCTATCCCTTCTCCAGAGGATCTTCCTGACCCAGGAACAGAAATATCCAAATAAAATGAAAAAACTAACTGAAAGATACATGCACCCAAGCATGTATACAATAACCAAGATATGAGACCAACCTTAGTGTCCTTCAACAGATGATTTGATAAAGATGAGATATATATAAACACTTACACAAAAACACATACATTATCTATTAAAAATACGAGATTGTCCTATTTGCAATAAAGTGGATGGACCTGGAGAGCATTAGGGTTAGTAAAGTAAGTCAGAGAAAGACAAATACTGTGTGGTATCACTTATATCCAGAACCTAAAAAGTAATACAAATGAATGAATACAACAAAAGAGACACAGACTCACAAATAGAACAAACAAGTAGTCACCAGTGGTGAGAAGAAAGGTTGGAGGGGCAAGATAAGATGGGTATGGGATGAAGAGACATAAATTTGTATGTATTAAATCAATAAGCAACAAGCATATACTGTACAGTAAGAGAAATATAGCTATTATTTTGTAGTAACTTGAAATGGAGTACCATCTATAAAACTATTGAATCACTAGGTTGTATAGCTGAAACTATATAATGTCATCATTTTATTAGTCTCGTCCCAGCCACAGCTAGCTGCAAGAAGACTCAGAAAGGGAATCTTTGAGAGACCTAGTGTTTAGCTAAAAACTGGATTACTATGGAATTTGGAACACAACAGACCATGTCACAGAATGTTTACTATCTTATTACACATTTTACTCAGTGTCAATAAGGGAATCTTTAACTTTCAAAGGAGCTGTGTTCTCAATTGTATTTACACATCAGTTGTTTTGTAACCCTGGAAAGTAACTCCTCACTGAAATAGTATTGTTTGAGGATTATGTTCCCAGACCAATAAACAAAACCTATTTTAGCCTACAGTGTCTTTGAAATACGTTTTTTCATCTATAGTTAATTCATTATTTCAAGAGAAAAATATAGTCCTAATGACTGCAGACTGTTTCTATCTCAGGAACATAATGGAACCTCCTGAAACAGCAAAGGTTGAAGAGAAAGGGCGCCCCTCTTGAGCCGCATGGATGCCTTACATTTGCATCAGAAAAAAGTCTCCCTAAGACATTAGTCATACTATAAAATTCAGGCTTCGAGAACAGGGCACTCCAGAGGGTAATGACCATACTCCATCCCATTTTAGCTTAGTCATCTTTTATTTGATGGGGGAATTGCGCTCCTGGAGACTATGTGGCCCCAGTTATATTCACAAAATACATGAAGACGAGGGCAGTCCTGAGCTATCCTCAGTTTGAGGCAGTCTTCTGCTTCCACTCTGCCCCAGCTCCAGGTTTCAGCAAGGGCAGCTGCAAGTACGGCCAGCCCCTTAATGACCAGCCTTTGACCACGTGCATTATTGGCTTCATCAGAGAAGACACTGTGTGTGTGATAAACACATCCACAGCCCCAGAAACACAGGGTCCAAGCAATAGAGAACAGGGCAAGAGAGAGAGTAAAATATGAGGATTCATGTCAGCTGATCCGTCATTTTCTAGACACCTAAATTGTAGGGGACATGGACCATGAGGCACTGCCAACACATAGATGTCTAGAATGACTTAATTGGGCAGTGTGTTTTCTGCTCCCACCAAGCAGTTCTCCATCTCTGACAGATGTCTTTCCTGATAATCACAGGGAGCCTTGCTCCTTTGAAAGCTATTAATTAATGCATCCACCTTAGAAACCTTTTCACTGGGCTGCTTAGGGGAGTTTTAAGAAGTCTTCATATTTTCAAGCCTTCTAAAAATTCTTGTAGACCGTATGGAGTAGAGAGATAAAGGTTTCCAGGGGCAAGCTTTAAATGGGCTTAACTTCTTTTGTGGGCTAGCCTTCAGAAATTTGCTTTGGTAAATGGCCAAAGGACTTGCTTAATGATAACACAGCTTTCTTTTTACTTGTTTTACAGCAGGAAGAGGTTGAGTGGCATTTTTTCCTCAAGTGGACTAAGTTTTTTTAAGAGGTTGAGTTTTGACTTGACTTCAATCAAAAGGAAAGTCTGAGAACTTTCCTGTGGGTACATACAAAATTACTTTTTCTCTTTTCACCGAATTTGAGGTCAGAGGGAGAATCAAAGCCCTATAAAGCCCTTCTGCCACTTCCTGTGAGGAAGCTGGAAGAGTGCAGACACTATCACAAGCTTCCAAGAATAGGAACTATATGCACAGATGAAGGACTAACACACACGGGGCTCAGAGTACTGAGATTCCCAGTGTGAGATCCAAGCGGCTTCCGGCAGAGCTTAGAGCTCCCTTCTCTTCCAATGACCAGATAAGCCCTAAACCCCTACCCAAGAGATCTTTCTGAACAGTTTTTTTCTGGGCATTTAATACCAGCCAGCAAAGCCTGTCCTCAGATTCTAGCAACTAACCTTCTTTTCCTCCCAAGAATGTTGGGATATTTGAAAATGTTTTCTATTGAGTGAGGATTCAGAACATAATATCCTCATGTAACACTTCTCTCACCAAGAAAGTAGGTTGGTTTGGCTATCCCCTCAGTGGAACAGCTGGGGTGATGATCAGAGTATTTGTCAACACAAAGGCATGTCCAAATGAATGTTGGCCAATATGTCAGGTAAGTACATACTGCAGAATGTCACCCCCATCACGAGTGGGGAGACATCCCATGGTGACTAGTATCCAGACTAGGACATTCCTCCCTTGTTACTGTCTTTCTTAAAAAGAGAGGGCATAGCTCTTTGTGGCCTGGGGCTTTTTTTTTTTTTTTTTTAAAGAGAATTCACCCTTCCCCCTCTGGAAGTTTGAGGGACAGTCTCTTTAAGATTTGGTTAAGGCTGAGAATTTATTTGTAGATTCCAAACATGTTTATCATTTGTAGAATGCCCCTTAAGCTTCTAAATCACTCACAAAGATCTGTCAACTCTATCTTCTAAGTAGTCCCAAATCATTCTGGCCTTTGGTCTCCTCTGAGACTTAGGTCAGGCACACATTATGTCTTGTCTGGATTTCTTATAACTAGTCCCACAGGTATGCCCTGTAACCCAGCCCGCAAACACATACAGGGAGGGTATTCTAAGCACAAACTTGACTGAGTCATTTCAGTGCTTAAAATAATTAAAGGCTGCTTTGTGTAAACCTTGGGCTTCCCTTGTGGCTCAGCTGGTTAAGAATCTGTCTGCAATGAGGGAGACCTGGTTCAATCCCTGCATTGGGAAGATCCCTGAGAAAGGAAAGGGTACCCACTCCAGTATTCTGGTCTACAGAATTCCATGGACTGTATAGTCCATGGGTTGGAAAGAGTTGGACACAACTGAATGCCTTTCACTTCACTTCATTTTGTGTAAACCTCTGTAATATTTTCAGGCACTTTGTGAGGTACCCCTGCAATGATCCCTCATTCTCCAATCTAAGGCCAATGTTCTAACCAAGCCCAACTACTTCAAGTTCCTGAAGGCACTCTTCTTCCTCACATCCCAGAGTTCAGGGCTTCTCCCTCCATCTGGAATGCAGGCTGTAAGCCATCCCTGCCCTCTCTAGGACTTTGCTCTCTATGATCTCAGAGCCTCACCTAAAGACGTCTACTAAGTGATTCTTTTACAAATCCTGTATCTTTGTCACAACACCCATCCCCACAAAGTGTCAAGACCCTTATTCAATCATTTGGGAATAAACTAGATATTTACTCCCAGATTGAGGGCAGTAGAAGAAAGAATGTCTTAGGAGGACACTTACTTCTCTGGATAACTTTCATGAATTCACTTAGTCTCTTTCAGGTTGCAGTATACAGCATTGTCTTATATAAGTTAAAATGAAAAAAATCTTATTTCATATAGTTTAATCTGTAAACTGCTCTGTGAAATGCAGCTAATTAATCCCTATCTGTCAGGTCTATCGTGGTTCAAAGCTTGGAGGTCAGAACTGGGTGAGAATTCCAGCTTTGACTGCCAGCTGTGTAGACTGTGGATAAGTTATTTAAACTTTGGGGGCCTCAGTTTCCTCATCTATAAAACTGGAAAAAATTCAAGGCCTTCTTCATAGAGAAGTTTTGAAAACTGAATGAGATGATTTGCAGCAAGGGCTGAGTTCACCATTCTCTAAGTGGTAGTTATTGTGAGCAAATATGATGGTATGTGGAGCCCACTTTGTAAATGCTTTCATTTGAATTGCTCTTTGAATAGCTTAACAGTATAACTAATTTACAATCTGATTACTTGGAGGATGAACACTATCTTTAGATCCTGAGTACCTTCCTCACTATTTAAAAGCCTCTGTTTCCCCCTCAGTGTTGATTAGGATTCTGGGTGGATGTGTCCACATGCTTTCTTCTCTCCTTCCCCTCCACGTGGTCCATGTGCCACCATCATGAGTTTCAAGGGTTGAAATAGAATTACTTGGGACCCAAGCACCTGCCCCATTCCCTTTCTTATACTCCCATTAACTCATGAGAAAGCCAAAGAAGTAGTCAAGAAGCGATGCTTGGACAGGTGTATTATGAGGCTATTTAACAGCAAGATCGCAATAAAACCATCCCTGTTTGCAAGAATAAGTCATAGGTGACCATGCATCTTGGTGGGATGACTCCTAGCTTGGCCTCATTTTCACAGGGAGCCCCAAGCCTGAGTCTATGAACTACCTCAACCTCTGGCCCCCTCAGTCCAGAGAAAGGTGCTCACCCCGGGCAGCTTCACCCGCCAGCGTCCCAAGGCACTCACTTCACCACTTTCTACTGTTCCCGCTTTGCTGGCTTTTTGACCAATGTCCACATGGTTCTCCTCTTATCAGAAATGACCTGGTGAGATCTAGGTCTTCTGACTTCAGGGAGAAGTTATCTTTCTAGAAGGCTTTATGTTGAAGTTCTTCAGAAATAAAGACACACATTCCCAGAGGTGATCCAAAGCCCAAGTGAGTGGAACCATTATGCCAGCTATGCTGAGCTTCTCCACACCCACCACTCCTGGCCTTCTTCCCAATGGGGTTTAGAGGAGCTGATGGGGTAGAGTGGGAGTGGGGTGACAGGAAGGCCTCTGCTTCTTGCTTAACCCAGGCCCCAGCCAGAGGCCCCTGGGAGCGGCCACTCGGCCCCAGCTCTGCATCCCCTTCCCCAGTCATCACTGCTGTTCACTATGGGCCAGTCCTATACCTGGAGAGTAAACCAAGGAGACTATGCCCTGGCTCAAATGACCAGCTTCCTTGTTGTTGCTGCTCTGACCTTGTTGGCTTCTCATTCTGATAACTGACCTTCGCGTGATTACAGTGAACAGGCCCCATCTGTTCCCAGGTCCACCCACGCTGCCTCTTGATCATTTGCCTAATACGTTAGTTCTGGAGGTGATGGACTGCCTAGTGTCCCCAGCCCTCCCGAGGGCCCATGGCCTCTATCTTACAACCCAGCTGGAACTTGATATATGATATGTGGTGTGGGGTGGGGGACAGCTGACATGTCCTACTGGAGATAGGGAGAAGATGGGCAGAAGAGAGGAGACAAGAGAAGAGATAAAGGCACAGCAAAGACAGAGTGGAAAGAGCATTCAGGAAGAAAACGCTGGAGAGATGCCAAATAGCACAGCTGTTAGGAGTCTAGTACTCAGCTCTCCTGCCTCAAATAGTTTTGAGGGACTGAATACAACTTGGTTTTACCCACCGGATTCATCAGGGGCCTCCCAGAGCTTTTGGAGCAAGGTCAGGAGAAAACACAGAAAGCTACACTAATCATTCCTTCTCAGCAGTTAATTTAACAAAGGGTGTGCACCTGCAAAGCAGCAAGGCCATTCCTAATTGCTGCCTTAAAATAGCCCAGCTTTTAAAAAATTTCCTTGCTTCCTTTTTATCTTTGACTAAGTGCAATCCTCAGGGGAGTGTGTCTTCTGTCTGGTCACAGCCACTATGACATCTCAGTCTACAAAAGGTGCCCCGTGACCTGTGCCTGCTGAGCCCTAGTAGCTATGGACGGGACCCTGAACTGAGTTCCAAATTTCTCCCTCTGTGTAAGACTCATAGGATATTATGCTAAGTGAAATAAGTCAGACAGAGAAAGACAAATACTGTATGACATCACCTATATGTGGAATCTAACAGATATAACAAACCAGTGAATATAACAAAACAAGAGGCAGATTCATAGATAAATAGACAAGCTAGTGGTTACCAGTAGAGGGGGAGTAGCAGGGAGGGACAGATAGGGGGATGGGGAATAAGAAGTACAAACTATTCGGTATAAAATAAGCTAGAAGGATATATAGTACAACACAGGGAATATAGCAAACATTTTATACTGACTATAAATGGAGTGTAACCTTTTAAACTGTGAATCACTGTTGGAAAATTCCATGGACAGAGGAGCTTGTTGGGCTCCAGTTCAAGGGGTCTCAAAGAGTTAGACGTGACGGAAGACATATATTGTATATGTTACAGGTGTACATCAACTGTATTTCAATAAAAGAATTCTTTAAAAAAAGTTCTTTTTATTGGATCAGTTTTCTGGGCCTATTTAGAAGTTTATATATACACACACACACACACACCACATACACACACAATCGTTTTAAAATTTGATGGTGCCATGATCCCTCCTCTCTCCATCACCATTCCTAGAAAGATCTGCCTTCTATATCAGGGTTTTTTGTTTTTGTTTTTTTTTTACCTCTGTCACTAGTTACCCACTGAGATCTAGGTACACTAATGATAATAAAAGCAGCTAATATTTACCAAGAACTTCTTCTCCGGCAAGCACGAAGGGCTTTATTATCTCATTTTATCCTCATGGTCTGTAGGTGCTTTTATCTATAGACAATGATTTCCTGCACTATGACAGAACAGGGGTCCTGAAAAGCTTATGCAAGACACCCAGAAATGACTCAGAAAGAGAGAATTCCCTAGGACTGAAAACAACATAGAAGAAGCTGGAGGCCACGGTGGTAAGTAAGCCCAATGGTTTTAGTTGCCCTGGGATGTAGGCTGTTTTTCCCAACCAAGGAGTTTGGATTTTAATAGTCATTTGGGAAAGGAAGGCCAAGGCTTGAACTAACTCCAGATAAAAAGCTGGAACTTAAATGCCTGTATTAGGGGAAAAGAGCAGAGGGGAGCAGAAAAAAACTGATCTAATTATCCATGTTGAGAAATTAACCATGAATTAAATCCTAAGAAAGTAACAAAAGGCAAAAATTAAACACATGCAAGCCAGCTGAAGCTAGAGCCCTTGAAGATGTACAACTACAGTGGAGAGAGGGGAGTTGAAAAAAATTCTGTCCACAAAGGGAGACCGCAGAGAAACTTACCTGTCTTGTCTTCATCTTGAATTAAGGACCAAAGGCTCCGGGAATTCATAAACATGGGCCTCCCCAGCTCAGACTGGAGCAGGCAAGCAAATAAATAAGCATAAACGGAGTCCCTGGTTGGCAAGACCCCAGAGCACCTGGCAGATGCAAAGGCAAGGCCTCTGATGCAAAGCATACCGTCCACACTAGCTTCCCCCACTCACCATCAGAAGAAGGGGCCCCGAAGACCGTCAGCTTCACTCATGCCTGCTGCCCTCGGTGGCCAAGTCCACATCTATCCTTTATAAGTGTGGACTCTCAACGTGTGATGCTGGAATAATCACCTGCATCAGCATCACCTGGAACTCGTTAGAAATGCAAATCCCTGGGGCCCAGCTCAGCCCTCCCTGAACCAGGCCTCTGGGGTGGATCCCAGCCCCCTGTTTAACAAGCCTTCCAGGTGATTCTGATACACTCAGTTTGAGAACTTTATACCCATTCTTCCTCCTGCTGGGGAAGAAGAAAACCTTCTTCTACCCTTCTAGGTTTTTCTCACTGGCCTAATAATTAAAGTAACGTAAGACAGATTAACAGGAGAAAATCAAATTTTCACAAAAGGTTCAAGAAAGATAAAGTGAAGTCTATATGTCATCTTGAGCTAAGGAATAGGATGGAGTCCTGGGTCTTCCAAGGCCAGAGAGAGTCATTCACAGGATGATAAGAAAAAGAGCAGATCTCTGGTTATTAGATGTGTGCCTGGCCACAGACATGGAGCCGCTTTGATAAAACTGATCTCTAGTAGTAACTCTTTTTGTAGGAAAAGTCTCCAGTTTCCCTGACTCTGGGAAAGACTGAAGGCAAAAGAAGAGAGCAGCAGAGGATGAAGTGGTTAGATAGCATCACTGACTCAATGGACATGAATTTGAGCAAACTCTAGGAGAGAGTGGAGGACAGGGGAGCCTGGCATCCATGGGGTCGCACACGACTTAGTGACTGAACAACAATAACCCTTTTTGTGGGAAAAATCTCCAGTTTAAATTCTTTTAGGTAGTTAAGGGAGAGGCAGTTGTTTTCTCTACAGTCCACAAGGTTTTCACTTACCTTCAGCTAACAATAATCCACATGTCAAAATATCACACATTGAGGAGGCCCATTCTGAATCCCTACATTCCCGAGGACTGCCACCAAGACAGACATATTCAATAAATTACAATAAGACTGGGAATTATCACTCTAGATCCTAAGTATATCCTTATGCCTACCAAACCTTAAACATAATTTTCAGATTACCGAACAGAGATTTTATTTATTGTTTTGGTTCTGAAACCTGGGAAAAAATTTTATGTTTAAAGCAGTGGAACATATATGAGTCATTCTTTTCACATTTTATATAAAACAGTAGACCCTTTAAACAAGTACGGTTTCAGCTTTAAAAATGAAATCTTCTCACATGATTATTTATAACCTGTTTATGTAATAATTAACATATGACTGAAAGATACCAATTACTTTCACATGAATAGAGCATCATTTACATAAATTATAATGCTAATAATCTTCTATTTTCAGTCTACAATTTGGGTGTATGTGCTGTGTTTTTACTTTTCTTTTAGAAAAGATCCACTCTTCTTAAATAGAATGAGTATTCCATTGTTTGAACACACAAATAGTTTTGAATTTAAATAGTTTAAACAGTTTTGAAATTAGGACATCTTGGTTGGGACACAACTAAATCATCTGGTCATCTCTGCTTCCTCATATTTTGAGTTATTAATTCTTATATACCAGTGTTCAGAGTGTTTATTTCAACTTTATACAGGTCTGAAATTATGATAGACATCATTAAAATAAGAACTTTTATTTCATGAAGCCTATGACATCATGCTTTCTATTTCATATTGTTGTTTCATCAGAAAATATGTTCCATAAATTTCTCTGAGTCATACTGTAATAAAGACTTATTGTTTTATTGCTTTAGCCAGAATGTTGGGATCCTGGGGTCGGGGGGTCCTTGGGAGCTCTGCATTGGCAGAACTACTACAAACTGGAATCTATTTGCTCCGTTCTGTGACTCTAGAATTTAATTGGATACTTTATTTAAAAATGATCAGTTCCTGGTACAAGCTGTACACCAGTAATTATTTACAACAAAACATCCCATTCAAATGGTAAGAGCTTTTATGTCTATCATGCTAAGCATGTCTAATTTCAAGATTTTAGACCAATGTAATCAATGATCAGAATAACCTTTCTATAAGTTAAAGTATAGTTGACATAATATGTTAGTTTCTGGAATACGGCAAAGTAATTCAGATACATATATATATATATTCTTTTTTCAGATCTTTTCCATTATAGGTTATTATGAGACATTGAATATAGTTTCAATGTCTCATATGTTTCAATATAGTGGGTCCTTGTTTCTTTTATATATAATAGTGTGTATCTGCTAATTTCAAACTCCTAATTTATCCCCCACCTTTGGTAACAATAAGTCTGTTTTCTATATCTATGATTTTTTTTTGTAAGTAAGTTCATTTGTATCTTTTTTAAGATTTCACATATAAGTGATATCATATAATATTTGTCTTTCTGACTTACTACCCTTAATATGATCATCTTAAGATCCATCTATGTTGCTGTAAATGCCATTATTTCATTCTTTTTTATGGCAGAGTTTTATTCTATATTGTGTGTGTGTGTATGTGTGTGCACACTCACATATGTCTTGGCTACTGTAAATATTATTATGAATATTTGGGTGCACATATCTTTTCAAATTAGAGTCTTCTGGATATGTGCCCAGGAGTGGAATTGCTAGATCATATGGTAATTCTATTTTTTGCCTTTTTTAAGGATCCTCCATAATGTTCTCTATAGTGGCTGTACCAATTTACATTCCTCCAACAGTGTAGGAGGATTCTGCCTTCTCTACACCCTCTCTAGCATTTTTTGCTTATAGACTTTTTGATGATGGCTGCTCTGATTGGTATGAAGTGATACCTCATTGTAGTTTTGATTTGGATTTCTCTAATGATTAGTGATACTGAGCATATTTTCATCTGCCTATTGATCATCTATATGTCTTCTTTGGAGAAAGGCAGAATGACCATTCCTTGCATCAATACTTAAGCACAGCAGCAGAGTTTATTGGCACATATATGATAGATATAAGAGCAAACTGCCGAGGGTGGAGAAAGTGCTTCTAAGCATTCTGTCTGCACTGCCCAAGCACTCTTTGCTAACGACTAAATTTCGACCTAAGTCCCCTCATCCCACGTCTCCCATCCTTTTCTCCCTCAGTTGCCTCAAATACGTACTTGAGTCTCCAGACCCAGAAGTCAGAACTTGTGTTCTTGACAGAAGGTGTCTGAGCCATCATTCCATCTCAACTGACAGAAGGACGAGTCATCTTAGAAAACGGCTCCACCTCTACTGCCAGAGGCAAACTCAGGCCAAACACATCACCCTCCCCAATATGGATATCACCTTCATTGCTTTTTCCATACCCACCAACACTAACCTTTGCATCAATATTTCAATGGGTCACGGACATCAATACAATGGTTACCTCAAATGCCATCATTATTTTAGGAAGTTGCATGGTTATGTTGAAAAAAGAAAAAGAGCTCCGAGATCAGGGTGAAATACTTTCAAATCACAGTTCTAGCTCTCACCATTTACGGGAGCTTGGGCAAGTTCCTCATTTTGAATGCTTTTCCTCATCTGTAAATAATGGGGATCATACCTTCTTCACACGGTATTTACAAAGATGAAACAAGGTCAAGGATGTACAGCATCTAGTATAGTAGTGGCTCCTAGTAGGTGCCCAACACATGTTGGTATTTGTGGTATACTGTGGTACTCAATAAACACAGAACATGTCACAATGAATGATTGAATGAACGAACTTTCCTTGGAGAGAAAAAGGAACCAGATGTTTTCAAGGAATATTTTATTTAGACGGGAGGCTTTCAAACATTTAATTGTTATTGTTTGTTTTTTTTGTTAGTGGCAAAACCCTTTCTTCAAGTAAAGTGAAAGTGTTAGTTGTCTGACTCTATGTGACCCCATGGACTGTAGCCCACCAGACTCCTCTGTCCATGGGATTCTCCAGGCAAGAATACTGGAGTGGGTAGCCATGTCCTTCTCCAGAGGATCTTCTTGACCCAGGGATCGAATCTGGGGTCTTCTGCATTGCAAGCAGACTCTTTACCATCTGAGCCACCAGGGAAGCCCTTTTTCAACTAAAATCATATGCAAAAGAACTAACAAAATTATGTGGAACCAACATAAAGGATACAACAAAATTTAGTTTTGAGAATATAGTCTGGATCTACAGTCTAGTGTTAACTCTTTTGCATGTGATTTTATGAAGGGGACAAATGCATCTGAAAATTAACACTGAAAATAAGAAAAATGGAGTTCTTCAGTTAGAGTAGGGCTGAGGGTCTGCATCCCTCTACTCAGATGCATTTGTCTCCTTCATCAAATACCAGATCACCTTTGCCCTGAGACTCCAAAAAGTGCAGTTTGAAACCACAAAGCTAGACTATATTTTCAAAACTAAATTTTGTTATATCCTTTATCTAGGTTTTTTTTAGTGCTTTTTTTTGTTAGTGCTATTTTCTGTTTGTTAATAACATAAATGAAACCTCTGTCATTATATCTTCTGACTTGTTTTGTTGCTGATAACCTAGGAAAGCTGCCTTTGTAGATAAATAAATTCTCTTAAAAATTCTTCAAATGTATCAGTTTACTTTCTTGGAGTTTTCTTAGTACATAATCACATTGGTTACAAAAGATGATTTTTAGCTTGTCCTAGCCAATATTTTAATCTCTTATTTGTTTCATGTTTCAGTGTATGCACTAGACCTGAAAATAATGTTATTTTAAAATTGTCCTGGTATACATCCTTGTTTAGGTCTTGACTTTAATTAGCTTTCTTTTGGACCAGTTATTCTCTATTTTGTTGCTTGAGTCCCAACCCTCTGAGATTCTGATTTAATTTTTCTGGGATAGATTACAAGCTTTAGTAGGTTATAAAAGCTCTGGTTACTTTTACATTCTGAGAATTGAGACCCCTGAGCTCCAGGTATTTTACCAGGAAGTATGTTGGAATGTAGATATTCCTTATCATGCTTAGGAAGGATTTGCTAGCCTACACATCTGAGACTTTTTTGTTATTTGTTTATTTGGGGTTTTTTCATTTGTTTAGAAACAGTGTTGCAATTATTTGTTGAGATGACTGCATTATATATATATATATATATACACATGTATATTCTTATTGTATATATGTATATTTGTGTATTTATATCAAAGTGATGAATAAAACATCCTTGCATTTATTTCTACATTAAACTTGACCATGATGGGTAATCCCCTTATCATTTTATTGAATTCAGTTTGCATTTATATTTACAATGATGTATTTCTATGTATTCTCTGTCCTACTTTAGTAATGATAACAGCAAAAATAGCCTGTTTAAGAAGTATTTATCTTCCAGAAACTGTTTGAAATCCCTTCTATGATTATTTCATTTATTTTTCAGTCTTACATATAAGAAAACTGAAGCACAAAAGGCTTGGACTTTCTGCCCCCACTCACAGAGCTCGGGGCATGGGAGAGCCAGGATTGAATGGATAAGAAAGCTGTGGTACATATACACAATGGAGTATTACTCAGCCATTAAAAAGAATACATTTGAACTAATGAGGTGGATGAAACTGGAGCCTATTATACAGAGTGAAGTAAGTCAGAAAGAAAAACACCAATACAGTATACTAACGCATATATATGGAATTTAGAAAGATGGTAACAATAATCCTATACGCGAGACAGCAAAAGAGACACAGATGTATAGAACAGTCTTTTGGACTCCGTGGGAGAAGGTGAGGGTGGGATGATCTGAGAGAATAACAGTGAAACATGTATATTATCATATGTGAAATAGATTGCCAGACCAGGTTCGATGCATGAAACAGGGTGCTCAGGGCTGGTGCACTGGGATGGGGAGGGAGGTGGGAGGGGGGTTCAGGATGGGGAACACATGTACACCCATGACTGATTCATGTCAATGTATGGCAAAGCCAATACAATATTGTAAAGTAATTAGCCTCCAATTAAAATAAATAAATTAAAAAAAAAAGAATCTGAAGGAACAGCATTCTAGACAGAGGAGATGGGAAGAGCAAAGGTTCAGGGACAGGAAAGGGCTTAAAAAAAAAAAAAATAATTCTGGTAGAATGTTGGGAGCACTCTCAGGCCTTTCCATGTGCCTCCTGTGTGAGCTCGAGTAGCAGACAAGTTCCTTAACCTCTGATTTCTTCAGCTTGCTTATGGGTAAAATGAGGTTAATACTTACCCCTCTTTTGCGGGGTTGTCAGAAGAATTTCCTGAATTAATGTTCATGAGGTGCCCAGAACTATGCCTGACACTGAGTAAGGACCACATAAGTGTCTGTTAAATAGATCCTAGCCAGGCTAACTGGTTGCAGGTCTTATCCATTACCTCTTTGGACTCAGGATTATGCCAGCTTAAAAATGCCTGGAGTACCTTCCAACTCTCTTGCTAGTTTTTCTTAAATCAGTTTTAGTCATTTACATTTTCTCCCACATCATTCATTTTCTATTTTATTAGCATTAGGCACATAGATTTTTTTCAATAATAAAAAATTCTATACTGTAATCAGTTTTTACTCTCATTTTATTTGAATTTTCTGTTTATAAAAAGACTAGTTTTGATTACAGTGATTTTATTTTGGTTGTTGTAAAAAATAGTCTTTGAATTGATCTATAGTGCTATCAATTTTCTGTTTTATAAATAATTGATTTCTGGTTTTTTTAATACCTATCTTCTTGAGTAAAAGGTTTCATTTATCTCATTTTAATCCAACACCATTACTCTTTCTCTGTGTGGCTTTGATCACATCAATAATTTTTTTAGTTGTGCTATTTCTAATCAACCTCTTTTGAGGTGTTACCTCAATCATTTTGTTCACCCTTGTCAGCCCCTTTTTCAGTCAGATTTATTCCCTCTCTATCTGCCCCTTCAGGCTACCATCTCCTCTAGGGACTCTCTTCTAAAACATGTATTCTCTTGACTCAATTTATCTCCTTCCAACATATGGTGATTATATATAATTGCAATGATGGAGGGGAGATTAGACTTTTCATTCATTTTTCTGAACCAGTTACATGATCCAGGCTCACAAAGTGACCATTGATAGTTTTCCCATACAAATAAGAAGTAATTAGAAAACATAATGAAAGAGCTGGTGCCATTAAACCAAACAGAAGAAAAAGGAAAACGAAAAAGAAAAAGAGGAGGAGGGTGGGAAGGAAGGCAGGCAGGTAAGCAGGCAGGAAGAAATAAACTTAAGAAACATGCAGAAACTATATAAAGAAGACTTTCACAAAACTAAAAATCTGAGCGACATTAACAAGAAAAACAGCTTGAACATAAATGGAAAGCTATTCCTTGTATTGGAATAGGAAAAGCTAATATTGTAAGAACATCAATTTTCTCTAAATTAATATGTAAATTTGTTGCAACCCCAAGAAAATATTAATTGATTTTTAAAATTAGACCAGCTGGTTCTAAGCTTTTTTGTAAATATCAAATTCAAATTCAGCCATAAAAAATTTTCTGAAAAGGAAGCATAAGGAATTAGAGGCCAAGTTCTACCAGATAATGAAGTATTACAAAGCAAATGTGATTAAATTACATGAATGAGTCAGGAGAGAGAATCCAGAACTAGAATCAAATGCAGACATAAATTTAGTGTATGACAAAGATGACATTTCAAAGCAAATGCATTATCCAAAGAACAGTAATAATGAAATTAATCATAGAATTATAACACTTTCTTCTTATAAATGTTGTAATTCTTATTATAATGTTTTATACTTATATGTCATAACATTTGTTATGTTACACATTTTTATGTAAAAGAAACTGTAAATTCCTAGGAGCAATGAAAATTATTTTTATATTGTGAATTAGGAAAGGTCTTTTTAATATTTGGGCTTCCCAGGTAGCACAGTGGTGAAGAATCTACCTGCCAATGCAGGAGATGCAGGAGACTCAGGTTTGATCCCTGGGTCAGGAAGATCCCCTGGAGGAGGAAATTGCCACCCACTCCAGTATCCTTGCCTGAAAAATCCCGTGGACAGAGGTACCTGGCAGGGTTGCAAAGCATCCTACATGACTAATTGAGCACACACATGCCTCTGCTGCTGTGCATTTATAATGTTTACTGAGCCCTTACCACCAAAGTCTTTTTAAACACTTTACATATATTTATTTATTTGATCCTCACGCTATGTTATCATCCCCACCGACAAAGGAGAAAGCAAAGCACAAGAAGATGAAGGAAAGTCGACTCTTGACCCTATGGCTCAAGAGTGGTAGAGTGGAAGTACACAGCCAGATAGTTTCACTCTAGAGCTTGTATGCTCAACCACCATAAGCTAGTTGTCTAAGCAACTGACAACCACCTGGAAAAGCAATAAAGATGGAAGCCAGTGATGGCCCAGCTTGCTGGGCTTAATTCATCCTTAGTCGTGAAAGATGGGCAGTATCTGACTGCATATGTTCATAGACCACTGCTACTGTTATAATGTCACAGATCACAGTTCACTGCTAGCAGGTATAAAATGTCTAACCTGTGATAAGAGGGTAGCAGGATGATTCTGGTAGCAGAGAAATTGTGCCCAAGAAGTAAGAATCAGGGGATAAGAATTGTGAAAGGCAGTTTAACAACCTGCTGAGGTAAGCATGCTGGACGTGGCAGGACTTCACCCTGCAAATACAAACGCCACCACAAACCACCCATGTGTCTTCCACAAAGAAGAAGAGGAGTAAGC
Source organism: Bos taurus (assembly GCF_002263795.3). Lineage (NCBI taxonomy): Eukaryota > Metazoa > Chordata > Mammalia > Artiodactyla > Bovidae > Bos > Bos taurus. The sequence goes on from NC_037331.1 coordinate 47,706,604, forward strand.
ACATCTAACATCTGCATGCCTAATGGCGCATGGCATGCTTTGTTCAAAATCTGTCTATTGTGTTGGTCAGTGTTAAAGAGGAAAATCACAGGGATTGGTGTTCAAGTCCATGAGACCAAAACTTAGATTTAATACCTAAACTAATTGTAGCTTCAGCCTTCCCTAGAAATGTATTCTTAATCAACCAGTTTGTAATTTTCCAGTCAGCACCAATGAGATAATTTGTCATATAAGCTGGCCCTCTCCACGGCCCCTTTCAGAAAAAGAAGAGATAATCTGCAGGATATAATCCTGGTCCGTCCCCCCCAAAAAGAAGAAGACTTGGCCCCAAATTACCCTTCTTTTTCTTTTGCTAATGACTTCCTTGCCCAACTCTCCTTTCTATAAAAGTCTTTCATTTCGTATCCTTCCCAGGTGACCTATTGTCCAGTAGGTAGGATGCTAACTGATTCATGAGTCCCCTAATAAGCCAATTAGAGCTTCAAGTTTACTTGGCTGAATTGCATTTTTTATTAAAACACAATTTTACTACAAATAGTAAACTACAAGTTCTGTAGGGTTTATGTATCAGGGGGATTATTTTTATCAACCCTCCAGCCCAATTCTCCACAGAATCATTTCAATTCTTATCTCACTGCTTACCCCAAATTAAATTCCAGATGGAGAAAGATTTCTGATATAAATCCATCTATAAAGGTTTGGGAGAAAACATGGTAAAATTATTCTTAATATCCAGAGTGAGATAGATCTTTCCAAAACCCAAACATTATGCTCAGATGTTATGATGAAAAAGGATCATTTTTACTATATTAAAATTTTTGTATAGAAAAAAATAAAGTCAAAATGTAAATGAAAATTAGGGAAAATATCTGTACCACTGGCAACAGACAACAGACTAATTTCCATAATACATTAAAAGCTTTAAAAAGCTTAAAAAAAACAAACAAACACATTACAAAACAAAACAAACACCAGTGGAATGAACAGAGGACAGACAAGAAGCACACTAGAAAAGAAATATAAATGGCTTAACAAATATGAGAAGATGGTCAATGTCATAATTTAGAAACTATTTAAAATAAAAATGAAACACCACTATTCATCTGTTGGACAAAAATCTTTGCTAATGCACAATATTGTTGAGGGAAGAGGAAGGAGACACTTTAAAACATTGAGTAGATTACCTGGTACCTCTTCTTTGGAGGGCAATTAAACATGGTGACAGTAATAATAATAATAGCACTAACTTTGTTGACTTAAAGGAAAACACACAACAGGAGAGTTGTGAGCTTAAGTGTTATTCAGGTTCTTTCTGAAGACTATCAGTTCAGTTCAGTTGCTCAGTCGTGTCCAACTCTTTGCAACCCCACAAACTGCAGCACGCCAGGCTTTCCTGTCCATTGCCAACTCCTAGAGCTTACTCAAACTCATGGAGATAGCCACTCAGTAGCTCAGAGTAAACTGCTCCAAGTAGGAGAGGAGTAGGGGAGGAGAAATAGGAGAGGAGCCAGTAGATGTGTATGTTTTTGGCTAGAAAATACATGCAGTCATATTAAAATACAAGCATGCTGTGGTTGTTTAGTCACTAAGTTGTGCCTGACTCTTCTGTAGCCTGCCTTGGGATTTCCCCAGCAAGAATACTGGAGTGGGTTGCCATTGCATACATCTTGGTAAATGCTTACTGCTAATCACAAAGAACATATCTCAAGTGAATAATTAGTGCTTTTCTCTGTACCGGAAGATGCAAGAACCTGGGGTCATTGAAATCCTTCCTAAGATAGGCATCTTAACTCTCTAGGGCGTTTATCTAAAGCATAGAGTGCCCTATCCTGTTTTCCATCCTGAATTGCTCCCAGGGGCAGGTGAAATGTCCTGGGTGAATGCAGCGTGTTGTGACTCAACCCTAGCAGAACTGGGTGATGAGTGACACTTTTTTTTTTCCCCCACAGCTTACAGTCAGTTCAGTCGCTCAGTCGTGTCCGACTCTTTGAGACCCCATGAACCGCAGCATGCCAGGCCTCCCTGTCCATCACCAACTCCCGGAGTCCACCCAAACCCATGTCCATTGAGTCAGTGATGCCATCCAACCATCTCATCCTCTGTCATCCCCTTCTCCTCCTGCTGTCAATCTTTCCCAGCATCGGGGTCTTTTCAAATGAGTCCACAGCTTACACTTATTGAGAATTTGCTATAATGGATAGACTGTGGTCTGTGTGCTTAGATATTTTCATTCATATACTCCTCATACCAACCAAATGAAGTGGCTTCCATTGTTATCCCTCTGAGAACATTGAGGCAGTTAAAGACTGAGAAAACTTGAAAAACAACAGGTTCCTACTGTATAGCACAGGAAACTATATTCAATATCTTGTGACAAATCATAATGGAAAAGAATATGATAAAGAATATATATATGTGTAAATGAGTCACTTTGCTGTATAGAAGTTAGCACAACATTGTAAATTAACTATGCTTCAAAGATTTTTTTTTTAAAAAAAACAAAGAAGATAAATGAATCATATTGGAAGGGGAAAAAATATTAAGACATGTTCAAGATCACATGTCTAGTAAATGGAGAAGCTGTGTTCAAACTGAAAAAGTCTTAAAAATCCACTTTGTACAAAATTGCCAAGCTTGACAATGTCCATGAAAATTTAAAATGTTTAAACCTATTATTTATACCTATTTGTGAAAATTAGTAACACAGCACATAAAAGAATATAACTATCAAGGTAAAAGTGTATTTCTCTCCCACATAAATAAAGTCCAGTCCAAAACTGGTAGGACAGCTCAATTATATGAAGTGTTTAGGAATCTGTTTTTTTTTTTTTTTCTCAGCTCACCTCTCACCCCGCAGAGGGAGTGGCCCTAGAGCTCATAGTCCAAGGCAGGAGGTGAATTACAGGAAGGAATAAAAAATAAAGAACAAAGGCACCATCACTTCCTCTTACATTGCTTTGGCTGCAAGCGAGGCTGAGAAAGGTCTTAATTCTGAGCAGCCACAGGCACAGCTAGGTATCAGTAATAAGCCCAGAAGATTAGAGGACTGGATATCGAGGGGTCTCTTTCCTTCCTACTGATGCCACAATTCTAGTTCTAGAAAATGTCCAACAGATGAAAGGCATATTTGTTCAAAAACTTACTAGACTGATTATTCTCTACCTATCCTTCCAGATACATTTTTGACTCTGCTCTGCCTGCCTGTGTCACCCCCATGAATCAGCATCATTTGGGCTTCCTTGTCTACTAGATTCCACTTATATTCAGCAGGTACATCAGTAGGAAACCAGAAAGCAAAAGGAGAGCACAGTCAGGATATTTACTCTGATGGCTGCAGTTCTGGCAGTGGCTACACTTCTCAATCTATGGCCACAGCTCCACTTTGGTGGCCTCTCTTGTAGGGCTAAGGGCCCACTGGCTTCTACCAACACTGCTCCCTCCGCATATCCTTTCATGCCTAGGGGAGGTAAAGACTTCTCACTGTTGCCTGTTCCTGGCAACTTAACCATGTATTGTTTGGTCCATTAATTCTGCCAGCACCTGTGTCAACAGTCCCTCCATCAAATTCTTTTCAGGTAAGCTTTGGATGTACCATCTGCTTCCTCCTGGACCCTGATACAATATGTACAAGGATTTTCATTGCCACATTGCTTCAAATTGCAATAGACTAGAAACAAATTAAATATTCATCAATAGGAGTATGAGTAAACACATATAGTACAACCAGAGTAGAAATATTATATAGCAGTTTAAAAAATAATGTTTCATTGTATATACTGAAAATTCTAAGAGGGTCAATATCATGTTATATATTTTTATCACAAATAAAAAGTAGGTTTCCAGGAGCTAATATGGAGAGCTCTTGATGGTAAGATGCTACCAAGTACTTTTAAAATATAGATATAAATATATATTTAGGTAGACATGTGGATAATAGTGGTGACTTCTGGAGGGCTAGAGAGATTTACTAAATCTTTTTTTGATACTCTATGAATTTTTATCATGAATCTATTACCCTTAAAAGAAACTAGTTAGGGAAAAAATCATTGCTTTCTTTAGGGCACATATAGGGAAGTGTAGGACTAGGATGGTAATACTCCTTTGATATTCCATTATTTAACTAGAACTCCAACTTCCTCTCCTCTCCACTCTCTGTCCTCCCTTTTATCCCCTCTCCCCATATAGGGCCACACTGAGGACCTGTTGCAGAAACCAGTACTTGAGAAACCAAACACCACATTGGGAGAATTGGAGAACTCAGGTTTATTACGCTGAGCCCAGAGGAGTTAACACTCCAAGCTCTGAGCCCCGAACAGATATGTTACAGAGTTTTCATACACAGACAGGCATGATTAAGTGGGTTTGCAGGGGCTGGGCAATTGCAAAGAGCAGGACGAGGGTGAGTGAGATAAGCTCTAGTTCCTAGTATTGTGAGTCCCCACTTTCTGAGACCTACATGATCCAGACTTCGCAAGGAGCAAGCTGAGTTACAGAGGCAAAAGGAGCAGGAGGTTATGTAAAATTTTACCTTTTCCTCTTCAGACCCTCTTTCTAAGAAAAGGCAGCACCTCATCCTCTTAGGGCTAGAGATGTTCTTATGGTGACTCTCCCAGGTGGCCATTGCTCTGACCTCAGTCAAGATTTTCTGTGATCCAGAATCTCCTTACTTGCTTACTATTCTTTAACCTTTTGTTAGGTAGGTAGAATAGGGAAAAGGAGTCCAAAATGGTGGTGGCTAAAAGACAAAGGAAGGTCAAAGGGATGTCCAAGGACCAGAGTGAAAACTTCAGGCAGAACAAACAGCACTCCTGGCTAGGCCCAATTTGCATAGGGCAGGCCCAGGTGGAGGAAAAAACATGTAAAAGGAGGAGCCAAAGCGCTTTCTCTCGGACTCTCTCTCCCGTGTGCATGCGCGCGCTTTCTCTCTCTCTCTCTCTCTCTCTCTTTCTCCCTCCCCAAGCACTCCTCCACTCTCTTCTCTTCGAGTCTTGGATTCTCCTGCTATCTTATAAATAAAAATGGATCTGTAACACTGATTTGCCTAAGAGCTGTAGCACAGTTTGGCCAAGACCCAAGAACTGTGACACACCGAGGGCTTTAATGTCCGTCGCTCCAAATCTTTGTTGTGATGAGACAAAGAACCGAGGAACATACACTCGCGTGACACTTCCAAGGACTGGTCTGTTAAGAATTAAACTGCCTTTCAGGTTTCTGAAATAAAAAGAAATCTTATTCTAGATTTACAGCTCTTGGAATGTGGTGAATTCTGCTAGGATTGATCAAAAGGATCTTGAAAATCTGATTTCATTCAGGGCTGAATTCAAAAGCACTGGGGTTTTGGTGTGGCTTTTGTCTTTGGATCCCATTCCTTCCCTTATTTATTGACTTAGCATCAATATAACAAGCACCTGTGTTACCCAAAAAACTGGGTTTACCTCTTGGTGAGTGTCAAGACAAAAGACATAACCAAGCCAAAAATCAGGAAAAGGAAGGATTTATTACTTGAGCAAGTAAGGAGGACACCAGAGAGCTTTCACAAAGCAATGTCTATATGAATAGCAAAATTGGGGAAAGTTACAAGGTCACATGCTTATTCATGAAGGGGGTTAGAGCAGTGTATGCATATTCATGAAGGGACTTGAGCAGAGGAAAATTCTGCATAGAGTTGGGGCAAAGGTCAACAGAGTCCAAGCTTTTGATGACTGAAGCCATGAGGGTCAGAGAAGGTCAACATCATCATCCCTTAGGTTCCAGTTGATCTGGAAGTTGACCTTTCAAGGGGGATTTAAATTCTGCAAAACAGCTCAAGAAAGTGCTTCAGGCTAATATTTACCATTGAAATAGAACTAGGAGTCTTTACAACTGATTTGTTATCTTTGCTATTGTTCCTTCTTTTGCCTGATAACAGTGGTTTGTTCTTTTATTCCTTTAAGATCATTATTTCTGGGACCTTTCAAAGGGTAAGCATTGTAGCCAAGCTTAGATCACAAAATGGTATAGACCAAAATGGCTTCTCTAATGTCAAAAAGCTATATCTGGTTCTTTTCCTTCAGGTCCTTCAGGGACCTTCCTACCCTATCTGCTTATACCTTCTCTGTTCCAAAACTCTAGGAAGTGTCATCAGTTAAGAAAATGAATGAATCCTGTCCTAGAGAGATTAAGTCTTATGGAGGGGACAAAAGTGTAAGAGGTGCCAAGAGAAGTGAAAATAGAGATGAGAACCAGGGCTCAGAGACAGTGGCTGATTGTAATCAGAGACCAGGATGGGTGACTAGAAGGACTTCCTAAGAGTGTGAGATGGTGTGATGGAGTGGTGGTAACAAAAGATGTAAAGGGTGCCCTGGGAGGACAGGTGAAAGGGAAGAGTAATTAAAACAGCAGAAGCAATGCAACTTCAAGCAAGACACTTAACTGTAACTTAAAACTGTTGATGAAAGATTAAAACAGGAAGTCAATATGTTGAAAGTCATTAAGAGTCATCCTTATCCTACAGAGAATCAAAAGGGAAAGATGGAAGAATAAGTTAAGAGCACCTATCACAGTCATGATTTAGGAAAGAAAAAAAAGAATAGTTAAATATTTGGCTGCTGTTTTAGACTGCTTTAAAATGCATTCATATTAAGATATTGCTTTAATGTTCTTGTATCTGTGGCAGAGGAAAGACATCTAGGCATGAAATAATAAGGCATATTAAAAAACTGCTGATTGTGGATAGCGCTAAACCCTAGAGGCATGGATAAATGGCCAGGGAATGATGAGGAAGCAGTCACTGAATTGGGGTTGTTGTTCAGTTGCTCAGTCATGTCTGACTCTTTGTGACCCCCGTGGATGGCAGCACACCAGGTTTCAATGTCCTTCGCTATCTCTCAGAGTTTGCTCAAACTCATGTCCACTGAGTCAGGGATGCCATCCAACCATCTCATCCTCTGTTGCCCCTTCTCCTCCTGCCCTCAATCTTTCCCAATATCATGGTCTTTTCCAATGAGTCAGCTCTTCCCATCAGGTGGCCAAAGTATTGGAGCTTCAGCTTCAGCATCAGTCCTTCCAATGAATCAGATCAGATCAGATCAGATCAGTCACTCAGTCGTGTCCGACTCTTTGCGACCCCATGAATTGCAGCACACCAGGCCTCCCTGTCCATCACCAACTCCCAGAGTTCACTCAGACTCACGTCCATCGAGTCAGTGATGCCATCCAGCCATCTCATCCTCTGGCGTCCCCTTCTCCTCCTGCCCCCAATCCCTCCCAGCATCAGAGTCTTTTCCAATGAGTCAACTCTTCGCATGAGGTGGCCAAAGTACTGGAGTTTCAGCTTTAGCATCATTCCTTCCAAAGAAATCCCAGGGCTGATCTCCTTCAGAATGGACTGGTTGGATCTCCTTGCAGTCCAAGGGACTCTCAAGAGTCTTCTCCACCACCACAGTTCAAAAGCATCAATTCTTCGGCGCTCAGCCTTCTTCACAGTCCAACTCTCACATCCATACATGACCCCAGGAAAAACCATAGCCTTGACTAGACAGACCTTTGTTGGCAAAGTAATGTCTCTGCTTTTGAATATGCTATCTAGGTTGGTCATAACTTTCCTTCCAAGGAGTAAGCATCTTTTAATTTCATGGCTGCAGTCACCATCTTCCAGGGTTAATTTCCTTTAGGATTGACTGGTTTGATCTCCTTACTGTCCAAGTGACTCTCAAGAGACTTCTCCAGCACCACAGTTCAAAGTCATTAATTTTTCAGTGCTCAGCTTTCTTTACAGTCCAATTCACATCTGTACAGGACTACTGGAAAAACCACAGCTTTGACTATACAGACCTTTATCAGCAAGGTGATGTCTCTGCTTTTTAATATGCTACCTAGGTTTGTCATTGCTTTTCTTCCAAGGATAAAGCATCTTTTAATTTCATGGCTGCAGTCACCATCTGCAGTGATTTTGGAGTTCAAGACAATAAAGTCAATCACTGTATCCATTGTTTTCCCATCTATTTGCATTGAAGTGATGGGACCAGGTGCCATGATCTTAGTTTTTAGAATGGTGAGTTTTAAGCCAGCTTTTTTACTCTCCTCTTTTACCTTCATCAAGGGGCTCTTTAGTTCCTCTTCGCTTTCTGCCATTAGGGTGTTGTTATCTGCATATCTGATGTTATTGATATTTCTCCCAGCAATCTTGATTCCAGCCCGAGCTTCATCCAGCTTGGCGTTTCACATGATGTACTCTGTATATAGGGCTTTCCAGGTGGCGCTAGTGGTAAAGAACTTGTGTGCCAATGCAGGAGACATAAGAGATGTGGTTTCAGTCCCTAGGTAGAGAAGATCTCCTGGAAGAGGGGATAGCAACCCACTCCAGTATTCTTGCCTGGAGAATCCCCATGGACCGAGGAGCCTGGCAGACTACAGTCCATAAGAGTTACAAAGAGTTGGAAGTAGGACACAACTAAAGCGACTGAGCATGCATGCACTCCGCATATAAGTTAAATAAGCAGGGTGGGGGCACCATATTAAGGAGAGTTCCACCTCACTTCTACCCCCGGGCTTCTAGATGTCTTCATGGTAATGTCATCTCTCAGAAATATCTGACTCACCTAAAGGGGTATCAGCAGAGTTTAATTTAAAATGTGCATGAATGCAATTTGAAAAAGAGTAGTGGGAAGGGCCTGTGTGGGAAAGGCTTTTCATATCATGCTAGAAGAGTGGGGAACCAGGGATTGGTCAGACAATGATGCAATCAATTATGTATGTTAGAAGGATCAATCTAGGGGAAGTATGGAAGTGGGGTCAACAGTGATACTGTTGTACTGGTACTGAGCACAGTTGGAGAAGGGAGAGGAACGCTTCTCTAGCACCCAAGGAATGCTGATGCAGTAGAATCAACAGAAGTTAGTTACTAGCTAAATGATAGGGGTGAGGGAATGGGAAGGATTGAAGAAATCTCCTAGTTTTCTAGTGCCTGAACAAGGAGAGGTGTCATATGCCATGATAAACAACAAAGGAGGAGGAAATCTGGGGGAAATATGTTGAGTTTGAGGTAATTTGTGGGACAGTCACATAACAATGTCTAGGACACAGTCAAGAATGAGAAAAACTTAATTTCAAGCTTTTACTCATATCCTCTTTGTCTACTCAGTCTTTCTTGTCACTGCTCCCTAATCCTTGACCCTGCTGTCTCCTTCCCACCCCAGTTTGCTTAGTTAACACTTACTCACTCTTTAAGGATTAGCTCAAGCAACACCCCATCCAAAAACTCCCTTGTGACACATCACCTCCTCACAAAAGTGGTTTTCCCCTCATGCTTTTCAAATGATCAATTATTGTTTATTTTCTTTCTTTTCTTTTTCTCTCCTTTTTGGCAACACCACATGGCATATGTGATCTTAGCTCCCTGACCAGGGATTGAACCTATAGTGCAAGTGTAGAGTCTTAATCACTGGATTGCCAGGGAAGTCCCTATGCTTGTTTTTATCATTACACCGAAATGTACACTGAATTGTAATTCATTTACAGGTCTGTCTTCCTTGCACTGGAGAAGGCAATGGCACCCCACTCCAGTACTCTTGCCTGGAAAATCCCATGGACAGAGGAGCCTGGTAGGCTGCAGTCCATGGGGTCGCTAAGAGTCAGACACGACTGAGTGACTTCATTTTCACTTTTCATTTTCCTGCATTGGAGAAGGAAATGGCAACCCACTCCAGTGTTCTTGCCTGGAGAATCCCAGGGATGGGGGAGCCTGGTAGGCTGCCATCTGTGGGGTCGCACAGAGTCAGACATCACTGAAGTGACTTAGCAGCAGCAGCAGCTCCCTTACACATGATTTTAACCTCCTTGTTGGTAGGGTCTACATCTTCATCTCTAATATCTCCAATATATAGCACAGTGGAAGTATATTAATTATGATGGACTCTCAGTGGCTGTTGAATGAATGAATATCTTAAGTGGGAGAAGAAACATTTCTTTCTCATAGACTGGAGTAAAGAATGGAAGGTGTTGAAGGTTGTGGGTGTAGGGGGCTCAGTGAGAACTTGAAAGTGTCAACAATCTAAGTGCTATCCACAAAATAAGAGTCATTTCCCAAAAGAAAAGTGAGAAAGATACTTTGAGGAAAATGACAGAGATTTGGAGTAACTTTGGTAAGGAGTGGGAAAGGAAGGTGACCAGACTTATTTATTTAAGACGGTCAAGGAGCCTTAAGGGTCCAGTTGACCTTGGAACAATAAAGTGACAGTAGCAGTGACCTCAAAGACTATGTGATTCTCTCCAGCAGCTCAGTGGGTTGAGTGTGACAGGAGGAGACTGCGAGTGGAATTCATCCCAGATTCAAGTCCAGCAAGGCAGATTTGGCAGAGGACAAGAGAGGCTCTGATGCAAAGTGACACACCATGGGGTGTAGACTGAATAAGGAAGGGAAGTGGAGCTGTGAGGGACAGAGATTAAGAGAAACGAGAGTGAGGACCACAAGGCCCTCTCAGGCTGAAGAAGAGAAGTTGTGGGAAAGAACGTGAGACAGCTGGTCAGGGGTGGCTCTCCTGAGAATTTAGGATGTTAGGTTGGTGATTCCAGAGTTGAATGTCTGAATGGTGACAGAGCCCAGGGTGTGGCCACAGAAGTTAGCTGCTAAAGGGACCTTGTAAGTAAGGCTGTGCGAGTCACAGCCTTAGGGAATTAGGGAATTTTGAAGCTATGTTTTTGGACCAACTGTTCCAGAACTCTGAAACTGTCCATCCTAGAACTGGGTGAAAAAGAAGACTAAGAACAGGATTCTAGAAAGTTCAGTGAAAAATGGGTGGTACTCAGGGAATAAACAGATGGAATAAGAAGGAGTGAGGCAAGAAGTTCACGGGAGAGTAGAAAGGATTTCTGCAAGAGAGTTGAAAGGTAACAGCCAAGTGTGGTCATGGGGAGCCTGTAGAATCCTGACCAATCTCTCTCCTAACTCTGAAGGAGTTTTCTTCCTCCTGGAGCAAACTCTCCAACCTCGAGAGATTAGACAGCTTTTACTTTTGCACTTTGTTCTGGCATCTTGATTCTGCTTTCAGAGATAACTTTTCATTTGAGTTCCCAGTCTCATGCTCTTATTTTGCTTTTCTATGAGCATAACTCCATGTTCCTAGAATGTTATGATGCCTTTTCTCATCAAAACGAATGTCTTGTTTTTCATTCCTTACTGTGACTGATAGGATCAATTCTACTGCAACTACACTGACAGTTGATCAAGGACACACATGCTACTCTTTCCAGTAATATTTGCACCTTGGAAGATCCTCCCAGAAATATAAAAGCATAACCCAACCCATGCTACAAAGTCAGCAAAGAGGCAGCCTTCCTGATGTGCCTCAAAACGCAAAGCTCTACATATTCTAGAGCTTCTTCTTTTATGAGTTTAAATCCCACATGAATAGGTAGCCCAAAGGCAAAGCTGTAAATTATTTTAAGTTAGGGAGTGAAAGAAAGATAAACTGCCAGAAAGACATTTTAAGTTGATGGGAAGAAGGGGTTGAATTATAATGTCCTAAACCCACAGTCATTTATTCAGGAATCATATGTTCCTAGGATTTCAGGGTAAACAACATGTGCTTTAATAGAAGAAAAGCTCCAACCTCACTTTCCTCTTCATGTTCTGTCTGTATCTGGTCATGTGAATGCTGCTGGCCACTTACTAAAACAACCCCATCTATAACAGATGGAAATTGAGTGCCCGTAAAATACAGTAGTGGGCATGTGTGGACCAAGGATATAAAGTATAAAATATGGTCCCTGCTTTAAAAAACGTGAAAGTTGAGGGAAGCCTAAAACAAATACACATAGATAATTAGCAATAAAAGTCAGAACCTGTGTTAAAGTAATTCCTGTCAGCATCAAGGATTAAACACTGTACTGTTTTAGAATTGTTAATATGGCCAATGTGTTAGGAAGTTCCCTCGAGTGTTGGAATGTTGTAGAAGGTTGGCCTTTCCTGAGCACAGACATGTCCTGAACTTGTGCATTGTGGCATCAACCAGTCAGATCAGCAGGCTCACCTCCTGCTCCTTGAGAGATGTACTGGCACGTCTGGCTGTCTATACACCTCTTGGCCTGACAAAGTAGGTCATGCCAGGGTTTCTGGCTCAGAGACAGTGAGTGACATGGGAACAAGCTGTAACTGAAAGAGACCATGATAATTATCTTTTGTAGAGACTTTTCAGAGTAGAAAGACTAAAAGAAGATTCTATCATCATACTTTCTATCTTTAACTCATTCTCCACTTCGTTATACAGCCTATATGCTAATAAGATACACAAATTTAATACATTTCTACTACCATGACATAGAGTGTTGTAAGAAATTATGTACATTGTGTAGTACATGTTCATTTACAAAATTCTTCCACACCTATGAAGTCATTTGATCCTCAAAGCAAACTCCATGGAAATGAACATTATTGACCCAATTTACATAGGTTTCATTTCAAGTTCACACCATCACTAAAGTTGAGTCAGCAGTTATCTTATTCATCCTCAGGAGGAGTTACCCTCTTGTACAGCAGCTGAGCCTGGTTCCAAATATCACCTTCTTTCTATCTCTAGACCCTCCCTCTCTTACCTATTGACTCTTTTCTGCTAATTTCCCTATGGAATTCAATTTCCCTATGAATTCCCTATGGAATTCAATTCAATAGGCAATTTATGAATGCCAACTATGAGCCAAATATAATACTGGGAATTCAGATTACTGAGCTGACACCCTCAAGGAGAAGCCAAACTAACTAGGGAGACAGAGAAACAAATGAGTATAACATGGCAGCTATCACAATAGATGCATAGGTACCACAATAGCTCCAAGAAGGGAGTCATTAATTAACTCTGCCAAGTAGGCTTAAATAAGTGGCAGTTGAGCTACAAGTTGAAAAATGAATAAACAGGGTAAAGAGGACATTCCAGGACATTCCATTCCAGATGGAACAGTCTGTGAAATGATAAAGGGATAGGAAACTGCAAGAGGTTCAATTGAACTCACCTCTTATTCATATCAACACCCAATGTGACTGGAGAAAAACACACAATGGTTACCTCAGTCCCGTTGACCACAGATAAGGTCACAGGGCTACTCAATTATACCTCTAGATGACTACTTCCCAACTCTTTTCTCTGCAGACCTCCAACTATTCTCTCTCATCTTATACCTCTGCTTATTATTGCACTGGGAAAATGGAACCAGTGAATAAAGAACTTGCAAAATCACCCGCTACCACATCTACCATCTCACTTCTTCCCATGTTCTTGGATGACCTGTCATCCCTCTCTGAGTCAGTTCTTCTCTGGATACTTAACTTGAGGCAATTCTGCCTTCTCAAGGACACTGCTGCCAGCAATTCTCCCCCACTCTCCCACATCATCACTGCCATCAGCAGAATGGACAATACAAAATGGCTGTTATTTCTCCAACTTTAGAAAGAAAAAAAGCCCTCTCTTGACCCCACTTCCTTCCTTCCCGACCACTGCCTATTTCTCCTTCATTTTGCAACAAAACTCCTTGAAAGAACAGCCTTATCCACTTGTCTCTAGTCCTTCTCCTCCAGCTCTCTGTTTGACCCACTCCAATTAGGCTTCTCCCCAGTGCTGCTGAAACTGTCCTTCCCCTGTGCCAATGATCTCCACTTTGCAAATTCCAAAAGATCATTTCTTTGGCCTTGCATCCTACTTGACCTGCCATCAGAACTTGACCCATTTGATCCCTATCTCCTTGAAACACATTCTTCACTTGGTTTCCAGGGCTTGACAACCCCCTGAGATCACCCCTCCGCCTTCAGTGGCCACACCCTCCTGTTTCCTTTGCTGGTTTCTCCACATCTTCCAGAACTGTAAGAGCTAGAGCCCCCAGGGCTCAGTCCTTGTAATTTTCCTCCCCATGTACTCTTACTTGCTAGGTGATCTCATCCAATGTCATAGCTTTATTTTTTCTCAAAGCTTTAAATACCAAGTAAACCACCCACAAGTTCCACCTGAACCTTTCCTCTAACTCCAGATACCTATATCCCACTGCTTACTCAAAACATAGCTTAGATCTCTGATGGACATCTCAAAATCAGCATGCTAAAAAAACAACTCCTGCTATTTCCTCTAAAACTTACTTTTCCCATGATCTCTAATGCAAATTGAAACTATCTCCATCTTGTGGCTCAGGCCAAAAACCTTGGTAACACTCTTGGTTCCTATTTTTTTCCCTTATACCCTGCATTCAATCCACCAGCAGATCCTATTATCTCCACTTTAAAATATATACAGAATCATAACCCTTCTCAAGATCTCTACCACTTTCATTCTGATCTAAGCTCTAGTCATTTTTGCATTATGGAAATAACTTCCTTATTTATTTCTTGCTTATCCTCTGCCTCCCACCCTATTCAACTCTCCAGAGAGTAGTCAGGGTGATTCTTTTAAAATGTAAAATAGAACAGGCCCCTCAACCAGCTTTCTGTCTCATCTAGAATAAAAGCCCGTCCTTTCAATGACCTGAGCCTCTCACATCATCTGCTTCCTCCATCCACTCCTCTCAACTGCCCAATGCCCCCTCAACTAAATAAATGAATAAGTAGGGAATTGACTGGTGGTCCAGTGATTAAGACCTGCTGTTTTCACTTCCAGGTCCCAGGTTTGATCCCTCGTCTGGGAATTAAGATGCTGAAAGTTGCTTGGCATGACCAAAAAATAAATGGATGGGCTTCCGTGGTGGCTCAGCTGGTTAAGAATCCACCTGTAATGCAGGAACCCTGATTCAATTCATGGGTGGAAGACCCCCTGGAGAAGGAATAGTCTACTCACTCCAGTATTCTTGTGCTTCCCTGGTAGCTCAGATGGTAAAGAATCTGCCTGCAATATGGGAGACCTGGGTTTGATCCCTAGGTTGGGAAGATTCCCCTGGAGGAAGGCATGGAAATCTACTCCAGTATTCTTGCCTGGAGAATCCCCATGCACAGAGGAGCCTGGTGGGCTACAATCCATGGGGTCAAAAAGAGTCAGACACGACTGAGCAACTAAGCACAGCACAAATGAATGAGCAAAGAAATGAATGATTGGATGTTAAGGGAGAGGAAACTGGTTTGACTCACTGGAGAGTGAGTCAGGTGATCAATGACCTTTTTAAACAAGCCAAAGAGTTCAGACTTTATTTGAATATAATGAGTAATCATCAAAGTTGAAGAACTTTAGTATGATAACTATCACCCATAAATTCTTTATTTTAGGATCCAGTCCACATATCACCTTTTATACAAATCCTGACTACTTCTCTACTAACCTCACATTTGCACCCGGAAAACCAGCCTCAGCAAACTCCTTGCTCCTCCTATAATATGTCACATTTTCAAAGTTCCGTGCCTTCACCTTCTCTGTTCCTTCTGTCAGGAATGCCTTTCCTTCCTTTGTCTGAAACAGGTCTACTCATCCTGGACTCTGCTCAGTGCCATCATCCTTATGAAGTACTCCCTGACCACCTCAAGAGTGATATGGTTTCTTCTTTGGGCTTCCAGAGTATATTTTACCCATCTCCATTATAGATTTTATCACCTTGTATAATCATTTACATATTGATAAGTCCCTGGAGGACAGGGTCCATGCTCAGTTTTGTGTTTTTTTTTTTTTTTTAATTTTGGCTACACTGGGTCTTCACTGCTGTGCACAGGTTCTTTATTGTGGAGTATGGACTTTTTCTAGTTGTGGCACATGGGCCTAGTTGCCCCGAGACACGCATGATCTTAGTTCCCTGATCAGGGATTGAACCCACATCCCCTGCATTGGAGATGGATTCTTAACCACTGGACCACCAAGGCAGTCCCCACCATGATCAGTTCTTGGTGGGACTCCTGTACTTTGCACACACAATGTCTTTAAGCGTGCTCAATGCATGTTTGTCAAATGAAAAGGAGCCAGCAAAATGGAATGAAAATTAGTAGAGGAAACATATAAGAGAAACCAGGGCAGTGAGATGTCTTCAAAACCAAAGGAATGATTTTTAAGAAGTAAGGAGTGGTCAGTAGTTGAGAGATTTAAATAAGCTGACAGATGTCTTTGTATTTAAGAAGTAGGAGAGATTTGGAGATATAACAGTCAAGGTTCAGTAGCATAGAGCAGAAATTATCTTATGTTTAAGCAGTTGTTTAATAGGAGGAACATAAGAGGGGCTGGATAAGTTGGGTTTAGACTCTAGGACAACACAGCAGAGCTGTTGTTCTGCCAGATGATTCCAACCCCTCCCATGATGGTAAAGCTGAAAACAAGAGGGCCATCAGCAGAACTGTTGGCTCCAAAGCCACTGCACCTGCTAGCTCTGCACCAGTCAAAACAGATGGCCTACACCCTGCCTCTGGATTCCAATGACTGCCCCTAAATCCCTGCTAATATGGCCACAGGGAAACACATCTCTGTGACCACACATTTCTACTCCTGTAAAATAATCTATCACAAACTCTGTTATCCCAATCCAGGTCCAAAGTCTAGGCAGGGTTCTTTCCCTGAGTCTCACCAGGCAGAAGTCAGGGTGTCAGCAGGCTGGGTCCTTATCTGGAGGCTCAGAGGAAGGAGTGATCTCCTTCTGAGCTCATTGGGTTTGGTAGAATTTAGTTCCTTACAGTTGTAAGACTGAGGTCTTTGTTTTCTGATTATTGGTCAGCATCAGGAAATACCCACTTTTATTCCACTTCGACTCCTAGAGGCTATTCACAGCTACTTTCTGGGCTTTCTTACAGGCCCTCTCACAACATCATAGCCGGCAGCAAGATCCTTCAGATGGAGCTTCAGGCAGATTTAATTCTGTCTGACTTAGGAAAAAATTAAGAATCTGGGCTTTTTAAACACCGATCATATTGCAGTCTTCCTCATTCAGGTACAGCAGATGTGAACACGGCAGAGAAAGAGGGGTACTGTGTGATCTAGGAAGTGAAGCTTTAGAGCTACCTTGTAGTGATTGTTACAAAACCTAAAATTTTCTTAAAGACTAGAAAACCTTGAAACCAGTGAAATTGTGATGACTTGAGGATCTTTACCACTAGGATTGTTGAATATCTAGATATACATTCTATACAGAAGCAGTAAAATGCAATCATTCTCTTAATAAAGATTTAATAGAAAACAAACTATGGATACTAGGGGGTAAGGCAGAGGGAGGATAATTTGGAAGATTGGGATTGACATATATGCACTAACATTATAAAACATATGACTAGGTAATATCTCTTCTTTTCAATATTCTATCTAGGTTGGTCATAACTTTCCTTCCAAGGAGTAAGCGTCTTTTAATTTCATGGCTGCAATCACCAACTGCAGTGATTTTGGAGCCCCAAAAAACAAAGTCTGACACTGTTTCCCCATCTATTTCCCATGAAGTGATGGGACCAGATGTCATGATCTTCGTTTTCTGAATGTTGAACTTTAATCAACTTTTTCTCTCTCCTCCTGCACTTTCATCAAGAGTCTTTTTATTTCCTCTTCACTTTCTGCCAAAAGGGTGGTGTCATCTGCATATCTGAGGTTATTGATATTTCTCCTGGCAATCTTGATTCCAGCTTGTGCTTCTTACAGCCCAGCGTTTCTCATGATGTACTCTGCATAGAAGTTAAATATCAACTATACTCCAATAAATTTTTTAAAAACATATTTAATGAGGACCTTCTGTGGTGTTTATAGTTCTACTATAACTGCAGAAATGATCAAAACAGACCAAGTAGGAAGAGGTAGAGAATAACTAACCGGTAAACTAATAACTAATGAATGGCAAAGTAAAGGGTTTACTGGGAATCAGTATTTGAGACCTTCCATCTCAGCAGTGGCCACAGGACTGGAAAAGGTCAGTTTTCATTCCAAATCCAAAGAAAGGCAATGCCAAAGAATGCTCAAACTACCGCACAATTGCACTCATCTCACACGCTAGTAAAGCAGGCTTCAGCAATAGTGAACCATGAACTTCCAGATGTTCAAATTGGTTTTAGAAAAGGCACAGGAATCAGAGATCAAATTGCCAACATCCGCTGGATCATGGAAAATGCAAGAGAGTTCCAGAAAACCATCTTTTTCTGCTTTGTTGACTATGCCAAAGCCTTTGACTGTGTGGATCACAATAAACTGTGGAACATTCTGAAAGAGATGGGAATACCAGACCACCTGAACTGCCTCTTGAGAAACCTATATGCAGGTCAGGAAGCAACAGTTAGAACTGACCATGGAACAACAGACTGGTTCCAAATGGGAAAAGGAGTACGTCAAGGCTGTATATTGTCACCCTGCTTATTTAACTTATATGCAGAGTACATCATGAGAAACGCTGGGCTGGAAGAAGCACAAGCTGGAATCAAGATTGCCGGGAGAAATATTAATAACCTCAGATATGCAGATGACACCACCCTTATGGCAGAAAGTGAAGAGGAAATAAATAGACTATTGATGAAAGTGCAAGAGGAGAGACAAAAAGTTAGCTTAAAGCTCAACATTCAGAAAACAAAGATCATGGCATCTGGTCCCACCACTTCATGGGAAATAGATGGGGAAACAGTGGAAACAGTGTCAGACTTTATCTGGGGGGACTCCAAAATCACTGCAGATGGTGATTGCAACTATGAAATTAAAAGACACTTATTCCTTGGAAGGAAAGTTATGACCAACCTAGATAGCATATTCAAAAGCAGAGACATTACTTTGCCAACAAAGGTCCGTCTAGTCAAGGCTATGGTTTTTCCAGTAGCCAAGTATAGATGTGAGAGTTGGACTGTGAAGAAAGCTGAGCGCCAACGAATTGATGCTTTTGAACTGTGGTGTTGGAGAAGACTCTTGAGAGTCCCATGGACTGCAAGGAGATCCAACCAGTCCATTCTGAAGGAGATCAGTCCTGGGTGTTCTTTGGAAGGAATGATGCTAAGGCTGAAACTCCAGTATTTTGGCCACCTCATGTGAAGAGTTGACTCATTGGAAAAGACTCTGATGCTGGGAGAGATTGGGGGCAGGAGGAGAAGGGGACAACAGAGGATGAGATGGCTGGATGACATCACCGACTCGATGGATGTGAGTTTGAGTGAACTCCAGGAGTTGGTGATGGACAGGGAGGCCTGGCGTGCTGCAATTCATGGGGTCGCAAAGAGTCGGACACGACTGAGCAACTGAACTGAACTGAATCAGTGCTGAGTTGCTTAAAGCCAGCATTATATGTTGCTTATCCCATCTAGGAACCACACTTACAAAATCTATGATACATCTCTAATTGCAACACATTATAACTTCCAGAGTGTTTTCCCTTTCTCCTAACTATGTTTATTCTTAAGATATGGTGTGATTCACTCACGGAAATGATATTGAGGATTCAGAGAATCAGCAAATTCTGGAGGACCAGGTTTGAAATAGTATTAATAGCTCTGGAGGTCAAGAAGCAGAATATCTAAACATGAGTTCCTTGTAAACAGCTTAAGGGGTATAACTGACATACACAGAACTGCACATATTTATAGTTTACAAGTTGATAGGTTTTGACATATGGATACATCCATGTACACATCACCACTTCAAGGCAAGGAACACACTTGTCACCTCCAAATATTTCCTGGTTCTCAGTTATCCCTCTATCCCACACCTTTCCATCCTCTATTTTTAGGGAATCACTAGTCTGCTTTCTGTTATCATCGATATCTTGCATTTTCCAGAATATCATATTAAAAATCATAAAGACATACTCTTTTTCTGAGAGAGGAAGGAGCATCCGGCTTCTTTCAATCAGAATAATTATTTTTAAATTCATACTTGTTGCTATAACAGTAGTCCTTTACTTTATTGTTTATCCATTAACATGTCAAAGAACATTTGGGCTGTTTGAACATTTGGGCTGTTTAAACATTTGGCCTATTATAAACAAAGCTTGTATGAACGTTTATGTAAAATTCTTTGCATGGAGATAGACTTTGATCTCTTTTGGGAAAATACATGAAAGTAGATTGGCTGGGTCATATACCAGGTGTATGTTTAACTTTTTAAGAAATTGCTAACTGTTGTCCAAAAAGATCATGCCTTTTAAAAATAATTCCATCAGCAGTGTATGAGATCCAATTGTTTCATATTCTAGTTAACACTAGGTAGGGCAATCTTATAATTTTTGACATTCTAATTGGTGTGTAGAGTTATCTTATAGTTTTTATTTGCATTTCCCCTTATGATATTTAACAGCTTTTTATGTGACATTCATATATTATTGTCAGTAATATGTCTTTTAAAATCTTTTTGTCCACTTTTAATTGTGTTATTTATCATCTTCATGATACTGAGTCTAGAGAGTTCTTCATATGTTCCAGTTATGAATTCTGTATCACATATATGATTTGTAAATATTTTCTCCCAGTCTCTGTCTTATTCCATACCCTTAACAGTGTTTTAAAAAGCATAAGTACATAGTTAGATGAAGCCTAATTATTTTTTTTCCTTTAATGAGTCATGCTTTTGGCCTTATAGCTAAGAAATCTTTGCACAATCCAAAATCAGAGTGATTTTTTCTTTGGGTACTTTTAAAATGTTGCTCCATTGTATTCTAGATTGCATTGGTTTTGATGAGAAATTTGCTTTCATTTTTATCTATTTCCTCTGGCTTCTTTTAAGAGTTCCTCTTCATCTGTGGATTGAAACAATTTCATGATGGCATGCCTTGATATAGATTTCCTCATCTTTCCAGTGTTTGTGGTTCATTGAGCTTATTGTATTTATGTTTGTTGTTGTTCAGTTCCTAAGTCCTGTCCAACTCTTTCTGCCCCCATAAACTGCAGCACACCAGGCTTCCTTGTCCTTTACTATTTCCTGGAGTTTGCTCAAATTCATGTCCATTGAGTCAGTGATGCCATTCAACCAACTTATCCTCAGTTCCCTCCTTCTCCTCTTTCCCTCAGTCTTTCCCAGCATCAGGGTCTTGTCCAATGAGTCACCTCTTCGCATCAGGTGGCCAATGTATTGGAGCTTTAACTTCAGCATCAGTCCTTCCAATGAATATTCGGGGCTGATTTCCTTTAGGATTAACTGATTTGATCTTCTTGCTGACCGAGGGACACTCAAAAGTCTTCTCCAGCACCATAGTTCAAAAACATCAATTCTTTGGCACTCAGCTTTCTTTGTGGTCCAACTCTCACATCCATACATGACTACTGGAAAAACCATAGCTTTGACTATATGAACCATTGTTGTCAAAGTGATCTCTCTGCTTTTTAATATGTTGTCTAGGTTTATCATAGCTTTTCTTCCAAGGAGCAAGTGTCTTTTAATTTTGTGGCTGCAGTCACCATCTGCAGTGATTTTGGAGCCCAAGAAAATAAAATCTGTCAGTGTCTCCACCTTTTCCCCATTTATTTGCCATGAAGTAATGGGGCTGGATGCCATGATCTTCATTTTTTGAATGTTGAATTTTAAGCCAGCTTTTTCACTCTCCTCTTTCACCTCATCAAGAGGCTCTTCAGCTCCTGTTCGTTTTCTGCCATTAGAGTGGTATCATCTGCATACCTGAGGTAATTGCTATTTCTCCCGGCAATCTTGATTCCAGCTTGGGATTCATCCAGCCCAGCATTTCTCATGATGTACTCTTGAATGTAAGTTAAATAAGCAGTGTGGCAATATACAGCCTTGATGTACTCCTTCCCCATTTTTGAACTAGTCTGTTCTATGTCCAGTTCTAACTGTTGCTTCTTGAACTGCATACAGGTTTCTCAGAAGATGGTAAGGTGGTCTGGTATTCCCATCTTTTTAAGAATTTTACACAGTCTGTGTGACCCAAACAGTCAAAGCATGCTCTGTGAAGCAGAAGTAGATGTTTTGTTTTTTAAATTCCCTTGTTTTTTCCATGATCCAGCAGATGTTGGCAATTGTATTTATAGCTGTCATCAAATTTGAAAATTCTTATCCATTATTTATTCAATTTATTTTGATGCTTGCCCTCCTCTTTGGGAATCCAATTACATGTATACATGGCCCTTTGAAATCTTCTCTTTGTGTTTCATTTTATTTTTTAAATATAAATTTATTTATTTTAATTGGAGGCTAATTACTTTAAAATATTGTGTTGATTTTGCCATACATCAACATGAATCTGCCACGGGTGTACATGTGTTCCCCATCCTGAACCCCCCTCCCACCATCCATCTGGGTCATCCCAGTACACCAGCCCCATACCATCCCTCTGGGTCATCCCAGTACACCAGCCCCAAGCATCCTGTATCCTGCATAAAACCTGGACTGGCGATTCATTTCATATATGATATTATACATGTTTCAATGCCATTCTCCCAAATCATCCCCCCCCTTCACCCTCTCCCACAGAGTCCAAAAGACTGATCTATACATCTGTGTCTCTTTTGCTGTCTTGAATACAGGGTTATTGTTACAATCTTTCTAAATTCCATATATATGTGTTAGTATACTGTATTGGTGTTCTTCATTCTGGCTTACTGCACTTGGTATAATAGGCTCCAGTTTCATCCACCTCATTAGAACTGATTCAAATGTATTCTTTTTAATGGCAGAGTAATACTCCATTGTGTATATGTACCACAGCTTTCTTTCATCTGCTGATGGACATCTAGGTTGCTTCCATGTCCTGGCTATTATAAATAGTGCTGTGATGAACATTGGGGTACACATGTCTCTTTCAATTCTGGTTTCCTCAGTGTGTATGCCCAGCAGTGGGATTGCTGGGTCATAAGGCAGTTATATTTCCAGTTTTTTAAGGAATCTCCACACTGTTCTCCATAGTGGCTGTACTAGTTTGCATTCCCACCAACAGTGTAAGAGGGTTCCCTTTCCCAAACCCTCTCCAGCATTTATTACTTGTCGACTTTTGGATAGCAGCCATTCTGACTGGCGTGAAATGGTACCTCACTGTGGTTTTGATGTGCATTTCTCTGATAATGAGTGATGTTGAGATTCTTTTCATGTGTTTGTTAGCCATCTGTATGTCTTCTTTGGAGATATGTCTGTTTAGGTCTTTAGCCCATTTTTTGATTGGGTCGTTTATTTTTCTGGAATTGAGCTGCAGGAGTTGCTTATATATTTTTGAGATTAATTCTTTGTCAGTTGCTTCATTTGCTATTATTTTCTCCCATTCTGAAGGCTGCCTTTTCACCTTGCTTATAGTTTCCTTTGTTGTGCAGAAGCTTTTAAGTTTAATTAGGTCCCATTTGTTTATTTTTGTTTTTATTTCCAATATTCTGGGAGGTGGGTCATAGAGGATCCTGCTGTGATTTATGTCGGAGAGTGTTTTGCCTATGTTCTCCTCTAGGAGTTTTATAGTTTCTGGTCTTATGTTTAGGTCTTTAATCCATTTTGAGTTTATTTTTGTGTATGGTGTTAGAAAGTGTTCTAGTTTCATTCTTTTACAAGTGGTTGACCAGTTTTCCCAACCCCACTTGGTAAAGAGATTGTCTTGTCTCCACTGTATATTCTTGCCTCCTTTGTCAAAGATAAGGTGTCCATAGGTGCGTGGATTTATCTCTGGGCTTTCTATTTTGTTCCATTGATCTATATTTCTGTCTTTGTGCCAATACCATATTGTCTTGATGACTGTGGCTTTGTAGTAGAGCCTGAAGACAGGCAGGTTGATTCCTCCAGGTCCATTCTTCTTTCTCAAGATTGCTTTGGCTATTTGAGGTTTTTGTATTTCCATACAATTGTGAAATTATTTGTTCTAGCTCTGTGAAAAATACCATTGGTAGCTTCATAGGGATTGCATTGACTCTGTAGATTGCTTTGGGTAGTATACTCATTTTCACTATATTGATTCTTTCGATCCATGAACACAGTATATTTCTCCATCTGTTAGTGTCCTCTTTGATTTCTTTCACTAGTGTTTTATAGTTTTCTATATATAGGTCTTTAGTTTCCTTAGGTAGATATATTCCTCAGCATTTTATTCATTTTGTTGCAATGGTGAATGGAATTGTTTCCTTGATTTCTCTTTCTATTTTCTCATTATTAGTGTATAGGAATGCAAGGGATTTCTGTGTGTTGATTTTATATCCTGCCACTATACTATATTCATTGATTAGCTCTAGTAATTTTCTGGTGGTGTCTTTAGGCTTTTCTATGTAGGGGATCATGTCATCTGCAAACAGTGAGAGTTTTACTTCTTCTTTTCCAATCTGGATTCCTTTTATTTCTTTTTCTGTTCTGATTACTGTGGCCAAAACTTCCAAAACTATGTTGAATAGTAGTGGTGAAAGTGGGCACCCTTGTCTTGTTCCTGACTTTAGGGGAAATGCTTTCAATTTTTCACCATTGAGGATAATGTTTGCTGTGGGTTTGTCATATATAGCTTTTATTACGTTGAGGTATGTTCCTTCTATTCTTGCTTTCTGGAGGGTTTTTTTTATCATAAATGGATGTTGAATTTTGTCAAAGGCTTTCTCTGCATTTATTGAGATAATCATATGGCTTTTATTTTTCAATTTGTTAATGTGGTGTATTACATTGATTGATTTGCAGATATTGAAGAATCCTTGCATCCCTGGGATAAAGCCCACTTGGTCATAATGTATGATCTTTTTAATGTGTTGTTGGATTCTGATTGCTAGAATTTTGTTAAGGATTTTTGCATCTATGTTCATCAGTGATATTGGCCTGTAGTTTTCCTTTTTTTGTGGCATCTTTGTCAGGTTTTGGTATTAGAGTGATGGTGGCCTCATAGAATGATTTTGGAAGTTTACCTTCCTCTGCAATTTTCTGGAAGAGTTTGAGTAGGATAGGTGTTAGCTCTTCTCTAAATTTTTGGTAGAATTCAGCTGTGAAGCCGTCTGG
Organism: Bos taurus; assembly: GCF_002263795.3. Taxonomy (NCBI): domain Eukaryota; kingdom Metazoa; phylum Chordata; class Mammalia; order Artiodactyla; family Bovidae; genus Bos; species Bos taurus. The sequence continues at coordinate 47,731,368 of NC_037331.1, forward strand.
ACCTGGGCTTTTGTTTGCTGGAAGATTTCTGATGACAGTTTCAATTTCCATGCTTGTGATGGGTCTGTTAAGATTTTCTATTTCTTCTTGGCTCAGTTTTGGAAAGTTGTACTTTTCTAAGAATTTGTCCATTTCTTCCAAGTTGTCCATTTTATTGGCATGTAATTGCTGATAGTAGTCTCATGATACTTTGTATTTCTGTGTTGTCTGTTGTGATCTCTAATTCATTTCTCATTTTATTGATTTGATTTTTCTCCCTTGGTTTCTTGATGAGTCTGGCTAATGGTTTGTCAATTTTATTTATCCTTTCAAAGAACCAGCTTTTGGCTTTGTTGATTTTTGCTATGGTCTCTTTCGTTTCTTTTGCATTTATTTCTGCTCTAATTTTTAAGATATCTTTCCTTCTACTAACCCTGGGGTTCTTCATTTCTTCCATTTCTAGGTGCTTTAGGTGTAGAGTTAGGTTATTTATTTGACTTTTTTCTTGTATCTTGAGGTATGACTGTATTGCTATGAACCTTCCCCTTAGGACTGCTTTTACAGTGTCCCACAGGTTTTGGGTTGTGTGTTCATTTTCATTCATTTCTATGCATATTTTGATTTCTTTTTTTATTTCTTCTGTGATTTGTTGGTTATTCAGCACCCTGTTGTCAGTGTCCATATGTTGGAATTTTTAATGGTTTTTCTCCTGTAATTGAGATCTAATCTTACTGCATTGTGGTCAGAAAAGATGCTTGGAATGATTTTAATTGTTTTGAATTTACCAAGGCAAGATTTATGGCCCAAGATGTGATCTATTCTGGAGAAGGTTCCATATGCGCTTGAGAAAAAGGTGAAATTCATTGTTTTGGGGTGAAATGTCCTATAGATATCAATTAGGTCTAATTGGTCTATTGTATCATTTAAAGTTTGTGTTTTCTTGTTAATTTTCTGTTTAGTTGATCTATCCATAGGTGTGAATGGGGTATTGAAGTCTCCCACTATTATTGTGTTATTGTTAATTTCTCCTTTCATCCTTGTTAGCATTTGTCTTACATATTGTCGTGCTCAGAGATGTTCATGGGATTATACAGAGAAGAGAAGAGGGAGGAAGGAGACAGAGGTGGCCAGGAGGATAAAGAGGGGAATCAAAAGGAGAGAGACAGATGCAGCCAGTAATCAGTTCCCTAAGTGTTTTCCACCGTCTGGAACAGACAAAGATATTCATAGAGTTGGGTAGAGAAGAGAAGGGAGAGGGAGGAGATAGAGGTGACCTGGCGGAGAAAAAGGAGAGTCCAAAGGGGGAGAGAGTGGTCAAGCCAGTAATCTCGCTCCCAAGTGAAAATGGGTACTGAAGATTGGGTTCTTAAAGGTACAAAATTGATGACAAATACCAAAAAGCAAAGATTAAAAATCTAGACTTTGGATTTTCAAAAATTCAGAGGGATGGTATGGGGGGAGGGAGGAGGGAGAGGGCTTCAGGATGGGGAACATGTGCATACCCGTGGCAGATGCATATTGATGTATGGCAAATCCAATACAATATTGTAAAGTAAAATAATAATAATTAAAAAATTAAAAATAATATTAAAAATTCAATATTAAAGAAAAAAGTCACAAAAATTATAAAATATATTTATATGAAATTTGCTTTTAAAAATAGGGTCTCTCTCTTTTTTTTTGCAAACTAATAGTAGGTTATAAAAATGAAAATTAAAGGAGTAATAGAGGACTTAAAACTTTTAAAAAATTATAGAATGATAGTAAAAATAGTAAAAATATGTCTAGGACTTTCTCTGGTGTTATTGTGGTTAGTGTGGGGTCAGTTCTATTTCTCAAGCTCTGTAGGCCCCTTCCTATGTAGTTGGTACTAACTACAGGGTTTTAATCTATTGCACCTGTCACTTCCAAGGAGGTTCCTTCTGTTTTAGCTTCATCTGTTTGCTGGTCTCTTCAGTGTCTAATTTCTGCCCTAACATAAGGTGGAGGTGGTGGACACTTTTTTAGGCTCACTTGTTCAGTCGTGCTGTGGGGAGGGAGGGACACTGCAAACAAATAACACTGGTGGGTGCTCTCAGTGTCTTGGCCACACTGGGTTTGCCCCTGCTCACCGCATGTGTGCTTTCCCTGTCTACACTGCTTAGGCTCTAGGTTGCTCTACCAGGAACTGTCTGAGGCCGGCCCTGGGTTGTATGCACTTTGCAGGTCTAAGCCGCTCAGGTTCAGGTACTCGGGTAGTCCTCAGAGGTGCAGACTCGGTTGGGCCTGTGTTTTGTGTCCTTCCCAGGTGCGAGCAGCTCAGGTGACCAGGTGTTTGGCGAGCACGGTCACTGCGACTTACCGCCTCCCCTGTCCTTGCCGCTCGGTTTTCTAAGTGTACAACTGGCACACCTTCTCAGGATGTTGACAGTCCAGAATCCCAGGAAGTCTTGGTTAGCAACAAAGCCTGCTTGCAGTTTGGTAGATGATGCCCCTGTGGGCCACGACTGCCCCCTTCCGGCTTTGGCTGCCCTCGCCTGCCTGTCACCGGAGGAGGGGGATGGGCCGGTCTGCAGCCGGCTAGCTCTGCTCAGTCCTTTGTTCTGTGAGCGGGCCTGGCAGTATCTTATGTTAGGGCTTTTCACATAGCTCTAGTCAGTCCTTTGTTCTGTGAGCGGGCCTGGCGGTGTCTTAAGTTAGGGCTTTTCACTTGGTAGCTATCCCAGTCTGGTTTGCTATCCCAAGTTAGTTCCCTCAGATTGCCCTTGGGGCATTCAAGCCCAGTCCTTACTTTAAGCAATGCAGCCCATGCCTCCCTGCCCAGTCCCCTCTTGCTAGTGGCGGATGCAGGCATCTGCGTTGCTTCTCCGCTGGAAGAGTTCCCATTGGGCACGTAATCTGTGGATTTTAATTATTTATTTATTTTTCCTCCCAGTTATGTTGCCCTCTGTAGTTCCAAGGCTTGCCACAGACTGGGCAGTGAGAGTGTTTCCTGGTGTTTGGAAACTTCTCTCTTTTTTAAGACTCCATTCCTGGGACGGAGCTCCGTCCCTTCCTCTTTGTCTCTCTTTTTACCTTTTATATTTTTTCCTACCTCCTTTCAAAGACAATGGGCTGCTTTTCTGGGTGCCTGATGTCCTCTGCCAGCATTCAGAAGTTGTTTTGTGGAATTTACTCAGCATTCAAATGTTCTTTTGATGAATTCATGGGGGAGAAAGTGGTCTCCCTGTCCTATTCCTCGGCCATCTTAGGACCCTCTGTGTTTCATTTTAGATGGTTTACACTGCTATGTCTTCAAGTTTACTAATCTTTTCTTCTGCAAAGTCTATATGCCACTAATCCCATCTAGCAATCTTAGACTGGGTTTTTCATTTTAGTCATTATCATTTTCATCTCTAGGAGTTTGGCTTGGGTCTTATTTATTATTTTCCTGTCCCTATTTAACATACTCAATCCACCCTCTAATGTCTTGAACATATGGAATATAGTCATAATAACCATTTTAATGCTCTTATCTATTAATTCTATCATCTGTGTAATTTCTGAGTTAGTTTTGATTGATTGACTTTCCCTCTCATTATGGTTGTATTTTCCTGCTTCTTTGTGTGTCTAGTAATTTTTGATTGGATGCCAAAGTTGTGAATTTTACCATGTTGGGTTCTAGATATTTTTGTATCCCTATAAATATGCTTGGTCTTTGTTCTGGGGTACCATTAAGTTACTAAGAAACAGTCTTACCTCTTTGAATCTTGCTTTTGAGCTTTTTTAGACGTGACAAGAGCAGCATTTAGTTGAGGAATAATTTTTTGCCACTACTGCTGCAAGAGTCTCTATAGAATTCCATCAAATGACATGTAAATTATGGGGTGTTCCACACTGACTCTAAGGAGCATGGATTATTCCTGGCCTTATGTGACCCTCGGTACTGTTCCCTCTAATTCTTTTGATTATTTCTTCCCCTGGCCTTTAACAATTTCCTTATATACATGAGCTGATCAACACTCAATTGAAAACACAAGGCAGACAGACACTCTGTTGATCTCAGGACTTCTGTCTGCATAGCTTTTTCTTCTCTGATACTCTGCCCTGTGAAATCCAGCAGCATTCCCAAACTACTGACTCCGTCTGCACAATTCTGGAAAACTGCTAGGCTCTGCTGGTTTCCTCCTCTCTACACCACAGCCTCACAACCCCATCCTTTCAAGAAGCTAATGCACAGTAGGGATCATTTCATTTATTTCCCAGTTTCAGAGATCACTGTCCTGCACTGACTGATACCTGATGTCTTGAGAACAGTGGTTTCATACACTCTGTCCACTTCTTAGTTGTTCCAGCAGGTGTATAAATCTGGTCCATGTTATTATATTTTGACTAGAAATGGAAGTGTTAACTCCAAATTACATTTTAACACTGAGCCTTATTTCCTTCATTTTGTTTTCTATTTTTTTTCTTCTTAGATGGTAGATTTCATATAGACATATGGGGAATGACAATTGCTAGACATGGGGAGAAATTAGAGGGAATGGGCTGACAGATGGAAGTAGAGTTTAAAAAGGAAAAAGGGAAAGAATTAGAAATGGAATGGGAATAAGCAATCAAAACCTAGAGAAAGGAATTGACAGAGTTTATCAAAGCTGTTTGAAATCATAACTCTCACCTTTAACAGATCTAATATATGACTGCAGAGTAATTCACACTACTCTCTTCAACTTTAATCAGTCAGTGAGATTTATTAATTTTACTTGTCTTCAAAGCACAGCAACAAAGGTAAAGCTTAGGAGTTTGTCATCTCTGTTTCCCAGTGAGAAAAACTCCAAGCCTATTAAGTAAATGATAAACTCAAAGTCTTTCAGAGAACAGTGTGCCTGGGTAAGAACTAGAAATCTTAAGTATATCTTTTTTTTTTTTTTTTAACTTTGTTCAGATGGTTATCTAGCATCATTCACCTTGGGAGACAGCAGCTGTGGCACAGAAGAAAACACGCTGGACTTAGGGTGGGAGTAGTTCAACACTGTGTAGTTCAACACAGTCACTAATGAGCTATGTGATCTTGACCTCAGTTCTCCAGGTCTCAGTTTCCTCAACTACAAACCTGAATAAGAACTCCAATGTGAGGGGTCCCTGTGAGGGTTAAATGAGATGATGCATGTCAAGTTTTACATAATGTCTGACACTTAATACTACGTGTTAGTTTCCCTGCATTATCTCTTGTAGGGAGACAAGCAATTTTTTTTTTTTTAATAGAAGGACATTCACCTCCTAAACAAAGAGGTGAATCTGCTTTATGGACTGTCAAATAAGAGCTAGCTAGAGGCCATCCTTGACCTGGGCTCCTTTCAAATCAAAGAATTAAAGTCAGAAGATGTGAGGCTCACTCCTTAGGTATCTGACCTTGGACAGATTATTTAGCCTGTCTTAGATGTTAAAGTGAGGATCATAATAGCTATCATTTATTGAACACTTGCTCTGTATTGTCAGGTATACATTTGACATATTGTCATTTAATCTTCTGTGGTTCCCAAGTAGCTAAGTGGTAAGAAATCTGCCTGCCAATGAAAGAGCTGCAGGAGACATGAGTTTGATCCCTGGATTAGGAAGATCCCCTGGAGAAAGAAATGGCAACCCATTCTGATATTCTTGGCTGGGAAATCCCATGGAAAGAGAAGACTGGAGGGCTACAGTCCATGGGGTAGCAGAGAGTCAGACACGACTGAGTGACCATGCAAGCACCCATTTAATCTTTACAATCTTTTGTTGTTAGTTCCATCTTAGAAGAGGCAACTGAGACTTAGAGATGTTAAGTAACTTGTCAGAAGATCACACACAGCACAAGGGGTATGGCTGGGATGGGTTCTAATTCTTCTGTGGGATGGGTTTCAACTCTGCTTCTATGCCAACATGCATGCTCTCAACCACAATGTTATCCTTCCTTGTCACCTGCATGCTAAGAATACACTGAATAAGGGCTGTGCTAAGGAAATGGCAACCCACTCCAGTGTTCTTGCCTGGAGAATCCCAGGGACGGCAGAGCCTGGTGGGCTGCCATCTCTGGGGTCGCACAGAGTTGGACACGATTGAAGCGACTTAGCAGCAGCAGCAAGGTCACTTACAGCATATTTATTCCCTCAGTGAGTTCTTCCCTTTCCTCACCCAGAACATGCTCAAGTTACCTGAAACCTCACTCACTATGCAACATGAAATGTTTCTTAAAGCAAACTGATCATTCTCACATAATCTGCCTATCTCCCATCACATAAAGGTGAGGCGGACCTTCATATAGGATTCTCTTCCACTACTTTGAATGGCTTTGAACAATTTCTCCTGAAACCTCATTCATCAGTTGTCAGTCTTCATGCATCCCTCTGCCCATCCTTGTCTCTGTCATCTCCTTCTACACAAGCCACTCAGCTCTACTCCTTAAAAACTTTGGCACTGACTTCCAGGCACTCTCCATTCAGATTCCTGTCAACATCTTCACTGACAACTCATCTAACACTCTAGTCTCCTAGATTTCCTTCCACTTCTGCCCACATCAGAAGCCTACCTCAGACTCCTGGTGGGCCAAGGAGGAAGCCCACTGCTGCCTACTGTCCCACTAATGGCAATTGTACACTGGTCAAAATATGAAGAGCAACAACTTGAGAAACTTAAAAATTAAGAATAACAGGCAAGTGGGGGAAGGAAACAAAAATTTGAAAAATGACCTTGTGATAGTTCTTATTATGTGTCAACTTGCATGGGCCATGTTGTGCCCAGATTAAAACTTATTTCTGAATGTGTCTGTGAGAGTGTTCTTGGATGAGATTAGCATCTGATTCAGTGGACAATAAAGCAGATTGCCCTACACAAAGTGGGTGGCCATGATCTAATTTGTTGAGGATCTGAATAAAAAAGGCAGAAGAAGAGGAATTTGACCATTTTTTCTTGCCTCACTGTTGAGGCAGGACACCAGTCTTCTCCTGTCCTCTTGGATTTAGATCATTGGCTCCTCTGGTTTTCATGCCTTCAGATTCTGACTGAATTATAGCATTGCATTCCTGGGTCTTTTGCTGACAGACAGCAGCTCAAGAGACTTCACAACTTCCATAACTGCATGAGCTAATTCCTCATAATCAATCATCAGTCAATCAACCAGTCTCTTCTCTTGTTTCTGTTTATCTGGAGAACCAAGACTAATACAGACTCTTATATGGTATTTTTTACTCTTTTGTCTCCTGTGGTTGACCTGAGAGTGGCCCTAGTGTGAAGTGGGTATGGGCTACAAAATAAAGAGAAACCCTGTTTTCCTGGTCAGAGGACTGGGAAAAGGGGTTCCTATTATCAAAAGAAGGTGGAGGAAATCACCTGGGTGTTTTTCTTTTTCTCCTTGTTCCTCTCTTTGCCCTGTCCCAAGAATAGTCTCAGTTGCAGAGATACACTGTAGTGAAATGACACCTAAAACCCCAAGAGAAAAGCTGCCTTTCTGGCCAGAAGAACTAAGAAAAGTGGTTAAATAGTATGAGGGGGGATCTCTCTATTTTCTTTTCAATTGCCCCAAAGGCAGTTGAATGTAGCAGAAATGTACAAGAGACAGGCTGGCTAAAACTCCAAAATAAATCCTAGCTTTCTGGGCAAAGGTCCAAGAAGAGGGGCTCTTTGAATGTGAAGAGTGTGGGGAAATCCAACAAAGGGGAGAACTGAAGAAGGGAATCCCCAGCTCTATGCATGACCTAACTTCAATACCAGCACTTCCCCTGAGCACATGCATGAGATGGACCCAGAGCAACACAGAAACAGCTTACAAATTGGAAACAAAAGATAAAATTATCTCAACTACCAAGTGACATGATGGTCTACATGAAAAAATCCTAAGGAATACAGACAAAAGGTTTCTAGAACTCATAAATAGTTTCATAACACCCTAGACTATAAGGTCTGTATGTGAAAATCAGTTTTATTTTTATATACCAGCAATGAATAATTAAAATATGAAAAACAATTTTAAGTACCATTTAAAATCACACCAAAATAATGTAACATTTAGATTTAAATCTAAGTGTTAACAAACCATGTACAGGGTCTATCCACTGAAAGATACAGAAGACTGATGAGTTACCATGGAAGATATAAATAAATGGAGATATCTGTCATGTTCATAGATGGAAGCCTCAATATTGTTAAAACATCAATTCTCCTCCAGCTGATCTAGAGATTCAACATAATCCCAATCAAAAGTCCAGGATTTTTTTTTGCAGATATCAACAAGCTGATTCTAAAATATGTATGGAAAGACAAAGAAACAAGAGTTGACAAGACAGTTTTGAAAAAGAACAAAGGTGGACAACTCACTCTACCCAACTTTAAGACTTACTATAAAGCTACCATAATCAAGATTGTATGGTATTGAGGAAAAGACAGATACATAGATCAAGGAGACATAATAGAGAGTCCAGAAACTGATCCTACACATCAGTATAGTCAATTTTTGACAAATGTAGAGTCATTTTAAAGGAAAACAGTCTTTTAACAAATGTTAATGGAGCAATTAAATATTTACAAGTAATAAATCTTGACTTAAATTCACACTTCACATAAAAATTAACTGAGCTGGATCATAGATGTAAATGTAAAATATGAAATTCTTAGAAGAAATCATAGGAGAAAATCTTTAGAAACTAGAGTTAGGGTAAAGAGTTTTCAGGTGCAAAATTTAAAAAGCATGACACATATACTTTTGAAAAATAGTAAATTGGGCTTCAACAAAATCAAAAGCTCCTTTTCAAAAGACACCACTGAGAGAATGAAAAAACACACAAACTGGGGGGAAATATTTTCAGATCCCATATCTGACAAAAGGTTTGCATTCAGAATATATTAAGAACTCTCTCAACAGTAAAATAACAAACAATCCAAAGAGAAAATGGGCAAGACTTGAAAAGACACTTTGGAGAAATTGTATACATGGTGAATAAGCACATGAAAAGTTGCTTAACACTCTTAGTCATGAGGAACTGTAAATCAAACCGCAACTTTACACTCTTGGGGATGGATATAATTTTTTAAAAGAAGACAGATAATTGCCAGTAATTGGCAAAGATGTGGAGAATTTAGAAGCCTCATATACTGCTGGTGGAAATGGAGAATGGTATAAACATTCTGGAAAACAGTTGGCAGTTCTTCAAAAAGTTAAACATAGAGTTACCCTATGACCCAGCAATTCTACAGCTATGTGTATACCCCAAAGAAATGGAAATATATGTCCATACAAAAACTTGTATATGAATGATTCATAATAGCCCAAAAGTGAAACAACCCAAATATCCACTGATGATGAATAAACAAAATGTTGTATATCCATAAATGGAGTATTACTGGGCAGCAAAAAGGAATCAAGTACTGATATATGCTACAACACAAAAGAAACTTTAAATTCTTAGGCTAAATGAAAGAAGCCAGTCACATATTGCATGATCCTATTAATATGAATCATCCAAAACAGGAAAATCCATAAAGACAGATAGTAGACTGATGGTTGCCTGAGACTGGAAGGAGGGGTACTTGGGGAATGTCAGTTTAATGGGTGCAGGATTCCTTTTTAGGAGGTAATGTGTTAGAATAAGGTAGAAGTGATGGTTGGCAATACTGTGAATGTACTAAATGTGCTGAATCAGACACTTTAAAATGGTTAATGGTTAATTTTATTTTATGTGAATTTTATCTCAATTAATTTTGTTTAAAAGCCAGGAATCCAGGACCAGTCATTTTAACTATGCTCTCACAAGCACTCCATGGTTCACCTACCCTTTTGGGCTTCTGCTCCACTGGCTCTGATGATTGCCAACCATGGACTAGTCACAGTTCCATGACTGCCAATCTTTGTGAGGCGCTCAACAATGCCCATTTCCAGAAGTCGTCCCAAATCCTGCCTGCTCATCTAAGCTAAAACCACACCCCTTCCCTTTCATTCTTAACAAATGGAATTCATTATATAATATGAAATAAGTAGAAATTATAAAGTATCTGGTACATAGTAGGTGCTCAATAAGTATGTACTGAAAAATAAGAAAGGAGCATTCTCCATTCTCCTAGACTTTACTCCTACCAATATCAATTATCTGCATCCTTTGCTCCCTTTCCTCTTGTCCTAAAGAAGTGTTACTCCTTCCAAGCCGTCACCCTCCCTGTCACCCTCCCATGGTTTCCTAATGCCCCCAGGTAGAATGCAAACACCTTATCAGGACATTTTCAGTCTCACTCTCTTCACCCCTTTCACAAGCACTCCTTACTCTGCATGCCTACCCCTCTGTCATTTCTTTCACCTTAACTTGGAAAAGTCAGTCAGTCTTCAATACTTACATTAATACCCAGAAAAACTACGCTCAAGCTCTCTGGCCAATGAAACTTACCACTGGATTTGACAATAATTAGCAGGTTACAGGTTATACAAACAAAAACTATCAGGGACCTTTGGGAAGACAGATTCAATGTACATGCAAAATTGAAGCAGAATGAAGGGTAAACTATATAATAAAAGTAAGACATTATTTACTTTTTTACTCTCACTCTTGTGTGAGCAAATAGTAGAGTTTTCTAGCAACATGGTATGCTATATCTCAACAACTGAATGCAGAAGCAGGTATGAAAATTCAGCTTTTACTAAACCAATAATTAATGAGCTTACCAAAATGTAAAGCCATGTTTTCCCTTTTCACTGATTTCTTTGGGAAAACGGTCATTTTTCATAAAATGTCATTTGTGGTCATATGTACTAGTTTTATTATTGCTATTTTAAATGATTTAAATATTTTTGAAATTTCTTGCTTTTAAATTCTGATATAATATACATCAATATTTATGACATACACAAAAAGCTCTTTGGGGTCCTCAACAATTTAGCAAAAAACAAGTTCTGAGACAAAAAAAAATTGAGAACCACTCCATTTCAGGATTGCTAGGCGGAGCTGTGGGCCTGTGTGAGAATGAGTACTGCATTTTGCAATGGAACTGATTACTCAGTTTCCTTCAATAGCATCTCTTGGTTTTAGAGCAGGAGAAGGAACAAAGAAAATGCATTGTTGAGCTGATCCAGTAATGGGACTTGGCAGAGTTGCAGTAGCTGGACATGGTCAAGCTGTCTTGTTCTTCTGGACAAAGAGGATAAACTGTCACCTTAATAAATTACCCCTTACATTCTGCAAGAATTTGGAAGTTTAAGGGATTTCTTAATCCTGAACTTCATTCTCCATCATAGATCCCATTTGGATCACTTTAATCCAGTTAATTCTGTACTTACAGTAGTTTTTCCAGCTTCTGAACATCAATCTCTTATGTTTAGTGACATAAACAAAGTCCATCTCTTCAACTTCACAGTTTTCTCTGTCTCTGAGGATAAACTCATTCCTGGGTCACTTCAAATAATGGAGCCTGTTAAATTATATACTCCTTGCTCTGACTCGATTACATATGTCCAGACAGCTTGGATATTCTAAAAAGTAATATAGACTGTTGATGTGATTGCAGTAACGTTGACCTGATGATTCACCCAACAAATATTTTTGGAGCATTCTGTATGAGAGAGGTACAAGCCAGACACTGAGGACTCAGCACTGAATAAAACAGGCAAAGATTCCTTCTCACTTGGTGCTTCCAGTCTAGTGGGGAAGACTGAGAAGGAAAAATAAATAAAAATAGAAATGATGGTAATGCTAGAGGGAAAGAAGCCAATAAATCTTGGGAGATGACAGAAGAACTGGAGTTATGAGTCTGAATGCTAGACAAGGTGACCAGAGAAGGTTGCATTAAAAAGGTCAAATCTGAATAAAGACCTCAAGGAGACGAGTGAGCCATGTAGTGACAGGAGAAAAAAGAAGAATCCAAGCAGGAGTCACAAATTTCCAAAGGCAAAAGAGTAACTGCTGTGCTGATGGACAGCATGGAGGCCAGTGTGGCTGGAGAAAGAGTAAGAAGAGGAGAAGAAGGAGGAAGAGGAGGAAGAGAAGGAAGAAAGGGAGGAGGAGAGGGAGGGAGAGGGATAGGGGAAGAGAGAAAGGGGAGGGAGAGGAGGAAATGTGGGGGGAAATATGAAGAAGGACAGTAGATACAAATGCTGCCAGCAATAGATAAGGAAGACACAGAAAAATCTGGCCATACCAGCTCCTCTCCCTCATGTCACCTGCTGTAATTCTCTTTTTTTTTTTATTTTTTATTGAGCTACAAGTGACATCTTTTAACCTATTTTCTCCACCATTCAAGGTTCATTCTATTTTTAGCACTTAATGGAAGCAAAAAAATGGAAATAATTTAAATGTCCAACAGTTCAATTCAGTTCAGTTGCTCAGTCATGTCTGACTCTTTGCAATTCCATGGACTGCAGCGCACCAGGCTTCCCTGTCCACCACCAACTCCCAGAGCTTACTCAAACTCATGTCCATTGAGTCAGTGGATGATGCCATCCAACCATCTCATCCTCTGTCATCCCCTTTTCCTCCTGCCTTCAATCTTTGCCAGCATCAGGGTTTTTTCCAATGAGTCAGTTCTTCACAACAGGCGGCCAAAGTATTGGAGCTTCAGCTTCAGCATCAGTCCTTCCAAAGAATATTCAGGACTAATTTTCTTTAGGATGGACTGGTTTGATCTCCTTGCAGTCCAAGGCACTCTCAAATGTCCAACAATTGTCCAACAATTGTGTTTAAATAAATTATGGCATGCTATGTGATTTTTAAAATCCATAGTTCAAAGGACTTCCCTGGTGGTCCAGTGGCTGAGACTCCGCCTTTCAGCTCAGGGTATATGGTTTCAGTCCCTGATCAGGGAGCTAAGATCCCACATGCCTGGCGCCCAAAAATCCAAAACATAAAACAGAAGCAATATTATAACAAATTCAAGACTTAAAAAAAAAAAGGTACACATCAAAAAAATAATCTTAAAAAAATTCATAGTTCTGCAGTACATCTAGGACTTAAGAAAATGCTTATGTTATATGAGTAGATAAAAAAGTGGATCTCAAAGCTATGTGATTCATTTTGATTAAATCCATGTATATATACATTCTTCCTCCTCCCCAGAGAATTACACCACAGTGTTAAAAATGTTTACCTCCAGGTGGCTGAATTATGAGATTTTTTGTTTCCTGTTATTATTTTCTAACTTTTCTACAATAAACCTATATTACTGTCATAATCAGAAAATAATAACACTTAGAAGTGAATTAAATCATTCGGTCCAGTATTGTTTGAATCAATAAAATATTTCATCTCATAAATTAATTAAATGCCCTCAAGATGTTAAGGAGGGGTTTAAAATAATTCAGTGTTAACAATGTTAAGGTCTGTGTTACAGTATGAGTCTATAATACATTTATTTGAAGATCATATAATTGGTTTTATCTATTTACTCTAGAGAAGAATTCAGTGGCACAGTTTCATATTGGACCCCCATTTACTGTGATTAATATACTAACTTCCAGAATATTGTCAAGTAGGTCCATCTCAAAGTGTTATATTTAAAAGACCACGGACTGCTGGAAAAGTAAGAGTCACAATGATAAATGGTCACTGTAAAATCTCATTATTTTCTTAAACAAATGTGTTTTCCAAAAGATTATAATGCTTGATATGACAGGTGAACCTCTTTAATTATTTCAGTGTGTAGAGGTTAGAACATACTGAAATGATAAAGCAAAAGCATATTTTATGTTGTATAACCTTAGACCTCTAAATTCCACAATGCTCAGAAAATAAAACATTATGAGACTTCCCTGGTGGTCCCGTAGCTAAGACTCAGAGCACTCAAGCAGGGGGCTCAGGTGCAATCCGTGGTCAGGGAACTAGACCCCACATGCTGCGACTAAGAGTTTGAATGCTGCAACTAAAGATTCTGCGTGCCACAATGAGGCTGAAGATCCCGTGAGCTGCAACTAAGATTTGACACAGCCAGGTAAATAAATAAATAAATATATATATATTGAAAAAAAAGTATCACCAGCACCATGGAGTCTCTCCCTGTGATCACCCCCCAGACAATGCTCCATCTCCCACTCTAGATTTCACCAATATCCTGGTTTTCAACATCATAGGTGAGATTTGTCTGTGTTTGAAGTTTATATAAATAAGAATGAAACAATATGCATTTTTGTGTGCCTGACTTCTTTCATTCAACATCATGAGGTTCCTCTGTGCTGTTTTTTGTAGCTGTAACTCAGTTATGTTCACTGCTGTATCGTCTTCATTTCGAGGAGTATTCTACCATTTAGTGATCCATTTTACCATCAATATAGACATTTGAGCTATTTCTGTGTTACGGAACTTGGGTTCCACTACTGGCTGCATGACAGGCCAGTAAGTCAGGTGATAATGTGTTGAGGTAAGGAAAGCTAGGTAACTGAGAAGATGATGGACTACTGTCCTTAAAAACCATCTGAACACCTTAGGCTTTTAAAGGCAGTGTGAAGGGCTGGGCTGCAGGGCAGGTGATCAGTTTGTGCTCAATTCTCCTATTGGTTGGCATCAAGGCGAAGTTTTGAGCATCACCCATCTTCTGGTTTCAACCCTTCTGGGGTCTACATGCTTGTGGCCAGCAGTTTTCATCTGGTGGCGGAATGCTTCCTATAAATACGACTTAGGAACACGTGTCAGACCTTTATCTGTATTTCAAGGAACTGGGAATTTGGAGACTCTGCTTGTGGCTGGTTCACAGACTAAAGTGTTACCAGTTTCCTGGTCAAGTACTAGTCTTTGTTTCTTCATCTTCACTTTTCCTAATCATTAACTCTTGAGCCAGCCTTCTGAGACTCAGGGAAGATCTGGGAGACTAAAGCAAAACCCTTTTACTTCAAAGGCCAGGGACAAGGGCTTATATATGGTTTCATCCAGGCTGGAATTGTTATAATGAAGGCTGCTGTAGACATGTCTGTTCATGTGCTTGGATAAAAGCATCTCCACTTCAGTGTGTTAATGTTAACCCATTTGGTTCTAATCCCTACCTGTCCATTGGCATCTCCCTGGTGTCTCTTACTGGCCAACATTGCTCTCTCACTGGGTACCAGTTCCACAGGGAATTCTAACCTGAACTGGGATTAAGAACCACTGAGATAGATGTTGAAACTCTGAGACAAAAGGAGGAGAGGAATCCAGTTCAGGGGATTTTGGATGAATTGTTTCCAGAAAGAAGACCATAAAATGCAATATAAAAAATAAGCTGTGTTCATTTTTATTTTGTATTTCCTTTTTTTCCTTCAAGTTCCAAAAGCAAAAGATTACATGGACTGAGTTTATGATACTTTCAGTGGCCTCCAGATTATTTTGAAAATTCCCCAGATTCTTAAAGCAAGGTTGTTTTAGACATGTTTTAAAGTTACGTGTGTCATGATATGGCATACTTGGGGTCGGGGATTAGGCTTTCAAAAATTCAGACAGACACTAGTGAACTGTCCCAGCTCCTGAAGTGGGGAGATTTCAAAAATGGCAAGAGTTAACTTTCTGTGGTCCAGATCAACCTGGAATGAAATGAAATCTGCTTAATAATCATTGTTGCAACCGAGAATTTGGTTGGCACTGTTTAATTCCCTGGTTTCTTGAAACTGTTTTTTTGGATTCATGCCCAGGAACTGTCTTGATGAATGTATTTCAGAGAAGGGAAAAAACAAAAATGAACAATGTAGCTCTAGAAAATACAGCAATAGAAAGTACTGAAATACCACAAAATGCTAAGAATATGTTCCTCTTTGGGATAAGTCTCCAATGTGCATTGGAAGATAGGAGAGAACAGATACCATACACTCAGTTCTTTTGTGATATGTGCAGAATATATTAGAAACTTTATAGTATTTATATGTAGTTCAATGCCCTCAATTTGTAGTGTGAGAGTTCTTTTAAGATTCCACTGGACCCAGAATAACTCCTTCACCAGCCTCCCCTACTGCCTGACTTGGCATGAACTCAATCTCTTGGCCAAGAAACATTATTTGAACTTTGACCTTTATATGCCAAAGGTAGTGCAGACATATAAATACTCCATCCTTGCCTTCAAAGAACTTATAATTTTTTATGGGTGGGGAAGGCCAATACTCACACATAGAAAAATAAAACTTCAAGGCCAAGCATGATGTGTCAGAAGAAGACCTCTAAGCTGAGTGATCAGGACAGGCTTCTTTGAAGCAGTAGGTATGAACTGAATCTTAAAGGATGGTCAGGCTTCTCATGAACAGGCAGGAAGGAGGAGGGCACAGACTAGAGCAAAGGTGCAGCAAAGGAAAGGGGCAGATGTTCTGAGAATAATGAGGACAATCCTGTTGGAATTTGAGACTCTTCTAAAGCAGTGGTTATTAAAGTTTTGTGATTGGGACTGAGGCAGAGAAGAAGATTATGCATATTCACAATCTACCGATTCCACATCCCTGTGTTAGAAGATGCCAAAAAATCTGGGATGATTGAGTAGAAATCAAGATGGTGACAATGCAGCAAATTGATAGAAACAAAACAATCAAGAATGAAAATCCAAAGCAAAACTTTTTCATATATGAATTAATTCCCCAAATAGCAGTAATTGAAATCCATGAACAACTTAAGACCACTCTTATGATGTTCTGTTTAGGGCATTCTTCTAGCTTTTCAAGCAGGAAACCTTGTCTTCCATCCTCCCCTCATCAACCTCTTCCCTATGATCTGTTCAGCAACAGAGCTCACAGCTCTGCCTCCTCCACAATGCAAGCCAGCTCATCTCCCACTACCTTCTAACTGGTCTCCCTGCTTTATTTGTTAACTTTTGTGACCACCTCATTCTTCCCACCCCAATTTCAATCTATGCTTTACACAGCGGCTAGAATGTCATCTAAAAATCCTGAATTGGAGCAAATATTTATCCCCCCTTTTAAAACACACCTATGGTCTCCACTGTACTCAGGATGACATAAAGAATCTATAACATGCCCACACGACTCTGGAGGGACCCACCCTGTCCCTTCTCTAAAGCCATCTTTCCTCCTGCTCCCCGTCATTAGGTTATTGGAACCTGCTCACTTCTGGGTCTTCAATCTAGCCATGCCACTCATTCTCACAGCGTTTAGTCTTTTATTTCATGGCACTTAGCACAGTTTGTAGATATACATGTAACTTTTGTGTTTAAAGCATCATGAAAATCATCACTGGGCCTAGCAGCTTGACACTTAAGGTTTACAACAAATAAAATCTATAGTGCATGAAACAGGGAATTCTGACACCTCTCTGTCCTAAATTCAAGTCCTCGATAATCTCTCAGTTCAGTTCAGTTCAGTTCAGCTGCTTAGTCGTGTCCGACTCTTTGCGACCCCATGAATCGCAGCATGCCAGGCCTCCCTGTCCATCACCAACTCCCGGAGTTCACTCAGACTCACGTCCATCGAGTCAGTGATGCCATCCAGCCATCTCATCCTTTGTCATCCCCTTCTCCTCCTGCCCCCAATCCCTCCCAGCATCAGAGTCTTTTCCAATGAGTCAACTCTTCGCATGAGGTGGCCAAAGTACTGGAGTTTCAGCTTTAGCATCATTCCTTCCAAAGAAATCCCAGGGCTGATCTCCTTCAGAATGGACTGGCTGGATCTCCTTGCAGTCCAAGGGACTCTCAAGAGTCTTCTCCAACACCACAGTTCAAAAGCATCAATTCTTCGGCGCTCAGCCTTCTTCACGGTCCAACTCTCACATCCATACATGACCACAGGAAAAATCATAGCCTTGACTAGACGGACCTTTGTTGGCAAAGTAATAATCTCTACCACCAAATTAATAATTCATTTGATTGATTACTTATAAACAGTCTTTATTCAAACAAAAAAGGGAAGGGTTAAATTCTCAAGCACAGAAGAAAAATATTGCATTTTTGAAAGCTTTGTTGTTGTTCAGTCACTTAAGTCGTATATGACTCTTTGCGACCCCTGGACTGCAGCACACTTAAGCTTCATATGGATGCCATTCTGAACAATAAAAGGGCCCACTTTTGAAATGTGGTGTATTTAGAAATAGTGGGAAGTGTGAAAAGAAAATCATAATAATAGTACAGTCTTTATTGCATGTGATGTTCCAGGCTTTCTGTTACACTTTTTATAGGCATTATCTGTAACCTTACAACTATTTTGAAACTAGGTATTATAGCCTCCATTTACAAATGATAAAAGTAAAAGATTATTTTCCATTAATCTCAGAGCAGGAGGGATTGATGAAGCCAGGCTTTAAAAGATCTACAATTTGCACAATGTAATCTCTTTGCAATTAGCAACATATTACAGAATTCCCACATCTATTGATATATCCTATATTGGTTGACAGGAGAACCATAGATGCATTTTGAATAATAAAGAATATCATTTAGAATCAACACTGTCTCATTCTAAGGTTTCAGCTGGAGAGACTTTAGGATTAAAAAGAAACTAAACTCAAATTAAATTATAAATGTGTGTGATTCACATGATAAAAAGTGGCCCTTGACCCCCATGCCTTGTAAACCCGTATGACTCCCTAATATGTGCTGGTGAATCCATAGGCTGGTTGAGCAAATATTTAAGCACATGTAAGAGCAATAACTGCTCCTGAGGAAATCTTCACTGCCCTAGCATGCCGTGAGACCATAAATATCCCAAGAGACGGAGCACTGTTAGGGAGTGATATTCCAAGTTGACCTGGTATGAAGAGGAGACTGCTTGAGAGCTTTGAGACTTCATCAGACTTGGACTTGCTGACAATACCTATGAATATGACGTTACCCGGAAGCAGAGTCTTATAGATATAATTCAGTTAAGGATCTTAAAATGAGATCATCCTGGATTTTGGGTGGCCCCCAAACCAATGACTGATGTTCTCGTAAGAGAAAGGAAAGGGAGACTTCACTCAGGGTCACCAAGAAGAACACATGGCAGATACCAGAGTCACACTGTCACAAGCCAAGGGATGCCAAAGCTTGCTGGCAACCACCAGAACCTAGAAGCATGGAACAGATACTCGCTCAGAGCCTCCAGAAAGAACTAACCCTGCTGACATTGTGATTTCAGACTTAAAGTCTCTAGAATTTTAAGAGAATCAATGTCTATTGCTTTAAGCCATCAGGCTTGTGGTCTTTGTAGTAGCAGCCCTTGGAAATAAATATGGGTCCCAAGGCTCATGTCTCAGTGTAGAAGTAAATAGAAATGACTTACAGGAAGTATTACGCTGAGCTCCTGCAGGAACTTGTTTGCCAGGATTTATACAACACATACAGTTGACTAATTTCTATAGAGACAAAAGACTAGGTTAACATTCCAGTAATTTGATGAAATCTCTATGACATTAAAGAGAGAGGCCAGATTACATGTGTAGCCTTGGTTGAATTCAAGATGCCTGGGTAGGCCCTTGCAGAAAATAAAGTCCTGTAAGTCTGTAAGCCTCATGTGGATAGTGTTTGGATCCTAGGGTGCTGGTGGCCTTCCACCCTCCAGCACGACATCCAGGCTGGGAAAGAGGTGAGCACCTGGGCAGGTGGAAGGAGGATGGAAACAGGCCTAGCCTGCAAATGGGGATGATGCTGAAGTGAAGCCCACCTCTGTACCTTCCACTTCATTTTTTGGCCTTTCCCTCTGTGTCAGGTAGTTAGAGAGGGAGCAGCACTGGACAGAAACACCAGGGCAGATGATTGGTTCATGGCACTTGTGGAAAAGAGGCTTTGAGTTCAAGGCTCTGTTGGGACTGAGAGGCCATGGGAAGGAGGTGGTTGCCCGTGGGCCTGATGGCTGTTGGAAAAAGCAAGATCAAGAACAATAGTATAAGAGACATCAGAACATCTCAAGAACCCCTCAACTATAGGGATAATTTGAGGGCTGAGGTTGCAGCTGCTTTAGCTAATAGAAGTGGAGGAAAAGGCCATTGTTAAACCACAATGAGATCCCACCTCATAGCCACTGGATGGTTATTACTATTTAAAAAAGCAAAAAAAACAAAACAGAAAATAATGAGTACTGGTGATGATGCAGAGGAACTGAAACCTCTGCTTATCGTTGGTGAGATGCAATGAAATGGTACAGCCACTGTGGAAAAAAGTATGGTGGTTCTACAAAAAATTAAAAGTATAATTAAATTACCATATGATCCTCAATAATTCTTCTGGATATATATTCAAAAGAACTGAAAGCAAGGTATTGAAGAGATATTGGTACACCCATTTCATAGCAGCATTATTCATAACAGCCAGTATTGCTTATCAAGGGTCTATCAACAGATGAAAGGGTAAATGAAATGTGATATAAAATACAATGGAAGATTTAAATATATGGCAAATAGATGGGGGAAAGTGGAAATAGTGACAGATTTTATTTTTCTTGGGCTTCAAAATCACTGAAGATGGTGACTGCAGCCACGAAATTAAGACACTTGCTCCTTGGAAGAAAAACTATGAGAAATCTAGACAGTATATTAAAAAGCAGAGACATCACTTTGCTGGCAAAGGCCCATATGGCCAAAGCTATGGTCTTACCAGTAGTCATGTATGGCTGTGAGAGCTTGACTGTAAGAAAGCTGAGAGCCAAAAAATTGATGCTTTTGAACTGTGGTGTTGGAGAAGACCCTTGAGAGTCCCTTGGATGGCAAGGAGATCCAATCAGTCATTCCTAAGGGAAATCAGTCCTGAGTATTCATTGGAAGGACTGATGCTGAAGCTGAAACTCCAATACTTTGGCCACCTGATATGAAGAACTGACTCTTTGGAAAAGACCCTGAAGCTGGGAAAGACTGAGGGAAGGAGGAGAAAGGGATGACAGAGGATGAGATGATTGGATGGCATCATCAACACAATGGACATGAGTTTGAGCAAACTCAGGGAGATAATGAAGGACAGGGAAGCCTGGCATGCTACAGTCCATGGGGTTACAAAGAGTTGGATACAACTTAGCCACTGAACAATAACAATACAATGGAATATTATTCAGCCATAAAAGGAAGGACATTTTGATACATGCTATAACATGGATGACCCTTGAGGACATTATACTAAATGAAATAAAGTGAAAGGTGCTCAGTCTTGTCCGACTCTTTGTGATCCCATAGACTATACAATCCATGGAATTCTCTAAGCCAGAATACTGGAGTGGGTAGCCTTTCCCTTCTCCAGGAGTTCTTCCCAATCAAGGAATCGAACCCAAGTCTCCTGAATTGCACACAGATTCTTTGCCAGCTGAGCCACAAGGGAAGCCCAAATGAAATAAGATTATCACAAAAAGACAAATGCTATGTTTCCACTTATATGAGATTGCTAGCTACAGCATCAAATTCATAGAGACAAAGTAAAATGAAGTTTTTCAGGATCTAAAGTGGGGGTGGAGTGGGGGAAATGAGAAATATTTATTTAATTAATTAATTAATTAATTTATTTATTTAAAAAAAGAGAGTTTCAGTTTTACAAGATGAAAAGAGTTCTGGAGATGGATGGTGGTAATATATAGACAATATAAATATACTTCATATACTAGCAGTGTATATACCACTGCATATGCAGTGTATATATTTTGTGTGTATATATATATATACATATATGGGCTTCCCTCATAGCTCAGTTGGTAAAAAATATGCCAGCAATGCAGGAGACCCCCAGCTCAGAGGGCTCAAACAAACCTTGTGTGACCCAGAGACCCCTCAGAGACTGAGACAGAACTGTGTTCGAGTGTCTCCTGCAGAAGTACAGGTCAGCAGTGGACTGCCACAGGGACAGGGGCTCTGGGTGCAGCAGACCTGGTTATGGCATAAGCCCTCTCTAAGGAGGTTGCCATTAACTCCACCATAGAGCTGCCAGAACTTACACAAGACAGGGGAAAGAGACTCTTAGCGCAAACGAAACCTTTTGAACACCAGGACCCAGGAGAAGGGAGCAGTGACCCTACAAGAGACTGACACACACTTGCCCATGATTGTCCAGGAGTCTCTAGTGGAGGCATGGGTCAGCGGTGGCCTGCTGCAGGGTTGGGGGCACTGAGTGTAGCAGTCCATGCATAGAACTTTTTGAAGGAGGTGCCATTATCTTCATTACCTCCACCATAGATTCAGTTCAGTTCAGTCTCTCAGTCATGTCTGACTCTTTGCGACCTCATGGACTGCAGCACACCAGGCCACCCTGTCCATCACCAACTCCCGGAGTCTACCCAAACACATGTCATTGAGTCGGTGATGCCATCCAATCATGTCATCCTCTGTCATCCCCTTCTCCTCTCGCCTTCAAATTTTCCCAGCAACAGGGTCTTTTCAAGTGAGTCAGTTCTTCGTATAAGGTGGACAAAGTATTGGAATTTCAGCTTCAATGTCATTCCTTCCACGAACACTCAGGACTGATCTTATTTAGGATGGACTGGGTGGATCTTCTTGCTGTCCAAGGGACTCTCAAAAGTCTTCTCCAACACCACATTCAAAAGCACCAATTCTTCGGCACTCAGCTTTCTTCATAGTCCGAATCGCACATCCATACGTCAGTTCAGTTCAGTCATTCAGTCATGTCCAACTCTTTGCGACCCCATGAATCACAGCACGCCAGGCCTTCCTGTCCATCACCAACTCTGGGAGTCCACCCAAACCCATGTCCATTGACTTGGTGATGCCATCCAACCATCTCATCCTCCTTTGTCCCCTTCTCCTCCTGCCCTCAATCTTTCTCAGCATCAGGGTCTTTTCCAATAAGTCAGTTCTTTGCATCAGGTGGCCAAAGTATTGGAATTTCAGCCTCAGCATCAGTCCTTCCAATGAACATCCAGGACTGATCTCCTTTAGGAAGGACTGGTTGGATCTCCTTGCAGTCCAAGGGACTCTCAAGCGTCTTCTCCAACACCATAGTTCAAAAGCATCAATTCTTCGGCACTCAGCTTTCTTCATACTCCAACTCTCACATCCACAAACACAAGAGAAGACTCTGCACATGGACATCACCAGATGGTCAACACTGAAATCAGATTGATTATATTCTTTGCAGCCAAAGAGGGAGAACCTATATACAGTCAACAAAAACAAGACCAGGAGCTGACTGTGGCTCAGATCATGAACTCCTTATTGCCAAATTCAGACTGAAATGGAAGAAAGTAGGGAAAACCACTAGACCATTCAGGTATGACCTAAATCAAATCCCTTATGATTATACAGTGGAAGTGAGACATAGATTTAAGGGACTAGATCTGATAGATAGAGTGCCTGATGAACTATGGTTGGAGGTTCCTAACACTGTACAGGAGACAGGGATCAAGACCATCCCCATGGAAAAGAAATGCAAAAAAGCAAAATGGCTGTCTGGGGAGGCCTTACAAATAGCTGTGAAAAGAAGAGAAGTGAAAAGCAAAGGAGAAAAGGAAAGATATAAGCATCTGAATGCAGAGTTCCAAAGAATAGCAAGAAGAGATAAGAAAGCCTTCTTCAGCGATCAATGCAAAGAAATAGAGGAAAACAACAGAATGGGAAAGACTAGAGATCTCTTCAAGAAAATTAGAGATACCAAGGGGACATTTCATGCAAAGATGGGCTCAATAAAGGACAGAAATGGTATGGACCTAACAGAAGCTGAAGATATTAAGAAGAGGCGGCAGAAATACACAGAAGAACTATACAAAAAAGATCTTCACAACCCAGATAATCACGATGGTGAGATCACTCACCTAGAGCCAGATATCCTGGAATGTGAAGTCAAGTGGGCCTTAAAAAGCATCATTACAAACAAAGTTAGTGGTGGTGATGGAATTCCAGTTGAGTTCTTTTAAATCCTGAAAGATGATGCTGTTAAAGTGCTGCACTCAATGTGTGAGCAAATTTGGAAAACTCAGCAGTGGCCACAGGACTGGAAAAGGTCAGTTTTCATTGCAATCCCAAAGAAAGGCAATGCCAAAGAATGCTCAAACTACCACACAATTGCACTCATCTCACATGCTAGCAAAATAATGCTCAAAATTCTCCAAGCCAGGCTTCAGCAATATGCAAACCATGAACTTCCAGATGTTCAAGCTGGTTTTAGAAAAGGCAGAGGAACCAGAGATCAAATTGCCAACACCCGCTGGATCATGGAAAAAGCAAGAGTGTTCCAGAAAAACATCTATTTCTGCTTTATTGACTATGCCAAAGCCTTTGACTGTGTGGATCACAATAAACTGTGGAACATTCTGAAAGAAATGGGAATACCAGACCACCTGAACTGCCTCTTGAGAAACCTATATGCAGGTCAGGAAGCAACAGTTAGAACTGGCCATGGAACAACAGACTGGTTCCAAATAGGAAAAGGAGTACGTCAAGGCTGTATATTGTCACCCTACTTATTTAACTTCTATGCAGAGTACATCATGAGAAATGCTGTGCTGGAAGAAACACAAGCTGGAATCAAGATTGCTGGGAGAAATATCAATAACCTCAGATATGCAGATGACACCATCCTTATGGCAGAAAGTGAAGAGGAACTAAAAAGTCTCTTGATGAAAGTGAAAGTGGAGAGTGAAAAAGTTGGCTTAAAGCTCAACATTCAATAAACGAAGATCATGGCATCTGGTCCCATCACTTCATGGGAAATAGATGGGGAAACAGTGGAAACAGTGTCAGACTTTATTTTTCTGGGCTCCAAAATCACTGCAGATGGTGACTGCAGCCATGAAATTAAAAGACGCTTACTCCTTGGAAGGAAAGTTATGACCAACCTAGATAGCATATTCAAAAGCAGAGACATTACTTTGCCAACAAAGGTCTGTCTAATTGAGGCTATGGTTTTTCCAGTGGTCATGTATGGATGTGAGAGTTGGACTGTGAAGAAAGCTGAGTACCGAAGAATTGATGCTTTTGAACTGTGGTGTTGGAGAAGACTCTTGAGAGTAGGAGATCCAACCAGTCCATTCTGAAGGAGATCAGCCCTGGGATTTCTTTGGAAGGAATGATGTTAAAGCTGAAACTCCAGTACTTTGGCCACCTCATGCGAAGAGTTGACTCATTGGAAAAGACTCTGATGCTGGGAGGGATTGGGGGCAGGAGGAGAAGGGGATGACAGAGGATGAGATGGATGGATGGCATCACTGACTCGGTGGAGGTGAGTCTGAGTGAACTCCGGGCGTTGGTGATGACAGGGAGGCCTGGCATGCTGCGATTCATGGGGTCGCAAAGAGTCAGACACAACTGAGCAACTGAACTGAACTGAACTCACATCCATACATGACTACTGGAAAAAACCATAGCCTTGACTAGACGGACCTTTGTTGACAAAGTAATGTCTCTGCTTTTGAATATGCCATCACCTCCATTAGCTTTGTGTAGTGATGCTTCCTAAGGCCACTTGGCTTTGCATTCCAGGATGTCTGCCTCTAGGTGAGTGATCACACCATCATGATTATCTGGGTTGTGAAGATATTTTTTGTACAGTTCTTCTGTGTTTTTTGTCACCTCTTCTTAATATCTTCTGCTTCTGTTAGGTCCATACCATTTCTGTCCTTTATTGTGCCCATCTTTGCATGAAATGTTCCCTTGGTATCTCTAATTTTTTTGAAGAGATCTCTAGTCTTTCCCATTCTCTTGTTTTCCTCTACTTCTTTGCATTGATCACTGAGGAAGTCTTATTTATCTCTCCTTGCTATTCTTTGCAACTCTACATTCAAATGACTTCCCTGGTGGCTCAGATGGTAATGGGTATATCTTTCCTTTTCCTCCTTTGCCTTTTGCTTCTCTTATTTTCACAGCTATTTGTAAGGCCTCCTCAGACAGCCATTTTGCCTTTTTGCATTTCTTTTTATTGGGGGTGGTCTTGATCCCTGCCCCCTGTACAGTGTCACAAACCTCTGTCCATAGTTCTTCAGGCACTATGTCTATCAAATCTATTCCCTTGAACCTATTTCTCCCTTCCACTGTATAATCATAAGGGATTTTATTTAGGTCATACCTGAATTGTCTAGTGGTTTCCCCAACTTTCTTCAATTTAAGTCTGAATTTGGCAATAAGGAGTTCATGAGCTAAGCCACAGTCAGCTCCTGGTCTTGTTTTTGCTGACTGAATATAGGTTCTCCATCTTTGGCTTCAAAGAATATAATCAATCTGATTTTGGTATTGACCATCTGGTGATGTTCATGTGCAGAGTCTTCTCTGGTGTTGTTGGAAGAGGGTGTTTGCTATGACCAGTGCATTCTCTTGGCAAAACTCTGTTAGCCCTTGACCTTCTTCATTCTGTACTCCAAGGCCAAATTTGACTGTTATTGCAGGTATTTCTTGATTTCCTACTTTTGCATTCCAGTCCCCTATAATGAAAAGGATGTCTTTTGGGGGTATTAGTTCTAGAATCTCTTGTAGATCTTCATAGAACTGTTCAGCTTCTTCAGCATTAGTGATCAGGGCACAGACTTGGATTACTGTGATATTGAATGATTTGCCTTGGAAACGGACAGAAATCATTCTGTCGCTTTTGAGATTGCATCCAAGTACTGCATTTAGGACTCTTTTGTTGACTATGATGGCTACTCCATTTCTTCTAAAGGATTCTTGCCCACAGAAGTAGATATAATGGTCATCTGAGTTAAATTCACCCATTCTAGTCCATTTTAGTTCACTAATTCCTAAAATTTCAACATTCACTCTTGCCATCTCCTGTTTGACCACTTCCAATTTGCCTTGATTCATGGACCTAATGTTTTAGGTTCCTATGCAAGATTGCTCTTTATAGCATTGGACTTTACTTCCATCACCCATTACATCTACAACTGGGTACTGCTTTTGCTTTGGCTCTGTCTCTTCATTCTTTCTGGAGTTTTTCTCCACTCTTCTCCAGTGGTATATTTGGCACCTACCAACCTGGGGAGTTCACCTATTGGTTTCCTATTTTTTTCCTTTTTCATACTGTTCATGGGGTTCTCAAGGCAAGAATATGGAAGTTGTTTGCCATTCCCTTCTTCAGTGGGCCATGTTTTGTCAGCACTCTCCACCATGACCCGTCTGTCTTAGGTGGCCCTACACAGCATGGCTAAGAGTTTTACTGAGTTAGACAAGACTGTGGTCCATGTGATCAGTTTGGTTAGTTATCTGTGACTGTGGTTTTCAGTCTGTCTGCCCTCTTATGGAGAAGAATAGGAGGTTTCTGGAAGTTTCCTGATGGGAGAGACTGACTGAGGGGGAACCTGAGTCTTGTTCTGATGGGCGGGGCTGTGCTCAGTAAGTCTTTAATCCAATTTTCTGTTGATGTATGGGACTTGTTCCATCCCTGTTATTTACCTGGTGCCTACCATCCCCAAGAAAAAGAAATGCAAAAAGGCAAAATGGTTGTCTGAGAAGGCCTTACAAATAGCTGTGAAAGGAGAGAAGAGAACAGCAAAGGAGAAAAGAAAAGATATACCTATTTAAATGCAGAGTTTGAAAGAATAGTAAGGAGAATTAAAAACGCCTTCTTCATGATAATACAAGAAATAGGGGGAAACAATAGAATGGGAAAGGCTAGAGATCTCTTCAAGAAAATTAGAGATATCATTCTCTATGTACCAAGGGAACATTTCATGCAAAGATGGGCATAATAAGAGAGAAATGGTATGGACCTAACAGAAGCAGAAGATATCAAGAAGCAGTGGCAAGAATACACAGAAGAACTATACAAAAAAAAGATCTTCATGACCCAGATAAGCATGATGGTGTGATCAGTCACCTAGAGCCAGACATCCTGGAATGTGAAGTCAAGTGGGCCTTAGGAAGCATCCCTACACAAAGCTAGTGGAGGTGATGGAATTCCAGTTGAGCTATTTCAAGTCCTAAAAGATGATGCTGTGAAAGTGCTGTGCTCAATATGGGAATTTGGAAAACTCAGCAGTGGCCACAGGACTGGCAAGGTCAGTTTTTATTCCAATCCCAAGGAAAGGCAATGCCAAAGAATGCTCAAACTACCACACAATTGCACTCATCTCACATGCTAGCAAAGTAATGCTCAAAATTCTCCAAGCCAGACTTCAACAGTAGGTGGACTGTGAACTTCCAGATGTTCCAGCTGGATTAGGAAAAGGCAGAGGAACCAGAGATCAAACTGCCAACATCCATTGGATCATCAAAAAAGCAAGAGAGTTCCAGAAAACTACTGACTATCTAGTAGTTCCAGAAAACTACGGCTTTACTGACTATGCCAAAGCCTTTGACTGTGTGGATCACAAAAAACTGTGGAAAATTCTGAACAAGATGAGAATACCAGACCACCTGACCTGCCTCCTGAGAAATCTGTATACAGGTCAGCAAACAATAGTTAGAACTGGACATGAAACAACAGACTGGTTCCAAATCAGGAAAGGGGTACGTCAAGGTTGTATATTATCACCCTGCTTATTATGTAATTTATATGCAGAGTACATCATGAGAAACACTGGGCTGGATGAAATACAACCTGAAATCAAGATTTCTGGGAAAAATATCAATAACCTCAGATATGCAGATGATACCACTCTTATGGCAGAAAGTGAAGAAGAACTAAAGAGCCTCTTGATGAAAGTGAAAGTGGAGAGTGAAAAAGTTGTCTTAAAGCTCAGCATTCAGAGAACTGAGATCATGGCATCTGGTCCCATCATTTCATGGCAAATAGATGGGGAAGCAATGGAAACAGTGACAGACTTTATTTTTTTGGGCTCCAAAATCATTGCAGATGGTGACTGCAGCCATGAAATTAAAAGACGCTTGCTCCATGAAAGAAAAGTTATGATTAACCTAAATAGCATATTAAAAAACAAAGACATTACTTTGCCAACAAAGGTCCATACAGTCAAAGCTAAGATTTTCCCAGTAGTCATGTGTGGATGTAAGAGTTGGACTATAAAGAAAGCTGAACACTGAAGAATTGATGCTTTTGAACTGTGGTGTTAGAGAAAACTCTTGAGAGTCCTTTGGACTGCAAAGAGATCCAGTCAGTCAATCCTAAGGGAAATCAGTCCTGAATATTCATTTGAAGGACTGATGCTGAAACTGAAACTCCAATACTTTGGCCACCTGATGCGAAGAACTGACTCACTGGAAAAGACCCTGATGCTGGGAAAGAAACTGATACACACACACACACTACCGTGTTATATACATCATATAACAGTATTATATTCCACTGAACTAGTATATACCATTGAACTATACTTTTTAACATGGTTAAAATGGTAAATTTTATGTTGTTTTACCACAATTAAAAGACATTAGTTCATTCCACTATTCTACCCTGAACACATGCACAGGCATACTCCACATCCCTATACCCACATCCACTCATTGGAAGCTGGGGTGACCTGCAGAAACACAGTTCACTTTCCATGCTGCTGAGCTAAGTGGAAGATGCCTGTTCCTGTAAGATGGATTCTGTAAAACCAGCTGTGTTTAATGTGTAGTGAGGATCATAAGTTAGCTGACTAGTCAAATAAAAAATCTGAAAGGTAACCCGAGTCCCTGTCTCCTTTGTATCCGTCACCAAGTGGCCAGGTCTGGTTCACCCTGCTTCTCTGATGCTGTCTAGGTCTCTCTCTTCCTCTTTAGTCACCTTACTTCAAGTCTTCTGTCTGCATTTGGCAACACCCTCATTACTCATGTCTCTGCCTCCTGTCTCACTCCTCCTAGACTCATCCTCCCCAGGACTGCCAGAGGGATCCTTCAGAAAAGCAAGTCTATTCATGTCCCATGTCTTAGAACCCTCCAACTGTTGGCCATTGGCTCTAGGATGTGCCTCCCTTGGCTTGAAAGGGAGCCTCATCCTTGAGTCCAGCTTGACTCTCTAGCCTCACCTCCTACCTCCTGCCAACACCTGATCCCTGCTGTGTCTCTCAAATGTCAGCCTCCAGAAAAATGAATGATCATTTTTTAAACATGCTGTCTCATGTCTGTGATTTTTCACCTGCTTTGCCTGGGTCTGGATATGCTCTCTTTGCTTGTTAACCTCACAAACTCTGGTTAGCTTTCCAAACTCAGCAAAGGCCAAAGCCTCTCATACGGCAACATACTCCACCTGACTCTGAATAAATCTAATCTTTCCTCCCTCTCTACAACCCCTTTAATTTAAACATAATTCTATGCTGGTACAGTTCACAAGGTGTGAGAACTCCATGCCTCACTTCCCTACTGAACTGGAGTTTCTTAAGGGTAAGACTGCATACTTAGTATATGATAAATGCTGGATAAATGAAATTGCTAAAGAATTCTGCTCACTAAGGTGGTCATACTGATAAGACTTTGACAATAATCATATAATCATAAAATGTGATTGTAATCTTATTAAAATTAAAGTGATCATAAATATGATGATTTTATTAAAATTAAGTGACCATAACTATAAAATGTCTGTCAACTAAGGAATTTTCACATTTTCAAGGAACTCCTGACCCATCTAGTCCATTGAGTCCTGCTTCTCAATTACAGCATAACATCAGGGGTTCGGGCTTGGACATCACTATATTTATTTTAAAGGTTTCTAACTGAAGAAAAGGACTTCAAGACCAATAGCAGCCATGTTTTAAAAGCTCTGATCTCACCTATTTACCTGAGTGGGCAGTGACTTCTGAATCCATCCCAGGAAGACAAATATCTTATTTATTTTTATCTTTTCAAGAATCTCTGGAGACACAATCCTAGAATCTCTTGCCTTCTAAAACAGTGTTCTTCTTAAAATAAATAAAATCAAGTGTTAAAAGAAACTTGTAACTATCCGTAATTTATTTTTCAAATTAAAGGCTGTTTTTATAATTTTTAAATGGTTTGAAGTCCTTTTCTGAGCATCTGATCTTTTATCCCCTGTTTGGCATGAAGCTCTCTCAATCTGCTATGTCTTTGAAAAAACAGTTCCAACATTATACTTTCCTAAGAAGTCTGGGGTCATGACAGAATGAGCTGGCTAGCAGAGAGTTTATTTTTAATCAAGAAGCTGATCCAAACTTGATAATGAATAGTGACACCAAACTTCTTTTTCATGCCTTAACACTTTTCTGTGCTCATGGGCAAATGTCCTTTTCAGGGATCATCCCACCTATGAAATGTCTGCCTGGCTACGTACATTTCAGAGCTCTCCAGGCCAAAGTGGAGCCTTTAACACCCTTTAATTCAAAACGCTGAGAGGCTCTTTCAACATGCTTGTGTTTCGTAATGTGAACAAGGGCATCTGGAGGAGGCCATCTGGAAGGAACATGATTATGAAGATGACTTTGGGAGTGTTTTGAATGTGAAAAGCTGTGTGTCCATCCTAAGTTCTGTCATTAATTTAAAATAATGCCATCTCTTTTCTACAAACTTAAGTCATTTTTATTGAAAATTTCAGGACCAAACAGAATCTTTTAAAATCATCTCCCAAAGAAATCTAAAATATGACACAAAAGAACCTATCTATGACAGAACAGCAGATTCATGGACATAGAGAACAGACTCATGGTTGTCAAGAAGGAGAGCTTGGGGGATGGCTTGAATGGGGGATGGGATTAGCAGATGAAAGCTTTTATACATAGGATGGATAAACAACAAGGTCTACTGTACATAGAACTATATTCAATATCTTATGATGAGCCATAATGGAAAAGAATATTTTTTAAAAGATATATATGTGTGTGTGTGTATATATATATATATATATACACACCATATATACACATACAGTGGAAATTAACACATTGTAAAACAACTATACTTCAATGAAAAATTTTTGTAATCATCTCCTAAATTAGAACCCATGCCTATGTAACAGGGCAAAAGCACAAAAGCTTACTCTGACTTATCATTTGCCCCAGATACACACTCATTCCTGCATGATTTTTCTTCAAGCCTTCCTCCATTTCTCCAGTTACTTTTTCTTCCTCCACAGCCAGTACTCATTCCATCCATCTATAGGAACCAGTTTAATGAGTTCTCTTTCTATCGCTGCTATAACAAATGACCACAAAACTTCATGGATTAAAACAATATACAATATACATTTGTTCTCTCACAGTCCCAGGGGTTAGAAGTCTGAAATGACTCTTATGAAGTTAAGTTCAAGGTCTCAGGAGGGTTGCGTTCTCTCTGGAAACTCCAGGAAGAATTGATTCCCTTTTCTCTTTCAGCTTCCAGAGTCTGCAGGCATTCCTTGGCTCATTTTGATCACTTCCTCCTTTCACTGCTTAAATGTACTGAGTTGAATTCACTACCAACACCAAATTCATGTCCTAGGAACCTCACAAGGTGATCATTTTTGGAAATAGGGTCTTCACAGACACAATTAAATTAAGATGAGGTCATACAGGAAGAAAAGCTATGACCAACCTAGACAGCATATTAATAAAAAGCAGAGACATTACTTTACCAACCAAGGTCTGTATAGTCAAGACCTTTGACCTTAGTCAAAGCTATGGTTTTTCCAGTAGTCATGTATGGATGTGAAATTTGGACCATAAAGAAAGCTGAGTGCCGAAGAATTGATGTTTTTGAACTGTGATGTTGGAGAAGACTCTTGAGAGTCCCTTGGACAGTATGGAGATGGAACCAGTCAATCCTAAAGGAAATCAGTCCAGAATATTCATTGGAAGGACTGATGCTTCAGCTGAAGCTCCAATATTATGGCCACCTGATGTGAAGAACTGACTCACTGGAAAAGACCCTGATGCTGGGAAAGATAGAAGGCAGGAGGAGAAGGGGACAACAGAAGATGAGATGGTTAGATGGCATCACTGACTCAAGGACATGAGTTTGAGTTAACTCCAGGAGTTGGTGATGGACAGGGAGGACTGCATGCTGCAGTCCATGGGGTCACAAAGACTCAGACATGACTGAGCGACTGAACTGAACTAAACATACTGGATTAGAGTGAGTCCTAAGTCCAATATGACTGGTATCCTTATAAAAAGAGGAGATTTGAATATAGAGAGCCATAGGAAGCAGAACACATGACAATGAACATAGATAAACCTACAAGCCAAGGAATGCTGAGGATTGCTGGCAACCACCAGAAGCTAGAAAGAAACGAAACAGGATTCTTTTCTAGAAGCTTCAGAGGAAACATGGCCCTGCAAATACTTCTGACTCGTGGCCTCCAGAACTATGGGAGAAATAATTTCTGTTTTTTTAAGCGCCCAGTTTGTCATACTTTATCACAGCAGGACTAGGAAACTAATACAGATATATTGGAAAAGAAGCATCTGTTTTGTTCATGTGTCAGGTTATTCTAAGGCGCAGTTTGACTGACATGTCAGATGATCAACTAAAAGCTTTCTTTGTTCCATCTGCAACATACAAAGGTCTTTATGGATTATTGGCTCTGTGCCTGGGGCTTCCTCATTTGAGGACCTCAGACTGTCTTCCATCACAAGGGAAGTAAGAGCCATCTAGGTCAGGGGTCAGCATATGATTTCTATAAAGGGATAGATAGTACATTTTTTAGGCTTTGTGGACCGGGGGGAAGTTAAGGATATTATATTTGCTGTTGTTTAGTCATTAAGTCCGGAAAAGGCAATGGCACCCCACTCCAGTACTCTTGCCTGAAAAATCCCATGGACGGAGGAGCCTGGTAGGCTGCAGTCTACGGGGTCGCTAAGAGTTGGAGACAACTGAGCAACTTCACTTTCACTTTTCCTTTCATTCATTGGAGAAGGAAATGGCAACCCACTCCAGGGTTCTTGCCTGGAGAATCCCAGGGATGGGGGAGCCTGGTAAGCTGCCCTCTAAGGGGTCACACAGAATCGGACATGACTGAAGCGACTTAGCAGCAGCAGCAGTCATTAAATCAGGTCTGACTCTTTGTAGCCCATGGACTGTAGCCCACCAGGGTCATATGTCCGTGGAATTGTACAGGCAAGAATACTCAGGTAGGTTGCCATTTCCTTCTCCAGGGGATCTTTCCGTCATAAGGATCAAACCTGCATCTCCTGCATTGGCAGGCAGATTCTTTACCACTGAGCCACCAGGGAAGCCCAAGAGTATTATACAGTCCCTCATAAAACAAGAAACAAAACCAATTTTCACACATTTTTTAATTGACAAAATTCAAAGTATAAGTTAGTACCACTATTTTATATTACAGGTCTAATAACAAGAAGAATAAAATTATCTGGGGAATAATAGCATTTCACTTACTTGGGGTTCAAATGTAATTAGCCTACCACCAACATAGAATGCTAATGCTCATCTGTTAATTCTGATCTGTAGTGATAATTTTATCTCAATAAGTATTTTAATTCAAGGATGAGAACTGCATTTTTGAAAATATCTTTTCACACAGAAAAGTACTACAAAAACTGCTATCCATTTATGAACATTTTAATTGAGCGTACTGATTGCTTGCAAGACATTTATAGAGTTTTATTAAATTTTTCTATCAATACTTATCTTTTAGCACATCATTACATTGCAGATTAATCACTTCCAATTGAAAGTTTCGTGGAAGCCCCTCCAAGGCTCAGTTAAATGGATTTTGAAATATGGAGATTTTCTTTGCATTTCACTGAGGTCCAAAAACTGCTGCTAGAACTGAAGTTTGAACTCAGAGAATATATCCACTGCAAATATTCATGGGAGACCTCACTTTTCTTTGTATCTTTTAACACCCCTGGAGGTGTATAAGGCAGCTTGACATTTAAATAATGTTAGTTGTTGAAATGACTTTATTGCAGTGTTAGTTTCTCATATGGGTGCTGTTTGGCCTTGAGATTTTAAGTTGAATTCATTAATAAACATCAAGTCTGCAACAAAAACTAATTTTCAAAGCCATTCAGTGTTAATAGCAGTGGTTGAAGGCAGTTCTTCTCACTTAAAAGTTTTCAATCTGAATCCTGAGCTCAAAAACAGCAATAGAATTTTAGCACTGCCTTTGAACTGCTGTGTTGGCACAAGTCAGGATATTCAGCTTCTCTTTTGACAAAAATTCACAGAACCCACCATGGTTACATCAATGAGAGCAAATGAGTTTTTCAGTGGAACTACTGGCTGGATGGGCTAAGACCCAAATATTTCTGAAAAGTACCTGCTGAAGAATAACTCAATACATTTTCTCAAGCTTGTAAATTTGTCCAGCTAAGCCTTTACTGCTCTAAACATATTTTTATGCTATCAACTGCAACATATTTTAGCAAATTCCAGCTCAGGTTGTACAGAATTAGTGTTCTCAAATTCTTTGAATATGTTCTCATCTGTAGTTGTTCCAAGCAATCTATTTATAGGAGGTAATTTTTTAGTTACTTCAAACTGTGCACTGACTCCTTAAATAAATAACAACTTAGCAGTATCAGTGATATCTGTGGGTTCAACAAGAATCAAGGAAACCACTCCAAATTATTTGTCTTGGGTTTTAATAGACTAATGATGTTGCTCCCAATGTCCTCCACTCTGAGCAGCTTTACCCATTGAAAGGCTAAACATCTCAAAGAAGTTTAGTTTCCTTGGTCCCATTTCAATGGCTGCTTCAGTCAATCACAGTTTAGTTAATTCAGTTAATTCACCCTGGTAAATAGTTTTCCTTGGTAAGCTAACAAATGAGCCACTCAAGACACTTTCTCTGGTTGAAGGCTCACTTTTATTTTTATGAAGAAATTCTGCTGTGATGAGAAACTGTTTTAAATTTTTCTAACCATGGCTTCTCTGCGAGCTGGGAATATTGTGATGGTTGTTTTGTTTGGTTTGTTGACATATATTGCATTCTTTTAATACAATGATAGTGTCATTGCATAGTAGGCGAAATGCTTTGCCAGCTAATTCTATAACAAAATAATTGCACTCCACTGTGCCTAAAAACATGATATTCAAAGTTCACTTTTTATTTCTTGTTTGACTTGACAGATCTCTACTTTAAATTGAAATAAATAACTGGGGAGTGGGGAGAGAAAGGAAGGGAATGAGGGAGAAAGGAAGGGAAAGGAAGGGAGAGAAAGGAAGGGAAAGGAAAGGAGAGAAAGGAAGGGAATGTAGGAGGGAAGGAAGGGGAGGAAGGAAAGGAGAGAGGGAGGGAGAAAGAGGGATGAATGAAATCATATGACATTTTAAATGCTGTTGAATTCTAACTTCAGTTGCAATATGCAAAGTATCAGTTCAAAGTGATGAGAATGCCATATATAGTCTCCATTGCAACTACTCAATTCTGCCACTATAGCTTAAAAGTATACAAATAAGAAAGTCCAGAGATAAACCCCCGCACCTACGGTCACCTAATCTATGAAAAACGAGGCAAGAATATACAATGGAGAAAAGACAGTCTCCTCAGTAAGTGGCGCAGGGAAAACTGGACAGCTACATGTAAAAGAATGAAATTAGAATACTCCCAAACACCATACACAAAAATAAATGCAAAATGAATTAAAGATCTACATGTAACACAAACACTATAAAACTTTTAGAGAAAAACATGGGCAGCATGCTTTTTGACATAAATCACAGCAAAATCTTTTTTTATCTACCTGGTAGAGTAATGAAAATAAGAACAAAAATCAACAACTGGGCTCTAATTAAACTTAAAAGCTTTTGCACAGCAAAGGAAACCATAAGCAAACAAAACAAAAAGACAACCCTCAGAATGGGAGAAAATATTTGCAAATGAAGCAACCAACAAGGGATTAATCTCCAAAATTAGCAAACAGTTCCTGCAGCTTAATATTAAAAAGAAAGCAAACAACCCAATCCAAAAAATGGGTGAAAGACCTAAATAGACATTTCTTCAAAGAAGACACATAGATGGCTGAGAAGTACGTGAAAAGATGCTCAACGTCACCGATCATTCAAGAAATACAAATCGTACTACAATGAAGTAGTACAATGAAGTGTAACCATTGAAATGGTTACACTGACCATCATTAAAAAGTGTACAAACAATAAATGCTGGGGAGGGTGTGGAGCAAAGGGAACCCTTCTACGCTATTGATGGGAATGTAAATTGGTATAGTGGAGAACAGTATGGAGGTTCCTTAGACTCTTAAAGACAGAGGTACCACTTAATCTGGCAATCCTGCTCTTAAGCATATTATCTGCAGAAAACTATAATTGGAAAAGACACATGCATCCCAACATTCGTTGCAGCACTATTTACAACAGCCAAGACATGGAAGCAACCTAAATGTCCATCAACAGAGGAATGGATAAAGAAGATGTGGGACATAAAGACAATGGAATATTACTCAGTCATAAAATGAATTAAATAATGCCATTTGCAGCAACATGGATGGACCTAGAGATTGCCATACTGAGTGAATTAAGTCAGATAGAGAAAGACAAATATGGCATCATTTATGTGTGGAATCTAAAAACCAAAAAAAGGTACAAATGAACTTATTTACAAAACAGAAGTAAGAGTCATGGATGTAGAAAATGAATAAATTGGGAAATTGGGATTGACATATACACACTATCATAAATAAAATAGATAATGAAAACCTACTGTATAGCACAGGGAACTTTATTCAATTTTCTGTAATGGCCTATATGGGAAAAGAATTTATATAAAAAAAGAGGGGATATATGCATATGTACATCAGATCACTTGGTTGTACACCTGAAACTAACACAACATTGTAAATCAGCTATGCTGCTGCTGCTGCTAAGTCGCTTCAGTCGTGTCCGACCCTGTGCGACTCCATAGACGGCAGCCCATGAGGCTTCCCCATCCCTGGCATTCTCTAGGCAAGAATACTGGAGTGGGTTGCCATTTCCTTCTCCAGTACACGAAAGCGAAAAGTCAAAGGGAAGTCGCTCAGTCGTGTCTGACTCTTAGCGACCCCATGGACTGCAGCCTACCAAGCTCCTCCGTCCATGGGATTTTCCAGGCAAGAGTACTGGAGTGGGGTGCCATTGCCTTCTCCGGTAAATCAACTATTCTTCTTAATTTTTTTTTTAAAAAGCACATACATAGACAAGATGAAAACAAGTAAGGCAGGGTTCAAATAAAATGTTATTGTTATATTTGTAGATTTATAGAGAGTAAAATTTCAGTTTCATATGTTTCATGTGCCATGAAATATTCTTTTAGTTTTTTTGAATCATTTATAAATATTAAAATCATTCTCAGCTTGTGGACTATACAGAAATAGGCGGTGTGCCAGATGTGGCTGGTGAGCTATAGCTTGTTGAATCCTCCTTAGTCATTAGGCCATCTCTAATGGTTCACCCAACTCAATATCATAAGATGCTGTGAGAGTATAGTCATCATAGTCACTTCCTGTATATCACTGTTCAAATATTTCAAATAAAAGGTTATGAAATTTTAATACTGAACTTTTTAAAACCACACTCTTTTTCTTTGTTTGCTAATTGTTTACTTTTTCCCTGAAATCTACGCAAAGGCAGTTTCTTTTTAGGCCTATGACCACCCCAGAGGTTTCCAAATCCCACAGGTGACTTCAGAAAAATAGTTTCTGAAGGGACTTAGAAATAGTTTCTAAGGGACTTCCCTGATGGTCCAGTGGTTAAGACTCCATGCGTCCACTGAAGGTGGCATGGGTTCAATCCCTGGTCAGGGCTCTATCTTGCATGCTGACCAATATGGTAAATAAATAAATAACAAATTAAATTAGAAAAAGGACAATTCTAAGACATTACTAGTTGTCAGGGTTTTGGAGTGGGAGAGAACTGACCACAATCGGGCAATGTAAGCGAATTTGGGACATATGGGAACAACAGTATCTTGATCAAAGTGATGGCTCCATGATGCTGTGAATTTGTCAAAACACAGAACCTTTTATCAAAAGAGTCAATTTTACTGCTTGTAAATTTTTAAATGAGTCATAAAAAATACAATATGGCCTTTTAGTTTCAGATCCCACATGCAAAGAACTTAGAAGTCATCACTCCTATCCTCACAACAAGATAAAAACTGAACAAACTAAAAAATCAGTGACTTAAGATACAGTAGAAAATTGAGATCACATGGCAAATGGTCACCAAAATTGGAGAGAAATTCAGATCTACATAAAGAAAGGAAGAACATTAGAGAGTCTTTTTTTTAGCTTTAATAGATCTAATAGATAATCATTTGTTCAAAGTAATGATAGCAGAAACATATTGGATGATTATAACATGTGGAAAAGTGGAATAGATGACAACAGTGTTACAACATCCCTTAGGAGAGGAGGGAGGAATTGGGAACACTCTATTATAAAGTACCTGCACCACCTGTGAAGTGTTACAGTGGTATTTGAAAGTGGACTTAGATTAGTTATAAATATAATGCAAACATGGAGTAAACCACTAAACCTTTTTTACAAAGAAGTATAGTTGATATGCTGAGAGGAAAGAAAATGGAATAATATAAACTACTCAATTAAAATCAGAGAAGGAAGAAAAAAAGGAAAAATTTAAAAGGAAGCAAAAGGGCAATGAATAGAAAATAGTTATAAATATGGTAAATATTATTCCAACCATATCAATAATCACACCAAATGTGAATGACCTATATATAACAATTGAAAGTGAGAGATTGTCAGAGTGCATTAAAAGAAAAAAGACCCAACTGTATGTTGTCTACAAGAACTCACTTTAAATAAAAGACACAGCTAGATTAAAAATAAAGGGGTGAAGAAAGAAATCCCATGCAAAGACTAATCTGAAGAAAGCTGGAATGATCACGTTAATTTCAGACAAAGCAGGTTTCAGAACAAGGAAAATTCTTCCAGTTTTACTGAGACACCATGACATGCAGCATTGTACAAGTTTAAGGTGTACAACATAACGACTGACTTACAAATCATGAAATGATGACCAAAAGTTTAGTGAACATCTATCATCTTATAGAGATACAAAGTAAAGAATTAGAAAAATACTTTCCTTGAAATGAGAGCTCTTAGGATTTACTCAGACTTTCAGTATAACATAAAGTAGTGCTATTTATATTTATCATGCTGTACATTACACCCCTAGTATTTATTTATAACTGGAAATGTGTGCCTTTTGATTGTTTTCATCCAATACCCCCTTTCCCCACCCCAACCTCTGATAATCTTAAATCTGATCTTCTTTTCTCGAAGATTGGCTTTTTGATTGGTTAGTTTGTTTTTGAAGTATAATTGACCTACAACACTATGTTAGTTTCTGTTATACAACATAGTGATTCAATATTTCTATACATTGCAAAACTGATTACTATGATAAGTCTAGCTACAATATGTCATCATACAAAGATATTACATAGTTACGGACTATACTCCCCACACTGTAAATTTCATACTCATGTCATTTATTTTGCAAATGGAAGTTTGTACCTCTTATTCTCCTTCACCTATTTCTTTCCTCCCTGACCCTCTGTCCTCTGCTAACCATCTATTTGTCCTCTGTATCCAGAACTCTGTTTTATGTTTGTCCATTTGTTTTTTATTTTTAGATTACATGTGTAAGTGAAACCATACACTATTTGTCTTGCTCTGACTTATTTCACTTAGCATAATACTCTCCAGGTCCATCCATGTTGGAACAAAGGGCAAGGTTTCATTCTTTTTGTGGCCAAGTAATATTCCATTTTATATAATTTTGTGTGTGTGTATGAAGTTGCTCAGTCATGTCCGACTCTGTGATCCCGTGGACTGTAGCCTACCACGCTCCTCCATCCATGGAATTTTCCAGGCAAGAGTACTGGAGCAGGTTGCCATGTCCTTCTCCAGGGTATCTTCCTGACCCAGGGATCGAACCCAGGTCTCCCACATTGCTTTACCATCTGAGTCACCAGGGAAGCCACAAATAAATACATATACAAATATACACATGCCACATCTTTTTTATACATTCATCTTCTAATGGGTGTTTAGGTTGCTTCTATATATTAGCTATTGTAAAAAACATAATATGGAACACAAAGGTGCATTTATCATTTCTAGTGTTTTTATTTTCTTTGAGAAATACGCAGGAGTGGAGTTGGTAAATCTATTTTTAGTTTTTTGAGGAATGGAGCCTGGTGGGCTGCAGTCGCGAAGAGTCGGACACGACTGAGTGACTTCCCTTTCACTTTTCACTTTCATGTATTGGAGAAGGAAATGGCAACCCACTCCAGTGTTCTTGCCTGGAGAATCCCAGGGACGGGGGAGCCTGGTGGGCTGCCGTCTATGGGGTCGCACAGAGTCGGACACGACTGAAGTGACTTAGCAGCAGCAGTAATATTTTCTGTAGTGGCTGCTCTAATTTACATTCCCACCAACAGTGCACAAGGGCTCCCTTTTATCCACATTACCAGCACTTGTTGCTTGTTGTTTTTTTGATAATAACCATTCTGACAGGTGTGAGGTGAAATCTCATTGTGGTTTTGCTTTGCATTTCCCTAAGGACCAGTCATGCTGAGCATCTTTTCACGTGTTGGTTGGCCATTCAGGTGTCTTCCTTGGGAAAGTGTTTATTTAAGTTCTCTGCCCATTTTTTCTTTTTTTAATCAGGTCATTTTTTTTTATGTTGAATTACATGCATATTTTGGATATTCACCCTTTATTGGATATATTGTTGACAAATATCTTCTCCCATTCAGTAGGCAGCCTTTTTGTTTTACTGATAATTTCCTTTGCTGTGCAAAAGCTTTTTTTAGCTTGATATAATTCCGTTTGTTTATTTTTGCTTTTGTTTCCCTTGCTTGAAGAGACATATCCAAAAAAATATTACTAAGAACAAGGAAAACTCTGAAGGATAAAGAGGGGTATTATATAATGATAAAGGGGTAAATTCTCCAAGAAGACATAACAATCCATAACTTATATATGCCTCAAAAAGGAGGATCAAAATGATTGAGGAAAAAACAGAAATGCAAGGAGAAGGGAAAGTTCACTATTATAGTTGGAGACTTCAACACCCCTCTTTTGGTAACTGACAAAAGGCAGAAAAGTCAGTAAGGATACAGTTAAACAGCAGCACCAGTCAACTGGATCCAACTGATATTTATAGAATAATTTAGCCAAAAACAGTTTAATAAGCCATGCTGCAAGTTCACACAGAATATTCTCCAAGACAGACAATATTCTGAGCCATAAAACACATCTTTACACATTTAAAAGAATAGAAATCATACTATGCTCTTAGGCCACATGAGAATTAAACTAGAAATCAGAAAGATAGCTAGAAAAATCTCAAAATATTTGAAGATTAAACAACATACTTCTAAATAACACATGAGTCAAAGAAGAAGTCTTGAGAGAAATTTTAAAAGTATTTAACTAAATAAAAATACAACCTATCAAAATGTGTGGGATGCAGTGAAACCTTTACTTGGAGTAAAATTTATAGTATTGAATGCATATACTAGAAAATAAAATCTAAAATTAGTAGCCTAAATTTCCACCTTAGGAAACTAGAGGAAAATGTACAAATGAAGGCCAATCAAGCAGAAAAAAGAAATAAAAATTAGAGTATAAATCATTGAAATTTTTTAAAAACCAGGAAACTAATAGAGAAAAATCAGTGGAGAAACTGGTTCTTTGAAAAGATCAATAAAATTGATAAACTTCTAGCCAGGCTACCCGGGGTCGGGGGGCAGGGGGAAGGCACAAATTGCTAATATCACAAATGAAAGGATTGCTACTGAGTCCATGAACATCAACACGATAATAGAAGAAGGTTATGAACAACTCTACATCCAAAACTTTGATAGATACATGAAATGGACCAATCCTTAAAAGACATTTCCTACTAAAACTTACACAAGGGAAAATAGATTACCTGGATAGACCTGTTCTTATTACATAAATTTAATAAAGAATCAATAACCTTCCAAAAAAGAAAGTAACAGGCCTAGATGATTTCACTGGTGAATTTTATGAAACATTTAAAGGGGTTCCTAACTCATTCTATGAAGTTAGCATTAATAAAACCAGCTAATAATAAAATAAGATGCAGACATTATAAGAAAGGAAAGCCACAGAATTATAAGAAAGCTACAGACTAGTATCTTTCATTTACATAGAAACAAAAATTATTAATAAAACGTTAGCAAATCAAAACAACAGCATATAAAAAGATTATACACCATGACAAAGTGCAGTTTATTACAGGTATATAAGACTGCTTTGAAATTTGAAAATCAATTAATGTAATCCATCACATCTAAGGGCTAAAGAAGAAAAATGATATGATCTTAACAATAGGTATAAAAAAAAGCATTTGGCAAAATCCAACACCTATTTATAAAGAAATAAAAAACTACCAGCCAGCTAGAAATAGAGGCAGACTTAATCAACTTAAAAAAAAAAATCTATAAAACAAACCAAAGCCTCTATAGCTAGCATTGTATGTAATGGTGGAAAACTGCATTTTTTTTTAATCATTTTGTAGATAACTATGAAGAAGCCAGGCAGGTGGAAAACATACAAGGAAGATCATCTTCCCTATAAATATTAATATTTTCATGGAAAGTGAAAGGGTTAGTCACTCAGTCGTGTCTCACTCTTTGCAACCCCATGAACTGTAGCCCACCAGATTCCTCTGTCCATGGGATTTCCCAGGCAAGAATACCAGAGTGAGTAGCCATTCCCTTCTCCAAGGGCCTACTTACAAAAGAACATCTGTTGGCTCTACCTTTTTAATTTTTTTTTAAAATTCCATCACTTCTTAGAGGAGGATCAAGTGTCCCTCAAATAAATTATTTCCTTCCCTTATTCTTCTAGTCATTTCTTTGGACCCTCCGAACAGTGATACCTTCTTACATGATCTTTTTACCTATCTGCAGTATTACACACTGTTGGGCTACACCCCGCAGTCCTGCAAGCCTGGACCCTGCCCAGACACAAAGAGAAGGAAGAGCCTGGAGACAGCAACAGAGAGAGACACCAGCGGTTTAGTGGACAGGGAATCGTATAAGTCTGAAGCAAAGCACTGGAGCAACATGCCACCGTGTACAGCAGACAGTGGGCAAGACTCAGCAGCCATCTTTACTATTCAGGGGAGACGGAGGCTACCATTTACAGGGGGAATTGATGTCCAGTTGGCTCATCAGTTACCAGGGAAACCAGAGGCTGGGAAAGGAAGCAAGCTTGTAGGTAGTTATCGACTAAGCCCTATGATTAAGAGGATTGGATAGTCATGTGAGTACAGTGTAACTGAAGCAGGGACTGGTTGAGCAGAGGCTGTACAGAGAGCAAGAGACAGCCATCCTGAGTGACCTAACCATACACACAACACTCCCCCCAAACGTTCAGCCTTCAAAGTCCACACCTTCCAAGATATCCTTCTTAACAATTTCCCCATCTAACTTACATTTATTCCCAAGATACAATCAGATTCTGCACTTTACCTAGAGGAAAACATAATCAGCCTGATTTTGAATAAAAAGAACTCATAAATAGGATGTCTGTTTCTCCTTCCCTATCCCTGGCTCACAGTGCAGCATTTTAAAGCCTGTATTAACTGATGAAACTGATGACAAAACACACTGAGAACAATTCTGTTCTGTTGAAATTTTCCTGGTTCTGCTCTAACATTCACTGTTGACCAGTTTATAGCTTGTAATCCCACCTTTAACTGGGAGCAAGAAAGTATAACCAGTCAAGTATTCAGAATATAAAAATCTCAACCACTGAATGGTAGCTCCCATGATCAGAGGGAAGTCACGTGCCACCTCGCAGTTTAGCCAGAGCCACTTGGAGTTAATAATGTATTACTCATAGCCAAAATGCTACCTGCAAATTGTATTTGTCTTTATAGTCTATTGCTTTATTTAAAAAAAAAAAAAAGGCAGATCCAGAGTTGTGTCATAGATGTTGCTACCAATCTTAGGTTTAGGTTTTTAGTCATTTGTTTAGATGTGAGTTTAAAAATGATGGCTGTCTAGACTATGAAAGTTGGTTAAGTGCAAGAAGTTTCCAATTTCCATGTGAATTGATGGAGTCAGCTGAGGAAACCATCCTGAAAGGATGATGTT
Source organism: Bos taurus (assembly GCF_002263795.3). Lineage (NCBI taxonomy): Eukaryota > Metazoa > Chordata > Mammalia > Artiodactyla > Bovidae > Bos > Bos taurus. Next base: position 47,776,035 of record NC_037331.1, read on the forward strand.
GCTGAAACCCCAAGAACAGGAAGAGTTGGTGTGAACAAGTTAGCTTTAGATGGTTCATATAGAGGAGCTTCTTAAATTCAGCTCCAATAAGCATTCCACATAACAACAAATAAATGATGGAACCACAGCAATGACTACAATCTGTGCAGTAGACAAGAAGCCAGAGAGATAAATGTATGGCTGTGGAATCTGCTCACTTCACAGCTCTTGGGGTTGCTATGCATTGTGGTCCATAAAAACCATACCCTCTAGAGTTGTGCAGTACACAACCTGTGCAACAACAAACAAGCCTGAAACCATTCTGATGCTAGTATATAATAGCAAATGCATGCCAACAAAGAGCACTGATTTTAGGTCTGAAATTATAAGCTTTATCAAAATTGGATTTATTTGAATAATAATACTGGACTTTAATAAATTGGACTTCACCAAAATTAATACTTTTGTTGTATCAAGGACACAGAACAAAAAGACAAGCTACAGACTAGGAGAAAATATTTGCAAATCATATATGTAACAAAGGTCTCATATCCTGAATATCATATATTTAAGTACATAAAGAGATGCTCAACATCATTAGGCTTTAGAGAAATGCAGATTAAACACACAATGAAGAACTGCACACCTACTAAAATGATTTTTTTAAAGACAGTGCCAAATACTTGAAAGGATGCAGAGCAACCACAATGCTCATGGATTGCTAGTGGAAATGCAAAGATACATCTACTTTGGAGAACAGTTTAGCAGTTTCTCACAAAGCTAGACATACATTTGTCGTATGACTCATTAATCCTACACTGAGATGTTTATTCTAGAGACACGAAAACTTATATTCACATAAAAGCCTGTACATAACCGTCTCTAGTAATTCTATTCATTATTGACAAAAATTTGTAATAACACAAATATTCTTCAGAAGATGAATGATTCAACAAACTCTGATGTATCTACACAATGCAATTCTACTTGGAAAATACAGAAAGAACTACTGATATATGAATAACATGGCTATCTCTCACAGGTGTTATGCTGAATGAAAGAAACCAGCCTCAAAAAGTTACACTAAGGTTCCACTTATCTGATACTGTAGAAAAGGCAAAGCCAGTGAGTATGAAGATGAATGGTTGTTAGGGCTTAGAGGTGGATGACGAGGGACTACAATATGAGGGATTTCTGGGGGGAAGGGTGATAGAACCATTTTACATTATGATGGGGGGTGTTTACTTGACTCTATATGTTTGTTAAAACTCAGGTTGTTTAGTCACTATCGTGTCTGACTCAATTGTGACCGCCTGGACTGTAATCACCAAGCTCTTCTGTCCAAGGGATTTGCCAGGCAAAAATACTTGAGTGGGTTGCCATTTCCTTTTCCAGGGGAATCTTCCTGATCCAGGGATCAAACCCACGTCTCCTGCATTGCAGGTGAATTCTTTACCACTGAGCCACCTGGGAAGCCCCAAACTCATAGCACTATACACCAAAAGTGGATATGTTTATAGTCTGTGAATTAAACAACAAAGAGCATTTTTTTAAAAACTCCAAGTCTGTCCTCATCTCTCCATTTCCTGCCTCCACTCTAATCTCTGTACTTTCTCCTCTCTTGGACCACTCTAATGAGTCTTGACTAGATTTCCTCCCAATTGCAATCTTTAAACATATTTTCAGATTAATTAATTATGAGATATTTCTATGATGCAAAACAGTATAAAGAAAAAAATCAGATCTAAATAGCTCTCCTCTCTTTACACTGGGTGTGTATACTATCCCCTATGGTATTCCCAGCACTGTGATCCAATGTGAAAATTAAAATAAGCCTCCAAAAGAATATGTGTCTGTAGCATCTTACACACTTACACCATGGTATAGCAAAAATAAGGAAAGTTTGATCATAGGGCTGGAAACAGATTTTTTTTTTTCTCATATGCAGTTCATTTTCTTGTTTGTGGTTCATTTTCAGGTCTCCTGCTCTAACCACGATGCCCACTGCCTCTACCAGGTGCTAATCTAATCTGAGTTGAACTGAATTTCTAGCTGTTGCAACTCAGTAGCTTCTTTGGCCTGCTGCCTCTTGCTGTGAACCTGGAGGGAAAGTCAGCAAAAGAATTAATATGCGAGGCCTGGCATGACAACAATAACGCCTGCCAAAGAGCAACAACCTCCCAGAGACAGCGTCTATTAGACAATTAACTGGCCATTTAGGAAACATGAGCCAGAAAATAGAAGAAATAGAACTTCCCAATGGGATGCTAAAAAAATGCAGGGGAGGTAAAAATTGAAAAAAAGAAAAAAAAAAAAAAAAACAGAACAAAAGAATTGTATCCCCAAAGTCACTGCAGTTGTTCCTGGATCAACTAGATAAACTTGAGAAGAATGATCTCAAAACAAAAAACCGCGAAATTGTAAATATGCACTGGGTAAAATTCAGCATTATTTTAGGTATAATCAGAACTGCAGAAAACTACCTTTATGTGGAAATAATTTATATGCCATAGCTACTCAGAGGAGGCACATTTATTGCTAATAACTGATGCTCAGGTGGTGCTGATCATTCTATCACCCATACCTAATAATTAAGCATCTTAAAAATGAGGAGGGAACCCACACAGGGAGACAGAGATGGTTAAACAGATGGGGTGGTTAAGGAGTTCAGTGAAATGGGAAGCTTTCATTGCAAAGCGAACAATTAGTCTGAAAATTCAGTCATGCGCATAAGGCCTCTGGGCGCCTGGCATGAGTGCTGGGGACGATTAGGGAGCAAGGAACTGAGTGACACTTCCTCTGTGCCAGGCACACTACCTGATAGATGCCTCCCAATTGCCCCTGTGTGCCCAGGGAGGAGCTGAGGCTTTAGGAAGCTTTGGAACCTGCTCTCAAGGTTACACAGCTAAGAAAGCCGCAGAGATGGCCCTCAGACCAGCCCATGATCTTAACCATGACATGCTATGTCTCAGGTATGCAGACCCTTTTGCTGTCTCTTATAACCAATGTCACAAGCACAAGTCTTGGCCAATGTTCAGAAATGTTCTATTAACATTTGCAACCCTCTGTCTCCGTCTCCAAGCAGAATTCACTTGTTTCTAGAATTCTGGTTTTTGGGCTAGAACAATATGAAAAATAAATTTAAAAAAATAAGTGGTTAATATATTAACATGTTATCCCTTGATCTCAGGAACATATTGAAAAAGATATATAATGTGATAATAAAAGACAAAGCTCTAATTTCACATTGGAGTTCACACTCCTTCGGTTTGTTTCTTTCTTTCTTTGGGGGGAACACGTGTTTTTCCTTAGTCATTCATCCTCACCCCAGAAAGAGCAGCTGGTTTTCTATGTGCCTGTGTTGGCTGGTAAGTTTCCTTTAGATTGCCAAGAACAGAGAGCCACTCAAGTTAACTAGTGGGTATTCATAATAATGATAATAAATATTATTCTTTACTATTATTATAAAGAATAATATTTTAATAATGGTCGAAGTGGAAGTCACAGGATTTTCAGCCACTGGACTGACTAGACCACAGAGCAAAAGAGGAACCGTAGCAGAGGCAGGCCTTGCAGGCTGTGCAGGGTAGTCAAGAAATCAACAAACGGGTGACTGAGTTTTCATCACCTTCTCGATGACTTGGCCTGCTTCCCTCCTTCAGAGGCCAGCTTCTCTCAGTCTCTGCTTCTACTGCTTTTATCTTAACTATCACCCTTCCCCATACTGTGTCTGCTCACTCAAAACTTCTGCTTACCCATGCTAATTGTAGAGACATATAGAAAATAACTGAAGTAAAAAATGAAATGAAACCACTATTCAAGCATATCCTTCAATGATATATATTACTATGTACATACATATGTGTACATATATTTTTATATACATGCTATATGTTTATTTTTAAGATAAAAGTTATATTAAGCAAAAAATGCTTTAACAACTGAATTCCTAACAGAAAAAAAAATGAACCTCAATATTCCTTCAGGTCATACACAAAAATTAACTCAAAACGTATCATAGACCTAAACCAAAACACTAAAACTATAAAATTTCTAAATAAAAACCATAGAAAATCATTGTGACTTTGAGACAGGCAAAGACTTCCCAAATGGGCCACAAAAAAACATAAGGCATATTCATTGGTTGTGACAAATAAGTCATATAAATATTGATAAGAGGGAAAGTTGGGTGTGGGGTTTATGGGAGCTCTCTGTGCTATTTTTGCAATTTTTTATGTAAATCTAAAGCTATTCTCAACTAAAATTTTACTCTAACAAAAGATGGAACATAAAGTTTAAAATAACCAAGTTGATACATTTTAAACTTAGGTTCTTTAAAAGACACAATTATGAAAATGAAAAGATAAGCTATAAACTGGTGAAAATATTTTCAAATCACATATCTGACAAAGGAATTGTATACAACTTATATAAAGAATTCTCAAAACTCAATAATAAGCAAATGCTAATTTTAAAAGATTTAAATAGATTTCAAAGATTTAAATTTCAGTAGAGAAGGTATATCAGAGAAGGCAATGGCACCCCACTCCAGTACTCTTGCCTGGAAAATCCCATGGACAGAGGAGCCTGGTGGACTGCAGTCCATGGGGTCGCTAAGAGTCGGACAGGACTGAGCGACTTCACTTTCACTTTTCACTTTCATGCATTGGGGAAAGAAACGGCAATCCACTCCAGTGTTCTTGCCTGGAGAATCCCAGGGACGGGGGAGCCTGGTGGGCTGCCGTCTATGGGGTCATACAGAGTCAGACATGACTGAAGCGACTTAGCAGCAGCAGCACAGCAGCAGAGAAGGTATATGGATGGCTTTATATGCACATGAAAAGAAGTTTGGCATCAGTCACCAGGAAAATGAGTGACCACTGCACACCTATAACAATGGCTGGATTTTTTTTAGTAGGCTTTGAAGATGCAAGGCAATCAAAATTCTCATTGCTGGTAGGAATGCAAGATGGTACCTTTGAAAAAGAGACTGGCAATTTCTTAAGCATACACTCATCATATACCTCAGTAATCCTTCTCTGAAAGTGTTTACCTAAGAGAAGTAAAAACATTATGTCCTGTAAACAAATGATGCATAATGGAAACTGGAAACAATCCCAATGTCTACGGACTGGTAAATGAACAAACTGTGATTATGTCCACACATTGTAATGATGCTCCACAATAAAAAGTGAAAACACAGATTCACAGCACACAATATGAATGAATCTCAGAGGTGAAAGAAGCAGATGCAAAAGGCAACATCCTGCGTGATTCCATTTAGATGTTTCTAGAAAATGCAAAACTATAGTTTGCAGGGATGGGGAGTAGAGGGAAAGGCTTGATTACAAAGTGGCAAGAGAAGCTTTTGGGGGTGGTAGTATATATCTTGATTGTGGTAGTTATCACATGACATGTATATTTGTCAAAATGAATCAAGATATGTACCTGTAAAGGGAAAACCCTCTGTATGTAAATTATACTTCAAAATACTTTGAGGTATTTGATTGAAAAAATAAAATTTCAGAATATGTCTTCCATGTAACTTCACATACTGCTGCTCTTTTTTGGTTAACATCAGAGCACTAAAAATGCTATGGCAATATGACTTCAGTTCAATTCAGTTCAGTCGCTCAGTCGTCTCCGACTCTTTGCGACCCCATGAATCGCAGCACACCAGGCCTCCCTGTCCATCACCAACTCCCAGAGTTCACTCAGACTCACGTCCATCGAGTCAGTGATGCCATCCAGCCATCTCATCCTCTGTCGTCCCCTTCTCCTCCTGCCCCCAATCCCTCCCAGCATCAGAGTCTTTTCCAATGAGTCAACTCTTCGCATGAGGTGGCCAAAGTATTGGAGTTTCAGCTTCAGCATCATTCCCTCCAAAGAAATCCCAGGGCTGATCTCCTTCAGAATAGACTGATTGGATCTCCTTGCAGTCCAAGGGACTCTCAAGAGTCTTCTCCAACACCACAGTTCAAAAGCATCAATTCTTCGGCACTCAGCCTTCTTCACAGTCCAATTCACATCCATACATGACCACTGGAAAAACCATAGCCTTGACTAGATGGACCTTTGTTGGCAAAGTAATGTCTCTGCTTTTGAATATGCTATCTAGATTGGTCATAACTTTCCTTCCAAGGAGTAAGCGTCTTTTAATTTCATGGCTGCAATCACCATCTGCAGTGATTTTGGAGCCCCCAAAAATAAAGTCTCTCACTGTTTCCACTGTTTCCCCATCTATTTGCCATGAAGGGATGGGACCAGATGCCATGATCTTAGTTTTCTGAATGTAGAGCTTTAAGCCAACTTTTTCACTCTCCACTTTCACTTTCATCAAGAGGCTTTTTAGTTCCTCTTCACTTTCTGCCATAAGGGTGGTGTCATCTGCATATCTGAGGTTACTGATATTTCTCCCAGCATTGTGTGTGTATATCATAGCTCAATTACCATCCCATTTTTGAGCATTGCTTATTTCCAATTTTCTTACGTATAGTTTTATAAAAGCATCTCTGTATACCAATTTCACCTTTCATTTCTAATTATGGCATTAGGACAAAACTCTAGGCATGAAATTACTGAGCCAAAGGGCATAAGCAGCAGCTTAAGGTTCTGGATATTTATTGCCAGTTTACTCTCCAGAACAGATAAACACAGCTTAACATATCAATCATCATAACAGTGGGTTTATAATAGAAATCTTAAAAATATCTGTTTTTTGAACATGGAACAATCATACAAGAAAAGACTTCCTCAAAGTATTTTGAGGAGGCAGCAACCTAACTCTCAGTTCTAGAACATCAAACTAAAACATGAGAAAAATGTCTAAGAGGTAGTGAGAAAATGAACAAATCTACAGAACAAAGGATTTTGGGTGAAATTTCCAGGGGCTCTTTCTAATCAAAGAGCTCTTGAATAAATTTTTTTCTCAAGAAAGAGGATTCATTTTTCCATCTATAATACTTTGCATAATGAAGGACAACTAGCAGAATAATTTATTAGAATCTGATTTACACTTAAATTTTCAAGAGCAATAATTTATTTCAATTAAGTTATGTCTCCTTTTAACCATCAGGAGTGAAAATGTTGAAATTTTCATAATAATCTTTCAATGTAACAAACCCTGTATTCCAAAATAGAATCCTAGGCTTGATATTCTTTCATGTGTTGGTCACTATAATCAAGGCACATTTTATATGAATCAATGACTATACTTTACAATGGAAATGGAAAAACCTTATTAATTTTCCAATGATGTCTCTCTATTCAGACATTAGCTCTACTATAACTAAGATAAACATAACTAAGATAACTAAAATTTTAGCTAAAAAAGGACAAAAATAAAAGAACAAAAGCTCAGTTCAGTTCAGTCACTCGGTCATGTCGGATTTTTGTGACCCCATGGATTGTAGCACGCCGGGCCTCCCTGTCCATCACCAGCTCCCAGAGTTCACTCAAATTCATGTCCATTGAATTGGTGATGCCATCCAACCATCTCATCATCTATCATCCCCTTCTCCTCCTGCCTACAATCTTTCCCAGCATCAGGGTCTTTTTCAATGAGTCAGTTCTTTACATCAGGTGGCCAAAGTATTGGAGTTTCAGCTTCAGCATCAGTCTTTCCAAAGAATATTCAGGACTGATTTCCTTTAGGATGGACTGGTTGGATCTCCTAGCTGTCCAAGGACCTAAACCTGTCCAAGGAACTTAAACCTGGACTACATTAAATCCAGTATCAAAATGTCCTCACGAAGAATGAATAAAATTTCTGAACCTCAGACATATGATTCTGGAGTTCTAATCATTTTCCATCACTGACTTGAAAGATGAACAATGTCTGTCTAAATAGCTCCATCTGAAACCCTCTTTTCTGAATTATTCATGCAGGCATGAATTTTGATTGTACAGAATTCATGTAGAACTTGTATCATGAAACTTCAGAATAGAAAGAACCCTGATTTACCCAAATCCTCACAGTGGGTTGGTAGTTGTGCTGACAGTGAATTCAGCTTCTAAGCCTTACACTCTCTGTACTCACCACATCCTTCCTGCCTTGCTCTCTATTCCACATCGGCTGGGATAATTCACTTGACTGTACATTGCAAATGCCTCCTGCCAGAATGTTTGACCTGTGAAATGAATCCAAAATCACATCAATAAAGGTTTCATTCCAAACCATTTTTTAAAACTTACAGGTGAAGTTTATTTATTAACCTAATAATTAAATCGGAGAAGGCAATGACACCCCACTTCAGTACTCTTGCCTGGAAAATCCCATGGATGGAGGAGCCCAGAAGGCTGCAGTCCATGGTCTCACTGAGGGTCAGACATGACTGAGCGACTTCACTTTCACTTTTCACTTTCATGCATTGGAGAAGGAAATGGCAACCCACTCCAGTGTTCCTGCCTGGAGAATCCCAGGGACGGGGCATCCTGGTAGGCTGCCATCTATGGGGTCGCACAGAGTCGGACACAACTGAAGTGACTCAGCAGCAATAATTAAATACAGATTATATAATATTTATTACTCAACATAACCACAGATTTTCTATATTTTCAAAGATAGTTAGATAATTTTTTTTCCAGGTGAACTGAATAAATTAAAACTTTCACTATTTCTGGTGGATTAGTTTTTTGTCTTTTTTTTTTTTTTTTTTAGTTTTTTTTTGGAGTAGAGTTACTTCACAATGTTGTGTTAGTTTCTTCTGTCCAGCAAAGTGAATCAGAAATATATGAATAAATATATCCCTTCTTTTTGAATTTCCCTCCCATTTAGGTCACCATAGAGCACTGAGTAGGTTCTTGTTAGTTATCTATTTTATACATAGTAGTGTATATATGTCAATCCCAATCTCCCATTCCAAACCATCTTTAATATTTCATTATATCATCTAGGATTCAGAGGACACCAAATTCAACTTCTAAAATTAAAAAATATATATATTTAGAAGAAATTTTTAGTAGAAATGAACATCAATTTCAACTGTTATTTACTATTAATAGTATTTAGAACTTATTTAAAGAAAAATGCTTAAAAGGTGAAATAGAACTGCCTTATGATCCAGTAATCCCACTGCTGGGCATACACACTGAGGAAACCAGAATTGAAAGAGACACGTGTACCCCAATGTTCATCGCAGCACTGTTTATAATAGCCAGGACATGGAAGCAACCTAGATGTCCATCAGCAGATGAATGGATAAGAAAGCTATGGTATATATACACAATGGAGTATTACTCAGCCATTAAAAAGAATACATTTGAATCAGTTCTAATGAGGTGGATGAAACTGGAGCCTATTATACAGAGTGAAGTAAGCCAGAAGGAAAAACACCAATACAGTATACTAACGCATATATATAGAATTTAGAAAGATGGTAACAATAACCCTGTATACGAGACAGCAAAAGAGACGCTGATGTATAGAACAGTCTTTTGGACTCTGTGGTAGAGAGAGAGGGTGGGATGATTTGGGAGAATGGTATTGAAATATGTATAATATCATATATGAAATGAGTTGCCAGTCCAGGTTCGATGAGCGATACTGGATGCTTGGGGCTGGTGGAATGGGACAACTCAGAGGGATGCTATGGGGAAGGAGGAGGGAGGAGGGTTCAGGATGGGGAACACATGTATACCTGTGGCAGATTCATTTTGATATATGGCAAAACCAATACAATATTGTAAAGTTAAAAAATAAAATTAAATTAAAAAAAAATTTTGAAACATTTGAAAATGACTTGAACAGGCAACCAGAATAAATATTACATCCTTGCACTGTGATCCTCTTCTCTTCTCTCAGATACACACACACACACACACACACACTTATTTCCCACAGACTGCCAGGAACCTACCCTAGGCCATCACCAATGCATGAAACTCCACCTGCACTCAGGAGCAGGCTGCCCAGACATCCTCATTGAGATCAGCCTGGAGCAAAATGGAAAGAGGCAGAGTACAGGCCCCCATCCACGCTCCTGATCTTTTAGCATCTTCTTCCAGGTCTCCCTGCCTCTCAACCAACCTGCTGACACAGCTCCTTCCCCCAGCTCCAGCTACCTGAGAAACCTACCTAGTATTTGATTTCTATGGCAAAACACAATAAAAGTCCAAGAAGGGCTAAGTCAGGCAAATGGACTGGCAGAAAAAGACGCTGGACTGAGAACAGACTGTGATGATTCTCATCCCAGCTGTACCCTATTCACTAGCTGAGCAAGGCTGGGCAGGCACTATGGCTCTCTGGGCTGAAACAGGAAAATGGATGGACTGGGCAAGGCTGTTTGCAGAGCTTGCTCTGAGTCGCAACTTTCAAGGTCCAGGGTGCCTGCCCTTTAAGCAGAATAAAGAGCCCTCCAGCATGGGGACTCATCCAACAATTGTGTCCCTTGACTAAATGCTTCCACAAAAAAGCCACAGAATGTTTTTCATTCCCTTAGGACTTTTGATGAGCTCCTTCTGGTTTGTTTTGCCTTGTTTAAAATATCTAGCCCAACACCAGGGAGTACGGGGGCAGAGTTAAGTAGGCCCCGCTCTGGCTCCAGCCCTCCCCCAGACATTGGCCTGAGTCAGAATGAGTTTATAGGATTAAAAAAAAAAAAAAACTTGCTCAAAAGTAAAATAGCTTCTGAAAAAAATGCTTGCAATTCACCAAATAGACACATCCAGGAGTCCCTTCACTATAATAGTCATATCCCCAAAGTGCTGAATTCCACCCTGTACATAATGAAAGAAAAGCAGCAGGCAGATCCCTGCCAGATAACAATGAAAAAGAAAGCTACAGAGGGACCTCACCTATGTAGTAGCTGCAAGCACAGATCAGGAGAATTGCCCACCAGCCTATCAGTGCCTGGGGGGCGGGGTTTACCTCTAGGACAGATCCTGGCACAAAGAGGTCCTCGATAAATTTTTGTTGAATGTCTGAATAAACCCATGGGTGGGTCAATGAACAGAGAAGAAGCAAGGAAGCACAGTTCAGCAGAGGTCCACCCACCTGTTTTAGTATGAGAAAAACAGGTCCTTTTAGCAATAACAGCCGGAGGGAAAGCATTACAGGGCAAGAGAATGAGCATGTTTGCTGGGCGGTGCTTTCCCACGTGATGCAGGAGCAGCTGACCCACCCTTCAGCTGGGAAGTAGATAGTGCATGACTACCAGGAGTTCTGGTATAAAAAAGAAGCAAGGACCAACTCTCCATCTTTGCTAGAATTTGAACTTCCATTTGAAGACTCTCTGGGTGCCTGCTCGCCCTTTCTTCTCTCTACTTACTCCCATATACCTTGTCCTTATTTCTGTGTATCCAATTCTGTGTCCATTATTCCATTTTGTCTTGTTTTGTCAGCTCTGCAGTGTAAGTAAAACCTCAGATTTAAACCTTATGAAGGTGTTTAGGAGATAAAAGGGAATTTGAATATACTTGCAACCCCACCCACATTGTCATGTGGTAGTAGTCCAACAGAGCTGCTTCCACCATGAATTGGAAGAGGTGTCTGCAGTGGGCCTGCAGGATTCCAACACAGAGAGGCGCTAGGATCACAACTTGGGGAGGGGTGGAGGAGGAAGGGTTTAAACTCTATATGACTCCTTGTGGTTACATTCATGAAGTCTGTGGGTTTTTTTTTTTTTTTTTTTTACTGGCTTACAAGTCATTTAAGACAACTGTTATATTAAATAACCTCTTTCACTTGCTTACGACATTTAGAAGAAGAGGCACATACAAAATGCCTTTCATGTCAGCCAGATTGCCCTGAGATCCTCAGCCAAACAAGACAATCTAATCATAGGAGTAAGGAATTCATGCTTTGTTCATTCATTCATAACTTATCCATTTTGCAAACACTGAACATCTCTGCTGTACACCAGGAGAAATACAAAGGTGAACAAAACAGGGTTTTGAAATTGAGTTTTTTCCACCTTGAGATTTCACAGTCCTATAGTTGATTCCTCTAGGGGTGACTAATTTATTTCACTTCCTCCAAATATGTTTATAAAGATGAGTGGAGAAAGCTAAACCCAACAAGTGTAGGTTCAAATCTTGGCTCTGTCGCAGTGATGTGTGATACTTGGCAAATTTCTTAACCTTTCTAAGCTTTAGTTTATTCGTCTATAATGATGATGCCTATTTCACAGGACTGTTATGTTTGCTTGAAAAAAAAATAAAATGCATAGAACAGTCTTTGCAACAGTTTTTGCAACAGTAAATATTGCAAATTAGTCATTCAATTTGTAAATAATTGCTGGGAGGAATTCAATCAAAGTTAATTTGTTACTTCTAGTATCCTCTCTTCCTCTGACCATTTCTCCTAGATTTGTACTTTTAGTATTGTTAGTGAATCTGACCTCCTTCTCCCAAATAAGTTTGACTCTCATATGCTGTTTTATGTACTGCAGCTGTTCTTTGCTTTCAACACATGCCAATATGAAACTTTCAAATGAGCTAACTCTGACTTTGTTTTTTACATTAGTACCAATAAAAGCTAACATTTATTAACTCAAACCTAGTCAAGTTGTAGGCACAACTCAGCATTTTACCTGTGTCACCTCACTTGATTCTTTTAAGAGCTCTGTGAAGTAGGTACTATATTGCATCTGCTTTTACAGCTGAAGAACAGAGAGATTAAGGAGTTTGCCCAAAGGTATGCTCCTGGTCAGAAGGGAAGGCAGGATTCTGGAACTCTGGCAGCCTGGTTCCAGAGGCCACCCTCTTAACCACTACACTATGCTGCCTTTATGGTGATTACTAGGTAGTATTGGGCTGCAAGTAACATCATAAGAGATCAAAGTTTTCAGCCAATTCATTTGATCACAAAATTCTAGGAATTCATCCAAAGTTTATTACATAGATTTCTGTAAAGAAAATGCATACACACACATATATATACTTATGCATTTTGTATGTCTACATATATCAACTCTCTCTGTATATGGTATAAACATGTACACATATATTTCCATCACGATGGCTTCTGTTAAACATGAACTGAATCAATGCAGTAGTTCTGTAAAATTTGGTAGCCGGTGTTCTCAGTTCATCAGAACTCCAGAATCACAATGCATTCGTTCAGTATCTACTGAATACATAACTGGAGCTACTGTAATGATGTCCATGTGTAGAGTTTTCTCTTGTGTTATTGGAAGAGGGTATTTGCTATGACCAGTGTGTTCTCTTGGCAGAACACTATTAGCCTTTGCCCTGCTTCATTCTGTACTCCAAGGCCAAATTTGCCTGTTACTCCAGGTGTTTCTTGACTTCCTACTTTTGCATTCCAGTCCCCTATAATGAAAAGGACATCTTTTTTGGGTGTTAGTTTTAAAAGGTCTTGTAGGTCTTCATAGGACCGTTTAACTTCAGCTTCTTCAGCGTTACTGGTTGGGGCATAGACTTGGGTTACCATGATATTGAATGGTTTGCCTTGGAAACGAACAGAGATCATTCTCTCATTTTTGAGATTGCATGCAAGTACTGCATTTCAGGCTCTTTTGTTAGCCATGATGGCTACTCCATTTCTTCTAAGGGATTCCTGCCCACAGTAGTAGATATAATGGTCATCTGAGTTAAATTCACCCATTCCAGTCCATCTTAGTTCACTGATTCCTAGAATGTCAATGTTCACTCTTGTCATCTCCTGTTTGACCACTTCCAATTTGCCTTGATTCATGGACCTAACATTCCAGGTTCCTATGCAATATTGCTCTTTACAGAATTGAACCCTGCTTCCATCACCAGTCTCATTCACAACTGGGTGTTGTTTTCACTTTGGCTCCATCCCTTCATTCTTTCTGGAGTTATTTCTCCACTGATCTCCAGTAGCATATTGGACACCTACCGACCTGGGGAGTTCATCTTTCAGTGTCCTATCTTTTTGCCTTTTCATACTGTTCATGGGGTTCTCAAGGCAAGAATACTGAAGTGGTTTGCCATTCCCTTCTCCAGTGGACCACATTCTGTCAGGTTGACACCAAAATCAGATTGATTATATTCTTTGCAGCCAAAGATGGAGAAGCTCTATACAGTCAGCAAAAACAAGAATGGGAGCTGACTGTGCTTTGGATCATGAACTCCTTATTGCCAAATACAGACTGAAATTGAACAAAGTGGAGAAAACCTCTGGAACATTCAGGTATGACCTAAATTAAATCCCTTATGATTATACAGTGGAAGTGAGAAATAGATTTAAGGGCTTAGATCTGATAGAGTTCCTGATGAACTATGGATGGAGGTTCATGACATTGTACAGTAGACAGGAATCAAGACCATCCCCAAGAAAAAGAAATGCAAAAAAGCAAAATGGCTGTCTGAGGAGGACTTACAAATACCTGTGAAAAGAAGAGAAGCAAAAAGCAAAAGAGAAAGGGAAAGACATAAACATCTGAATGCAGAGTTCCAATGAATAGCAAGGAGAGATAAGAAAACCTTCCTCAGTGATCAATGCAAAGAAATAGAGGAAAACAATAGAATGGGAAAGATTAGAGCTACCAAGGGAACATTTCATGTAATGATGGGCAATAAAGACAGAAATAGTATGGACCTAACAGAAGCAGAAGATATTAAGAAGAGGTGGCAAGAATACACAGAAGAACTGTACAAAAAAGATCTTCACAACCCAGATAATCACAATGGTGTGATCACTCACCTAGAGTCAGACATCCTGGACTGTGAAGTCAAGTGGGCCTTAGGAAGCATCACTACAAACAAAGCTAGTGGAGGTGATGGAATTCCAGTTGAGCCATTTCAAATCCTGAAAGATGACGCTGTGAAAGTGCTGACCACAATATGCCAACAAATTTCTCAATCTCAGCAGTGGCCACAGGACTGGAAAAGGTCAGTTTTCATTCCAATCCCAAAGAAAGGCAATGCCAAAGAATGCTCAAACTACCACACAATTGCACGGAACTCACGTGCTAGTAAAGTAATGCTCATAATTCTCCAAGCCAGGCTTCAGCAATATGTGAACCGTGAACTTCCAGATATTCAAGCTGGTTTTAGAAAAGGCAGAGGAACCAGAGATCAAATTGCCAACATCCACTGGATCATCAAAAAAGCAAGAGAATTCCAGAAAAACATCTATTTCTGCTTTATTGACTATGCCAAAGCCTTTGACTGTGTGGATCTCAAAAACTGTGGAAAATTCTGAAAGAGATGAGAATAGCAGACCATTTGACCTGCCTCCTGAGAAACCTGTATGCAGGTCAGGAAGCAACAGTTAGAACTGGCCATGGAACAACAGACTGGTTCCAAATAGGAAAAGGAGTACAATAGGAAAAGGAGTGTATATTGTCACCCTGCTTATTTAACTTATATTCAGAGTACATCATGAGAAATGTGGGCTCGAAGAAGCACAAGCTGGAATCAAGATTGCCAGGAGAAATATCAATAACCTCAGATATGCAGATGACACCACGCTTATGGCAGAAAGTGAAGAAGAACTAAAGAGCCTCTTGATGAAAGTGAAAGAGGAGAGTGAAAGAGTTGGCTTAAAGCTCAACATTCAGAAAACTAAAATCAAGGCATCTGGTCCCATCACTTCATGGCAAATAGATGGGGAAACAGTGGAAACAGTGGCTGACTTTATTTTTCTGGGCTCCAAATCACTGCAGATGGTGATTGCCACCATGAAATTAAAAAACGCTTACTCCTTGGAAGGAAAGTTATGACCAACCTAGACAGCATATTAAAAAGAAGAGACATTCCTTTGCCAACAAAGGTCTGTCTAATCAAGGCTATGGTTTTTCCAGTGCTCATGTATGGATGTGAGAGTTGGACTATAAATAAAGCTGAGTGCTGAAGAATTGATGCTTTTGAACTGTGCTGTTGCAGAAGACTCTTGAGAGTCCCTTGGACTGCATGGAGATCCAACCAGTCCATCCTAAAGGAGATCAGTCCTGGGTGTTTATTGGAAGAACTGATGTTGAAGCTGAAACTCCAATACTTTGGCCACCTGATGCAAAGAACTGACTCATCTGAAAAGACTCTGATGCTGGGAAACATTGAGGGCAGGAGGAGAAGGGGACGACAGAGGATGAGATGGTTGGATGGCATTACCGTGTCAATGGACATGGGTTTGGGTGGACTCCGGGAGTTGGTGATGGACAGAGAGGCCTGGCATGCTGAGGCTCATGGGGTTGCAAAGAGTCAGACACTACTGAGCGACTGAACTGACTGACTGAATGACTGACTGACTGTAATGATAAAAAGATGAGCCCTGTCAATGAGGAATTCATGGTCCAGAAGGGGAGAGAGAGACCTAGCAAGGAGGTCATCACAACATTATTTGTGTAAACAAGTACTTGACACACAAGGGTAAAGTAAATATCCCCCAAGACTGTTTACTTAATAATAATAATAATAATAAAAGAACGAGTCCCTTTTAGACTTCTGGAGGCACCCTTCACATGGGTTCTCATGGGTATATTTTTCATTAATTCCAGAACCACTGAGGGCCAAGTCCTGCTGATCCAAGCCCTTCCAAGATATTAATAGAACTTCCTTCAGCTCAGCTGGCTTCAAGTAAACCAAGAGAGAGTATTCTGCAAAGACTCAATCTCTATCCACCAATCCTCCCATCCCCTAAACTCCTAGGTTTCTAGAAAAAGCAATATCTGAGGTCCAATCAGACAGTTCCTTACAGAGGCAGGGTCTCCACTATGTATGGACGATTTCCACAGAATTTTGCCCAAGGGCTACAAACGGAACTCAAAGTCTCGTCCTTCTATGATGATTTAAGTTCACTGGGCTTGGGTTAACAACAGTAAACATTATTCCCAATCTCTTTGGTTTTGTACAAAGGATGGAAAGAAAAGAATTAATACACAAAAGACTTTTTTTAAAGCTCAGCTTTAACATGGCAAGAAGGAAATACAGAGGGGAAATATCTCTTAATTTCATGTTAAAAGCAGAGAGAAGAAATGTCTTCAGCTTTGAAGAACAAAGGAATAACAGACTACACAAAGCAAAAATTTTAAAGATAACTCATATAATCTTATTAGCAGCAACGTTTTTATTACAAAACTTACAGACTATGGTATATCTAATTGTTGCCCTTGTTGCCCTAGGGGAAAAAATATCTTATTGTTTACCTTTTATCTGATCTTATGTCTGTCTTCCTTTTATTCTTAAAGCACATCTTATCCTCACTAATCAAGTAAAAATAGTTTATCTCTTTTTTTTTTGATGGCACAAATGGAATCTTGTTCCTCCCTGTACTGTCTAGCATGTTTCATTGCACATTTATTTGCCAATCAATAAAGAAGATATTTTCACTTGGGACCAAAAAAAGACATTAATTTATTTATTTATCTTCCACAGAGAGAACCAACTCCTACCAGAGATCATAAAATATTTGGATACTGAACTTGTCAGTGCTCTTCCAAATGTTCATATTCAATTTGAGGAAAAGTTTATTTGGTAAGTTTGGTCAAATGCCTAATGGAATAATGCAAAGGAAGTAAAGACCTGAAGTGAAAAACATTGAAAGGTAAGGAAAAGGTGGAGACTAAGATTCAGATCTCAAAAAAAGCACTAAATTTATACTTATAAACTTACTTTCCAGAGCTTTGCTAACCAGGTTGCATACAATGCTTTGAAAATCTAAAGGGATAAAACTTTCTAAGGCAGAGTTTCTCAGAGTATGATCTAACCCTCCCACTCCCACGCCCATCAGAACCACAAAGTGCTGAGATTCTAAGGTCCAACTCCTATATTTTTAGGAAACCCACAAATTATTGGTAAAATACTCAAAACTAGGACAAGAATTCCACTTTACAAAGGACACACAAACCCCACTTTCTTTACCATAAAGTTTATGTTAGTTTGGTAAATGGATGAAGATGACCAAAAATACATCTGCCTTCAAGGAGCAGTAAAGCCCCTGAGTGCTTGAAATTTATCCTGCCTCTTTCAAAAGAGGTGCACAGACACTGTTCTATGGCCCCACAAACCAGATGCTTCTGTCAGAACTAACCCTCTTATCCTAGTCACAGCACAGCACAAAGGGTTATCCAGTGAGATAGTCTATGTTCATACCTGCTAGAGACTTACAGACTAATCAGATTCTCACTGCTGATGGGGCTGGGAGATGAGAAAAATAGAGAAAAGCAGACAAACCCAAGTGTGCCAAGAACATCTCTCTCTTTGTTTAAGTCACTGGTGGCAGGCTTTCTGTTTCCTTGTAGCTGAATGCACTTCTGACTGATACTACTTGCATTTTAGTGAATACCACTGAAATATAGTTTCATATTTTATTAGTACAGATAACATTAATGATACAGCCCTTATCAAAGACAAAATTATTAAGAACAGAATTGAACAGATGACATTTGAGAAAAGATGCCAGGAAAGTCTCCTAAAGGAATTAGAGTATTCAGTTCAGTTCAGTTCAGTTCAGTCACTCAGTCGTGTCTGACTCTTTGCGACCCCCTGAATCGCAGCACGCCAGGCCTCCCTGTCCATCACCAACTGCCAGAGTTCACTCAGACTCATGTCCATCGAGTCAATGATGCCATCCAGCCATCTCATCCTCTGTTGTCCCCTTCTCCTCCTGCCCCCAATCCCTCCCAGCATCAGAGTCTTTTCCAATGAGTCAACTCTTCACATGAGGTGGCCAAAGTACTGGAGTTTCAGCTTTAGCATCAGTTCTTCCAATAAACACCCAGGACTGATCTCCTTTAGGATGGATTGGTTGGATCTCCTTGCAGGGCAAGGGACTCTCAAGAGTCTTCTCCAACACCACAGTTCAAAAGCATCAATTCTTCGGCGCTCAGCCTTCTTCACAGTCCAACTCTCACATCCATACATGACCACTGGAAAAACCATAGCCTTGACTAGATGGACCTTTGTTGGCAAGGGAATGTCTCTGCTTTTGAATATGCTATCTAGGTTGGTCATAACTTTCCTTCCAAGGAGTAAGCGTCTTTTAATTTCATGGCTGCAGTCACCATCTGCAGTGATTTTGGAGCCAAAAAAAAACAAAGTCTGACACTGTTTCCACTGTTTCCCCATCTATTTCCCATAAAGTGATGGGACTGGATGCCATGATCTTTGTTTTCTGAATGCTGAACTTTAAGCCAACTTTTTCCACTCTCCACTTTCACTTTCATCAACAGACTTTTTAGTTCCTCTTCACTTTCTGCCATAAGGGTGGTGTCATCTGCATATCTGAGGTTATTGATATTTCTCCCGGAAATCTCGATTCCAACTTGTGTTTCTTCCAGCCCAGCGTTTCTCATAATGTACTCTGCATATAAGTTAAATAAGCAGGGTGACAATATACAGCTTTGACGTACTCCTTTTCCTATTTGGAACCAGTCTGTTGTTCCATGGCCAGTTCTAACTGTTGCTTCCTGACCTGCATACAGGTTTCTCAAGAGGCAGGTCAGGTGGCCTGGTATTCCCATCTCTTTCAGAATTTTCCACAGTTTATTGTGATCCAGTCAATCCAAATATTCTGCAATATAAGCATACTTTCATAAAGCAAAGTAAACTGTATGTTACTATATAACTGGTAGTCGAGAAGAATGTTGTTACTCATGAGTCTTAGCAGAAGCCCAGCATAGAGAAGAGCTTGCTTAAAAGCATGGAGACAGTACAGGAATGAGTGCTTTGCAGCCACAAATTACTACAGTTATTTAGTAGACTGAGACAACTATGCAGCTGCACATATAGGCTATCCTACACAAAAAAGGAAAAATGACTCCAAGGATGAACTCAACAGCCCAGAGGGTAGAGCTGGAACTATGGGAAATGATTCTCAGGCTTTGCATCCCAATGAAGGAAGAGTCAACCTGTGTCCAGCTGAATTTCAGATTTGCTATGGATCAGTGACCTTTGAGTACCTCTTCACTTCCTTCTTTTTGAAAAGCAGTGTCTATTCTGATTAGTCTATGCCTGTGTTGGTTGTACCTTTAAGTTGCAGTATTTGGATTGAGAGGAAGTGTACTCAAGGACCTATGCTTAAGAAAATGCCCCTGAGAGAACTTCCCTGGTGGTCCAGTGGTTAAGACTTGGCCCTTCCAGTGCAGGGAGTGTGGGTTTGATCCCTGGTCTGGGAACTAAGATCCCACATGCACTGCAGCAGGGTCAAAAAAATTTTTTTTAGGTTAAAAAAAAATTGCACCTGAGGAGCCTCATTCATACTTGGACCTAATTTAGATGAAGCATCCTGGACACTGAGCTGATGTTATAAAGGTCTGGGACTTTGAGGATGCTTATTATGAGCTAAGGATATTTTGCATGTCAGATGAACGTAAATAATTTGGTACCAGAGGGCAGACCATGTTGGCTTAAAATATGTTCACACGTTCTCTTAGGTTCTCCAAGAGTGGGGCCTAGTTCCCCTTGCTTTGAGTGTGAGTTGAACTTAGTGAATCATTTCAAAAGAATAAAATAAGGTAAAAGTGAAAATATGAGTCAGAAATACTATAGAAAGTAGATATGATAGTTCCAACAGTGTTAAAATCTGGGGTTATGTAGGCAATGAGTCATCACAACCTAGAATTCTAAACTTGTCAAAACTGTCAATTAAGTGCGAGAGCAGAATAAAGATATTTCAGATTCGCAAAACCTCAGAATATTTGTATTCACTCATGATTAGGAAGTCAACTGTGGATGTACTCTAGCAAAAGATGGAGAAGAGAAATAAATAAAGCAGATAATTAATAATAGCTAACATTTACTAAGTGCTTATTTTATGCCAGGCACTGTGCTGAGTCTTGTTCGTGTATTATTCCGTTTAACCACACAACAATCCTATGAAGAATATACTATTACTACCTTATAGAATAGGAGATTGAGGTATAAAGGAGCCAAATAAGTTACCTATGTTATTGGTAAGTTGTAGAACTAAGATCTAAGCCTGGGCAGTCTGTCTGACTCTAGAGCCCATGATCTTAAACACTCCCTATCTTTCCAGGAAGTCATGTTACCATGAAACATGGGATCAAATCAGGACAGCAGCGAGGGAAATCTTCAGGATGAAAGCTAAGAAGCAGGACTATCATCATCAGTGTAATAAACTGGGGCAGGAGAAGAGAAGAAATGAGTCAACTCTAGGAGGAAAAGAAGATGACTTCATAGATAGCATGATCTAAGAACATTAAAAGAGTGCAAGGAAACAAAGAGCAGTTAGAAAATCAAGGAAAATAAAAAAAATATACCCATAAGATGGAAAATCGCTGGGCCCAACCAGGGCCCAGCAAGATGGCTCCTGAAAAGGAGGTTGGTGAAAAGAAGAAGCTGGTCCTCCATCAACAAGGTGGTGACTAGAAAATATACAACCAAAATTCACAAGTGCATCCATGGAGTGGGCTTCAAGAAGCAGACCCCTTGGGCACGTAAAGAAATCCAGAAATTTGCCACGAAGGAGATAGGAACTCCAGATGTACACATTGATACCAGGCTCTACTGGGCCAAAGGAATAAGGAATGTCCCATACTGTAACCATATGTGGTCGTCCAGAAAAAGTAACGAGGATGAAGACTGACCAAACAAGCTTTATATGTTGGTTACCTACATACCTGTCTGTCATCACTTTTAAAAATCCACAGACAGTTAATGTGGAAAAGAATTAACTGTGATTGTTGAATAAAGTTATAGAACTGCCTTCATATCTTGATTTTCCTTTTCAAGTTCCAACATAAAGGCTTGCATATCTTTAAGCAGTTTCCAGTTACAGGATCATCTGGAGAGTTTCCTAAGTACTGTGCTTGGACCTCTTCTCCCCAGTCACTGGAGTTTCTGAATATTTGGACAGGAACTAGGCAGGTGTTCTAAGGTGTTTTTGAAGTGCAACCTGGCTTGAGAATGACTATCCCAACTATAGTCGGGACACCATGGGGTATTAATGTTAATGCTTTTACACGCATGTCTTGTTGATTTTAAGATAAACAGTTTTCCAGAAACTGGCATGTAGAAGTTAACTGCTATTTTTCACATTTTAACAAACTAAAATGATATATTTCATAGATTTAATTAAACATGTTCAGTTCAGTTCAGTTCAGTCACTAAGTCGTGTCCGACTCTTTGTGACCCCATGAATCGCAGCACACCAGGCCTCCCTATCACCAATTTCTGGAGTTCACTCAGACTCACATCCATCGAGTCAGTGATGCCATCCAGCCATCTCATCCTCTGTCGTCCCCTTCTCCTTCTGCCCTCAATCCCTCCCAGCATCAGAGTCTTTTCCAATGAGTCAACTCTTCACATGAGGTGGCCAAAGTACAGGAGTTTCAGCTTCAGCATCACCTTACAATGAACACCCAGGACTGATCTCCTTCAGAATGGACTGGTTGATCTCCTTGCAGGCCAAGGGACTCTCAAGAGTCTTCTCTAACACCACAGTTCAAAAGCATCAATTCTTCGGCACTCAGCCTTCTTCACAGTCCAACTCTCACATCCATACATGACCACTGGAAAAACCATAGCCTTGACTAGACGGACCTTTGTTGGCAAAGTAATGTCTCTGCTTTTGAATATGCTATCTAGGTTGGTCATAACTTTCCTTCCAAGGAGTAAGCGTCTTTTAATTTCATAGCTGTAATCACCATCTGCAGTGATTTTGGAGCCCCAGAAAATAAAGTCTGACGCTGTTTCCACTGTTTCCCCATCTATTTGCCATGAAGTGATGGGACCAGATGCCATGATCTTCGTTTTCTGAATGTTGAGCTTTAAGTCAACTTTTTCACTCTCCTCTTTCACTTTCATCAACAGGCTTTTTAGTTCCTCTTCACTTTCTGCCATAAGGGTGGTGTCATCTGCATATCTGAGGTTACTGATATTTCTCCTGGCAATCTTGATTCCAGCTTGTGTTTCTTCCAGCCCAGCAGTTCTCATGATGTACTCTGCATAGAAGTTAAATAAGCAGGGTGACAATATACAGCCTTGACATACTCCTTTTCCCATTTGGAACCAGTCTGTTGTTCCATGTCCAGTTCTAACTGTTCCTTCCTGACCTGCATATAAGTTTCTCAAGAGGCCAGTCAGGTGGTCTGGTATACCCATCTCTTTCAGAATTTTCCACAGTTTATTGTGATCCACACAGTCAAAGGCTTTGGCATAGTCAATAAAACATGTATAGTTCCTTTTTTGTTCCCTTACTTGTAGTGGCCCCATGAGGTGTTTTTAGTCCTGGTTTACATGAAGCGAAAGCTCAACAGTAACTTCTTAAAGGTTACTAACAAAATCTGCTAAATTCAACCTGAAGGCAAGGTGTTTATACCACTGACATGAAATAAACATCATAAAGAGATCCCCTTTTGAAGCCCTATTGATGACAGTAGTGAAGCTGGGGGCCACTTGGAGGTGTAATATACTATTCTTCTATGAAAATAGGGAGTGGGGACACCTCCAGATAATCCATTCACTGGCACAATTGAGACCTTAGACACTGAAACAGACCAAGATAACAGAAAAATCTCTTATTAAAAAAGCTTGGAGGCCAAAAAAAGAAAAATATCCACAAGATGGTCTTAGTCTGAATGAACCAACCAAAATATGGCATGTTTTAAAGCACTGATGGTATATAGTGAAAAAGAATCCATTTCACCTTGACACTAAGGATGTCCTCATTCAAGAGGTACAAGTGTTGCAAACATGGATTAGTAATTCTAAGATTTGAATGCTATTTACACAGTCATAAGAACAGAAACCATTTACAGGTTTTCAATTTTTAAAATTAAACTCTGCACAATTAAAAAAAAAGACTTGATTGCAGGGAAGAATAAAATGCTAACAACAATGAAAGAAGTACAAAGCTGATACTAGGTGGAGGAGAAATAAAAAATGCACAAAGGATAAAGGAGAAACCTTACAATGTAGGAAGTAAAAAATGATAGAACAAGTAAGAGATTTAAGTACCTAGCTTAAAATTACATAATGTGATGGTTAATTTTATGTTTCAACTTGGCTAGGCCACAGAGGGCCCAGATATTTGTTTAAACATTATTCCTGGTGCATCTGTGGTGATGTTTCTGGATAAGAGTAACACTGAATAAGTAGACAGAGTAAAGCAGACTGCCCTCTGAAATGTCAGTGTTGCTGTTCAGTCATTCAGTCGTATCTGACTCCTTGTGACCCCATGGACTGCAGCAAGCCAAGCCTCCACTGCCTTCATTATCTCCTGGAGTTTGCTCAAACTCATGTCCATTGAGTCAATGATGCCATCCAACCATCTTATCCTCTGCTGCCCCCTTCTCCTCCTGCCCTCAATCCTTCCCAGAATCAGGGTCTTTTCCAATGAGTCGGCTCTTTGCATCAGGTGGCCAATGTATTGGAGCTTTAACTTCAGCATCAGTCCTTCCTATGAATATTCAGGACTGATTTCCTTTAGGATTGACTGGTTTGATCTCCTTGCCATTTAAGAGACTCTCAAGAGTCTTCTGCAACACCGCATTTTGAAAGCATCAATTCTTTGGCCTCCAGCCTTCTTTGTGGTCCAATGCTCACAACTGTACATGACTACTGGAAAAACCATAGCTTTGACTAGACCAACTTCTGTTGGCAAAGTGATGTCTCTGCTTTGTAATAGGTTTGTTACAGCTTTTCTTCCAAGGAGCAAGTGTCTTTTAATTTCATGGCTACAGTCACTGTCCACAGTGATTTTGGAGCCCAAGAAAATAAAATTTGTCACTGTTTCCATTTTCCCCCCATCTATTCGCCATGAGGTGATGGGACTGGATGCCGTGATCTTTGTTTTTTAAATGCTGAATTTTAAGCTGATTTTCACTCTTCTCTTTCACCTTCAAGAGGCTCTTTAGTTCCTCTTTGCTTTCTGCCAGAAGGGTGGTGTCGCCTGCATATCTGAGGTTATTGATATTTCTCCTGGCAATCTTGATTCCAGCTTGGGATTCATCCAGCCTGGCATTTCACATGATGTACTCTGCATATAAGTTAAATAAGCAGGGTGACAATATACAGCTTTGATGTACTACTTTCCCAGTTTTGAATCATTAAAATTGTTCCATGTCTGGTCCTAACTGTTGCTTCTTGACCTGCATACAGGTTTCTCAGGAGGCAGGTAAGGTGGTCTGGTATTCCCATCTCTTTCAGAATTTTCCGGTTTGTTGTGATCCACACAGTGAAAGGCTTTAGCATAGCTGATGAAACAGAAATAGATTTTTTTCTGGAATTCCCTTGCTTTTTCTATGATCCAACAGATGTTGGCAAATTGATCTCCAGTTCCTCTGCCTTTTCTAAATCCAGCTTGTACATCTGGAAGTTCTCAGTCCTCGGACTGTTGGAGCCTAGCTTGAAAGATTTTGAGCATTACCTTGCTAGCATGTGAAATGAGTGCAATTGTGAGGTAGTTTGAACATTCTTTGGCATTTCCCTCCTTTGGGATTAGAATGAAAACTGACCTTTTCTAATCCTCTGGCCACTGCTGAGTATTCCAAATTTGCTTTTATATTGAGTGCAGCACTTTAAGAGCATCATATTTTAGGATTTAAAATAGCTCAGTGGGCCTCATCTAATCTGTTAAAGAGTTCAGTAGAGTAAAAGACTGAGTAAGAAAGAATTCACTGTCTCTGCCTGACTTTCTTCAAAATATTGGTTTTCTCATACCTTCAGACTTAGACTTGAAATGGAAATTACACTATCAATCTCCTGCTTTTGGGGCCTTCAGATTTAGACTAGAACTATACCATTGGCTTCCTGGGTCTGGACTTCTCAGCCTCCATAATGGTGTGAGCTAATTCACATTTATACTGTTTCTTTGTAGAACCCTGACTAATACACATTTGAACTTCATCCATTATGCCTTTTTGCCCTCAGATCCAGTTTCTGCATTTCTCCTACAAACTATATTTCCTAGGTTCTTTGCCAACTGGCTTCCAGTGTAGTTTGTCGAACAGTGGTTTGACTGCAGAAAGGAAGGGAGGAATAAGCCCAGAATCTAGCTCCTTTCTGGGCAGCCCCTTCTCCTGTGATCCCAGTTCCTACCAGGCACAATTCTTTATTTCTCTAGCCCTGGGGTAGAAACACTTTCTGGTGATACTTGGTGATTTTCTGGTGATACTCTGGTGATTCCTGGTCACCATCATTTTTTGCTCTGGGATCTCCCATCACCTAGTAACTGTTTAGATACCTATAATGAATCATTTTCTGGTTGGCCTCTGACTAAAACAGTAATACAGATAGGAATTCAGTAATATAAGTATACCTGAAGAAGAGGAGAGGAGAGAGAAGAGAGGTAGTATAAGTGAACTACATCTCGTCTTCATATAGGAAGTCAGTAGATGGTGCACAATTTGATAAATCAATAAACAGCACTACAGTACATTATCTAGAATCATGAAGACAACAAAAAGAATAAAAATCTGAAATGGTTCTAAGTGTAGCCTCAAACTATGGAGTCAGTAAAAGGCCCGTATCGCCAAGGACTCGGGGGAGACAGACGAATAAATGGAACATAGTGGGATGTACTACACGAATGCAAGATGTTAATAATAGGGGAAACTGTGTGAGCGTGTGTGGTTGGGGGGTGGCAGGGATAGAGAGGTATATGGAAACTCTTTGTACTTTTCAGTCAATTTTTCCGAACCTAAATCTGTTTTTTAAAATAAACTCCATCAGTGAAAAAAAAGAAGGGAGGGGAGATAGGATGAGAAGAGGAAGCTATCTAAAAGACATGAAGGAAATTTAAACGTTAATACATATTTCTAAGTGAAAGAAGGCAATTTGACAAAACTATATACTTTATGATTCTAATTACATGACATTTTGAAAAAGGCAAAACTATATAAACAGAAAAAAAGCAGTGGTTGCCAAGGTTCAGGGGGAGAGAGGAAGTGATGCAGAGCTAGGGCACAGAGGATTTTCAGGGCAGTGAAACTATCCTATATGATACTAAAATGGTGGATACCTGACATTATCTGTTTGTCAAAACTTATGAAATTGTACAACAGAAAAGGTTAACCCTAGTGTTAGTTAATAATAACGTGTCAGTAATCAGCCATCCTGTCCTAGCCCCAGCAATCAGACAAGAAAAAATAATAGAAGGCATCCAAATTGGAAAGAAGTGAAACTGTCACTGTTTGCAGATGACAAAATATTTAACATAGAAAATTCTAAAGACACCACCAAGAAACTAAGAGAGCTCATCAATGGATTTGACAAAGTTTCAGGATACAAAATTAATATACATAAATGTGTTACATTTCTATATACTAACAACAAACTATCAGAAAAAGAAATTAAGAAAGTAATTCCATTTATAATCACATCAAAAAGAATAAAATACCTAGGAATAAATCTAATTATGAAGGCAAAACAGCTGTATTCAGAAAACTATAAGACATTGGTTAAAGAAACTGAAGATGTACAGATAGAAGGATCTACTGTATTCATGGATTGGAAAAATAATATTGTTAAAATGACCATACTACCCAAAGCAATCTAAAGATTCAATAAAATCCATTTCAAAATATTAATACCAATGGCATATTTCACAGAGTTTGTATGGAAACACAAAAGACTGAATGATCAAAACAATCTCAAGAGAGAAGAACAAAGCTGGAGGTATCATGCTCCCTGATTGTGAACTATACTACAAAGCTACAGTAATCAAACAATATGGTACTGGCAAAAAAAAAAAAACAACAACAAAGCAGACACACAGCTCTATGGAACAAAATAAAGAGTGCAGAAATGAACCCACACTTAAATGGGCAATTAATCTATGACAAATGCAAAAAAATACAATGAGGTAAAGGCAGCTTCTTTAACAAATGCTCTTGGAAAAACTAGACATTTACATGAAAAAGAGTCAAACTAGGACATTTCTCGCACCATATACAAAAATTAATTCAAATGGTTTAAAGACTTAAATGCAAGTCCTAAAGCCATAAAATTTATGGAAGAAAACACAGGTAGTATGCTCTTTGACGTCAGTCTTAGTAATAGTTTTTGAATATGTCTCCTAAGGCAAGGGCAACAAAAGCAAAATAACAAATGGGACTACATCAAACTAAAAAGATTTTGCACAGTGAATCAGTCAGTTCAGTTCAGTCGCTCAGTCATGTCTGACTCTTTGTGACCCCATGAACCACAGCACACCAGGCCTCCCTGTCCACCACCAACTTCCGGAGTTCACCCAAACCCATGTCCATTGAGTCAGTGATGCCATCCAACCATCTTATCCTCTGTCATCCCCTTCTCCTGCCCCCAATCTTTCCCAGGATCAGGGTCTTTTCAAATGAGTCAGTTCTTCACATCAGGTGGCCAAAGTATTGGAGTTTCAGCTTCAACATCAGTTCTTCCAATGAATATTCAGGACTGATTTCCTTTAGGATGGACTGGTTGGATCTCCTTGCAGTCCAAGGGACTCTCAAGAGTCTTCCCCAACACCACAGTTCAAAAGCATCAATTCTTCAGTGCTCAGCTTTCCTTATAGTCCAATTCTCACATCCATACATGACCACTGGCAAAACCATAGCCTTGACTAGATGGACCTTTGTTGACAAAGTAATGTCTCTGCTTTTCAATATGCTGTCTAGGTTGGTCATAACTTTCTTTCCAAGGAGTAAGTGTCTTTCAATTTCATGGCTGCAATCACCATTTGCAGTGATTTTGGAGCCCAGAAAAATAGTCAACCACTGTTTCCACTGTTTCCCCATCTATTTACTATGAAGTGATGGGACTGGATGCCATGATCTATCAACAAAAGGAGAAGGCTGCTTACTGAATGGGAGAAGATATTTGCAAACTATATATAATGAGGAATCAATATACCAAATATATAAAGAGTTCATGTAACTCAACATTAAAAAATAATTAAAAATAGGCAGAGAAACTACACACTTTTCCAAAAACACACAGTTGGCCAACAGGCACATGAAATGATGCTCAATATGACTCACCGTCAAATAAAAGTAAACCAAAACCACAATGAGCTATCACCTTACAATTGTCAGAAAGACTATTATCAAAAAAGATAAAAAAGAACAAGTGTTGGTGATGATATGGAGAAAAAGGAATACTGGTGTACTGTTACTGGCAATATAATGGTGCAGCTGCTATGGAAAACAATATAGATACTCCTCAAAAAATTAAAACCAGAATTACTACATGATCCAGCAATTCTACTCTTGAGTATTAATCCAAAGAAAGCAAAAACACTAACTAGAAAAGATATATGCATCCCTATGTTTATTGGTGCATTATTTACAATAGTCAAGATATGGCAGTAGCCTAAGTGTCCATCAATAGATGATCGCATAAAGTAGCTTATGGTGTATATATGATCGAATATTAGTCAGCTATAAAAAATAATCTTTCCTTTTGTGACAACATACCCTAGAGGATATTATGCTAAGTGAAGTGAGTTAAAAAGGAAGACAAAAACAATTTTTCTTATCTTTGAAATCTAAAAAGTAAAACAAATAAATCAACATAACAAAGCAGAAAGAGATTTATAGACACAGAGATCAAGTGGCTGCCAGAGGGTGGGAGGTGAGGGAAGGAGAGAAAAAGGTAAGGAAGATTAAGATATACAAGTTTCCAGTTGTAAAACAAGTAAGTCACAGGTATGAAGTGTACAATGTGGCAAATAGAGTCAAAAATTATATGTTTATATGGTGAAAGATGGCTATTAGATTTACCATGGTGATCATTTTGAAATGTACAGAAATATTAAATCACTGTTGTGTAATAAGAACTAACATAGTATAGGTCAACTATATTGCAAAAATAAACAAACTGATAGAAAATAAAGATCAGGTTTGTGGTCACGGGAGGTAGGCTGGGGGAAGCCAGAATTGGATAAAGGTAGTCAAAAGCTACTCTAATTATAAGTTATAAGTTACTCGGGATGTAATGTACACTGTGATAAGCATAATTAACACTGCTGTATATTAGATATCAAAGTTGTTGAGAGAATAAATTCTAATAGTTATCATCACAAGGAAAAATAGTTTTTTCTATTCTTTTAATTTTGTTTCTCTATAAGATGATGCATAAACTTATGAAGTTCACTAAGCTTACTGTGACAATCATTTCATGATGTATGTAAGTCAAATAATTCTGCTGTACACCTTAAACTTGTATAGTGTGAAAGTCACTCAGTCATTTCCCACTCTTTGCGACCCCATAGACTCAGTCCATGGAATTCTCCAGGCCAAAATACTGGAGTGTGTAGCCTTTCCCTTCTCTAGGTGATCTTCCCAACCCAGGGATCAAACCCAGGTCTCCTGCATTGTGGGCAGATTCTTTACCAGCTGAGCCACAAGGGAAGCCCAAGAATACTGGAGTGGGTAGCCTATCCTTTCTCCAGCAGATCTTCCCAACCCAGGAACTGAACTGGGGTCTCCTGCCTTGCAGGTGGATTCTTTATCAACTGAGCTATCAGAGAAACCCCCTAAACTTATACAGTGCTGTAGATCAATTACATCTCAATAAAACTAGAAGAAAAATTTTAATTAAAAAAATGGGTCCTCCATCAATTATAATAAATATATTCCTATTAATGCAAGATATTAATAACTATAGAAACTGAGAGTGGCACAAAATTCTGTACTTTCTATGGAATTTGCCTGTAAACCAAAAACTGCCCTAAAAAAAATAGCCAATTCTACAAAACCTTGACTTAAAAAAAAAAGTCTAGGAAAGGAGTGTTTGTGGGTAAGGTGGGGCTTTATAATTGTTAGTCCTCATGTGCTTTTTAAGGTTTTTTTTTTTTAACTATGTACACATCACTTGGATTAAAATGTTTTTAATTTTTTAAAACATGTGTTTACCCACCAGGATGGCTACAATGAAAAAGACTAAAGATACCAAGTGTTGGCAAGAATTTGAGGTATCTAGGACACTCACATACTACTATGAAAGTTTGTGTAAATTGGTATAACCACTTCAGAATATTTTGGCCACCTGATGTGAAGAGCTGACTCATTTGAAAAGACCCTGATGCTGGGAAAGATCGAAGGCAGAAGGAGAAGGGGATGACAGAGAATGAGATGCTTGGATGGCATCACCGACTCAATGGACATGAGTTTGAGGAGGCTCCAGGAGATGGTGAAGGACAGGGAGGCCTGGTGTGCTGCAGTCCATGGGGTCCCAAAGAGTTGGATACCACTGAGTGATGAACAACAACTTTAGAAAATTGGAGGCCTCTACCAAAGCTGATTATTTGCACAGCATGTGACCCAGCAAATTCACTCCGAGGGCACCCATGTATACTCAGTCGCTAAGTTGTATCCAACTCTTTGCAACCCTAAGGACTGTAGCCCACCAGGCTCTTCTGTTCATGGGATTTCCCAGGCAAGAATACTGGAGTGGGTTGCTATATTCTTCTCCAGGGGATCTTCCCAACCCAGGGATTGAAACTGCGTCTCCTGCATCTCCTGTATTGGCAGGCATATTCTTTTCCACTGAGTCATCTGGGAAGCCTCACTCCAAGACAAATATTGAAAAAAAAAAAAAATTCACCAAAGGATATGTTCTCTTACATGCACTGAAGCTTTATTCATAATTGCCCTAAATTGAAATCCACCTAAATGCCCATCAAGAGTTGTAAAAACTTTGTAGAATATTCAGAGTGTAATTCTACACACCAATGAGAATAAATAATTAAGAACTACATGCAATAATATGAAGGAATCTCACAAATAATTTTCAGTGAAAGAAGCTAGGCATATGACACATAATTCCAAGTATATAAAGTCCCAAAACAGGTTGTCTATGCTGTAAGAAGTCAAAATAAAGATTCTCTTGGAGGGGAGATGGTGAGTGATTAAAAGGGGCATAGGAGAATCCTCTGAGGGTACTGGCTAGATTTTGTTTTTTCAATCTGAGTGCTGGTTCCCCGAGTATACTGAATTTACAAAACTGTATCAAGCTGAGCTCATACTTTTCATACATCCACTTTTTAGTATGTGTATTATGCTTCAATAATTTATTTTAATCTGAGAGTTTTGAACCCTAAGCTGCACTCTTTTTTTCAAATTCTTGCCACTAAACATTTAAACAAATAATATGTACTTTAAAAATCCTGCCAGATGTATGTATGTATGTGTGTTACTTTTTGTAAGAATCTCAGTGTAACATTTCTATGAATACTTTCAGAAGCAGAAGTCCACTTTTGAGTCCAACAGAATATTTGTTCAAATTTGCTGGGTCAGCCATAGCGTTTGCTGTTGTTATTATCATTACCTTACAGTTGGTTTCTGGATATGTTTATCATGTTTCAGATCATAGTTTAGCATGACATTTACCAAGATAAGTGAGTATGGACAGTGAGAAGTCATTGCTCTTATATCAAATCAGCAATCAGGCTCTGTTTTGAGCTTCTTACTACTAGGTAACTTCCACCTAACACAGTTCTTTGTGTCAGCTTCAGATACTGAAGCCTTAGCTTTCTCACCAAGTTAAAATATGCTCTGTTATTCTTTGTGCTATGAGGAATCATGTCTACCCTTGTGGCTCAGTCAGTAAAGAATCTGCCCACAGTGCAAGAGACCTGGGTTTGATCCCTGGGTTGGGACGATTCCTGGGACAAGGAAATGGCAACCCAGTCCAGTATTCTTGCCTGGGAAACCCCTTGAACATAGGAGCCTGGTGGGCTACAGTCCATGGGGTCGCAGACTGGACTTAGTGACTAAACAACAACAAGAAAAAGAATTATAACTAAACTACAGGCTGTAGACCCCAAGTCTGCAAATGAGTGAGTCAATGTTTCAAACATGAAGATTTTTTTTTTTACTTTCAGTAATAATTTTTTGCTCTTCAAATATATCATACTCATTTGTTTCCTTGAACAACCGAACTATAAACTTCACAGGAGTTTATTCTAATTTAATTCTGTACATGCAAAGTAACATGGTTCTTAAGCAACACTTCCTGAACTTATGCCAAGGGAAAACTTAGAGCGGAAATCTGGCAAGTTCTAAGATCAACAACGTTAATCTATTACTTTTATAAATTCTCAGATAGTTTAAAACATGTTACAGTGCATCTGAATTATCTTTCAAAGATATCATGATGATTAAAGAAGACCCCCCAAATTTTAAGAGAGCCTAAGAAAACTCCAACAGTAAAATCTGTTTTGTATTGGGTTGGCCAAAAAGCTCGTTCAGGGTTTTCCACATCTTACAGAAAAAATCCTGAACCAATTTTTTGGTCAACCCAATAAGTCAACTTAATCCAAACTCTTGCTTTATAGTTTGTCAGCAGGCTAAAGATATTTCAAGATTCTTCTGTCTTCAATTTAATTCACCCACAAATTACCATCTCAATCCATCTTTTAGCTTTCCCAGACCACACTCTATTCTTGGGGTGCTAAATTCCCAGGGGATCAATCACTCTCAGCATTTACATTCTCAGTGCAGGTATCTCCAATTAATAGCATTTATTAAGAATTTCCTGTGTCCACCACTAATATCCCTTTTTTAAAACTAACCACATATGATACTTGAGGAAGCTAAAGCATGGATAGTTTACATAACTTATCTCAAGTTCTAATTATGAGTAGTGAAACCATAATTCCACTCCAGGCACTGCGATTCAGTTTACTACACTGTGCTGCTTCTAATTATTAACAGGAACTTCAGGCCACACAGTAGTACTATGAATCCTGCCCTTGGTAATACTCTACTCCTACCTTGTAGACTAATGAAAATTCTGGCTTTACTCATTCTGTGGAACAGCATTTACTGCTGCTACTCACAAGGAGACACTTGGACATTCTTTCCTACCATGAACAATGTGAGCTTTATTTAGACTTTTTATCACCACCACAGGAGGATTTGGGGCCAGGGTTCAAAACTGAATTTTGATGCATCTTTAAAGTCTTTTTGGTAAATGACAAGATTGGCCATTTTGGTAATGACAAATTTTGGTAATGACAAGATTGGCCATGAAATACTATTCTGGAGATTCACTAGATCATCCAAACGGTGATGTCAAATTTTGGTAATGACAAGATTGGCCATGAAATACTATTCTGGAGATTCACTAGATCATCCAAACGGTGATGTCAAAAAGAGCCTCAAGACAGTACAAAACACAGATCTCAAGACTGGTAGGAGTCTCAAGTTCATCAAAAAAAGTCAAAATTGATCCCAAGATGCTTTCCAACTCACATAAAAACATAAAATCCCATTTCAAAAACTTTCAACATCATTAGAAAAATCAGTCACCGTATATTCTCTAAAATTTATTTACAATTAATAAGTTAAAAAGCAGAGTACAACCAGATTGTAAATCTTAATCATATGCACATCAAACTGTCCAAGGAAACAATTTAGTTCCATTAACAAACAATTGTCTTCTAAAGTACTTAAGACATAACAGGCTATCAAAAAATATTTGAAACACACCAATAAAGTAAATATTATGTATATAAGTCCACTAAAAACCACCAATTTAAAGAATGCTGTGGCTACCCTTAAAACAACAAAAGGCTTTGAGTTCAGAATTGCTCAGGTTTTTTGTATTCAAATAATTTTAATGTTTCTTTATTGAAGAATTTTATAGTACTATCATTTGCATGGAGCAAATCAATAGGTGTCAGCCACCAGCTTAGTTATACAAGTCCAACAGGGTACTCAAACTTTGACAAAATAAATACACACCACAACAGCGACACTTTGCACTATCAACAACAGAGCTTGCCCTTAACAATCATGACATTACTGGTTTCAGGAAGGAAAATTAAGTTGTTGGTTGACAGGGAGGATAAAAATGACATCAGGAAGATTCAAAGGTTAAGTGAGGTGACAGTCACCACATTTAGGCACTCAAGAGTTAAAAATGAAATAAAAGCATAGCGAGGTGATCAACTTCCTCCTAGCTTCTCCCTCTACTTGTGCCATATAAGATAATCTTATAAGAGAATGAATCAAGTCATGAGATTTCTTTTAAAAAACTATATACAAGCTAAACTACAGACTTAGAGGACAGAAAATGGATGCCTCACCATAAAGGCCACCTTGCCAAGTTTCTTTTCACATTCTGCCCAATGTAACCACAAAATACTTTCACTTTCCTATTAATATACTAGCCAACTATATTAGTTGCTTCTTCACATTTTAGGAGTTGTAACATAGGCTTTGCTAAAGAACACTTGGCAAAAATAAAGACTTTTTTGACACCTATTTCACAAACTAGAAATGGTATGATTTTTAAGCAGACCAGATAAATAACATATTGAATTCAAGATGGGCAATCAGATCCAAACTGAAATCAGACAGCCCAGATAATTCAAAGAAGCATTTATGCTAGTTCAAGTGCACTAAAGTAACAAGGCATGAGGGAAAAATGTTAAGAATCTCAGTTAAAATAAAATGCATGATGTCAATGGTTGTTTCCGTTTTGTGCTGAGCAGTTATCCTCCCAGCTAAGTTTAATTTCAAAACCCTCTGGGAAACTATCTGGATAAGCTGTATGTTGAAATTACATTCTAATATGGCCATTGAATTTATTTTTTAATTATTATAAAACTATATACAAAAGTAAGTGGTACCAATACATAGTTGTTTTTTTTTTTAGGGGCTAGTTAACTAAAAAAAAATGAACAATTTGGGAGTGAGAGAAGGGAGAAAACCTTATGTGTCTGCAATACAACTGCCAATGGAAGCTAATAACCAAAAGAATATATATAAGCTTCCTATCACAGAGATCAAATGTAACTCTCCATCATCTAAGTAATGATTCATTTTTATTTACTCATGTGACAGTGTTTGTTACAACGCATTATTATTGAGTAGTGAATAAAAGAATACGAGGCATACTGGGAAACTGGCATCAAGTCATGTATATATAATATATATATATATAATTTTCTTTTTTACAAAACAAGAACACTGAAATTAAAGTCACAAAACTCCTACTTATGTACTATTAAACTTGAAAAATTCAATTCAGAAAGCTATGCCATTTGAAATCTAAGAACACAAGAGTCAAAATTGCAACTCTTACTATTCTCCTAAGAAGCTGCCAAGCAGAGAGAAATCTTAATATTGAGGACTTCCTATGTTAAGTTCCAGCCAGTGTAAGTAGTTTCATGGCAGACTACTTAAATTTGAAAAACTGTGGTACAAAAACCACTTGACCCTTTAGATATTGCAGTAAAATCTGGCTGTGGCACCACTGGCTAAATACCATTAAGTCTTGCTGCCACCAATGACCAAAGGCACTTGGATAATCAAGAATTCCACTCTGGGCCATATGGTATAAACGCTATTAGAGAAGTGTATAAGAAGGGTCAGTACCTAGTGTGAATCGCCCGTTGGATTCCTGTGGTCTTCAGCTGTCAACAAAGACAGGTAACTGCAAACATAATTATGAATGGAATTAAGGTAAAAAAGGATACTCGTGGAGGAAAAAAGACAAATGTCACGATGTCTATAAAGGTGATGGGTATTAGTCGGGGCACTTTCTGCTATTCAACACAAAGTAGAGAAAGATCTATTTTGCCCAGAGTAATTTCAACAAGTTATTTGATACCAAGAAATGCCCCCACCCTCTAAAAAGCTAATAGTTCTGAGAACTCTAATGGGTATTCTGTTTACCATTTTAATCACCAGGTTTACACACATTCATTTCTTCTACGTGGCTCCCAATTTAAAATAGGTTACCTTTGAACTTCTTTGTATGTTAGACCAGTACAAAGAGGCCAAACCATTTCCAATAGGATTCCATCCATCTCTTTAACCAACACCAGTTCTTTGTAACTCATTTTTTTCTTTATCACAAGCCATGTGGTTTCAACGTACTTTAAT
The DNA here is from genome assembly GCF_002263795.3 of Bos taurus. Taxonomy (NCBI): domain Eukaryota; kingdom Metazoa; phylum Chordata; class Mammalia; order Artiodactyla; family Bovidae; genus Bos; species Bos taurus. The sequence goes on from NC_037331.1 coordinate 47,812,718, forward strand.
TTTTATTTAATCAAAAAGAATTTAACAAATCAACTTTTCCTAAACAGAACTTTATATGAGTTTCTACCATTTTCTTTAGGAGCTCAGTAAATATAAACATTAAATCTCAATATAAAATCTTTAGAAACACCTCAAAAATGTTGAAATAGTTGTACTTTGCATCTCTTTGTTTGTAATCACTGAGCCCATGGCATTCAAATCATACAAATCCTTGCACTCTTAACATTAAGTCATTAAGTTTGAAAAATATCCTTGGTCAAAGCTTTGGAATCCGGTTAAAATTCGGAAACGAGTGGGATTCAGAATACCCTGAGCACAAACGGGTGCAACAACAGCACAAAACAGGTTCGATCTATCGTCCAGACAGGTTCGATCTTTCGTCCAGAAAGAGGGGTGGCAGTTGAAAAGAAAAAAATGGGGGTAGGAGGTGGGAAGGAGGCCGGGATAGAAGAGCGGGGTGAAAAGCAAGTAGATTCTGGCTTTATTACACGAAACCAAATTCCTTTGGAAAAAATAACGACTTCTTCGGAGGACTTCCAGACCAGTGAGGTAGAGTCCAAAGGGAGAAAACGGATCTGCCCCTTCAGTCCTGGAGACGTCTCAGTCCGGGGTAGGGAAGCAAACGGCCCTCCCCCGCGGGTCCCGCGGTCTCCTCTGCTGCCCGGCACTGGGAGGGGGTGGAGGGCGCACCTGCCCCGGAGTTCCAGACGGCGGTGCCGCGGGCCCGGGAACACCATCCGGTGACTTCTTCGCCCATAAAGTGCATAAGGGGACAGGGTCCTGGCCGGATCTGTAAACACTCGACTGACACTTGTCCATCCCCCCGGGCGGGAGCTCCGTCCCCGGCTGGGAGGGTGACGCGGTCCGCGCGTCATGCCCGGGGCACCGGGAAGCGGCGGAGCCTCACCACGGGTTCCAGGTTCACTCGCAGGATTTGGCGCGCTTTACGCCGTGCCGCCGCCAGGCTGCGCTCTCCCCACACGTCGCTGCCGACGCGGATGGTGGGGAAGGTGGTCAGCGTCGGGGTGGCCGCCCTCCAGATCTCCTCCAGGGTGCGGCCCCCGAAGCAGGGTTCCGGGGCCGCAGGCTTGACGGGGCAGCTCTCCTCGGGGACCGGCGGCGGGGGCGGCGGCAGCTTCCTCCGGCGGGCGGCTGGCGCCCGGGCTCCGCGGCGCCTCCTCCTGGCCGCCGCGCTCGGGGCCGGCCTGCGCGTCGGGCCGCGGGCGGTGGGGCCCCCTGGGGGTTCGGGGACGAGTGCCCGGCAAGAGGAGTAGCCGTAGACGTCCTTGCTGCGCAGGATGTGCGGGGAGAACTGGTGCTTGAGGCTGCAGAGGAAGCTCCAGAGCTCCGCGTCCGAGCTCATGAACTCCGTGCTGCGGGGCATGAACAGCTTGAAGGCGTCGCCCAGTGCCTTGGTGCTGTCGGCCAGCGACAGTTGCGACCGCGAGTACACCACCTTCTCCTCCCGCGCCTCCAGACCGGCTCCTCCTCCCAGCCTAAAGCCGCCGCCCCGGGCGGCCGCGGCCGGGGCCGCCGGGGGCCGGCGCCGCCGCCTCTTCACGCTGCGCCGCATCGGAGGCCGCTCGGGGCCGCCCGCGCTCGCCGGGTCCCGCCGCCGCCGTCCCCGCCCGTGTTTGGCTCCGCGGTGGCGGCCGCTGCTGGCACCTCCCGCCCGGCGCGTCTCTCGCTACTTTTCTCGCCTCCGCCGCCGCTGCCCCTCCCCCTCCGAGGGCGGAGGACGCGGGTGAAGATCCTGCCGCCCGGTACAAGATGGCGGCCGGCGCCCACCCCTGGGCTTTGTCATTGGACGGCGCCTCGCCCCCCTGGTTTCTCTTTCTTCTCCTCTCTTGCCTCCTTTCGCCCTCTGCCTTTCTTTAAATGTGCCCGCCTTTGGCCCCTCCTACTGCAGCCCCGACTCCACCCATTGGGTGCTCTCAGAAGAGGGCGGGGACTAATGGGGGAGAGGCCAGTTCCTGGAAGATGGTGCTGGGGTGGGTGATGGTGGCTCTTGGACACGAGTCAACAGTTGGGTAGGTATATGAGGAGGGTCCCTTGTCTAGAGTGGACATCAGCTCCACTTGGGGGGGAGTCACTCTACTCTCGGAATGAGTGGATGTGCATTTATGGATTGAGCTGGGAGGTCTACCAGTCTGAATAACAAAGGGAGACCTACCCAAAGGCTGTAGTTTGTATCACAAAAGGGGAAATTGGGTGTAAGTCTAGAGGGAATGGGCCTTCCACAGTTCTCTTCTGAACCTTCAGAAGCCTCTCTTGGCATCTTCATCCAACTCTTACCCACTTTGACCCCAATCCATGTCAAGCAACGCTAGTAATCCAGAATCATTCAGATAATACGGCCGCTGTCAGTGGCATAGTCTCCTTCTAGACAGTGGAACCATCTTCACATTTAAGAGATGCTCTGCTTATCAGGAAAGTAAAGCCTCTTATACCCATAGAACTTTGCTCAAGTTGATCAAAGATCAATTACAACAAAGCCATTCTTACAGAAAATATAATTTTTAAATATACAGTTGGTTTTAAATGAGTGCACTTCACCTTTCATTTAGTTTTAGTATGTCCCTTTGCAGTACCATCTCTAGCGCAGAGAAAGGATGCAGTTTCACAATCAAAAGGTTTCTGTTGAAAAGAACAGGTTGTTAAGACCCCATCACCTTTTGTATTTGAGAGGAGGGGATTGAATGTTTATAGAGTAATGCACAGTCTTCTGTCATCTTTTCTATCCTCAATACTTAGTTCAGCACCTGTCAGACAGTGGGCACTCTATTTTTGTTGAGTGAACCAGTGAGAAACATAATGATGTGAGAAACGTATATTCAAATTGCTAACAGGACAATTTCACATTTTACATTTCAGGTTTCTCTTAACTCCGTTAAAGTTTTAAGGTTTAAAAAAAAAAAAAAAAAAGCACTCCTAAAACATAGAACTGTGAGGTAGACATGCAAATTTTACCCCTGAGAGAGCCCTTTATTTTGCAGTAGAAAACTCATAGAGCAGAGTTTTGTGATTCACACATAGCTGCTATTGGTTCCTTCGAATATTTGAGCTAAAAGACACCTAGTTCAATCTCCTTATTTCATGGATGAGGAAATTTGGATCCACAGAGGTTAGGTAATGAGGCTTCTTGATTGTAGGACTAGGACTATAGTTTAGGTCTTTGGATTCCTAATCTTAGTGATCTTTATATTTCACTAGAGATTTTACAAATTGTACTGCTCAGACTCAAAGAGATTCAATAGAAAATGCTTTATGAGTGGAGTGACCAAGGAACAGAGCTGTTCACCTGATTCCACTTCTGGCTCCTCCCAGAATTGAGCAGTTTTTAACCTGTCCAGTATACTGGACTTACAGATTATATTTTCTTAGAACCAGATTTTAACTTCGATAAAAAATAAAAATATTTTGAAAGTTGCTTCTCTGTACCACAGCATCCTGTCCATGCACTGGGTTTATGCAAAAATCAAGCTTCCTACCAGAGGACCAGTTCGCAACCTACCTAAATCATGGTAACTTTCTGAAGAGAAAATCAGTTTCCTAGAAAAGCATATCCTGATCTCAGAACAAAATTATGGAGCCAATTATCAGCTTCCTAAGTCCTTATAAAGAAATGATATTACAACTCTTTATATCACAGTTAGTTCTGTTGGTAATTTTGGGAATACATACTAATGTGAAATTTGTGTAACTTCCAATGGAATGCCCCTGCAAGACAGACATAGAAAATCTCATAGAGTAAGCCAGCAGAATGGTAAAGGGAATTCATAGTGAAAGAAAAATAAGGATTTATGTACTCCTGGCTTTTTGTCTTGATATTCCTTCCCTTTCATGTTAATCCTGTTTTAAGTACTTAGGGTTCTCAAGTGTGGAAAGGCTTAGGGTCGTTTGCTACATAAATATACCAGACATCTATACAAACTTACAGAATTGATTTTGATTGAAAGGATAAATCTTATAAGACTATTCTCATACTAAGGAAACATAGGTCTCAACAAATTGCAGAGCATTCAAAGTTCATTTTATAATACATACTCATTTAATTTACTTAAACCAAACAATATCTTTATGAAATATTTTTTGGAATTAACATGTCAAATGCTTAAATTATTGTATAATTTTAAATTTGGCATTGTTTGATTTCTCTGTTTCTCATTTTTACATTTCTTCCTGCCTCCACCTTTTGATTAACTTAAATAGTCCTACAAATGGTACTTATCCATTCTCCAGAAGTGAGTAAAATTTACACATAATTTTTTCTTTTAGTTCCTGAGACTCTCCTAAGACACTACAAGCTTTTGGAAAGTTACAATTAAATTTATTTAATTTTATTGCAAATTAAAATCTTGTTCTTGAAGAAACACTATTCAAAATGCTTAGTTTATTCCTTTACCTCTCAAGGAGAATGATGCATCCATCCTATATCTGATATTGGTGAATAACAAGAACATACAGAACAAAAATTAGCTATATGTGTATATTTTCTGAATTTATGCAGTTTAAAATGTAGTTTATAATTTATGTAGTTCAAAAATGAAACCAAAAAGAATAAAGTGATTAGAGAAATTAAAAATAACATATATCTCTTTGCTATCCAGAACTTGTGCTATAAGATTCCACTTCTATAAAATAATTTGCTTCTTACAAAGTGGCCAAAAAATTAAAAAGTATCTGTAAATGGTTGGGAGTATCCACTCTGGAATCAAATAGACTTGGAATCAAACAGGTCTTTATAACATAATATCCTTAGATATTTTAAAAAAATCTTTCTGAGCCTATTTCTTCACTTATAAAATGGGTGTAATCTCTGCTTCAATAGATTATTTTGAGGACTGAAGGAGCAAACATGAGTAAAACTTGTACTAGAGTGTCTGGATCACAGTAGGCATCTGATAAATAATAGTTATCATTATTTGTCTTATCTAATTATGAGGATTTTGTTTGGTTTAGCCTACATATTTCAAATCCTACATTACAGAGGGAGTCTGTAGATTTTTTTAAGTAATAGATAGATGAGGGGAAAAGAAAAACGTTACAGCAAGAAGGAAATTTAGGGATCATCTAATGGGTCCAACACTCTTAATTCAGATGAGAATATTGAGATGCCAAGAGAGCTGCCAAAGTTTACATAGCTGAATGGTGGAGTACTTGGAACTAGAACCTAGGTCTCTAACTGTTAATCAAAAGTTGTTTCTAACAACTCTGGTATTTAATCCAAGGAGATAGCATTAATTTGTAGTCCAAATGAAATTGCATAGAACATGATTCATCAATTTCAGTCTTTTCATTAAAATAATTATGAAGTAATGTAGATTTTTCTATAAAAGTTACCTCAAACCTCTGATATGCTCCTGTGTGTGTGTGTGTGTGTGTGTGTGTGTGTTAGTCGCTCAGTCGTGTCCAACTTGCTGTGACCCCATGGACTGTATGTAGCCTGCCAAGCTCCTCTGTCCATGGGAGAATCCCATGGGATTCTCCCATGGACAGATTAAAGGCAAGAATACTGGAGTGGGTTGCCATTCCTTTCTCCAGAGGATCTTCCCAACCCAGGGATCGAACCCTGGTCTGCATTGCAGGCAGATTCTTTACAATTTGCTACAGGGAAGTCAAACTGTTTAATTTAAAATACACAAAATACACATATAAACTGAGAAGCCAGGACTTCCACGCATGTACTTTCCCTATTCCTCCTGCTACTTTCAGTTTTAAACCCTGGACATTATATATCAAAGGAACATAAGAAGACTGAAGAATGGAGAGGAGAAAGCCAGGCTAAGGATTTCAGAACCCAAAGAACATTTTCTCTTTTCTGCACACACCTAAGACTGGGTGCTGGAGAAGTCCGCAACCAAGAAACACCAACAGACATAAAAGTGCTGACCAGATCATGTTCTCTCTAACTTTATACCCAAGAAAGGCGTAGCCTACCAAGACAGAAACTTTTACAAAGTTATCAGTCTACTGCAGCAAAATAGCACCAAAAAACAAACAAACAACTATGGCTTCTACCCTTTCCAGGCTATAAGCAGGCACTCTACCACCCCTTCTGGAGTAGTGTCAGAGAAGGTCAAGTAGAGAATCATCAATCTCATCCCTTCTGGGCAATAGAGAAGCTATTCTCTTCTAAAATGTCAGTGGAGACCATGTGGGGACCAATAATAAGACACTCGTATTCCTCCCAGTAGAGGTCTAGTAACCAGCTAGCATTCCCACCCCCACCAAGTAACAGTGAGGCAGAGTGGGAAACTTGGACTTGTACTTGGCAATAGTGAGGCAGCATCCCTTCCTTTCCTTTCTGTAAAAATGTCAAAGGAAACCTGCTAAAAACAGATGGTTTAAATAATATCCAGAGTCTCATAACATAATAGCCAAATGTCTAGGTTGCAACTGAAAGTTATCTAATGCTGAGAACCAAGAAGATCTCAACTTGAATAAAAAGGGATCATCAATAAATGTCAACACTAAGATGAGAAAGAAATCAGTATTTTGTAGCAAATATTTTAAAATAGCCATTATAAAGACATTTTAACAAGCAGTTATGAACACAACTTGAAACAAATGAAAAAGTAAAGAGTTGCAGTGAAGAAATAAAACATCTCAGCAAAGAAACAGGAAATATAAAGAAGAACCAACATGGAAATTTTAGAACTAAAAAATACAATGATTGAAATAAAAAATTTAGTGGATGGTCTCAACAGCAGAAAGGAGAAAAAAAATCAGTAAACTTAAAGATAAAACAATAGATTTAATCCCATCTGAAGAAAAGAGAGGAAATATACTAAGAAATCAGAACAGAGCCACAAGCACGTATGGGACTATAAGATCTATTATTAGTGTAATCAGAGGACTGGAAGGAGAGGAGAAAGAAGGCTGAGCTGAAAAAGTACTTGAAATAATGGCTGAAAAATGTTCCAAACTAGGCAACAGACATAAATCTATAGATTTAAGAAGCTGAACACGCCTAAGCAAGATACACCCAAAGAAATCCACATCAAAACAAATCATTGTTAAACATCTGAAAACTAAAAACGAAGAAAAAAGTCTTGAAAGTAGCAAGATAAAAAAGTACACCTTACCGACAAGAGAAAAACCATTTGAATAGCAATAGATATTCTCACTAGAAACCATAGGTATCAGAAGGAAGTAGCTCAACATATTTCAAGCCCTAAAAGAAAAGAGCTGTCAGCCCAGATTTCTATATCCAGTGAAAATATCCTTCAATATTGAAGAAGAAATCAAGACATTCACAAGTGAAGGAAAACTAAGAGAATCTGTTGCCAGCAGATCTACCTAAAAGAATGGCTAAAGGAAGTTCTCTGAACAAAAAGAAAACAATAAAATGAGGAAACCTGGGACATTGGGAAGGAAGAAAGAACACAGTAAGCAAAAATATGAGTAAATATAACTTCCCTTTTCGAAATTATGTTTGATGATTAATATGAACTGAATGTTTGTGTCCTCCTGCCAGATTCAATTTTTGAAGCCCTAAGCCTCATTGTGGAGGTGCTGAAGATTAAATAAAGGTCATAAAGGTGAAGTCCTATTTTGATAGGGCTGGTATCCTTATAAGAAGAGGAAGAGACTCCAGCGTGCTGTCTCTCTCTCTAACATGTGAGAACATAGAGAGAAGGAGACTATCTGCAAGCCAGTAAGTGGGCTCTCACCAGGACTAAACCTTGATCTGGGACTTCTCAGCCTCCAGAACAGTGAGAAAGTAAATTTATGTTGTTGAAGCCATCCTGTTTGCAGTAGTGTGCTATGGCAGCCCAAGCAGACTAATACAATGGTTGAAGTAAAAACTACAACACTAATGCATGCATTAAGTATATATGTAATGGAAATATTTAAGACAAATATATTAGAAATGAAGAATAAAGGGACATAAGGGAGGTAAAATGGAACTCGTACTTCACTGTAACTCATAAAATGACATGAGTTGACTGGGATAAGTTATGTTTATATAGGATAATACCTAGAGAATTCACTAAAAAATATAAAAAGAGATATACTTAATATAGGTAAATAAAAATAGAACTCTTAAAAAATGATTAAGAAACCCACAGGAAGGCAAGAAAAGAAAATAAATGAAAAATAGAAAACAGAAAATGAAATAAATGAAAGGGGAAGTCTACATAATAAAATTAATGTAATAGTAGTTATTTATAAATGACTAATCAAATCAGCAGTTGCCCAGATGGGAAACAAACCAAGAAATAGATCAGACTTGAAATTAGCTCAGTTCAGTTCAGTTCAGTCGTTCAGTCCTGTCTGACTCTTTGCAACCCCATGGACTGCAGCATGCCAAGCCTCCCTGTCCATCACCAACTCCCAGAGTTTCAGTTCAGTTAAGTCGATCATTTGTGTCAGACTATTTGCGACCCCATGAATTGCAGCAAACGAGGCCTCCCTGTCCATCACCAACTCCCGGAGTTCACTCAAACTCACGTCCATCGAGTCGGTGGTGCCATCCAGCCATCTCATCCTCTGTCATCCCCTGCTCCTTCTGCCCCCAATCCCTCCCAGCATCAGAGTCTTTTCCAATGAGTCAACTCTTCACATGAGGTGGCCAAAGTACTGGAGTTTCAGCTTCAGCATCAGTCCTTCCAATGAACACCCAGGACTGATCTCCTTTAGAATGGACTGGTTGGATCTCCTTGCAGTCCAAGGGACTCTCAAGAGTCTTCTCCAACACCACAGTTCAAAAGCATCAATTCTTCAGCACTCAGCTTTCTTCATAGTCCAACTCTCACATCCATACATGACTATTGGAAAACCATAGCCTTGATTAGACAGATCTTTGTTGGCAAAGTAATGTCTCTGCTTTTTAATATGCTGTCTAGGTTGGTCATAACTTTCCTTCCAAGGAGTAAGCGTCTTTTAATTCCATGGCTGCCATCACCATCTGCAGTGATTTTGGAGCCCCAAAAAATAAAGTCTGACACTGTTTCCACTGTTTCCCCATCTACTTCCCTTGAAGTGATATACTGCATAGGAACCTGGAATGTTAGGTCCACGAATCAAGGCAAATTGGAAGTGGTCAAACTGGAGATGGCAAGAATGAACGTCGACATTCTAGGAATCAGCCAACTAAGTTCAGTTGCTCAGTCATGTCCAACTCTTTGTGACGCCATGAATCGCAGCACACCAGGCCTCTCTGTCCATCACCAACTCCCGGAGTGCACTCAGACTCACGTCCATCGCGTCAGTGATGCCATCCAGCCATCTCATCCTCTGTCATCCCCTTCTCCTCCTGCCCCCAATCCCTCCCAGCATCAGAGTCTTTTCCAATGAGTCAACCCTTTGCATGAGGTGGCCAAAGTACTGGAGTTTCAGGCTTAGCATCATTGCTTCCAAAGAAATCCCAGGGCTGATCTCCTTCAGAACGGACTGACTGGATCTCCTTGCAGTCCAAGGGACTCCCAAGAGTCTTCTCCAACACCACAGTTCAAAAGCATCAATTCTTTGGCACTCAGCCTTCTTCAGAGTCCAACTCTCACATCCACACATGATCACTGGAAAACACCATAGCATTGACTAGACGGACCTTTGTTGGCAAAGTAATGTCTCTGCTTTTTAATATGCTGTCTAGGTTGGTCATAACTTTCCTTCCAAGGAGTAAGCGTCTTTTAATTTCATGGCTGCAGTCACCATCTGCAGTGATTTTGGAGCCCAGAAAAATAAAGTCTTACACTGTTTCCACTGTTTCCCCATCTATTTGCTATGAAGTGATGGGACCAGATGCCATGATCTTCGTTTTCTAAATGTTGAGCTTTAATCCAACTTTTTCACTCTCCACTTTCACTTTCATCAAGAGGCTTTTTAGTTCCTCTTCACTTTCTGCCATAAGGGTGGTGTCATCTGCATATCTGAGGTTATTGATATTTCTCCTGGCAATCTTGATTCCAGCTTGTGTTTCTTCCAGTCCAGCGTTTCTCATGATGTGCTCTGCATATAAGTTAAATAAGCAGGGTGACAATATACAGCCTTGACGTACTCCTTTTCCTATTTGGAACCAATCTGTTGTTCCATGTCCAGTTCTAACTATTGCTTCCTGACCTGCATACAGATTTCTCAAGAGACAGGTCAGGTGGTCTGGTATTCCCATCTCTTTCAGAATTTTCCACAGTTTATTGTGATCCACACAGTCAAAGACTTTGGCTTAGTCAATAAAGCAGAAAGAGATGTTTTTCTGGAACTCTCTTGCTTTTCCACGATCCAGCAGATGTTGACAATTTGATCTCTAGTTCCTCTGCCTTTTCTAAAACCAGCTTGAACATCTGGAAGTTCATAGCTCACGTATTGCTGAAGCCTGGCTTGGAGAATTTTGAGCATTACCTTACTAGCATGTGAGATGAATGCAATTGTGAAGTAGTTTGAGCATTCTTTGGCATTGCCTTTCTTTGGGATTGAAAAGAAAACTGACCTTTTCCAGTCCTGTGGCCACTGCTGAGTTTTCCAAAGTGCTGGCATATTGAATGCAACAATTTCACAGCATCATCTTTCAGGATTTGAAATAGCTCAACTGGAACTCCATCATCTCCACTAGCTTTGTTCATAGTGCTTTCTAAGGCCCACTTGACTTCACATTCCAGGATGTCTGACTCTAGGTCAGTGATCACACCATTGTGATTATCTGGGTCGTGAAGATCTTTTTTGTACAGTTCCTCTGTGTATTCTTGCCATCTCTTCTTAATATCTTCTGCTTCTGTTAGGTCCATACCATTTCTGTCCTTTATTGAGCCCATCTTTGCATGAAATGTTCCCTTGGTATCTCTAATTTTCTTGAATAGATCTCTAGACTTTCCCATTCTGTTGTTTTCCTCTATTTCTTTGCATTGATCACTGAAGAAGGCTTTCTTATCTCTTCTTGCTATTCTTTGGAACACTGCATTCAGATGCTTATATCTTTCCTTTTCTCCTTTGCTTTTCACTTCTCTTCTTTTCACAGCTATTTGTAAGGCCTCCTTACACAGCCATTTTGCTTTTTTGCATTTCTGTTCCATTGGGATGGTCTTGATTCCTGTCTCCCATACAATGTCATGAACCTCATTCCATAGTTCATCAGGCACTCTATCTATCAGATCTAGTCCCTTAAATCTATTTCTCACTTCCACTGTATAATCATAAGGGATTTGATTTAGGTCATACATGAATGGTCTAGTGGTTTTCCCTACTTTCTTCAATTTCAGTCTGAATTTGGTAATAAGGAGTTCATGATCTGAGCCACAGTCAGCTCCTGGTCTTGTTTTTGTTGACTGTATAGAGCTTCTCCATCTTTGGCTGCAAAGAATATAATCAACCTGATTTCGGTGTTGACTATCTGGCGATGTCCATGTGTAGAGTCTTCTCTTGTTGTTGGAAGAGGGTGTTTATTACGACCAGTGCATTTTCTTGGCAAAACTCTATTAGCAAACTAAACTGTACTTGAATGGGTGAATTTAACTCAGATGACCATTATATCTACTACTCTGGGCAGGAATCCCTTAGAAGAAATGGAGTAGCTATCATAGTCAACAAAAGAGTCCGAAATGCAGTACTTGGATGCAATCTCAAAAACAACAGAACGATTTCTGTTCGTTTCCAAGGCAAACCATTCAATATGGTAATCCAAGTCTACGCCCCAACCAGTAACACTGAAGAAGCTGAAGTTGAACGGTTCTATGAAGACCTACAAAACCTTCTAGAACTAACACCCAAAAAAGATGTCCTTTTCATTATAGGGGACTGGAATGCAAAAGTAGGAAGTCAAGAAACACCTGGAGTAACATGCAAATTTGGCCTTGGAATATGGAATGAAGCAGGGCAAAAGCTAATAAAGTTTTGCCTTAGAACACACTGGTCATAACAAACACTCTCTTCCAACAACACAAGAGAAGACTCCACATGGACATCACCAGATAGTCAACATCGAAATCAGATTGATTATATTCTTTGCAGCCAAAGATGGAGAAGCTCTATACAGTCAACAAAAACAAGACCAGGAGCTGACTGTGGCTCAGACCATGAACTCCTTATTGCCAAATTCAGACTGAAATTGAAGAAAGTAGGGAAAACCACTAGACCATTCAGGTATGACCTAAATCAAATCCGTTATGATTATACAGTGGAAGTGAGAAATAGATTTAAGGGACTAGATCTGATAGGTAGAGTGCCTGATGAACTATGGAATGAGGTTCATGACATTGTACAGGAGACAGGGATCAAGACCATCCCCATGGAAAAGAAATGCAAAAAAGCAAAATGGCTGTCTGACGAGGCCTTACAAATAGCTGTGAAAAGAAGAGAAGTGAAAAGCAAAGGAGAAAAGGAAAGATATAAGCATTTGAATGCAGTGTTCCAAAGAATAGCAAGGAGAGATAAGAAAGCCCTCCTCAGTGATCAATGCAAAGAAATAGAGGAAAACAAAAGAATGGGAGACTAGAGACCTCTTTAATTAGAGAGACCAAGGGAACATTTTGTGCAAAGATGGGCTCGATAAAGGACAGACATGGTATGGACCTAACAGATGCAGAAGATATTAAGAAGAGGTGGCAAGAATACACAGAAGAACTGTACAAAAAAGATCTTCATGACCAAGATAATCATGATGGTGTAATCACTCACCCAGAGGCAGACATCCTGGAATGTGAAGTCAAGTGGGCCTTAGAAAGCTTCACTATGAACAAAGCTAGTGGAGGTGATGGAATTCCAGTTGAGCGATTTCAAATCCTGAAAGATGATGCTGTGAAATTGTTGCATTCAATATGCCAGCACTTTGGAAAACTCAGCAGTGGCCACAGACTGGAAAAGGTCAGTTTTCATTGCAATCCCAAAGAAAGGCAATGCCAAAGAATGCTCAAACTGCCGCACAATTGCACTCATCTCACACGCTAGTAAGGTAATGCTCAAAATTCTCCAAGCCAGGCTTCAGCAATACATGAACTGTGAACTTCCAGATGTTCAAGCTGGTTTTAGAAAAGGCAGAGGAACCAGAGATCAAATTGCCAACATCCACTGGATCATCGAAAAAGCAAGAGAGTTCCAGAAAAACATCTCTTTCTGCTTTATTGACTATGCCAAAGCCTTTGACTATGTGGCTCCCATTAAACTGTGGAAAATTCTGAAAGAGATGGAATACCAGACCACCTGACCTGCCTCTTGAGAAACCTGTATGCACGTCAGGAAGCAACAGTTAGAACTGGACATGGAACAACAGACTGGTTCCAAATAGGAAAATGAGTATGTCAAGGCTGTATATGTCACCATGCTTATATAACTTATATTCAGAGTACATCATGAGAAACGCTGTGCTCGAAGAAGCACAAGCTGGAATCAAGATTGCCAGGAGAAATATCAATAACCTCAGATATGCAGATGACACCACCTTTATGGCAGAAAATGAAGAGGAACTCAAAAGCCTCTTGATGAAAGTGAAAGTGGAGAGTGAAAAAGTTGGCTTAAAGCTCAACATTCAGAAAACTAAGATCATGGCATCTGGTCCCATCACTTCATGGCAAATAGATGGGAAAATAGTGGAAAGAGTGTCAGACTTTATTTTTTGGAGCTCCAAAATCACTGCAGATGGTGACTGCAGCCATGAAATTAAAAGACGCTTACTCCTTGGAAGGAAAGTTATGACCAACCTAGACAGCATATTCAAAAGCAGAGACATTACTTTGCCAAAAAAGGTCCATCTATTCAAGGCTATGGTTTTTCCATTGGTCATGTATGGGTGTGAGAGTTGGACTGTGAAGAAAGCTGAGTGCCGAAGAATTGATGCTTTTGAACTGTGGTGTTGGAGAAGACTCTTGAGAGTCCCTTGGACTGCAAGGAGATCCAACCAGTCCATTCTAAAGGAGATCAGTCCTGGATGTTCTCTGGAAGGACTGATGCTGAAGCTGAAACTCCAGTACTTTGGTCACCTCATGCAAAGGGTTGACTCATTAGAAAAGACCCTGATGCTGGGAGGGATTGGGGGCAAGAGGAGAAGAGGACAACAGAGGATGAGAGGGCTGGATGCATCACCGACTCCATTGACATGAGTTTGAGTGAACTCCGGGAGTTGGTGATGGACAGGGAGGCCTGGCGTGGTGCGATTCATGGGGTCACAAAGAGTCGGACACGACTGAGCGACTGAACTGAACTGAACTCAACATGAATGGATGTGAGAATTGGACCATAATGAAGACTGAGCACCAAAGAATTGATGCTTTTGAATTGTGGTGCTGTGTAAGGCTCTTCAGAGTCCCTTGGACTGCAAGGAGATCAAATCAGTCAATCCTAAAGGAAATCAACCCTGAACATTCACTGGAAGGACTGATGCTGAAGCTGAAATTCCAATTCTTTGGCTCCCTGATGGGAAAAGCCGACTCACTGGAAAATACCCTGATGCTGGGAAAGACTGAAGGCAAAAGGAGAAGAGGGTAACAGAGGACGAGATGCATAGATAGCATCACTTACTCAATGGACATGAGTTTGAGCAAACTTGGGAGATAATGAAGTACAGGGGAGCCTGGCAGGCTGCAGTCCATGGGGTTGAAAAGAGTCAGATACAACCTAGTGACTAAACAACAATTCCATCTGCAATCTTAATTCCCCTTTTCATGTAATCTAACACACCTTCACATTCCAAAGATTAAATGTGAACATCTTTGGGGAACCATTATTTTGCCTACAGAATTATAGGTTTAACTAGTAATAGCACAATTTTAACATAAACTGATTATTCATATTCTATGCCAGACCCCATGTTAACCATGTCACAGGAATCACTTCATTTAATCTTTATAACAGTCCCATGAGGTAAATACTGTTCTATCTGCCCCGCTTTACAAATGAGCAAACTAGGACTACTCTTTCCCATCTTATGTTTCCACTCATTTCTCCCATCTTCCTCTTGCAAATCTTATCCATCCTTTGAGGTTCCTAGCAAAAGCTATGTTATCCCCTATGTTCTCTCTTCCTTCTCTGAAGACTGTGTCATTTTGCTTTCATCTTCCACACTTTCCCATACATATCTATATTCCATTTTAAACTTGCCTCCAGGAGAATACATTGCAAAATGTATTGTGTCTCTCAGTTGTGATGGGACAGAAGAAAAGTTGCAAACCATCTAGATTATAAACTCTTTCACAGCAAGACATATGGAAAGGGAAAAATACTGAAGATGTGTCTTACTCATCTTTCTATTTGTCATATTTGTCACATATATAGCAATAATGTCTTAATATTTTGCTCTGCACATAGTACTTTATAGTTTAAAAAAATACTTTATCTGATTGGATCCTCAAAGAGCCAAGTCAGTGAAACAAGAAAAGAATGTTATTATACTCATTTTATGGAGGAGGAAACTGAAGCCCAGTAAGGGTCACCGATGTGCTCAAGGTGAAAATGATAATGCTGGATCCTGAAACAAAGGTTTCTGATTCAAAGACCAGCATTCTTTTCAATACTGTTTCTCCTTACTCATGGTTTAAAAAAAAAACACTCAATGATTATTTCTAAACAAATCTTTTAAAATATTATAGAATGATTTATGGCTATCTTTACAACTTCACCCTTCACGTTCTCATTTTGTTCTAATTTTATCATTTGGTGACATGAACAAACTAGATAATCCATTAAGATGACATTAAGTTCTAAAATTCATTGAACAAAAGGGATAGAAAATAAAGCCCTTTTAAAAAATGATTAGACATAGAAAGTTAAACAAGTGGTTCTCAGTCAGTTAGGAAGCCAAGCCCAGGCAGCTGATGCAGTGACCCGGGTCCTATGTTAAGGGAATCCTGTGTAGGAAGAGCCCCAGCCCAAGTGAACACTGGATAATCCCAAGGCAAGGGCTCCCACAGCAATGCTCTCCTTCCAGTAGTTTCCACCACATCCCAGCCTGGGCACACAATTGGTGGAGAATTCTCAGGGGATAAAATTTGTTATGATTATGAAAAAGAAAGGGAGAAGTTAGCTTAGATCCCAGTTTGTGACCCTTTGTAAGAGCTACCAAGAACCTTGAGGTATAAGCTGCCTTAGATACTGTACTTGCCTGCCACTCAATGGTGAATTCCTGCTACCAAAAAAGAAAAAGCACTGACCCTTCTGTTAGTCTCTTCACCATACAAGAACCTGTGCTTCTTAGCCAAATTCATTTCCTCTGACAGAGGAACTTTTTATTGGCCATTCACAAAGAGGGAGGTCCACAGAAGCCTTCACTAAGAGACTTGTTTTTACTGCTTTACCATCATAATAAACATTTTATCCAATCTAACCAACATCTGAGGAATATGACACATTACTTGTCCTTTCTGCTTTGTGCTCTAGAGTGGGAAGCCATGATGCTTGAACTTTTCGTAGCCCTCTTGTAACTGTGAGGCAAAATTTAAGGGATGAAATTTAAGCTGAGAATGGGGGTGAGGAATGGGGACTGGGAAAAAGAGCCTAGATTCTCAACCACATTGTTGAACCGTCAAATCAACCCTGAGATTGCTCTTTTCCAGACATCTAGTTAAGGAATCAGTAAATGTCTGTATAACTTAAACTACTATTACTTGAAGCCAAACACATTCTAAATGATACAGATATCAGGTGATTGTGAAATGCACCACACACCCCTTTCACAGATGCTCCCTAATCCCCCTGCCCCCACTGACTACCAAAGTTAGGGACTGTGCCAAAGCTGTTTTAGATTTCAAAATATATGGAAATTACCCTGCTGAGACATTCCCCACACATTCAAGTAGAAATTCATAATAAATAATCACTGTCTCAAGCTAAACACAATTAATTTACAAAAATATGTGGAGAAGAAAAGACCGAAGACCACAGGGTTATGTCATTTGTAAAATATTTCCACTTAAATTATTGAACTCTGAGTTTTAAAGATCTGCAGCTAGATTTGCTGGAACTGCTTTCTCCAAATTGTGGCAAGCAAGACATTTCTACTGTCTTGTCACCCGCCCCCACCCTCTGTCTAGAACCTAGATTATATCTCAGTGACTCTTCCCTTCCATACAGACAGAGGATTAAGGATCCTTTCCCAGATGGTTTCTCCAGCTTCTATTGCACTGTTGCACTGTCCTCACTGAGGATTTTTCAAACTAATCAGGCTGTAGTATATATTTTTATATGGTATTAATAGTAAGCTTTAATATAAGATACATTTATTCAGTTCAGTTCGGTTCAGTCGCTCAGTCGTGTCTGACTCTTTGCGACCCCATGAATCGCAGCACACCAGGCCTCCCTGTCCATCACCAATTCCCGGAGTTCACTCAGACTCATGTCCATCGAGTCAGTGATGCCATCCAGCCATCTCATCCTCTGTTGTCCCCTTCTCCTCTTGCCCCCAATCCCTCCCAGCATCAGAGTCTTTTCCAATGAGTCAACTCTTCACATGAGGTGGCCAAAGTACTGGAGTTTCAGCTTTAGCATAATTCCTTCCAAAGAAATCCCAGGGCTGATCTCCTTCAGAATGGACTGGTTGGATCTCCTTGCAGTCCAAGGGACTCTCAAGAGTCTTCTCCAACACCACAGTTCAAAAGCATCAATTCTTTGGTGCTTAGCTTTCTTCACAGTCCAACTCTCGCTTCAATACATGACCACAGGAAAAACCATAGCCTTGACCAGACGGACCTTTGTTGGCAAAGTAATGTCTCTGCTTTTGAATATGCTATCTAGGTTGGTCATAATGGAAACAATATTACATTAACATTGGTTTTTAAGATGTAAATTAAAAACTCACTTCATTCTATCCACATTCAAATGTCTATTTTCCTGTTTCATTAGTGTAATTTTATGTGTCATATGATTTTTCAGTTAACATATAAATATTTCTCTTACCAGAATGTTCATATATAATATTCATAGAATATTTAGGCCATAGGACATTGTTTTCATTTTTTTTTAGGATTATAAACAATGTTCTAAAGCACCTCTTAAAGTATTTTTTCTTCTTTTCATTATTTCCCTAGCATAAATTTCCTGAGTCAAGAAGTAAAAAATTTGAGACTTCTTAATACATATTGTTATATTGATTTCTAACAAGATCACAAGTTATAACACTTCCAGCAGTATATGACTATGTATGTTATCTTTCCAGAATTAGGTGTTTTACATATTTTAAGCATTTTTGCCTGCCATAATTATTATTATTTTAACGTATTTCTTCTATTACTAGTGAGAGTGAACATTTTCTCTTATATTTCTTAACTTGTACTTACTGTTATTTGAATTATCCCTTCATGATCTCTCACAATTATTTATTGTGATCTCTTGGTGGTAAACACTTAAAAGAAAATATATTGACCTAGTATGTTATTAAAATATTAACTCTTTTATGACATATCTATGTATATATACACTGAAATTTGGAATTAAGATCTATAGAGGTGGTATTCTCTTCAAAGTGTAGCTTCTTTATAATTGCACTTATGTAGGTATATGCTAAGTCACTTCAGTTGTGTCCGACTCTGTGCGACCCCATAGACGGCAGCCCACCAGGCTCCCCGTCCCTGGGATTCTCCAGGCAAGAACAGTGGAGTGGGTTGCCATTTCCTTCTCCAATGCATGAAAGTGAAAAGTGAAAGGGAAGTCGCTCAGTTGTGTCCGACTCTTAGCGACCCCATGGACTGCAGCCTACCAAGCTCCTCTGTCCATGGGATTTTCCAGGCAAGAAGAGTAATGGAGTGGGGTGCCATTGCCTTCTCTGTATGTAGGTATATACCTTGCTTTAAATTACTACTTTCTGTTTAGGATGTGAAAGAGCAATTTCCTATGCTCTGTCTTTTACCGTTTTCAACACTTTGATCAGTGCTTTAGATAAGAGGATGGGTGGTGAACTTACCGAACTTAGAGAGTCCACGAAGCCATTTGAGATAGCTAATACCTCCTTCTAAGCCTTCTAAAACAATGAACCAATTATTTTAAAAATGTAATTTCATAGAAACAAGTATAAAGTCTAAACCTGGAGTCTAACAACTCAACTGTAGAAGTATTGATATAACAGAAAAGAACTATGCTTAATAGCAATACACATTTGTTACTCACTCATTTAAAAGAATGAAACAATGTCATTTGCAGCAACACGGATGGACGTGGAGATGATTATACTGAGTAAATTAAGTTAGACACAGAAAGAGAAGTATCATATGTTATGGTTTATATGCAGAATCTAAAAAAAAATGATACAAATGAACTTATTTACAAAACAGATTCATAGTCTTAGAGAATGAATTTATGGTTTCTGAGGGGAAAGGGGTCAGGGAGAGGGATAGATTGGGGATTTGAGATTGACATGTACACACTGCAATGTTTAAAACAGATAACCAGCAAGGACCTATTGTAAAAATTAATAATAATAATAATAAAATATCAAGAAGTTTCAGTTGGCAGCAAGCTTAATATGGTAGACATTTTGCCCAAGACCTTATGTGATCCTACAACTTTATTAATCATAATCACTATGGCTCTGCACCCTTCAGACCATTCCTGGAGTACTGTATCTAGTCCTGGGACATGGGCACACAGGAGCCTACTCTCTAGAAGAATGAGGTGGAAGATAAAATGACTCAACACTAGGTCATGGAAAGAATGGACAGATAGTTTGGAATATTTTGTTTGGAGAACAGAAGTCTCAATAGGATATTATTAATGACTCTCAAATATTTTAATATTTGCATGTTCTCTCTAAACAGGAAGCAACTAATCATGGAGCTCTTGTATGATTGGAAAAAGCCTCCACCTCTAGGCAAATGAATTAGAGAAAAGTGCCCCCGCTTCTGTGCAAATAGAATGTCATACTTTGGTATAGAATATGGCAAAGGAAATATGGGTACATTTCAGTCCCCTCTTGTCCCCTTTGTCACTCATTTTTGTGCAAAGATCAGTCAGCTTTATGCAGTGGCCCTAGCTCTATGGTAGGGTCAGTAATCTATGGTCATGGACCAAATCAAGCCTATGGGTATTTTTGTAAATAAAATGTTGTGGATGAGAGCCA
The DNA here is from genome assembly GCF_002263795.3 of Bos taurus. Taxonomy (NCBI): domain Eukaryota; kingdom Metazoa; phylum Chordata; class Mammalia; order Artiodactyla; family Bovidae; genus Bos; species Bos taurus. The sequence goes on from NC_037331.1 coordinate 47,832,693, forward strand.
CACTCGTCTATATTGTCTGTGTCTGCTTTCCCACTACAATGGCAGAGATGAGCAGTGCAAATAGGGCTGTATGGCCTGCAAAGCCTCAAGTATTTACTCTTTGGCTTTTTACAGAAAAAGTTTACCAACTCCTGCAATATAATGCTTTTTAAAAAATTATTAAGTTATACTTGACATATACTATTATGTTAGTTTCAGATGTAAAACATAGTGATTCAATATTTTTATACATTTTGAAATAATCACCACAGTAACTCTAGTTAATTTTCTTCTGCTCACAAATACAAGGATTTGGAGAGGGGGGCAATTAGGGATTTAAAGGTAAGTGTTCATTTTTAAGAAACAGATTTTGGAGAAAATTTTCACTCCTTGATTTTCCCAGAAGCAACCATTTTCAATACTAGCATTTTCTCTCCATGTTTTGAAATAACATGCTTATTCTGATATTCCTTGTTTCTTTGGTTTTAAATATTATTCGTGTAGTTCTTACTATGCAAGACGGGGATTCTCCTTCGCTCTACCTCTTAACATATTTCTATCACATATTTTTGCTAAACCTATATCTGGCATTTACACTGCCATGACTATGCAAATAAAGCAAACTTTCTAACCATTGAAGCCTTCCAAAAGTGGAAAATATTTTGCAAGGTTAGCAAGTTCCTGTAAATATCTGGAAGGCAGATATTTTCTTATTTCTCTTTATATCCCCAGTACCTGCTACAGCTGCAGTTTATGTGAGGTAATCTTTAAATGGGAATGTTTATTGTGAAAGGGTCTAGCATTTCCTATTTCCCAAGAAAGCATCAGAGTAGCCTCATGGGGGAAATAAAATCAGAAGTCTGTTAGATTTCCTGACTCTTAGTTGTGATTTGAGGTCACAGAGAATGGTAGATAACAGGAAGAGTGCTACAAACTCTCTAGGACTCAGGTTTCCAACGGCGTCTGGAGGTTGTGAAAATGGATGGATATGGCACCCACATACCACAGCGTATGGATATGGTGGCCTGGATACAAGTAAAGAGAGGAAGTCTAGGAATGGAGATTCCTTTAAAAACTAGGAATAAAACCAGTATGCTACTGCTGCTAAGTCGCTTCAGTCGTGTCCGACTCTGTGTGACCCCATAGACGGCAGCCCACCAGGCTCCTATGTCCCTGGGATTCTCCAGGCAAGAACACTGGAGTGGGTTGCCATTTCCTTCTCCAATGCATGAAAGTGAAAAGTGAAAGTGAAGTCACTCAGTTGTGCCCGACTCTTTGTGACCCCATGGACTGCAGTATATTACCCCTCAATCTCACTACTAGACATATACCCTGAGGAAATCAAACCTGAAAAAGATGTGTGTACCACAATGTTCATTGCAGCACTATTTACAATAGCTAGAACATGGAAGCAACCTAGATGTCCATCGACAGAGGAATGGATAAAGAAGCTGTGGTGTGTGTGTATACACACACACACACACACACACACACACACACACACACACACACATATATATATATATATATACTCAGCCATAAAAAGAAATGCATTTGAGTCAGTTCTAATAAGGTGGACGAACCTAGAGCCTATTATACAGAGTGAAGTAAGTCAGAAAGAGAAATATAAATATCGTATACTAATACATATATATGGAATCTAGAAAGTGGGTACTGATGAATTTATTTTCAGGGGAACAATGGAAAAACAGACATAGAAAACAGACCTAAGGACACGGTGGGAGGGGGAGAGAGAGGGTGAGATGTATGGAGAGAGTAACATGGAAACTTATAATCTCATATGTAAAATAGATAGCCAATAGGAATTTGCTGTATGACTTGGGGAACTCAAACAGGGGCTCTGTGACAGGCTGGAAGGGTGGGATGGGGAGGGAGATGGGAGGGAGTTTAGGGAGGGAGAGGGCATGGGTGTACCTATGGCTGATTCTTGTTGGTGTACGACAGAAAACCACAAAATTTTGTAAGGCGATTATCCTTCAGTTAAAAAATTAAAGTGGCAAAAGAAAAAAAAATGCTAGCTAGTTGCTTTGAGGAGATTGTGTGTGCTCAGTGCTCAGTCATGTTTGACCCCTTTGTGACCCCGTGGACGGTAGCCTGTCTGGCTCCTCTGTCCGTGGGATTCTCCAGGTAAGAATACTGGAGTGGGTTGCCATTTCCTCCTCCAGAAGATCTTCCCCACCCAGGGATTGAACCCACGTCTCTTGTGTCTCCTGCATTGTCAGGCTGATTCTTTACCACTAGGCTACCTGGGAAGCCCAATATCTTAATCTCTGAGGAGATTAACTCCTCTAATTAGACTGGAAACACGTTTCCTGAATTTTGCCCTGAAAATACAGTACACAGATTTTTTAAAAAGATAAACAATTTCAAGATTTGAAAAAAGAAAAAAGAAACCTTTTAACTATGGGGGATTTACTGATGATATACTAACACAAATCGTATTTACATGTTTGTATTTGCAAAATTCACCACACTCAGCTTAACTTCTGTCTGAAGTATCTTTAAGCAATAAACAGATATGTATCAAAAAAGAGAAAGAGAGAGGATGTCTAATTTAAATTCAGGACATTTTCATTTCTGTCTATTGGGATGACAACTAAATCTAACAAAATGACTGGATTTCTACTAATGTTCAAACAGAACTTGGAGCAGAGCAAGAAATGGGATTCTGTGTAGAATCAGAGAAAATTTTATGTAACTAAGAGCCATACCAGAATCAAGCCAGGGCCTTTTATGTAAATTTCAAGGTACTATCTTGACCTATAGCATGATCATCTTTTTTACAAGTATTATTACTGGGATTTTATGATCATTATCTAGCTTTACTTTGTAGTAATGATGAGCCCTTCATTCACTCCAATTTACATTTATTAAACCTATCAATTTGTCTCTCAGTATAAAATAGGGGAGGAGAAGAGGGTGTTATTTTTTATTCAACAGTTGCCAGCCTCTGAGTTAGATGCTTTAGCACACGTATTTAAGTAATATACCATGAAAACCAAGAAGAAACCAATCTGAAATTTTTTTAACTTTGAGCATTGATTATAACATTGGTTTTCAGTGACAAGACATAGACTCTCCCAAGATCTTCTATAAGATGAATTCCAATTTTGATATAGGACTATAGCCTTGGCCAAGGGTTGCAAATCTACAAAAATGCTTCATTTGAACCTGCACAGAATTACAATAACCATGAAAGTTTAAAAGAATTACAGTTGTCTGGCTGTTCTTTAAAAATGTTACTCCTGTCACTACTGGGTGCTCATTCAATATGGTCACAAGGGCTGGAGCTGAGGTTTTGTAACCTATGTGCCTTCAATAATGTGTGAGTCTACAATCCTTGGACTGTATGAAATTTCAAGATTGTCAGATCAAAGTTTATGGTCTTAGTACTGGTGGTACTGCTTGTCCCCACTTCAGTACTGACCAAGTTTTGGCTAGCTTCAGGGAACTGAAGTCACATTCTGGTGATTTGAAAAACAAGGCTTATATTGGGAATAATACTAATAGAGAAGACTTTTAACACATGTGATAGACACAGCTTTGTCGTGGTGATGTCTAGCAATTCACTTTTTTTGACTCTGTCTTCTTGAAACTAGTCTTCTGTTTTTATTTGCTTATTTGCAAAATGTTTGGACAGTATTTATGACAGTATTTATGAGGCAAAAGCCCTGATCGATATCAATACTATTGAAAAGGTAGGGCAGAAACTCAATGGAAAACATATTCTTTTAACAGGATACCAATGAGGATTACATTAAGTGAGTGATTAATTAATGTTAGAAAAACGATTACATAGTACAGCATTCCCCTTAATTCTGTAAGGATCTTTGTAAATCACTAAAAATATTCCTCAATGAGAAAACCAGAAACTCCAATGCAGAATCATGTGGATGATACCTGGGAACTTGTTTTGTTACAACTATTAGCATTACTCCTTATGTCATATTTTATCCATATATGCATTTTAGCACTTATCACAGTATTTTGTAGTTTGCTTCCATGTTTCTTTCCTGAAAATCTTGAAGACATGAATCAAGTCCAATTTCCTTTAAATCCTCAGCTCTTAACAGAGTACTTGGTATTTAGGTGTTCAGTAAATATTTGTTGAATGAATATATCAATTCATTAATCATACAACAGGCAACTTTGGAAGTACTTAACTATTACTACTTAAATGTTCACATTTTAAAACTTGTGTCCTAAAACAATCTAAATAATGGGTCTCTTCCTTAGTTTCAAGCCCACGCTCGTGCATGCTTGTGTGTGTCTCTGTATGTGTGCACATGTGCATGCGCATGTTTTCCCTACCATCTCCTCTCACTTGGCATCCTCTAAAGATGTTTATGCAGCTGACGTCAACCCACAGAAGACTTGACAAAATGCCCAGCCTGGACCATGAAGCTTACAGTAGTTACAGTTCACTGCAGTAAGTATGAAGGGATGATTCTCAGCCAAGAACATTTCAGTGTGGTTTCTTGAGTCTTAAAGAGGGAGACTTCAGTTGATGGCAGTAAGAATCTGCTTGTCCAAGGCAAGGTCCTACCAGGGGCAGGAAACACTTGAACCTAATCAAACCTGTAGTGCCCTCCAACCAGGTCCCTCTTAAACTCCAGCATAATTTCCTTAACTGGCCTGTGGAAATAAAAAGCTGCTTCTCACAAGCTAGGTTCCCTGGATCTCCCATTGAGATGGCTGATACTATTACCTACTGTGCCACCAGGACCTTCCTGCTACATCATCTACCTGTTACATAATAGTGACTGGGTGTGAAATATGCTAGCTGCATTTGTAACACTGACCTGACTGTGGGCCCTCTGTGGGCACACCCCCATCATCAGAGTGGTTTGTTCACTTAGTGTACATCAGAGTCACTGGAGGAGCTGGCTAAACATACATTCTTGGACGCTTTCCCCTAGATATTCTAACTTAGTTAGTCCAGGATGGTGCCATTCACCCTCCAATTTTAGCAAGCACCTCAAGTGATTCTGATCAAAGTAGCCCACAGATAATACTTTGAGAAACTCTTCATTAGAGACAAAATTATGCTTTATTATTTACCTTTTCTATGGCAGCTATCCACTAGCAATCTTTCACTCCCCTTTCCCTGATCTCCACAAGTTCTTTAGAAAATTTCTTTGGTTGTAACTTAGTTTTCTCTATAATCTAGGCACAGACATAGAGCTATTACCCTTCTGTTTTTAAATAAGTCTCCCATATGCTTTCCTCTAGACCAGCAGTTTTTGTGCTATGCTCCATGGATATTCAGGATTGTATGAAGACCCTCTAAGGGATTTTAAATTTTTCATATGTAAAGAAATGTTTTCCTTTGATGTATTTGTTTATTTGAGATGCACAAAATATGTACAATTTCTAAACCTAAAACAGAAAAGGAAAAACAACCAATAGAATGGTTGACAACTTCATAATATGATACATATTTATGAATGTTTGCTTAATTTCAAATAAATACTTAAAAACGTGTGTTTCCCTCTACAAAACTTCCAGGAAAATTCACAGTTGACAAAAAGAGTTAAGTCAGATAAGAATATATCCTAGGTTCACTGCACAACAGACAGACTTCCCATAAATCTCTGATTGCTTTGCAGCTGTAAGCTCTCCAATCGAAGACAGGCTCTAATCTTCATAGCATCAGGGGTTCAGCCCTCATCTATAATATTTGAAGCATAAGAATTAAAGGCAGAGTAGAGTTTCCAAGACCTACATTTTGATTAAACCAAATTCTTCTACACTCCTATGCTTCCTGTTTTCAAATACTTTTCATTCTTTTGTGAGGATTTGGTCCATTAAGATGTCTGAAATGTTCATCCTTTGGGTGTGCTTAACAAAAAGCCCGGCATGGTTGGTCTGCCAGAGTCCATCCCCTGTGAATGAAGCTGAAGGCGCTTGAATGAGCAGTGATGTATGAATACCCTTAAGAAGAAAGGCACTGGTGATGGAGCTTCAGCTCCATTCTAAGTACTGAACCCTTCAAGATGCAATGGCGCAGTCTCTGCCAAGTCAAATGGCCACACAAATGTAAACCATCAGCTCTATTTACATAGCCAGAGGAGAATGGAGGAGAATGAATGCATGCTTATGATGAGGTTTTAGTGTATCTTTCAGAACAAGTCAAGCTAGCTCAGCAAATATTTATTGAGCACCTTCTATGTGCAAGAGTATCAGTGAAAATATTCATATTACTGTAGGACCCAGAAACCTTTTCCGTTCACTGAGGCACAACCGAAACTCCAGGCTTGTCTGCAGAGAACCTGATGGAGAATTGTCTGGTTCAATGTGAGATGGTCCTATTGGACCCTCCCCAACCCCACACCATGAGAGTGTGATTGAAACAACTGGCCAAGGGATCATATTAAGTGGGAATTTTCTGTGAGGAGTCCAAAACATCAAATGGTGGTGTTTTTTAAATTGCTGGTTATAAATCAGTTTATGCCACAATCCAACACATTTTACAAAAACAGAATGGAACAGAGAAAAGGAGAAAGTGTCCACATATTACAAATAGTAAAGCTAAGCACTGCTTCATGAAATATGACTTAGTTGTGTGGGATTGTGAAATATGACTTAGTCTGTGTGCGTGTATGTATGTATGTCTGTGTGTCTGTGTGTGTGTCTCCTAGGTTATTATATGAATACATTCAGATGGTGAGTAGAGGTCCAGAAAATTTGAAAGCCGTTGAACAAATGATTCACTAAAATCTTTTCCAACACCAAGATTCTACAGTTCCCAAATTTTCTAACTTCTACATGATTTTTAAATTACCTTGTATCAGTTATACTTGTGAAACAGTTTTAAAACTCAAATAATCTACAATTTAAAAAACAATCAAAGTTCTAAATGTTACCTCTTCCCTCCCCAATTTCCATGCCCTAAGGAAAGTAGTGAAAGCTTACATTAATTTAGAGGTGACACTGTAAATTCTGTTTATAGTTGTTATTCATAGTTAGCTCCATATTTCAAAATATGGATAGTATGCTTATACTACTTCTTGACGTGACTTGTTGAATCTTAGAAATTATCTATTTTTTTCTATTAAAGATGAATACTGAGCTCTCTTACATCTCACACACACACACACACACCCTACTCCAATAGCTAATCCCATTTCTATTAAAATTATCTAAATCGATTATCACTATGATTAAATGACTCTATGACTTATTTCTATGACTTCATGGGAAATAGATGGGGAAACAGTGGAAACAGTGTCAGACTTTATTTTTCTGGGCTCCAAAATCACTGCAGATGGTGACTGCAGCCATGAAATTAAAAGACGCTTACTCCTTGGAAGGAAAGTTATGACCAACCTAGATAGCATGTTCAAAAGCAGAGACATTACTTTGCCAACAAAGGTTTGTCTAGTCAAGGCTATGGTTTTTCCTGTGGTCATGTATGGATGTGAGAGTTGGACTGTGAAGAAGGCTGAGCGCTGAAGAATTGATGCTTTTGAACTGTGGTGTTGGAGAAGACTCTTGAGAGTCCCTTGGCCTGCAAGGAGATCCAACCAGTCCATTCTGAAGGAGATCAGCCCTGGGATTTCTTTGGAAGGAATGATGCTAAAGCTGAAACTCCAGTACTTTGGCCACCTCATGCGAAGATTTGACTCATTGGAAAAGACTCTGATGCTGGGAGGGATTGGGGGCAAGAGGAGAAGGGGTCGACAGAGGATGAGATGGCTGGATGGCATCACTGACTCGATGGATGTGAGTCTGGGTGAACTCCGGGAGTTGGTGATGGACAGGATGGCGTGCTGCAATTCATGGGGTCACAAAGAGTCAGACACGACTGAGCGACTGATCTGATCTGATCTGATGACTTATTTCCAGCTGAACAAGTAGGATAATATGATTACATATTTTTGCTTCTTTTCTGTTATTCTGGAGTTATATATAGCTTCTTTTTCATTTCTTTAGCTTCCACATATACCTCTTATTCATATATAGACTTTCATCAGAGCTATAAATACTCTCTCAAGACTGTTAAACACATCTGGCAAAACATCAGTTTCATTACTTCTTAGACACCTCCCTCTTGACATCCTCAGCCTTCTTGTGCCAAACTGAATTAGTGTTTCTCTTGACCCGATTCTCTGCTATCATCCTGGGTTCTCTCTCTTCCACCATTGGGAATTCCCTTTATCTTTTTCCTAGGATGGATCTTCTAGATATCTGGATCTTATGTCATTCATCTCCTTTCTTGGTTTACTCCTTTGTTTAGTGGAATACCTTCTCCAGTAGTTTCTTTAAAAAGGTGCATGTGAGTTAAATCTTTGGAGAGCTTTGTACCTAACTCTCACAACTGATTAAAAGTTTGACTGGAAATGGAATTCTGTGTTGGCTATCACTTTCCCTCAGCATTTTAAGAAGGCTGTTCTATTTTCTTCTAGTTTCCAATTTTTCTGTTAAGAAATCTAATGCCATTCTGATTCCTGAACCTTTGTATATGACTTGTTCTTTATTTCTATAGCTGTTAGCATCTTCATTTTGTTCTTGAGAGACATGAAAATTAATGATTACAATAGATTGCAGTTTTTTCCCCATGCATCATGATGGGTACTTAATGTGGAAACTCAAACCTTTCCATTCTGGGAATTTTTCATATTATTTCTTAATTTTCTCCCTTCTACTTTCCTATCTTTCTATTTCTAGAACTTATTCCTTTGGCTATTTTTCTTACTATTTTCTTCTTTCTTCCTAACTCTGTTTCTTTCCTGCCTACTGAAATATTTCCTACCTTTATCTTCTATCCTTCTATTACATTTTTCATTTTTGCTATCATATACTTAATGTTAAGACACTGTCATTTTCTGAATGTTTCTTTTCATGTATGTATTATCTTCTCTTACCTTTCAAATTTTCATTGTAATTTTCTAGTGTTTTCTGCTTCCTGCCTTGTCTATGTAGCCTCCAAATTCCTTTTTAAAAAAAAAATTTCCCTTCAGTTCTGTATACTGTTTTTCTTATGGCAGTGTAGTCGCTAGGTCGTGTCACACTCTTTCAACCCCATGGACTGCAGAATGCCAGGCTTCCCTGTCCTTCACTATCTCCTGGAGTTTGCTCAAATTCATGTCCATTGAGTCACTGATGCTATATAACCATCTCATCCTCTGCCACATGCTTCTCCTTTTGCCTTCAATCTTCCCAGCATCAGCATCTTTTCCAATGAGTCAGCTCTTCTCATAAGGTGGCCAAAGTATTAGAGCTTCAGCACCAGTCCTTCCAGTGATTTCCTTTAGGATTGACTGGTTTGATCTCCCTGATGTCCAAGGGACTTTCAAGAGACTTCTCCAGGACCACAATTCGAAAGCATCAATTCTTTGGTGCTCAGTTTTATTTATGGTCCAACTCTCACATCCAAACATGATTATTAATTTCATGGCTGCAATTACCATCCGCAGTGATTTTGGAGCCCAAGAAAATAAAATATGCCACCATTTCCACTTTTTCCCCATCTATTTGCCATGAAGTCATGGGTCTGGATGCCATGATCTTAGTTTTCTGAATGTTGATTTTTGAGCCAGCTTTTTTATTCTCCTCTTTCATCCTCATCAAGAGACTCTTTAGTCCCTCTTCACTTTCTGCCATTAGGGTGGTGTCATCTGCATATCTGAGACTGTAGGTATTTCTCTGGGCAATCTTGATTTCAGCTTGTGAGTCAATCAGCTCAGAATTTCATATGATGTACTCTGCACATAAATTAAATAAGCAGGGTGACAATATATAGTCTTGACGTACTTCTTTCCCAATTTCGAACTGCTGTTCCATGTCTGGTTTCTCAGGAGACAGGTAAGATGGTCTGGTATTCCCATCTCTTTAAGTTCTTTAAGAATTTTCTACAATTTGTTGTGATCCATGCAATCAAAGGCTTTAACATAGTCAATGAACCAAAAGCAGATGTTTTTCTGGAATTCCCTTGCTTTCTCTGTAATCCAACAAATGTTGACAATTTGATCTCTGGTTCCACTGTTTCTTCAAAACCCAGCTTGTACATCTAGAAGTTCTTTGGTTCAAGTGCTGCTGAAGACTAGCTTGAAGGATTTTGAGCATAATCTTCCTAGCATGCAAAACGAACACAATTGTATAGTAGTCGGAACATTCTTTGGCATTGCCCTTCTTTGGGATTGGAATGAAAACTGACCTTTTCCAGTCCTGTGGCCACTGCTAACTTTTCCAAATTTTCTGGCATATTGAGTGCAGCACTTTAATAGTATCATCTTTTAGGATCTGAAATAGCTTAGCTGGAATTCCATCACCTCCATTAGCTTTGTTTGTTTCTTAAGGCCCAGTTGACTTCACACTCCAGGATGCCTGGCTCTAGGTAAGTGACCACACCATCATGGTTCTTTGGATCATTAAGACCTTTTTTTGGATCATTCTATGTATTCTTGCCTGAAGAAGGCAATGGCACCCCACTCCAGTTCTCTTGCCTGGAATATCCCATGAACGGAGGAGCCTGGTAGGTTGCAGTCCGTGGGGTTGCCAAGAGTCGGACACGACTGAGCGACTTCACTTTCACTTTTCACTTTCATGCATTGAAGAAGGAAATGGCAACCCACTCCAGTCTTCTTTCCTGGAGAATCCCAGGGATAGGGGAGCCTGGTGGGCTGTCATCTATGGGGTCGCACAGAGTCAGACACGACTGAAGCAACTTAGCAGCAGCAGCACGTATTCTTGCCACCTCTTCTTAATTTCTTCTGCTTCTGTTAGGTTCTTACCATTTTTGTCATTTATCGTGCCCATCCTTGCATGAAATGTTCCCTTGAGATCTCCAATTTTCTTGAAGAGACCTCTAATCTTTCCCATTCTATTGTTTTCCTCTACTTCTTTACATTGTTCATTTAAGAAGGTCTTCTTATCTCTCTTTGCTCTTCTCTGGAACTCTGTATTAGTTAGATATATCTTTCCCTTTCTCCCTTGCTTTTCACTTTTTTTTTTTCCCTCAGCTATGTGTAAAACCTCCTCAGACAACCACTTAGCCTTCTTGCACTTCTTTTTCTTTGGGATGGTTTTGGTCACTTCCTCCTATACAATGTTACAAATTTCTGTCAATAGAGAGAGAGTGCCTCTGTCTTCAGGCACTTTGTCTACCTGATCTAATCCCTTGAATCTATTAGTCACTTCCACTATATAATCATAAGTGATTTGTTTAAGGTCATACCAGAATGGTCTAGTGGTTTTGCCTACTTTTTTCAATTTAAGCCAGAATTTTGAAATAAGGAACTCATGATCTGAGCCACAGTCAGCTTCAGGTCTTGTTTTTGTTGACTCTATAGAGCTTCTCCATCTTCAGCTGCAAAGAATATAATCAGTCTGATTTCAGTAGTGCCCATTTGGCAATGTTCATACTCTATCTCATGTTAAATGGGTTTTACCCTCAATTTTCTGGTGACCCTTGATCTTTGATCATATTTAAAGATGGAGCATTGAAACCTGGGTAACGGGTGGTAAGGATCTTATCTTCACTGATTGTTCAGGGATGCAGCCATTTTTGGGGAATTCTAAACCATCAGGATCTGTTGGTTTTTCTCTTGGGTTGACCGTCCCCCAGAGAGGAATTCTGCAAACTCCTGCCTAGGGTGTATAAGCCTCTCTATCAACATTGTTTAGAGCTGTGTAGGCTATAGGAAGGAATCATTTTATCCATCGAATACATAGATTTACCCTGTTTTCAGGGCAGCCCTCTACCCACAGGTGAGTCTGCTGTCCCTGATGCCAGAGTCCATCTGATTCAAAGACTTCACTTCCATCTCTGGGAGAGTAGTTGCTGCTTGGTATGGAGTATGGGTTGAGAAGATCAAATGGAAACCTGAAAAATCCCATGGGTAGAAGAGCCTGTTGGGCTACAGTCCATGGAGTTGCAAAGAGTTGGACGCAACTGAGCAACTGAACACACACACACTGAGTATGATAAGAGGACCTGACTAATTCTCATTTGGAGTTTCCATCCAATTCACATTCAGATTCAATTTCTGGGTGTTTCGGAGGTTCACAAGCAAAAGTTTACCTACTCCTAAGCACTCTTCTGGAGAAGGAAATGGCAACCCATTCCAGTATTCTTGCCTAGAGAATCCTGTGGATGGAGGAGCCTGATGGGCTGCTGTCCATAGGGTCGCACAGAATCGGACACGACTGAAGCAACTTTGCATGCATGCATGTATTGGAGAAGGAAATGGCAACCCACTCTAGTATTCTTGCCTGGAGAATCCCAGGGATGGAAGAGCCTGGTGGGCTGCCGTCTGTGGGGTCGCACAGAGTCGGACCCGACTAAAGTCACTTAGCAGCAGCAGCAAGCACTCTTCACTGTTAAATTAGCCTCTAGCTTTCTGTGGTCTCACTATTTGCATTTTCCCTCCCACAGTGTTGTTGCCATCACTTTCTTTTCCATTCTTCTTGTCTTTGGGGGATATGTGCCTTTAAATTTTTACTTTGGTGGAGTTACCAGATGTTAATAGATGCCATGTTTTTTAAGCTTTTAAAAGACTATATTTAATGTCACATTTTATGTATGATTTTCACAAATGAATTTTCAATCCTGCATTCCAATAGTATGCAATAAATTTAGGGTGGGTAGCAGCTTAAATTGGAGAAGACAATGGCACCCCACTCCAGTACTCTTGCCTGGAAAATCCCATGGACGGAGGAGCCTGGTGGGCTGTAGTCCATGGGTCGCTAAGAGTCAGACATGACTGAGAGACTTCACTTTCACTTTTCGCTTTCATGCATTGGAGAAGGAAATGGCAACCCACTCCAGTGTTCTTGCCTGGAGAATTCCAGGGACTGAAGAGTCTGGTAGGCTGCCGTCTATGGGGTTGCAGAGTCGGACACGACTGAAGTGACTTAGCAGTAGCAGCTTAAATTGGTATAATGTTTTATACAGGTGGTATTTTTAAATGCAGTTTGGTACTGAATTATCAATATAGCATTTTAATCTGATGCATTAGAGAACTGGTTTTAATTCTGCTTGATTCTCCACAGTGACAAAGCAGGATTGCATCAAAGGGTATATCCCTCCTTTCCTCCCTGCTTCCTCCCCATGGCATTGTTTCCCAAATATCTTTACATCACATGAACATATTGTTCCCAGGCATAATTCAGGATCTGAAAGAGAACACAGATGACAGCAAAGTAGAAAACAAGTGATCTAATGCATTGGGCGACCAGTGCCTGCCTTGCAGTTAATCTCTATGTCCTTCTTATATCAGGAGTGAACTTGTGGTTGCTTTACTGGCTTCCTTTCCTCGTTGTACTCAGATTAGCTGCCATCAGGTGCATGATGCAGTGCAAGAAAATGAGGAAGCAGGATGGAAAAGAGGTTTTCTTGACTCAATGCCTGCACTATCTTACTAGTTGCAACCTTTTGGGGGCAGAGGAAAGATCAAGGCAAAACACCGGTGACAAGTAGAAAAGAGTTTTCCGTAAGATGAATGAGATGAGACACATCTCTTTCAAATACTTGCTTCTCTTTTCTTTCCTCTTTTTAGATACAGGTGCACTGACTAGGAATAAAAAAGTTCTTCCTCAGTGCAGTCATAAAACAAGGTCTCCTACCCAAAATCTTTCATTCACACTCAGAATCAGCACAGAGCACCAAGGGACTATGAATTTTATGATTCCACTCTTTTTATCAAAACTAATGAAATAATTTAAGTAAACTTGATATACTTTGATCTTCATTTATGAGAGTCCTTTAAGTTTTTCATCATATATCCTTGTTAATGACGAAGTCTGAAACTGACATAACCAGCCTCACTGTCCTGGGAGCAGCCTTGCTCCCCACATTAGATGCACTGTGACCAGTGCAGACACACCCCCCCACTGTGGGAGGAGGAGGCAGCCTGGAGTGCTGGCCAGGACACCACTCTGGGAGCAGATATGCTCAGACTCTGGTTCTGCCCATTATGAGCTGGTTGATTTTCTTTGAGTGTGAATTTACACATCCTTTCAACAGAAACTTAAAGTTATTCAACTTCATTTCTTCCTTTTTTCGCCTTAGTTTCCAGAAAATTTAGAGCTAAACCATCACTCTGTTGTACCAGATGACTTATTTCAAGGAGCTGGCAGAGCTCCCTTTGTTTCCTTAGATGATCTTTACTGTGTTTGATCACCAATGCCTCATGTTATATTTCAGTCTATTTTAAACCAAATAAAGTCATCAGGTATGAATCAAAAATACTTTTTATGAATTGATGCTTCTATTGATGTCTCTAATTCAGGCTAACCTTTCTCTACATGGCTCTTGATGCCACTCTACTCTCCCTCTGGAAGTTTTGATTGGGTAAATAATGTAACATGCTGATTTCAGTTCATTTTATTTACTCCTTTAACAGAAAAGTGAGTTGGTATTGATATTTTTAGAGTCTGATTTTTTAAATTGTAGAGTTTTCTGAAAATTAATGCAAAAGGCAAGATGTTTGGAGCTACAGTTTTCACTTCCTATCAGAAGCAATCATACAAGTTCACAAAGTAAGGAATCCTCCTTATAACTGCCAGCAAGCATTAACTTCTATTTCTTTTAAGTATACATGTAATCCATTAAGCAAGCATTTACTGCCAGACCTGTCCCCATCTCTCAGAATACAGACACAATGAGGCAGAATTTGTTTTTGAAATATCTGGCAGCCCAGTGGGAAAAAATTTTAATAAAAAATAAACAAGTACAATAGTGTGATAAATGCCATAGTAAAATGCTATGGGATCATGGAGCTGAAGCCAACTCTTTCTAACAGGAACTGATCCTTGAATGCTTTTGAATATGTTTAGCTTTCATAGATATCAGCTTCCCAAAGTGGCTGGGCCAACTTACTCTTTACTAGCCATGTATTTGTCTTTCAGTGGATTCCAAATCTTCACCCACTCTTGCTATTGCAAGTGTTCTCCCTTTAGCCATTCTGGTAGATATGTCATATGTTGTAATATCCATTCTGTTTTTAACTTGAATTTTCTTATGAGTAGATGTTGGTGGAGACAACAGGTAGGGAAGAGTGAGAGGAGGAAAGTACATTACAGACAGTGAAACACAAAAAGGAGGACTTGAAGACTGGAGATAATGAAGGATATGGGAAGTGCAGAGGATGGCAAGAGATGAGACAATAGAGAAGACAAGGAGGAGTGTGAAAGGTTTTGGATAGCACACTAAACTTCCCATAAAATCACTGGAAGGATAAACCATTAAGATATTTAAGTAGGAGATAAATATAACCCAATCTGTAGTGAAATGATCCCTCTGACAACATTGTGGAGGACAGATTGGAAGAAGCATTACCAGAGTAAACAGGTAGGGATGGAGACAAATTGGGCCTGGATACAGGTGATAACACCAAAAACTGTACTAAGAAGGTGGTTTTCAGAGACATTTAGCCAACAGAATTAGCAGATTGGCTGGATAAGGCAGGGAGGAGGAGTGTGGAGCCCAAGATAACACATAGGATTCTGGCCTGGTAGCTAAATGGATGCTGATAGTATTTACCAGTCTGGTGGATAAAGAAAAAGAAACAGATATGATGGAAAAAAGAAGCAAAGTTCATTTTAGTCATGTTATATTTAAAGTGGGGCTTCCGTGGTAGCTCAGCTGATAAAGAATCCACCTGCAAGGCAGGAGACCCCAGTTCAATTCCTGGGTCAGGAAGATCCCCCTGAGAAGGGATAGGCAACCCACTCCAGTATTCTTGGGCTTATCTGGTGGCTCAGACAGTAAAGAATCTGCCTGCAGTGTGAGACACCTGGGATCTATCTCTGGGTTGGGAAGATCCCCTGGTGGAGGGTAAGGCAACCCACTACAGTATTTTTGCCTGGAAAATCCCCATGGACAGAGGAGCCCAATGGGCGGCAGTCCATGGGGTCACAAAGAGTTGGACATGACTGAGCGACTAAGCAGAGAACATAGTTGAAGTAAGTGATGGCAGAACAACCAATTAGGTAGACATTTTCCCAATACAACCCAGCAATCCTACTACTGGGCATATACCCTGAAAAAAAAAAAACCTATAATTCAAAAAGACACATGTACCCCCAATGTTCATTGCAGCACTATTTGCAATAGCCAGGACATGGAAGCAACTTAAATGTCCATCGACAGATGAATGAATAAAGAAGATGTGATATATATACAATGGAATATTACTCAGCCATAAAAAGGAACAAAATTGGGTCACTTGTAGAGATATGGATGGACCTAGAGTTTGTCATACAGAGTGAAGTAAGTCAGAAAGAGAAAAACAAATATAATATCTTAATGCATATATGTGTAATCTAGAAAAATGATATAGATGAACCAATTTGTGGGGCAGGAACAGAGATTCAGAGGCAAAAGTGGGGTGGAATGAATTGAGAGATTAGGATTGACATATATATACTACCATATATAAGACAAATAGCTAGTGGGAACCTGCTGTATAGCACAGGGAGCCCTACTCAGTGCTCCATGGTGACCTAGAAAGGTGGATTTGAGGGGTGGGGTGGGGGTAGTTGGAGGGAGATCCAAGAGGAAAGGGATATATATACATATAGTTGATTCACTTTGTTATACAGCAGAAACACATTGGGCTAACACATTGTAAAGCAACTACACCACAATAAAAATTAGAAGAAAAGAAAAACCTTATCCCAGAAGCCAAGCAGAGTATCCTTGGGTCTGATATTTCATTGCCTTAGAAAAGAATTAAGAGGATATTGTTTTCAAATCTTAATCCATAGGAATATCACAGCTGTATTTCTAAAGGGCCAAAGGGGCCCTGAGGATTGAAAGAGGAAATAAAAAGTGCCATGGCCTTTGAGAGTAGGAAAAGAGTCCCCTGAGGAAAAAAAAAATGTCTGTAGAACAAAGAGGGATGCTAGGAGGGGGATTGCCGTATGTCTCTTAGAGCAGCTACTAATACTACTAAGTCACATCAGTCGTGTTCGACTCTGTGCGACCCCATAGACAGCAGCCCACCAGGCTCCCCTGTCCCTGGGATTCTCCAGGCAAGAACACTGGAGTGGGTTGCCATTTCCTTCTCCAATGCATGAAAGTGAAAAGTGAAAGTGAAGTCACTCAGTTGTGTCCGACTCTTAGCGACCCCATGGATCGCAGCCTACCAGGCTCCTCTGTCCGTGGGATTTTCCAGGCAAGAGTACTGGAATGGGGTGCCATTGCCTTCTCTGCTTAGAGCAGCTGGCAGAGTCAAAAGGGAGATTGCATAGCAGAAAACAAAAGTATAAATTGCTGAGTTCTCCAGATTACATATTGGTCATCAGCATGTGTAGGGTGGTTAAAGCCATGGAGAAGGGTGAACTTACTCTAGGGTTGCTTGTAAGGTAAGAGGAGAAAAAGTCCAAGATGATGGGAAACATCAGTGTTCACAGGTTAACAATGGAACAAAAGGAGTCTGAAAAAAAAAAAAAAAATGCCCAGAGCAGCAAGAGAACCAGCAAAGTGCAATGACTGGAAGCCAAGGAAGAGAGAGCTTCTGGAAGGAAGTCATCAATATGGTCAAGTGCTGGAAAGAAAAGACAAATAAGGTGAGGATTTTCAAGAGTCAGAAAGTCATTAAAGACTTTGCCAGAGCCATTTCACTAGACTGATGAGTTAGAGGCTTGATTATGGGGAGCTGTAAGTGAATGAGCAATGAAGAAGTGAGGGAATGTTTTATATTCTTTTATGGGGTTAAATAAAGAAGTGGATAAAATATAAAGTGATCTCTAAGAGGGATTACAACTTTGGAGGAGAGAATTTTCCTTTAATATGGTAGGAGTTTTAGCATAGTAAAAGCCTATGGAGAAAACAGTGATAGAGACATTGAAAAAATGGGAAAGAGAAGAGGTTAAGGAGTGACTGAGGCATTAGAAGGAAAACCAACAAAGAGGTTGAAGGGAAGGGAAGGCTGTCAACTATACTAACTGCTTTGAAAAACTCGTGAACCATAAGGAGAGAAAGTAGTCTGCTGTGTTTGACAACTAGGACATCAAGAATGGCTTTTTGGTGAGCCGTTCAACTGAGTGTTGAAGGCAGAAGAAAGGGTGCAAGGAGCCAAGATCTGAGGGGAATTTGGGACACAGAAAACAGAAAGTTTAAAGTTATGCTGTCAAGACACTGGCCTGTGGTGGAAGAAAATAGGTCAATTCACCAAACCTGTCACCTCCACCAGGTCCAAGGTCCCTGGCCATTGTACAGGGACCCTGCCTTGCTTACTGGACAAGGCTGGGCACTAGAAAAGGTGAAGTGAACTTTATGGGCACAGATGTCAATCGGGGGGGGACACCTAAAGTAACAACATTGACTTATTATTGGTGGAACCTCTTCTTGGGGGAAATAAAAATTTATTCATGGTTCAATGACAGAAGAACAGTACATGACTGGAAGAGATTCTTCTGTTTCTGGATAAAGGAAACATTCCCTTTTTCTTGGAGATTAATTGCTCTCCCTAACAATTAGCTGTTGAAATAATATTCAGAGATACACTCTCCATTAGACTGCTTTCCAGAGACACATACTCTATTAGATTGCCTTTCAGAAATCACATTTTCCCTTTTCTATATTCCTCATTATTTTGAACCATGAATAGGAAAGCATAGTGCCAGTAAGGAACCTATGAATCAAATACTTTCGTTTATATACTCATGATCTCAGAATAGCTAAGAAATCAGTCAATACCAAAATATAATTAGCTAAATAAGTAAATAAATCAAATAAGTTATAAGTTAATAAGCCAAATAAGTTAACAATCATTGATGAAGTCTGGCTTTTTTTGTATCAACTTACTCATTCTGTAAGTATGGACATTTATAATTATGCCCTTGAAGCTAACCAGGATTTTCAAAAGTCAAGTGTAACCATGGATTGTGGCTTTTATTAGTCACAGCCTCCAGGAGTGTTGATTCAGCTGAGCAGGAAGCAACAGGAGGACTCACTCTGACTTAGTTGTAGTCATGTGTGGGGGAAGGGTGTGGGACTGGGTAGAAGATGAAAAAAAGAGAAGCAAGTAATTTTAAAAACACCTTTTACTATGATTAAGAAAGTAGCATTTATTTTTCATGCCAGAACGTGTTCAGTGTCATAATAGGTTATGAAGTTTTCTACATTTCTTTAATGATATCTGAACAGAGTAAGAACAGAGAGGAAATTACTAAGCATGGCTGGTAATTGGTGATAAATACTTTTGTACTGTTTACAAATATTTAACATCCTCTGCTTTTGTTGCGCAAGGGTACACTGCCATCTTATTATCATTTTTTTAAATGTTACAGCTCAAGTTGTTGAGTGCCATGTGTACTCTATGGAAGGTGAAACAAAACCATCACTATTGAAAACAATCTCAAACACAAGGATAGGTTCATCAGTTTGTAGATAACCTGCCTTTCTGAATACTTGAGACCATTCTTTAAAAATATGAAGAATATAAAATTACATTAATTTAAGAATTAAAGAAAAAGTTAAGAATTTAAATTATAAAAATACAAACAAAAGGCAAAACTAACTTGAGATAAAACTTTTGATCTTAAGAATCCTTTCAGATCTATCCTTCATGGATAGACAATCTTTCTTAGAATAAGGGTTTTTGATCCCGTTTTTAAATTCTACTTCCACCCATCTCACTCACTCCACAATTTCATACAGTACCTTATGCATATTTATTCAAGAAATATTTCTTGAGGTCAAATGTGTGGTAGGCATTTGCTAGAGGATAAGGACACAGGAATGGGTAATAAGGTACCTACTTTCTGTTGGAGAGTATAAAGACCAACACCAAAAATATATAAATAAACAGTTTAATGACATGATCTATACATTAACAGCTATGTTTTATAGGTGTTGAATCAGAAATTGGTAAAAGATACAGAGTACCAACTATGCAGAAACATTCAATGGGTCCAATGGGTCAGAAAAGACTTCACAAGAAGTATCATGAGCCATATTTTATTCAAAGATTCCTCACTGGGGAAAGTAATCAGACCAACAGAAGAGATGTCTAGACAATGAGATAGTTGAGAGTTCCACAATATAACTGGGCCCTGCCTGTTGGCCCACCAGCAAAGCCTGCAAACAGAAAGCCCAGCCTCCCTACACAGAGCCCGGCATCAGTATTTAGTGCCTGCTCATAAACATAGGCACACAGCCAAGAATCACCAAATATTTGAGGAAAGCCTCCAGTGTGAAAGACACAATCCAAAACAACCAACCAAAAAAGCAGTCTGGGGGAAATCCAATTGAAAGAGAAATAATTTCTAAATATCAACAGTGACATTCTTAGGAAAAATAAGAAAGATGGAACACAAATAGGGATGGTACAGTATGAAGAAGGACAGAGACTAAAATAAATTTAATGATATTAGAAATGCAAAACTCAGCAGAAGAGTCAAATGAGAAAAGTGAGGAAATATCCTAGAATGTAAAACTCGAGATGTTAGACTCTAGATGATCTAGCACTCAAATCACAAGTTTTACAAAAAGACAACAGAATAAACAAAGGAAGGAAACAATCAGTGAAAAACCTTTCAGAATTTAAAGACAAAAATTTCAAACTATGAGAGTCCACGGAGGGCCTAGCACAGCATGACAAAGTTTCAGAATCCAGAAGAAAAGAGAAGCTTTAAAGTTTCTGGGGTAGGGGTGGGGGGTGGATTATATTCAAATAATCTAGAATCAAGATGGCATCAGACTTCCATTGCAAAGCTGGTAGCAAAAAGACAATGAATGAATGTTCAACTGCTCCCAAAATCTGGAGGAAAATTTACTTCAACCTAGAATTCTATACTCAGAAAAACTAATCAATCAAGTGGTAGAGGGATCTAGAGTCATTTTAAGACAGACAAGGAGTCAAAACATTTACTTTTTCATCATCTTTTTGAGTTTGCTACTAGAACATACACTCCACCAAAACTAAAGAGTAAGGCAAGAAAAAGAAATGCATGCAATACAAGAATTTTGAGATCTAACAGAAGAGGGATGTGAAGAAAACCACAGAGTGACAGCTAATGGAAATGTCAGGATGGCAGTTAATACAAGCCTAGAGAGTACCCAGTCTAGATGGGAACAAAACAAATCACACTCAAAGAAATAGTACCCTAAAAATAAAGTGAATAGGATATCTGAGCATTTAAATGTATTTATAAAAGATACAGGTTTTCTCAACAGTTTGGACAAGAAACAGAAAAATGGAAAACTAAACCAACAGATGAGGGAAATTATTAATTCAAGGAAATCAAAAAATTATACAAGAAAGAAAATAGTTCCCTGCATGATTCAGGTGGAAATACTGGTAACACAACCACAATAATGTGAACAGTGAACACTAATCTAAGAATTATAATTGTATTGGGAAGATAAAGAAAGGGGAGAATATGTATGATGTCTTGAGGGGTGAGAGGTGGTAAAAGAGCATGAAATACTTATTAAATACTTGTTTTCTATAATGAGAACTCAATAGAGAGGTCTAACTGGAAAAGAAAATTAGAAGAAAGCAGTATAAGGATGATACTTACAGAAAAAGAAGCAAATATCAGAAGAAACATCTAAAAGACTAGAAAGTAGTTGCCTCCAAGAAGGAAAAATGGGGATATGTGCCTACAAAAAAAAAAAAAAACCTGAGTTTAATAAAAAAAAAAAAAAAAACTTGGAGAATTACTATACTTCACTGAATGTCAACGTACTAAAATGTAGTAATGCTCTCCTATAACTTAGAAGTTTTTATATTGATTGAAAGAGCTATTTTGGCTTAGATATTTTTCTCATATCTCACTGTTAAACATTCATAAAAATGAAACTGTAAACTAAATAAATTTAGCCATATTATTTGTAAAATGTCCTTGCAGAGAACTCTACTGAGTTCTCTTGGACTCAAACTTGTTGATCTCCATATTTTTCCAGACGGTATTGATCTCAGTGCTATTAGAGTATTAGCAATACACAGTGTCTATTAAAAGAGTGCTTACTTAGACTTCCTAAGTAAACCACTTAATCATTTAATATTGTGTTTGGGTTTTCTTCCAAGCTGCTAACATCCATTCTGCAGCTTTTCATACTGTCATAACTTAATTTTACCAGGAGGTATCAATAAAGGTTTATTATAAAACAATTAGGACTTATATTCCTTCCTCAGATGGTCCTTCAATGATTACTGAATAAAACATCAGTGAGTTGCAGTTGTCCAGTCATGTCACCTTAAATAATAATCAAGTTTGTGCCAGAAGATAATAATCACTATGTTAGAACGACATCTTTGCTGACAGCAAGTGGAAGACCCCATTAATTATAAGTGTATCCCAATTTCAGACATGTTAAAACATAAAAACAAAAAAAGCCTCAAAATTATCTTAAATACAGACTTCAAACTCAGGATGAAGAAGAGGAGGATGAAGAAAAAGAGAAAGACTATTCTAACAATCCTGACAACTAAGTCACAAGCAGTAAGAATGTAGAGAAGAAGAATGGACACAGGTATATTTAGAAATTACAATCAACAGGTCTTGGTATTGATAGAAAGTTGAGAATGAGGGCAAAAAGGGAGTACAGGATGACTGTCAAGACTCTTAGGTTATATGACTGGATAGGGAGCAAAGAAAGTATTGGGTGAAAATTAGTTCAGTTTTTGGATACAATAAATTTGAGGTTTCATTTGCTATTCAGATAGAAATGTCCAGTAGGTAATTGGACACATAAATCTGGAGCTTAATGGAGTTGCTTAGTCTGCAGATATAAAATTAGGAGACATCAATCTATATTTTTGTTGTTGTTGTTGTTTAGTCACTAAGTCTTGTCTGACTCTTTTGTGATCCCATGAACTGAGGAGCCTGGCAGGCTGCAGCTGTTCACAGGATTTCCCAAGAACACCGGAGTAGGTTGTTATTTCCTTCTCCAGGGGATTTTCCCCAACTAGTGATCTAACTCACATCTCCCACAATGGCAGGCAGATTCTTTACTGTTGAGTAACCACAGAAGCCCTCAATCCATGGTACTGGTTGGCCCATGGACAGCCAGCCTATTAAAACAGAAATAAAATCAAAACAAACGAAAAACACAAAAATCCCCCAACAATCAGTGCTGCACTGGTTAGTATTTACAAAGTATATACAAAGAAGAGAATCTACTGTGATTAGTTTTAAAGGAAAGAGATTTATTACAGAATAATTATGGAATAATTAAGTGGCTTCCTTAGGAAAACTAATGAAAAAGACTCTCCTAAGCTTTCATTATTTGGGAATAACAATTCCCAAAGCTACATTGCTGCCATTAAAATAATCAGACATCTGTAAAATCAGGAAACTGTCTGCCACATCAGAAGCTATTGTTACAGCCACCTTCTCCATAACCACCACATCATGCCCCCGAATTTTTTTAAAGGCTCTTTGCCCTGAGTCCCTCCTCTCAAACTAGCCTGAAATCTAAGTCTTGCACAAATGCATCTACCTGATTGGCAGAATTTAAATCTAGAATTCTATGATATTTAGAAAATATTTTGCCTTTTTTTTTTGGTGGGCAGTAGGGATTTGGAGGTTTTATTTGACTTTCTAGCTTCCATAATTAGAAGGAAGCTGGCCTGAAATACATGATGAATGAGCCAAACCATGACGCTTACCAGGAGAATAAAAACAGAACGCTTGGGAAAATGAACAATGCAAGTGTGAGAAATGAGTAAGGAAAAAGACAGCATGGTCAGAATGGTAAGCACAACAGTGAGCACAATACAAGGAAAGCCAGTAGGAAAAGGAATTTCCAGAAGAAAAAAAGATTTAGACAAAACCCTGTCTGGTAGGAAAACATGAAGAAGAGCCAAGAAAAGGATGGAGAGAACAACGGATGTTTCCTATAGGGTCCTTCCTCAAGGACCGTAGATAGAGGGGAAGTCTCCCTACCTGAGGGTCTTGGGCATCTCTCACTGCCCGCAAACAAGACGACATCCACATCATTATCCATGCATGGTGGGAGTGGAACATGGCCAGGGTGGACTATGAATCTCCTCTAATCTATTTTTCATTTGTTACAACAGTTCACAAGTAAATGAATTGTTTGGGGCAGGGTCAGCATGACCCAATAGCCTTCACTATACTGATCATTTAGACCAATAAGTAGGTAGCTTCTGTTCTTCAAATAGGACCAGTTATGATAAACAGATATGCAGATGCTCAAATTCTCCTTTAAGAAATGATTTGCTGCCCAACAGTCAGGAGTACAAACAGCAAATGGCCTCCAGCTGACATTATCTTCAGAGTCTGTGTCAATGTCAGAGCTTCCTCATCTGACCCCACACCACTGCCAACAGCCTGCATGCAGTGACTAACTAAAGCAGGAGTATAAAATTCTGGCCATTTTGCTCAGATACAAGAAGTATCTGATGTGCAATATTTCATCAAGAGCTTCCATGCAAGTTCCCTGAAACTTTCTTGAGCTTGCACTGCAGTTCACTTTTTACTTCCTCTTGCTTAACCTCCTTCCTTTCATAGATGTTGATCTCTAATAAATACTCTGCATCCCAAACTCAGATGGGATGTAGGGAATAACAATTCCCAAAGCTATATTGCTGCCGTTTAAATAATCAGACATCTGTAAAATCAGGAAACTGTCTGCCATATTAGAAACTATTGTTACAGCCACCTTCTCCATAACCACCACATCATGCAATTTTTTTAAGGCCCCTTGCCTTTAAAAAAGGCACTTACCATCCACATCAGCAGGTAGGAAAAATAAAGATTAAATTAACAGCAAACATGGCTATTTCCTTTAACCTTCCAAAAGAGGAAGACTTCCAGACCAGCCTTCATAAAGATGCCACCTCCCTTCTGCTTGTTAACCTGTACCCCAACCTTTCTGATTCACTTGATTTCCCATCACCCAACACTCAGTATCCCTTTCACGATTTCAGTTTGGTGACTCAACTTACCTCCCTGAAAAAAAATCCATCTCACTCCCTAGGAGACTATGCCCTCCCTAGCTTCCTCCCATATTTGCTAACATATGTAAAGCCTCATGACTGCAGCCAGATGTTTATTGCAAGGCTCTCCTCTGTTGGTTACCACTGGCTTCTGAAGGTGCAAGGAAAGAAGGGCTTGGGCTCAAGCTCTGAGTCTGAGTGCATTTGAGTTCTTTAAACCTGGTTTTGGAGAAGGAAATGGCAACCCACTCCAGTGTTCTTGCCTGGAGAATCCCAGGGACGGGGGAGCCCAGTGGGCTGCCGTCTCTGGGGTCGCACAGAGTCAGACACAGAGTTTATGCTAGGGAGAACTGTACTTACATACATCTGATAAGGGACTTGTATCTACAATACATAAAGAACTCTTACAACTCAAAAATAAAAAAATTAAATAACCCAATTTTTAAAGGGTACAGGATCTTATCAGACATTTCTCAAAAGAAGATATACAAATGGCTAATACATACATGAAAAATGTTAGACATCATTAGCCATCAGAGAAAAATCATAATGAGATGCTATTTCATACCCATGATGATGCAATAACCAAAAGGGCAGATAAGTGTTGACCAGGATGTGAAGAAATTGGAACCATCGTACACTACTGGTAGAAATGTAAAATGGTACAGCCGCTTTGGAAAACACTCTGCTAAGTCCTCAAATAATGAAACAGAGTTACCATATGACTGCAATTTCACTTCTAGGCATATACTCAAGAAAAGAGAAAATATATGTTTACAGAAAATCTTATACATGAATGTTCACATTATGCATTATTCATAGCATTATTCATAATAGGGTTTGTCCAATCCGAATGCCTTTCATCAAGTGATGAATGGATAAAAATATGAGGTATAATCATACATTGGAATACTATGCAATCAGAAAAAGGAATAAAGTACTGATACATGCCAAAATATGGATGAACCCTGAAACATTAAGTTAAAGAAACCAGTCATAAAGGGTCACATATTATATGATTCCAATTATATGAAATTCCTCAAATAGGCAAATCTATAGAAAAGAAAAGTAGATTAGTGGTTTCCTAGAAATTCCGTATTGGGAGAACTGGTGGAGTGGTGGCCAAGGGGGTTCTTTTTGTGGTGATATAAATTCTTTGAAAACTGATTGTGGTGATGGCTATGCAACTCTGAATATACTAAAACCCACAAAACTATACTTTAAATGACATGTAAATTATATTTCAATAAAGATTAAATTCTGAAAGAGATGGGAACACCAGAGCACCTGACCTGCCTCTTGAGAAATTTGTATGCAGGTCAGGAAGCAACAGTTAGAACTGGACATGGAACAACAGACTGGTTCCAAATAGGAAAAGGAGTACGTCAAGGCTGTATATTGTCACCCTGCTTATTTAACTTCTATGCAGAGTACATCATGAGAAACGCTGGGCTGGAAGAAGCACAAGCTGGAATCAAGACTGCCAGGAGAAATATCAATAATCTCAGATATGCAGATGACACCACCCTTATGGCAGAAAGTGAAGAGGAACTAAAAAGCCTCTTGATGAAGGTGAAATTGGAGAGTGAAAAAGGTGGCTTAAAACTCAACATTCAGAAAACGAAGATCATGGCATCTGGTACCATCACTTCTTGGCAAATAGATGGGGAAACAGTGTCAGACTTTATTTTGGGGGGCTCCAAAATCACTGCAGATGGTGACTGCAGCCATGAAATTAAAAGACGCTTACTCCTTGGAAGGAAAGTTATGACCAACCTAGATAGCATATTCAAAAGCAGAGACATTACTTTGCCAACAAAGGTCCGTCTAGTCAAGGCTATGGTTTTTCCAGTTTTTGGACTGTGAAGAAAGCTGAGCACCGAAGAGTTGATGCTTTTGAACTGTGGTGTTGGAGAAGACTCTTGAGAGTCCCTTGGACTGCAAGGAGATCCAACCAGTCCATTCTGAAGGAGATCAGCCCTGGGATTTCTTTGGAAGGAATGATGCTAAAGCTGAAACTCCAGTACTTTGGCCACCTCATGCGAAGAGTTGACTCATTGGAAAAGACTCTGATGCTGGGAGGGATTGGGGGCAGGAGGAGAAGGGGATGACAGAAGATGAGATGGCTGGATGGCATCACTGACTCGATGGACATGAGTCTGAGTGAACTCTGGGAGTTGGTGATGGACAGGGAGGCCTGGCGTGCTGCGCTTCATGGGGTCTCAAAGAGTTGGACACAACTGAGTGACTGAACTGAACTGAGCTGAAGGATTTTTTAACAGTAAATTTCCAAAACTGAATCAAATAAGTGAGAGAGGTTGACAGTCTAAATAAGTTCACTGGTTGGAGTAAAAAAAGAAAATTGACAAAATTCCAAACTGAAAATCTTTGCTTTCTCATTGAAACAGAAGGCAAATCCATCTACTACGAGTTATAATACGTCCAATGTAAAGACTACCAAGGTGGTCCAGTTCCTTGAAATCAACTTCCAAGGTCTATAATGAGAGTGGGTGGCTGAGGTGAAGTGGAGGAAAGAACTGGTGGAGACCCAGGAAGTCCCTTACTACACATCTATCTATGAAACTGATTCACAGAATTACTTTCCTTCGTAGCACTTTATGAGTCAGCGTTAAGGTATCAATATAATCTTTAAAATCTTAGAAATTATCACAACATTTGTTCTAGGCAATTTTCATTTTTATTCTTCAATTCACAGAGAGTTGTATGAGCTCAAATGGAAACCATACTCAAGTTACCTTTCATCTATGGAAGAGAGAGAAAAAAAAAAAAGATTTTTCAAGTACACTGTAATTGTATTAAGAACATTAAAAGCTATGGAGAAGAGTAAGTATAACAGAAAACCTGACTCCATATTTGATCTATTCCTTTAGTTCTAACCTTTGTGCTCTGCTGCTGTGTTTAGTCATGCTGACTCTGCATTTTTGAAAAGGAATATTGCCTAGAGCCTGAAGTATACTTAATAGCCCTTTATCAAGACTCTGTCTCCCAGGCATGATCTTTTAAGGTACAACACTTTTCATTCATATAGAGATTAAAAGTTGCAGAATGGGAAATAACATTTGTCTTATTGGAGGTTTACAGAAACACTGTGACCTGACCCACTTGGACCCCTGTAAGAATAAAGGACTATCACACTCCCTTTGGGGTCTGGCTAGTACTAAGAAATCTGCAACAACCTGCCACACCTCCTCCCCTTCTGGTATAAAAGAAGCCTGAATTCTAACTCAGGTAAGATGGTTCTTTTGGATGATACTCTGCCATCTTCTTGGTATGCTGACTTTCCAAATAGAGTCACTATTCCTTGCTTCAACACCTCATTTCTCCATTTACTGACCTGTCATGCAATGAGCAGTACAAGCTTGGACTCTGGAACATGAACTTCCAGAAATTTAGAAGAAAACAATGAATATTCAGAACAATTAATAAAATACTAAACACCTTTATCTATTGATTGAAGAAATTTCCCTAAAACCCTTTTTCTTTGCAGCTCCAAGGTCAACAGAATCTGGGAATTCTGAAGGCATTCCCTCCTCACCCTACCCTGATCCAGACCTTCTCAGGTCCCAGTCGATCTCCCTACGATCAGACAATTTTCTTTCAATAAAGGTCACCAGTCTCACCTGTGGGGGTCCCTATACATCCCTATCTCTAAATAAAGTCTGGAGGGATATAATCTCCACACCTTCCTTGCCCCCCTCCCCAAATCCCCTTACTAACACAAACACACAATGACAATCAGCAGTCAAGGCCAGAAATGGAAACCAATCTTGTTGTATTAAGCACAAAGGAATTAATAAAGGAATTAGGTGTCTGCAAGTTAACTAGAATGGCTGGAGGAGCAGGCTCAAGGGTGGGCCTTCAGAAATAACCCCCAGAACAATGCAAAACTGACAAGCCAGGCAACTGACAGCTTGCAACAATCAGGATGGTGAGCAATCTGTAGGTGGACACTGAATGGAACTACTGAGTTCATAAATCATATGGTTTACAACCATAGCTGTGATGCAGGGATTGGACAAGAAAGATGAGGAAGCTATGGCTGCCACACAACAATTGCCTCTCCACACCCATGAAACTAGTGGCTGGGTACTATAACCACTTCAGAACCACCCCCCCCCCACCCCACCCCGAGATCTTGTTCACCAGCAGAAAATCTGCCAAATAGTAGAAGGAAGATGGCTTCTACTTCACTTCTGCTTTCGACATGTAAAGCAATATGTACATAATAAAATCCATCCAGAAGAGTCAAGCAAATGTAGTTTCCTGCTTTCTAGTCTCAGCGGTACAGGAAACCACCTAAACATGATGGAAATAGATACTGAGTACCAATCAGCTATATCCAACACACACACACAATCCATGATAACAACATTACAACCCCTTTTGTTATGTGAATTTTTCAATAATGCTTGCAGAAAACAAAACAGAAATAATAAGAAACATGGTGAATTTCACATAAGCTATAGTTCTGGCATCTACAGTTCCTGGTTACTGATTTCCTCTAAGAGATTTTGTAGATGTCTGATGGGGCAGCTCTGTGCTTTTAATCCTCTTGAGGCCCAGGCTCACCAAGGCTCTCTGATACTCTGTAATAAAGAGTCTTGACTTAATTTTTTATTATTTGAGGTTGACAGCTTTCAAGCCCTGCCATGCCCCCTTCCCCATATACCTCCCCCATCTGGGCAAGGTGATAAAACAGACTAGGTGCTCCCACCTTTGGCAGTGTTAGGAAGTTCAAACCTGGTAAATCTTGGCCAGCATGAGGGAACTCTCACCCCAGCCCCACCTTCTAACAATTATAAAATCCCAAGCCAGCCTCCCTTCCCTGTTCTCTCAAACCATTTTCAGACCAATTTGGGAACATGTTCTACTCTCCCAAGAAAGCCTTATTGTGGGAGTGATAAATCTTTCATACCTCTTGACCCACATGGCATCATCATTCTTGATGTAAGAACCACAAAGTGGAACATCCATCTTGCCCCTGAGGAATGTTCACAAGATACTCCACTCTACAACCTTCCCACAGCATACACCTCTGACTCCAATCTTGCTTCCTGTTAGTCCCTGTTCTCTGCCAACAGAGACAATCAAGGAAGAATGACTATTTCTTCATCTTGAGTGGTCACTTGGCTTCTCTGGAGAATAAGACTAGGTGAGGTTCAATTAACTAGGGCTCTGTTGTGCTCAGGAATGTTCTTCTCAGAGCACTTCCTCCCAGGGACCACATTCACCTTTCTTCCCCATTGGCAAATCCAGATTAATGTCTCATACCCACATGAAACCCTTCTACTAGACAGTTTCATTCACAGTCACTTGCTGCTGTCATCTGTGTCTATTTTTAACTCTGCTATGTTCTTTGGGAGCTTGATGCCTGGTTTAGTACCTTGACCTCACCTCAAAATTCTTTTAACCTGGGAGCACAAGTGATGCTATCTTCAAAGTTCAAGACCTTTAGTTCCAATGATATTTACTGGCAAACAACGAATACCAATATCCTACCTTTCATCATGGTTATCCTTCACTACCAACCCAAATTCAGACCTCTCCAGCCACCTGTCTTCTCCCATACTTTCTTCTTAAAACTGCTCATTTTGCCTGGAATAAACTACCTTTAACATCTTCATTGGGCTTCCCTGGTGGCTCAGTAGTAAAGAATCCTGCTGCAGAAGACATGGGTTTGATCCCTGGATTGGGAAGATCCCCTGAGAAGGAAATGACAACCTACACCAGTATTCTTTCCTGGGAAATCCCATGGACAGAGGAGCCTGATGTGCTACAGTCCATGGGGTCACAAAAGAGTTGGGCATGACTTAGTGACTAAACAACAGCAACATCTTCATCTGGAAAATTCCTTCTCATTCAACTAGTTTCCTTTCAGAGCTTTCTTTTCCCCACCAAGGCTAAGACTGCCCTTTCATTATCCCCACTATAAAGGTAAATAAATACTAAGAAAAGATAATAGGGAGAGCAAATTGGCAGCTTATAGTCTGATTCTGGCTAGAAGCTCTATTTGGCCTTCAGAGAGGTAGTTTTTTGTTTTTTCATAAAAAATTTTTTCCCAAAAGAATCCAAAGCAGAATCTCAAAGAGATTTTTGCACACTCATGTATATTGCAGCATTATTCACAATATCCAAGAAGTGGAAGCAATCCAAATTTCCATCAACAGATGACCAAGTTAAAAAAAAATGTGGTGTACAATAGAATGGGAGCATACAATAGAATGTATTGTGCAATAGAATATTCATTCTTTAAAAAAGAAGAAAATCCTGTTCCACAGTACATCATGGAGGAGCCCTGAGGATATTATGCTATACAGAACGATCTCCAAAACATTAGAATAAGACTTATTTGCTTAGAGTGTATGGTCTTTTTATATCTTGCCATTATTTTCTTCTCCAATTTTTAAGTTACATAGAGAGTTGGCCAAAAGTTCATTTGGGTTTTTCTATTATATCATAGCTGCACTCATGTGCCGGCAAACTTGGAAAACTCAGCAGTGACCACAGGACTGGAAAAGGTCACTTTTCATTCCAATCCCAAAGAAAGGCAATGCCAAAGAATGCTCAAACTACTGCACAATTGCACTCATCTCACACGCTAGTAAAGTAATGCTCAAAATTCTCCAAGCCACGCTTCAGCAATACGTGAACTGCAACTTCCAGATGTTCAAGCTGGTTTTAGAAAAGGCAGAGGAACCAGAGATCAAATTGCCAACATCCGCTGGATCATTGAAAAAGCAAGAAAGTTCCAGAAAAACATCTATTTCTGCTTTATTGACTATGCCAAAGCCTTTGACTGTGTGGATCACAATAAACTGTGGAAAATTCTGAAAGAGATGGGAATACCAGGCCACCTGACCTGCCTCTTGAGAAACCTGTATGCAGGTCAGGAAGCAACAGTTAGAACTGGACATGGAACAGCAGACTGGTTCCAAATAAGAAAAGGAGTACGTCAAGGCTATATATTGTCACCCTGCTTATTTAACTTCTATGCAGAGTACATTATGAGAAACGCTGGGCTGGAAGAAGCACAAGCTAGAATCAAGATTGCTGGGAGAAATATCAATAACCTCAGATATGCAGATGACACCACCCTTATGGCAGAAAGTGAAGAGGAACTTAAAAACCTCTTGATGAAGGTGAAAGAGGAGAGTGAAAAAGGTGGCTTAAAGCTCAACATTCAGAAAACGAAGATCATGGCATCTGGTCCCATCACTTCATGGCAAATAGATGGGGAAACAGTGGAAACCTGTCAGACTTTATTTTTGGGGGGCTCCAAAATCACTGCAGATGGTGACGGCAGCCATGAAATTAAAAGACACTTACTCCTTGGAAGGAAAGTTATGACCAACCTAGATAGCATATTCAAAAGCAGAGACATAACTTTGCCAACAAAGTTTCATCTAGTCAAGGCTATGGTTTTTCCAGTAGTCATGTATGGATGTGAGAGTTGGACTGTGAAGAAAGCTGAGTGCTGAAGAATTGATGCTTTTTTTTATTTTATTTTAACTGTGGTGTTGGGGAAGACTCTTGAGAGTCCCTTGGACTGCAAGGAGATCCAACCAGTCCATTCTAAAGGAGATCAGCCCTGGGATTTCTTTGGAAGGAATGATGCTAAAGCTGAAACTCCAGTACTTTGGCCACCTCATGCAAAGAGTTGACTCAGTGGAAAAGACTCTGATGCTGGGAGGGATTGAGGGCAGGAGGAGAAGGGGACGACAGAGGGTGAGATAGCTAGATGGCATCACCGACTCGATGGATGTGAGTTTGAGTGAACTCCGGGAGTTGGTGATGGACAGGGAGGCCTGGTGTGCTGCGATTCATGGGGTCGCAAAGAGTCGGACACGACTGAGTGACTGAACTGAACTGAACTGACTGATTACATCAAATGAAAAAACCCAAATGAACTTTTTAGCCACATCTTCTGAATGCTGGCAGAGGACATCAGGCACCCAGAAAAGCAGCCCATTGTCTTTGAAAAGAGGTAGGAAAAAATATAAAAGAAAAAAAAGAGACAAAAGAGGTAGGGATGGAGCTCCGACCCGGGAAGGGAGTCTTAAAAAGAGAGAAGTTTCCAAACACTCTCACTGCCGAGTCTGTGGTGAGCCTTGGAAGCACAGAGGGCAACATAACAGGGAGGAAAAATAAATAAATAATTAAAACCCACAGATTATGAGCCCAACAGTAACTCCCCCAGTGGAGAAGCAGCACAGATGCCTGCACCCAACCACTAGCAATCAGGGGCTGGGCAGGGAGGCACAGGCTGCATTGCTTAGAGTAAGGACTGGGCTTGAAGGCCCCGAGGGCAATCTGAGTGAACTAACTTGGGCTAGCAAACCAGACTGTGGGATAGCCACCACGCGAAAAGCCCTAACGTAAGACACCGTCAGGCCCGCACACAAAACAAAGGGCTGAACAGAACTAGCCGGCTGCAGACCATCCCCCTCCAGTGACAGGCAGCCAGAGCCAGAAGGGGCAATAGCAGGCCCAGAGAGACATTATCTACCAAACTACAAGCAGGCTTCTTTGCTAACTAAGACTTCTTGGGGTTCTGGACAATCAACATCCACCTGAGAAGGTGCGCTGGTTGTACACCCAGAAAACCGAGTGGCAGGGGCGGAGGAGGTGTTAAGTCTCAGCGACTGCGCTCGCCAAACACCTCATCACCTGAGCTGCTCGGACTTGGGAAGGGCACAAAACGCAGGCCTAACTGAGTCTGCGCCTCTGAGGACTACCAGAGTACCTGAACCTGAGCGGCTTAGACCTGGGAGGTGCATTCAGCCCAGGGCCAGCCTCAGACGGCTCCCAGCAGAGCAACCTAGAGCCTGAGCACTGTGGGCAGGGAGGGCACACGGGCCGTGAGCCGGGGCAGGCCCAATGTGGCTGAGACACTGCGAGCACATGCCAGTGTTATTTGTTTGCAGCATCCCTCCCTCCCCACAGCACGACTGAACAACTGAGCCTAAAAAAAGTGTCTACCACCACCCCACTTGTGTCAGGGTGGAAATCAGACACTGAAGAGACCAGCAAACAGAAGAAGCTAAAACAGAGGGAACTGCCTTGGAAGTGACAGGTGCAATAGATTAAAACCCTGTAGTTAGTACTGACTACATAGGAAGGGGCCTATAGATCTTGAGAAATATAAGCCGGACCAAGGAACTATCTGAAAATGAACTGACCCCACACACCCACAACAATACCAGAGAAAGTCCTAGATATATTTTTACTATTTTTACGATCATTCTTTTTTTCTTTTAATTTTTTTAAATTTTTAAGTCCTCTATTACTCCTTTAATTTTCATTTTTATAACCTACTATTACTTTGCAAAAAAAGACCCTATTTTTTAAAGCAAACTTCATATATATATTTTTTTAAATAACTTTTGTGACCTTTTTTTTTCTTCTTTTCTTTAATATTGTATTTTTGAAAATCCAACCTCTACTCTAGATTTTTTATCTTTGCTTTTTGGTATTTGTTATCAATTTTGTACCTTTAAGAATCCAATCTTCAGTACTCATTTTTACTTGGGAGCGAGATTACTGGCTTGACTACTCTCTCCCCCTTTGGACTCGCCTTATTCTCCACCAGGTCGCCTCTATCTCCTCCTTCCCCCTTCTCTTGTCTACTCAACTTTGTGAATCTCTGTGTGTTCCAGATGGTGGAGAACACTTAGGGAACTGATTACTGGCTGCATCTGTCTCTCTCCTTTTGATTCCCCCCTTTTATCATCCTGGCCACCTCTGTCTCCTTCCGCCCTCTTCTCTTCTCTGTATAACTCCCTGAACATCTCTGAGTGGTCCAGACTGTGGAACACACATAAGGAAGTGATTGCTGGATAGCTTGCTCTCTCCTCTTTTGATTCCACCTCATCTCATTCGGGTTGCCTCTAACTCCCTCCTCCCTCTTCTCTTCTCCATGTAACTCTGTGAACCTCTCTGGGTGTCCCTCACTGTGGAGAAACTTTTCATCTTTAACATGGATGTTTTATCAACACTGCTGTATAGAAGGAGAAGTCTTGAGACTACTGTAAAAATAAGACTAAAAACCTAAGCAGGAGGCTTAAGTCCAAATCCTGAGAACACCAGAGAACTCCTGATTCCAGGGAACATTAACTGACAGGAGCTCATCAAATGCCTCCATACCTACCCTGAAACCAAGCACCATCCAAGGGCCAAAAAGTTCCAGGGCAAGACATACCATGCAAATTCTCAAGCAACACAGGAACATAGCCCTGAGCTTCAATATACAGGCTGCCCAAAGTCACTCCAAACCCATTGACATCTCATAACTCATTACTGGACACTTCATTGCACTCCAGAGAGAAGAAATCCAGCTCCACCCACCAGAACACCGACACAAGCTTCCCTAACCAAGAAACCTTGACAAGCTACCCATACAACCCCACCCACAGCGAGGAAACTCCATAATAAAGAGAACCCCACAAACTGCCAGAATACAGAAAGGCTACCCCAAACTCAGCAATATAAATAAGGTGAAGAGACAGAGGAATACCCAGCAGGTAAAGGAACTGGATAAATGCCCACCAAACCAAACAAAAGAGGAAGAGATAGGGAATCTACCTGATAAAGAATTCTGAATAATGATAGTAAAAATGATCCAAAATCTTGAAAGCAAAATGGAATCACAGATAAATAGACTGGAGACAAGGATTGAGAAGATTCAAGAAAAGTTAAACAAGGACCTAGAAAAAATAAAAGAGTCAATATATAATGAATAATGCAATAAATGAGATCAAAAACACTCTGGAGGCAACAAATAGTAGAATAATGGGGGCAGAAGATAGGACTAGTGAAATAGAAGATAGAATGGTAGAAATAAATGAATCAGAAAGGAAAAAATAAAAATGAATTAAAAGAAATGAGGACAATCTCAGAGACCTCTGGGACAATGTCAAACGCCCCAACATTCGAATCATAGGTGTCCCAGAAGAAGAAGACAAAAAGAAAGACCATGAGAAAATCCTTGAGGAGACAATAGTTGAAAATTTCCCTAAAATGGGGAAGGAAATAATCACCCAATTCCAGGAAACCCAGAGAGTCCCAAACAGGATAAACCCAAGGCAAAACACCCCAAGACACATATTAATCAAATTAACAAAGATCAAACACAAAGAACAAATATTAAAAGGAGCAAGGGAAAAACAACAAATAACCCACAAGAGGATTCCCATAAGGATAACAGCTGATCTTTCAATAGAAACTCTTCAGGCCAGGAGGGAATGGCAAGACATACTTAAAGTGATGAAAGAAAATAACCTACAGCCCAGATTACTGTACCCAGCAAAGATCTCATTCAAATATGAAGGAGAAATCAAAAGCTTTACAGACAAGCAAAAGCTGAGAGAATTCAGCACCACCAAACCAGTTCTCCAACAAATGCTAAAGGATCTTCTCTAGACAGGAAACACAAAGAGGGAGTATAAACTTGAACCCAAAACAATAAATTAAATGGCAACGGGATCATACTTATCAATAATTACCTTAAATGTAAATGGGTTGAATGCCCCAACCAAAAGACAAAGACTGGCTGAATGGGTACAAAAAAAGACCCCTATATATGTTGTCTACAAGAGACCCACCTCAAAACAGGGGACACACACAGACTGAAAGTGAAGGGCTGGAAAAAGATATTCCATGCAAACAGAGACCAAAAGAAAGCAGGAGTAGCAATACTCATATCAGATAAAATAGACTTTAAAACAAAGGCTGTGAAAAGAGACAAAGAAGGACACTACATAATGATCAAAGGATCAATCCAAGAAGAAGATATAACAGTCATAAATATATATGCACCCAACATAGGAGCACGACAATATGTAAGACAAATGCTAACAAGTATGAAAGAGGAAATTAACAATAACACAAAAATAGTGGGAGAGTTTAATACCCCACTCACACCTATGGATAGATCAAATAAACAGAAAAAGGAAACACAAACTTAAATGATATAATAGACCAATTAGACCTAATTGATATCTATAGCACATTTCACCCCAAAACAATGAATTTCACCTTTTTCCCCAAGCGCACACAGAACCTTCTCCAGGATAGATCACATCCTGGGCCATAAATCTAGCCTTGGTAAATTCAAAAAAATTGAAATCACTCCAAGCATCTTTTCTGACCGCAATGCAGTAAGATTAGATCTCAATTACAGGAGAAAAACTATTAAAAATTCCAACATATGGAGACCGAACAACATGCTGTTGAATAACCAACAAATCACAGAAGAAATCAAAAAAGAAATAAAAATATGCATAGAAACGAATGAATATGAACCCAAAACCCGTGGGACACTGTAAAAGCAGTGCTAAGAGGAAGGTTCATAGCAATACAGGCATACCTCAAGAAACAAGAAAAAAAGTCAAATAAATAACCTAACTCAACACCTAAAGCACCTAGAAAAGGAAGAAATGAAGAACTCCAGAGTTAGTAAAAGGAAAGAAATCTTAAAAATTAGGGCAGAAATAAATGCAAAGAAACAAAAGAGACCATAGCAAAAATCAACAAAGTCAAAAGCTGGTTCTTTGAAAGGATAAATAAAATTGACAAATCATTAGCCAGACTCATCAAGAAACAAAGGGAGAAAAATCAAATCAATAAAATTAGAAATGAACATGAAGAGATCACCACAGACAACGCAGAAATACAAAGGATCATAAGAGACTACTTACTATCAGCAATTATATGCCAATAAAATGGACAACTTAGAAGAAATGGACAAATTCTTAGAAAAGTACAACTTTCCAAAACTGAACCAGGAAGAAATAGAAAATCTTAACAGACCCATCACAAGCATGGAAATTGAAACTGTCATCAGAAATCTTCCAGCAAACAAAAATACAGGTCCAGACAGCTTCACAGCTGAATTCTACCAAAAATTTAGAGAAGAGCTAACACCTATCCTACTCAAACTCTTCCAGAAAATTGCAAAGGAAGGTAAACTTCCAAACTCATTCTATGGGGCCACCATCACCCTAATACCAAAACCTGACAAAGATGCCACACACACAAAAAAAAAAAAAAGAAAGAAAACTACAGGCCAATATCACTGATGAACATAGATGCAAAAATCCTTAACAAAATTCTAGCAACCAGAATCCAACAACACATTAAAAAGATCATACATCATGACCAAGTGGGCTTTATCCCAGGGATGCAAGGATTCTTCAATATCTGCAAATCAATCAATGTAATACACCACATTAACAAATTGAAAAATAAAAACCAGATGATTATCTCAATAGATACAGAGAAAGCCTTTGACAAAATTCAACATCCATTTATGATAAAAACTCTGCAGAAATCAGGAGTAGAAGGAACACACCTCAACATAATAAAAGCTATATATGACAAACCCACAGCAAACATTATCCTCAATGGTGAAAAATTGAAAGCATTTCCCCTAAAGTCAGGGACAAGACAAGGGTGCCCACTTTCACCACTACTATTCAACATAGTTTTGGAAGTTTTGGCCACAGCAATCAGAGCAGAAAAAGAAGTAAAAGGAATCCAAATTGGAAAAGAAGAAGTAAAACTCTCACTGTTTGTGGATGACATGATCCTCTATGTAGAAAACCCTAAAGACTCCACCAGAAAATTACTAGAGCTAATCAGTGAATATAGTAAAGTTGCAGGATATAAAATCAACACACAGAAATCCCTTGCATTCCCATACCCTAATAATGAGAAAATAGAAAGAGAAATTAAGGAAACAATTCCATTCACCATTGCAACAAAAAGAATGAAATACTTAGGAATATATCTACCTAAAGAAACCAAAGACCTATATAGAGAAAACTATAAAATACTGGTGAAAGAAATCAAAGAGGACACTAATAGATGGAGAAGTATACCGTGTTCATGGATCAGAAGAATCAATATAGTGAAAATGAGTATGCTACCCAAAGCAATCTATAGATTCAATGCAATCTCTATCAAGCTACCAACGGTATTTTTCACAGAGCTAGAACAAATAATTTCACAGTTTGCATGGAAATCCAAAAAACCTCGAATAGCCAAAGCAATCCTGAGAAAGAAGAATAGAACTGGAGGAATCAACCTGCCTGACTTCAGGCTCTACTACAAAGCCACAGTCATCAAGACAGTATGGTATTGGCACAAAGACAGAAATATAGATCAATGGAACAAAATAGAAAGCCCAGAGATAAATCCATGCACCTATGGACACCTTATCTTTGACAAAGGAGGCAAGAATATACAATGGAGAAAAGACAATCTCTTTACCCAGTGGTGCTGGGAAAACTGGTCAACCACTTGCAAAAGAATGAAACTGGAACACTTTCTAACACCATACACAAAAATAAACTCAAAATGGGTTAAAGATCTAAACATAAGACCAGAAACTATAAAAC
This sequence comes from Bos taurus, assembly GCF_002263795.3. NCBI lineage: Eukaryota > Metazoa > Chordata > Mammalia > Artiodactyla > Bovidae > Bos > Bos taurus. The sequence continues at coordinate 47,871,973 of NC_037331.1, forward strand.
TCTTAGAGAACATAGGCAAAACACTCTCCGACATACATCACAGCAGGATCCTCTATGACCCCCCTCCCAGAATATTGGAAATAAAAGCAAAAATAAACAAGTGGGATCTAATTAAAATTAAAAGCTTCTGCACAACAAAAGAAACTATAAGCAAGGTGAAAAGACAGCCTTCAAAATGGGAGAAAACAATAGCAAATGAAGCAACTGACAAAGGATTAATCTCAAAAATATACAAGCAACTCCTGCAGCTCAATTCCAGAAAAATAAACGACCCAATCAAAAAATGGGCCAAAGACCTAAACAGACATTTCTCCAAAGAAGACATACAGATGGCTAACAAACACATGAAAAGATGCTCGATATCACTCATTATCAGAGAAATGCAAATCAAAACCACAATGAGGTACCATTTCACGCCAGTCGGAATGGCTGCGATCCAAAAGTCTACAAGCAATAAATGCTGTAGAGGATGTGGAGAAAAGGGAACCCTCTTACACTGTTGGTGGGAATGCAAACTAGTACAGCCACTATGGAGAACAGTGTGGAGATTCCTTAAAAAACTGGAAATAAAACTGCCATACGACCCAGCAATCCCACAGCTGGGCATACACACGGAGGAAACCAGAACTGAAAGAGACACGCATACCCCAATGTTCATCGCAGCACTGTTTATAATAGCCAGGACATGGAAACAACCTAGATGTCCATCAGCAGTTGAATGGATAAGAAAGCTGTGGTACATATACACAATGGAATATTACTCAGCCATTAAAAAGAATACATTTGAATCAGTTCTAATGAGGTGGATGAAACTGGAGCCTATTATACAGAGTGAAGTAAGCCAGAAAGAAAAACACCAATACAGTATACTAATGCATATATATGGAATTTAGAAAGATGGCAATGATAACCCTGTATGGGAGACAGCAAAAGAGACACAGATGTATAGAACAGTCTTTTGGACTCCGTCGGGGGGGGGGGAGGGATAATGATTTGGGAGAATGGCATTGAAACATGTATAATATCATATAAGAAATGAATCGCCAGTCCAGGTTCAATGCAGGATACAGGAAGCTTGGGGCTGATGCACTGGGATGACCCAGAGGGATGGTATGGGGAGGGAGGTGGGAGGGGGGTTCAGGATGGGGAACACGTGTACACCCTTGGCGGATTCATGTTGATGTATGGCAAAACCAATACAATATTGTAAAGTAATTAGCCTCTAATTAAAATAAATAAATTTAATTTAAAAAAAGAATACATTTGAATCAGTTTTAATGAGGTGGATGAAACTGGAGCCTATTATACAGAGTGAAGTAAGCCAGAAAGAAAAACACCAATACAGTATACTAACGCATATATATGGAATTTACAAAGATGGTAACAATAACCCTGTATGCGAGACAGCAAAAGAGACACAGATATATAGAACAGTCTTTTGGACTCTGTGGGAGAGGAGTGGGTGGGATGATTTGGGAGAATGGCATTGAAACATGTATAATATTATATAAGAAACGAATCGCCAGTCCAGGTTCGATGCATGATACAGGATGCTTGGGGCTGGTGCACTGGGATGACCCAGAGGGATGGTATGGAGAGGGAGGTGGGAGGGGGGTTCAGGATGGGGAACACGTGTATACGCATGGTGGATTCATGCTGATGTATGGCAATACCAATACAGTATTGTCAAGTAATTAGCCTCCAATTAAAATGAGTAATTTAAATTAAAAAAAAAAAAAAGTTGTGAAGAATTCCCTGGTGGTCCAGTGGTTAGGACTCCATGTTTCCACTGCAGGAGGCAAGGGTTCGATTCCTGGTTGGGGAACTAAGATCTTGCATGCCACAGCGTGGCCAATAAAAAGGAAAAGAGAGACATATCTTGTGTGTAATTTTTGTCTTTATGCTTTTTTTTTTTCAGTTTTGGAATCATTGTAATGGTAATTTTGTAAAATAAATTGGAAACAGTTCTATATTCCCTCCATGCTTTCAAATAGCTTAATAATGGAAAAAAATTAATTGAAACTTGAATATTTGGAACAATTTACCTATAAAACCATCTGGGTGTGAAGGTTTTGGGTAATTCTTTACATTTTTCCAATGTCTAGTCTGAATATATTCATGCTTTTTACATGTTTTAAAATAAATTTGGAAATATTTTCTTGGACAATCCTGGATTTTCTTAGGCTATTCAAATTTATCATCATCTAATCATCGATCATATTTTCTCACTTAAAAACTGTCTTTTTCATGATGATGCAATCAATCAAATTAAGAATGTGGAAAATTCTAGGGACACATAACTTCATTTTTTAAACAAATAAATGGCATATGGGATAGGATAGCTGTTACAAACTAGAGATACTTAAGCAATACATCAACTAAATAGAATGTGTGGACTTTCTCTGGATACGCATTTTAATAAAACAATTGTTAAGAGTTTGATACCGTCAGGGAAAGTTGAACACATACTGGATATTAGATGATATTAAAAACTACTGTTAATTTGTTCAGTGTAATGCTACTATGGCTAAAGTCCTAATTTGTTAGTGATATATTATGAAGTATTTATAGGTGAAAGGCTATGGTGTATGGATTTTCTTAAAGTACTCCAAGAGAAAAAGAAGTGGGGAATGGAGAGAATACAAAAGAGAAGAATAAATAACAAAAGTGGCAAAACATTAATGATTGTTGAAGCTGACTGATAGTACTTGGCAAAATATTGTATTATTGGAAATGTCTAAAATTTTTTCCTCCACCTGTATTAGTTATCCCTTTTATCATTCTGCATGTTATTTATATTTTCTCCATTTCTTCTAAATTAGTCTTCTGGAGATTCGTTTCAGAAAAGAAATTTTTTAATTTACTAATTACTTTGCTTTAAAAGTTAGTAATTTAAGTTTTTATTTTTAAAATGACTCATTCATTTGTATTTTTTAGGTCAGTTTTGTTGTTCTTTGTACAGCTTCTAGAGTTGAATAGTTAGTTCATTTATTTTCTTTTCCTGGTTAGTAATTATAGCATTGAAGGCTATGAAGTTCCCTTTAGTACAGTGTTGGTGTAACCCTTACGTTTTGCCAGGCTCAATTTTGTTTGTGTGAGTGTATATGGTAGATAAGTACTTAATATTCATCCCATTGTGCCTCTGTTGTGCCTTCCTGAACATTAGAGCCCAGAAAGCTAAAAACTGCATTTCCCAGATGCCCTAGCAGATAGGGTTTTGAAAGATACTCAGATCTGGCCAATCAGATGCAGCCATGCAAATTTTGGAAAGTCGAAGAAAGGCAGAGGTAGAGAAAGAAACAGATCCTCTACTATTGGGTATACATGGAAGTGATTAATTTCTCTGCAGCTGAATTCGCTTTGGTCCCGGTGCCAGTCACTAATTTTAGAAAGATGCCGTAAGGCAGGCACAGGGCATCATTTCACTGGTGCAGACCACAGCTGAGGCTGTGTGGTTCTGGAGCCTGCGGTAGTAACGATAATTTCCTGTTTGTGGTGGCATCCTCCCTAAGACAGTCTCTTTGGTAGCAGCAGCTTTTATAGGATGGAAGACACGGCAGCTGCTTTGGTGACACCATTTGCAGTGTGGTTTTCAGAGTCATTTCTGAAAGCTCAACCTAGCATCTGGTCTTCAGCTCACTCTTAGCATTACTAAAAGCCATTTAATTCCCTATACTAATCTCCCTAAACTTGATCTTTATTATCTGTAATTGAACTGTGACTAACATAATAAATGAAATCAGCAGTGTGGTTCCATACTCCTCATGATACAGGTTGGTTGCCCTTGACAGACCCAAATAAGTGGTGGCTTTTAAAAGACAACTGTGTTTCTAACATATATTTCTGAGCTAGTATTGCTGTTTAACTCTGCAAAGTTGAGGCCCTTTTTGTTTTGATATTCCTCAGCTATTGCCCTTGCCCACACAGTCAAAAATAGCTCTCCACTGTGCCTGCATTCCAGCCAGAGAGAAGAGAAGGAAGGGGATGGAACATCTTCCGTTCAAAGGCATAACCCAAAAGTTGTTCACATGATTGAGGCTCACATCCCATTGGCCAGAACTTGGCTGCTAGGAACAGTGACCTCTTTTTGACTGGTTTCTGCCCCTTGATGTCTTGAATATCTTATTAGGATTACAAAATTCAAAGAGTGGCCTGACCTAGAAAAGGGAAACATCCCTAATTGTTCCATATCCTTACTGCTTATAATGTTTTAAATATGTGGAGGTAGTAGTTTTCTTCATCCAAGAGTTATTTGCTACCCTGGTATTCAAAGTGTGCACTATGGGGACCAACAGGACAAGCATCACCTGGGAGCTTACTGAAATGCAGGATCTCAGGCCCATCCTTAGACACCTACTGAATCAGAATACACATTTGAACAGGAAATACTGGTTCAGAAGTCAGAATTCTACCTCCGGACCTTGAATTATTAATAAATGTGAAAATGCAGCTCTCTTTTCCTCTTCCCCATTTCAATCCACTCCACTCTCTTAAGAGGGATTCAAGGAAGTAGTTTCTCTACAGAGTCAATTTACAGGAAGCCCCATTTGTGATAAAAATAGCAACATAAGATAATGAGGTGTCACTGGAATTTGCTAGGGTTCAATTTCAGTGCCCCCCTTTCTCTTTTGCTTCCCCCCCTTTCTCCTCTGCATTTTTTTTTAATTTTAGGGGTTGCAACAAGTTGTCCAGGACCCGGGTTCATATGTTTTGATTGGCTGTCATAGTCAAGAAAATCTGAATTTGAATGGCTTTAGATAAGTGTGTACTCTTGAGACCACCACCCTCCCTACTAATTCCTACCCATCTTGCAGCAGCCCAGCCTGACTCACTTGTTTACCCTACTTCCCATTTGAATTAGTGAATCAAGCAATGCTCCTTTTTCTTCTGCCTGCTGGAAGAATACAGAGTTGAAGAGTCCACCAGCCCCCTCTATAAAGGGATTTAAAGTATTGCTATTGACCAAGATCTTTTTATTTATTTCCCTCATTTTATATTATTGGATTCCTGACATAATTATTTCCTTTCATTCAATGAAATTTTCATATTACATCATCTCCAGCCTAGTCTCTTTACAATGTGAACCTGAAAAACTGGTACTACTTGATACGAATTTCAAAACAGTTTGTAACTAATCATTCCTGCCACCTGACTTAAGTTCAGTCATCATTGATTTTATGAGACCCGCAGTTGTATTATTTTCCTCACCATAATTTATCAGAAGATTGTTTTTCATTTTCCTGGAAACCAGTGATCCTCTCATACTAAAGGTTCACACAAGAAGGAGATCAAGAAGGCAGAGGAGGAAGACTCTGAGCCCACCTCAATCCATGAACACATCAAAAATATATCCACATGTGACACAAGTCTCATTGAAAACAAACTGGATACTGGCAGAAAGATTCTTACACAACCACAGTTGTAAGGAAACTTCCACACCAGAGTCATTAGGAAAGAAAAAGAAGTGATCATGGGCAGGTCAGGACATGGGCAGCCAGAAGACACAGATGAGGAGGGAGAATGCACAGGCTTGGAGATCCTACCTGGGGCATGAGCAGTTCAACACATATTGGGCAGAATAGCACTGGACACTAGGAAGATGAGTCCCCTTCAGTTCAGTTCAGTTGCTCAGTCATGTCCAACTCTTTGCGACCCCATGAATCGCAGCACGCCAGGCCTCCCTGTCCATCGACAACTCCCGGAGTTCACCCAGACTCACATCCATTGAGTCAGTGATGCCATCCAGCCATCTCATCCTCTGTTGTCCCCTTCTCCTCCTGCCCCCAATCCTTCCCAGCATCAGAGTCTTTTCCACTGAGTCAACTCTTTGCATGAGGTGGCCAAAGTACTGGACTGCCCCAGACCACTCCAGTTTGGCACAGCGTCCCACTAGGGCAAAGGCTGCTGTTGCTGAGGAAAGTGCATGGTTGTGGGGGACAGAGCTGGCTCAGACGTGGCTCTGCACCTGAATGAGGCAGGGCAACCATTGCTGGCACTCATGGAGGCAACAGAGAGGGAGCAGTCTGAAACTATGGCTGGTGGATTTGGACTACCCCAGCATGCTCCGCTTCAGCTTTTAGCATCATTCCTTTCCTGACAGGGTGCTATCAGTCACTGAGCATAGGAGAAACCCCAGCTCACATCTAGCTCTGACTCTAGCCCCTTCATCTCAAGCCCCACCTCCCACCAAAGTGATAGCTGCCAGCACAAACTGAGCGAAGACAGGACTGTGCTCACTCTGGATCCTGCTTTCCCACCAAAGCCACTGGGCACACAGACTGCAGAGGGACACTGGGACACAAAGATAACCCCTCAAGAGTAGGAAGGTAACAGTTTCACCTAATTTTATAGAGATAGAGAAAGATATGCAAAATGAGAAGAGGAATTTTATTCAAATAAAAGAGCAAGAAAAAAAATACTTGTTAAAAACAACTAAAGGAAAACAGATAAATAATTGAAAGATAAAGAAGTCAAAGCATTTAGTAGTAAGAATGTTAGCTGAAGTGGGGAAGAGAAGAGATGACTACAGGGAGAAGTTTAACAAGGAATTAAAAAACATAAAAAAGAACCAGTCAGAACTCAAGAATACAATAACTGAAATGAAAAGCACGTTAGATGGAATAAACAACAGACTAGATCGTATAGAGGAGTGCATAAGTGATTTGGGAAACAGGATAATGGAGATCACCCAATCAGAAGAGCAAAAAGAAAAACAAATTAAAATGAGAAAGTTTAAGGGACCTCTGAAACAACATCAAATATACTCACATTTACCTTATAGGTGTTCCAGAAAGAGAAAATAGAGAGAAAGGGGTTGAAAATGTAATTGATGAAATTATGGCTGAAAACTTCCTAAACCTGAAAAATGAAACAGATATCCAGATACAGGGAGCGCAGAATCCTAAACAGGATAGGCCCAAAGAAACCGACACCAAGACATACCATAATTAAAAAGGCAAAAATTAAAGAGAGAATTCTAAAGGCAGCAAGAGAAAAACAAAAAGTAAGTGTGTGTGTGTGTTAGTCACTTCAGTTCAGTTCAGTTGCTCAGTTGTGTCCGACTCTTTGCGACCCCATGAATTGTAGCATGCCAGGCCTCCCTGTCCATCACCAACTCCCGGAGTTCACTCAAACTCATGTCCATCGAGTCAGTGATGCCATTCAGCCATCTCATCCTCTGTCGTCCCCTTCTCCACCTGCCCCCCATCCCTCCCAGCATCAGAGTCTTTTCCAATGAGTCAACTCTTCGCATGAGGTGGCCAAAGTACTGGAGTTTCAGCTTTAGCATCATTCCTTCCAAAGAACACCCAGGACCGATCTCCTTTAGAATGGACTGGTTGGATCTCCTTGCAGTCCAAGGGACTCTCAAGAGTCTTCTCCAACACCACAGTTCAAAAGCATCAATTCTGCGCTCAGTTTCTTCACAGTCCAACTCTCACATCCGTACATGACTGTTGGAAAAACCATAGCCTTGACTAGATGGACTTTTGTTGGCAAAGTAATGTCTCTGCTTTTGAATATGCTATCTAGGTTGGTCATAACTTTCCTTCCAAGGAGTAAGTGTCTTTTAATTTCATGGCTGCAGTCACCATCTGCAGTGATTTTGGAGCCCCCCCCCAAATAAAGTCTGACACTGTTTTCACTGTTTCCTCATCTATTTCCCATGAAGTGATGGGACCAGATGCCATGATCTTCGTTTTCTGAATGTTGAGCTTTAAGCCAACTTTTTCACTCTCCACTTTCACTTTCATCAAGAGGCTTTTTAGTTCCTCTTCACTTTCTGCCATAAGGGTGGTGTCATCTGCATATCTGAGGTGATTGATATTTCCCCTGGCAATCTTGATTCTAGCTTGTGCTTCTTCCAGCCCAGCGTTTTTCATGATGTACTCTGCATAGAAGTTAAATAAGCAGGGTGACAATTGACGTACTCCTTTTCTTATTTGGAACCAGTCTGTTGTTCCATGTCCAGTTCTAACTGTTTTGTCCTGACCTGCATATAGATTTCTCAAGAGGCAGGTCAGGTGGTCTGGTATTCCCATTTCTTTCAGAATTTTCCACAGTTTATTGTGATCCACACAGTCAACTTAGTCATGTCCAACTCTTTGTGACCCCATGGACTGTAGCTCACCAGGCTTGTCTGTCCCTGGAATTCTCCTGGCAAAAATACTGGAGCAGGCAGCCATTCCCTTCTCCAGGGAATCTTCCCGACCTAGGGATTGAACCTGGGTCTCCCACATTGCAGGCATATTCTTTACTATCTGAGCCACCAGGGAAGCCCACTCAGGGAAGCATCCAAATTGAATGTGAAGAAGTAAAACAGTCGTTATTTGCAGATGACATGATACTATATAGAGAAAAACACTAATGTCTCCCCCCAAAGACATTTAGAACTAATAGATGAATTCAGCAAAGTATAAAATTAATAAACAGAAACGTTACATTTCTTTACACTAATAATACCAAAAAGAAAGCAAGAAAACCATCCCATTTAAATATCACATCAAAAAGAATAAAATAACTAGAAATATAGTTAACCAAGGAGTTGAAAGACCTATACTCTTAAAACTATAAAACACTGAGAAAGCAAAATGAAGATAATACCAAAAAATGGAAGATACCCCATCTTGGATTGGAAGATTAATATTGTTAAAATGTACATTGTGCCCAAAGAACTCTATAGATTTAATGCAATCCTCGTCAAAATACTCATAACAGTTTTTACAGAACTAGAACAAATAATTAAAAAATTTATATCAAACCACCAAAGGCCCCAGATAGCTAAGCAATCTTGAGGAAAAAAACAAAGTTCCCTGACTTCAGACTATACTACAAAGCTACAAAAATCTGACAGTATGAGACTGACGCAAAAACAACTGGAGGTAGAAAAACTGGATGGCCACATGTAAAAGAATGAAATTAGGACATTTCCTCACACCACATACAAAAATAAACTCAAAATGGATTAAAGACCTACATGTAAGAGCGGGAAACCATAAAAAACTTAGAAGAAAACATGGGTAGAACATTTTTTTGCCAAAAATCATAGCAAATTTGTTTGGATCTGTCTTCTCAGGCAAAGATAACAACAACAAAAAAGAACCAAACGGGACCTAATTAAACTTAAAACTTTTTGCACAGCAAAGGAAACCATCAGCAAAACAAAAAGATAGCCTACTGAATTGGAGAAAATGTTTGCTAATCACATGACCAGTAAGGGTCATATTTATTTAAAATATATTTATTTACAAATAATTCATACAACTCATATGAAAAAAAAACTTCACTTAAAAATGGGCAGAAGACATGAATAGACATTTTTCCACAAAAAACATACAGATGGCTAACATGTACATGTGCCTATATATATAGACACACAAACATATGCTGTAAGAAAGAATGAAATTTTTCCATTTACAACATGATTGGATCTGGAGAATATTATGTTTAGAGAAATAAATCAAAGACAAACTATATGTTATCACTTATATGTGGAATCTAAAAAATAAAACAAATGAATAAAAGTAACAAATCAGAAACAGACTCACAAATATAGAGAATAAAGTAGTGGTTACCAGTGAGGAGAAGTAAGGGAAGAGGGGCAAGATAGGAAGACATACAGACTACTATGTATAAAATAAATAAGCTACAAGGATATATTGTACAGCCCAGGGAATAGAGCCAATTTTAATAATAAGTTTAAATGGTGTTAAATCTATAAAAATATTGAATCACTATGCTGAACACTTGAGACTAATATTATAAATCAACTATACTTCAAAACAAAACAATACCTAGCAAATTAACAAGAAAAAAGAAAGAAAGAAAGGAAATGCACACAAGAAACACAGAGTTGCCATGAACCAGCAATTCTACTCCTAGGTATATACCCAACATGAATGAAAAGATGTCCATGTAAATACTTGTATACCAATAATTGTAGCAACATTAATTACAATAGCCAAAAGGTGGAAACAACTCAAATGTTCATCAACAGATGAATGGATCAATAGATGTGACATATCCATGCAAAGAAAGGAAAGTGAAGTCACTCAGTCATGTCCGATTCTTTTGTGACCCCATGGACTGTAGCCTACCAGGTTCTTCTGTCCATGGGATTTTCCAGGCAAGAGTACTGGAGCGGGTTGCCATTTCAGCCATAAAAAGAAATTAAATACTATTATGTATTACAATATGGATGAAAACTGAAAACATTATGGTAAGTTATAGAAGGGAGTTACGAAGGGATACATACTGTATGATTTTATTTATAGAAAATGTCCATAAAAGATAAATCTATTAAAATTGTATATTAGTAGTGGCCTAGGACTAAAGTGAGGGTCATTTGCGTGTATAGGGTAACAACTAAGGGATCCTGGGTCTCTTTTTGGGTTGATGAGAGTATTCTAAAACTCATTGGGATGATGGATATACAACTCCACCCAGTATTTAATTAATATACTAAAAAGTATATTCAAAATAAAATGTACATTGAATTGTACACTTTAAATGGGTGAACTACATCTTAATAAAGCTGTTTTTAAAACCTGTATATGAGTCACTGCATATAAAGTCAAATAATTTTCAACAAGAGTGTCAAGCCCATTCAATGAGGGAAAAGAACATCTTTCTAATAAATTTTGTCAGGGAAGCTAGATATGCATATACAAAACAATTAATATGGACCCTTATCTTACACCATATATAAAATTAAATCAAAACAGATCAAAGATCTGAAACCATAAAACTCTTAGAAGAAAACACAGGGATAAGCCTTCAATGCATTGGATTTGGCAATGATTTCTTGGATATGACAATGAAAGAACAGGCAACAAAAGTGAATATATTAAGATAAATTTTACTACATCTAAATTTAAAAGTTATATACACCAAAGGACACAAGCAACATAGTGAAAAAGAAACCTTCAGAACAGGAGAAAAAGATATGCAAATAATATACCTGGGAAAAGGTTAATATCCAGAATATATAAAGAACTCCTAAAACTTAAAAAATAACCCAATTTAAAAGTGGACAAAGGACTTAAATAAACATCTCTCCAAAGAAGATAGGAAAGGACTCACAAGCATGTGAAAAGATGCTCAATATCACTAACATTAGGGAAATGCAAATCAAGACCACAATGAGGGACTTCCTTGCTGGCCCAGTGGCTAGGACTCCATACTCCCAATCAATGCAGGGGGCCTGAGTTCAATCGCTGGTCAGGGAACTAGATCCTGCATGGCCACAGTGAAAACTGGAGATCCCATGTGCCAAGAATTTAAAGCAAAGTCTCAAAAGAATATTTGTACACCCATGTTCATAGCAGCATTATTCACAACAGCCAAAAGTGGAAGCAACCCAAATCTCCATCAGTAGATGAATAGATAAACAACATGTGGTATCTACATGCAATGGAATATCATTCAGCCTTGAAAAGGAGTTTTGACACATGCTATAACATCAGTGAACTTTGAGGACATTACACTAAGTAAAATAAGCCAGTCACAGAATGAAATGTACTGTCTTATTCTACTTGATTAAGGTATCTGGAGTCACCAAATTCATAGAGACAAACTAAATTGGTAGTTGCGAGGGGTTGGAAGGAGAAAGGAAATGGGGTTATTCAGAAAAAGGGGCTGCTACTGCTGCTGCTGCTAAGTCACTTCAGGTGTGTCCGACTCTGTGCGACCCCATAGACAGCAGCCCACCAGGCTCCCCCATCCCTGGGATTCTCAAGGCAAGAACACTGGAGTGGGTTGTCATTTCCTTCTCCAATGCGTGAAAGGAAAAGTGAAAGGGAAGTCGTCCAGTCATGTCCAACTCTTAGCAACCCCATGGGCCACAGCCTACCAGGCTCCTCCATCCATGGGATTTTCCAGGCAAGAGTACTGGAGTGGGGTGCCATTGCCTTCTCCGGGAAAGGGGGCTATAGAGTTTCAATTTTGTAAGACGAAAAATTCTGGAGATTTGCTGTACAACAATGTGAACATACCTAACATTACTGAATCATACCTAACACTACTAAACCATACACTTAAAAATGGTAAAGATGGCAAATTTTATGTTTATTTTTCTACAATTAAAAATAAAATTAACAAATCCATATATATTGGGCAGAATGGGTTGATTGATCCCTCGTTCACTGGCATACCTGTTACTTTAAAAAAAAATAGATGTTAATTGCAGACTCTTGCTTCCCAGGTGTTACTAGTGGTACAGGACCCACCTGACAATGCAGGAGACATAAGAGAGTGGGGTTCAATCCCTGGGTTGGGAAGACCACCTGGAAAAAGGAATGGCAGCCCCCTCCAGTATTCTTGCCCAGAGAATTCCATGGACAGAGGAACTTGGTGGGATATAGTCTGTGGGGTCACAGATTTGGACATGACTGAAGTGACCTCAGAGCAGCATGCACTACAAGTTCAAGGTAGCTTTGTGTTTATTTTTAATCAGAATAGTATGCAGCACATGATATCTGATAGACTTAATGTTTTCTAAGAAGGTTTCTTTTTTAATTTATTTGTAATATCACTGCTGCTGCTGCTGCTAAGTTGCTTCAGTCATGTCCGACTCTGTCCGACCCCATAGACGGAAGCCCACCAGGCTCCCCGGTCCCTGGGATTCTCCAGGCAAGAACACTGGAGTGGGTTGCCATTTCCTTTTCCAATGCATGAAAGTGAAAAGTGAAAGGGAATTCGCTCAGTCGAGTCCGACTCTTAGCGACCCCATAGACAGCAGCCCACCAGGCTCCTCAGTCCATGGGATTTTCCAGGCAAGAATACTGGAGTGAGGTGCCATTGCCTTCTCCGTGTAATATCACTAGTGTCCAGCAAATATTAACAAAGTTACTCAAAATCAGTGTTTTTTTCTGTTTATGGAAAGTAGGAGATGTCATACATGGTTCCCTCATACAGGCATATGGTTTTGTTTTTTTTTGTTTGTTTGTTTTTATTAAATGAAAAATTCTTTAAATTCTATAGTGCTTTACAATTCTCAGAAGGTTTGCATACATGATTTCATATAATTTTATAATAACACTTTTTCCCCTACCCCATCTTGCCCCTCCCCCTCCCTCCTCCCATCGGTAACTATTAGTTTGTTCTCTGTATCTGTGAGTCTGCTTCTTTTTTGTTCTATTCATTAGTTTGTTGTATCTTTTATATTCCACATAAAAATGATCTCATATGGTATTTGTCTTTCTCTGTCTGACTTATTTCACTTAGCAGAACAAGCAACTCCAGAATCCCTACAACCTAAAATGGCTCTTTCTACCTGTCAACCTACCCAAATCTAGCTTAGCTTCCCATCAGTCTACTTCCTTGTCACAAGGGCTCTTTCTCCCTTTTGTCTTGGACTGCACAGCCAGGTATGGGCTTGTGTGTTTCAGCAGCCTTATGCCAATGCCCATCAAGAAGTGGGGAATTGTTGACTCTCTAACATTTTTATTTTGAATTAGCAGAAGAAATATTAGAATCTTCCTCATTGAGGGCAGAAAGTTCAAGAAAATCAGGGTCTCCTTCTTCCAGATTCCTCATCTCCATTCTTTTGCTGCCAACTTCTCTGCACACTCTCAGTTCTCATGAGCTTGCTGGCACCTGCTCCCTTGCTCTGGTTTATTTCCTGCTCGGTTCCCCCTTTGTCTCCTGATCCTCTGCTTGGGGTTATCTGCATACTCTGCCATGAGTGGTGTCAATAGGTGGATCTCCACTCCAGATTACACACAAGATTCTAGACACATCTAGCTCCTCCCCTCTTTGTGATTGGCCTCAAAGCTATAGCTGTTCCCTGGCCTATAGCTTCCAGAGATAGGTATGGATTAGAATCACCGGTGCGCAATTTTAAAAAATAAATAGATGGCTTCTGAACAGCAGTTCTAGGAGCAGGTCTCAGCACTGTGTCTTGTTAAAAGGACCCCTGAGATGGGGAGGGGACATATATAAACCTATGGCTGATTCACGTTGTTTGGCAGAAACCAACACAATTCTGTAATGCAACTGTCCTTCAATTGAAGAATAAATTAAAAAAAAAAAAAAAGGACCCCAGAGAATTCTGATGATATGAATGGAGTTGGAAACACATGTTCCAACCTTTGCTGATTAGCCTTCAGAATGACTCTGCTCTCTTATCCCCTTGTTGTTGTTGTCTAGTCACTAAGTCACATTCAACTCTTTGTGACCCCATGGACTGTAGCCTGCCAAGCTCCTCTGTTTATGGGATTTTTTCAGGCAAGAATACTGGAGTGGGTTGCCATTTCTTTCTCCAGAGGATCTTCCTGACTCAGGGATTGAACCCACATCTTCTGCACTGCAGGAGGGAAGCCCCTCTCATCCTCTTGGAGTCCCTGAAGTTACAGTTTTTGTTTATAGAGGGGCAAACATAATAAAAATATTTCATTAAATTGGGAGTAAGTTCTTTCTACCCCATGACCCTTCTATCAGTAAAACTAGACTATGGGACTAAGGATTAGTGACCCTAAGAAAGACAGATCATGACAGACAAAAGACAGATTTGGGGCTCATATATTTCAAAAAAGAGATTCTTGAAATTAATACCAAAGAGAATATATTGCAAAGCCAGGGAACTCAACAGCAAGAACAAGCGTACATTCTTTGGGTGTCTGTTCATATTCCAAAAGTTAAGAACTTCGTGCATCAACTTTATGCCATAAGCAGAAACGCTGAGAAGATTCCTTGATTAAGGACTTAAATTAAATCCAGCAACAAGAGACAGAGGAGATTTAGTCTCTGACCTTGTGCTTCACCCCCACTTAGCATAGCCACAGGAGAGGACCCAAGTCACATCCCAGGGAAGCCTGGGGAGGCAGCAGGCTTTCCAGAGAAACCTTCAGGGTCAACAACGTGCAGCAGCAGCTAAGCAACAGAAATGGCATCAAGTTGTGTCGTCCAAGAGGGCACAGGCTGGTCTTCTAAGTCTCCTTTATATCCAGAGGGACAAGAAGACTTCTCAAGATTTCCCATGCTGCCAGGAGAGTTGCAGCAAGGCAGAAAGAGGGATGATGGATGAGAAGGGGCTCTGTGGCCACAAGGGAGGATACCATCAGAAGGAAAAGCCTATATGACACAGCCTGGAGTCCACAGCAAGACGCCTGGTTTCCATAGCACAACAGAGATGCTGACCAAAGACCAGACAATTACATCTCAGAGGAGGCTGGAGAGGACACAGAACCATCAGGATCTGATGCCCCTTCCCACAAATGCCTTAAGCTCTTCTCCCCATCTCACCTGTCCACTCCCTTCCCAACCCCCACCTCACCCCCATAAATAGAACTCCAGGAGACGGGAGAGACAGTTCTCTGAAATAAATGAGAAATCACTGAAGTGACTAAATCTGATGGGAAATAACTAGGTCACATTTTTGCCATCAGCAGAAATGGGATCTTGAGGTACGATTAATAACAGAGGGAGAATGTCGTATGCCTGAGATAAGCAGAGCATAGTCGCTCTGAGCTGATACACAAGGAATAACAGTCTTAATCTCATACATTCAGTATAAATATGATGATTCTTAATAGTACATTAGTTGGACACTTTGAAATACTTGGGGTAAATATGTTGATAGAGGTTCTCTGGGCAAGTCTTGGTTCCAAAGGGAGGTAAGAGCTGCTGGAAATTTACAAAAGCTGGCTTAGCAGAAGGCTGGTTTAGCAACAGACAGAGCAGTATGTTCAGGAATCCTGTTAATCATTTTCATCAGAAGCCCAGCTTTGTATAGAAGCACATGTATACCTGTGATGGATTCATTTTGATATTTGGCAAAACTAATACAATTATGTAAAGTTTAAAAATAAAATAAAAAAAAAGAAATGTCATTACTGCTAATAATTTTTAAACTATTATTCTGGGCCGTGGTTTATCAGATAGAGTGGTAGCTATTGTTAGATTTTTTAAAATTAGATTTTCAAGTATAGATTTTAAAGCAAATTTGGAAGATCTTACATGGTCTAGAGCTGTGTTCTTCAGACTTCCTTATCAATCCATCAGTCTGCGCAAATAGCCCCAACAATTGTGTGCATGCAGCCCCAGTACTGCTAACTTGGGGAGAGGAGGGGCTTGCGTAACCAAGCTGACTACAGATCCTTGGTTCCTTCACTTTTACCCTCCTATGGATTATTTCATTCCCTCTTCACTCTTCTCAAACCTCTACTTCTCCCCAGGCTTGCTCAGCTAATGATCTTGCCCTTCAATCTCTGATAAAACAGTCATCAAAACAGAAAGTCCACTTCTTCTACCCCCACATCTACTGAGCCACCTACTCTGTGGCCTACACTCTGCTTTCTGTCCAGGTATTAGGGATACTGTCTCTGTTTGAGACCCCAACTGCTCTCCTCTCAACTACCCCATGACATGTCTCAGGTGAGGGCTTTCTTAATTTTTGCACCTCAGATGCCTTGCTGGCCTCATCAAGTCCTGGTTCTGCCTCAGAAGTGTATGCAGCATCCAACCACTACTCACCATCTCTACTGCTGCTGGTCTCAGCTGCTCCAGTGACTTATAAATTCGCTGGTCTTTTTTGCCATATCACCTGCACCATCTACTCTCAACACAGCAGTCCTAGTTCTTTCCCAGTGCAAATCAGCTGAGGTCCTTCTTCACACAAAACTCTCCAGTGAGTTCCCCTCTGCTGCCCCTCTACTCAGAGCAAAATCCAAAGTCCTGGTGGTGACCAGAAGACCCGACATGATCTGGAGGCCAGCAGCCCCTCTGACTGCAGTTCCTGCAGCAAGGGCTCCCCACCCCACCCCCGGCCTCCCCACTGGTCCTTGAATGCATGGAGTCAGGCCCACAGACAGACTCTGCTTTCACTACTTCCTCTGCCTGAGATGGTCTTCTTCCAGGAATCTGCATGATTCGGCCTCTTTCTTTATATCTCTGCTCAAATTCAATCTATCATCAGAGAGGCCCTCCCTGACCACTCTGCGAAAAGAATGGTCCTCTTTATCCTGATATGTTGTCCTCCACAAGCATGTCATCACCTGGAAGACTTCATTCTCTCTCTCTTTTCTCCCATCTCCAACCAACTAGAATGTAACATTATGGCACCTCATTTGCCTTTTTGCCTGTTAATGTAAATATGCATCCCCACCACTGGCTACACAGCAGGCCCTCCATAAACATGTCTTAAATTATTATATGCACACTTATTTATGAGTAATTTTTATGCATGCCTATTGATCCACACATATGGTATTAATAATCTTTATTCCTTAATAAAGTTAAGTTCTAACAGTCCCCTTTCTCCTTACCCCCACCTCTGCTTTATTCTATTAAGCTTCCTTAAGCTGGACCACTGTGCCCACCTCATGGACTACCTTTGTTCCTTGTCACAGAGACCCACTAGAGGGCCAGTATCATACTGTTCCTTCATGCTCAGGAGGAAAACTGGATGAGAACTATTGGTTCAGAACTTCCTCTGTTATTTTCACCATAACATTTCAGAAATGGTCTACTGTTCCATCAAAGAAATACAACTATTCTCTAGAATTCTATTTTTAAACCACAAAAATATCTTCCCTCCCCCCCTACACACCCCCCCAATTCCACCACCATTATTCAGTAATAATAAATTTATTCAAATATGAATTAAAAATTAGGGGAAAAATCACTTTTATATATAAACATGTTCATACTGGTATACAGTGTATGTGCAGATAAAAATGTTTCTACTTATATAAACGCATATACATGTCCATCAACCTAGCAACTTTGCATATAGGCTTCCTTTAAAAAAAAAAAAAAAAGCTGTAAAAATTAACACCAACTGTTAACACAAATAAAGCACTTTAAAATGTAGCCTGGATGTTTCAGAACGAAAAGCTTTAAGGGTGGTGCTCATCCGAGTCTAGTGCAACAATTCTCTGAAAGTTAAGCAAAGACACTTTTCTCCCCTGTGGTTTCTTTTTGTGAATATAATGAGTCCTGGCTACCCCTTGCCCACTCTTGCTTTGTGACCAGAGGCTGGTTCATCTCCCATCTTTAGGCTGCATGCAAAAAGGATGGGAGCCATGAGAATGGTGACCACAGAAGCAAATACCCGGCATTTCATCAGGGAGGGTACAGAGGTAAATGGCCTGGAGGCAGCGGTGGGGAGAGAGGGTGGGGATCGGAGAAGGCCTGATTTGTCCAGAAAAAAAAGAGATGATGCCTATTTCCTCCATGGAGAGGATGTTATATGAGGTGGTGAGTCAGTGTAAATCAAGATTTCCACTGGGGGTGGGGGGTAGTATATAGACAAGCATTCAGGGTGTGGGGAAAGGGAAATCGCACCTAATTTCTTTCCTGCTTTTACAGTTTTGAAGGCACAGTCAATCTAGCTTTGTCCCAGCCTCTTTTCCTTTTCTTTCTAATTAAAGGGCAGCACCAAGTGATAAGTGTGGCCAGAATAAAACCATAAGCATTGGGATGCTTACAGGAATGACCAAAGAGGGGACAACTGAGACATTCTGAACAGCCAGACTTCACTAGAATTGAACACAGGTAGTCCTCGAATTGGCTTTTTTTTGCTTCATCTGTCTGGTCCTCAAGTCCTCACTTCTGCTTTCTAAGTACGTTTACCCAGCCTGTATCTTCAACAGGCTCTCAAGGTGCCAAAGCTTAGAAGGCCCATGGAGTGGGATGGGGGGTATTATTCTAACTATTCTGTTGAAAAAACAAGATGGAGACTCAAATTTGCATTAGGCCCGTGAACAACACATACCCACATCCACATCACACACCCAGACCACACACCCACACCATACATCCACACACACTACTTACACCACCACCAGCCCTCCCTGCCCCCATCTCCATCCCCACATTTCCCACTGCCAGGCCAGACAGTAAGACTAGTCTTGACAAAACTAGACTCCTCCACACTTATCTAGCAGCTATCCCCTCCAACTTCCCCTCTTCTTTGGGCCTCTCTCCATGTGCCCAAGAAGAGGGGACAAGAGAAGAAAATCAAGCCAGGTCAAGAACCTCCCCGGCCCCCTCCCACCCCAGACTGTCTCCATTGCTTGTGCTTTGGAGCCGGCTTGTACCAGTGTCTGGAGCATCCCGTCCAAATCCACCAGCATGGTGGTGATCACAAGGGTAGCCAGCAGGCAGCCTGAAGGCAGCTGGAAGGCTGGGCATGTTAACAGAGAAATCTAAACATTACAAATCAGGGTGCAGGTTCCTTGGGGCAGCAATTGTGAAACTTACCAGGACACCATTGCTCTCAACCCAAGTATTTGCCTGGGTACTTCAAATGTCTAGGTGTCTTCATAGCTATTTATGAAAGCAGAAGACCAAATTTAAGTCCAGTGCTCCTGGCAACATGAATGTTTAGTATGTCTGGCTAGTGCTGAAAAACAGTAGCAAGAGGGAAACTCCACTCTAAAGTTTTTGTTTTTTTTTTTTCAAAATGGTTTTTCTGGTTTGATGATAATATGGCTGGAAAAATACAGAAAAGTATAAAGAATGTAAAAATCTGTACTGTAAGTTTACTGCCTTAGAGCGGAACAGTGCTGCTGTTTTTATACAGATCTTTCAAGGTGTGTGTGTCGGTGTCATGTAACCTCTTTTTTCTAGTGCAGTTATTATTTTTACAAAATAATACTTATCTGTAAAAAAAAAGTTTTTGCTTATTTGTAAATACTCATTTACAAAAGCAATGCATGTTCCTTGACACAAGTTTCAAGCAACATCATTGAAATAAAAAGTTAAAGACCCACACTCAACTCTTCTCACCTTCTTCAAACTCCTACTACCCCGTGTGATCATTGTTCATGGTTTGCAGAATATTCTAGACCCTTCCCAGATGATCAGACCTTTAAAAAAAACAAAGACTGTATCCTATATAAATACTGTCTCACAATCTGGTTTTCCCTCAATAAAATAGTACCATATCAATACATATAGATTTGTCTAAGTCTTTTAATTATTGTAGAGTTTTGTAACAGGAGCATAATACATCTTATCTAAGGGTAATTGAGCAGGGCTCTATGGGACCTGCCCAGAACAGGACTCTCCCCAGTGTCCTCTGCCTGCCTTTTGAAAAATTTTAGTCAAAGAATAAATTTAATCAGAGAAATGAGAAAATGCAGAAAGGAAAATAGTCAAGCAAGACAAAATAATAATAGTTGTAATTAAACAAACTCAAGGACCTTTGGTTCCTCTTTAAGGGCTATAAATAATATTCTGAGCCATGTCCTTTGAGCTGCTTTGCAGCTGCTGAACCCACCACCAGGCAGAGAAAGTGTATACTGCCCACAAGCACGTGGACCCCTAGACGGATTGTGACTAGATGGTTGATCATGTTAACTCCCATGTGTCTCACCGCCAAGCAGGAGAATGTCCACAAGCTGATCATGCACCCACAACCTCCCTCCCTCACTCTTCTTTAAAAATCTTTCCCTGGAAGCCATCGGGGAGCTCAGACTGAGCTCTAGCTGTCCCCAATTTTTGTACAGCACATTACAATAAACGCTGCACTTTCCTTCCCCACAACCCTATGTCAGTAGATAGACTTTACTGTGCACAGACAAGTGGACCCAAGTTTGGTTCAGTGACAGAAGTATTCCTCTATTGGTGCAGACATTTGTCATCTTCCTCTCATCCTTCCTTCATCTATTTATTCCTTTTTGCTGTAAAAAAAATAATGCTTCAGTGAGCATCCACACTTCAAACACAAGTTTGAGAGCTCCCCTTTGTCTACTGCTGTTTATGAGTGAAGAGAGGTGAATTCACACAAATGGGTGATCTAGGTCTCCCCAGAGCTAGGGAGTCTTGCTTCTCATGAAGGAGGGCTCATTGCAGGTTCTATGTTGATGTGGGCTTCATTAGGCTGCCTCCTCTGAGGTTCATGGTCAGGGAACAGCCAATATTAGAAGAACATTGGGCATATTTTTCTTGCACTCAGTTGTTCTTTCTCTTAGTGCTTGGTGTGGACATCTGGTAGCAGTTCAAGCCCAGTTCTATTTATTCATCAGAACCAACACTCATCTAGGAGCCCTCTCCTCTCTGGACAAATCCTTTATTTTCTATTAACTATTTATTTTCTATTTTCTATTATTTTCTATTTATTTTCAGATGCAGTCACTTGAGCCACAGGAGGCATGAAAATAAAAATATTCTCACTATTTCTATGGCACTATTCACATGATTATTATAGAAATAATCCACATCAGCATACTACAATATTTGTTTTATTCTTGAATGTTGTAACCTCTGAGGGGAAAATTATCTTTATTTGAAAAAGGTTAAAAATGAAAATACAAGTTACAAGTCTTTGCTAGAAAATTGTGGGAAAGGGGTTAGATAAAACTATATGGAGTGTATTGGTGTTTTTCTTTCTGGCTTACTTCATTCTGTATAATAGGCTCCAGTTTCATCCACCTCATTAGTGGCAGATTCATGTTGATGTATGGCAAAACCAATACAATATTGTAAAGTAATTAACCTCCAATTAAAATAAATAAATTTATACTTTTAAAAAAACTATATGGAGTTGAAGAAGGTATCAATTAAATATAGAAATCTAAAAACAGAGAGGGAAAGAGAGACAAAGAGCCACAGTATAGTAAACCTTACTGTAAAAATGAGCTTCAGGGATCCGTATAAAAACTGTTCCCTAAAATTCAAGATGCCATAAGTTATCAGTTAATTCTGCTTTTAAGCAATGACACATTGTCTGACCAATTATCTTTAATTTTTCACAATTTGAATTATTAGTTGCCTTCATGGTATAGCAGTCATAATAATCAAACCAGGAGTCTGGGACATTATTGTATATCTTCTCAGTATGACTTTGAGCCTTAGTTTCCTCATCATTAAAATGAGGAGACACACACAATTTCCAGCTCTCAAATGCTATATATACCCTTCAGAGAGAGGCATTTAGTTTATTTCCTTATTATTCCCATTATTTCTGAATATTCATATGCCAAAATGGACCATACATGCCTGAAAAATTACCATGAAGAAAATCACAACCCAAATTGGTAAAACCCAGGTAATGTAAACAAATTCACATGAATTCTTAGGTATTATCTAATTCAATGCTGTATGTATGTTCCCTTTTGTCAATATAACTTTAGAAAATTCTCCAACTTACCCTCAGAAAATTCCCTTTAGAATCCAGTGATTGAGAAAACACATTATATAAAACCACTAGGATGCATTCCATAACATTTTTAAATTGAAAATCTATTTCACTTATCATATATAACTGAAAAATAATAATAATTCACATCACTAATATGAATACAATGCTTGAGGTGTATATGATCTCGCAGACCCAGTAACCAGTGTCTTTGTCCTCTCGCTAACCCCACCTCAGTGGTCTTCAGCCCATATGTCAAGAGCCCATTTGTCCTCTACAACTTGCCACCACAAGAGAATTTTAGAGATAAAGGGACTTTACTGAATACAATTTCCATTACTCTTATTTTACCAGATATTAGCTATGGAGTATCCAAAAATTATCATGAGCAGAACTAAAGCTAGAACTCACATGTGTGGATTCCTTGTTCCCTTACTATTCTGGAATATGGCCAATCATCTCCTTTGTAGTAGGTTCTATGGGTGCCCTATTCAGACCCCATTTACCTGGCTGATGCCTCCATCCTCCAAAACTGTTGAGTGTTGCTGCTGACAGCTCACAGCTATACCCTTCACCCAAGAATTGCCTTCAGCAGAGCTTAGTTTCCTCGAAATGCCCATGAGGGCTATGCCTCTCCCGTCTCCTCCATGGGCAGTCCACAGGCAATGACTGACTGATGTAATGGCCTCAGAACTTCCTGTGGGGTCAGTTTCAGATTAGACTTTAGTTGAACTCAAATCTGCTCAGCTTCTTTTCTGGCTGTATCCTGCTTCCCTGTTCTTCTGTAGTTTCCTCCTGAGAGGACATTCTCAATGACTCACTTGCACAAAAATTTCCATTTCAGGTTTTGCTTCTAAAAACATGACCTAGGGTGCGGTCCTAAGATGGTGGAGGAATAGGACAGGGAGACCATTTTCTCCCCCACAATATCATCAAAAGAACATTTGAACGCTGAGTAAATTCCACAAAACAACTTCTAAATGCTGGCAGAGAACATCAGGCACCCAGAAAAGCAGCCCATTGTCTTCAAAAGGAGGTAGGAAAAAATATGAAAGATAAAAAGAGAGACAAAAGAGGTAGGGATGGAGCTCTGTCCCAGGAAGGGAGTCTTAAAAAACCAAGACATTTCCAAACACCAGGAAATACTCTCACTGCCGAGTCTGTGGCGAACCTTGGAAACACAGAGGGCAACATAACCGGGAGGAAAAATAAATAAATAATGAAAACCCACAGATTATGTGCCCAACGGTAACTCCCAGTGGAAAACCAGCACAGACGCCTGCATCTGCCACTAGCAAGCGGGGACTGGGCAGGGAGGCACGGGCTGTATTGCTTAGAGTAAGGACCGGGCCTGAATGCTCCGAGGACAATCTGAGGGAACTTACTTGGGCTAGCAAACCAGATTGTGGGATACCTACCAGGCGAAAAGCCCTAACCTAAGACACCGCCAGGCCCACTCACAGAACAAAGGACTGATCAGAGCTAACCGGCTGCAAACCACCCATCCCCCTCTGGTGACAGGCAGGTGAGGGCAGCCAGAGCCGGAAGAGGGCAATCATGGCCCCAGAGAGGCATCATCTACCAAACTGCAAGCAGGCTTCATTGCTAACCAAGACTTCTTGGGATTCTGGACAGTCAACATCTGCCTGAGAAGGTGTGCTGGTTGTACACCCAGAAAACCAACTGGCAGGGATAGGGGAGGTGATAAGTCTCAGCAACCGCGCTCACCAAACACCTGGTCGCCTGAGCTGCTCAGACCTGGGAAGGGCACAAAACGCAGGCCCAACTGAGTCTGCACCTCTGAGGACTACCTGAGTACCTGAACCTGAGCAGCTTAGACATGGGAAGTGCCTACAACCCAGGGCCGGCCTCAGACAGTTCCAGGCAGAGCAACCTAGAGCCTAAGCAGTGTAGACAAGGAAACCACACATGATGTGAACGGGGGCAAACCCAGTGTGGCCAAGACACTGTGAGCACACGCCAGTGTTATTTGCAGCGTCCCTCCCTCCCCACAGCACAACTGAACAAATGAGCCTAAAAGAGTGTCCATCACCGCCCCCTTATGTCAGGGCAGAAATTAAACACTGAAGAGACCAGCAAACAGAAGAAGCTAAAACAGAGAGAACTGTCTTGGAAGTGACAGATGCAACAGATTAAAACCCTGTAGTTAGTACCGGCTACATAGGAAGGGGCCTATAGATCTTGACAAATAGAAGCCGGATCAAGGAACTATCCGAAAATGAACTGACCCCACACTGCCACAACAACACCAGAGAAAGTCCTAGATATATTTTTTACTGTTTTTACTATAATTATTTAATTTTTTTTATTTTTAAGTCCTCTTTTATTCCTCTAATTTTCATTTTTATAATCTATTATTGGAGAAGGCAATGGTACCCCACTCCAGTACTCTTGCCTGGAAACTCCCATGGACAGAGGAGCCTGGTAGGCTTCAGTCCATGGGGTCGCTAAGAGTCGGACTCAACCGAGCGACTTCACTTTCACTTTTCACTTTGATGCATTGGAGAAGGATGTGGCAACCCACTCCAGTGTTCTTGCCTGGAGAATCCCAGGGATGGGGGAGCCTGGTGGGCTGCCATCTGTGGGGTCACACAGAGTTGGACATGACTGAAGCAACTTAGCAGCAGCAGGAGCAATCTACTATTACTTTACAAAAAAAAAAAAAGAGAGAGAGAGAGAGACCCTATTTTTTTAAAGCAAACTTCATATATATATATATATATTTTATAATTTTTGTGACTTTTTTTACTTTAATATTGTATTTTTGAAAATCCAACCTCTACTCTAGATTTTTAATCTTTGCTTTTTGGTATTTGTTATCAATTTTGTACCTTAAAGAATCCAATCTTCAGTACCATTTTTACTTGGACAGATATTATTGGCTTGACTGCTCTATCCCCCTTTGGACTCTCCTTTTTCTCCACCAGGTCACCTCTATCTCCTCCCTCCCTCTTCACTTCTCTACCCAACTCTGTGAATCTCTTTGTGTGTTCCGGACAGTGGAGAACACTTAGGGAACTGATTACTGGCTGGATATGTCTCTTTCCTTTTGATTCCCCTCTTTTATCATCCTGGTCACCTCTGTCTCCTTTCTCCCTCTTCTCTTCTCTGTGTAACTCCATGATCATATCTGAGCGGTCCAGACTGTGGAGTCCACATAAGGAAGTGATTACTGGCTACCTTGCTCTCTCCTCTTTTGATTCCACCTCATCTCATTCTGGTCACCTCTATCCCCCTCCTCCCTCTTCTCTTCTCCATGTAACTCTGTGAACCTCTCTGGGTGTCCCTCACTGTGGAGAAACTTTTCATCTTTAACCTAGATGTTTTATCAACGGTACTGCATAGATGGAGAAGTCTTGGGCTACTGTAAAAATAAGACTGAAAACCAGAAGCAGGAGGCTTAAGTCCAAATCCTGAGAACACCAGAGAACTCCTGACTCCAGGGAACATTAATTGACAGGAGTTCATCAAATGCCTCCATACCTACACTGAAACCAAGCACCACCCAAGGGCCAGCAAGTTCCAGAGCAAGACATACCATGCAAATTCTCCAGCAACACAGGAACATAGCCCTGAGCTTCAATATACAGGCTGCCCAAAGTCACTCCAAACCCATTGACATCTCATAACTCATTACTGGACACTTCATTGCACTCCAGAGAGAAGAAATCCAGCTCCACCCACCAGAACACCAGCACAAGCTTGCCTAACCAGGAAACCTTGACAAGCCACCCGCACAACCCCACCCAGTGAGGAAAATCCACAATAAAGAAAACTCCACAAACTGCCAGAATACAGAAAGGCTACCCCAAACATGGCAATATAAACAAGATGAAGAGACAGAGGAATACCCAGTAGGTAAAGGAACAGGAGAAATGCCCACCAAACCAAACAAAAGAGGAAGAGATAGGGAATCTACCTGATAAAGAATTCTGAATAATGATAGTGAAAATGATCCAAAATCTTGAAAACAAAATGGAATCACAGATAAATAGCCTGGAGACAAGGATTGAGAAGACACAAGAAAGGTTTAACAAGGACCTAGAAAAAATAAAAAAGAGTCAATATATAATGATTAATGCAATAAATGAGATCAAAAACACTCTGGAGGCAACAAATAGTAGAATAACGGGGGCAGAAGATAGGATTAGTGAAGTAGAAGATAGAATGGTAGAAATAAATGATTCAGCGAGGAAAAAATAAAAACGAATTAAAAGAAATGAGGACAATCTCAGAGACCTCTGGGACAATGTCAAACGCCCCAATATTTGAATCACAGGAGTTTCAGAAGAAGAAGACAAAAAGAAAGACCATGAGAAAATACTTGAGGAGATAATAGTTGAAAACTTCCCTAAAATGGGGAAGGAAATAATCACCCAATTCCAGGAAACCCAGAGAGTCCCAAACAGGATAACCCAAGGCAAAACACCCCAAGACACATATTAATCAAATTAACAAAGATCAAACACAAAGAACGCAGCAAAACAACAAATAACAAATAACACACAAGAGGATTCCCATAAGGATAACAGCTGATCTTTCAATAGAAACTCTTCAGGCCAGGAGAAAATGGCAGGGCATAATTAAAGTGATGAAAAAAAAATAACCTACAGCCCAGATTACTGTACCCAGCAAGGATCTCATTCAAATATGAAGGAGAAATCAAAAACTTTACAGACAAGCAAAGCTGAGAGAATTTAGCACCACCAAACCAGCTCTCCAACAAATGCTAAAGGATCTTCTCTAGACAGGAAACACAAAAAGGGAGTATAAACTCGAACCCAAAACAATAAAGTAAATGGCAACGGGATCATACTTATCAATAATTACCTTAAACTTAAGTGAGTTAAATGCCCCAACCAAAAGAAAGACCGGCTGAATGGGTACAAAAACAAGACCCCTATATATGTTGTCTACAAGAGACCCACCTCAAAACAGGGGACACACACAGACTGAAAGTGAAGGGCTGGAAAAAGATATTCCATGCAAACAGAGACCAAAAGAAAACAGGAGTAGCAATACTCATATCAGATAAAATAGACTTTAAAACAAAGGCTGTGAAAAGAGACAAAGAAGGACACTACATAATGATCAAAGGATCAATCCAAGAAGAAGATATAACAATTATAAATATATATGCACCCAACATAGGAACACCGCAATATGTAAGACAAATGCTAACAAGTATGAAAGGGGAAATTGACAAGAACACAATAATAGTGGGAGACTTTAATACCCCACTCACTCCTATGGATAGATCAACTAAACAGAAAATTAACAAGGAAACACAAACTTTAAATGATACAATAGACCAGTCAGACCTAATTGATATCTATAGGACATTTCACCCCAAAACAATGAATTTCACCTTTTTCTCAAGCACACACGGAACCTTCTCCAGGATAGATCACATCCTGGGCCATAAATCTAGCCTTGGTAAATTCAAAAAAATTGAAATCATTCCAAGCATCTTTTCTGACCACAATGCAGTAAGATTAGACCTCAATTACAGCAGAAAAACTATTTAAAATGCCAACATATGGAGGCTGAACAACACACTGCTGAACAACCAACAAATCACAGAAGAAATCAAAAAAGAAATAAAAATATGCACAGAAACAAATGAAAATGAAAACACAACAACCCAAAACCTGTGGGACACTGTAAAAGCAGTGCTAAGAGGAAGGTTCATAGCAATACAGTCATACCTCAAGAAACAAGAAAAAAGTCAAATAAATAACCTAACTCAATACCTAAAGCACCTAGAAAAGTAAGAAATGAAGAATCTCAGGGTTAGTAGAAGGAATGAAATCTTAAAAATTAGGGCAAAAATAAATGCAAAAGAAACAAAAGAGACCGTGGCAAAAATCAACAAAGTCAAAAGCTGGTTCTTTAAGAGGATAAATAAAATTGACAAACCATTAGCCAGACTCATCAAGAAACAAAGGGAGAAAAATCAAATCAATAAAATTAGATATGAAAATTGAGAGATCACCACAGACAAAGCAGAAATACAAAGGATCATAAGAGACTACTATCAGCAATTATATGCCAATAAAAATGGACACCTTGGAAGAAATGGACAAATTCTTAGAAAAGTACAACTTTCCAAAACTGAGCCAAGAAGAAATAGAAAATCTTAATAGACTTATCACAAGCATGGAAATTGAAACTGTAATCAGCAATCTCCCAGCAAACAAAAGCCCAGGTCCAGACGGCTTCACAGCTGAATTCTACCAAAAATTTAGAGAAGAGGTAACATCTATCCTACTCAAACTCTTCCAGAAAATTGCAGAGGAAGGTAAACTTCCAAACTCATTCTATGAGGCCACCATCACCCTAATACCAAAACCTGACAAAGATGCCACACACACACACAAAAAAGAAAGAAAACTACAGGCCAATATCACTGATGAACATAGATGCAAAAATCCTTAACAAAATTCTAGCAATCAGAATCCAACAACACATTAAAAAGACCACACACCATGACCAAGTGGGCTTTATCCCAGGGATGCAAGGATTCTTCAATATCTGGAAATCAATCAACATAATACACCACATTAACAAATTGAAAAATAAAAGCCATATGATTATCTCAATAGATGCAGAGAAAGCCTTTGACAAAATTCAACATCCATTTATGATAAAAACTCCAGAAAGCAGGAATAGAAGGAACATACCTCAACATAATAAAAGCTATATATGACAAACCCACAGCAAACATTATCCTCAATGGTGAAAAATTGAAAGCATTTTCCCTAAAGTCAGGAACAAGACAAGGGTGCCCACTTTCACCACTACTATTCAAAGACTCCACCAGAAAATTACTAGAGCTAATCAATGAATATAGTAAAGTGGCAGGACATAAAATCAACACACAGAAATCCCTTGCATTCCTATATACTAATAATGAGAAAATAGAAAGAGAAACTAAGGAAACAATTCCATTCACCATTGCAATGAAAACAATAAAATACTTAGGAATATATCTACCTAAAGAAACTAAAGACTTATATATAGAAAACTATAAAACATTGGTGAAAGAAATCAAAGAGGACACTAACAGATGGAGAAATATACCATGTTCATGAATCAGAAGAATCAAAATAGTGAAAATGAGTGTTCTACCCAAAGCAATCTATAGATTCAGTGCAATCTCTATCAAGCTACCAACGATATTTTTCACAGAGCTAGAACAAATAATTTCACAATTTGTATGGAAATACAAAAAACCTCGAATAGCTAAAGCTATCTTGAGAAAGAAGAATGGACCTGGAGGAATCAACCTGCCTGACTTCAGGCTCTACTACAAAGCCACAGTCATCAAGACAGTATGGTATTGGCACAAAGACAGAAATATAGATCAATGGAACAAAATAGAAAGCCCAGAGATAAATCCACGCACCTATGGACACCTTATCTTTGACAAAGAAGGCAATATACAATGGAGAAAAGACCATTTCTTTACCAAGTGGTGCTGGAAAAACTGGTCAACCACTTGTAAAAGAATGAAACTAGAACACTTTCTAACACTATACACAAAAATAAACTCAAAATGGATTAAAGATCTAAACGTAAGACCAGAAACTATAAAACTCCTAGAGGAGAACATAGGCAAAACACTCTCCAACATAAATCACAGCAGGATCCTCTATGACCCACCTCCCAGAATATTGGAAATAAAAGCAAAAATAAACAAATGGGATCTAATTAAAATTAAAAGCTTCTGCACAACAAAGGAATCTATAAGCAAGGTGAAAAGACAGCCTTCAGAATGGGAGAAAATAATAGCAAATGAAGCAACTGACAAAGAATTAATCTCAAAAATATACAAGCAACTCCTGCAGCTCAATTCCAGAAAAATCAATGACCCAATCAAAAAGTGGGCTAAAGACCTAAACATACATTTCTCCAAAGAAAACATACAGATGGCTAACAAACACATGAAAAGATCCTCAACATCACTCATTATCAGAGAAATGCAAATCAAAACCACAATGAAGTACCGTTTCATGCCAGTCATAATGACTGCTATCCAAAAGTCAACAAGCAATAAATGCTGGAGAAGGTGTGGAGAAAAGGGAACCCTCTTACACTGTTGGTGGGAATGCAAACTAGTACAGCCACTATGTAGAACAGTGTGGAGATTCCTTTAAAAACTGGAAATAGAACTGCCATACAACCCAGCAATCCCACAGCTGGACATACACACCGAGGAAACCAGAATTGAAAGAGACACATGTACCCCAATGTTCATCACAGCACTGTTTATAATAGCCAGGACATGGAAGCAACCTAGATGTCCATCAGCAGATGAATGGATAAGAAAGCTGTGATACATGATGGAGTATTACTCAGCCATTAAAAAGAATACATTTGAATCAGTTCAAATGAGGTGGATGAAACTGGAGCCTATTATACAGAGTGAAGTAAGCCAGAAAGAAAAACACCAATACAGTATACTAATGCATATATATGGAATTTAGAAAGATGGTAACAATTACCCTGTATGCGAGACAGCAAAAGAGACACAGATGTATAAAACAGTCTTTTGGACTCTGTGGGAGAGGGCGAGGGTGGGATGATTTGGAGAATGGCACTGAAACATGTATAACATATGCGAAACGAGTCGCCAGTCCAGGTTCAATGCATGATACAGGATGCTCGGGGCTGGTGCACTAGGACCCAGAGGGATGGTATGGGGAGGGAGGTGGGAGGGGCTTCAGGATGGGGAACACGTGTACACCCATGGCAGATTCATGTTGATGTATGGCAAAACCAATACAATATTGTAAAGTAAAAAAAAATTAATTAATTAAAAAAATAAATCTATAAAAAAATAAAATAAAGAACATGACCTAAGACCGTCATTTCCAAAAATAGAGCTGACACCAGTACGAGCCTTGCCATTCTGTCTTGATATGGCTCAAATCATTAGAAATGTTTTTTATTATTATTTTACTAAGGTCACACCTGCCTCTATAATTTCCACCCATGGTTCTATGTAGAATAAGTCTCATCCCTGTCCAAGATGACAGTCCCTCAGATATTTGAAGTGGGAAGAACACTATGTCTTCTTTAAATCTTTTTTCTGGGATGTGAGGAAAAAAACAATTTTTTTTTAAAATCACAGAATGACATTTTAACTTAGGGTAATGTCTGAAAACAGACATTTCATGGAGCAGAATGATGGAACATCAGCTAGAAGAGAATTTTAAGAAGGCTATGTTCAAATCCTCTGGGGAAGTGAGGGTATAATGCAGCATAGAATTGAGGAGGAGACCAACCCTCAGCGGGGGGAAAAAAGACAGAAATTACTTAAAAACAGACACAATGAATAACTACAAGAATCCCATGGAAGAGAAATCTCATAATTCTCAGGATAAAATATCATAGAAATAGGTCAGGGAGAAACTCTGGAACTCATATGTCAATGCACAAACATATAAATATATATGTTTCTATATATAGAGAGAGAGAGAATATAACTTATGTTTCTATATATAAGATACACATATCTTATATATATAAGAAGTATATGTATATATAAGACACATATATCTTTTATATATATATATATATATATATAACATTTTTTGGTAAGTAATGGTAAACAGTGTCTCAGAAACATCAAGAGATTGATAAGATGCATACAATACAATATAGAAATATACCTTGTGCAAAGGGACCTCACGTCCAAGCTAAGAGAAATCCAAGTAAGATGGTAGGCACTGAGAGAGGGGATCAGAGGGAAGACAGACTGAAACTACAATCACAGACAACTAGCCAATCTGATCACATGGACCACAGCCTTGTCTAACTCAATGAAATTAAGCCATGCCGTGTAGGGCCACCCAGGTCATAGTGGAGAGGTCTGACAGAATGTGGTCCACTGGAGAAGGGAATGGCAAACCACTTCAGTATTCTTGCCTTGAGAACCCCATGAACAGTATGAAAAGACAAAAAGATAGGACGCTGAAAGATGAACTCCCCAGGTCGGTAGGTGCCCAGTATGTTACTGGAGATCAGTGGGACATGGGTTTGGGTGAACTCTGGGAGTTGGTGATGGACATGGAGGCCTGGTGTGCTGCAGTTCATGGGGTCGCAGAGTTAGATGTGACTGAGCAACTGAACTGAACTGAACTGAAAGGGAAAATGTTTCAATGAAGGGATAAGATAGGAAAACTATATCCCAATGTCTACATAGGGATACACTGTTCTATTATAGGCATGCATTTCATTAAAAAAAAAAATAATGTACATATTCCCATGGAAGTTCAAAATCTGAGGGCAGACGCATTTAAAAGAGAACAAACCCTGAAATAAAACTACTATCTTCAAGAGAAAATAATAGAGATACCCAGCCAGATGAAAGGTTTAAAAATGCTGAACAACATTTTGTGGGGACTTTATAATTTTAAACATGCTTTCTCAATTTTTTTTTTTTTTTTTACTTTTACACCCTCACAGTAATCCTAGCAGATGAGTTATGTGTTATCACCATTTTATGGAAGTTATGTGAGGTTAATTATAATTTCCAAATCACCCAATTCTTAAACAGTAGATCCAAGGCTTGAGCACTAGTCTTCTCAGTCTAAAGTCAATGTTTTTGCCACCTCACCACTCTGGCTTCTAACACACAAAGCAAAACTACTAAAGCATTGGCCGTCTGGACCCTGGTGGTGGTTTTATGCTATTAACAACATCACTAATTTCCTAAGGTTGCCATGTACATTACCATAAACTAGGTGGCTTAAAACAACAGAAATGTATTGTCTCACAGTTTGGCAACTAGAAGTCTAAATTTAAGGTGTTGGCAGGGTCATGCCCGCTCTGAAGGCTCTAGGGAAGAATCCTTCTTGTCTCTTTCTAGCTTCTGGCGTTGGCTTGCAATTCTTGGCATTCTTTGGCTTGCAGACACATCACTCCAACCTTGGCCTCCAAGGCCTTCACATGGTGTTCTCCCTGGGTCCAAATTTCCCTCTTACTATAGGAACACTAATCACACTGAATTTATTCCCCCACCCCCACCCCAGTCCAGTAGGACTTAACTTGATTATATCTGCAAAGACCCTATTTTTCAGTAAGGTCACATCCACAGGTTCCAGGTAGACGTAAATCTGAGGAGACATATGCAACCCAGGTTGCACTAGTGCTAAAGAACTCGCCCACCAGTACAAGAGACGTAAGAGTCACGGATTCAATTCCTGGATTGGAAAGATCCCCTGGAGGAGGGCATGGCAACCTACTCCAGTATTCTTCCCTGGAGAATCCCACGGACAGAGGAATCTGGCAGCCTGCAGTCCATAGGGTTGCAAAGAGTCAGACATGACTGAAGCAACTTAGCACACAGCACAGCATTCAAGTCAGTACACAGCAGAATGAGTGACCTGTTCTTGGTTTGTGTTGCTGAAAATTTTCCCTCTGAAGGGAAAGGAAGAAATTTCTTTTTAAACTTTTATTCTGGATTCCAGTTTGACCAACGAGAAGAAAGAAGTTTAAAATGTCAAAACAAGGAAGGCTTGGAAGAAAGTGGTCTTGATATTTCACAACAGTGAAAAAGGTAATGGTCAGGCCTTCAGAAATGGGGCTTCAAAAAAATAAAATAACAAGGGGATATATTTACAAGAGGGATGCAGACTTTAAAAATAGAATTCATTCAGCATTATGAAAAATAGATACTGTGGAGGAAAAAAACATGCTGCTTGAAAAGCAAATGTAACAAGGATCAATAGTCTCTCATAATTGACCATAACTGAGGTCCTGGGGTTGAAATGAAAAAGTCAACATTGTAAGTAAAGAGGTGGCCTTAGAATAGATAGCTGTCTGAAAGGAACTGGATGAAACACTAGATCTGGAATCATAAGACTTCAAATTCCTATGGCCCAGAGGGGTCTCTGATGAGTTCAGAAAGATGGATGGAGGTGGACAGAGTCATGAGTGTAAGAAGAAAAAATAAAAACTAGTGTACATAATATGAGAAAGTAAAGGGCCAAAATAAGTTGGGACTGAGATAAACACTGAAGACAACAAGAAAGTTGTTTTTCTTTTTACTCTCTGTAGTCAGGAAAAGATCAGAGAAGGGATAGGCATGCTGTATCTCAGGCAGTATAAACTTAACAAATAATAGCACAACAAAAGAACTATTCAATTTTCTGCTTTATCAATTTTCTACTCATGAAGTATCAATCTCTCTCATGGAAAATGTACACCAGTTACAGAACAAACATTATTAAGAGATAATTAAAATGTACAATAGGAAAAGAGATAGATAGTAAGAGAGCCCTCATCCATTCTAAATGAGTTCAAATTCTATCTCAAAGTATGGAGAAAATTTGCGGATGAAATCAGACAACTGCTGCTGAGAATGAAGAATAAGAGAGGTATTGAGTGGCTGGAAAATCTCTCTATTCCCAAAAGGGTGAAGGTGTGAGATTTGTATAGAAATTAGTGATCCTCATGCAGATTCCAAGAAAAATTCTAGAATGTATGATTTGTAAGCAATACATGATAAGGATACTGAACACTGGCGATGAGAGTGGATTCACTAAGACGAAATTATGTCAACCTCATCTCATTTCCTTTCTTAGATTTGGTTGCCCATGTTTCAGAGAAACACACAGGCACAGAAAGTACTGGTTTTAACATAGCATTTATCAATTCTCACGATGTGTTACTTTTATTGTTAAAATGGAAACATGTAGGTCAGGGGTTAGGAAGATGGTTGGGTGGCTTGCTTCATAGTTAGGAAACCAACCTCACCCAGAGTGTTGGTCAAAGGCTTGGCTTCAATGTTGATAGGGAACTCCAAGGACTGTCAAGAGTCTTCTACAGCATCACAGTTCAAAAGCCTCAGTTCTTCTGTGCTCAACCTTCTTTATGGTCCAACTCTCACATCCATACAAGACTACTGGAAAAACCTTAGCTTTGACTATACAGACCTTTGTCAGCAAAGTAATATCTCTGTTTTTTAATATGCTGTCTAGGTTTGTCATAATTATTATCATTCACACAGAGGTCAAGGATCATAGAGACTAAATAACTTTTGCAAGTTGTATAGCTAGCAAGTGGTAGAACCAGGTCTCAAATCCAGGTCTGCCTAATTTCTAGAGTCTGTGACCCACTTTGTTGTTCTCATCAATGCAGGAATGGAGACATGTGGTATAGCCTTTTTTTGAGTTTTAAGTGAAAACACCTAGACAAAAAGCAGATAATACTGCATAGTAGCCACTCCATAACATCATCTTCTTTCCTTCCATAATATTGAAAATTTATGAGAAACATGGTAGTTGAGTTCAAATATTTTAAGAATTAGTAAAACCCATGTAGCTCAAAATGAAAAACTCAGACTATTTTAAAAAATAACAGGGACAGATTTTTGTTCAATAAATGAACTTATTTCTCTTTTGGGTCTGCTAAGTCATGGAACAATCACCTTGCCCTGAAGAGAATCCATTATCAGCCTTTCTTCTCAGGACTGTCTGAGAAGGGGTGCCTGAGCCATGAGGAAAAATCACTAGATTGACTTCTTGGAGTCTTCTGAAGCTAAGATTCAGTAAAGAAATTCCAGGTTAAAGAAGTTGTAGTCTAAAGTCTAATTCTTCTGTTCTAACTCTACTTGGGAAGCATGAAACAGTTGGAGCACTTCACTTAATGTGTCATTCATCCTTAGAGTGTTTCTTGGAGGTAGAGCAGTCATTAGTATCCCTGCTTTATTTGATCGGAAAATGGGAGTGACTCCACAGCTCATGTGTGGTGGGCACGATGGAAAGGCAGTTCCTTTAGGCATCTGGTAATCTTTCTATCACCTCACTGCTTCCCCAGCAATAATTATCTCAACAGATCTTGCCAAGATTTTTAAAAACCAAATAAATAAAAGTTAATTTTGAGTCCTTTCTTTAAAGTATGTATGTGATATTTATAAGATAACATTCAAGAAAAAAACCTTGTCATTACAATTTCAAATAGACCGAAAGTCATATTTATTTAAGGCTTTTTGTCATTTAATACCACTTTGTCAAACATGTGCTCATGTGATTCAGACCTCCATCCACATGGTTTTGTGCAAACCCATCCACAGCCAGTAAATAAGAGCCATGTTTAAATGGAATTTTGCAAAGGCAGTCTTGGAATGTTGGCATGAGCACGGCACGGAATACTAAAGAATCTTAGTACTAGAAATCCAAGGTTGTACCCTAGCCCTTGGTCCTGATGCTGGGCCATGTGACCTTGGGCAAGTCAAGTAACTACTCTTGGTTCAATTTCTTGGTTTCTAAAATTTATAAAGTGCTTGAACTACATGTATCTCTAAAGTTTCCTCTAACTTGTAACGTCTCTAAGTCATAGTCTATTAGGAACACTAGCTTACTTGTGACAGCATTTCATCTTTCACAAAGGAAATGGTTTAGTTTATAATCCCATTGATTTTTTAAAATTTTTATTGGAGTATAGTTGATTTACAATGTTATTTAGTTCCAGGTGTACAGCAAAGTGAATCAGTTATACATATACATATATCCACACTTTTTAAGATTCTTTCCCCATATAAGTTATTATAGAATATTGAGTTCCTTGTGCTGTATAGTATGCCCTTACTAGTTGTCTGTTTTATATATAGTAGTGTATATATGTCAATCCTAATCTTCCAAATTATCCCGC
This sequence comes from Bos taurus, assembly GCF_002263795.3. Classification (NCBI taxonomy): domain Eukaryota; kingdom Metazoa; phylum Chordata; class Mammalia; order Artiodactyla; family Bovidae; genus Bos; species Bos taurus. Next base: position 47,908,736 of record NC_037331.1, read on the forward strand.
CCCCTCTTTCCCTTCTGGTAACCATAAGTTTGTCTTCTGCATCTGTGACTCTCTGTTTTGTAAATAAGTTCATTTGTACAATTTTTTAGATTTCACATATAAATGATATTTTTATATTTATTTTTAACATTTCATACCTAGGTTCTATCAATCCAAATTCTGCATGATTATTGAGCCTGATTTCAGCAGTATTTTTCTCTAATAATCTTAACCAAGTAATTTTTTCATTGGAATAAATTAAAAAATAGGAAAATAATTTTGTAACTTTTTCACTGTATTCATGTATTTTGATTTAGCAATATGCCTTTCCCCCCCCCAATGAATTCAACAATGTTAAAATACCCTGTTACACAAAAGACTCATGAAGGCAGAGAACTTTCTGACATAAATTGCAGCAAGATCTTCTTTAATCTACCTCGTAGAGTAATGGAAATAAAAATAAACAAATAGGACCTATTTAAACTTAAAAGCTTTTGCACAGCCATCAACAAAACAAACAAACAAAAGAAAAAACCCCACAGAATGGGAGAAAGTATTTGCAAATGAAGCAACTGACAAGGAATTAATCTCCAAAGTGTACAAACAGCTCATGCAAATCTAAATCAAAAAACAAACAACCCAATCAAAAAATGGGAAGATCTAAATAGACACTTCTCCAAAGAAGACATACAGATGGCCAAAAAGTATATGAAAAGATGCTCAACATCACTAATTATTAGAGAAATGCAACTCGAAACTACAGTGTGGTATCACCTCACACCGATCAGAATGGCAATCATCAAGAAGTCTACAAACAAATTCTGGAGAGGGTGTGGAAAAAAGTGAGCTCCTCTGAACTGTTGGTGGGAATGTAAATAGGTACAACCACTATAAAGAAGAGAATGAGGTTCCTTAAAAAACTAAAAACATAATTACCCTATGACCCAGCAATGCTACTCCTGGACATATATCCAGAGAAAACCATAATTTGAAAAGATATATGCAATCCATTGTTCATTGCAGCACTATTTACAATAAGCAAGACATGGAATGAAACTAAATGTCCATCTAGAGAGGAATGGATAAAGAAAATTGTGGTACATATGTACAAAGGAACATTACTCAGCCATTAAAAAGAATGAAATAATATTATTTGCAGCAACAATGAACCTGGAGATTATCATACTAAGTGAAGTAAGTAAGACAAAAAAGGACAAATATCATGATATCACTAATATTTAGAATCTCATTTAAAAAAAATTATATAAATGAACTTATTTACAAAATAGAAACAGACTTACAGATATTGAAAACAAATTTATGGTAACCAAAGGAGAAGTGTGGGGGGATGGATAAATCAAGAGCTTTGGGATTAACATACACACACTACTATATGTAAAATAGATAACCAACAAGCACAGGCAATTTTACTCAAAATTCTGTGATAACCTATATAAGAAAAGAATCTGAAAAAGAATGAGTGTATGTTTATTAATAACTGAATCATATTGCTATACACCTGAAATTAATACACCATTGTTAATCAACTATACACCAATAAATATTTTTAATGAAAAAAAAAGACTCATGGAGGATTCATACCAAGTCTCATATTTTGGCACCCATAAGCAGTCACCCACTGTTCCCATCTGAGAACTATCTACATGGACCTCAAGTCTATATATTTGGTTGGTAGATGTTCAAGTATCTCCATTGTCTTCAGGCCCTTTGTACTCACTATCAGGCACAAGGGTACATTTTGAGTGAGGTTAACTCCTAGGAAATGACTGAATAATGTGCATAGCTGAAACAAAATAACCCCCCTCCCTATCACATCCCCCAAGTCCTTCCCACCGCAACCCCACTGCCTGGCTCAGTAGGCCTGAGCTGATGGCCCTTGCTGGTCTCCCACAGGTGAGCCAGGGGAGCTGATACCCCATTCCTTGGTTTCCTGGGGGCTCCAAGTTCCTGCTGCCCACCCAGACCCTGCCCCTAACCACCTAGACCCCAAGAGTGGCCAGAGTTATCCTCACAACTCTGATCTATCTCTTCAGACCCCCAATGTCCAGACACCACCTCTAGATAGGTTCTGTTGACAAAAAAAAGTGTTGCTTTGCAAAAACAAATAAAAAGAAATTAAGTATATGCTAACATCCTTGAACTTCTAATTTCTTAAAAGAAAAACAAACTTTAAAAAATGGCAATTTCATCTCACCCATTATATTTAATTCTACACTAAGAAGAATGTTCACATTTATTACCAGACTAGGGGCTCAGATTAGGACTTCTAAGGAAAATCTCCAGAATGTCATGACCTAGTAAAGTTCAATTTTTTGCACATCATGATCTGTTACCATAAATACAAATGGAAATGAAGTAATCAGAAATTTTTATCACTTTAAAACAAAGAGACCAATTACTAAATAACTTGCTTAATATATTTGTATATTCAATATAAAATTTTCCAAATAAATAGTATAAAATATTAGTATTTCTTTGGATGAACTCTAATAAGTGTCAATGACAAGCATATTTTGGAGGGACTTTGTACTCCATGAGGAGCCTAAGAATGTTGATTTTGCTGCCATTCTATATTCACTGCAAATATTTTAGTTCAAAGAATAGTCATATGAAAGCAAGTGGCTGGATCTTCCTGGGCTTAAAAACAAAAAGTAGTTTTGCTTTCTGCATCATGTACCCTATCAGCAGTGACTTAACCTTGCTTTCTGATGTTATGCAGGAAATGGATGCTTTTAGATAACAGACTCACACATGCTCACTTTTTTCCTTCTTTGAACCCTGCCTCTCTGCTGCTTTGTGATGTCAAAACACCACAAAGCTTTCACTCAAATGGTGTCAAAACGTAAAGACACACAGGACTCAATCAGCTCATGAATCCTCAAAATCAAAAGTCATTCTATCTTAGCCACACATCCAACATTTGCGACTTAACTCAGTGAATCACAGGGCAGCAAAGTGAGAGCCACCCAAAAGTTCTTTTTTTTTTTTTTTAATTATATCACCTGTTGCTGTTTTCTGCAATGAAGAACTGTAGAATTCTCAATTCAAAGTGTACCTACAATGTACTGAAATGGACCTTTTCCTCCCCACAACACATTAGAAAATATAATATCAACCACTTTCACAGCAGTTGTTCATTAAAAAATAAAAGCAAGCCTGTTTTGAAAATGTAGTTGCAACAAACAGCCACAGAAAACACTTTATTAACTTTACTTGTTGGGGGCCAGCATGAGGCACTCCACCCGTGGCAAAGGTCATGAGGAAGGAGGCTCGACGTACGCAAAGGCGGGATCGAGCCTCAGGAGTCCCCCTGGAAATCCTCGAGCATCTGCCCCCATAACCAGAGCCTGCCTACTTTACTACTTTGTGCTCTCACCTACACCTCTGACTTTACGGGGCCTGTCCCCTACCACCTCTTTCAGAGAAGGAGTTAACTTAGAGCTCCAGTTAATAAAAACTCCTGGGCGTGACAAGAGTGTTTTAACCTACAAACTCCTCTGAAGTTTCTCTGGCCTGCCTGACAGGCTCGTCCGGCCACATGTGATTGCTCACAGCCTCCCGACCGTGAGAGGCACAAGATGCTTTAAACCTTCTAAAAACAGGTTCTTTAGAGAAGTTAGAAAAACCATTAGTATAAGTATAGTGGGCTGATTAGAAATTGTATTGGTGAAGGGTTTTTCATTTGTTGAGCCAATGTTTGTTGCTAAGTCTCCACATCCCCTGCCCTTACACACATTAATGAATATATAGAAGAAATAAGTATTAACCTTTGATATTAATCACGTTAGACCTTAGGCTAAGTAAATTCTATCCTTAATTAAAACCCACTACACCCTCACCCTATAGGAATGTAACTTTATCTGGTACCTTCGGAAGGTGGAGTCTGTTTTAAGAATAATCACCCCTGGAGAAATAAGTGTCCTGGTTGACTGACCGCTGTCACAAGGAGAGGGTCATAAATTGTCAGCAGGCCCCCTGGCCAGAAGATGATGGAACATCCCTAAGACCTCTGTATACATTTGTATGAAGCACTTTTATCAAAGTCAGGACTGCTGACCCCGCATGACTTTTGCATAACATCTCAGTGTATAAAAGTAGACCATGGAAAATAAAGAATTGGGATCAGTTCCTCAAAAGACTGGTCTCCCCATGTCACTCTCTCTCTCACTCTGGCTGAGTCTCCATCTGGAGTGCAGAACCCGCCATGCTTACTAATTTTGCCTGGGCTTCTAAGATCTGACCGGGGAGGCTTCAGTGTCTCCTCTCCTTCGGGAGAACAGAAGGACGCCTGCGGCCTACATAAGTGGTGCAAACTTCTTGTCTTGAAGTTTTATTGGTCTCCCACATAAACCAAGTTACTCAGCCTCTTTTCTCCACTGAATTTTCCTACTGAGCTATCCTTATTCTATTACTCTTTATATCTCTAATTAATATCTAATTGAAGCTATTGTATCCTGATCCTCGCTGACGCCGTCCCCGCTTCGAACTCCCTGGATCAGCCGGGGCTGGACCCCGGCATTTACTATTATTTTATTAGGGCTTCCCTGGTAGCTCAGATGGTAAAGAATCTGCCTGCAATGCAGGAGAACTGGTTTTGATCCCTGGGTCAGGAAGATACTCTGGAGAAGGGAACAGCTACCCACTCCAACACTCTTGCCTGGAGAATTTCATGGAACGGCATAGTTCAACTATATTGTTAACCCAGTACATGTTACCTCAATAACATGAACAGGTTTTTTCCTCTTCTCTCATCAATTTGTCCCACTAAGTGGGGACCCCTGCATCCCTCATATAGCTCCCTTATACAGCTCCCTCCTCCTCCCCCCAACCCCCACCCCCCACCCCCACCCCCCGTCCGTCCACCCTGCCTCCATCTACCACACATCCCTAAAGAGGATTGCCCCAGGGCTATAGTAACCAGAATAAGTTCCTGGGGTTCCAAATTTAGGGGTGTCAGGAAAGCCTTACACAGAGAACCTGGGAAGACAGAGTAGCTCATGTAAATTTACCCATGGATTCAAAGTGGGTAAGGAATTGACTAACAAATATAAAGTGCTATAATTTACATCTTTCCAAGCAACCAATTTTGTAAAAGAATTACTTTCTTTTCAACAATTTGTTCACTCCATATTTGTCCCTCCAATCTTTCCATTGTTCATGAGTTCATCTTTGCATTCTTTTCCTGAGCTTTGGGCAAATGACATCACTCAACACGTCCAAAAATTGGAGTAAGTTCAATTGTTCAGCTTTGTGTTAATATATGCTGAGGATCACCAACATCAAAGAAGATATTCACTAGCACTAGAAGACAAACGCTTGGGACTTCCCTCATGGTCTAGTAGCTAAGACTGCTCAATCCCCATGCAGGGGGCCTGGGTTCCATCCCTGGTCAAGAAACTAGGTCCCACATGCCACAACTAAGAGTTCGTATGCCGCAACTAAAGATCTCTCCTGCAACAAAGAAGATTCGGCACAGTCAAATAAATATATCAATAAATAATAGATTTTTTTTAAAAAAAAGAAGAAAGAAAGAACTTTCAAAAGATCCACTACTAATCAGAAAACCCAAGCAAACTGCCAGAGGGAGATTCCACAATCAGACAGTGTGATACAGCTGCAGTCTTAGGGCCTCGTACTTCTTTGCTTCTGATGAATGTGCCCATATCTTAGATGTCACCTGTTATCAGTATGGAATTTTTTGGAACTTCAAGCAATATGCATAGATCTAATTCATTATTTATAATTGTAAAAAGCATTGAGTAGGCAGAGAGCTCGACCTCCCCAGGGTGTGGCTTAACCAAGAAAGTTCAACAAAGTGAGAGTTGCCATGGGTGGGCAAGGGAGTGATTCTAATGAGATACTGTGGTGTTACAGCTGGGTTTGGAGGGAAGAAGGCATCAGGGAACACACAGGATAAGATTATAGGTCCTAGTAGAGGTGAAGGATTGCTGGAAATGGGGTGTATTGTGGGTTACATCTGTATCCTCTCAGATTCTATATGGTAAAGTCCTAGTACCTCAGAATGTGACCTTATTTGGAAATAGAGTCACTGCTAATGTCATTCATTGCATTAAGGGGAGGTCATATTGGAATAAAGTTAGCCCCTAAATCTAATATGACCAGTGCCTTTTCAGAAATGAAGATTTCAACACAGACACACACACGGGGAGAATGCCATTTGAAGACCAAGGCTGAGACTGGAAACCAATGTGTCATGTCTCTGCAAGCCAAGGAAGCTCAAGGGTTGCCAGCAAACCACCAGAAGCCAAGTGAGAAGCGTGGAGCAGATTCTCCCCCAACAGCCCTCAGAAGGAATCCACCTGCTGACACCCTGACCTTGGACTTCCAGCCTCTGACCTGTGTGAGAAGAACTGTCTGTTGTTTAACCTGCCCTGTCTGTGGTGCCTTGTTATGCAGAAAAGAGGGTGCTAGAGAATGTGTACTGGGAAGAGAAGAAGTGGGGGTCAGAGAAGACATGCATATACGGAGATTATGGAGGGCATACAGGGATGGGTAATGACGAGGTCTGGTTTGACCATGGGAGGGACAAAAGGTGAAAGGCTAGGGGGATGGAGAGACAGTCTACGTTTGTATTGAAATTGCCAAGAATCAAAACTGGAATAGGACTGTGGCCATAAGGCAGGAGCACAGAGGAATGACCTTGAGATGATGGATATCAGCAAAATGGGAGGAATGCGTGACATTACCTGACAACCTGACATGTAATGCAAGATGTATTTAGGGAAAGAGAATGATGATCCAGAAGTAGCAATGAGGAGTGAAAAGGAAATGCATCCTACCTCCAGGCCCCATAACATAAAACTGGGGGAGGAAACCATGGTCACCACGCACCAGAGATGCAAGAGAACAGGAAGGGAGAGTTTTCAATAGAGTCATGACTCCATCCCATGGATGGAGGAGCCTAGTAGGCTGCAGTCCATGGGGTCACTAAGAGTCAGACATGACTGAGCGACTTCACTTTCACTTTTCACTTTCATGCATTGGAGAAGGAAATGGCAACCCACTCCAGTGTTCGTGCCTGGAGAATCCCAGGGACGGGGGAGCCTGGTGGGCTGCCGTCTATGGGGTTGCACAGAGTCGGACACAACTGAAGTGACTTAGCAGCATACCATACAGTGTGTGTGAAACATGAAAAATCATTTTTTCATTTATCCACTTATAAAATAATTGATGTAACTCTGAACCGGCCTTTTATTTTTTTTTAAACATGCAACTGTGGTTGAAAATATTTTAAAGTCATTCTAGAAAGTGTTCACAGTTACACACTATCTCACTCTAAGAAGTTAGGGACAAATTCACTGCTAGGGGAGAGGCTGAAATCCTGGAGAGATAGAGATTAGACAACCTGGCTTTGCCCTTCCCTAACTCAGATAGAATTACACTGAACCCCATTCCCCACTTGTTAGAGGACAGAAGAGCAGGCAGGCTTGGAAGGGCTGCACCAAGCTTCATCCTTCCACCTAGTTCTGACCCACTTCCTCACTGGGACCCGCAGGGTGGTCAAGCCCCGAGGTAATATTTCCTTTCCTTTCCCTCCCTTTGTCCCTCCCTGGGGCCTGGCTTGAAGGACAGTTTTTTGATCAGATGAAATCAATTCTAAGATGTTAATCATTTGAAAGCATTGATCAGATCTGCCCTTAGTGTTCGTGGGACCTAAGGCAAGAATCCAATAAAGGCCCACAAACCTTAAACTTCTGCATATTTAGAAGTTATAATCCATACTAACAAGTTGCTCGGAGAAGGCGATGGCACCCTACTCCAGTACTCTTGCCTGGAAAATCCCATGGATGGAGGAGCCTGGTAGGCTGCAGTCCATGGGGTCGAGAAGAGTGGGACACGACTGAGCGACTTCACTTTCACTTTTCACCTTCATGCATTGGAGAAGAAAATGGCAAGCCACTCCAGTGTTCTTGCCTGGAGAAACCCAGGGACGGGGGAGCCTGGTGGACTGCCGTCTATGGGGTCACACAGAGTTGGACATGACTGAAGCGACTTAGCAGCAGCAGCAGCAGCAGCAGCAAGTTGCTGAATGACGCATGTTCTGTTCTTCATGATAAATGTACCTTCAAAAGGACCCAGAACACCAGGCACAGGAATGCAGCAGTACAGGGAGAGCCAGCTCCAGGCCCACAGCCACACTCCTGTGGACCACAGCCAGCCTTTCATGAGATGCTTCTTCCCCCCACTGGTGGGCGCATCAGCTGACACAGCCATGCTCCACAACCCCACAAACAGCTGCCCCTTGCCAACACTGAGGCTGAAGGATGCCTGCAGCAGCATGTGCCCTCCGGAGCTCAGACCAGGGAAGAACTTCATGCAGAACCTGGGAGGCAGCTCAGTGCCAGCTGGGCAGAAAATTTCAGGGGCCCGGTACCCAGAACATGGTCTAGAAAGTTTGGCCTAGACTCTCGGTCGTATATCCCCTTAAGTCGACTGATTCCTCATCACAGGGGCAGAGCAGGCTCCTCTAAACCTAAGACCCCAAAGCAGAATCCCTTTGGTCTGGGCCTAAGGGTGATACTGTCACTGATTATTTAATTTTTATTCTAGCCACTTCAATTATGCATCTCATCTTATCAAAATGTGGTCCAGAAGAAGCCTGTTAAAATGTAAATTCCTGAGTCTTACAAGACCTATGATTTACATTATCTGGATGTTGTTTCTAGCAATCCACATTTTAAAATGTTCTTTCTAAATGACTCTTAAAAGTTGAGAACTGCTAGGGCCCTGTCTTTCACATGGAATTCATCAACTCTACCAAAAGCTGGGCCCCCTGAATGAGCTGATGAACTGCTCTCCATTCTAGAGATATTACCAACCAGATAATCCTGCTGGTCCTCAGAAGCTAAGGTCAGACTCTTCAGCACAGCATTAGATAAACACTGCCCACACTGTACTCTCCAATTCCAAGAACACCATTACTTAATTCCTGGCAAGTTGCAGTGTAATTGAGTAGGTTGCAATTTCCTTCTAGGCAGTTTCCTGGGAACACCATGATCTCTTAATGAGAATTCTGGAAACATGCATGGTTTCCCAGTAGTAGTGGGGTAATTTTTAAATTATCATTAAACTCTGTGCCTTTTAATTCCTGTCACCCTTTCCTTTCACCCACCATTCAGCAGTCAGTGAACACTTTCTATATATATCACCTTCAGGGTAGGATCAATCAGGCAGAACTAAAATCATGGCTTAGGAGCTACCAGGAAGACTTGGTTAATCTATAGCAGAGACCGTGGTCTGCAAGGCATGGCTTTCTATTGTAAGTGGCATGAGTTTGAGAGAAGAAAGGAGGCTTTCTCTTTTTTAAAACAATTTCAACACTAAAGGCTTAACTGTAAATATCAAGATCCAGAGCCCACGGATTCAAGAATCTTATACCATAAACCATAGATGGGAGAAGAATGTAAATGCTGACTGAAAGTAGGTTAAAACATATTGAATGGGGCAAGAATCATAGCAGATATGACTAGGATTCAGACACTGGTAAGTCCCTGAGAAAGTACCCAGTTCTCCGTCCCCAACACCAAGTTCTGAAAGGGATGTGGGAAACAGCAAATTAGAAATCCAAATAGAAACCCCAAATGAGTCTGTGGAGGGCTGTAAAGGAGAAGGGCCAGAGCCTGGCCTCTGAGTGAGATGCACAATTCCTGAGAGTCTGCAAACTTCATAGAGAAATCTCATGTCCAACATGGCACCTAAGTGAGAGATGAGCAATGGCTGAGGCAAATAGTTAAGCGGATGGGCCTCAGAGAGCCCCGCATACCCCAACAGGGCACAAGAGATGGAACTAAGAGCTACTATAATCCGATAAAGTGCACTCAGACCAGAAGAGGTCCCTGGCTGGTAGAGAACTCAGAATATATAAATTTGACAACTGAAGGCCATGATGGGGCTAGAGATATCACCATTCATGCAGCAGGGAGAGACAAAATGCCAAAGATGGGGTGGGACAAACCACACCTCAGCAGAGGCCAGCAGGCACAGAAACTACCTTAGCCAAAATTTACCTCATCCCACCCCATCCCTTTGATGTGTCTGGGAGAAATAAAGAATAAAGATGGAGGGAATCTGAGTTTTAAACTCAAAACAACTTAATCACTTTATTAACCTGCTATTACTGTCATTAGTATTAGAAAAGTGTTAGTTGCTCAGTCATGTCTGACTCTTTGATACCCCATGAACTGTAGCCCACCAGGCTCCTCTGTCCATGGGATTTTCTAGGCAACAATACTGGAGTGAGTTCTCCAGGGAATCTTCCCGACTCAGGGATCGAACCCCACATCTCTTGCGTCTCCTGCATTGGCAGGCATTCTTTACAATTTGAGTCACCAGGGAAGCCAATTAGTTCAGTTCAGTTCAGTTCAGTCGCTCGGTCAAATCCGACTGTTTGTGACCCCATGAATCGCAGCACACCAGGCCTCCCTGTCCATCACCAACTCCTGGAGTTCTATCAAACTCACGTCCATCGAGTCGGTGATGCCATCCAGCCATCTCACCCTCTGTTGTCCCCTTTTCTCCTGCCACCAATCCCTCCCAGCATCAGAGTCTTTTCCAATGAGTCAACTCTTCGCATGAGGTGGCCAAAGTACTGGAGTTTCAGCTTTAGCATCATTCCTTCCAAAGAAATCCCAGGTCTGATCTCCTTTAGAATGGACTGGTTGGATCTCCTTGCAGTCCAAAGGACTCTCAAGAGTCTTCTCCAACACCACAGTTCAAAAACATCAATTCTTTGGCGCTCAGCCTTCTTCACAGTCCAACTCTCACATCCATATATGGCTGGTGGAAAAACCATAGCCATGACTAGACAGACCTTTGTTGGCAAAGTAATGTCCCTGCTTTTGAATATGTTGTCTAGGTTGGTCATAACTTTCCTTCCAAGGAGTAAGCGTCTTTTAATTTCATGGCTGCAGTCACCATCTGCAGTGATTTGGGACCCCCAAAATTAAAGTCTGACACTGTTTCCACTGTTTCCCCATCTATTTCACATGAAGTGATGGGGCCAGATGCCATGATCTTCGTTTTCTGAATGTTGAGCTTTAAGCCAACTTTTTCACTCCTCTTTCACTTTCATCAAGAGGCTTTTCGTCCCTCTTCACTTTCTGCCATAAGCGTGGTGTCATCTGCATATCTGAGGTTATTGATATTCCTCCCGGCAATCTTGATTCCAGGTTGTGCTTCTTCCAGCCCAGGGTTTCTCATGATATACTCTGCATATAAGTTAAATAAGCAGGGTGACAATATACAGCCTTGACGTACTCCTTTTCCTACTTGGAACCAGTCTGTTGTTCCATGTCCAGTTCTAACAGTTGCTTCCTGACCTGCATACAGGTTTCTAAAGAGGCAGGTCAGGTGGTCTGGTATTCGCATCTCTTTCAGAATTTTCCACACTTTATTGGGATCCACACAGTCAAAGGCTTTGGCATAGTCAATAAAGCAGAAATGCATGTTTTTCTGGAGCTCTCTTGCTTTTTTGATGATCCAGCGGATGTTGGCAATTTGATCTCTGGTTCCTCTGCCTTTTCTAAAACCAGCTTGAACATCTGGAATTTCACGGTTCACGTATTGCTGAAGTGTGGCTTGGAGAATTTTGAGCATTACTTTACTAGCATGTGAGATGAGTGCAATTGTGCAGTAGTTTGAGCATTCTTTGGCATTGCCTTTCTTTGGGATTGGAATGAAAACTGACCTTTTCCAGTCCTGTGGCCACTGCTGAGTTTTCCAAATGTGCTGGCATATTGAGTGCAGCACTTTCACAGCATCATCTTTCAGGATTTGAAATAGCTCAACTGGAATGCCATCACCTCCACTAGCTTTGTTCATAGTGATGCTTTCTAAGGCCCACTTGACTTCACATTCCAGGATGTCTGGCTCTAGGTGAGTGATCATACCATCGTGATTATTTTGGTCGTGAAGATCTTTTTTGTACAGTTCTTCTGTGTATTCTTGCCATCTCTTCTTAATATCTTCTGCTTCTGTTAGGTCCATAGTATTTCTTTCCTTTATCGAGCCCATCTTTGTATGAAATGTTCCCTTGGTATCTCTGATTTTCTTGAAGAGATCTCTAGTCTTTCCCATTCTGCTGTTTTCCTCTATTTCTTTGCATTGATCACTGAGGAAGGCTTTCTTATATCTTCTTGCTATTCTTTGGAACTCTGCATTCAGATGCTTATATCTTTCCTTTTCTCCTTTGCTATTCACTTCTCTTCTTTTCACAATATTTGTAAGGTCTCCCCAGACAGCCATTTTGCTTTTTTGCATTCTGTTCCACAGGGATGGTCTTGATCCCTGTCTCCGGTACAATGTCACAAACCTCCATCCACAGTTCATCAGGCACTCTATCTATCAGATCTAGGCCCTTAAATCTATTTCTCACTTCAACTGTAAAATTATAGGGGATTTTATTTAGGTCATACCTGAATGGTCTAGTGGTTTTCCCTACTTTCTTCAATTTAAGTCTGAATTTCGCAATAAGGAGTTCATGATCTGAGCCACAGTCAGCTCCTGGTCTTGTTTTTGCTGACTGTATATAGCTTCTCCATTTGGCTGCAAAGAATATAATCAATCTGATTTCGGTGTTGACCATCTGGTGATGTCCATGTGTAGAGTCTTCTTTTGTGTTGTTGGAAAAGGGTGTTTTCTATGACCAGTGTGTTCTCTTGGCAAAACTCTATTAGTCTTTGCCCTGCTTCATTCCATATTCCAAGGCCAAATTTGCTTGTTACTCCAGGTGTTTCTTGACTTCCTACTTTTCCATTCCAGTCCCCTATCATGAAAAGGACATCTTTTTTGGGTGTTAGTTCTACAAGGTCTTATAGGTCTTCATAGAACCATTCAACTTCATCTTCTTCAGCATTACTGGTTGGGGCATAGACTTGGATTACTGTGATATTGAATGGTTTGCCTTGGAAACGAACAGAGATCATTCTGTCGCTTTTGAGATTTCATCCAAGTACTGCATTTCAGACTCTTTTGTTGACCATGATGGATACTCCATTTCTTCTAAGGGATTCCTGTCCAGAGTAGTAGATATAATGGTCATCTGAGTTAAATTCACCCATTCCAGTCCATTTTAGTTTGCTGATTCCTAAAATGTCGACGTTCACTCTTGCCATCTCCTGTTTGACCACTTCCAATTTGCCTTGATTCATGGACCTAACATTCCAGGTTCCTATGCAATATTGCTCTTTACGGCATTGGACCTTGCTTCTATCACCAGTCACATCCACAGCTGGGTATTGTTTTTGCTTTGGCTCCAACCCTTCATTCTTTCTGGAGTTATTTTTCCACTGATCTCCAGTAGCATATTGGGCACCTACCAACCTGGGGAGTTCCTCTTCCAGTATCCTATCATTTTGTCTTTTCATACTGTTCATGGGGTTCTCAAGGAAAGACTACTGAAGTGGTTTGCCATTCCCTTCGCCAGTGGACCACATTCTGTCAGACCTCTCCACCATGACCCGCTGGACTTGGGTGGCCCCAAACAGCATGGCTTAGTTTCATTGAGTTAGACAAGGCTGTGGTCCGTGTGATCAGATTGACTAGTTTTCTGTGATTATGGTTTCAGTGTGTCTGCCCTCTGATGCCCTCTTGCAACACCTAACGTCTTACTTGGGTTTCTCTTAGCTTGGCCATGGGGCATCTCTTCACGGCTGCTCCAGCAAAGCGCAGCTGCTGCTCCTTACCTTGGACGAGGGGTATCTCCTCACCACCACCCCTCCTGATCTTGAACGTGGAGTAGCTCCTCTCAGCCCTCCTGCGCCCACACAGCCACCACTCCTTGGACATGGGGTTGCCTGTCTTTATCCCTGATAGCTTTCCTTGTTCTGAAGACTGCTCATTTCAAGCCCACTTTCAAGTAATGATGCCAAAACCTCAGGTAAGCCAATAGGCAAAGTTAAATTTCATTACAGAAAAATAGATTTTGCATACCTGGGTTACACAGCATGATACTGGAACACACTGCCATATAAGCAAGAAATTCCTAAGACTTAATCTGTTCTATTTCCTTGCCACAAGGGTGTGGCAATTTTTACCAGCTTTACCCCTGATAAATTTTTACCAGCTTCCTTTTGAGAACTATTTCTGGACTCTCGGGTTCCTGAATTTAGATTCTGGGGCTATACTCCATTTAAAGCCCTGTTTGAGGCTTGTCATACTTTACATATCCTTACACATCATCCTCAAACATCTAACAAGTATGTGTCCTTGCTAGGTCATGGCTGAGATTTAATTTTACCCTGCCTATGAGCTCAGTTGACCTGTTACTATTTTGTGGATGCTAGAAGAAAACAAGAGGCTTCTGGGCCAAAGACAAAGGTCTTTATTACCCATAGCACAATAAAAAGCATGATTATCAGTATATTTGCCTTGGTTTCCATTGTCCTGAAGACACACAGGAGCAACATGATGGGCCCCAGTGGATAATATGCAGTTGGTTGTGTCACAATTGAGTTTGAAGAATGTATATTTTTACAGCAAATAGTAAGCAAGACTTTCTGCTTGGGGCTATTTTTACCTGACCTCTCAAAGTTACTAGCTGCATAAACAACGCTGAGAAGTGGTCCAGGTAAGAGTGGTCAGGGCCTTGCAGACTTGGTACACTCAGCACGATGTGGAGGAACAGAAGAGGCCCAGAGAGAGCTGTCTTTCTCAACATACAGGAGAGGAAACAGTGATTCAGGCTACAACATGGGCAAGTTCCCAACCAGGAGCCTGAGGGACCAGGGTTCCATCCTGTTCTGCCTTTCAGTGGCCATATGATATGCTTCAAACCTAGTCCTTCTAGACCACAGTGTTCTCATCTCTAAGTCAAGAGTAATCACATGTGTCTTGTCTACTACAAATGGCTGTTACTAAGACCAAACAATCTACTTCATATGAAATCATCTTCAGTGAGTCAGTTCAGTCTCTCAGTCATGTCCGACTCTTTGCAACCCTGTGGACTGCAGCATGCCAGGCCTCCCTGTCCATCACCAAGTCCCAGAGTTTACCAAAACTCATGTCCATTGAGTCAGAGATGCCATCCAACCATCTCATCCTCTGTTGTCCCCTTCTGCTCCTGCCTTCAATCTTTCCCAGCATTAGGGTCTTTTCAAGTTAGCCAGTTCTTCACATCAGGTGGACAAAGTATTGGAGTTTCAGCTTCAGCATCAGTCCTTCCAATAAATATTCAGGGTTGATTCCCTTAAGGATGGACTGCTTGGATCTCCTTACAGTCCAAGGGACTCTCAAGAGTCTTCTCCAACACCACAGTTCAAAAGCATCAGTTCTTCGGTGCTCAGCTTTCTTTATAGTCCAACTCTCACATCCGTACATGACTACTGGAAAAACCATAGCTTTGAGTAGATGGACTTTTGTCAGCAAAGCAATGTCTCTGCTTTTTAATATGCTGTCTAGGTTGGTCATAACTTTTCTTCCAAGGAGCAAGCATCTTTTAATTTCATGGCTGCGGTCACCATCTGCAGTGATTTTGGAGCCCAAAAAAATAGTCTGTCACTGTTTCCACTGTTTCCCCATCTGTTTGCCATGAAGTGATGGGACCAGATACCATGATCTTCATTTTCTGATGAAATCATCTTATGAACTATAAAATACTACACACACTAAGGAATTGTTACAATTATCACAAATCCATCACCACCTTCTTTTAAAATAATTCAAATGACATGTACTTCTAATTTTTTCACAGAGAATCATGGGGTATAGATGAAAAATACTCAAAAGCACATGATCATTGGCTTACAACTTAAGAATATATACACCAACTGCTAGCTTTCTCCTCTTGAAGAAGGAAATGGCAACCCACTCCAGTACTCTTGCCTGGAAAATCCCATGGACGAGGAGCCTGGTAGGCTGCAGTCCATGGGGTCACTAAGAGTCGGACATGACATAGCGACTTCACTTTCACTTTCATGCACTGGAGAAGGAAATGGCAACCCACTCCAGTGTTCTTGCCTCAAGAATCCCAGGAATGGGGAAGCCTGGTGGGCTGCCATCTATGGGGTCACACAGAGTCGGACACGACTGAAGTGACTTAGCAGCAGCAGCAGCTTTCTTCTGTGTTATAAACTCCTTAAGGGACCTTTCTGTGTGTTCATCTTTGCTTCTCAGGCACCCAGCCCAGTTTCAGGTACCTAGTAATCAAGGGTATGATAATGGAGTCATTAATTCCTTCAGAGGAGAGAACTGACTTCAACATAAATCTGTTTGCAAAGTTCATAAATAATGAATGAGGCCATGTCTCAAGGTGCTGGCCAAAAATTGAGAATTTTGAAAACTGTACAATTTTTGTTGTTGTTATTTCTCCAGCTCTATTTTATAATCAGAAGAGCTCATATCAACAGCATACCTATGTCTGCCCTTTTCTCTGTGTTCTAAAGTTTTCTGTCACTTTTTCCCCATGAAGTTCATTATCATCAATGGTTAAAACTGTAAAGATTTGACACATTAAATTATTCATCTTCAAACTTTTTCCTCTCATACTTTCAAAGAATTTTGAAAAACTACATATCCCCTACATTTTTCAAGTAGATACCAAAAATTTTTCATGGTAAGTTTGAATAGCTTCAAAATGTATACTTTCTAGTATATTATAAATATTCACTTAAATAAAATTTGTGTCATAATTTATGTGCAACAAACTCTAAGTGCCAAAGCAATTTGACATCTATTCCCACTCACTAAAAATTTTCCAGACAAGCTCTTTTTTAACAACTGGAAAATTTTTCTCTGTGATTTCACATTTTCCCCCAGAGAATCTTATTAATGTGATATATTTTTATAATTGAAAGATTTTATCTGATCACCCTTTTAATGTCTCTAAAATAGCAAAAATAATTGTTAATGGGTTGGAGTTTAAACACTGTGATTTTTTACGACCATAAAGTTCTAAGTAATTTTAAAGTTTTCTAGGTTGAGCTGTCTTTACAATGATTTTAGTACACAATTGGCCAAAGCAATATAAATTTAAAACATATTTTGAGAAGTAATCATAAAACATAGAAAGTAAAGTCTTACTGGAAAATTAATCTAAGTGAGTAGATGGATCTTTTTAATAAGTTCCTCTTATAGCTTTGGCTTTGACTTACTATTTGAACGACCCAGGATTCAGCAAACATTCTATTCCTACTTTTCATTTTTATACATATAAGCCCTTCAGTTCAGTTCAGTTCAGTCACTCAGTCGTGTCCAACTCTTTGCGACCCCATGAATCGCAGCACACCAGGCCTCTCTGTCCATCACCAACTCCCGGAGTTCACTCAGACTCATGTCCATCGAGTCAGTGATGCCATCCAGCCATCTCATTCTCTGTCGTCCCCTTCTCCTCCTGCCCTCAATCCCTCCCAGCATCAGAGTTTTTCCAATGAGTCAACTCTTCGTATGAGGTGGCCAAAGTATTAGAGTTTCAGCTTTAGCATCATTCCTTCCAAAGAAATCCCAGGGCTGATCTCCTTTAGAATGGACTGGTTGGATCTCCTTGCAGTCCAAGGGACTCTCAAGAGTCTTCTCCAACATCACAGTTCAAAAGCATCAATTCTTCAGCGCTCAGCCTTCTTCACAGTCCAACTCTCACATCCATACATGACCACAGGAAAAACCATAGCCTTGACTAGATGAACCTTTGTTGGCAAAGTAATGTCTCTGCTTTTGAATATGCTATCTAGGTTGGTCATAACTTTCCTTTCAAGGAGTAAGCGTTTTAATTTCATGGCTGCAGTCACCATCTGTAGTGATTTTAGAAAACTTAATTAATAAATAATCAGAATGTTAGGCATTTTCTTATGGAAATATTACCCTGTTATTTGAGTGCCTTCTTAATTATAAGTCAAAAAGAGCACAGTGATCTATTATCAAAGAAATATTTTAATTTTCTACCTAATGACAACTTGGATAAGTTCTCTTATTTTACTGAAAGCAAAGAACACAAAGAAAACACAAAAAAACACAAGCATTAGAGTTTATAATTTTCTCAATTTTTTGGAAATATGAACAAAAAAATCTTAACCAAGTCTTATCATATGCTATTGATTATACTGTTCAATTTTTTCTAAGAGGCTTCTTGCTTATGGAGCTAAAATAGATGAAACTGGGGTTAAAAACAAAATTGTAAATTGTGTATTTTAGGACTTTTCCCTTTGTAAAAAAAGGATATATATGAATATTGCATTTAATTTGTAAGGACATCTCAAAATGCACAGCAAAGATAAGACAGAAAAACCGACAAAGAGTAGATGATATTTATTGGTATATAAGTGATTTCTTCCCAAAGTTGGTTAAAGTCAAATATGTTGATCTAATTACACATTTCACAGAATTGGAATCAGTATATTAACATTTGCAAAGGAGAGATTAATACCAATTAAATCAAGCTGGTTTTCTAAATATGTAACATATTTTGCTTAGGTCATTTCATACATTTTTAGACAGATTTGCATTTGGGGAAAATTTTGATTTGCTTTTGAAGCTAAATAAATGTTCTGCTATTAAGAATATAGTTTAAATATTTTATGTAAATTGACTACAAGAAAAAGAACTCAGTCGCGAATAAGTACAGGCTTAAAAACTGTGCATTAAGGACTGTTGAGCACATTATTTAAAGTATAATCTGCAACATATTCCTGTTGAGTTACTTAAGCCTAATGCTTTGGACTGAGTTTTATCCCCCTAACACTCCTAGGTTGAAGCCTTAATGCCACCCCACAATGTGACTGTATTTGGAGAAAAGCACCTGTGAGAAGGTAATAAAGTTTTGCCAGGAAGAGGGACCTCACTAGAACTGGACCATGCTGGCATCCTGATCTCAGACTTTCGCCTCTAGAACTACAAGAAAATACATTCTGTTGTTGAAGCCCCCTAGTCTCTGATATTCTGTTACTGTAGTCCAAGCTAAGACATGTAATAAACATATCATAGGATTTAATAAATGAGCATGAAAGTGACTGATGAGTGACAGAGAGCAGAAAATTTTCACCTTCTTAAAAAATGAGCATTGCGGGTCTTTTCACCTTGAAATCATGCAAATTATACCAGTGAGACTAGACTAAAATGCAGGTAAATGAGCATATTCACTGAGCTCATCCTCATTACTGAGATGGTGAAATTGCAGAGAAAGAGTGTTTCATAGCAGAGTGGCATTTCCCAGCATGCTTCTTACAAATCTTGAATATTTCAAGATAGCTAACTAGCTAAGTACAGAAATCCATCATAAGTTTGTCACCTGGGCAAATAAGGTGCTGCCATCTTCGATATTTCCAAGAAATGTTCTTTTTACTCTGTTCTCAAGAGTTTCTTTTCTCAGGAACAATACCTTCTTTGCCAGTTAAGACCAAAAAAAAAAAAAAAATCAACCCCCCACACTGCATAATTCCACTGTATACTTGAAATAAAAAACATCCAAATCTATAATCAACAATCTATTTAAGGTATTGTCTCAATCCATGCAGGCTGCTATAACAGATTACCATAGACTATGCCGTTTAAACAAGAAACACTTATTTCTCTCAGTTCTGGAGCCCAAGAAGTCTAAGAACAAGGGCCCAGAAGAGCTGGTATGTGATGAGGGCCATCTTCATACTGTAATCCCATATAACAGAGAAAGAGAGAGCAGGCTCCCATGTGTCTTCTTATAAAGGCATTAATTCTATTCACGAGGGCTCTACCCTCAGGACCTAACTATCTTGCAAAGGCTTTGCCTCCAAATACCATTAGATTGGGAGTGAAGATTTCAACATATGAATTTTGTGGGGATACATTCATTCCATAATGGTTATGCATTGCTCTTAACAGAGATAAGCACAGGACAGGGAGAGAGATGACACCCTATTACTTTTGGTTCACGGTACCATTTCGATTAAAGGGAGCTCTCAAATACTTGTAGTTTTAGTTGCCTCTGCTTGGTGTCCCAGAGGCTTCCACATCCAAGAGAACATATGGTTTGGGTTGGATGAGAAATCTCCTGTAGAGCAAAAGGGTGATTGTGGAAGATAGAAAAGGAGAAGCAGCCTGATTTGGGTGCATTTTTAAAGAAGCAGATACATACAGAAAAGGAAAGGAAAAAAACATATATATATATAAGGGCTTCCCTGGTGGCTCAGATGGTAAGGAATCCACCTGCAATGCAGGAGACCCAGATTCAGTCCTTGGATTGGGAAAATCCCCTGGAAAAGGAAATGGCAACTCACTCCAGTATTCTTGCCTGGAGAATTCCACAGACAGAAGAGCTTGGCAGGCTACAGTCCATGGAATCACAAAGAGTCATTTATGTATGTGTGTGTGTGTGTGTATAAAATCTGGAAATGGACTCCTTTGAAATTATCTGAATCTGTATACCTTGTGGAATTTCTTCATATACTGCCAAAGCTATGCAGACCCTAATTCAAATGAAACATTCCTACTATTGCTAATGATTTTCATTGCAATGTACTAAGAGCCTACTTTAAGCGTTATCTTAAGTTCTTCAAATATATCAGCTCATTTAAATTATGTCTTTCATGTGGTAGCCATTATTAACCCCATTTTACAGATGAAGAAATTGGGACTCAGAAAAGATAAGTAATTTGCCCAGAATCTCACAGTTAGTAAGTAAGTGCCAAAGCCAAATTCAGTCCTTGTTCCCTCTGACTCCAGAGCCTGTGCTTTGTGATAATCTTTTGTGGCCTTGTATATGTGTTCTTGATTGACAGCAGCTTAATAGGTATCCCTCCTAGATAATTGGTACTCCCAAAAGAAGGATTCTCTAATGGCTGATTTTCAGAATTAAGTAGCAGAGCTCTGAGAAATATTTTCATCAAAACAGCCTTCCCAGGGCTTCCTCAAATCATTAAATAAATATATGTCTCTTCTCTTGATACACATATTACCCTATTTTAATGAGGTTGCAATGGGGAAATCAAATATGAATAGCAAATAAACGTTCAAATTAAGAAAAGTTTAAATAATTCCAAGGTCTTTTTTTTGCCCACTGTTGGCATTTCTCTCCTCATATTTTCATTCTTGATTAAGGGACTTTGTGGTCACTGGATTTTTTTCCCTCAAAATACTCTCCCCAAAAGACTAATTCTTTAACTCTCAGTTAAATAGCTAAAAATTGAAGGATAATGATCATAACAGCAACCCTGAAAGAATACTGCTTTCTGCAAAAAATAGACAAATTTACGGTACCTTAAAAAAAAAAAATAGTGTCTTCTTCAACCTATTC
This sequence comes from Bos taurus, assembly GCF_002263795.3. Taxonomy (NCBI): domain Eukaryota; kingdom Metazoa; phylum Chordata; class Mammalia; order Artiodactyla; family Bovidae; genus Bos; species Bos taurus. The sequence continues at coordinate 47,929,953 of NC_037331.1, forward strand.
CACACATGTACACACACAATTTTCAACTGTATCTAAGTAAAATGAATCTACATTTGTACTTCATAATGGAATGTGAGCTAATATTCAGCTACTTATTCTCTTTTTATTGAAGTGTAGTCAATTTGCAATGCTGTGCTAAATTTTTACTGTACAGCAAAGTGATTCAGTTATACATAAGATACATTCTTTCATATTCTTTTCCATTATGGTTTATCATAGGATACTGAATGCAGTTCTCTGTGCTGTATACTTGTTGCTGTTGTTGTTCCGTTACTAAGTCGTGTCTGACTCTTTGTGATCCCATGGACTGCAGCACCCCAGACTCCTCTGTTCTCCACTACCTCCCAGAGACTGCTCAAATTCATGTCCATTGAATCGGCCATCTTATCCTCTGCTGCCCACTTCTTCTTTTGTCTTCAATCTTTCCCAGCATCAGGGTCTTTTCCAATGAGTCAACTCTTCGCATCAGGTGGTCAAAGTATTGGAGCTTCAGCTTCAGCATCAGTCCTTCCAATGTATATTCAGAGTTGAGTTCCTTTCGGATGACTATTTTGATCTCCTTGCTGTCCAAGGAGTTCTCAAGGGTCTTCTCCAGCACCACAGTTCAAAAGCATCCAATTCTTCGGCACTCAGCCTTCTTTATGGTCCAACTCTCATATCTGTACATGACTAGTGGAAAAACCATGGCTTTGACTAGATGGACCTTTGTCAGCAAAGTGATATCTCTGCCTTTTAATACTGTCTGGTTTGTCATAGTTCTTCTTCCAAAGAGCAAGTATCTTTTAATTACATGGCTGTAGTCACAATCTGCAGTAATTCTGGAACCCCCAAAAATAATATCTGTCACTGTTTCCATTTTTTTCCCTTATATTTGCCATGAAGTGATGGAACCAGATGCCATGATCTTAGTTTTTTAAATATTGAGTTTTAAGCCAGATTTTTCATTTTCCTCTTTCATCCTTATCAAGATGCTCTTTAGTTCCTCTTCACTTTCTGCCATTAGAATGGTATCATCTGCATATCTCAGGTTGTTGATATTTCTCCTGGCAATCTTGATTCCACCTTGTGATTATCCAGCCTGGCATTTCACATAATGTACTCTGCATAGAAGTTAAACAAACAGGGTGACAATATATGCCCTTGCTGTACTCCTTTCCCAACTTTGAAACAGTCAGCCATTCCATGTATGGTTCTAACTGTTGCTTCTTGACCTGCACACTGGTTTCTCAGGAAGCAGGTAAGGTGGTCTGGTATTCCCACCTCTTTAAGATTTTTCCAATTTGTTGTGAACCTCACAGTCAAAGGCTTTCTAGTAGTCAATGAAGCAGAAGTAAACATTTTTCTGAAACTCCTTTGCTTTCTTCATGATCCAACAAATGTTGGCAATTTGATCTCGCTTCCTCTGCCTTTTTGAAATCCAGCTTGTACATCTGGAAGTTCTGGGTTCACATACTGCTGAAGCCTAGGTTAAAGGATTTTAAGCATAACCTGCCAGCATGTGAAATGAGTGCAATTGTATGGTAGTTTGAACATTCTTTGGCATTGCCATTCTTTGGGATTGGAATGAAAACTGACCTTTTCCAGTCCTGTGGCAACTGCTGAGCTTTCCAAATTTGCTCACATATTCAGTGCAACACTTTAACATCTTTTAGGATCATCTTTTAGCATCATCTTTTAGGATTTTAAACAGCTTAGCTAGAATACCATCACCTCCATTAGCTGTTTGTAGTAATGTTTCCTAAGACCCACTTGACTTCACACTCCAGAATGGCTCTAAGTGAGTGACCACACCATCGTCGTTATCCAGGTCATTAAGATCTTTCTTGTATAGTTCTTCTTTGTGTTCTTGATACCTCATCTCTCCTGCTTCCGTTAGGTCCTTACCATTTCTGTATTTTATCATGCCCAACCTAGATGCCCATCATCAGATGAATGGATAAAGAAGGTGAGGTACATATACACAATGGAATATTATCCAGCCATAAAAAGGAATGCATTTGAGTCAGTTCTAATAAGGTGGATGAACCTAAAACCTATTATACAGAGTGAAGTGAGTCAGAAAGAGAAAGATAAATACCATATTCTAACACATATATATGGAATCTAGAAAAATGGTACTGAAGAATTTATTTACAGAGCAACAAGGGAGAAACAGAGATAGAGAATAGACTTATGGACATGGGGAAAGGTCAGGAGAGTGTGTGATGTATGGAAAGAGTAACATGGAAACTTACATTACCATATGTAAAATAGACAGCCAACAGGAATTTGCTGTATGGCTCAGGAAACTCAAACAGGGGCTCTGTATCAACCCAGAGGGGTGGGATGGGGAGGGATATGGGAGGGAGTTTCAAAAGGCAGGGGATATATGTATACCTATGGCTGATTCATGTTGAGGTTTGAAAGAAAACAGCAAAATTCTGTAAAGCAATTATCCTTCAATAAAAAAATAAATTAATTTAAAAAAATATTCCCTTGATACTCTAATTTTCTTGAAGTGATCTCTAATCTTACTCATTCTATTGTTTTCCTCTATTTCTGCAGTAGGGTCTTGTTTATCCATTCTGTTTATAATACTTTACATCTGCTAATCTTGGGTACTTACACTTTTATTAAAGTATACTTTAAAGTATAAGTATATTATAAAATATTAAAACAAATTAAAGTCTGTTTTCTTGGGTAGAGTTGGGATCCATATTTTTTCAGACCTATAAACACGTGAGATATGGCAAGGCATAGTGTGAAGAAGCCAGTTTAGTTCCGTTCCATACATTAGAGGTTTAGGAGAGGAGTCAGCATAATTACCCAGACTAGAAACATCAAACAGCAGTCACTGAGACAAAAGAGTATATCTGGCAAACCCAGTTATACTCCACCGCTGAGACACTGCTAAATGAGGTAGAGCAGGGAACCCTCCCTCCCCCAAATCTAAGGAATTTAGTAAGGCACAGAGTGGGAGAAAGAGATTGTGCTAGTTCTTAAGAGCATATTCCATCTTAAAAAAAGTACAAGTGCACTTAACTACACAGCATACATAGAGCTACAGATGTAGAAAACAAACTAATAGTTACCAGGGGGTAAGTGGGGTAGGGGGGATAAACTGGGAGATTGGGGTTGACAATACACACTGCTATATATAAAATAGAACACTAATAAGGACTTACTGTACAGCACGAGGAACTCTACTCAATACTCTGTACTGACCTATATTGGAAAAGAAGCTAAAAAAAGATTATATATGTGTATATGTATATCTGATTCACTTCATTGTACAGCAGAAACTAGCGCAACATTGTAAATCAACTATACTCCAATAAAAATGTTTAAGAAGAATATATTCCATAAAAATAATGACCAAAGATCCACCCTGAAACAATAACAATGTCATATATTCATGTTTTGTTTAAGGAAATTTCATGTAAATGTATTCTTCACAACAACCCATGGAGTTTGTGGGGCAGACACTATTTTTATTATGTGGCAGAAAAGGAAACCCAGGCACTGAGAGACTGTGTGAATTGCCCGGTGACCCTCTGCTGCTTCTTGTAATGACCACACAGTCCAAAGGGGTCCCACTTCTTTCTAGTAATCTGAGGCACTGTCTGCTTGCTCTTCCACACCCTTCTGATATCTAATATTTGTAATAGATTCTTCTTGTCACTTCTGGTAACCCCTTATCCATCTACTCAATCATCTTATGTCTACATCTCCCTCATTCCTCATTTTCAGCAAAGGCAGACCCCATAATTATGATCCATGCCTCAACATTCTGTTAGTGGTACTGGGGGCTGGGGACCCAGAAGTCCCCACCATAAGAAGTTGAGAATTTCAACTATGTGGTTTGACTTCACATCAGACTATGATAATGAACTCTGTCAATGCCCTTTTAGCCTATGCTGGATTGCTACACTTGCACAGAAATACTGATTGACTGTTTTCTTGTACCTGATAACCTAAAACAATGACTTTGCTGTGTATTAATATAATATCAATAAAAATATGGGGGAAAATTGCATTTTGAGTACATGCACAGTCCTAAATGGACTCTGATTTCCACTGAATGGATTTAAATGCCTTGTCATTTTGATCCTACATAAATCTTGCCATTTCTGAATGAAGACATATATTTATAAATATATACAACTGGACAAAAATTCAGCAGACATTCAAGTTAAAATTTTCAATTAAGTTAAGTCTATATCTCTACTTCTTTCTATATACCGGATTTTTTCACATGATTTCCTATTTTGTCATATCTCCCCTGTAACTGTCCAATGTTTAAACCAATGTCTGGTTTCAATAATAATAATAGGTGTCATTTCTTGGAGTTTGGATCTAAGTGTTCATTTTCTTGCTAAGCTCTCACAATAATCATATAAGGCAAGTACTCTTCACTAATCCCATTTTGCAGATGCAGAAACTAAGACATAAGAGAGATTATGGAACTTCCCCGAAGCCTTCTAGGCAACTCAGGCATTTGAATCTAAGCAGTCTGGCTCCAGAGCCCGCTTTCTTAGTCACCACACTAACCTCTCTGATACTGCATGCTTATACATTGTATCTTACTCGTTTCATCACTATATTCCAGCTGCTTGTGTCACCTACATGCCTACCATATATTCAACCTCTTTGACTTGAAAAGTTAAACACACACACACCAAAAAAGAGTTAAACAAATTAAGTTATAATGAATTGCAGACTTAAAGGTAAAATATTGGGTTGGCCAAAAACTTAATTCAGGTTTTTCCATAAATACTTATGGACATACTTGAATGAACTTTTTGACCAATACAATATAAAACAATAAAATTTTTAGAAAATAAACAGAAGAGTACCTTTAGGATTAGGAAAAGAGTTTTTAGACTTGACAACAAAAACTTGATCCCTTAAAGAAAAATTTGATAAACTGGACTTCAAGTGTAAAACTTTTGCTCGGCCAAAGACCCTGACAATTATCCTCCAATTAAAAATAAATAATTTTTATTAAATTGCATCAAAAAAGAAACAAAGACTCTGTTAAGAATATATAAAGATAAATTACAGATCAGGAGAAAGTATTTACAAATCATATATTCAATAAAAGACTTGTATCTAGACTATATGAAGAGCTCTCAAAACTCAACAGTAAGAAATAATCCAATTCAATCCAATTAGAAATGCACAAAAGACACAAACATACATTTAATTGAAGAGGATATACAGAGAGCAAATATACATATGAAAGGTGTTCAACATCTTAGCCATTGCTGCTACTGCTGCTGAGTCACTTCAGTCGTGTCCGACTCTGTGCGACCCCACAGACGGCAGCCCACCAGGCTCCCCATCCCTGTGATTCTCCAGGCAAGAACACTAGAGTGGGTTGCCATTTCCTTCTCCAATGCAGGAAAGTGAAAAGTGAAAGTGAAGTTGCTCAGTCATGTTCGACTTAGCAACCCCATGGACTGCAGCTTACCAGGCTCCTCTGTCCATGGGATTTTCCAGGTCTTAGCCATTAGGGAAATACAAATTAAAACCTCAGTGAGGTATTACTACACACATATGAGAGTGACTAAAATTAGAAATACTGAAAACATCAAATGCTGGCATGGATATAGAGAAACTGAATCACTCACACGGCTAATAGGAATATAAAATAGTACAGCTACTTTGGGTAATAATTTGCCAAAGTATTGTGAAATTACACATATAATTACCATGTAATCCAGCAAATGCAATCTTGGACATTTATCCTAATGAAATGAAAACTTGTGTTCTAACAAAACCTATATAAAAATGCTCATAATAGCTTTATTCATAATAGTCATAAACGAGAAACAACCTAAATATCCTCCAGCAAAAAAAAAACACAAAAAACAGTTAAAAAAACTGTAGTATTTCCATACAGTGGAATAATAGCAACAAAAAGCAACAAGGTATTGAAATTTAAGACAACTTGGATGGATCACAAGGGATCCATCCAATCTCAGAAAAGCCAATCTCAGAAGATTGCATGCTATATGATTCCATTTACACAACATTCTTGAAATAACAAAATTCCAGCGATGGAGAACAGATTAGCAGTTTTCAAGTGGTATGTTGATTATGATAGTGTTACATGAATTCACACATTAATAAAGTTGCACAGAACTATACAGACAGAGATATAAATACAGATACACACACACACACACACTTTTGAGGAAATGCAACAATGGTGAAATCTGCTCATTTTTATAAGCTCAGTGGATTGTCCCAATACCAATTTTCTGGTTGTGATATCATACTATACTTATGCAAAGTGTTGCCATTGGGTGAAATGGAGTAAAGCATACATACAATCTCCCTATATGTTCTTTGTTACAATTTTCTGTGAATCTATAATTATTTCAAAATGATTTTTTTTTTTTTAAGGTGGACAGTTAAGACCAAGACCTTAACCTTGAGGCACTCCATTAGATACCTCATTCCAGTCAGAAAAATGCCATAATCAACACTAATTGGGGCTTCCCTGGTGGCTCAGATGGTAAAGACTCTGCCTGCCATGTGAGAGACTTGGGTTCGATCCCTGGGTCGGGAATACCCTGGAGAATTCTTGCCTGGAGAATTCCATGGACAGAGGAACCTGGCAGGCTACAATCCATTGGGTCACAAAGAGTTGGACACGACTGAGAGACTAACACACATACATACAACACTAATTGAATAAAGTTATTTCTATCAGCTGTAAATTAATCTAACAGTATGATCATCAGGACTTCATTTCACCATCTTAAACAAAAAAAGATCAAGGGGGACTTTAGTTGCTTTTCTGAAATTAAGATAGACTTATGTCCACTGGTTGCCCCCAACCTACAAGTCTAGAGACTAAAAGTGAGATAGCTAGCAAGACCAGTCCTGTTGAGGCCAGGCTGGGTCCTGATGATGATTTCTTTTCTATGTTCTCATAAACCACATTTACTAATTCTTAAATTTGATCCAGGATTAATGAAAACCTAGTCACGTGTCCTGATTTCTCCAGTTCCCTTTACCTATTAGTTGGTCTTCCTTCCTGACATTCTTCCATCTATTCATTCATTCATCACACACTTAAGTAATGTTCATCTTGCCTTTCTCTATCCCATGGTTCTAGCTTGCTCTTTACCTCTCTGTGGAAACAGAGGAGGGAGCACCTAATTTAGCCCAGAGGGAACAGGCATCTGCATAATGGGGACATTTAAGCTGGTTTACCAGAATTCTTTTCTTCCTCCTCCAGAAGACTGAGACAAAATAACCTCTTGAATGAATCAGCAATTTTCCTGCCAAACAAATTCTTCACAGTCTTTGAAAGATCTACTCTGATAGGCTAGGCTATTATCCAAGAAATCTAATCTACTTCTCTAAACCAACAACAAAAGCCAACTCTTCTTTCCCTACATCCTTTTCTTCCAAAATCAACTGAAAAGGAAAAATGAAATGAAAACTCTGCCTATGCTCTCAAGTCCTCTATCTTCTGTTCAAAACTCCAACAGAGATAAAATTCTAACTTCTTAAAGTTGTGGATTTTATATCAGAAATGGATGTTAGAGATCAGCCTCGTCATCAAAATGAAAAAGAAAGACTTGGAAGGATGAGTGCAGCAAGCCAAGAGTTGGCCACATGGAAAAAGCAGACTTTCCTCTCCCAGCCAATGTCCCTTCTGCTCTGTCTCGTTTGCTCAACACAGTCTTAGGGATATTTCCCGGTTGCCACATCTTACAGTAGTCACTGAAGGAAGAGGGCTGTCCCCTGATGGGCTTTCTCAGGGGATGATTCATGTTCCAAAGGATGTGATGGGCTCCTTGAAGAAAACAACATCTGATTTCCTTCTTCTTTTTTTATGCTTATCAGGGTCTGAGTTTTAAGAAGTTAACATTTACGAAGTCCCCACTTCATAAACCAGGACTTTGTAAATCAAAGGGAAGCCTACTGACTCCTCTTGCTCTAGTTAAAATCAGGGAAGCCCTCCCCACATTGTTTCCTTCCACATCACTTTTCACACGAATGAAGAGGGGACCCATTCATGCTTCTCACAGTCCACGCCGTTATCTTCCCTGAGACCATCAGTACCAGCCTCAGCATACTTTTAACCCTATTTATGTCACCATAAGAAGCCTAGGGCTCCCAGGGCAGCACTGTCCCCCCATCAGCTCTAAGAGCAGCAAGGGAACCATCACCCGAATTACACACACACTTGGACACACACAGTCCCCATCACCCATCTTGCCTATTTTTTTACTTAGCATTTATGATCTATTTTAGCAGATCTGACAAACCGTCTACTTTACTTGCTTCTCTGTCCTCTTCTCCTGGAATAAAAGCTCTATGAGGACAGGAATTTTGTATGTTTTCTTCACTGATCTACCAATGCTGCTACCACTTTCCAGGAGCTCAAAAAACAATGGTTAAATAAATAAGCCCCCAGAACCATTTTTAGAAGTCTGAAAGTTCAAGGACCAAAGGATGACTGAGAAGTCTGAGAGGAAAGCAGAGACCCTAGTTTCTCGTGTATGGCAACCAGAAAGCTTGAAGAGAAGAAGGCTTCAGCCCCGAGGATCTCCAGAACTGGCATCAATGACATGAAAGAGCTGGTAACAGGGGGGCTATTCAGACAGCACACAGGGCCAGACACAAGTAAACAGCAGGGCTTTTGCAACAGGGAACAGAAATACCTTGCACAGAAATAACTACAATGTGTCAAGCACTGTCATTAACTTATCACAAGCACCATTCAGAGTGGTCTTGTTCTCACGTACAGATGAAGAATCTGAGGCAAAGAGGAGCCTGAGATTCACAACAGGGAAGTGGCAGAGCATGTTTTCAAACCTAAGTCTTGTGGAGTTCCAAATCCATGCCCTTTCTTCTCCCTGAGCCTACCTGACCTCTTCACTCCAGGTATCAAGGCACCTTCCAAGATCACCTGGTCCAAGTACATCAGAGGCTCCACCTCCAAGCCCCAGATAACCAATAGGATCTGTCAGTTCTCCACTTGCGGTAATGAAGGAGATCAGGCTGAGACCCTGGATGCTGTCTTCCTTTCTCTCCTTTCTATTTACAGCTTTATTGAGATGTAATTGATAGATAAAATTACATATACTTAAAGTGTACAACACAATTTATGATATATGTGTACATTATAAAATGTTTACACAATCAAGCTAACACAACCACCAACTCACATAGTTACTGTATGTGTATATTTGTGTGTGTGTTGTGTGTGTATGTGGATTTGTGGTGAGAAAGCTTAAGATCTACTGTTAGTAAATTTCAAGTATATGACACAGCATCATTAAGTACAGTCACCATGCTGTACATCAGATCCTCAGAACTTATCTCACAACTGCAAGTTTGTACCCTTTGATCAATATCTACTTTCATTCCCCCCACCCTTAGCTCCTGGAAAACACCATTTTACTCTCTGTTTCTATGAGTTTAACTTTTTTTTTTTGATCCCATAGATTCCATATAGCATCTATCTCTCTGTCTGGAGTACTTCACTTACCATCTTGCCCTCCAAGTTGATCCATGTTGTCATTGTAAATAGTAGGATTTCTTTTTTATGGCTGAAAAATATTCAATTGTATATATCTACCACATGGGGAAAACTATAGAACTCACTAGAAAGTATTATACTTTAAAAAATTAAATTATCAACTGAAGAAAAGTACAGTGAAAAGGAGTGGGAAAGGAGGTGATTAGAATATAATCTACTGGTATGTTTTGTGAGTAAGGTTTGATTAATCATTGCCAGACCTCAGGAGAACAAACAAAGGAAACTTCAAAAGCAAGGAGAGAGGTGCGTTAGCACAGTGAAACACTTGAATGAATTTTCTCTGGGATGGTGATCCCTGGAGAAACCTTCATCCTGGATGGTTCTGGATGGTTCTTACTACCATTGGGAGAGGTTTTGATCCAGATCAGATGGCCTCTTGCCGTTCCTTGGCATGCCAGCTATTCAGAGCTGCAGTCCTTGCAGAATTAAGGTCACAGGTAATGACTATGATTATTGCTCATCATTAAACCTTAAGTAAACCTACAGGGGGCTTCCCTGGTGGCTCAGACGGTAAAGCGTCTGCCTGCAATGCGGGAGACCAGGGTTCGATTCCTAGGTCAGGAAGATCCCCTGGAGAAGGAAATGGCAATCAATCCACTCTATCACTCTTGCCTGGAAAATCCCATGGACGGAGGAGCCTGATAGGCTACAGTCCATGGGGTCGCAAAGAGTCGGACACGACTGAGCGACTTCACTTTCAAACCTACAGAAGGACATTGTTTAAAGGTACTATAGGTTTTTAGCATATTAACTGGACAGAATCTTCACACCCAAGAAATCTAAAATCTAATATGGGACATTAGGTTTAGTTGGAGAAGAGAGAAATAAAAATGTGAAACTAGGATAGTTGTAAGAAAGATGGTCATTAAAAATGAATGCAAGGAGGAAGACATAATTTCACTGCCTCTGTTCCTAACAAATGGCAGTGTTCTGGGAACTGGTTATTTTCCAAACTGTCCAGTAGGTGTCAGCATAAGACAGGGTTCCTAGAACTGACCAAGCTTTAAACCAGATACAAAAAATTGACTAATAGACAATCAAGTTATAAAATAGAGAAAACATAATAAAGATGGGACTAGAAAAATTCCACAGGAGCTGTTTAAAAACAGAGCTGACATAAACAAACTTTCCTTATGGGTAATATGACAGTTGGACGAGGTGGCTCAGAAGACCCCATCTGGCTCTCGTATTCTTTGCCAGGTCAGCATCTTCCAGAGCTCGAGCAATATTCAGCATTACTGGAAGAGTGGGTCACTATTAACTAGTACAGGAACCAGTAAACATTCCCAGGGAACATAGATAACAGTGCTCAGGTAGAGGGACCCTCTTTAAAAAGCAGGTACCTTCCCAGCTTCTCAGAGATTTACAATGTAAAAATAAAAATCCTCTAATTCCCAGAAGGATTACAAAAATGAACCAAGGGAAAAGGAGGAAATCAAAGTTTGTATGAGCAGTTTGCAGAATGTGTTGAGTCAGCCAGGGTGAGCTTCCTGGTGGAGTTCGCCTTTGGACTGATTGAAGAGAAGAGAGCCACAGAACCAGGTCTCCAACCTAACTCCGCTTTTCTGCTCTTTAGTCAGTTTTCCTCCTCAAAATATGAACGTATTCTACTCTGAAAGTATTCAGAATAAAATAAAAGGACCAATAATAAAGAACATAAACAGGAATTATTTTTCCACTTCACTACATAAAGGTGGCTTTCCTCCTAGCTCAGTCAGTAAAGAATCTGCCTGCAATGCAGCAGACCCAGGTTTGATGCATGGGTCAGGAAGATCCCCTGGAGAAGGAAATGGCGACCCACTCCAGTATTATTGCCTGGAGAATCCCATGCACAGAGGAGCCTGGCAGGCTGCAGTCCATGGGGCCGCAAGAGTCGGACATGACTTAGTGACTAAACCACTACCACCACATAAAGATATTATTGATATTTTAAAGGAAAAAATGGGGGGAAAGGGTATATCTATCAACTACCTAACAAACACAGTATGTCTATCATATAATACTTACCAAAATCCTGAGATATACCGAATCACTACGCTGTATACTTGAAACTAACACAATATTGTAAATCAATTATATTACTTCAGTTTAAAAAGTCCTAAGATGCAAGTGATATTGTTCTTATTTGTAGATAAAGCATCCAAGGCTCACTGAAGTTATACAACTTGCCCAATATTATGAGATCTAGAATTTATGAGTTAGTACGCTGCACCAGCTGTGTGAATGCATTTACAACCATCCTATGAAGAAGTTTCTAGGATTCCCATTTTGCAGATAAGGAAATGAAGTCTTAGAGAAAATAAGTTCTTGCTTCCCCAAGGTCACAGAACTCCTCATTAGTCAAGCTCAAACTCAGATTCATGTGCTGCAAGCTGCATTCTCTTGAAACTGACTCTCAAACAGAATTAAGACTCTGAGTGTTTTGGGGGGAATGCCTGTAGGATTGGCACCTGTGGAAGGAAATGAATGAAAACAGGATTAGGAGGCCCGTCTAAGTTGGGCCAAATAGCCAGGCTTTTCTACACCTGCCTTCAGTCATTGGATGTGCACGTGGCCTTGGAGGAGGCAGCCCTCTGAGGCTGAGGCAGACCACGAACGGCTGACGGCCCACACTCCTTCCAGGAGGGGACATCTCCACGTCCCTCGCATGGTGCCTGCATTTAGCAGCTCATCGTGTTCTGCTCCACCATGATAATGGCCGGCAGTCGACTTCGGTGGAGTTGTCGTGGTGGGTACAGAGTGGTAAGCCCAGGCCCCAGGCCCCAGGCCCCAGGGGAAAATGAGCACCAGACTCTCACCTCTGGTATACGTCAAATAGCATCAGCTAGAAACCGAGAAAGGTGTGGAAGCAGACAGTGCTGACTCAACAGTAGTGTTGGTCATCAAATGCAGGTTGTTGATTGACAAAATCCAGGTGGCCTAGGAAGGGACGTACCAACCCACTTACAGACCCAACAGTTGGTCTGGGCACTTGTGCTCTGTGGTAACATCTGACCTCCCTGCTGCTCATCACTCAGTCTCTGCAGGCACCACCAGAGATGGCAAACCTGCCTGGTGTCCCCGGTGCTGGCCTGGCCCCCTGCCAGCCTGCCTGCCCTAGCGAGGCAGGCATTGAGAGGGCAGCTTTCTGTTTGGAAATGCAGTCCACTTGTGGTATCTCCAGCAGGGAAAACAGCACAATTCCAGCCTGAGTGGCAAGACATCCTCAAGCTCCTACTTGAATTCAGAAAACAGCTGACTTAACAGAAGGCAAAAAGCGGGTAAGCTGAGCTCACTCGGGGACAAGTGGGCACCAAGCCAAGCCAGCTTTCCGAGGTGACATTCTTCTTCACCGTCATGCTAGTCGGGCATGGAAGAGGTGTCAGTGAAGTTGCAGAATGGGAAACATGTTGCCTGGTGAACCTGCAGCCCGTATCTGCCAGAAACCTCAGCACCGTCATCTCCACCCCGTGCTGCAGTCACTGGTTCCTCATGAGTTTCACTGCCTCAGACCAGCCATTCCTCACCCTGGAACAGCACATCCCCTTGGCCACAGGCAGCAAAACTCAGCCAAAGCCTTGGCTCAAATTCTCCTCTGTGAAACCATCCATCCTCATCCTCCAGTCAAAAGTAATTTCTCTTTGAATTCATTTAGTAGCTACCACAAAGCGGCAGGAGTTCTAACGTTTTAAATTGTGCCTAAGAATCACCCTCTGCTGCTGCTGCTGCTAAGTCGCTTCAGTCATATCTGACTCTGTGCGACCCAGTAGACAGCAGCCCACCAGGCTCCCGCATCCCTGGGATTCTCCAGGCAAGAATACTGGAGTGGGTTGCCATTTCCTTCTCCAATAAGAATCACCCTCAAGCACTTGATTAAAAGCCAAATCCCAAGGAGAGGGTGGGATGTATGGAGATAGTAACATGGAAACATATATGTTACTCTGTGTAAAACAGATAGCCAGTGGGAATTTGCTGTGTGACTCCGGGCACTCAAACTGGGGCTCTATGACAACAGAGAGGGGTGGGATGGGGAGGGAGATGGGAGGGAGGCTCAAGAGGGAGGGGACATATATATACCTATGGCTGATTCATGTTGATGTTTGACAGAAACCAACACAATATTATAGAGCAATATTCCTTCAATTAAAAATAAAGTATTTTTAAAAACCCAAATCCCTTGGCTCTAGGCTTCAGACATGCTGATTCATCAAAGATGGAGAGGCCTGGGAACCTGCATTTTCACTATCAGCCCTGATACTCCTGATGTACTTGGTATGCAAAGGATACTTTGAGAAGAATTAGCATCATAATTTTCAAAGATTTCTTCCCTCCAGAAGAAGAGGAGGATGCACTTGCTATAGAGTCTATTTCCTCCTCTAAAATACAAGTTTATATGGTGATAGAAACCCTGTCGTATTCATTGGAATCTCTCCTATAGTATCTAGCAGAGCAGTTTGCATACAGTAGGCACTCAGACATTGTTGATTGGTCAGCTACGAGTCTTTTCCATCTCTTGGTTTTCTTTTTACTCTTCCAAATGATTTGAGGTTTGGAGGAAAGTCTGCGTCTAATTCCTGCTTCACTCATATTTCCCTTCTGGGCTCCCTTCTGCTCTAAGATCTACATAAGCCACTAAGCTTGCCCATCACCCCTTCAATCTGCTCCTCTTTTAGTGGAACTTTCAGTTGTTTAATGAAAGATTCAGGCAGGATTTTTAAAAATTCACTATTTTATAAAAGATGATATTTTATTCTAAATTTTAAATATATATATATATATATATATATATATATATATATATATATATATTCATTGGGTGTATTTTAGAAAATAAAAGCATTAAGAAAACCTAGCTGTAATCCCCGTTTCCTGTTTAATGCACTTTTTCACACATCCTGAAAGATCTCTTTCTGGGGGCTATATCAACAGACTTCATTTTCCTTTGAACCTCCCCTCTTTTTTTCTGAGAAGTCTGGCATATTATTACAGATTGAGATGGGAGACTGAGGGGAAGAGGAATCTAAAAGCTGTTTTAAATGAACAAAACTAGTTCTGCAGTTTAGCCTCACCTATCAAAAAGTAAACAAATATGAAACTTATGGTATAAGACTTTCTGGACTTGATTGTTCTCCTGAATTCCTTTAGTCAACACATTTATTGAGCAACTACTATGTGCCAGGCATTATCCTAGGTTCTTGGCCCAAAAGGTCAGTGGTCTATGTTGTTCACCCACATGGGAAGACTAAGCCTGTATGGATTCGTGGCCATGGATGGATGGGCCAAGTGGGGATGGGCTGCATATTCATACATGGGAAACTGCTATATAATAAGTGAGCTTGGCTCTAAAACCAGCATACTATTGTAACAACTATGGGATATCTGAAGTATAAGAAACCCAAGTCCTATGTGGGCAGTGAAGCAAGCATTCTTTGTTTAGCTCCTAACAAGAAGAGCCATAAATCTTACCATTGCCAGAGCCAGTTATCCACCCAGCACCCATGTCTGCTGGCGCTTTGAGCTATGCTGGGCCCTAGTCTCACAGTGCTGATTTGCATAACCATCTCCTCCTTCTAGCTTCACTGCCTTCTACAGTGAATAGTTTCTGTAATTTGCCTAAGTATTCAATGCTTTCATGTGTCACCCCTGAAATAAGTACAGTAAGTACAGCCAAGTACAGCAAGTCCCCTACATATGAACTTTCAAAGATGCAAACATGAATTCGATCAACGTCATATGTGAGTGAAATTGCAGCTTGCACTCCATCTACTATTGCTCACGATACTTCAGCTCTACAATCTCCCACCTCCTTTCCCTCCTTCAGTCAGTAACTCTTCTTGACTTTTCATTCAATCCCAGCTCCTCTATGCCAGCTATTGTACTGTACTACTGTACTTTCCAAGGTACTGTACTGTAAGATCAAAAAATGTTTTCCCTACTTTTTGTGTTTTTTTTAAATATATTACTTGTGTGAAATGTATCATAAACCCATTACAATACAGTACTATTATAGTCAATCATGTTAGTTGAATACCTAGGCTAACTTTGTTGGATGTATGAACAAATTGGACTTACTAACATGCTCTTGGAAGGGAACTCATTCCTGTAAGTCCATGTAGGTGACTTACTGTAATATAATCAGTGAACACAACAGACATAGATCTGCTGCCATTGTGAATTTTACATTCAAATAAGGGAGACAGGCTAGAAACTGCTGCTGCTGCTGCTGCTACTAAGTCGCTTCAGTTGTGTCTGACTCTGTGTGACCCCATAGACAGCAGCCCACCAGGCTCCCCCATCCCTGGGATTCTCCACACAAGAACACTGGAGTGGGTTGCCATTGCCTTCTCCAAGGCAAGAAACTAGAAGCACTCAATATAATGCAGAAAACAAATGATGTGAAATGGTGAGAAGTGCTCTGGGGAACCAGAGCAGAAGGTCAGAGGTGCAGAGGTAACAGAGGAAAGGGGTACGGCTATCGATTATAGATAGGAGGTGCATCAGGCAGGCCTCACTGAGACAGTGGTATTTGAGGAAACTTGTGAGGGAAGCCCTAAGGTGGGAAGTTGCTTGCTCAGATGACAAACAGCAAGGAGACCAGCGAGAATGGATCCCAAGGAGCAAGCAAGGCAGAGAATACAAGGCTAAGGAGGGAGGTAATGGTGCACCAAACCTGCTGGGCTGCTTACCCATCATGGACTGGCTCCTACTGCAGGTAGGATGAAGAGCCATTACAGAGCTTTTTTTCTCTTTTTCTTTTAATAAAGTCATTTTTAATTTTTTTTTTTTTTGACTGAGCCATGCAGCATGTGGGATCTCAGTTCCCCAACCAGAGATTGAACCTGTGCTCCCTGCATTGGAAGCATGGAGTCTTAACCACTGAACCACCAGAAAAGTCCTATTACAGAGTTTTGAACAGGGAAGTGAATAGGGTTTTAACAGAATCTCTCTGGCTGCTTTATTGAGAATTGATCACAGGAGGCTGAGGAAAGAAGCAGGGAGACCAGTTAAGAGGACATTGTAGCAATCCAGGCTTGAGATGACCATGGCTTGAGCCAGTGTAGTAGTAGAAATGATCAGAGTTTGGATGCTTGTGGAAATGAAACAGGTGAAAAGGGGGCAGGATATAACCTTTAAAAGAATGTCCTAGCCTTAGGATATGATGAAAACTGGTTACAACCAACCAGATCCAAGATGGCAGAAGATTCGACTTCCAGTAGACCCTGGGCCTCATTAAACATGCATTGTAATACGTTAGCAAAGGCTAAGTGACACACCCACCAGCACCATGACAGTTCTGAGGCCAACCATAAAATGTCAAAAAGTGGACAGTGGCCCATTTCCTGGAATGCCTATCTCTTCCCCAAAATAACTGGAATAATCCTCCCACTTATTAGCTATTAAGTTACTCAGCACATAAAAACGAACGATGCTATATTTGGGGGGCCTCTCACCTTCTAAGATAGCCCACACTCTGTCTGTAGAGTGTGTTTCTCTCTACGTCCCCTTCTTACCTGTCACTTTGTCTCTTGCTGAATTCTTTCTGCAATGAGATGTCAAGAACCTCTAATTCACCAGGCATAGAAGGGAGAGCATATTGGTCAAAAGAGACAGTTTTGCTGCATTAACAAGACACCCCCAAAGGAGCAGCTTACTGCACTTCACATCCAGTGTGAGTCGGCTGTGGCTCTGCTCCCTGTGACTTGGCTCTGGTTTCAGGCTGGCAGGGCTACCTCTGTCTGAACCATCATGGGCTATCACCTGCTGGCTCTTAGAGAAGCCTCTGGAAATCATATCCATCAGTTCTGTCCACATTTATTCAGTTAAAGCAAGTCATATGGCTATGCCTAAACTCAACAAAATGGGGATATTTAATCCTGCAAGGAGGTGCACATCAGGAGAGAAACTGGATTATTGGGTGAAAAGTAATACTATCAGCCATAGAGAGCCAACAGAATCTCCTACTGGATTGGATGTGGGGTATGAGTGAAGGAAAAGTGTCAAGAATAACGTAGAGATGTTGGTCTGAGCAACCATAAAGACGAATCACCATCAACCCAAGTGGCAAAGCTACAACTAAAGGACAGCAAGGAGATGAAACCAGTCCACCCTAAAGGAAATAGACCCTGAATGTTCATTGGAAGGACTGAGGCTGAGGCTGAAGCTCCAATACTATGGCTACCTGATACTAAGAGCTGACTCATTGGAAAAGATCCTGATGATGCAAAAGATTGAAGGCCAAAGAAGAGGGCGACAGAGGATGAGATGGTTGGATGGCATCACTGACTCAATGGACATGAATTTGAGCAAACTCGAGGGGACAGTGAAGGACAGGGAAGCCTGGCATGCTGTAGTCCATGGGGCTGCAAAGAGTTGGACACGGCTGAGCAACTGAACTACAACAACAACAAGTAAAGTGTTTTATAGTAAAGGATTAAGTGTTGAGCCATGGGCATGATTGCGTCAAGTTGTCCTTCAGATATACAAGTAGAGATGTCAAGTGGGAGGTTGAATAATATAGGTGTGGATTTCAGGTCTGACATCTAGACTAGAGACACAAATCTGGAAAACACAGTCATATAGTGGTACTTAAAGTCATGAGCCCAACTTGATCCCTAAGGGTATGTAGATGTGGCTAAGCCTGAGGCATGATGACATCAAGTTAAGGAAGAAGACAAGAACCAACTGACCAAACTGAGCCTGAGAAGAACTGAGCAGTGAGAAAACCCAAGGAAGTGCTGCAAAGGCCAAATGAAGACATTTTATCAAAGGAGGAAAGAGGGGCAAATCGTGTCAAATCCTATCAAAGACCTGAGAAGTTTATTATTGGATTTTACAGTGCAGAGGTCCTTTGGTGACCTTGAGAAGAGCAGTCTCCATGGAGTGGCAGGAGTAAAGCCTAAATAGAAAGGATTTGAGAGAGAATAGGGAAGAATTAAAGCTAGAGTATAAACTACACTTGAATTTTTGCTATAACGAGGAGCAAAGAAACAGGGGCTGGTAGGGGTGATGGGGTCAAGGAGGCTTGTTTTATTACCCTTTTAGGGTGGGATATATTAGCTTGGTGCAAATGTAATTGTGGTTTCAGAATAAATTTTACATCATCATAACTAGGCTCAAACAAATCTTTATTAATCAAAATAGGAATACTTTGCCAACAAAGGTCCATCTAGTCAAAGCTATGGTTTTTCCAATAGTCATGTATGGATGTGAGAGCTGGACTATAAAGAAAGCTGAGCACCGAAGAATTGATGCTTTTGAACTGTGGTGTTGGAGAAGACTCTTGAGAGTCCCTTGGATTGCAAGGAGATCCAACCAGTCCATCCTAAAGGAGATCAGTCCTGAATGTTCATCGGAAGGACTGATGCTGAAGCGGATACTATAATACTTCGGTCACCTGATGCTAAGAACTGACTCATAGGAAAAGACCCTCATGCTGGAAAAGATTGAAGGCACGAGGAGAAGGGGACGACAGAGGATGATATGACTGGATGGCATCACCAACTCAATGGTCATGAGTTTAAGTAAACTCTGGGAGTTGGTGACGGACATGGACGTGGACTGCAGCCTGGCATGCTGCAGTCCATGCGGTCGCAAAGAGTCAGACAAGACTGAGTGACTGAACTGAACTGACAATCAACACACTTTTGCCAACAAGAAATAAGTTTGCTTATTCCTGTGGCATAAAAATACGCGCTTCAGGATTCAATGAACTCTTGGAAAGCATTTTCTGTCTCCTGCTGGTTGTGGATGTGTTTTTCCTGCAAAAGGTTCTCAAGACTCTTCAAGAGGTGGTATTCAGTTGGCAAGAGGTCAGGTGAATATGGTGGGTGAGGCAAAACTCCGTAGCTCAATTCTCTAAGTTTTTGAAGCACTGGTTGTGTGACATGCGGTCAGGCATTGTCTGGAGAAGAACTGGGCCCTTTCTGTTGACCAACGCAGCTGCAAGTGTTGCTGTTTTCAGTGTGTCTCACTGGTTTGCAGAGCATACTTCCCAGATGTAATGGCTTCTCCAGGATTCAGGAAGCTGTAGTGAATCAGACCAACAGCAGACCACCAAACAGTGACCTTTTTTGGTGCAAGTTTGGCTTTGGGAAGTGCTTTGGAGCTTCTTGTAGGTCCAACAACTGAGCTGGTCATCGCGGGTTGTGGTACAAAATTCACTTTTTGTTACATATCACAATCTGATTGAGAAATGGTTCATTGCTGTTGCATAGAATAAGAGAAGACAACCTTTTTAAATAATGATTGTTTTGATTTTCAGTCAGTTCACGAGACACCTGCTGATGGAGCTTTTCCACCTTTCCAATTCGCTTCAAATGCCAATGACCATAGAATGGTCGATGTTGAGTTCTTTGACAACTTTTCGTGTAGTTGTAAGAAGGTCAGCTTCAATGATTGCTCTCCTTTGGTTGTTGTCAACACCTGATGGCCAGCCACTGTGCTCCTCATCTTCAAGGCTGTTGTCTCCTTTGCAAACCTTCTTGAACCACCTCTGCATTGTACATTCATTAGCAGTTCCTGGGCCAAATGCATTGTTGATATTGCAAGTTGTCTCTGCTGTTTTCCAACCCATTTTGCCTAATGTCATTTTCCTAGTCTAAAGTAAATGTAGAATAAATAGCAAGTAATAAGTCATTAGCAAAAAAAAAAAAAAAAAGGAAGAAATGTGCATTAAATTGATGTATAATATAATCACATTTAAGAATGTACTCCAATATCAAACAGCAAAGTGCAACAATGCAAAATTGTACTTACTTTTGCACCAACCTAATAGCATAGAAATAAATGCTGATGGGAGTGGATCCAGTAGTGTGTGGGAAGTTAGACGAAAGGAAAAGGAAAGAACTGCTACCATGCTGTTCTTGATTACCTAAGAGAAGATGGGAGGGCTCAGCTTTAGACAGGAACAGGGATGGTCCATGGGCTTCCCTGGTAGTTCAGGCAGTAAAGAATCTGCCTGCAATGTAGGAGGCCCAGGTTCAATCCCTGGGTCAGGAAGACCTCTTGGAGAAGGAAATGACAACCCACTCCAGTATTCTTGCCTGTAGAATTCCATGGACAGAGCCTGGGGGGGCTAGAATCCATGGGGTTGCAAAGAGTCAGACTTAACTGAGCAACTAACACACACACACACACACACACAGATGGTCCATCCAGGCACAGACAGGAAGGATGCAGATGCCATGCGGGTGGATGGGAAGAAAAGGTGAGTATATGAAAGTTCTCTTCTTGCTGCTTTCATTTTCTCCATGAAGTAGGAAACACGATCATCAGCTGAGAGTAAAAATGGGGAAGAAGAGTTAGAGATTTGAGGAGAAGGGTAAAGTGTGAGATATTTACTCCAGATAGAAATCAGAGCAGTGGTTGTCTCTGGAGGTGGTGGTATAGGAATGGACTGGCAAGAGACTTAAGAGAACTTTCTGGGTGTGATGGTAGTATTCTATATCTTAATGGGGCTGTGGGCTACACAGTGCATGCATTCATCAAACCATCAAACTTATAATCTGCACATTTCACTGAGCATAAGTTACCCCTCAGTTTAAGAAGAAGGAAGAGGAGGAAAAGCAGGGGAACAGGAAGAGGAGAAAAGTCACCCAGGAGAATGGAAAAATGAATGGAGAAGTGTGGTTTAAAGGCCCACTTTAGGCTAATAGTCATTAATTCAATTAACATCCAGGTGATGGTGTGTTATTCAACTCACACATTTAGCTGTACAGGTACAGAGCAGAGTTGGGTTGATACAGGACTGTGGTTTTGCCAAGCAGGTCTTGTGTAGTGAAAGAGCTATGCAAGGGAGTGTTTGTAATGATTGACTGCAGCGACTGTGGCTTTCAAAATAAGGCTGAATACTGTGTGGACTGAATACCAAATCCATTAGCACACTAAAATAGACACCTTGACTGTCAAGGTAGAAGCATTCATGTATTTTAGAAAAAACACTTTTTGTTGATCTGTCTAGTAATCAGCTTCATCGATGCTTCTAATCATCTCTGATTGCACCTTATCCTGTTAAATGTATTCATGTGCTCTTTGAAGGCCCCCTCCTTTGCGAGCTCAGAAATACATCATTCAACACAAGCACATTCTCTGGCTATCCACCACTTAGCCAGTGACACGTCTGTCCTTGCTTTTCTGTTTTAGATAGTAAATTCTGCCATTATCTTCTTCCAGGACTGAGCTCATGGTAAATGCAGTGTATAATGGTCCAGGAGATAAGATTTCAGTAGTACAATCAAATTTCTTACCTCTGAATGCAACTTTTTTTTTTTGCCTAATGTCTTGGCTAATATCTGAATGTCACCAGAATTATAGTGTTCCAGCTTAAAGTTTTAATCATAAATTAAAATTCAAGGAATCTTGTTATCAATAAATTATACCTTACACTTGAAATCTTCCCTCCTACTTTCTGAGCTCCCACATTTGGACAGAAGGATGAAAAGCTGGGGAAGTTCCAAGACAAAGAGTTTCATCTTTAGACTGACAGCCTTGGTGGCCCTCTCTTTGCTGAAGACCCCACTCATGGTCCCACTGCTCCTTGCTGGGTCTGCAAACACAACAAAGAACCTCCCTTTTGCTCCTTGACCCTACAATCCTGCCCCATCCCTCAATTCATCCACACCAGCTGTTTGGGACAACTTCTTTAGTGGCTTCCCCAGTGGCTCCACTGGCAAAGAATTTGCCTTCCAGTGGAGGAGACAGAAGAGACATGGATTCTATTCCTGTGTCAGTGAGATTCTCTGGAGAAGGAAATGGCTACTTTCTTGCCTGGAAATTTCCACGGGCTACAGTCCCTGGGTTGCAAAGAGTTGGACATATCTGAGTGCACACACAAACACACACAAGGTCATTTTAAAGGGAACATAGGCAGGAAAAGGTTAAGCTGAGTGTTAGGTTGGACTTCCTTCAGAGTCCAAGGGCAACAGGAACCTAAGATGTTGACTCTTCACAACAGGGTTCTGCTTGGGCTCAGACCCAATCTGATCACATCTTGAATCCAATGCCCTCATATCTAAGCATCTCCCTCAAAGAGATTCTTGCCTTTCATTTTCAGAAGGAAAATCATCTCTTCTGGAAAACGTGCCCCTCACCTAAAGGGACCCATTTTCATCCCAGAATCTACGCTCCTCCCCCTAACTAGAGCACATCCCTCACCCAGGCCTTTCAGCAGGGTCTTCAGCAAGACAATCAACAGTTAGACATTGATACCCTCATGGTCCTCTAGATGACCAGGGGTTGGAAGGTGAGGGGTTGTCCAGAGTGAGCATAGCCCTCCCACTCACTCTTCTTTTGCAGATTCCCCACAAGCGTGAGCTGAGGGCATTCACCTGTTTCCTAATACCTGTTATTTCAAAAGTTGACCCATTACACCAAGTCCATTCACACATCCTTCAGGGACAAACATGATTGCTCGTGAACAGTCTAGACCCATAATGAGGAAAAAACTATTTAGTAATATCAACATTTTTCCTTCCACAGAGTCAGGAAGTCACATTACTATACACAAGAGAATCTAGTTTCTTTCTCACTCCCACATTTTTGATGGACAGTTCCTTGGTGAAAAAGAAAAACTTTGAGATACATGCACCCCAGTGTTCATAGGAGCACTATTTACAATAGCCAAGATATGGGAGCAACCTAAGTGTCCACTGACAGATGAATGGATTAAGAAGATGTAGTACATATATACAATGGAACACTACTCAACCATAAAAAAGAATGAATAATGCCATTTGCAGCAACAAGGATGGACCTAGAGATTATTGTACTAAGTGAAATAAATCAGAAAGAGAATGACAAGTATTGTATTATATCACTTACATGTGGAATCTAAAATATGACGCAAATAAACTTATCTACAAAACAGAAAAAGACTGACAGATATAGAGAACAGATTTGCAGTTGCCAAGGGACAGAGGTGGGGTGGGGGATGGATTGAAAGTTTGGGGTTAGCAAATGCAAACTATTATACAAAGAATGGATAAACAACAATAACTCACTGTATAGAACAGGGAACTATATTCAATATCCTGTGATAAACCATAATAAAAAAGAATATGAAAAAATGTAAATATAAGTATAGTCACTTTACAAATAAATACAGTCACTTTGCTGTACAGCAGAAATTAACACCACATTATAAATCAACTATACTTTAATAAAATTTAAAAAGAAAAGCTTAGAGACAAGCCTCTGTTGTGGGTCTACTCTCATTCTGCTGAGTTCTTATCTTGGGTAAAGCGAGGCAGTGGTCTCTGGCAAGTTTCCACATTGGTGATGCTTGCTGCTGCTGCTAAGTCGCTTCAGTCCTGTCTGACTCTGTGCGACCCCATAGACGGCAGTCTACCTGGCTCCCCCGTCCCTGGGATTCTCCAGGCAAGAACACTGGAGTGGGTTGCCATTTCCTTCTCCAATGCATAAAGGTGAAAAGTGAAAGTAAAGTCACTCAGTCATGTCCGACTCTTAGCGACCCCATGGACTGCAGCCCACCAGGCTCCTTCGTCCATAGGATTTTCCAGGCAAGAGTACTTAGACATTTCCCAGTACCCTTCTCTCTCCTCCTGCTGATCTCCCTTAAAGGATCAGAGTGAGGCAGAAATGGGTTCATAGCCTGACAACACCAGAGGCGTGTATTTGACATCAAAACTGAAGACTGGGGACCTACACCTAGGGTAAAGTATGCAATAGGGGAAGAGGCACAAGAGGAGACAAGCTATAATAACGCACAGAGCAGGTCACAAATGGATTTATAGGGCACACTGCTCCCAGGCCTTTGACTGCATGAGGAAGGAATTCTGAGGCCCAGTTAGCCAGATTGCTGGCTGATCAGTTGCCCAGGAGGCTCTCACAGAAATAAAATGTTGGGGGCAGTCCAGTAGATAGGACTCTATGCTTTCACTGCTACAGGTGAGGGTTCAATCTCTGGTCAGTGAACTAAGATCCCATAAGCAGTACAGCCAAATAAATAAATAAATAAAACTCTGAGGTCTGTGAGTCTCACAATATTTTTTTGCTTCTGAGTAACACATAAAAAAACAATTCAACAACTATTTGTTAAACATATATACATCTTAAAATACTGATAAGATGGTTAATAAAATTGAGAAGTAGTTGGCCAGGGGTAAACTGGTTACTAAATATTAGTACAGATGAAATAAGATACCATTTGTAAAATATGATCAGAGAAGGCAATGGCACCCCACTCCAGTACTCTTGCCTGGAAAATCCCATGGACGGAGGAGCCTGGAAGGCTGCAGTCCATGGGGTCACTAAGAGTCGGACACAACTGAGCAACTTCACTTTCACCTTTCACTTTCATGCATTGGAGGAGGAAATGGCAACCCACTCCAGTGTTCTTGCCTGGAGAATCCCAGGGACGGGGGAGCTCGGTGGGCTGCCATCTATGGGGTCACACAGAGTCGGACACGACTGAAGCGACTTAGCAGCAGCAGCAGCAGCAGTAAAATATGAAGAGCTACTATAAATCATCAGTACTTTAATGTCCAAATCTTAATTATGTTAAAGTTTATTCACACTTATTTTTCTAAACCCCAGTTATTAACAATATTACCTAAATTTGCCCAGAAAATGCTTTCACACACACATATTACTTCATAAATAGCCTATAAGCAGAGTATTATTATCTTAACTTCTATTCATGAGGAAAGGGCTGGAGGAATTCAGTGGCTTGTTCAAAATCACACAGCAAAAATGAGACAGCCACCCACATCAAGGGGACATGCCTATTTCTGCCACAAATCTTTGATAGATCTCTTCCCTCTGCTTAAAACGCCCCTCCCCCAGGCTTCACCTGGCTGGATTCTCCTCATCCTACTGTCGTCTCAAATGCTTCTCCCCAGAGGACTCTTCTCTAAATGCCCAGGTCCAAAGTCACCATCCCCACCCCAAGTGCCTCTCTACCCCAGGAGGCTTTAAAGTATTAAAATATCCCTCAAGCAAAACTGGCCCACCACCTGTTCACCTGCTATTTTTGTAAATACAATTTTATTGAAACACTGCCATGTCCATTCATTCACATACTATATGTGGTTGCCTTCCCACCACAACTGCAGAACTGAGTAGTTAAGACAGAGATTGTATAACCACAAATCTAAAATATTTATTATCTGGCTTTTTACAGAAAGTTTGCCAACCCTAGCTCTATCGCATTGCTCCATTCATTTTCTTGATAACACTTTTCATAGCATGTGTGTATCTGTGTGTGTGTCCCTGCTTTTAGAATATAAGCTCCATGAGGGCAGGGTTCATCTGTGGTCTCCACCATTGTATCTCTAGCACCTAGGTGACCAATAAATACTGTTGAGTGATAAATGGCTCTTGGTCGATCCCAATTTCAGTCCCCAGATGACTGTTTATATAGTTAGGATAAACAAAGGAGGTAAATATGTGATCTCCTTTGCTGTAATATATTTCATTGCCCATTCAGTTCACTTCAGTCGCTCAGTCTTGTCCGACTCTTTGTGATCCCATGGACTGCAGCATGCCAGGCCTCCCTGTCCATCACCAACTCCCCGAGTTTACTCAAACTCATGTCCATCGAGTTGGTGATGCCATCCAACCATCTCATACTCGGTCATCCCCTTCTCCTCCCGCCTTCAATCTTTCACAGCATCAGGGTCTTTTCAAGTAAGTCAGTTCTTTGCATCAGGTGGCCAAAGTATTGGAATTTCAGCGTCAGCATCAGTCCTTCCAATGAATATTCAGGACTGATTTCCTTTAGGATAGACTGGTTGGATCTCCTTGCTGTCCAAGGGACTCAAGAGTCTTCTCCAACACCACAGTTCAAAAGCATCAATTCTTCAGCGCTCAGCTTTCTTTACAGTACAACTCTCACATCCATACATGACTACTGGAAAAACCATAGCTTTGACCATACAAACATTTGTTGGCAATGACACGTCTCTGCTTTTTAATATACTGTCTAATTTGGTCAGAACTTTACTTCCAAGGAGCAAGTGTCTCTTAATTTCATGGCTACAGTCACCATCTGCAGTGATTTTGGAGCCAAAAAAAATAAAGTCTGTCACTGTTTCTACTGTTTCCCCATCTATTTGCCATGAAGTGATGGGACCAGAAGCCATGATCTTAGTTTTCTGAATGTTGAGTTTTAAGCCAACTTTTTCACTCTCCTCTTTCACTTTCATCAAGAGGCTCTTTAGTTCTTATTTGCTTTCTGCCGTAAGAGTGGTGTCATCTGCATGTCTGAGGTTATTGATATTTCTCCTGGCAATCTTGATTCCAGCTTGTGCTTCATCCACTCTAGCATTTCTCATGGTGTACTCTGCATATAAGTTAAATAAGCAGGGTGACAATATATAGCCTTAACATACTCCTTTCCCTATTTGGAACCAGTCTGTTGTTCCATGTCCAGTTCTAACTGTTGCTTCTTGACCTGCATTCAGATTTCTTAGGAGGCAGGTCAGGTGGTCTGGTATTCCCATGTCTTTAAGAATTTTCCACAGTTTATTGTGATCCACACAGTCAAAGGGTTTGACATAGTCAGTAAAGCAGAAGTTGATGTTTTTCTGGAACTCTCTTGTTCTTTTGATGATCCAACAGATGTTGGCAATTTGATCTCTGGTTCCTCTGCCTTTTCTAAATCCAGCTTAAACATCTGGAAGTTCATGGTTCACGTATTGCTGAAGCGTGGCTTGGAGAATTTTGAGCACTACTTTACTAGCATGTGAGATGAGTGCAATTGTGCAGTAGTTTGAGCATTCTTTGGCATTGCCTTTCTTTGGGATTGGAATGAAAACCAACCTTTTCCAGTCCTGTGGCCACTGCTGAGTTTTCCAAATTTGCTGGCATGTTAAGTGCAGCACTTTGACAACATCATCTTTTAGGATTTGAAATAGTTCCACTGGAATTCCTTCATCTCCACTAGCTTTGTTCATAGGGATGCTTCCTAAGGCCCACTTGACTTTGCATTCCAGGATGTCTGGCTCTAGGTGAGTGATCATACCATTGTGATTATCTGGGTTGTGAAGATCTTTTTTGTATAGTTCTTCTGTGTATTCTTGCCACCTCTTCTTAATATCTTCTGCTTCTGTTAGGTCCATACCATTTCTGTCTTTATTGCCCATCATTACATGAAATGTTCCCTTGGTAGCTCTAATTTTCTTGAAGAGATCTCTAATCTTTCCCATTCTATTGTTTTCCTCTATTTCTTTGCATTGATCACAATAGGTATTCTTGACATAGGAAAAATAAGCATAATGTAAAAGACCTTAAAAATTTTCCAGTAATTAATAAATACTGTTGAGTGATAAATAGCTCTTGGTTTATCCCAATTTTACAGTCCCCAGGTGATTGTCTTCATAGTTAGGATAAACAAAGGAGGGAAATATGTGATATCCTTTGCTGTAATATATTTCATTGGCCATTAACAGTACTTTTTTGCTTTAAAAATAGGTGTCTGCATGGCATTGTCATATAATTTAAGATTATTACATTAAATTATTTAAATTAATTGATTGTTATTTAACCAATATTAATCAGGACAGTGTGCTGCAGTCCATAGGGTCACAAAGAGTCAGACATGACTTGGTGACTAAATAACATTTAATTTTTAAATTATAATAAAATGTGGCATTTTTATAATATTAATGCTCATTGATGAAACTTCAAAATCCACATTAGTCTAAATTCTTAACATTGTATATGTTTTTTCTAATAAAACAGAGCTGGGAAGCATTACCTACTAAAAAGTACACAGTGTAGCCATTATAATTTATGCCCTACCTTATTTCTTCCCAACTAGAAGAACCCTGAAACATTCATCATAGAGAACAAATGAGAAAGAAAACTATTCTGTTTCTTCTAGAAAATTCTTATTTGGCCCCATCTACCACCACCTCTCGCCTATCACTCTGGCCCAAAAGACCAAAGAAAAATTAGGGTGTAGTGAGACAGTAGTTAAATGAGATTACCAGAAGTTTCCTGAGATGACATAATCAGGGGAAAGAATTTCTAAAACGGCACTCCCCAGTAATATCCCGTGCAAACATAACCGCAGGTATTAAGAGGTTGGTAGTCACTTGTGAGTTTTAGTTTGAGTCAGTGACCAAGAGTCCAGTCACCTCTGAAACAGAAGACACAGCATTTGACCTTGATTGTCACCTCTGCAACACTGCAACCTCATCACATATCCTTCTTCAAAAGTCTACTGTGTCATTTAGATTGTCCAGGGTCTTCCACTTAAAATGTCAGGTAGTTTTATGCGCTAAGCCAAATGACTGTGTTTTCCTCCTCTTTTACTCATTCTCCCCCAAACAACTTGGATTTTTTTTAAAAGCTCTTAATCAGAATCGAGAAGCTTACCAACAGATATTTATTATCAGAACTCTTAACATACAAAACCAGTTTTCTTTCCCTGCTTTCCCCAATATGTGAATTCAGAATTTAGGAATAAATGCCAAGGGAAAATTTTTAAGGTCTTTTACTTTATGTTTATTGTTCCTATGTCAAGAATACCTATTGTGATAGTTTCATTCAAATAGGTTTACTTCCCTTCTCTGAGCTCCTTGTGAAAGGAGTTCCCATGGCTAGGAAGAAACAATACACAATGCCAGTACTTCCCTGAAGGATAGACCCTGGAAACTTAAGTACATTTTGTATATAGTGTGTTTATTTAACTTACCCTGATTACCATATCAAATCTAGCATCCCTAATCCCTGTCTATTCTCTTGCCCTGGTTTATATTCTTCATAACGTGAGTCATGTTGTTATTACTGTTATGTTATCCGTGTTATATTACCTTACTTATGGTAGTATCAGTCTCCCACACTAGCACGGAAGCCCCACGGTCTTAAACTCCACTGAATCCTCAGAGCTTTGAACAGGATTAGCACATAGTAGGTGCTCAGTAAACATGAGCTGAGTACAATGGACAGCTTTGGTTGTCCTTCCTGATCATATCCTTTTGCTCCCATATTGTTTCTGGGAATCCCTTTGTGTGCCTTTGATTCTGGTAGCCCCACCCCTCCAACTCTTCTTCAGAGCACTGCTCTGGGGTTACCCGAGCTATTTTGCCACCTCATGCAGAGGACCTAAGTGCCTGGGTGCTTACATCTCCCCTGGGCACCCACGGCCAGTGACTGACTGATACAGCAGGATGACAGCCCAGCTTACTTGCCCGAAAGTCCTTAGCTCAGCATCTGTTTCTAAGGAACCAAACCTAAAACACTGAGTAATTGAACATGTGCACTCTAAGATTTCACACAAACCGAATCATTCCTTAAAATGTTTGCAATAATAACAAAAATGTCGACCACATTTCACTTAATTCCACAGTAAAGGATTGATATTTACCACATGAATCTATGGTACAATGAATTATGTGGGGCATTTTCTTTTTGGCCATGCTGCATGGCATGTGGGATCTTAGTTCCCTAACCAGGAATCAAACCAGTGTCCCCTGCATTGGAAGCACAGTCTTAACCACTGAACTGCCAGGGAAGTCCAATCTGGGGCATTTTAGAAAGGGTTTGGCTTCAAAAGTAATTTCACAAACAATAACTATAAGCATTGGAAAAAAGAATTGGCTGAGTCAGCCCCCATTAACTATGCAGAATTATACTTCTCTTGATTAATGCTGTGATTTGAAAAGCACTGCTCTTTAAAAAAAAACAGAATTATAACAAAGAAAAATTAAAAATGCATTTGCTTTTAATGTTGCCTGCTTCTCATAACTTCTGCAAATGTCTTCATTTCTCAGTCGAAATGTGGGTAAAAGAAGTTTACTCTGCATTCTCCAGAATATCATTAGCAAAAATGAGAGCATATCTGCATGACTAATTTTGATTAAATTGTGCTTCATCTAAATATCTAAACACCAGGTTTGCCTCTGCAAATGTCCTTTACTTAGCTTGCCTGTCTCTCAGGATATATTTTCTTCTACTAGTGTGGTAAAAAAAGACACCAGGTCAAAGGTCAAACCCCAAGCATAACTGACAGATTTAGAAATAGATAATGGCCCACATTTTGGAGTAGAGGTCAATATAATTTTCTGAAATCAATTCTAATAAAAAAGACAAGCACTTACGTTTCCATTTTCCTGCCCTATGAATTTTGCAGCAATGCAGGCAGCAGGCAGTTTCCAGTAACGCTTTTAGAAGTATGACTAACACTCAAGGAAATAAAAGATGACAGTTTTTATAAGCAGTAGCTGGAATTAGTAAGAAAATCTGAATGCCTCCATTTTTATACTTTCTGTTTTCAGGTATGTAGTCTCCACAGCTTCAGGCATCTTGTTACTTTAGCAAAATCTTTATGTCACTACTGACACCAAAAGTATATTAATCAAGATCATCAAAAAGCTGCTGTCTCATTTTACTGGGTATGCGTCTCTCAAGTCCTGCATAGCTCTGGCTCTGACGATACTACTACAACTTCATGGGATTGCTCTCTCTGGGGTTAGTTCTGAGGAACTGATTCTAGAGTCTACACCTCAAGAGACTTTGTTCACTTAGTGATCTCTGCTTCCATGGACTTAGTGTGAACTCATGCTCATCGTGGTCATTTTTGGTTCTGAGTCTTACTCTTCTTCAGAAGCCCTGGGCCCACTCACTGGCTTCACCCCAGCTCTTCCCCCACTTTTAAAGGGCTCTGATAGGGCTTCCAGGGCATCACATGTTTGGCCCACAGCGGAGTATCCATTTTCAAAAATCTCATCCAACTTTCTAGCACAAAATGTCTATAAAGATACATAAATGCTAAGAATTTAACATAGTCACAGAGAGTGCAACTTCTATTTATTTTATGCAAAGAATCAGGCGACACATGCAAAAACTTTGATAACTGTGCATTTGTGACTTGAGTTTAGCATTACCAAGACTGTGCAGAAAAGCACATCTGGAATCTTTATGGGTGTGTCTATTTAATATTTTGTTGCATAGTAATTATGTATGAGTTGTAAGCAGTTTTCATAAGTTGCTGATTATTTTGACCAAGCCATGTTTTATAGTTTTTGTTGCTTGTTTCTTTGTTTTTTTTTTTTACTGTGTATGTACACGTGATTTAATACTGTTTGTAAATATCAATATCAACATATTTCCCTAACATCATATGTAACCAAACAATAATGATCCTAGTCCAAAGACTGGCCACCAATTGCTGGCGTAACCAGAGAGCTGTCCTCACCCACACCCTCTGTGGTCCTAATTCAGCCATGAACTTCAGTCCTCCATCCAGCCCCCATCCTCAAACAAGGATCAGTTGATCATAAAATTCCTAGGACATGTGAGAGAGTGACATGGAAGGAAGAGCAAGGCTAGATGGGAAGATGGCAGGCAACCCCAAATGAGAGAGCAGGGAGGAGGGTAGATTTCTGCAACAGACCTGGAAATTTCTCCAACCACTGGAATAGTCCTGGAAGTCCTTGGGGGCACAGAACACTCAGAAAGGTCCACACTGATGTGAAAGCTATCATGAACCACCACCAGCAAGATGGTCCTGCAGACCCACAGAACTCCTGGCCAGCTAGCTACCTGGACTCACCCTAGGCGTTCCATTACTCAGGAAATAACTCAACCCACACAGTTTAAATTATTGAATTTTTTAGATTCTGCTTCTCCCAATTCTTTATGGTAGATATTTAGTGTAGATTTTATTATACATACTTAAATGGGGAAAAGGGAAGAGGAAAAATATAGGAGTAAAATAAATATATCTTTTTAACCAAATGATATCCTACTGCAAGAGGATGCAGAAAATCAGGTAGTATTAGGTCATCCAGGCGTGACAGTGGGGCCCCCTGGGCCAGGGGTGTGGCTGCAGGGCAGAATGAAGTGGAGGTATTCTCAAAGCTATTTTGTAGCTAGAATCAACAGAAAGTGAGGCTGGTCAGGTGCAGTGCATGAGAAGCAGGAAGGGTCAAAGAGAAGCCCCAGATATCTGACTTATGCCTCTGAGTAGGTGTCAGTGTCATTTATTGACATAGGGAACACAGAAAGAAGAGGTTTGAGCAGAAGCAATGAGGTGTTCAGCTTTGGGCCATTGGTTTTGAGATGCCTGTGGGACACCTCAGCAGACTTTGAGGATACAGTTGCAAATCCAAGGAAGAAGCAGCCACTGATGTCAGCAGTGACAAACTAGATGGCCCTCTGTTCTTTGCAGCCAGGGAGGTCTCTTAAAGATGGGCTGATTATCCCACTCCTAGGCATGTATCCAGACAGAACCATAATTCAAAAAGATACATGCATACCTATGTTCATAGCAGCAGTGTTCACAATAACCAGGACATGGAAACATCCTAAATGTCCATTGACAGACGAATGGATAAAGAAGATGTGGTACATATATACAATGGAATACTACTCAGCCATAAAAAAGAATGAAATACTACCATTTGCAGCAATATGGATGGACCTAGAGATTACCATGCTAAGTGAAGAAAGTCAGATAGAGAACAACAAATATCATATGATACGACTTATATGTAGAATCTAAAATATAACACAAATGAACTTATCTATAAAAGACTCACAGACATACAGAACAGACTTGTGGTTGCCAAGGGGGAGGGAGAATAGGGGAGCAAAGAAATGGGAGTTTGGGATTAACAAATGCAACTTATTATATATCCTGTTGCATAGCAAAGGGAACTACATTCAATATCCTGTGATAAACCACAATGGGAAAGAATACAAAAAATAATGTATATATATGTATGACTGAATCACTTCTGTACAGAAGAAATTAACACATTGTAAACCAACTACAGTTTAATACAATAAAATTTTTAAAAATATGGGCTGACTGGTAATTACATACATTGTATTGCATCTTCTTTAGGGTCATTAACACATTCTGTAGCCCTCTTTGCTTACATTGCTCTCAAATAAATAGCACATCTGAAAGATCAATGCCAATTCCACATCCATTAGAGTCTGCAAATCAAAATTTGTTATCGAGTAACATGTGAAGTGAAACAAAATGGCACTCAAAGGTATGTAAGAGATTCTTCTGTGCTAACTGATACTATTCATGAACCTCTTGGTCATCGTTCATTAGGCACAATTTTCAACCCTGGGCAAGACGGTGCTGTGTCACATTCCAGGGGAAGTCATAGACACAATCAGAAATGGTGCTGATTCATAAATGCCCCCTAGTATACTGTCTGTCACATCATCAACAGCAATTGTCCCCATTCGATACACTGCCTGACAAAAGAGAACTTTCTTTTCTCCTGAAATTTGAAACCCAGTGTAAGCAGGAGTTGAGTTCACCTTTCTAGGACAGGGATATCAACACTTCAGTGTTGCAAATCAACCAAAGCTAATTTAATCAACCAACAACTGTCAGATTAGAAGGAAGACTCTTTCCTCTACAAACTCACTACTGGGTGGATGTCATACTCGAAACCTCAGACCAAATGTTGCCCTGAACTGAAATAGCTTCATAATCAGGAGGAAAACCTGGTAACTCTAAGAGAAGTCCCTGTTTTCTGTCCTAAATAACATACTCCAATTAGCATACTGCAAGAAGAGGGCCCTCTAAGTCAGAGGCAATGATAATCCTAATGTTATCAGGTGGCATCCACTGAGTAGGGAACACAGGACAAATGGTATTCTAGATCTTGGGTCCTAACTCCAAACATGTTTTCCTGCTGTTCCTGTTTATTCTTATGGCTTATTTAATCAAGAGAGGTAGGACCCATCAAGTCTTTGTTCAGTTCAGTCGCTCAGTCATGTCAGACTCTTTGCAACCCCATGAATTGCAGCACGCCAGGCCTCTCTGTCCATCACCAACTCCCGGAGTTCACTCAGACTCACTTCCATCGAGTCAGTGATGCCATCCAGCCATCTCATCCTCTGTCGTCCCCTTTTCCTCCTGCCCCCAATCCCTCCCAGCATCAGAGTCTTTTCCAATGAGTCAACTCTTCGCATGAGGTGGCCAAAGTACTGGAGTTTCAGCTTTAGCATCATTCCTTCCAAAGAACACCCAGGACTGATGTCCTTTAGGATGGACTGGTTGGATCTCCCTGCAGTCCAAGGGACTCTCAAGAGTCTTCTCCAACACCACAGTTCAAAAGCATCAATTCTTTGGCGCTCAGCTTTCTTCACAGTCCAACTCTCACATCCATACATGACCACTGGAAAAACCATAGCCTTGACTAGACGGACCTTCATTGGCAAAGTAATGTCTCTGCTTTTGAATATGCTATCGAGGTTGGTCATAACTTTTCTTCCAAGGAGTAGGCGTCTTTTAATTTCATGGCTGCAATCACCATCTGCAGTGATTTAACTAACCATATCATTTACACTGTGGATTCCACCAGTGAAATATTATTCCTAACATCTCCTATGCTAATCAACAAGTCCTATGGTACAGCTTAGATGCCTAGGAATTTTCCTGGTGGTCCAGGGGTTAAGATTTCACCTTTCAAGGCAGGGGATGCAGGTTTGATTCCTGGTAGGGGAGCTAAATCCCATATGCCTCACAGTCAAAAAAAAAAAATGTAAAATAGAAGTAATATTGTAACAAATTCAATAAGGACTTTAAAAATGATCCATATTTAAAAAAAAATAAGAGAGAGCACAATCCTATTAAAACAAACAAACAACAAAAACAAAAAAAACAGCCACTAGAGGGAACCTCCTTGGAAGACAGACTCCAGTTAGAAGGCTTACAACCTTGCCTGGAAAGTGTATTTTTAGTTTAAGCATCTCCAAATGTTAGTTTAAGGTCCCTAGGATTTACATTAATGTTAACTTAAACCTCTATAAATCACAAACAGAAATATTTTAAAGCAAAAATCACACAAAGGCAATATGACATTCCGGTTCTTAATTTTGTTATTGCTTTGATGTTAAAAAGAGAACCAAAACTTCAGAGCATGAGTTATATTCCAATTATCTTTTGCTATGTAACAGGCCATCTCAAAGCTTAATGAAATCTCACATACAACATGGTGATTGTAGTTAACAATACTGTATTGTCTACTTGAAAGTTGCTAAAGGAGTAGATCTTAAACATCCACACCACCAAAAGAAATGGTAATTATGTGACCTGATTTATAGTCATTAAGATTTTGCAGTAGATAAGTGTAGCAATTCAACATGTTGTACACCTTACACTTACACAATGTGCCAATTATATCTATTAAAAAATAACTTAGAGAATAAAAGAACAATCATTTATTTCATCACAAATCTACAATTTGATTATGGCTAGTTGGGGGCCACAATTCCCCTCTGCAACAGGACATCTGGTGCCTCGGCTGAGGAACCAGAAATAATGAAAGGGGGAGGGGCGCTTAAATTCCAGGAAGTTCTGGACTCACCTGTCTGGTTCTGAACTTCGAAGACTCAAACGGACTCAACTGGAACTGCAAAGCTGAACATCCATAGGTGGCCTCTCCGTGTGTTCTGAGCTTCTGACAGAATGGCATCTGGACTTCTGGGGGAGATCCCCCAGAGCTAGTGCTATGAGAGGCTCAGAAATTGCACAGCTTCACCTCCGCAATGTTCTATGGTGACAAGCAAGTCCCGAGACGCCCCAGATCCAAGGGAGGGGAATGAGACCTCATCTTTAGAAGGGCAGTAGAAGGTTACACTGCAGAAAAGCAGATGGCAATGGGAGATGTCATGGTAGCCCATCTTTGGAAAACACAAGCGACAGAGGCTAGGACGCCAAAATGAATAACACACAGTCCCTGGGTACTTATCCTCAAATAACTGATAGTTTAGTTGTGCAAGCAGAAAAATCAACTAATAATTACAATCTAAAAGAAGATGACAATAGATCAGGGGTCAGCAAACTGAAGCTCACTGCCTGTTTTTGTAAATAAATTTTTATCGGTACACAGTCATGTTTATTCATTTACAATTGTCTACAGCCGCTCTCATGCTACAATGGCAGAGCTGAGTCATTTTGACAGATACCATTTGGCCCGCAAAGCCTAAAATATTTATTTACTTGCCCTTTAGAGAAAAAATGTACTCACCCTTCCAGACGATTCTAGTATAAAATGCTTTGGCAGTATTGAGGAGGGAAAAATAAAATTTCTGTGGAAATTTCAAAGATGTCACCCAAAAAAGGAAAAAATTTAAGCTAATTTTTAGTCAATGATTTATTCTTATTTTCCTTGCTTGGGGCTTCCTTGGTGGCTCAGACAGTAAAGAATTCGTTTGCAATGCAGGAGACCTGTGTTCTATCCCTGGGTTGGGAAGATCTCCTAGAGGAGGGCATGGCAACCCACTCCAGTATTCTTGCCTGAAGAATCCCCAAGGACAGAGGAGCCTGGCAGGCTACAGTCCATAGCGTCACAAAGAGGAAGGATTTAAGGCTGTTTACAAAGATATGCAGTGGACAGCAGAGGTGTTGGGAAGCGGGCATTCCAGGCAAAAGTAAGAACACACATAAAACAAGTCTAAGCAGGTGAAGAGGGTGGTATGTTCAGAGCATTAGAAAGAGTTCCATGTACTGGACCGTGTGGTGGATGTTCCAGACCCAGGAAGGAATGAGAGTTCACAGCAGAGCAAGAAATATGAAATTTGAAACATGGAACCCAATAGCTCTCAGGGGAGCAGTGATGAAGGCTGAACCCAGGCAGGGCCACTAAGACTGCAAAAGCAAGATTATGTCCAGACACTCACAGAGATCATTACCTCTCCTATTCAGAGGTCTCTTCCTTTGTGACCTCATCAGAGCGGTCTTCTCTAATCAATGTTTCTAAAATGGCAACTCCCTTCTGTGAGTCTTTGTGTCCTTACCCTGCTTCACTTTTCTTCCTAGAGCTTAATATCAGCTACCATTTTATAGTTATTTGTCCACTGCCTATTTAAGAACTTGGACTTTATCTGCCTTGTTCCTTGCTGCAACCCGGGTACCTGGCACACAATAGACACATTTGTTGAATGAACAAATGAATAGAAAAATGTCAAAGGGCAATGGCCACAACTCAGAGACAAATGGGAAATGGGAGGTTGACAGAGGAAAACACCAGGGATCACTCCAAGTTTCCTAGCTCAAATGGCTGGGTAGATGCTGCAGCCATCAACCATGGGGAGAAGAACAGGTTTGGAGGGGAATGAGGCACTGGGTAAAGAGATGCCAGTTTGATTCTTGACATACTGAGTTCAAGGTTCCTGGGAAGCCTCTTCAAGGAGCTGTTAAATAGGCAGCTGGGACTATAAAAATGAAGATTAGGAGAAAGGAATAGAGCAGGTAGATTTGAGATCACCTGAGGACAGGAAACAGGTGATGCCATAGGAGGATATGAGACCTTCCAGGAAAAGGCATCAAGAAAGAGGAGAATTGGTGACTGTATCTGGGAGGAGAAAGCATCCTTTATAGGGCTGCCAGAGAAAAAGCAATCCAGGAGACTTGGGGACAGTCAGAGAGGAAAAGAACTAGACAAGAACTGGTGTCAGATGAACCAAGGCAGGATATTTTCAAAAGAGAGAATGGCCGACAGATTCAGATACACCCGAAAGCTTGTGATAGGAGAGGTGGTGAGGGGGTCCCCCACGTAGTTTCTAAAATGGTCCCTTGGTGACTCATCAGTTACAATTTAGAAAATTTGCTGTAATTTCTATGACCTGATTCCTTGTTTTCTGTCAAGCTTGTTTTCTGCTATGAATCTGCTTTTAGATCTATAGATCTAGTGACCAAAATTTTATTTCTATAGTTGACAGTCTCTTTTGTCTCTGTGAACAAATAAATCTGTGGTAAAGGGGATATTATTGGAGAAGGAAATGGCAACCCACTCCAGTGTTCTTGCCTGGAGAATCCCAGGGATGAGGGAGCCTGGTGGGCTGCTGTCTATGGGGTTGCACAGAGTCGGACACGACTGAAGTGACTTAGCCATAGCCATGGCCAAAGGGGATATTAATCCAAGCCATTTTAGTAATACCACAGCTACAAACTACCTGGGCAGATCATTAGGCTGTTTGCTCCCTGACTAATGAACTCCTGTCTTGGGTATGTAACAACAACAACAACAAAACTGTAGTCTTTGTTTTGAGTATGAATAGACATTTAAAAGGTTTATTTCAGTCATTAATTGAGGTAATGAGGCTCTTCAACAGACCCAGCAGAGAATGCTTGGCTAAAGAAGCTCAAAACTTCCTTGGAATTTCAACCAACGTCTTTCATCCTCTCCTATCCACTGTCATCTCGATTTGACAACTATCAGCCCCTGAAACTGTTCTCTCCACATCAGAACCAAACACGTCCTGACCAAATTCAGTGATCCCTTCATTCCCACTGGCTGCTTCTCAGCTGTTAGCTACCATCTGCCTTTACCCTCTCCCAGAAAGCTCTTTTCCTTTGGTTTCTCTGATACCAGGTTTTCCTGTTTCACTACGTAGTTTTTCTTTATTTGTTTGAGTGGCTGGATTTGCCTTTTTCTTCTGTTCCTAACTGTAGTCTTCTCCTAAAATCCAGTCTTCAGTCTTCATCCTCTTAAACTCATCTTTGTCTCCTCTACTTCTCTATTCTCCTATAGTCTTCTAACAGGTCTTACAGTTACAGATTCTTTCAATGATGTTGTTATACAGAACATGAGCATATATAACATATATGCTATATACAATATGGCATATACACAACATATTAGTAAGGATGCTAATACGGTTTAAGTGGTCAGTGGTCAACTTAGAGAATTCCTTTGTATTGAATTTAAAGATGTTCTGACCTTGGATATATATATATAAACAAAGCACTTTGAAAAAGACTATTTAAGAAGTATCTAAGGATGAAATTGGGCAGAGTTTAATCCAGATTGAGCATAAGACCAGTTCATTAATAAAATACATATTCTATTATGATTATATTACATTAAGATCAAATTTTATTAAAATCAAATTGTTAATTGAAGGGCACTGTGGTAGGTGCTGGGGCTTCCCTGGTGGCTCAAATGGTAAAGAATCCGCCTGCAGTGCAGGAGACCCAGGTTCAATCCCTGGCTAGGGAAGATCCCCTGGAGAAGGGAATGGCTACACACTCCAGTATTCTTGCCTGGAGATTTCCATGGACAGAGGAGCCTGGTGGGCTACAATCCATGGGGTCGCAAAGAGTCAGACATGGCTGAGCAACTAACACTTTCACACTTTCACGCATGGTAGGTGCGAATAGACATAACAGCATAAAGGCAGTCACACCGAAGCTAATTAAAGCTATTTCTACAATTCATCACAGAGGTTAAATGCACATTATTTATTTCACACACTTTTCTTTAACAAGAATTTAAGTTATTTAATATTACATAGGCTTATCTTCTACATATTTAAAGTTTTTCATTTATCTGTAAGCATTAAGACTTTAAGGTCTTTAGATAAATCTTTTAGAATCTAAAGTGTAAGTGTACTTTGCACACTGATAATATAACATTTTCTGTCGTTCCCATCAAATACTAGATTTTGCCTGGCACCTGCTGTCAACAAATCCTTAGAGACAAAGACATTAATTTGTTTCATGGAATGGATGAAGTCAGTTAAGCCTAGTCAAAAATAAACGTGCAGCCCAAATACAGTAAGTGATATGAAAGAAGTTGGCCCTTCAATGGAATTCTTTTCGAGTTTTCCAATTTTTGCCACAAGTATCATTTTCTTACTGGTCCTCAGGCTTAATACCTTGGAGATTCCTTTGCCTCTGCCTACCCCTTTGTTACTATCTCTGGCCTGTCTCCAATTACCACTCCTGCTCTTTCTTTATTTTCAGAGCCACTACCTGGTCTAGACTGTGAGTACTCCAACATGGAGAGTGAGATGGTTTCTTCATAGCCGTCCTGCTCCCAATCTCTCACTGCTTCAGTTATTTCTTGCCTGATTAACCTTACATATGATGGATGGCTTTCCATGTTTAAGAGTCATCAGAGGTTTTCTTACAATATATTCCAGCAATCCCACTCCTGGACATATATCCAGAGAAGACTCTAATTCAAAAGGATACATGCACCCCAATGTTCATAGCAGCAGTACTTACAATAGCCAGGACATGGAAGTAATCCAAGTGCCCATCAATAGACAAATAGATAAGGAAGATGTGGTATGTGTGTGTGTGTATATATGTGTGTGTGTGTGTGTGTGTGTCTGTGTGTATATATATACAGTAGAATACTATTCAACCATAAAAAGAATGAAACAATGCCACTTACAGCAACATGGGTGGACCTAGAGATTATCATATTAAATAAAGTAAGTCAGAGAAAGACAAATACCACATGATATCACTTACACATGGAATCTAAAAAATTGATACAAATGAACTTATTTACAAAACAGAAATAGACATTTCTATTCTTATCTCTATAAGATCTTATATTCTTATAAGAATATAATCTTATATTTTTTTCTTATATTTTCTAATCTTTCTTATTTTCTTATAACCTTATATTCTTATTTCTATTCTTATCTCTATAGAGATAACAAATTTATGGCTACCAAAGCGGAGAGGGATAAATTAGGAGTTTGGAATTAAAAGATACAAGCTACTATATACAAAATAGGTAGAGAACAAGGACCTACTATATAGCACAGGGAACTATATTCAATACCTTGTAATAATTTAGAAAAGAGTATATATATATATATATATATATATATATATATATGAATCATTTTGCTTCATACCTGAAACTAACACAACATTGTAAATCAAATATACTGCAATATTTTGGGAAAAAGCAATCAAAGGCTTTCTATCACTTGTCACGTGAAAACCAAACTGAATCTGGGCTACAGTTTCTTCGGTTGTAAAATAGCCATGCAGATCTTGAGGAGTGATTTTCAAACTTTTGAGCAGCCCCAAGCCAGATTAAAGGAGAGCTTCTAGATTAAAGCACACAAAGAAACCAGATCATACCACTCCCACCACTGCCTCTTCCCCTGGCCAAGCAGCCTCCATAGATAAGTCACTGATCTGACAGTCTCTAAGCTCCTCTCTTGCTGCTGTAATACCTGGGATTTTCTCCTGAACTTAGATCCAGTGTCCCCCATCACAAAGTCTTGTCTTTCTTTACTAAACTCGGGTTTTTCTACCCTGCGCAGGGTTCAAGACACAAGCCCAAATTACCCATGGACATGATGGAGATTGAGGCAACTCAGAAGTTCAGCCTCATCCGAAGAACTTACAGGCCCAGAGCTGCCAGATCTTTCCAGTTTTCCAAACAAGCTAGAAATCTGACTCTTCCTTATAAAATCAAATCTCTTGATGTTTGTAGCTGTAACGGTTAATTTATGTGTCAGCTTGACTAGGCTGTGGTGTCCCACTGTTTAATCAAACACTGGTCTAGGTGTTGCTGTGAAGGGATTTTGTAGATGTGGCTAACATTTACAATCACTTGACTTTAAGCAGAGGAGATTACTCTCAGTAATGTGGGAGGGACTCATACAATCAGTGGAAGGCCTTAAGAGCAAAAAACTTACATTTCCTGGAGAGGAGGAATGAAGGATTCTGCTTCAAAATGTAACCTGGAAATCTCATGAATTTCCAGTCAGTTGGTCTCCCCTACAGATTTCAGATACCACCCTCATGATCATATGAATCAATTCTTAAAGATCAATCAATCTCTTTGTATACACACACACACACACACACACACACACACACACACACATACATACATATTCTTAAATAAACAAAATAAATGAAAAAGGAGAAATATCAACTGAAACTGCAGAAATGCAAAAAACCATAAGAGAACACTATGAACAATTATATGCCAACAAATTCAGCAGCCTAGAAGGAATGGACTATTTTCTATAAGTATACAGCCCCCACCAAACTGAATCAAGAAGAAATAATTTGAACAGACCAATCACTAGAAGTGAAGTAGAATCTGTAATATATACATATCCTTGGTTCTGTTTCTCTGTAGAACCTTGACAGATAAAGTAGCCAACTCAAATTTTTGTCAAACTCCATAGGCCAAACAGAACATATACCTGAACCCTACTTGCAAGCCACCAGTATGAAACTCAGCTCCCTACAGCACAGCTCATCTCCTCATGAGCTGCTGGTTCATACACACCAGGTCATTGCTGCCATTGTGCCCTTTTCCCACTGGTAACGACTTTTCTACCCAGTTCATCTTCTCAACAAAATACAACGCTTCCCAAAGGCACTAGGCTCAGGCTCATCTCTTTCAGGAAGCTTCTGTTATAATTTGATGCCATGATGATCCCCATGTATTACTTTTCATTCTTTCTACATTTAATGTTCACAGATAGGATGTACTATGTTATACTAGATTTATGATTTCTTAAATTGCTCTTGAAATGCTATCCACCTTATCTTTCAAATAATAATAAAGATCTCACCTTTAGAGCTTGTCTGCCATCATTCTACAACTTGTACTGAAAACAAATTGCTCTGGAAATGAGGAGACATGAGTTCCAGTCTCAACTCTTTGGGAAGGTCACTAGGCATCTCTGGGCTGGATTTCCTTCATCTGTAAAACAGGATAGAACTAGCTAATGGCTAAAATTTACTTACTGCTTACCATGTTCCAGGCACTGTTTTATGAGCTTCATGTACATTCATTCACTCACTTAATCCTTAAAATTTTATGAGGTAGGTACTAATATATAGAGGGTTTCCCAGGTGGCTCAGTGGTAAAGAATCTGCCTGCAAATGCAGGAGATGCAGGTTTGATCCCCGAGTCAGGAAGATCCCCTGGAAAAGGAAATGGCTACCCACTCCAGTAGTCTTGCCTGGAAAATCTCATGGACAGACAAGCCTGGCAGGCTACAGTCCATGGGGTCGCAAAAGAGTCAGATATAACTTAGCAACTAAACAACTATGTAGAATAAACTGAGACTCAAAAATATAAGGTAAATTGCCCAAGGCAGGCTTGTAAGCATTGGAATTGGGATTTAGATCCAAGCAGTCTGGTTCCTCAGAGAAGGCAATGGCATCCCACTCCAGTACTCTTGCCTGGAAAATCCCATGGACAGAGGAACCTGGAAGTCTGCAGTTTATGGGGTGGGAAGAGTTGGTCACGACTGAGCGACTTCACTTTCACTTTCACTTTCATGCATTGGAGAAGAAAATGGCAACCCACTCCAGTGTTCTTGCCTGGAGAATCCCAGGGACAGGGGAGCCTGGTGGGCTGCCGTCTATGGGGTCGCACAGAGTCGGACATGACTGAAGCGACTTAGCAGCAGTAGTCTGGTTCCTAAGCCCATGTTCCTAGTCCCATACAGCAAACAGACTTCTAATACATGTTGCATTGTTTCCAGCAGCTCTAAAATTCTATGATTCTAAAATCACCTTCAGTGTGCCCTTTATTATAAGCCACAAGGACTCATTAAATGTTTACTTAAATGAGTCAACTACCTTTCAGTTCATTTCCATTTTATTAGCATGATGGCCTGTCACATTATATATAAGCGCAGGGTGCTAGATTTGACTGAGACCACCACTGGTCACTAGTGACAGGTTCTAATCACAAGGTCTGACTTGGCCATCAAATGTCCTATCTATGCTTCATCCTATAGGTAGACTTTACATCACTTATAGGTCAGATATTTTTGAAACCATTGTTTTCTGAAACGTAAGATGAACAGATGTCTTTAGAATTAATTTGTAAGGCAGGGCTTTCAAAATGAATCTCAGGCTACCACTGATCATACA
Source organism: Bos taurus (assembly GCF_002263795.3). Classification (NCBI taxonomy): domain Eukaryota; kingdom Metazoa; phylum Chordata; class Mammalia; order Artiodactyla; family Bovidae; genus Bos; species Bos taurus. The sequence continues at coordinate 47,974,079 of NC_037331.1, forward strand.
GTTGGGATCAAAATAGACAGCTCCAGCTGGTAACATAAGCCCAGAACAAGAGGTAACTTTTTGCCAAAAAGAGCAAAAACAATGATAATAAAAGATGAGATTTAACTTAGATATAGCAGACACTGTCAATATACTCTTGCCCAACCCCGAGGTCTTCAGGAAATAGTTCCTACACACACACCAACAGCTTCCAACCACAGGCACCTGTGTCTTTCTGCCCCAGAGCATGCTCACCCCAAACATAGCACAGGTCTGAAATGCCAAAGAACTTATGTGGCCAGGAGCAACCCTCAACCAATGAGGGATAAATAATCAACTTCCTCTCCTATCAGCAGGATGGCTCTGGGGCATGTTCTATACATTTTCTTGGAGGAAGGGAAGGGAGGGCTGGTTGCCCTGTGTGCTGGCCTCTGGGGTCCTCTATGGCCTTTGCTGAGACGGACTTATCTGTTCACCAGCATCAAACTGGAGAGACAGTTTAAATGCAGATTCCCAGTTTCTTTTTCTGGATGTTTTGATTCAGAGAGACTGGAGTGAAGCTAAGAACCCATATTTTGAACAAGTCTCCCGGAGAGTTCTGGTATTGTCTGACCTTGGGAAACACCAGCATAGCCCCTCCCGTTTCCTACCAAACACTGAACTTCCTGCTGTCCTGTGAGATAGGAAAGCCTCATGACCTACCGTCTCACACTGAGGTGGATGCACACAGCTTAGTATCATCATCATCTTTGTTCATCATGAAGCACGTTGGAGCAGAGGATATAAGGCATCCATGGTAAATCTTGGCACTGGTGGCAAATAGACTGATACGGCAATTTAAATATGGTAATCACAGAATTTTCAAAGCAGAACTGAGGAAGCAAAAGAAGAAAAAGATCTTTTGGTATTAATTCTAGTTATTTCAATACCATTAAAAAGGAGGAGGTTCTAAGAAAAGCCGCACAAAATCTCCGAGGGGAAAGAGGAACAGTAGCATGAAAAAAGAAAAGAATTACGTGTAATCTTTTACTAAAATCTACATTTAGACCTCTGATAATTATCTTACTTTAAAACAGCTGGAAAAAGAAATTAGCAAGTATTTATCTATAACTGTGTACCTTAAACATTAGACAAAATGTTTGCTCTTTGATATTTTATATAATAATGAATTTTGTAACATCACTTTTGAAGCATTTTCAAATTGAATATTGTATTTTAGTGAATAAATATGATTGACTTATGTCTCTTAAAGTTGATGTCAGCAAAATCTTCCACCCAAAGCAACTTTAGATTTCCAATCCCACAAAGTAAAGTTTAACTTTTTAAAATCTGATGCGAAATCTTATGTCAGCCTATTTTTTTCAAGAAGAACCTTTACCTGATGTAATAGTCAGAATATACTGGGTTGGACTACAGTTACAAATCACTTCAAGATTTCAGCAGCTTGACCGACCATATACATGCTCATCACAAGTAACCAGGGGAGTTCTGCTCATCCCAGTCTTTCAGAGGCCGAGCTGACAAGGTTTCATCTCAACATGTCCTTCCAAGTTCTCCATAGCACAGGGAAGGAAATATGGTAACTTGTGACACACTCCTGCCCACATTTCATTGGTCAAAGCAAATCAGTGATCATCCTAACTTCAAAGGGGTTGGGGAGTATCGTCTTACCATCCGGCTGGAGTGTTTGTCAGCAGCCCTAATGACGATCATATCTGATTTTGCATTTTACCTCCTTTGGACTTTTGTACCACATAACAGTTGACTCTATCTCCCCCTCCCCACCCCCCCCCCATTTGGAATTCATAGTATCAATTCAATAAACTTATATTTTCAGTCCAACAACAACAAAGCATTTTGGTCTTTTAGAACCATTGTATTCAGGCAAGGTATCGATTGTTTCCTAAAATCAGCATCCCTAGGACATCTCCTTTTGGCAGACCCAAGGTGCTCTAGCAATGGCACCCCACTCCAGTACTCTTGCCTGGAAAATCTCATGGGCAGAGGAGCCTGGTAGGCTGCAGTCCATGGGGTCGCTAAGAGTTGGACACAACTAAGCGACTTGACTTTCACTTTTCACTTTCATGCATTGGAGAAGGAAATGGCAACCCACTCCAGTGTTCTTGCCTGGAGAATCCCAGGGACGGTGGAGCCTGATTGGCTGCCGTCTCGGGTCGCACAGAGTCAGACACGACTGAAGCAACTTAGCAGCAGCAGCAAGGTGCTCTATGCAAGTTTAAAGAGAAGCTGGTAGCCCCACTGTGGCAGAGACAACTCGCTCACCAGACTGATGACTCTGCTTACACCACATAGGAGAGAGTTGCTGAGTTGCTACAGAGCCTGTCTTTCTCAGACCCTTGTACTAGGGGTGGTTACATGACTGAGTTCTGATCAAAGAAATGTAGATGGAAATGACCTTTCCCACTTTCAGGTCCAACCCTCAGATACATCCTGCACCATCTGATGCGCTCATCTCCTGGCTGGATATTGATGCCTGAGGCAACCTAAAAAGCCCCATGTTGGAGACGGCAGAGCCTCTGTCAGTCTGCTCTTCAAATGACTACATGACCCAGTCCTTCCACCAATTCCCTACAGCGTTAATGATACATATAAACCTTTATTAAAAAATAATTTTCCTTTTGAAGTTTATACAAATGAATTTTTATTATGAGAGATAAGCTTTAACAGTGATGGGGTAGTAGGATAAATGGACAAAATACTTCACACGTGAATTTTTTGGTTGTCCTCAACAATGACAAAGTCAGCTAATATAATTCCTTAGCAATCTATTAATCTCTGTCTGTTCTCTTCTGCGTAACTGCTGGATTAGTGTGTAACTGCTGCCCTGTGTGATTACAAGAGAATTTCCCAGTCAGTAAAGGAGGAACTGAATTATTATAGAGGAATTTGGAGACAGCCAGAGGGAGCCCTGCCAGTTTCTGGTTTTGTAAAAGTCTTCAGTTATCACTAACCACATAACATGGAAAAGAGATGTAACCCCAACATCAGTGACTGCCTAAGGCTGGCAGGCCATATTCTAAGCATCTCATGACAGAAATAATGTATAACGCATGAAATTAGACACACGATAGCATTGAAGTTTTTATCATGCTCATCAAATCCTATCCTCTCTAATATGTTGCAAATGTAATGTTGTCTTGGCCAAACTTATCCCCCGCCCCGCCCTGCCCAACCGCCCTGCACAAGGATAGGCTGTATTTCCCCGCTACCCTTGGTGTAAGGTGGGTCATGTGACAGACTTCTGCCCAACGAAATATGGGCACATGAGATGTGAGCCCTTCTCAGACCCAGTGGAGGACTCAAGACCCAAGAGGAAAGCAGAAACACTAACTGGAAGTAGCTGTGTCCTAAATGAATGCTTAGAATATCACCTCCCCCACCCAACCAGCTTGGGGCTATGATGTGAGAAAGAAAGAAACCACTGAGATTTTGTTACAGCAATTAGGACACTTCATTTCAGTTCAGTTGCTGGGTTGTGTCTGACTCTTTGTGAGTCCATGGACTGCAGCACGCCAGGCTTCCCTGTGTTAATTAGGACACAGCATACCTTAATGAATACATCAGAACTGTCGCATTTGCCTTAGAGAACCATGTGAAAGGTTAAAACTGGGTGGTTTGCAAAGTACCCTTTAATAAAGCTGTCAATCAAAATAAGAAAGCCTAGGGGCCCTAAAGGTGTACTCTAATCCTGCCCCTACTCCCACCCACCCTGTTCAGTTTGGCTCTTCCCAGTGGTTCAACACCACCTCCAGAACGCTTCTTGCCAGTGTCCGGCAGGAATACCATGACTTGGTCACCACCCACCCTCTCTCGGCTTCTTCTCTCTTTCTAGACTATTTAAGGAAATTTCACTCTTCTGAGCTTTAACTGCTATATATTCTTCCTTCTGCTAGACTGCTCTTTCCCCCATCTTTGCCTGTGAGCCCTACCTGTTCTACCTGCCACCCCGATTGAGGCCATCCTTCTAGAAGGCTCGGCTGGAAAAGATTGCCCCCTGCTCTGAACTCCCATTCTTCTTTCCCTGTGTGACTCCAAGGGTCCAACTCATGTTCCTGCTGTGTGATGGTGACAAGTAGACATCTCTGCTTGAGAGGGTGCAAGCTCCTTGCAGACAGAGATCCATGTGCCAGTACTCAGATGATATTCTATAATAAATGTTAAATGAACACATGAATAAATGGTAATGAATGCACAAGTCAATGAATATTTAAGTAGAATTCCACACAGCAGCTTGGATCAGAGACCCCTTTTCCTCCAAATTAGTCCACATGAAAGTACGTTTCCTTTGTGACATTCTGCCTAGCCTGATGGCCCTCCTATACAAAAATGGAGCATCTGGGCAGAGGTCACTGCTTGTGAGGAGCAGACATGATGGTTCAGCACTGGCCTCCAACTGAAATATCAAGATTCAGATGGAGACAAGAGTCTACAAGAATATAGGCGGGGGGAGGGGGGGGAGGGAAGAAACAAACAAAAAAACCATTTAAGAAAATAGGGGAAGTTGCTTAAATTTGAGACATTTTCAAGTAAAAATAATTTCAGGTAAATATTATTTCTTGAACTTTCATTGGCATACAACACACACACACATAGAAAAGGGACCATTGAGCGGACAGCATGGTGACTGTTCACAAACTGGTCATACCATATAGCCAGCACCTCCTCAAAAACAGACCATTACCAGCAGCGCAGAAGCCTCTCCCCCTTGAGTCAGTAAATACTATTTTAGAAGAAAAGGAAGGAAGGAGAGAGGGGAGGGGTGACCAGGCATCTACTTGAATAGAAAAGGAGAAACCCAGAGCTGGCAGGCAGGGAGAGGAGGGGACAGCCCAGGGGAACTCACAGCCTCTCTGAGATACACCCATCAGGGCTTCTGATCTGCTGAAAATTCTCATGGTACTAATCAAACCCACATCATGGGTAACTGCAGCAAAGGTGGCCCACGCTTTGGAGGTGATGAGGATTCCTACCAGGTACAGAGCAAGGAAATGCATGCGCTGAACCCCAGCCTGGGAAAACCTGGCTCAGGCCCAGTGCCCCTCAACCCTTTCCCACTCCCAGCCCGTGCCCCTGGGTCCTTTCTCTACATCTGAGAGGCAGAGAGTCCTCTGTGCTTCCTTCCAGTGGGATGTGATTCCTGCCATACTCCAGCCAGAATCCTGGGCTTGGAAAGGAACAACCTTTAGAGTAATGGCCTCAGCAGCAGCTTCTATTGTACTTTATCACTTCTGGGGTCTCAGGACCAGGGCTCTGAGAGCAAGTTCCATCCAAGCTGGTCCACTAAGTCCTCCTCTCTCCCAACCACTGTGCTCTGCCCCTGAACAGGAAAAATCTCAGGAGTGCAGGATCTATCTTTGGCTTGGAAACTTCACTCCGTCTTTATTACAAACAACTTTGTTTCTGTCGGGATCGTGGGATGTGTGTAAGAGGTAGATGGAGATAGGTAGGTGACTAGACAGAGGTATAGGTAGATAGATACAAATACTTGACAGTCTGCAGGTAATCTGGAAGGCAGGGTCCCAGGGATGGGCTTCATATCCATTATATGGTGGATTTCTTGCTCACAAGGATATAAAGGCAGTTTTCGGTCTTATATTACTGTTCACTATTAATAAGGGAACAACAAAGAAAACTAATACACTGGATCAGCCAGAGGGGCTATAAACAGCCCCTTGAGCACTGTCGTTCATGAAAACAAATGTTAGTCAAAATGGGGTCCGTCCCAAGACCTACACACATCATTATCTCTACACATCATTATCCTCTGAAGATTTCTGTGCTGAGGTTTTTAAGAGGCGGTAGACTGCAGGGCTTTGGGTTAGGTGGTTCCATGCGAGGGAAGGGATGCCTGGGTTTTTGTTGCTCTGGGAGGCTTTAGGGTAGCATCCAATATTCCTGTTGCTTCCTTTAAATGCAAGGGAATCCACTGACTTTCAAAAAATAGATAGTTCATACAAATGATCCATTCAACATCTACTGAGGCCCTCTCTTTGCCAAGCACTGTGTTAGGTCCTGAGGAATTCAGTGATAAACAGAGCATTCACTGTCCCCAAGAACTCAGACTCATGGAGGAGGCAGCCTAGAAGGGATAGTAGTAATACCCTTCTCCTCAGAGGCATCTCCTTGGGATGTTGTGCAAATTAAATGAATGAATATATGAAAGTGTTTGTGCTTAGGCACTCAGTCATGTCTGACTCTTTATGACCCTTTGGTCATATGACTTATGACTGTAGCCCACCAGGCTGTCCATGGGATTTTTCATGGCAGAAAACCAGAGTGGATTGACATTTCCTACTCCAGGGGATCTTCCCAACCCAAGGATCAAACCCACCTCTCCTGTTTCCTGCATTGGCAGGCAACTGAACAACAACAATCAAAGTGCTTAGAGTAATGTAAGACACCTGGAAAGTGCCATGGAAGAATTTGTTCTTGGTGGTGGTGATACTACTATCACTTTTGTGGTGATCCCTAATGGATGAATGCTTTCCTCAGTCAGCTTGTCAGTTCAGTCGCTCAGTTGTGTCTGACTCTTTGTGACCCCATGGACTGCAGCATGCCAGGCCTCCCTGTCCATCACCAACTCCCGGAGTTTACTCAAACTCATGTCCATGGAGTTGATGATGCCATCCAACCATCTCATCCTCTGTCGTCCCCTTCTCCTTCTGCCTTCAATCTTTCCCAGCATCAGGGTCTTCTCCAATGAGTCAGTTCTTCACATCAGGTGCCCAAAGTGTTGGAGTTTCAGCTTTAGCATCAGTCCTTCCAATGAATATTCAGGACTGATCTCCCTTAGGATTGACTGGTTTGATCTCCTTGCAGTGTAAGGGACTCTCAAGAGTCTTCCCCAACAACACAGTTCAAAACCATCGATTTTTCAGTGCTCAACTTTCTTTACGGTCCAACTCTCACATCCATACATGACTACTGGAAAAACCATAGCCTTGACTAGACAGACCTTTGTTGGCAAAGTAATGTCTCTGCTTTTTAAAATGCTGTCTAGGTTTGTTATAGTTTTTCTTCCAAGGAGCAGTGTCTTTTAATTTCATGGCTGCAGTCACCATCTGCAGTGATTTTGGTGCCCCAAAAAAATAAAGTATGTCACTGTTTCCACTGTTTCCCGATCTATTTCCCATGAAGTGATGGGACCAGATGCCATGATCTTCGTTTTCTGAATGTTGAGCTTTAAGCCAGCTTTTTCACTCTCCTCTTTCACTTTCATCAAGAGGCTCTTTAGTTCCTCTTTGCTTTCTGCCATAAGAGTGGTGTCATCTGCATATCTGAGGTTATTAATATTTCTCCCGGAAATCTTGATTTCAGCTTGTGCTTTCTCCAGCCTGGTATTTCGCATGATGTACTCTGCATATAAGTTAAATAAGCAGGGTGACACTATACAGCTTTGATGTACTGTTTTCCCAATTTGGAACCAGTCTATTGTTCTATGTCCAGTTCTAACTGTTTCTTCTTGACCTACATACAGATTTCTCAGGAGGCAGGTAAGGGGGTCTGGTATTCCCATCTCTTGAAGAATTTTCCACAGTTTGTTGTGGTCCACACAGTCAAAGACTTTGGCATAGTCAATGAAACAGCATAGCACTGAAGTTGCTGAGTCATGTCCAACTCTTTGCGACCCCATGGACTGTAACCTACCAGGCTCCTCCATCCATGGAATTTTCCAGATAAGAGTACTGAAGTGGGTTGCCATTTCCTTCTCCAGGAGATCTTCCCGACCCAGGAATCAAACCCAGGTCTCCTGCATTACAGGCAGACGCTTTACCATCTGAGCAACCAGGGAAGCCCTAGTCAATGAAGCAGAAGTAGACGTTTTTCTGGAATTCTCTTACTTTTGCTATGATCCAACAGATGTTGGCAATTTGATCTCTGGTTCCTCTTTTTCCTAAATCCAGCTTGAACATTTGAAAGTTCTTGGTTCATGTAGTATTGAAGCCTTGCTTGGAGAATTATGAGCATTACTTTGCTAGCATGTGAGATGAGTGCAGTTGTGTGGCAGTTTGAACATTCTTTGACATTTCCTTTCTTTGATATTAGAATGAAACCTGATCTTTTCCAGTCCTGTGACCACTGCTGAGTTTTTCAAATTTGCTGGCATATTGAGTGCAGCACTTTAACAGCATCATCATTTAAGATTTGCATTCCATCACCTCCACTAGGTTTTGTTCATAGGGATGCTTCCTAAGGCCCGCTTGACTTCAGACTCCAGGATGTCTGGCTCTAGGTGAGTGATCACACCACTGTGGTTATCTGGGTCATTAAGATCTTTCTTTTATAGCTCTTCAATATTTTCTTGCCTCCTCTTCTTAAGATCTTCTACTTCTGTTAGGTCCATACCATTTCTGTCCTTTATTGTGCCCATCTTTGCATGAAATGTTCCCTTGGTATCTCTAATTTTCTTGAAGAGATCTCTAGTCTTTCCCATTCTATTGTTTTCATCCATTTCTTTGTATGCATCACTGAGGAAGGCTTTCTTATCTCTCCTTGCTGTTCTTTGGAACTCTGCATTCAGATGGGTATATCTTTCCTTTTCTCCTTTGCCTTTAGCTTCTCTCCTTTTCAAAGCTGTTTGTAAGGCCTCCTCAGACAACCACTTTGCCTTTTTGCATTTCTTTTTCTTGGGGATCGTCTTGATCCCTGCCTCCTGTGCAATGTCATGAACCTCTGTCCATAGTTCTTCAGGCACTCGGTCTATCAGATCTAATCCCTTGAATCTATTTGACACTTTCACTGTATAATTGTAAGGGATTTGATTTAGGTCATACCTGAATGGTCTAATGGTTTTCCCTAGTTTCTTCAATTTAAGTCTGAATTTTGCAATGAGTTCTTGATCTGAGCCACAGTAAGCTCCCAGTCCTGTTCTTGCTGACTGTATAGAGCTTATTCGTCCTCGGCTGCAAAGAATATAATCAGTCTGATTTTTGTACTGACCATCTGGTGATGTCCATGTGCAGAGTCATCTCTTGTGTTGTTGGAAGAGGCTGTAGCTATGGCCAGTGCCTTCTCTTGGAAAAACTCTGTTAGCCTTTGTTCTGCTTCATTTTGTACTCCAAGGCCAAACTTACCTGTTACTCCAGGTATCTCTTGACTTCCTACTTTTGCAATCCAGTCCTCTATGATGAAAAGGACTTCATTTTTGGTGTTAGTTCTAGAAGGTCTTATAGGTTCTCATAGAACTGTTCAGCTTCTTCAGCATTAGTGGTTGGGGCATAGACTTGGATTACTGTGATATTGAAAGCTTTGCCTTGGAGACAAGCTTTCCTAACCCTATTCTAGAAAGCCCTCCCAGCGGAGGTTATGCAAACTGCATCCAGTGCTCTGTGGGTATTCTCAGGGGATTGGTTTAGGACCTGAGCAGGTACCAAACTCCAGGGATGCTCAAGTTCCTTACAGAAAATGGCTAGTACAATCATAGCCCATAAGGGATAGATTATAAAGGGTCTGACATATCACACTAAGGAACTTGGACTTTTAAAACTCAATTTACAGAAAAATATTTTCTGGAAATTTGCAGAAGGATGACTAAACTATATCTCCTAAGATGAGCTGAACAAGAAAATTGAGAAAAGTGACCTCAATGGTCAATTTCTGATAATAAGAATGGAAGGTCCCCACAGACCCCTGGATCAGGCTGTGGATCCTTGGGGTTGTGTTGACTGTGACTGATTTCCTGTGGCTTCTTTTCTCAGATCCTGGAATGATTCCCCTCTACCCACATAGCATGATGACATTCAAGGCTGCTACAAACTCTTCTGTCATCCTCCCCAGCACATCAGAGCCTTCGCATCTTGTTCTGGTGTCCACCCTTCTCTGCCAGTCAGGAATCCAGCAGGATTAACTCAAATCACTCATGCAATTCTGTCCCCTTTCCCTGTGATTGGCTGAGAAAGAGATGTGCCAACAGACAGGAAGGAACCCAGGAGGCTTCTGGGAAAGTTTTCCTCTCTGCAAAAGACACACACAAGCCTACTGTCTTCTCTTCCTTTGTACATTGTATTGGTGTGTGACACCTGGAATTGCCTGTCCTCTATAGCATCCAACACAATGTCTTGCATAGTGTAGTTACCTAAGTTTATGTTTCATTGAAAATGTATAAAGACTTCCTATCAGTAGGATGGCTGCTATCTCTTTGGTAGATTAGGAAACTGAGAGAGATGTATTAGCATAGATTAGGCCTAGAGAATAAGTGGGAATAAACCCAGGTCTCATGATCGCTAGTGCTTCGACATTACCAGGATGCTTCTCTTTTATCAGATTCAGACCAAAAAGCTTCATAAAGATTGGCATTTATTAATTCAGACAGAGAAAGACAAATGCTGTATGCTGCTGCTGCTAAGTCGCTTCAGTCGTGTCCAACTCTGTGCAACCCCCATAGATGGAAGCCCACCAGGTTTGCCCGTCCCTAGGATTCTCCAGGCAAGAACACTGCAGTGGGTTGCCATTTCCTTCTCCAATGCATGAAAGAAAAAAGTGAAAGTGAAGTCGGTCAGTCATGTCCAACTCCTAGTGACCGCATAGACTGCAGCCTACCAGGCTACTCTGTCCATGGGATTTTCCAGGCAAGACTACTGGAGTGGGGTGCTATAGTATCACTTATATGTGGAATCTAAAAATAAAATAAACTAGTGCGTATAACAAAAAAGAAGCAAATTTACAGATATAGAGAACAAACTACTAGTTACCAGTGGGGGTGGGTAGGGATACAGAGGTGGGGGACTGGGTGATACAAACTATTGAATGCAAGACAGGCTACAAGGATATATTGTACAATATGGGGAATTTAGCCAATATTTTATAATAACTGCAAATGGAGTATAACCTTTAAAAACTGTATGCTGCTGCTGCTAAGTCACTTCAGTCATGTCTGACTCTGTGTGACCCCATAGACAGCAAATAAATAAATAAAACTGTTATACAGTTAAATAAAACTGTATAACAGTTTTTAAAATAAATTTTTAAAAAGATTATGATTTGTACCTAGACAACAAAGCTAAGTATGAAGGTGAACTAAATTATTAGATGAGATTAAAATGACTTTGACTTCCCTGGTGGCTCAGACGGTAAAGTGTCTGTCTACAATGCGGGAGACCTGGCTTCGATCCCTGGGTCAGGAAGATCCCCTGGAGAAGGTAACGGCAATCCACTCCAGTACTATTGCCTGGAAAATCCTATGGACAGAGGAGCCTGGTAGGCTACAGTCCATGGGGTTACAAAGAGTCGGACATGACTGAGCGACTTCACTTCACTTCAAAATGACTTTAAATTGATTGTATCATTATATAAACCATCTGAGGTTGATCTACAAAAATATGAAAAGATGGATTCCAGTGCTTTGTCAGGTTGAGAGATACGCACACATCTGAGTCAGAGAGCTATCCTATCCAGGAACAATAACCAATTACAGCTTCCCAATCAGTGTGTCTCAAAGGTCCCTGGGGAATACAGACAATGCCTCATGCATTGAAGAACCTCTTCCCTTATCCCTATGGCACAGTCAGTTCTGGCTCCTATAACAAAATATCATAGATGGGGCAGCCATAAACAACAAATTTATTTCTCATAGTTCTGAAGGTTAGGTGATTGAGATGAGGGTAGCTGCATGGTCAGGGTCTAGTGAGGGTCCTCTTCTGGTCTGCAGACTGCTATCTCCTCTTTGTGTCCTCACAAGGCAGAAAAATTGCAAGAGAATTCTTTGGAGTCCCCTTTATAAGGGCACAAATTTCATTCATAAGGGTACCACCCTCATGACCTAATCATCTCTCAAAGGCCCTACCTCCTGGTACTATCACATTGGGGGTTAGGATTCCAGTAGATGAATTAGGAGTGGAGGGGAACACGAACATTAGGTCCACTACACCCAATGTACTATACAAACACCATTACAATGCACATGTGCCGAGACATGAAAGAAGTTTAGGAACCACGGGCCTATTTTTCCATGTCTTTTCCATATCTCCCATTGCTGTCTTTCACAAATCTTCCAGGTCAGAGAACTGATCAGTTCACTGTTCCCCAAATACTTTTTGGCTTGAAGACTTCCCCCTCTGATTCCTCTTGCCTTACATCCTGCACCTCCCCTTGCATATTTGAAATGTTTTAAATACCACTCAAAGTGACCTCCTCCAGTAAACTTTTATATTATGGAAGGAACATAAACTATAAACCACTTGGCCTATGCTATCACATTGCAGTTTTTTTTTTTATCTGCATATCTTTTCTCTCTCGGCTACAAATGGTATCTCTAAAGCTTGTCTTAAAGAACCTTCCTCAAAGCAAATAATTCATTCTTCATCTAAGGCACATCATATTGTGTTCTTACTGTCTAATCTGCTTGATCTTGTGGCTCCCATAATGTTGAATGTGATAAAAAGGTCAGACTATTTGATTATATTTTTTCAGTCACAATATAGTGTATGTCTACTCTATAGAAAACATAGTGCTGGATGTATGGAGATTCACAGAAGGGCAAAAAAGAAGAAAAGAGAAAAACATATTAATAAAATGGGATAGTGATAAGGCCAAGGGGGTTTCTACCCTGAAAAATCTGGGGATACAACTAGTAAAGAATTCCTCTGTGTGGAGGAAGTATCTACCAATAGGAAGGAGACACTGGCCATTATTTCTCCCCTGAAACAATGACTACATATAGTCAAATTTTAGGGGCTATATTAGGACTTGGGGAAGAGCAGGGTTCTTAATCTCAAACCACTAAAGAAGTCTGAAGTATTTGCAAGTTTAGTCATAGAACAGACAATATTTGCATAATTGGACTTAGCTGAGTAATTCCTACAGAAGCAAGAAGATTCAAGAGGTGGAGTCTAATAGTTCTGAAATAATGTATGTGTGTGCATGTGTGTGTGTGTTAGGTTGTCAGGACTTAGTCTCCTCTATCTGTTGAATGATCTGGGGAACAGAGTTGGCCAAGCTCACGGTCCCTCTGTGGCCAGCCCTAGCAGCCCCAGACTGCCACTTGTACTCTACCCGCCTACCCCTCCACGCAGTCGAGGTAAATCGCAGCTTGGCCAGCTCCTGTGGGGTGGCTTCTTGGTGCCTCCCTCAAACCAACCAAGAAGGCTAACTTAGAAGCTTCAAAAGCCACCAGGCTCCCATAGGAGTATTCCTTTATAGGAATACACTTTGGAAAGCCGATAAGATCCCTCTGAAATATTTCAGAGGCAGACCTTGAGTTAATGGCTTACCTGTTGATGTCAACTCTTACAGCACTGTTTATAGAAAGGTAAGATCTAGGAGGCCTGTGGTGAAAGGAGACAGATTAGACAATCATTTCTCTCTCAGAGTAATTGAGAGAAACTTAATTATCCATCTCCAAGGAACCTGTGAGGCCAAGGCTATGTTTACCTGTTGTCCCTGGACCTCAGTGGAGTCCATGAGAGCCTAGGTTGAAGGATGAACTCAGCTACAGGAAATCCTAGAATGGAGGAGAAGGGCCACTGTTCCAGGATCTAGAAGGATACGAGGTTACTGGAATATACAGAGCTGCTATAAAAGTGACTGAGCATGGCTTTTCTAGGGATTCTTCACTCCCCTGGGAATCAGGAACCACCTCCCAGAGACCCTCTCACTGGTGGGGCAGTACTCAGCTCCCAATCCACTGACACCAAGAAACCTATTTTGTCTGCAGTCAATCACTGCTTTCAAGAAGTCTCCACCCCCAACACACACACACACACATGCACACATATACATGCACACATACACACTGTACTTTCAGTCTGAGCCAGTGATATTTTGGAGCATAAATGTTTTGAAAAATAGAAAACTGTCTCACCGACCTAAGGAAATGAACTTCCAGACCTTGCCTTTGAAAATGTTCAGCTTGATAACCAGTCCCCTGGATCACTAGATTTCTCTTCCTTCATCCCTCAGTTACAGGGTATGAACAAGGGGTCATACAGGGTATGAACAGGGGGTCCATGAGGGAAAATTCATTGAATGGGCTTTGCAGGACTAATGGGTTTCCTTTGGCTCTTTAAAATCTTCCCACCAGGCTGGCTCTCTAATACTGTAGCTAGGAGGACTTTCTCTCCACTGAGAACTAACCAGAAAAATAGTTCACGTGTGTGTGTCTCATGAATGCATATTTGGTTTGAATCTATGTCATTTTATAATAATTGGTTTGCACTCTTGAAATTAAAAAAAAAACAGTTCATAGAGTAAAAAATACATATACTTTCATGCTTAGTTCTGTGTGCTTTAACAGGAAATGCATTTCTTACACTTTTAAAATGAGCAATCACACGTATAATCAACTTGGTTAAAACTTCCTTCCTGGTAACTGCAACACTTCCTCTGCATCTGGATGTGAAGGGAGACCCAGAAAAGCGGAAGAGTTTAGAAGCACACTGGGTACGTTTGAATTTGTTTTGTTTTTAGAAATTAAACAAATGATCCTTCAACATCGTCGCCTCTGCTGCTTTATCAGGTATTGCTTCCTTCTATTTTTTGCCCTTTGTTGGGTCTGACTCGGAATAGTGACACTTCCTTCTCGGCCAGAATATTTTTATCTGGAACTGCTGTCGTTCTTCTGACGATGCTGCCACTGGCTGTTTCATCATCTAGTCCAACCCGTTAGTCCAACCCGTGTGTGTGGATATCCACAAGGTTCCGGCAATAGCTTTGCAGGTGCATCAGTCCTTTTTTGTTTTTGTTTGGGAGGAAGAGGGAGGGCCAGCCAGCCTTCAAGTTCTTACAAATGCATGATTCGCGATTTGCTAAACAGTGTTTTTAACGTCTCTCTCTCGTAAAAGGAGAAAGCTTCACAGCCTCAACCATGAAAAGCAGTGAGTATTTAGTCAGCCAGTTTTCTTCTGCATCTCTTATCTTGTAAGTCTGTTTGATGTCATGAAGGGAGAAGTAATTGCTGTGTATTTGCATGTTGCCTAAATTTGAACCTATTTTGTTTCAAGTTAGTGCCAGTATTCACAGCTTACAGTTCTCTTCTTTGTCATTCTATAAAGTAGAAAAAGACCAAATAGTGAAGGGCTTGAGCTGCAAGAGACAGTTATTTGGGACAGTTGGTTTCATGTATTTAGTAAGTGTAACTTCATAATATGTTGAGAGAGGGACTGTTGACTTTAAAAGTAAATTTAAGTCAAGATATGAACAGAAGTTTGGATCTAATGAAACTTGCCTTTCTTACCTTTTAATCAAACTCTTCTTTTTGGTATATATCAAATGCTCCACTGTTTCTTAAGGAAATAAATAGTTACTTATATATTACACTAACACTAGTCCTTTAAGAATAATATTTTCTTAAACATGAATTTTTGTTTCACTAATTGATTCTTATTTAGAATAAGAACTACTAAATAGTAAAATCAAAATACCTTATTCGTATTTCAATTTTAATATGTTAAGCATTTCAATCATTATTTGAAGAGTTTCACACTACAATAAGTAACATTTATACTTAAATGCTTTGTGAAAGTAGGTCCTTATTAACTATTTGTGGAAATAGTGGATAAATTATTGAGAATATATTGGTGAATTCTAGTTATAGAGATGAAAATATTAGAGCAAAAGGAGGTTAAATAGTCAATAGGGGTCCCAAAGCAGGTCCTTCCTTCCAACCTGTAGGTTCTCCAGAGGCAGACTACCTGAAAGTTCATATTTGGAGAGTACAGCCCTGGGGACTCGAGCAATGACAGCCAAGATGCTTACATATTTCATGATTCACAGTTATAAATATCTGCAAATGTTCTTGAGAGGAGCTTCACCAATTCTGATCTTTTTGAGTTTTATCAATGAAATGACTACCTCTCCTCACTAGAAAGAAAAAAATGAAGAGAAAAAAAAAAAATAGACAGGAAGTTGATGAGGGCGCAGATACCTGATCCAGACAGTTTGAAAAGGGATCATGAGGCAACTTGGATAAGGTGTCTGAGTCCCCCAGGAGACATGTGAGACTGAACAAAGAGGAATAAACCAAAGGCCTGCTTTCAAAGGGAGTTGTTTCAGCATCTTACATGGCACCTTGTAAACCAGGACTTGATGCTCTAACTGGATTATTTGACTCATACATGCATTTCAATATGCTTAAAACAATTACCACTTAGAGCCATTAGTTCATCAGACAGCATGCTAGATCAGTGCTTGATCTCTCTTTTTAAATTAAAATTTCAAACATAACAGAAGTAGAGAGAATAATCAATGAGTCCCCATCTACCCATGGCCCACATTCAACCTTATTTAATGCTCCTGTCTACCCTCTGAAGTATTGCTAACACCATTTGATGGATAGGAAACAGGCTCAGAGATTATTTAAGCAGCTCCTCCCCCAGTTTCTAAGTGGTGGGGCCAGGATTCCTGGGCCCCTATTCCAAACCTCCTGTGTCCTCCTGCATACATCCCTGTCATTCGTCTACACCTTCTCCTTGCCAGCTCACGGGCCACCATAAAAGGCAAGCACCTTCCCTCTGAAGAGCCCTCTGTTCTTCTCTCTGCTCCCAGGTCACATAGGGCATGGAGCTGGAGAACCATGAACAGCCTGTGGTGCTGAGAGAGGACAACTGCCGCAGGCGCCGGAGGATGAAGCCACGCAGCACGGCGGCCAGCATGTCCTCCATGGAGCTCATCCCCATTGAGTTCGTGCTGCCCACCAGCCAACGCAACACCAAGACCCCCGAAACGGCGCTGCTGCACGTGGCCGGCCACGGCAACGTGGAGCAGATGAAGGCCCAAGTGTGGCTGCGCGTGCTGGAGACCAGCGTGGCCGCCGACTTCTACCACAGGCTGGGCCCGGACCACTTCCTCCTGCTCTACCAGAAGAAGGGGCAGTGGTATGAGATCTATGACAAGTACCAGGTGGTGCAGACCCTGGACTGCCTGCACTACTGGAAGGTGCTGCACCGGAGCCCCGGGCAGATCCACCTGGTACAGCGGCACTCGCCCTCAGAGGAGACGCTGGCCTTCCAGCGCCAGCTCACTGCCCTCATCGGCTACGATGTCACAGATGTCAGCAATGTGCACGACGACGAGTTGGAGTTCACACGCCGCCGCCTGGTCACCCCGCGTATGGCCGAGGTGGCTGGCCGCGACCCCAAGCTCTACGCCATGCACCCCTGGGTGACGTCTAAGCCCCTCCCTGAGTACCTGCTGAAGAAGATCACCAACAACTGTATCTTCATCATTATTCACCGCAGCACCACCAGCCAGACCATCAAGGTCTCGGCTGATGATACCCCTGGCACCATCCTCCAGAGCTTCTTTACCAAAATGGCCAAGAAGAAGTCCCTGATGGATATCCCCGAGAGCCAGAACGAACAGGACTTTGTGCTGCGTGTCTGTGGCCGCGATGAGTACCTGGTGGGCGAGACGCCCATCAAAAACTTTCAGTGGGTGCGGCAGTGCCTTAAGAATGGTGAAGAGATTCACCTGGTGCTTGACACTCCGCCGGACCCAGCCCTGGATGAGGTGAGGAAGGAAGAGTGGCCGCTGGTGGATGACTGCACTGGAGTCACTGGCTACCATGAGCAGCTAACCATCCATGGGAAGGACCATGAGAGCGTGTTCACTGTGTCCCTGTGGGACTGTGACCGCAAGTTCAGAGTCAAGATCAGGGGCATCGATATCCCCGTCCTGCCCCGGAATGCAGATCTCACGGTTTTTGTGGAGGCAAACATCCAGTATGGGCAGCAAGTCCTTTGCCAAAGAAGAACCAGCCCAAAACCCTTCACGGAGGAGGTGCTCTGGAATGTGTGGCTTGAGTTCAGTATCAAGATCAAAGACTTACCCAAAGGGGCTCTGCTCAACCTCCAGATCTACTGTGGCAAAGCACCAGCTCTGTCTGGTAAGGCCTCTGCAGAGACTCCCAGTCCCGAGTCCAGAGGCAAAGCTCAGCTTCTCTACTACGTGAACTTGCTGCTCATCGACCACCGATTCCTCCTGCGCCACGGCGAGTACGTGCTCCACATGTGGCAGTTATCTGGGAAGGGGGAAGACCAAGGGAGCTTCAATGCAGACAAGCTCACATCTGCCACCAATCCCGACAAGGAAAACTCAATGTCCATCTCCATTCTCCTGGACAACTACTGTCACCCCATAGCCTTGCCTAAGCATCAGCCCACCCCTGACCCGGAAGGGGACCGCGTACGAGCAGAAATGCCCAACCAACTTCGGAAGCAACTGGAGGCAATCATAGCTACTGATCCACTTAACCCTCTTACTGCGGAAGACAAAGAATTGCTTTGGCATTTCAGATATGAAAGCCTTAAGGATCCCAAAGCATACCCTAAGCTCTTTAGCTCAGTGAAATGGGGACAGCAAGAAATTGTGGCCAAAACATATCAATTGTTAGCCAGAAGGGAGGTCTGGGATCAAAGTGCTTTGGATGTTGGATTAACGATGCAACTCCTAGACTGCAACTTTTCGGATGAAAACGTAAGAGCCATTGCAGTTCAGAAACTGGAGAGCTTGGAAGACGATGACGTTCTGCATTACCTGCTCCAATTGGTCCAGGTAGGGGAGGCACTCATCTCAAGGAATTTATCTGGATGTGCTGACAGGCGCCATATTAAGCCATCTTCCAGTGCACATTGTCCAAAGAGAGTCAATGATCAGTCAAAGTAGATCTACTTTTTTACTACTCAAAGAGTAGTAAATGTTCCCTTTTACTTTTTTTCTGTCCTTGAGGGCTTTTTGACCAGCATTTTGATGACATGAATAATTTCACTTTTTTAGGAGAACTGGCCCAGTGGGAATGAGAGTTTACTCTGTTAATGATAGACTTGACTTATTGAATGCTCCCTTATGCCAAGGCTCCAAGTGATCTACGCACTTTTCATGTATTATCACATTTAACTCTCCCAACAATGTTGATAGCAGTCCAGTTAACATTTGCATTTTATATATATAAGGAAACTGAAGCACTGAGAGGTTAAGTAATGTGCCCAAGGTCACGTATTTTGAAAGACAAACTCAAACCCAGAGGTCCGATGACAGGTCTGCTCTTTTTATTGCTTCCCAATATCTGCATGTATGCACAATAGTATGTCCTAAGAGAAAAGGTCATACTCTCTGATCATGGTTGTCACAATTCATAGAGTAACATCTCAATTCTGGATGGGACCTTGAAAGCCCCTCTCTTTAGACAGGTCTGGTACTCTGTTTCCACTCTTCTTCATATGCCTTTCCCTGTGTCCAGAGAGACTAAATCGTTTGTTAAAGGTTTCCTTAGGAAGTTAGATAAAGGAGGACTGGTTCTCTTGCTCACTATAGTCATTCTCATAGTATATTGTGCTGCTTGACAAGGAGGAGGGAAGACAGGAATTGGAAGAGAATTCTATTTTACAGAACAGATGTGTTCATTCATTAATTCAACAACTCAGACTGAGTGTTTCCCCTTTTCTTGTTGCTGGATATAGAGAAGTGATCAAAACACAGCTGGACTTTGCCCTAGAGTAGCCTGTAGTTCATGGAGAAAGACATCAAATAAGTATACATACAGGCAGATACTGAATAACATATTGTGACAAACGCTTTGAGGAAAAGCTATAGAATGTTATGAGAAAATAGTCAGGGGTCCTGAGGACACTTAATTTACATTGAAGAAGCTAAGGACAATTCTGAGTAGGTGATGTTTTTCAGGCTAACTGTTGGACACCAAACCAATCATTTTCTATATTTATAGGCAGTTTCTGGAGTTTTCTGATGCAAATTTTGGATAGTCTAAACTTTGAATCTTCACCTTCCCATTACTCAGATACTTGAAACATAGTTGGCCTTTATCTTTATCTAATCAAATATAACCAAAGTTTTTCTCTGCCCATGAGTTCAGAGGCTAGCCTAAACACTAATGAAAATTTAATAAAAATCAAAGTATCCTCAATTTTCTAGCTGTCCATAACAAAAAGAACATGAGGCAAATTTGCAAGGGATCTGTTTCAAATCCCAAGGCCATCATGAATTATTTTACATCGTCATTTTCACAAGTGAACTTTGCAGCCTTGGAAAATGAATAGTATTCTTCTTAGAAACGTGTAAATAAAAGAGGTCAGTGATATTAACATTGAGTTTGTGGTCCTAAATTTGAAGAAGAGTAGTCATTTGCAGATATGGCCAAATGACTCATTCATTCCTGATTAAAATGGTCTCCTGGTTGAGACCTGCATCATCTTTACAGAAGTGAAACATGAAGAAGGTCAAAAAGACTCACATTTGGGTTAAAAACTTGGTAACATTTCTGAAGTGACTACTGGTGGCTAAATAACCACATTCTCAGAATTAAGATCTTAACTACAGTTACAGTGGCACCAATTTGAGCATACGTCATCTTTGAAAGCATGGGGATAATTGAAATATTATCAAGTCAGTATTGATCATTTCCAAACTGGAAAACCAAAGTAAGGATTAGAAATCATACCCAAAATTTCCCAGGCCCTAAAACATAAAGTGAATGGAAATTTCTCCTGTTTCTTAGGGAAAAGGATAGACCATGTTTATTTATAAAGGAAATACTCCTGAGATATTTAATTTCAAACTTCTCTTTATGCTTATAAATCCCATCTATCCTGTAACTTTATATATGCACCTCTAATAATCAAACAGTATTTGTTAATCTTACTGCATTTAAAATTATGATCTATTGCATACATACAGAAAAGTACAGAAAATGATGTAATAAATATCCATGCACCCATTAGAATTTAATTATTTTTCAGGTTTTTTTAATTTTTTTTAGCCAAGTAGCATGTGGGATCTTAGTTCCCCCATTAAGGATGAACCCGTGACCTCTGAATTGGAAGCACAGAGTCTTAACCATTAGACCATCAGGGAAGCCCCTACATTTTATTTTTAAATTGCCCAGGCTGCCCTGGGGAAGCAGTTGAGGTTGGGGGGTGGGGGGGGGGTGGTGGCAGAGTCTGGGGCAGCCACCTACCTGGGCCCTATTTTTTTTTTTTTACTTTTAATTTGTTCTTTTCTTTTTTCAGCCATAGGGCTGCCACCTATGTAAATATCTCCATATTAGCCAAGTGATGCGAAAACTACTAAACACTGCTAAACCTGAGAAAGCAGATAAAAGAAGAAATTTTCAGGCAAAAAAAAGCCCTGTATACTCTGAATCAGAGAAGGGAGTGATGATTAGTCTGTTGCAGTAAGAACCTGAGAGGCAGTTCACTGACTTGCTAGTGAGATGCCAAGCACGTATCTTGAGCAGAAGAGGAGCTACACAATTTTTAGGATCTTTATATCTAACAGATATTTTTCTCCCCAAGTGTACAATATCCCCACTGTCTATTTTCTTCCCAACAACCTTTCTTTCCTTCCACTTTTATAGATTTGTCTCCATCTTTCTCTTCTATCCTTCTAATAAAAATCAGGTAAGCCCTTCATGGGAACAAAAGCCCTCACCTCT
The DNA here is from genome assembly GCF_002263795.3 of Bos taurus. Taxonomy (NCBI): domain Eukaryota; kingdom Metazoa; phylum Chordata; class Mammalia; order Artiodactyla; family Bovidae; genus Bos; species Bos taurus. The sequence goes on from NC_037331.1 coordinate 47,995,461, forward strand.
TCATTTTTAAAGTTATCGAAAGCACATTATTGTGAGTCAAGGATTCTGGCTTCTAATCCTGGTCCTTAAGCAAGTGGTTCACTCTGGCCCAAAGTGTCCTTGAAGAGAAAGGGCTGAACTTAAATGATTGGTCAGATTCTCATCCTCCTATCCACACAAACCCACTAAGGCAGAGACCAGTTTTTCTCCATTTCCTGTTTCCTGATTAACCAATGGAGAATGCAGTCCTACAAATGCCAATGTGTTCTTTCCTTAGGCTGTGAAATTTGAACCATACCATGACAGTGCCCTTGCCAGATTTCTGCTGAAGCGTGGTTTAAGAGTAAGTACTTCCATTTTGATAAGAGCATGACATTTAAAAGGTTATCGAGAATTGACTGATAGATCTGGAGCATTAGTCATAATAATTTTAACCTTCTTGTTTCCACCCTCAGAACAAAAGAATTGGTCACTTCTTGTTTTGGTTCTTGAGAAGTGAGATTGCCCAGTCGAGACACTATCAGCAGAGGTTTGCAGTGATCCTGGAGGCCTACCTGAGGGGCTGTGGTACGGCCATGCTACGGGACTTCACTCAACAAGTCCAAGTAATTGACATGTTACAAAAAGTCACCATTGATATTAAATCACTCTCTGCCGAAAAGTATGACGTCAGCTCCCAAGGTACGGGTGGCTCGATTTTCTTGGTGCTCTTTCCAAATGCATTTGTCTCCAAATATCATCCCTGGGATCCTTCTTCTTCTGGAAGGCAAGTCACACCTTCCTCAGGGTAGCCAAGAATACATTTTTAAGTTTTCTGTCTTTCTTCAGTAAGCAAATATCAAGTTCTCCCTTTACAAGTTAATAAGTTTTGAAATTACATTTATATTCTAATGATGAATGTATGATAATAGATGTTAAACTCTTTGAAAAATTAAAACTGCATTATGCAGATGTAAGATGTATTTTTAAAGAGCAACTGTGCACCTACACACACACAAAGATTAGTTATTTCCAAATATTTACCCTTTCTGTCCCATCTTTCAAAACATGCATATAATTTTCAAATCTTCACTTTCAAAGTAATGAATTATTGAGAATTCTTTCAATTTTTTAATATATATGTATATGTATACATCATAGGTTGCAAGATGTATATATATTTATTTATATATGTGCTTCTTATAAAATATATATATCACCCCCTTTATGTTCCAGTGTTGTCTTATCTCTAAGAAATTCTAAATGAATCACTCTATCTATATTCCCATTGGTTTTGGTTGATACTACATTAAATTAAAGCTATTTACACATTTTTCTGGTCTATTGAGCTGTATGAAGCTTGAGCTAGGAATTATCTCTTATCATGCTTGTATACCTAGATTCAGCATTATAGCTCATAATGGACCCTCACTAACATACTCAACCAATTTTAAGCTTTTGAATAGTTTGATTTTCCATTTTTCCCTTTGATTCTTTTCCAATATACCAAATGCTCTCTCCTAAAAATAATGGTGATAATAATCTTCACTTTTTTGTTGTTGTAAGAAAGAAAGGGGAAAATTTATACTAACCTCTAGTCTGTTACCCAGGCAGTAATTTTCCATTTATATATTTGCCTTTAGAATTTTGAGGTTGTCATATTATTTCCATACAACCTAACTTCCTCTTTTGAAAAGAATTTACCAAACCCTAACCAAATTCCATTTAATATGGTCTTCAGATATGTTTCCTAAATCAGATGGCAGTTTAAAGTTTCATATGTTGGAAAGAAAACTACAGTAATTCCCTAGCATTATCCATAAAGCATCCTTCTATACCTGTCTGGGTATGCCACATATATTCAGATATTTCTGTCCCCTGTTGTAACGTGTGTGCATAGTTTTTTGCTCTCAGTAAGCCTGTCACCCTGAAAGGTTAGTTCCTCAAGGACAGAAACCTACTCCCTTTTCTCCTATTCTTCACCTTACCAAATGTATAGAATGTTGTGAATATGTGTGACTTCAGGAAATGTTGTAGGTGATATTGGTAATTTCTTGCACTCATATAACTCTTGTGTGTTTTTACAATTACAGTTATTTTCCAACTAAAGCAAAAGCTTGAAATCCTGCAGAATTTGAATCTCCCCCAAAGCTTTAGAGTTCCATATGACCCTGGACTGAAGGCAGGCGCACTGGTGGTAGGTATCATCTTGATATGTCTTGACAATGTCTCTGCCTGCTTCACCAGGCCTTAGTGGATAAAAGCTGACATTTACAGAGAGACAGGGAAGCTGGAAAGTCCCTGGATGGGCTTCTGTCAAGCCGTTCCTCAACTGCTAGATACTAGGAACCTCAGCACTGGGCAATCTCCCATCCATTTTAAGTCAGCTTTCTTGAGGAACCATTTGTATACAATAAAATGTATCCATTGCAAGTTTACAGTTCAGTGAGCTTTGCCAAATGTACACAACCACATAACCATCACCACCACTTCCAATTATTTTGGCCACCTGATGTGAAGGGCTGACTGGTTAGAAAAGACCCTCACGCTGGGAAATATTGAAGGCAGGAGGAGAAGGGGATGACAGAGGATGAGATGGTTGGATGGTATCACCAACTCAACTCAATGGACATGAGTTTGAGCAAGCTCTGGATATTGGTGAAGGACAGTGAAGCCTGGAATGCTGCAGTCCATGGGGTCGCAAAGAGTCAGACATGACTGAGCAACTGAGCCAAACTGAACCATCACAAAATCAAGACAGAGAATATTTTCATAGAAATTTGTAGAAAAAATTCTTTCGTATCCCTCTGTGATTAGTCCTGTCCTCCTTCCGTACTCCATCCTGGATAACAGATCTGTTTTCCATCATGAAATTTTGCCTCTTCTAGAATGTCACAAAGTGGAATCATACAATATGTACTTTTTGTTATAATCAATCTTTTTAATTTTAGCCATTCAAATGGGTATGAAGTAGTACTTCACTGTTATTTTTAGTTTTATTTAGTTTCATCATTCCCTAATGATGTTGAGCATCTTATCATGTATTTATTCTTCATTTTTTTTGAGAAGCTTCTTTTCATATCTTCCAATAATTTTTAATTTGGGCTACCGTTTTATTCTTATTTACGAGTTATTTATATATTCTGGATATAAATCCTTTATCAGGTATGTAGTTTACAAATATTTTCTCCCAGTCTATGGATTACTTTTTCATTTTCTTATTAATGTATTTCCAAGAGTAGAAGATTTTAATTCTGGTTAAGTTCAATTTATCATTTTTTCTTTTATGGTTCACACATTTTGTGTCCTAAGAAATATTTGCTTCATCCAGTGATTTTCAACCAGGGGTGAACCCCCACCTCCTCCACCAAAGGATGTTTGGTAATGTCTGGAGACATTTTTGATTGTTCCAACTGGGACCATGCTACCAGCATCCAGTGGGCAGAGACCAGAGATGCTGCTAAATATCCTACAATACACAGGACAGCCTCCCCCTACCCGCCACAAACAAAAAATTATCCAGTCCAAAATTTTAGTAGTGCCAAAGTGGAGAAACATCTCCTAATTCAGTATGCCAAGTTTTTTCCCTAAAGTTTTAATTCTCATATTTAAGTCTTTAATCCATGTTTAATTTTATAACAATTAGCAGTAAGCTGGCTCTTTAGCAAAAGCATACACTACCTACTGTCCTTTTGAAGTTAGAAATGGGTTCATGCTCAGTCACTTCAGTCCTATCTGAGTCTTTGCCAGGCTCCTCTGTCCATGGGCTTTTCCTGGCAAGAATAGGGGAGTGGGTTGCCATGCCCTCCTCCAAGGGATCTTCCCCACCCAGGGATCAAATCTGCATCTCTTGCATTGCAGGTGAATTCTTTACTGCTGAGCCACTGGGGAAGCCCTAGAACTTGGTAGGAATAATGATATAGTAATACAGCTTCATATCATTTGGTTTTTTTTAAGATCACGTTTTTGATCCATAATGAATTCACTGTTGGCTAAAACTCCTAAGACTTTCTATTTGGAAAGAGTGGCTGCTAAATCACCTTTCTCCCACCTTGAATTCATTTGGAGGTTATGTAGGCTTTTTGGAGGGGAAAAGCATTGTATAATATCTGAGTGCAAGAGTTCCATTTATTGCTGTTAAATTTCATCTTGTTAGATTTGGCCTAGAATTAGATTGCATCTAATTTTGCAACAACCATGTTTAGACACTACGGTAGCAACAGAACTCTTTTTTCAAATTAATTCTTAGAATGAGGCCAAATATATAAGCAAATAACGGCAAAATTGCCCTGTGTTAGAGGGAACATTAAAGTACAAGAGTCCTGTGAGAATGGAATATCAGAAGATAGGATATGCCATGTCTCTTAGGCACTCCACAGATGCTTGGGTTTCCTGGGAACACACTTTGAGAACCACTGGTTTAAGCGTTGTGAATTGCTTTCACTAGCATTTTTGGATTTGGTGAAAATGCCATGCACATTTTTACCCAAATCACTAAAATCCTTCAACTGAAAACTTTTTCCTAGGTGTTTATAGTGATGCTTTGCAGGAAGATGTATGTCTCCACAATGTGTTTTCAATTGTGTGTAGGAAACACGTGGCTGTTTTCTTACAGATTGAAAAATGTAAAGTGATGGCCTCTAAGAAAAAACCTCTGTGGCTTGAGTTTAAATGTGCTGACCCTACAGCTCTATCAAATGAAACAATTGGAATTATCTTTAAACACGGTGATGATCTGCGCCAAGACATGCTTATTCTACAGGTATACTGCTGTTAAGGATTTTTTTTTCAGTTGTTCAAAACAAGAAGTCTGTACTAGTTGTTTAAAAAAAAATACCTTCTACTGACCCTGTTCCATTCTCCTATTTTGTATAATGAACAGTGATCAAAGATACCATAATAGAGTTTTCACGGGGGGAGTATGGCCACAGACCATTAGATACGAATCTAGTGAGCCTCATGGTTCTGTCCACTCCTGAAGAGATGCATATGCAGCATTCCCAAATAAGCTGAAACACATCCTGCACCTGACTGCTTTTCTATACACCCCATTCCTAGTGTGGTAACATGGAATAGAAATACATTGACCCCCAAGCATCCACTTTATTCACATTCATTGACATTCATTGATTTTTTCACACGCATTCATTACACACTCAATGAACATGAATTCGAGCAAACTCCAGGAGACAGTAAAGAACAGAAAGACTAGCTGCAGTCCATGGGGTTACAAAGAGTTGGACACAACTTCGCGACTGAACAACGAACAACATACACTCACAGATGTTCTCCTTACATACATCACCTTTGGTATATATCCACATACACAAATTCAAGTGAATGATCTGACAGGATGGAGGGAGAAGATGAACAGGGAAATGATTGGAGAATTCATGCAGTTTACGTAACAAGAGTGAACAGATTTTTAGAACAGAAGGTGGATGACAAAGGTATCAATGTTGATCATTTTCATATTTTTGAACATACATTTTAGCTTTGCAGATTTGTAAGTAATATTTACTGTACCCTATTTGTTCAATACTGTAGAAGTAACATAATTTCTAATATGTCATGTAGTTTATTTAAAATAGGCAAGCCATGGAATCAAAAACATGGTACAAATGAACTTACTTATAAAACAGACTCACAGATATAGAAAGCAAAACTATGGTTACCAAAGGGGAAAGGGGGAGGGGGATAAGGTAGGAGTGTGGAATTAACAGATACACACACTACTACATATAAAATAGAGAAACAAGGACATACTGTATAGCACGGGGAACTCTACTCAGTATCTTGTAATAACTATAATGGAAAAGAATCTGGAAAAGAATGGGAACAATAATCATACCCACACTAGAGGGTTAATGCAAAGGATCAACATAAAACAGTCTCAGTGAATGTCAGGTGTCATTATTGTCATTGTCACTGTTGCCCTGGTTGGAGCCCAAGAGTGCCTTATGGATAAAAATGTGTAAAGATGTTAGAATGGAACTTATATTTATTATGGCAAAATATACATAACTAAGAATAATAGATGAATCATGGCTAAAACCTACCCCCAAAGAAATCCAACTTTCCTCTTCTCCAAAGTACTACTCTGAAGCCAAAACTGAGGCTCCCAAGGAAGGGAAACATTAGAGTACCAGGTTGACAAATAAAAGTAAATTCATTACTTATATATTTTACATTCACTTCAACATTTTGTGTTACCAGAAAAGATTGTTGTCATTTTTAATGGAGAAGAGAAATACATATTTGTAAGAGAAACGTTTTTGTGTTTTGATGCCCAGATTCTACGAATCATGGAGTCCATTTGGGAGACTGAATCTTTGGATCTGTGCCTCCTGCCATATGGTTGCATTTCAACTGGTGACAAAATAGGTATGTGGGGACCTCGGGAGATGAATAGACTGCTCAGCTCATTTGAAAGGCCATCATCCCAGGGGACATCCCTGGTGGTTCAGTGGTTAAGACTCCCATTTCAGGGGGCATGAGTTCAATCTCTGGTTGGGAAACTAAGATTCTGCATACCACATGGTCCCCCCAGAATTTTTAAAGACCGTCATCCCTTCAGTGTAGGCTTTTAATAAGTAAAAAATTACAATCATAATCCATGTAAAAGGAAGAAGATGTTCCAAGGCTAGTGAATGTGACTCTCAGTTTAGTATGGACGTGTTGAAAATACGTGAATGCATGATTGAATTCCTTGTGACTACATATGGAAATGATTTTAACAAGAACTTGTTCCCTCCTCTAAACTTTCACTCTTTTCATTGCACAGTAAACTCTCTCACAAAAAACCTTCAAAAGTAGATGGAAAGATCTGCCACTTGTTTTACGAGCCTGACTCCACATTATCAAAGCTATTATGTACTTTCCTCTTAGGTGCTTTTGTAGACATTTCACATTTTAATTTCAATTAAACAAATTTTTATTTCAGTTTCCAATTTGAGAAGTAGAGAACAGCCTTCCCATTTGACTCTGGAATTTTAAAAAGAAAAAGGAACAGGTTGCCAAGTGAAGAAAGATGTGCTTGGCATATTAATGGTTTTGCTTATCAAAAACCAGCCCTTTCCTCTTTTCATTCATGGATACTGAAAGCAGGTCCCACACAACTTCCCTATCCGCCTCCTTTTCTTTCTCTTCCTCATAAGGAAACCACCAGCACGAACCTGGAAAATAACCTTCTGGTTGAGAAAGCTCTCTACCCTCCACTGAACAAAGACACAGCCATTCCTCCTCTGGGTCCGGTGCTTGGCTCCAGTTCACATCAGATCTGTGCATCTTCCCACAGGAATGATTGAGATTGTAAAAGATGCCACAACGATCGCCAAAATTCAGCAAAGCACAGTGGGCAACACAGGAGCCTTTAAAGATGAAGTGCTGAGTCACTGGCTCAAAGAAAAATGCCCTATTGAAGAAAAGGTGAGCTCCTGCTTCTCCCCACTCCAAAGGCTCCTAAGAAATTGTGAGCAGTCTAATGACACGTTTTCAAAGGGTCTGCATTGCCATGCCTCCTAACACACTGTGGAACACTTTCCCTCTGAGCTCATGGGGGTTTAAATGCTGCTGACATAGTAGATCTATGCAAAACAGAGGTGCTCATTCAGACTTCACTGAGCACTTGCTTCTCTTTTGATTATCAGGCCTGCTTTGCATAAAATTTGGTTCTGGGACATAATTTGTTAGCATCTTTTCAGACCATCTATTTTTGTCATTCAGCAGAACAATTTAGTTAACACAGACAAACTCCTTCTGATCTGGAAACACTCCAGATCATAAAAAGTAATTTGCAATTTACCCCTGCACCCTAATCTAAATGGTAAATTAGGGATGTTGAAAATGCTACTTCCATTCCTCAGAAGTACATGTGCACATCCACAAGCTGTGTGGTTAGGCTGCTTGGCTGCTGGTTAAAATTCTGCTGTACAGGATTAGCACTTCTCGTTTGCATGGGTAGCAGCCTTTTGGGGAAGGGAATATAATTAGTAGCATTTATTAGTCTGCTATACGTGTGGATTTGTGAACCCATGCATACTTTAAGTGGTCACAAGCAAAACATATGTTCACCAACAAAGGAGGAATCATTATGGGGTCTGGATTGTTGTTGGCAAGTGATGCATAGAGAGGCAGTGAACCCTTTGATTATATTACTGTTGTCCTTTGACTATTGTTTCCTTCTCATGCTGAGTCACTGTATCTTCACCTACAATGTAAGGAGAGCAATGGAGAAAGTTGGCACCTCAAAGATGAAACTTCAATGAAACCAGGCACACTGACTTTCTCCCTGAAAGTGATTCCCAGAATGGCATCTTTTGGGGAGTCCTTTGTAATAGATTCATGGTGCTCTTTGCAGTAAGAACACAACTAATATTCAGATGCATTTTAATCAGTTTCAGGCAGCGGTGGAGAGATTTGTTTATTCCTGTGCTGGCTACTGTGTGGCAACCTTTGTTCTTGGGATAGGCGACAGACACAATGACAATATTATGATCTCAGAGACAGGTGAGTTTTATTATAGAGTAATGCTTTCTGATTATGGTAAAATATGCCTAACATAAAATTTACCATTTTAACCAGTTTTAAGTGTCTATTTTGGTGGCATTCACTGCACCCACATTGTTGTACAGCCATCACCATCCATCTCCAAAACTTTTTCATCTTACCTAATGCTGCTGCTGCTGCTGCAAAGTCACTTCAGTAGTGTCTGACTCTGTGCAACCCCATAGACGGCAGCCCACCAGGCTCCCCTGTCCCTGGGATACTCCAGGCAATAATACTGGAGTGGGTTGCCATTGCCTTCTCTGTCTTACCTAATGGGAACTCATTAAATACTAACTTCCCAGCCTCACCCTACCCACCTCCCCTCCCCCACTCAGCACAGAGTAATTTTTAAATGGAAGTCAAGATTGGAGCACAGATCTAGAAGTCATTATTGTGTAGGGACACAGAGGCTGCGATCACCCTAGAGGGGGGTACCCAGGAGTGAGTAATGGAAGAAGATATAGGAAATGAGACTTCAGAAGGACAAGCTGGACAGTAGCTGGAAAGCTAGGAAGGTGGATATGATCAACAATGTCAGATGGTACAGAGAAGCAACAAAAAAGTCACCAGTAAGGGACTTTGCTGGGGGTCCAGTGGTTGGACTCCATTCTTCCAATGCAGAGAGCACAGGTTTGATCCCAAGTAGAGGGACTAAGATCCCACATGCTGCTCAATCAAATAAATAAGATGTTTTTAAAGTCACTGGTGCCCTTAAATCTAAAATGCTGCACCTTCCTAACTTATCCGTCCCTTCTGGTTCACTGTCTAACAGTGGTCAGTGTTGGTGGCATGCCATGACATTTTTCTCTAAGAAATTTGATTCTTTACCATCTGAGCCACCAGGGAAGCCCCAATTTAAGAGTGAAGCCTGGGGAAAAAGAAAAAAACAACAACACCGTATTGGAGTAAATTGTTGATTATCCATCCTTGGGAATCAAGAGATAATGCACTTATGGACCATTCAGATGACAGAGGGCTGAATAAATGAAAAGAGATGAAGGGAGTTGTGATAGTGACAGTGGTAGAAACTGACCCAAAGGAAATTCAAATGTTTTATTTGTAAGAGTGAGACATCTGTCTCTCCTGAGTTCCATAAAGGGTGTAAGAGAGTCTTGGGCATAATGATGACATATATACGCCAGAGTTTGGATTTATATTTGTAAGAATAGTTCTGAGACGAGAATTTTTTTAATGGTATTTGGCTGTCATTTAAAGAGCATCAGAAGGATATCAAAACTATGCATGTTTCAAAGAGTGCTTTGTGGCTACTTACAGCACACACCTGCTAAGACAAAATATATCACAAGCAGAGTAAAAATAGCTCTCACACCCAAGATAGCTCATTTTCAGTCAACTGCAAAATATGTCAAGAAATGAACAGACCAGTGTGTTGTTTGCTGGTATAATGACGTCAGACATTTCCTTCTCTTAAGGAAATCTATTTCATATTGACTTTGGGCACATTCTTGGGAATTATAAAAGTTTCCTGGGCATTAATAAAGAGAGAGTGCCATTCGTGCTAACTCCAGACTTCCTGTTTGTGATGGGGACTTCTGGAAAGAAGACAAGTCTACACTTCCAGAAATTTCAGGTAATTGCTTCCCTCTTGACTGCCTGCTGGGAACACCAACCAGATGGTGCTGCAGCCCTCACCTCTCACTTTGCTCTGAGTCTCCTCTTGCCTCTGCCCACCCGCTTCTCACGTGACTCCCCCAGCCCCCCACGCCCAACCGCCTCCCAGTCTCTTCTGTCCCTTCCCCAAGTGCAAAATAATGCTTCTCAGTCACCCTCTCCTAAAACCAAACAGCAAGTAGGAGTATTCCATCATCAATGGGACTGGTTAGTATAGTCCCATTGATATATAGCAGGATGATGTGGCCCTGAAGAGAGGGCTTTTAGGAAGAACTCCTGGCAGGCAGGTTTAGCCTTTGAATATTTACCTAATCAAGATGCTGCCTAGAAGATCCAGCTTTTACATGTCTTTTCAGGACTCACCAATGATGGTGAGCTTCTCTTGATTTTTGCTCCAGGTGTGTATTTATCAGTTACTATTAATAACACAAGGAATTCTTGCTTGTCTCTTTCTGTAAAGGAAGGTCCCTTCTCTCATTGGAAACCCTGTCAGCTCTATTATAGGTTGTCCCAAGAGCTTTGGGTTGTCCCGCTCACCTGTCCACCCACTCCTCCGTGGGTCTCCCATTTCTCTAAGGATGTCCACACTTGACTTTCTCTTTTATTCCTTCCTGGTCTACATCCACTTTTGACTATCAAATAGTATTTCAAATACCCGAGGAGTAAAATGTTTGCTCTTTCAAATGTAATACCTGTGAATGAACTCAGAAAAGTTGTCATGACTATTGCAATACGCCTCGTTTTAAAGCCATCAAAACACAAACCAGACCAGCAGAGGCAACAAGTGATTACTTTACAAGCATGTTGGTCTCAAGCTCCCTTTAAACAGCCTCCCTCTTAACACCTTTGAAACATGGTTTGATCGGCATCCAGCATTTCAGGACTCACTCTCTTTTCTGAGTGTCCTCTTGAGGCTCATATTAACCTTGGGAGATGACATGGGCCTTGGCATTCAGGGGAACAGGAACTGGAATGTATTGTTTTGAAACCTGCCTGTGCTTGTTTGTTCTCCCGGCTGATTTTCGATGTGGTGGTTACCGGACTTCCCCTTCCACAGCACCAGGGGTGTTGTCAGAGAAACTGAGATCTCTGTGGCCAGATGGTCTCAGGACTAGTGTTTTTCTGCGTAAACTCAACTGGGATGCAGACTGTTTCCAGGGATTTGACACATTTCAGTCCTGTTTTTCTTTAAGGTTAAAAAAAAAATCACATATTGTGACAGCTTTCTGGAAGAGAAAAATGGTTACACAAACACACACAACCTGCAAGAGTTTTACTATTTAATTTAAAGCAGGAGGGGCGTGGTGGGGGGAATACTCATTTAGGGCTTCCCAGGTAGCTCAGCGGTAAAGAACCCACCTGCAGTGCAGGAGCTGCTGGTTCGATCCCTGGGATGGGAAGATCCCCTAGAGGCGGAAATGGCAACCCACTCTAGTTTTCTTGCCTGGAGAATTTCATGCACAGAGGAGCCTGGCAGGCTAGAGTCCGTGGGGCAGCAAAAAAGTTGGACATGACTTAGAAACTAAACAATAGCAACAAATAATAAATGCTCATTTCTCATCTTCTGGAGATGGGGTTCATCTGCTTTGAACAAACACAGCAGCAATAGTGCCATTTAAACAGACAGACACGAGGATCTTGACCTCACAACAGTCTCTCCGTATTTCTCTATGTATGTTCTCTTCCTTCTGGCCAAGGGTTGTCCCTAAAATGACTGCTCATCTGAACTGTTGTTGACAAAATTCCCATCCTATAGTGCCTGTATCACTCCACCAATCCCAGCAATCCTTCCCCTTTAGTCTTCCTTGTTGTCATTTTTAAGTTTCAAAATATTCTTTAATGAAAAGACTTGGGGTTTGGGGAGGCCACAAACAGGCTCACTCCCTGTCCGGACAGCTTCCTCCCAAAGCAACAATTCTTTGCAGGGAGTCTGTCCCTTCAGTCTACAAGCATTTCTACATCCTCTGTGACCGAAAGCTTGTTTTTGAGCCATTAGAACTGCTTTCATTAAAGCAACATTCTAGGGGCATGTGTACTGCCAAAAACATACCTTTGTCAATTTTACTGTATTTATCTATGATTGTTTTACAGTACTGGCGTACTCTATAAGTGAAGTGAAGTCACTCAGTTGTGTCCGACTCTTTGCAACCCCATGGACTGTAGCCTACCAAGCTCTTCCATCCATGGGATTTTCCAGGCAAGAATACTGGAGTGGGTTACCATTTCCTTCTCCAGGAGATCTTCCCGACCCAGGGATTGAATCCGGATCTCCGAAATTGTAGGCAGACACTTTATACTCTTTAAGTGCCTGTAAATGAACCTTAAACAGATCAGCATGGCATTGTAGTTGAAAGGATGGGCTTTGGAGCAGACCAACGTTAGTGTGCATCTTGGCTCTGCTGCTTAAAACCTATGAATTACCTATCCTTTCAGAACCTCGGTTTCCTCCTCTGTGGGGTGGGAACTCTAAGACCCACCTCAAGTAGGGTTTTTAGGGATTATTTACATGAAATATGTAGAATGCTTGGTTCAGGACCCAGAATACAGCAGGAACTCAATCAACAAGACCTCCATTGTCACATATATAACAGCAGCTCTTCAAACTTTGAACACTTTTAGGATGAGAAGCCCTCTGTGAAATGAGATCTCAGCAGCACTATAATATAGAAAACATGAAAAATAGCACTGTTCCTGTTAAGGAGCAAGTAGGGGTCTGAGCTCTGCTTGTTCTGCCTGCCCAGCCTGCCCTCTTCTCTGCTGGTCTCCCCACCTTTTCCTCTCCTCACTCTCAAGAGGAAAACGGCAGCTAAATGCATGTTATACATGTATATATACAATGTTACATATGCAGAATTTCTAAAATTTCCAGCTTGACAAAGATGAGCAGCAAGTTTTTTCATCATTTGACTCAGACCTGCTGACAGTTGTGTTCGTGTGTGTGTGTGTGTGTGTGTGTGTGTGTTTACATACTATTAAGCCTTCTAGAATATTTTCTGTTTCTCACCTTGTGCTCCTTTTTGAGATGAAGTCCTGCAAGGTCAGGGAAGGGGAGCATCTTCCAACTCTCTAAAGAACATCCAAGGATCTTGTATGACAAAGCTGCCATTTCTAGGTTGGGTAAGAAGCGTCATATATATTTATTCTTTGAAGGAAAGGTGTCCTTGGTTCCAGCGAACCACTAAATTTGAATTGTTAAGGTTCATGAATGCACGCAGCACATTTGAATCATCTTAAAGAGCTGACCCATTTTTGTCAAGGGTGAGGGGAGCCTGCTCCACCAAGACGGAAAAGCCTACTGAGTTTGTGATGAGAGGACTGGAGTCAGGGGAACTGAAAAGGAAAGTGTGGCTCTGTCCCACCCCCTCTCCTTTCCGATGTAGCTGGTCGAACCTAGGACCAGATTCATGAGTCATTTATAGAATAGGGCAGAGTTCAGGAACAAGCTGTAATAAGACACACCAAGACCCACTACTTGAACCCAAGATCATCTGTTTGCTTTCAGTAGCACCCTACACACAGGGTGCTAAACAGATATGTTGCAATGATGATGATTTTGATCAATAAATTCTCTGCATGGGGGGAAATAACTCTCCCTTACTAAAGAGATTAAAAAAAAAAAATGGTTTTCCCACTGGTGGTATATTTAAGGGTCATTTTGTTTGAAATGTCCCTGAACAATTATAGAACATACTCCAAAAAAATACATTGATATCACTGGAAAATGAAATTTGGCTTCCATTTACTTTATGTAAGAATGCAGGGTTTTTTCCTAAATTTTAATTTTGTTTTTTGGTCCCATCACGTAGCATATGAGATCCTAGTTCTCCAACCCAGGATGGAACCCACACCCCCTGCATTGGAAGTGTGGAGTCTTAACCAGTGGACCACCAGGGAAGTCCCCTAAATTTTAAAAGTAGTAAATGTTTCCTTAAAAAAAAACAAAAGCCAATAAAATATTAAAAATATCAGGATATAAAATGCTGCCCACTATCCCACCTTCCAAAAAAAACACTGCCAACATTTTAGTTGATGTTGTTGTTCAGTCACTCAGTCATGTCCGACCCTTTGCCACCCCATGGACTCCAGCATGCCAGGCTTCCCTGTCCATCACCATCTTCTGAAGCTTGCTCAAACTCAAGTCCATTGCGTTAGTGATGCCATCCAACTATCTCATCCTCTATCATCACCTTCTCCTGCCTTCAATCTTTCCTAGCATCAGAGTTTTTTCCCAATGAGTCAGCTCTTCGCATCAGGTCGCCAAAGTATTGGAGCTTCAGCTTCAGCATCAGTCCTTCCAATGAATATTCAGGATTGATCTCCTTCAGGATTGACTGATTTGATCTCCTTGCAGTCCAAGGGACTCCCAAGAGTCTTCTCCAACACCACAGTTCAAAGGCATCAATTCTTCGGTGCTCAGCCTTCTTTATGATCCAACTCTCACATCCATACATGACCACTGGAAAAATCCTAGCTTTGACTAGACAGACCTTTGTTGGCAAAGTAATGTCTCTACTTTTTAATATGCTGTCTAGGTTAGCCATAGCTTTTCTTCCAAGGAGAAAGTGTCTTTTAATTTCATGGCTGCAGTCACCATCTGCAGTGATTTTGGAGCCCAGGAAAATACTCTCACTGTTTCCATTGGTTCCCCATCTATTTGTCATGAAGTGATGGGATCAGATGCCATGACCTTAGTTTTTTGAATGTTGAGTTTTACGCCAGCTTTTTCACTCTCCTCTTTCACTTTCATCAAGAGGCTCTTTAGTTCCTCTTCACTTTCTGCCATAAGAGTGGTGTCATCTGCATATCTGAGGTTATTGATATTTCTCCCAGCAATCTTTTTTCTAGCCTGTACTTCTAGCCTGGCATTTCAACTTTCTATTGTTTCCTTTATTCTATTAAGCATTTTGTCTTTTACCTAAACAAGCTCTTTCATCAATGGTATCATTGTAGCTTTAAATATTTCAAACTTTTTACTTCTCTTTTGTCATTTGGATTAGGAAAAGAATGAGGAGAGAACATTGTAATTGGAAAAATGCTGCATTTGAGTTTGAATCTGACTTCTAATCCCATTTCAACCGCTATCACCTTCAAGACCAAATGAATCAGAATTTGGTTAAAAACTGAACCTAAGAACCAGACACAGTGTTACTCCCTTTCCTTAAACTGTTTAGTGGCTTCTCATCTCATTTTGAATTAAATCTGAACATCTAAGCTTGCCCTGCCAGACACTGTTCCTCAGAGACCCTGCCCCCCTCCAGCCTTACCCTACGGCTCTCACCTGCCTTCTCTCACCGGGTCCAGAAGGCCTTCCTCTGCTTTTCCACCCAGTTCAGCTGCCCCATGCTCGGGCCTCCTCCCTAGAACATCCTTTACTGCCCTTCTAGATGAGGTCCCTGGTGTTATCCCAGCCACAGCCCCCTGCCTGTTGCCTTCGGAGGATCCATCACAACAGGACCACGTCTGACCTGCATCCTGCACGTGGTACCAGTTGGTAGAGGAGCAATTTCTGCCCCAGGAGGAGTTAGATGAGACTAGGGAACCCCTCAGGTTTCTTCCTTCCCCACAATTCATTGTATTTAGTGAGTTTATGAAGTGGTGACAGGCACAGATTCACAGGCTGCCATTGCCTGGATGTTAGTTAATAAGCCTTTACAATGTATTTTAAATACCATACATCCAGAGAGGAAGTAAGCCTAATTATGAAACCTAATGTTTTGGTAAATAATACAGACATGTAAATGTCATCTGATGCTTAATCACGGTTGTAGAGATTTCCTTACTGACATAAACATGACTACCCTCTACCCCCATCAGAGCAGTAGTCACGCCAATAGGACATGCAGTATAGACCTAGAGTGTACATTCAATATCGTTCGCAAGGAGAATGAAACTTGGCCTTGTGGAGGCAAGCATTTTGAAGATGTTCTTTGCACACAGTCGGCACTTAGCAAATGTGTGTCAGATGGAGCTGAAGAAGTCAAGGGAGTCAGATAACCTCTTCACATGCACAGTTCACATACGGGTGGTGATAAGCATACTTAAAAGGCACTCGCCCCTAGGTGTCACTCTTCAGAAGGGTTTGATAAGAGAGAGGTCTGGAGTCTATTCATGGTGTTGCTTTAATATATGAGGTCCTGCTGTGTTGCCACCACAGGCTGTTCCCAAGCCAGGGCACCCCCAGGCTCCTCAACCATCAGGCTCAGCCCTGCACCAAGTCGCTACACAGAGTCCCAGCTCCAATGCCTAGGAACTTTTATTCAAAATCCATTTCTGCTGTGGTCTCATTCTTATCTCAGATCACAAGCTATTATAGGAAAAGCTGAGGCTTTTCCTATTAACATGTTAGCCCTGCCTGTTTACTTGCCTCTAAAACCGGGACCATGCTCCCTCCTGCTGCTGCCTTGGTGGAGAGTCACGTGCTCTCCCTGACTCCAGCCACAGGGACCAGGGCACCACAGAGACCCCAGCATCCGACACTCCTCTGAGAACTGAGGCCACCTCACCATCACTCCCCCGTCCTAGGCTCCCAATCCCTTCCTTGTGCGGTGACCCCTGCATTTGTCTACACCTCTGATTGTCTATACCTGTTGCCTGCCAGACTGGGCTTTCTCAGCCTCCTGCTCCATCCTGTTGGAGTCAGCAGGCACTGTTTCTCCTGCTCCATGAGGATACACCCATTCAACACATAACTACCTTTCGGGACCTGTACGAGGTCCAGGCAAGGCTTGCACCTTTACAGTTTAACCCTCTTTATATATGACTGGTCCCTGATTCACCTCATTTTATTATTATTATTATTTTTTTTGGCGTGGACCATTTGTTTAAAATCTTTACCGAATTTGTTACAATATTGTTTCAGTTTTATGGTTTGGCTTTTTGGCCACATGACATGTGGGATCTTAGCTTCCCGAACAGGGACTGAACCCACACCCCCTGCATTGGAAAGTGGAGTCCTAACCACTGGACCACCAGGGAAGTCTCCACCCTAATTTTAAAGCAGTGAGTCTTGCCCCACACTTAACTTGGCTTTGGCACAGAAAGTATTCATTCATCATGCACTGGCAGATTATTACTGGTGTGGCGGTCGCACTGCTGGGCCCAGCTGACATGAGCAGAGGATCGGCCCAGCGCACCCACAAAAGAGATGCTCACACAGCTCTCTGGTTTAGGGTTTTACCCATGGTTTGCAGAGGGAACAATGACTCCTGCCCTGGGGGGTAGAAGAGGGGTGTGGCAATGAAGGAAGTGTTTCATCCGAGGCCTTAAGATCTGATTTCACGTGTATTTTGCCAAGCAGATGCAGGGAGGGCACAGCCAGGCAGAAAAAACATGAGAAAGGGCATGGAGTTATTATTTAGTATCAATATTTTATGAACAAAAAATATAGTTGTCTGGGGAACCTAGGTATATGTGGGAGAGTATAGCAGAATTTGAGTCAAGGAGGGAACTTTGTGTCCAATCTGAAGCAGTGAATTGGCTGGATTGGGGGGGGGGGGGGGCGGGGTAGAGAGCCAAGCAAAGAAACCACTTGGAGCTCAATTGATTCATCACAAATTAATGTGATCAAGGCCTATTATAGCTCAACAGGGAGATGAGTTTATCTATTGAATTGCTCATACTATACTGAGTTGATAAAGGATCTGCATCCTCTCGGGATCTGTACCCTGGCCCACTAACGGCGTGGAGCTCAGCCTCCTCCACCCAGGTCTGAAGCCTGAAGTTTCACCCTTTCTTCACTCTCTCCATGGGAAGATGCCCTCAGAGAAGGATTTGCATCAGCCATGGGTAGGAGCTGGAATATGCTGGAGTGACTTCTCTGCCAGATACAGGCTTGCATGGGCTTGTAGAATTGCTGGAACTTAAGATAAGCTTTCCTGAATTGTATCACTTTTCTGGAAAAGATAGGAATACAAGACTGGAGAGATGGCCTTGGTTTGGATTTGTGCATTAATCCACCAGCATGCGATGTCACTCCATTCCTAAGATCAGACCCCTTTTCTTCTAAACATTTATCAAGAGTAACCTTCCAACTGGCATCTTCTCTGTGTTTAGTTTCTCTTAAAGAAATGTTTTGTCTACCATCAGAATATTATCGAGAACATTATTCACCATGTTACAAAGTGTACTCCTTATAAAGATCCTCTTGCAAAAGTTCTATCAGGTCTTGGTCTCCAGAAAAGCTGTGTTTCTCCTAAACAAATAGATTTTTCTTAATCTTCTGAACATTGGATGAAGTAACAGATTCACCTTTCCTTTTGACTGAAGATTTATTTGAAGGCTGCTCTTAGCAAGTCTGTAGGATTTGTGATATATAGTTTTAAATTAGTCTCTTTTCCAAACCCATTGTGGATCATTTCCCGTGTTATTCCCTTTGCTTTTACTACCCACTTCTAATTAATGTTATTGTGACTCTTATGTATCTAAATAATCCACCTTCAACCCTCTTTTGGAACAAAGCTAAAAGACAAATACACAGACGCACACACCCTTACATACTGTCTATTTAGAATATTTAAAGTAGAACAGTTTAATTGTAACCTTTAGATTTCTAATGAGTGCCTAGCCAAGTACTTGAGAAGAAGGCAATACAGCCCTTCCCCTGGTAGACAGAGCTAGTCTGGGAATCATTTCTAAGTCCTTACAACAATCCTAAGTCAAACTCTGCAAATGCACAGCAAAGAGTTGGACACACTCTTCTTTCGGATTTACCAGATTCCTACATTGTTAGGTCTGCTAATTAGTGATCTTCTCTGTTTTGCCAAAATAACTTCTAAAGGCATTGCTGAGTCAAGTGATTGATTCTTATTTAAAGAAATGAAATCCTCTTCAAATGAAATATCATTTTCCCCTTATCTCCTTCCTCTAATAGATAGAGGCCACATTGGAAAACTAGGAGGGTGAGAACATTTCTTTCTCATTGACGAGTATTTGTGAGTGTTGTTTTTCCCTCTCCTCTCAGTGCTGAATTCTTTTTCTGGAGTTTCTGTTTTATGGCCCTGAGGTTACTTCCTCATTCTTGTGGCTGTGTGCAGTAGTATTTCACTTCCTCTTTGTTTCTAGTTGAGAATGGAGGCATTTGGTTTTAAGAAAAAGTAGGACTACTCCACATGACATTGGACCATTTAAGCAGCCATAGCTCACTGGTGGTTAAAAAATTAATAGATTATGCATAGAAAGGACTTTGTTTTCGGTACAGTGAACTGATAGTTGATGATGAATCAAATCAAAGTGTTGACCCTGAAATTGTTATGAATTCCTTTGTTCCTAAGACTTACAAGAAGGGTAGCTCTGTAAAGGAATCTTTCTTTTGGTTCCGGATATTGTCAGTTAAGGTATTTGAATCAACTCTGAAATAAAGAGCAGATGTACTATGTAGGGTCAATCTACTTATTCGTGAGTAGTGGTCCAGCCAATGACAGTAATAATGTTACACTGTTCCCCAGGCTCACACTTGTTAACAAGTGCCTTAAACCAAGTGCTCCAAATCAGGGCCTTCCCTTCCCCCTTCTCCTCCACTCAATAGTACACAGCCTCAACCGACAGCTGAGAAGGATAGGAGGAAGATGCCTGAGGTCAGTGCCCCACAGTCCTGGCACAAGGGGAAATTCTGTTGCTACAGCCAGCAATTTCTGTATTCTGTGCTTCCTCCTGAGTTCCCCCAAGCCACATCCTCACAGCTGCTCAAACCAGAGGCCTGTGCTGAGACAGCATGGTCAAGACGCTGGGACAGATCCTTCATCTGAGTCTAAAATCAAACCCTTGGGGTTTGAGTGTAAGGAGCGAGTGTCCATCAGAGCCCCTGCTAGCTAGAGAACCTCCTACAGATGTAGCTGGGTGCCATAGGCTTCCATCATCCTGCCCACCTCGGGGGCCAGGACCAAGACACCTCCTCCATCGACACTGGTGGGAGTGGGGCTTATCTCCCCAGCTCACCCCACCCCTAGGTCTCTGCTGTCAGAGGGATATTTTGGACAGGTCTAGATGGCAAGGTGAACTCCTTAGCATTGAAAAGTGTGTGCTCAGTCAGGCAAAACTCATCCTGTCAATAATAATAGCCAACCGCTTACAACAGCACTTGAATCTCACCACAACTGCATGGTGTGGGGTTATTGTTACTGTTATTCAGATTCTGAGATGAGGAAACTGAGGTCCAGAGAGGTTAAATAACCTCTCTGATGACAAACAGCTTGTCAGTAATAAAGCCAAGAGTTCAATCCAAGCAGTGAAGTGTGACTCTGTGTTTTTAGCCACTGCCCCACACACCTTTTCCTGGTGGCTCAGACGGTAAAGCGTCTGCCTACAGTGCGGGAGACCTGGGTTCGATCCCTGGGTCAGGAAGATCCCCTGGAGAAGGAAATGGCAACCCACTCCAGTACTCTGGCCTGGAAAATCCCATGGGCGGAGGAGCGTAGTAGGCTACAGTCCATAGGGTCGCAAAGAGTCGGACACGACTGAGTAACTTCACTTCACTTCACTTCCACACACCTTTAAGCAAAGGATAATTAAATCTGTACTACATCTCTACATCTGCACCACCCGTCAGAACTTAGATAGTGTGTCTTACCAATATGGGGTGTGTGGTCTTTCTTACAGAAGTGGCCCTTGCCTGTGAAAGTTAGAATTAACCAAATAAATTCAAGCCAGCAGAAAGTCCTTGTATAGAAGGACTCTGGAGAGCAGCAGAATGGTTTTTTCCCTTTATGTGTGTCTCTGTGGCTACAAAGATTAGTGGATAGGTACAGAGTCACTTAAATATTTTCTGAGCATCTATGGATTGGTGTTATAATAACCTGGTTCTAGATTTATTTTCCTCCTTGAAATTATTCTGATAAAAAGCTTGACCACACAGTGGGCTCAGACAGCAGGGGATTTGCCCAGAGCCCTCCGTGTACAGAAAGCTAGAAGATGATTAAAAATCAGAACGTCATCTATTTCAAAATCAGAAGGCATCCTCATTTCCGCCCTTGTGAAGAGTATGCAAGTTGGCACATTAACAAGACGGTTGCCTGGGGTGAAGCCTGCTTCTAGCCTGTATCATTACCGAGAGATGAGAGAGCTGTCAGTGGGTCCTAGGGATGAGCAAAAGACAATGATTTCCAGCTGTAAGTGGAGTCATTAAGAATGCAAGAGTGCTAATGCACCAGGGCTGCTTCCAGGGCAGGGTGATGGCTGGGCCATGGCAGGAACAGCCCCACCAGTGCTGTGGGTGTATGGGTCTCCTGCTTTGTGGTGACTGAGCAGAGAGGAGACACAGAGTTGCTCTCACCTCCAGGTAGGGAAGGGAGAGAATTAACATTTATTGAACCCTTCCCATAGGCCAGCCTCTATGCTGGGCATTTGATACGTATTGTCTGACTTCAAAAATGCCAGAAGAGTCCATGGCATTTTGTATCTGGACAGGGTGATATATACACAATCTAGCCTCGACATTCAGAATGACAGAGGCCTGACCCCCACTATCCCTGCAGTTACACTGCCCCATTCAGGCGACACAGACAAGACCATCTCTAAAGGCAAAAGGAAAAATCACTACTGACATTTTGGCCTGTCAATTTACATTCTTTTTTCCTATGTAAATATTTTGTGTCCACTTACCAAAATGGGATTATACTATATGTGTTGCTGTGTACCTGCTTTTTAACTCATTTTTACATGTTTATTATATACCCTTCTACAGAGTCATTATAGTAGTTTCAGAGCATGAAGCCACAGAAACTTTCATAAACCCTTCTTATCAACCTCCAAGTGTAGGATATTTAGGTTGCTTTCAAGTTTCTACAATATTAAACAATGTTCTAATGAAAATCCTTATAGATAAATCACTGCAATATTAACCAAAAATTTTTAAGGTAAATTCCTAGCCTGGAAATTGTCAAGTAAAAAGATGCTGACATTTTTTAAGTCAAGTTTTTACTGAAACATAATTGAGAGAACAGAATTCAGTCTTTTTAGGGTGTACAATTCTATGAATTTTGACAAATGTATCAGTTATGTAACCATCACAATTAAGTTTTATAATATTTATAAGTATTTTAAAGCTTTTGATACATGTTAGTAAGTTGTCTGCTAGTGAAAGGATAACCATTCCCATCTACCATCAGCTTATGAAAGAGAACATTGGATATTATCCTTAAAAATTAAAAAAAAGACTTTTCAGTTTGGTAGGTGAATGTTCCCACCTCATCTTAAGTTACATTTATTTGATGGACTAATGAAGTTGCATGTGTTTTCAGATGTTTACTATCTGGCTTTACATCTTGTAGTATGATATACTGTGGTCCTCCAGGGTGGCGCTAGTGATAAAGAACCCTCATGCAGGAGGCATAAGAGATGCGGTTCAATCCCTGGGTTGGGAAGGTCCCCTGGAGGAGGGCATGGCAACCCACTCCAGGATTCTTGCCTGCAGAATTCCATGAACAAAGGATCCTGGCGGGCTGCAGACCATGTTGTGAAGAGTCAGACATGACGGAAATAACAGCATACATGCATGGTCTACTGTAACCTTGGCCTACCTTTTTAGCCAACTCTTTGTCTCTTTCTTACTGCTTTGTAAGAGCTATGGGGGGTGGGGGAAGGCTAGGAATAAAGAAGTGATCTGTCATGTTGCAAATATGTTTTTTCTCATTTTTTGCTTCTTTTAATATTGTTTATAGCTGTTTTTCCTCAAAAATTAGAAGTTTCCATAATCTCTCCATCTTCCATTTCAATTCCATCTTGGAAATCATCTTCTTAAAGTCCTTCCTTTCTCATTTCCTGATTGTTTAAATTAATATTTTCCCTTCTTACATTTTTTTTCAAATTTTACTTTTTAATAAAATATTTTTTTATTTCACTGTGCTGGGTCTTAGTTGTGGCATGCAGGATCTTCAATCTTTTCTGCAGAATGTGGAATCTTGTGGCGTTTAAACTCCAGCTGCAGCATGTGGGACCTACTTCCCTGACCAGGGATCGAACCCAGGCCCCCCACATTAAGAGCATGGTGTTTTAGCCGCTGGACCACCAGAGAAGTCTCCCCTTCTTATATTTAAATGTTTAATTCTTTTGGAATTTGTTTTGATATATCATATGGAATAAACTATTTCTCCCCCACTCCAAATTATGAGTCAATTGTACCAGACCCATTGACCGAATAATAGATATTTCCCCCACTAATCTGAGAAGTAGCCTTTATTTCATGTTTACTATGTAATGTATAATATTTAAAGTTAGATATCTCTGAACTTTCCCTACTGTTCCACAAAATGTATTATCTTTTCTGGAACAGAATAGACACAGTTATAAATATCATAACCTTATAATGTGCTTTAATGGCAAGCACTGTTTTTTGTTACTATACTTTTTCAAAATGTTGTCTCAAGCCCTAATTATTCCAGATGAACTTGAAAACTTATCTGAGTTTAAATATCCAATAAGAATTTTTATTCAATTTCATTCTATTTATATATTAATCTGAGAACATTTATCTTTATAATAAGCACTTTTATCAGTGAGGAACATGCCTTGACACTTCACATGTTCAAGTTTTCTTTTACATGCTTCAGTGAATTTTTACAGCTTTAAAAAACGAGTTCTGCATGTTTTTTGTATAGGTATTTACCTCAGAAATCACGGGGGATTGTTACCGTTATTCACAGCATGTCTTTTCTCTTCACTTTCTAACTGGTAGCTCCTACTTATAGCATTTTATTTATTAATTTCATAAAAAGTTAGTTTTTCAGACTTCCCTGGTGGCTCAGACGGTAAAGCATCTGCCCGCAATGCGGGAGACCCAGGTTCGATTCCTGGGTCGGGAAGATCCCCTGGAGAAGGAAATGGCAACCCACTCCAGTACTCTTGCCTGGAAAATCCAATGGATGAAGGAGCCTGATAGGCTACAGTCCATGGGGTAGCAAAGAGTTGGACACGACTGCATTCACAGCATGTCTTTTCTCTTCACTTTCTAACTGGTAGCTCCTACTTAAAACATTCTATTTATTAATTTCATAAAAAGTTAGTTTAATAAAAACTAGTTTCAATAGTATTTTAGTTCTTCCCTCCTTCAATGTTCTTAGAAGACAATTGTTATTTGTAAATACTAATGATTTTACCTTCAATTTTCTAATTTTATGCATTTCTTTTCCCCAAACTCATTATTCAAAATGATCTTGACTGGTAATTTCATATAATTCTTCACATTATTACATGTTCATTATATATTAAGTTACATGTTAATTTTATAAAACTCAAAAGTGGATTTTATCCCAGTACCTTATGATGAACTACCTTGCAATTTTGTGATAAACTCCAGTTGGCTATGTTATTCTCTTAACACTTTACCCAGTAAGTATTTTATTTAAAATATTTAAACCCATAATTATTCCTTTCAGTTTTCCTTAACACACCATCTTTGTCAAATTATGGTATAAAGGTTGGGCTGTCCTCATGTTGTAAAACTGGGAACCTTGTAGCTTTTCTTCACATTGGAACAGTTTGACATGCACGTGCCTGCTGCTTCAGAAGTGAGTTTAAACCACCTGTCACCTACTCTAAGACCTGGAGGAGGCAGCAGCCATGTCATTGTTGTAAACTCTCTGTCTCTCAGTATTCAGAGTTTATATTAAATTTCCAAATGTCATTCAACAATTTTGAGAGTCGGACAATGAGAAGTTAATTCATCTGTTTTCTTAAAATAGGACACATTGGAAAATGAAGAAAACTAGCTAGATCTCAAAAACCACATTTCCATCTCTTCTTTGGATTCCGTTAGCTCTTAGCAAACATTACTTATGCTTACATAAACTTAATTGATTCCAGTATGGTGTTCAAAAACTGACTCATTCCTCTTTAGAGACTACAGAAATGTCCACCCTCAATTCCCTAGGAAAGAAATCGAAGTAAAAAGATAGAATAAGAAATAAGATGAAACTTTCTGTGTCAGTTTTCTTTGAGCATACCCTAGGTGTTTGTAACCACTCTACAGTGCTTCAGAGACTGTAAAAGTGGTCTATGTTCTTGTCAAGTGTTTTTCATCTGAGGCAGGGGACTGCCTTGCTTGTGATGATTTTCTCACAGGGACAGGAGAAAGCCATGTAAATTCCAAAACAGTCTGCAGGTCCTTATCCTACTTTGTCACTGTAACAACAGTTAATAGCTTTTTCTTTTCCTTTATCCAGGATGTGTGCGTCAAGGCTTACCTAGCCCTTCGTCATCACACAAACCTACTGATCATTCTGTTCTCCATGATGTTGATGACAGGAATGCCCCAGTTAACCAGCAAAGAAGATATCGAATACATTCGGGATGCCCTAACAGTAGGGAAGAGCGAGGAGGATGCTAAAAAGTATTTTCTGGATCAGATTGAAGTTTGCAGGGACAAAGGATGGACTGTGCAGTTTAACTGGTTCCTACATCTTGTTCTCGGCATCAAACAAGGAGAGAAACATTCAGCCTAATACTTTGGGCTAGAATTAAAAAGCTTTAAGTAAGCACAACAGTCATTGAACTTGATTTAAAATGCCCTAGAACATTATGAAAGCTGCCGCTTAAGAAACATAGTTCTTTTCCTAGCTGAACTCTTCACTGGAGAAATATCGGCCTGATTGTTTAAGTGCTGTTCAGTTTTAGGTTTATTTGCAGGTTTGTTTGTTTCTCATTTGTCTCAGTGATGTTGGAGAACATTCTAAGTTTAAACAGCCTAATTACCCCCTCACTGTGACTGATGTTTTGACTATCATATTATTGGGTGCTTCCCGAAATTCTTCAGAATCATTGATAACATCTCTTCATCTGGGTTTCCTCTCAATTTTGGTTATCCTTGACTTTCTCAAATTCTTTATGGGGAAAAAAAAAAAAACCACATGCTCATTGTGACCTTTGTCTCATTCCTCTAATGCTTCTAAACATCCCCTCTGTGTCTGCAGATGTTACTAATGTGCCAAAAGCAAGGAAAGCGAGCTCCTCTTTTCAGGATCTTTTGTCATCAGATTCTATTACCACTGAGACTCACAAACACCAAATGGAAAATTGGAACCTCTGTGCCCTGGCCCTCATCTGCTGCTCTGGTTCCACGATTATGAATTGCAAAATTTGTCTCAACTCTGCCCACAGAGTAAACCTCTCAAGTACAATTATGATAGCCTGCTTCCTCACAGAAGCAGGAAATAACCAAAGGGACTCACCTGGGCCTTTATATTCCTCCCCCTGAGCCCTCCCCACCTTCCTCCCTGTCTCTCTTCTTCCTCACTTCCAACCTTCTCAAAGTTCTTTATGCAGAGTTGTGAAATTTTCAAGAATACATTTACCCTGAAACTCAACAATTAGTTGAAAAACAATTTCTCCTCTAGGGATACTAGAATTGTAGGTACTTGTAGAGATGTTTGTTGGGGTTTTTGAAAGGTACATTATTAAAGGAGAGAGTCTAGAAAATATGCATGAATTTCCAAATGCCTTAATTTTAAATTTTGGCCTGAGAAGTTTTTTCTTTCTTTTTTAATGGAAGAAGATATTTAATATCTAAAAAGATCTCCAGGTTAGGAAGAACACTACTTGCCCTATGCATCTCACAACTTAAAGGAACTTTATACTCTGACACAGTCTTCAAATTTCCTAAAAATAGTTAAAATGTCTTCTTTAAAAACTATTCTCATCTCTTAAACATTTTACTATTTATTGGAAGTGTTAACAGAGAAAGATGATTATTTATAAAATATTTTAGAATTATCTATAGTTATTACTTGACATAGAAATAACTGTTAATGGCGTCTGTGCTTAAGTAATTATGCATGCTAAGTCACTTCAGTCATGTCCAACTCTTTGTGACCCCATGGACTGTATAGCCCACCAGGCTCCTCTGTCCATTGGATTCTCCAGGCAAGAATACTGGAGTGAGTTGCCATGTCCTCCTCCAGGGGGTCTTCCTGACCTAGGGATCAAACCTGCATCTTACATCTCCTGTATTAGCAGGTGGGTTCTTTACCTCTAGCACCACCTGGGAAGCCCTATGTTTAAGTATACTGGGATATAAATAAATATTTAATTTTTAAATGTTCTAAATAGATACATGTTGGACTTTGGTGTACACCAACCTTTTCTTTATGAGTACACAAAAGTCCAGTAGGTCTTAACTCTAGCTGCAAATCAGAATCACCAGGGATACTTTAAAAATACCCTGCCTGAGTGCCCATCTTGGGTTATAATTAGTTTAGGATGAGGCCCAGACATCACTGTTTTTCTAAGTACCTCCAGGAGATTCTAACAAGCAACCAGTGTTCAAAAACACTGGTTCCTTGCCACTGAGCCTTTCCTTGACTCTTAAGGTATCTAGAAAACACTCCTCTTCCTTGACAATTCATCCTTTTAAAATCACACTTATCGCCCTGTACATAAGACCATACCTGTAATCAAATGTTTATCCCTCTGTGTTAATGGAGGATGGACATTTTATAGTATTTTTAACCATCTATTCCCCACCATTCTTTCTCAATAACAGGAAGATTGATGCTTTCTCATTCAGAAGAGGATGTTTCATTAATTTCGTAACACATAGTCAAGCCCAAACCTTGCACAGATTCCACTTATTTGCTTTGCTGAAGCAATCATCTTGATAGAAGAATTACAGGGGATGTATTTATATTTAGCCCATTGGTGCAGGTGTGTACAAACTTGCTCAAGTGAACAAGTCCTTCAGTTATGCTGAGTCTATACCTATGCACATCACTTTGAGCTTAATTTTTCCAGGTTCCAATGAAGGTACAGGTTTAATTCTATAGACTTGCAAATAAACAAAAATCACCTTTGTGTGCTTCCTTCATTGTCCCTAATGAATCACATGGCCCATAACTTTTATACCCTTGAAAATGTGCTAGAACCTGAGTCATCTTTCTATGGAGCTGGCATCAGGTATATCTGAACAATGGCTTTGGTGCTCAGCTTACATTTAGATCACATCTGTGTGAGTACAGATAACAATGGACCCGATAAAAATGTTGCTTCTGCTCTAATTGAAATACTTCATCTCTATGGCTGTACATTAGGCCTTTAAACACTGATCCAAGGCTTTGGAACTGGGACTATGGCCACTAAAGTAAAGTAAAACATAGAGAATATTCTAGACCTTGTCCTGGCATTTGCCTGGCTTTAGTGATACTGGTGAGAGAAGGGAGACATTTAATAAAATATATCAACTCCTAGAGCAAACTCTTGATTTTAAAAAAGTTAACTTTGTTAGGTAAATCCTTTACAAGAGATGAATTAGTTAAAAAAGAAAAGTTTAGATGTTGGAATTCTGCAGCATAATTTGGAGGCTGTTAGTTCTGTATAAATGAAAATTATTTTTTGAAATGAGTCTGAAAAGTAATTTAGAAAGTAAGTTTCTGGAGCAAATTCTGGCCTTTATTTGCTAAGTGAGGCTCCTTTGCCCTGTGAAATAAATTTTCAATTATACTTTACTATATAAAGAAAAAAGAAATTTGGAATTTTAAAGGTCCTGGTGTATTATTTTAAGTTTAATCCAACCAAATAACTCTGGTCACACAATCAAATGGTTTTATTCTAGGTGCTTGTCTGCATTTTATCAAAGATTCATTTTCAGGGCAGATGCTAGGGAACTAAGGCACATACTTTGGCTTAAGTGAATCCAGAGAGCTGGTCCACTCCCTCTCCAGACAGCCCCATCCTCTCGAGTTTGTGTTTCCACTGTAAATTCTTATACGTAAATTTAAATAAAAGAAGGAATCCTATATCTTGTGTTCTCTGCACGCATTTTTTTTAATGTCTGAAAGTTAAGATAGTCCTAAAACTCAAATACTTTCTTTCAATAAATCTTTACTGAGTGCCCACTACCTATGAGACACTGTGTTAAATATTGGATATGAACAAAGCTGACTGAGTCCCAGTCCTTAAAACATTTATAATTTGTTGGTGATAGCAGACACTTCATGATGGGGGTTGTTGTGGCTTGCGTGTCCCCCAAAAACATATGCTGAGGTCCTAACCCCTGATATCTGTGAATGTGATCTTATTTGGAAATAGGGTCTACACATGTAATCAAGTTAAGATGAGGAGGGCCCTACATTTACCTGGACAAAACTATAATTCAAAAAGACACATGTACTTCTGTGTTCATTGCAGCACTATTCACAACATCCAAGACATGGAAGCAACCTAAACATCTATAGATAGATTAGTAGATAAAAAAGATATAGTATATATATATATGATGGAATACTACTCAGCCATAAAAAGAGTGAGATGATGCCATTTGCAGCAATATGGAAGGAACTAGAGATTATCATCTAAGTAAAGTAAGTCCGAAAGACAAAGATATCACATGATATCACTTATATGTGGAATCTAAAATATGGCTTAAATGAACCTATCTAACAAACAGACTAACAGACATAGAGAATAGACTTACCATTGCCAAGGAGGAGTGGGGAGGGAGAGGGATGGACTGGAAGTTTGGAGTTAGTAGATGTAAACTGTTGTATTTACAATGTGTAAACAAGGTCAGGCTTCAACAGTACATGAACTGTGAACTTCCAGATATTCAAGCTGGATTTAGAAAAGGCAGAGGAACCAGAGATCAAATTGCCAACATCCTCTGGATCATCAAAAAAGCAAGAGAGTTCCAGAAAAACATCTATTTCTGTTTTATTGACTATGCCAAAGCCTTTGGCTGAGTGGATCACAACAAACTGTGGAAAATTCTGAAAGAGATGGGAATACCAGACCACCTGATCTGCCTCTTGAGAAACCTATATGCAGGTCAGGAAGCAACAGTTAGAACTGGACATGGAACAACAGACTGGTTCCCAATAGGAAAAGGAGTACATCAAGGCTGTATATTGTCACCCTGCTTATTTAACTTATATTCAGAGTACATCATGAGGAACGCTGGGCTGGATGAAGGACAAGCTGGAATCAAGATTGCCAGGATAATATCAATAATCTCAGATATGCAGATGACACCACCCTTATGGCAGAAAGCAAAGAAGAACTAAAGAGCCTCTTGATGAAAGTGAAAGAGGAGAGTGAAAAAATTGACTTAAAATTCAACATTCAGAAAACTAAGATCATGGCATCTGGTCCCATCACTTCATGGTAAGTAGATGGCAAAACAGTGGAAACAGTGGCAGATTTTATTTTGGGGGGCTCCAAAATCACTGCAGATGGTGACAGCAGCCTTGAAATTAAAAGACACTTACTCCTTAGAAGAAAGGCTATGGCTAACATAGACAGCATAATAAAAAGCAGAGACATTACTTTGTCAACAAAAGTTCATCTAGTCAAGGCTATGGCTTTTCCAGTAGTCATGAATGGATATGATAGTTGGACTATAAAGAAAGCTGAGTGCCAAAGAATTGATGCTTTTAAACTGTGGTGTTGGAGAAAACTGTTGAGAGTTCCTTGGACTGCAAGAAGATCCAACCAGTCCATCCTAAAGGAAATCAGTCCTGAATATTCATTGGAAGGACTGATGCTGAAGCTGAAACTCCAATACTTTGGCTACCTGATGCCAAGAACTGACTCATTTGAAAAGACCCTGTTGCTGGGAGAGATCGAAGGCAGGAGGAAAAGGGGATGACAGAGGATGAGATGGTTGAATGGCATCACCAACTCAATGGACATGAGTTTGAGTGAACTCTGGAGTTGGTGATGGACAGGGAGGCCTAGCGTGCTGCAGTCCATGTGGTTGCAAAGAGTAGGACATGACTGAGTGACTGAACTGAACTGAAACGATGTCCTAATGTATAGCACAGGTAACTATATTCAATATCCTGAGATAAACCATAATGGAAAGGAATTTACAAAAGAATGTAACATTTTTTAAATAAAAAGATGAAGTGGGCCCTAATCCATCATCTACTTAACAGAAGAGGAGGAAGAATGCCTTGTGAAGGAACTAGAGATTATAAGGATATATCTACAAGCCAAGGAATTTCTGGGGCTACCAGAGACTAGAACAGGAAAGGAAGGATTCTCCCCTGGAACCTTCCAAGGGAGTATGGCCCTGCCAACACCTTGGTTTCAGCTTTATAGGCTCCAGAACTGAGAGCGAATACACTTTTATTGCTTTATGCCACCCAGTTTGTGATGTTTTGTTATGCCATCCCTAGGAAACTGATACAGTATCAATAATGAAAAATTCTGTGGGGTTTGGGGGGCTAGGAGGATCACAGAATTTAGGTAACTATATCTATTTATATTTTCTGCTGTTACCAAAGAGATTGAATTGTGAGCAAAATATATGACAATGTGCTTATATTATTAATGCATTTTAAAAGCTCTAATAATTCACTAAGTAAAAGACAAGTATCTCATTAGAAAACATCTAATTCATACACAAAAAAATGCATTGTGGCTATTAAGCACATCACAGCAGAGTCCACATTACTACTGATTAAACAAATGCAAATTAAAACCTAAGTTCCTTTTCACCATCCAATAAACAAATATTGGTAATGCCCAGAATTAGTGGTAATTTGAGAGAAAGAGCACTCTATTACATTGTTGAAAGCAGAGCAAGTTGGTAAATTCATATATGGTATTTTGTCAAAATTAAGAACATGAAGAAGGAATCTATTCCCTAGCCCAGCAAGTCCACATTCAAGAACTTATCTTTCAGAAATTCCTGGACAAGAACAAAATGACTTTGGATAAAAACAGTTACCAGCATTCTTTGTAATAACAAAAAAATTGGAAACAACTGAAAATTCCCTCTCAGTAGCAGACTGGTAAAATCACATCCTTACAATGGACTGTTATGAACCCTTGAAAAGGTAGATCAAAGTCTATTGATAACCAGGTAGATCTATGACCTGCTGAGGAATGAAACGTGGTAATAAGACAGTGTTTCTTTAGTTATATTTAAGTTAAAATGTAGGTTTGTGTATGCCTTGAAGACTGGGGGATATACTCATACCAAACCATTAGTAGTGACTCTGTTTTTTACCTTGCAGTCATTTTTTTCTCTTGGATCTTGGGGAATTTGAGTTTCTATTAGTTGGATTTCTTAACTAGGCAAAAAAATTAAGTCATTCATTTTGTGAGGGAAAATGCAGTCTGCATGATAATCTTATCCTATAGCTTACCATAGAGCCTCATTAAAAGCTAAGAAAATTTTGTTTTTCAGAGGGAAAACAATCATGTGAAGTCAATAATTATCAAGCACTGGCATCAGCGTTGTTGTTGAAACCTCTTGGCATGAAGAAGACCCTGTCAAAGCCTTCTGCCTTACCTGACCCTGCCTGATTGTTATCTGCTCTATGCTAAGACAGCCCCATCCATCTCCTAAAATGTCAATGCTTTGAGAGAGAGGCCTCCAGGGATGCTCTCTTCAATCATTAAGTGATGTCTTGTGCGACTGAGCTCTCAGCTCTGCAAACCTGTACAGCCAGTGCAGCCATGCTGAACTCTCTAGCTCACGGTTAAGGCTCCCCTCAGAGGTGCAAACTGCCTCATTTTCACTTCTCATGAATGTCAGATTTTTTTCTACACATTTGCTTATTCAGATCAGATCAGTCACTCAGTCGTGTCCGACTCTTTGCGACCCCATGAATTGCAACATACCAGGCCTTCCTGTCCATCACCAACTCCCAGAGTTCAATCGAACTCACGTCCATCAAGTCAGTAATGCCATCCAGCCATCTCATCCTCTGTCGTCCCCTTTTCCTCCTGCCCCCAATCCCTCCCAACATCAGAGTCTTTTCCAATGAGTCAACTCTTCGCAAGAGGTGGCCAAAGTACTGGAGTTTCAGCTTTAGCATCTAATAAGCATTTGCTTATTAGTGTGGCTTAAATCTCACTGCCTACTGCTTTGGTAAGAATTTTCCTTTCTGGGAGCTGAGCCCTGAGTCTGGGTTCATCATGCGCATTTTTCTCTGACTTGGAGGATGTAATGGAGATGTAAACAGACCTACTAAGGAACATAAAATCCCTTTGCAGCATCTCAGCAGCACTTCTCTCTGTCCTCCCAGCAAATGGCCAGTCATCAAAGTTTTATACTCAGAGAATCAAACTCAGAATTCTTTTGATGACACTCAGAGAGTTAAAATGGGTGCCTAGTGTCTGCAAATGCACCCACCACTACCCCGATCATTTCCAGCCCCAAGCAAGGTTTGTGGCTGAACAGCATCTCCCATCATCAGTCATATGACTCCAACTATCAGGGACCAGTCTGGCCTCCAACCCAGCAGCTTGCATTTGCGTCATCACCAAGCACCTGTGCTACAAAACAACTGGTCTGTGACTACAGAGGCCGTCCGTCGGGGAAACCTCATGCCCACAAACCACTGCCAAACCCCTGACCTTTCTCCAATTCACGGTTCTGGAAACCAGAGAAGACCATTATTCATTTTGGAAGCACCTCCTTGCTGAGAAAATCACTGTTCATGGTGACAGAGCACATTCTCCAGGTTTCACTGGGTAGATGGTTTTGACTCCTTTAATCTATGCAGATTGAGAGGAGTCTGAGATGAGAGATCCTGGCAGAAGTGCTGGACCATAAGCCAGCATTTTGGCGATAATCTCTGTGGGAGTCTGAACCAGATGCTGCAGCAGCAATTTGGATTAGGTGGGGCAGTAAAGAGAGCAGTTAAGTGACTTTGGTATTAGATCATTCCACATTCAAGCAATGATTGTCTCCTGACAAAACTATCCAATCTCTAAATTTCAACCCTCTCCTCTGGAAACTGAGAGGACAGTAGTCCCTCATTTGCAGATTTGACTGTGCAGATTAAATGAAATAATGAAAATGAAGCATTTAAGTAGAATGTCTGGCTCTATATTATTGCTTTGTTCAATAAACAGAAGCTGTCATTTCTCTTCCTTTTCAATGGAAGCTGAAGAATCTTGAGAAATATAAATGAAAAGTTCAATGGCGTCATCCTTGGACTGTGACCCTTCAGAGTATTTTCAATGATGGAAATCTTAACAACTTTCTAAGTATGGTGTCTTCCAGAAAGGATTTCAAAGGAGAAATCATAGAAATAGAAAATATTTCTATTTTATGCCAACATCAGATACCAAAGAAATCTAAATAGCATCTTTCTCTGATGAGTTATTCCAATCAATACAAATTAGTCCCTGGGTTTTTTCAGGCCTAAGGCAAGTCAGATAAACTAGAATCAATTGACAAGGCTACTAATTTCTATTTATATTTTTCCATCAGCTTTATTAAAAATTTACATAAAATTAATCAATTTAAATGTGCAAATTGATGAGTTTTGACAAATGTATGTATCCATGTATCAACCACCACAATCAAAATATCAAACAGTTTCATCATTCAAAAATTTCCTCTCATGGCTCTTTGTAGTCAATACCCTTCCACAGAAATTCTTCCTATGACTACAGTTTTGTCTTTTCTAGAAATTCATATAAATAGAAACATAATATGTGGTCTTTTGTGCCTGGCTTCTTTCACATGGCATAATGCTTTTGAGATTCATCTGTATTGACTAGTAAAATATAATTTAGAAAGGCTCACTTTCTGGACAGATTTGCTGCAGTTCACTCTAGAACCAAAAAAATCTCTCCCTGCAAACCAGCTTTTCTCCTGTTAGTTGAGCAGGTAACTAAGCAGGGCTACTTCTCAGTTCTCCTCTGGTATGGTTGTCTAGTTAAACCTCCAACATATTTGAGATCCAATTAAATTGCACTTAAGGTTATGATTGACTCAGCTTTGGTTAGGCGTCCACCACAAGGCCAAGCAGTTATGACCAGGGAGGCACAGTCACATGGTGAAAACATGGCTACAAGGATTCACCGCTACTACACTGGAAACAAGGGCAGGGTAACGGGCTAAGTTTCTGAAAGAGTTTGACCTTGAATGAAGATATGTAGGTATAGAAACATTTTGGTCAAGTTTTCTGATTTTCTTGCTTGAATATTTCTTTGAATATTAAAAAATATATGTAAAGAGATGCTATTGTATTAAAATATTGTACATAGCCTAATATAGAATCTAACTGGTAGGACACAACTGCTGAATGCAAACATCACTGTGGATCTGTCATTAGTAACTATCACAATAACACGGAACAGAGGCAATTCAACCAAGCCAAGTTAGTCTTCTTTACCTTTCACCCCACAAATGAACCCAGGTCATTTACTTCTCACCAGCTAAGTATGCACTGACATTTAGTGCAGGAAATATAAAAAATTATTTCTGGCTATGTGGGTGTGTTTCATGCAAACACTTTTTTTCAGCAGTTTCTGACTTCAAATAAGAACTCCAGACACTAGAAGGCACGTTCAGTTCTTAATATATTAAAGAAAAAAGGATAGAAGTTATATCATTAACCTGAAAACCTTTTCTAAAGAAACTTGCACCTGCACATTCTCAAGAAACAGGTGTCACAGCCTGAGAATTCTCCCCTGTCCCCCACCCCCTGAGGCCATATATTAAAGGGTCAAGTCCAGGCTTCTCAGCTGTAGTTCCA
This sequence comes from Bos taurus, assembly GCF_002263795.3. Taxonomy (NCBI): domain Eukaryota; kingdom Metazoa; phylum Chordata; class Mammalia; order Artiodactyla; family Bovidae; genus Bos; species Bos taurus. The sequence goes on from NC_037331.1 coordinate 48,031,019, forward strand.
GGAGCAGTGATTGGTCTTGCTTATTTTGCTTAAGGTTATTGTAGTATCAAGGGGCTTCCCAGGTGGCCCAGACAGGAAAGAATCTTCCTGAAATGCAAGAGACCCAGTTTTGATCCCTGGGTCAGGAAGATCCCCTGCAGAAGGAAATGGCTACCCACCCCAGTATTCTTGCCTGGAGAATCCCATGGACAGAGGAGCCCGGAAGGGTATATATAGTCCATGGGGTCACTAAGAGTTGGACATGACTGAGTGACTAACTGGAGAAGGCAATGGCACCCCACTCTAGCACTCTTGCCTGGAAAATCCCATGGTGGGCTGCAGTCCATGGGGTCGCTAAGAGTCAGACATGACTGAGCGACTTCCCTTTCACTTTTCACTTTCATGCACTGGAGAAGGAAATGGCAACCCACTCCAGTGTTCTTGCTTGGAGAATCCCAGGGACAGCGGAGCCTGGTGGGCTGCCATCTATGGGGTCGCACAGAGTCGGACACGACTGAAGCGACTTAGCAGCAGCAGCAGCAGAGTGACTAACACTCACTCACCGTAGTATTAAGTCTTTCTTTACCAGTTGGCTCTATAAGAAAAGTTTTCCCAGGTAGCTTTTGGCATCTTCTGAAGCATTTGCAAGTTCTGACTTACTGAAAGGAAGTAGAAGTCCTGTAGTATGCATCAGAATGGGTGGTGGGGATTCCTCCTCTTCCTCAAGCTAGCTCATGGATTATGATTAGCTATTTGAATCTGAATTCTCAATCCTCTCATGTTCAGGTTAGAATAAAAATGACTTGGAAAAGAGCCATGCATATTTGGTATCAGTTCTATAACTTTCTTCAGTAGCTATGACCTTATAGAGTTCTTGGGTAAACTTACAAAAACAAACCCAACCTATCAGATTTTACATAATTTCAGGAAATTATTGAGACCTTGGTTCCCAAAGTGCCACAGGATCAAGATTGAGAATGAGTCTCACTTGGCTCAAAGGAATATATTACAAAACATGAGGTTTATATAAATAACTCCTTCTCCCGCTGCAACACTTCACAATTCTCTTCCTGTTTCCTCCCTCTCCCATGTTCATAATAATAAGGTTTTTTATCTAGGAGAAATTAGCCTGCCTCTCCAAACTTTGCCTCTAATTCAGGGACGTTTATCTTGAGAGGTCCACGTTATTTCTTTTTTGGGAACTCTTGACATTTTAAGGCATCAGTTCAATATCTTGGTTTTAAGGTCCATGTTTAAGGACTTCCCTGGTGGCTCAGATGGTAAAGCGTCTGCCTACAATGCGGGACACCTGGGTTCAATCCTTGGGTCGGGAAGATCTCCTGGGGAAGGAAATGGCAACCCACTCCGGTACTCTTGCCTGGAGAATCCCATGGACGGAGGAGCCTGGTAGGCTGCCGTCCATGGGGTCGCTAAGAGTCAAGACACGACTGAGTGACTTCACTTTCACTTTTCACTTTCATGCATTGGAGAAGGAAATGGCAACCCACTCCAGTGTTCTTGCCTGGAGAATCCCAGGGACGGGGGAGCCTGGTGGGCTGCCGTCTATGGGGTCGCACAGAGTTGGACACGACTGAAGTGACTTAGCATTAGCATTACAACAGATCCCTTACTATCCCTTACTTGGAAGGCCTCCAAGACAATAGCCCTGTTTCCACTTGAAGTCATCCTTACCACTTAGGATGCCATGAAGCCAAGGCTGAAAGCATCCAACTTACTTTCAAGATAATGTCCTTGTTCTTTCAATGTGATTATCAAACATGTATGTGTCAGGAACCATGGGCAATCTTTGAAATTCAGAATTGACAACAGACAATTGCTTCAGAGACAGAGTAATTAAGTCTCCTGTCTATATCTTTTCCTGGCTCAAACTTTTAGGGGAAAAAAATCACATTGCCTAATTAATCCTGATAAAATAGTATTCAGGGAAAACTTTCATGTATCAACTTAGCTTTTTAAATTTTCTAAAACCCAAGAGTTCAAGTTCTTCAAATGTTTATTACTGATGAATGACTGTTATCTTTCCTGTCTCTTGCTCTTCTTAGAAGGAAAATGGAGCAAGCAACCCAAATTAACATAGGATTTGTATAAGCAAAAACTACCACTACTCTCCTGCAAAATTCAGTAAAGGCTCATCATTTTTCTAGTGGCTCTGCCCTTTAAATTCAATCCTCTGTTTCTGCAAATCACAAGTGAAATATGCTGTTGATTCAAAACTAAAAGCTGTGCTCCCTTTTCCTCAAATTTCCTGGAACTCTCTTAAAATTTTATGTTTATCTTGGTAAAATATGTAGGGCATGTTTTGAATTCTTGGAATATTTTGTCTTCACCAAGTATGTCAATTGACTTAAGTCAATAGTTTGAAGTTACGCAGTGGAATATAGAAACTGCAGAACACAATAAAAGATTTCAGAATAATTGGACTAAATAATCAAAGAACTGATATTGTGACAACTAGAATTACTAGGATCTAAATGTATTCAGATTTTCAAAAAACTCATTTCAAACTTTCATGAGACAAGTGCAAAATACACCATGAGGAAAACGTGTAGATCTAACATCCAGGAGTTCAACTACTGATGGGCAACTGTCAAGGTCCATCCATGGTATGCATTAACTGATTATTTTGTAGGAAACCACATTTGAACCCAAGCTTTAAGGCTCATGTAGAGTTGAGGCATTTAGCTCATCTAAATTAGCATTTAGTGAGCTGTTAGGACCCATTGAATCCATATCTCTATAATCCTTTTGGGTATCCATCAAAAGCATACACAAATAATGTAGCATCACATGCTTTGCATGTTTGCTAGTGGTCTGTGTTATGCTTTTACAGTTGGAAAGTCCACTTATTCACTTGTGCATCAAAAATTAGTATGAGTTAGTCACTGGGAATTCTGTAGTGAACAAATACAGGGAAAGTCCCTGTTCTCATGGATTTAAATCATATGGATAGATAGATAGAAAGCAAACAAATGAGATAATTACAGACTAATCTGTGATTTAAAAAATAAGCTAGGTAATGTGTTACTAAGTAAATGCAGGAGGACAACCATGCATAAATGGGTCAGGAAGGGCCTTCTCAGAAATTAACATCTGAGCCAAGACTTGAAGGAAGAGAATTAGGGTGCCAGCCCCTAATTATTAGCTTCTACTGGAGAAAACTAAGTACCTATAGAAATAGATGATGCTTTTTACCTATTCCAGGGGTACTTGAGTATCAAAAGCCATCTTGTGGAGAGAACAAGATGGCAGAGGAGTAGGTGGATGTGGAGTACACCTCTCTTCATGGATACAGAAGTGCATGCAGAACACCAGCTGAGAGTGGACAGGAATATCTGACTAGCAGAAAACATGCAAAACTCGGTAGGATGAAGGAACCAGGAGGTAAAACAGGAGTGTCAGTAGGACTAGACCTGCCCTCGGCAGGTGGGGGAACTGAAGCAGGGGTCTGATCCCCACATCAGGGCAATTGTCTGAGTCAGAGGAGAAACATTTAAGGTTGAGAAGGAAACAGCTGATCTGTGACAGCCTAAATGGAATGAGAATCAGACAGTCCTTGCCACAGCCATACATACCCCAGACAGGGACATAGATACCCTAGAAGACACAGAGGCTGGGAACTGGAGTTTAGGAATTGTGGGGCAATCCCAGGGCAAGGGCTGCTGTTGACTGCTGAGAGACAGATCCAGGGGATGTGAGGGAGGAGATTGTGGTGGGAAATGCCTGTGGAGGAAAGCCGGGCAGCAGTGGAAGCAAGGGTATACTGCTGAGTCATGCATAGGGGGTGACGCCATCACCATAGCCTCTCTCCCCCAATAGGCCAGCATTGGCAGCTGAACAATAGAGAGGCTGGCCCATCAAATGCCTGAAGCACTGAACTACAGAGTAGGACCCCACCGAGGGTGCCCCTTTAAGTGTCTGACTTGCCGATCTACAGAGTAGGACTCCAGCCAGGCCCCCCACCCCATGTGCCTGACACAGGGAACAATAAATAGAAAAGGACCCCAGGCAAGGGAGCCCTCTGAGTGCCTGAACCGGTGGAGTTACAGACAAAGACTGGCCAAAGAGGCCTTCTGATCACCAGCTACAAAAGGCTAGAAAAAAGACGCTGATAGGGCCATAATTCCTGCACAGAGGCAGTCCGTGTCCCTGCACACTTGGCACTGTCAGGGTCCCCACAAGCCAAGCAGCTGTGCCATCTTCACACTCAACTCTCACTGGGGCACAGCTCCCACAGGCAGAAAAAAGTCTTGAGTCTAGGCGTGCAGGATCACTTTGGTAGTGTTTGACTCTTTGTAGGCTGTGGCCTGCCAGGCTTCTCTGTCAGGGAGCAGGGTTCTTCAGGCAAGAATACTGGAGCGTATTGGCCAATACTGGTTGCCACACCCTTCTAGAGCACTATATTTTCTGCTGCCCTAGTTGCCAACTCCCCTGGTACCTGGTGCTGCCAGAACCCCTGCAACCCAAGCAGCTGCACCACCTGCACATCTGGCCCTCACAGGGGCAAACCCAAGTCCTCCAGGGCAGCCTCAGGAACAAACCCCAGTGGATGACCCACATGCAGAGGTGGAAATAAAACCACAGTTGAAACCCAGGGGCAGTTGACTAAGGAATAAGACCCAGAACTTTTCCACCAGCTGTACAAGCTGCAGATTAAATCCACACGATCAACTAGGCAGACTCTGGGATCTATGGAATATATAAAAGATCACTGAAAGCTTCCACAAAAGAAAACCCACTAGTTCTGGTAGCTGTGGACACCGGAGGCAAGAAAACAGAGGAGTAGGAACAGATTACAGGTCCAGAGATCAGCACAATATTGGAGGGCATCCTAGGGAGGTGAGGTGGACTGTGACTCCCTGCAAGGGAAAGAACCTGACAGCAGTGACTCAAGAAAAACATTTATTATTCTTATGTTTTGACTTGTTCTGTAGATTGTTAGATTTCTTTTTCTTCCCCCTCCCCCCCTTTTCCTCCCCTCTCTGTTGTAGTTGCTGATTTTATTGGCACTATGAAATGAAATCCAATTAAGCTTCTGAGCTTTTTTTTCCCTGTCACATTTTTTTGTTGTTGTTATAAACCTCTGCCTCTATGTTGGGCTTTTGCAGTTCTGAGGAGTTTTCCCTTTTTTTTTCTCTTTTTTAATTTTAATTTTTAATGTTTTAAACCTATTATTATTTTCTCTAATTGATTCCTTTGTTTGCTTTTCCTACCGTTCTTTTCCTCTTGCAGTTAATTTTTATGTATATAAATATTTTTATCTACCTCTATCAAACTTTGCATATCCATTCTTTCTTTTTTTTCTTTCCTTTCCTCTCAACATATTTGTTTTATTTTCTTTGCTTTATTCCCCACTTGGCACCTTGCTTTAGTTTTGTTTTCCAGTTTGTGCTTTAGTTGGTTTTGTTCTTAACTGGTAAATATAATTATGATTTTGTTTGTTCACCAGATCTATTGTACTTTATTTCTGTTTGTTTTGACTTTGCTCATGGGTGTATATGTATATGTGTATATTCCATTATTTTAATTATTATTTTCCTGATTTTGCAACTGCCATTTGTCTGAGATTAATTTTTGGTTTCTTGTTTTTGGATATTTGTTTTAATCTCACTTAATGCCATAACAAACTACTTGCAGAATCTTTGCTCCTGACTAGAGATCAATCCCTGAGCCGTTAGAGTGGGAACACTGACTCCAAGACCCTAGACTACCACAGAACTAACCCTAGGAAGTTTTGAATAGTGAGAACTCACACAAAGGTAACCACTGGAATACAAGATCTGGCATCACCCAACCACCACTAGCACCCTGTGCAGGACACCTCATCTAAACAATAAACAATACAAATAACAAATAAATAACAAATAACAAAAAATATAAAACAAATAAACAAAACAAAAATACAAGCCCAATCATCAGCAGACAGGATTACCACTTCACTCAGCCTTGCCCATCAGAGGACAAACAAATAAACAAACACTCAGCACAAATCTCACCCTATAGTAAGCTTACACAAACCACTGGACCAACCTTAGGAGGGCAGAACCAGAAGGAAGAAAGAATTCAACCTTGAAGCCTGGGAAAAAGGAGACCTCAAACATAATAAGCTAAAAAAAAAAAAATAATGAAAAGGCAGAAAAATACTACACAAATGAAGGAACAAACTAGAAACACAGGAGTCCAAATAAATTGAGGAAATAGGCAAACTATCTGAAAAAGAATTCAGAATAATGATAGTAAAAATGATCAAAAACCTTGAAAACAAAATGAAGAAAATGCAAGAATCAATTACAAAGACCTAGAAGAATTAAAGAATAAACATACAGAGACAGACAACACAATTGCTGCAATTAAAAATACTCTAGAAGGAATCAATAGCAGAATATCTGAAACAGAAGAACGAATCAGTGAGCTGGAAGATAAAATGGTGCAAATAATTTCTGAAGAGCAGAATAAAGTAAAAAGAGTGAAAAGAACTGAGGATAGCCTCAGAGAACATCTGGGACAATATAAACACACCAACATTCAAATTATAGTTGTCCCAGAAGAAGAAGAGAAAAAGAAAGTTTATGAGAAATTTTTTGAAGAGATTATAGTTGAAAATTTCCCCAACATGGAAAAGGAAATAGTCAATCAAGTCCAAGAGGCACAAAGAGTCCCATACAGGATAAACCCAAGGAGAAACACCCAAGACACATCTAAGCAAACTAACAAAGACTAAACACAATGAAAGAATATTAAAAGCAGCAAGAGAGAAGCAACAAGTAACATACAAGGGAAACTCCATACACTTAACAGCTGATCTTTCAGCAGAAACTCTGCAGACCAGAAGGGAATGGCAGAATATATTTAAAGTACTGAAAGGGAAAAATCTACAACCAAGATTACTGTACCTGGCAAGGATCTCATTCAAAATTGATGGAGAAATCAAAAGCTTTTCAGAAAAGTTAAGAGAATTCAGAACTACCAAACCAGCTTCACAACAAATGTTAAAGGGACTTATATAGTCAAAATATCAGATCAGATCAGATCAGTTGCTCAGTCGTGTCCAACTCTTTGCGACCCCATGAATCACAGCATGCCAGGCCTCCCTGTCCATCACCAACTCCCGGAGTTCACTCAGATTCATGTCCATCGAGTTGGTGATGCCATCCAGCCATCTCATCCTCTGTCGTCCCCTTTTCCTCTTGCCCCCAATCCCTCCCAGCATCAGAGTCTTTTTCAATGAGTCAACTCTTCGCATGAGGTGGCCAAAGTATTGGAGTTTCAGCTTTAGCATCATTCCTTCCAAAGAAATCCCAGGGCTGATCTCCTTCAGAATGGACTGGTTGGATCTCCTTGCAGTCCAAAGGACTCTCAAGAGTCTTCTCCAACACCACAGTTCAAAAGCATCAATTCTTCAGCGCTCAGCTTTCTTCACAGTCCAACTCTCACATCCATACATGACCACAGGAAAAACCATAGCCTTGACTAGACGGACCTTTGTTGGCAAAGTAATGTCTCTGCTTTTGAATATGCTATCTAGGTTGGCCATAACTTTCCTTCCAAGGAGTAAACGTCTTTTAATTTCATGGCTGCAGTCACCATCTGCAGTGATTTTGGAGCCCAGAAAAATAAAGTCTGACACTGTTTCCCTATCTATTTCCCATGAAGTGGTGGGATCGTATGCCATGATCCAATCAGTCCATACTAAAGGAAATCAGCCATGAATATTCATTGGAAGGACTGATGCTGACGCTGAAACTCCAATACTTTGGCCACCTGATGCGAAGAACTGACTCATTTGAAAAGACCCTGATGTTGGGAAAGATTGAAGGTGGAGGAGAAGGGATGACAGAGGATGAAATGGCGGATGGCATCACCAATTTGATGGACATGAGTTTGAGTGAACTCTGGAGTTGGTGATGGACAAGGAGACCTGGTGTGCTGTGATTCATGGGATCGCAAAAGTCAGACACGACTGAGCAACTGAACTGAACTGAACTGGAATTCCATCATGTCCACTAGCTTTGTTCATCGTGATGCTTCCTACAGCCCACTTGACTTTGCATTCCAGGATGTCTGGCTCTATGTGAGTGATGACACCATCGTGATTATCTGAGTCATGAAGATCTTTCTTGTACATTTCTTCTGTGTATTCTTATCACCTCTTCTTAATATCTTCTGCTTCTGTTAGCTCCCTACCATTTCTGTCCTTTATTAAGCCCATCTTTTCATGAAATGTTCTTTTGGTATCTCTAATTTTCTTGAAGAGATCTCTAGTCTTTCCCATTCTGTTGTTTTCCTCTATTTCTTTGCATTTATCACTGAGGAAGGCATTCTTATCTCTCTTTGCTATTCTTTGGAACTCTGTATTCAGATGGGTTTATCTTTCCTTTTCTCCTTTGCCTTTCAATTCTCTTCTTTTCACAGCTATTTGTAAGGCCTCCTCAGACAACCATTTTGCCTTTTTGCATTTCTTTTTCTTGGGGATGGTCTTGATCCCTGTCTCCTGTACAATGTCATTAATCTCTGTCCATAGTTCTTCAGGCACTCTGTCTATCAGATCTAATCCTTTGAAACTATTTGTCACTTCCACTGTATATGGGATTTGATTTAGGTCATACCTGAATCATCTGGTCCCATCATTTCATGGGAAATAGATGGGGAAACAGTGGAAACAGTGTCAGACTTTATTTTTCTGGGCTCCAAAATCACTGCAGATGGTGACTGCAGCCATGAAATTAAAAGACGCTTACTCCTTGGAAGGAAAGTTATGACCAACCTAGACAACATATTCAAAAGCAGGGACATTACTTTGCCAACAAAGGTCTGTCTAGTCATGGCTATGGTTTTTCCACCAGCCATATATGGATGTGAGAGTTGGACTGTGAAGAAGGCTGAGCGCCAAAGAATTGATGCTTTTGAACTGTGGTGTTGGAGAAGACTCTTGAGAGTCCTTTGGACTGCAAGGAGATCCAACCAGTCCATTCTAAAGGAGATCAGTCCTGGGTGTTCTTTGGAAGGAATGATGACAAAGCTGAAACTCCAATACTTTGGCCACCTCATGCGAAGAGGTGACTCATTGGAAAAGACTCTGATGCTGGGAGGGACTGGGGGCAAGAGGAAAAGGGGATGACAGAGGATGAGGTGGCTGGATGGCATCACTGACTCAATGGACATGAGTCTGAGTGAACTCCAGGAGTTGGTGATGGACAGGGAGGCCTGGCATGCTGTGATTCATGGGGTCGCAAAGAGTCGGACACGACTGAGCAACTGAACTGAACTGAACTGATACCTGAATGGCCTAGTGGTTTACCCTACTTTCTTCTATTTAAGTCTGAATTTGGCAACAAGGAGTTCATGATCTGAGCCACAGTCAGCTTTGCCTTGTTTTTGCTTACTGTATAGAGCTTCTCTATCTTTGGCTACAAAGAATATAATCAATCTGATTTTGCTGTTAACCATCTGGTAATGTCCATGTATAGAGTCTTCTCCTGTGTTTTTGGAAGAGGGTGTTTGCTATACTGGTGCATATTCTTGGCAAAACTGTATTAGCCTTTGCCTGCTTCATTCTGTACTCCAAGGCCAAATATGCCTGTTACTCCTATTATTTCTTGACTTCCTACTTTTGCATTTCAGTCCCCTATAATGAAAAGGATATCTTATTTGGGTGTTAGTTTTAGAAGGTCTTGTAGGTCTTCACAGACCCATTCAACTTCAGCTTCTTCAGCATTACTGGTCGGGGCATAGACTTGGATTATTGTGATATTGAATGGTTTGCCTTGTAAATGAATATATCATTCTGTCGTTTTTGAGACTGCATCCAAGTACTACATTTGAGACCCTTTTGTTGTCTATGATGGCTATTCCATTTCTTCTAAGGGATTCTTGACCACAGTAGTAGATATAATGGTCATCTGAGTTAAATTCACCCATTCCAGTCCATTTTCATTTGATGATTCCTAAAATGTCAATGTTCACTCATGCCATCTCCTATTTGACCACTTCCCATTTGCTCTGATTCATGGACCTAACATTCCAGGTTCCTATCCAGTATTGCTCATTATAGCATCAGACTTACATCCATCCCCTGTCACATTCACAACTGGGTGGTGTTACTGCTTTGGCTCCATCTCTTTATTCTTTCTGCAGTTATTTCTCCACTGATCTCCAGTAGCATATTGGGCACCTACTGACCTGGGGAGTTCAACTTTCAGTATCCTATCATTTTGCCTTTTCATACTGTTCATGCTGTGAAAGTGCTGCACTCAATATGCCAGCAGATTTGGAAAACTCAGCAGTGGCCACAGGACTGGAAAAGGTCAGTTTTCACTCCAATCCCAAAGACAGGCAATGCCAAAGAATGCTCAAACTACTGCACAACTGCACTCATCTCACACGCTAGTAAAGTAATGCTCAAAATTCTCCAAGTCAGGCTTCAGCAATACATAAACCGTGAACTTCCCGATGTTCAAGCTGGTTTTAGAAAAGAAAGGAACCAGAGATCAAATTGCCAACATCCGCTGGATCATCAAAAAAGCAAGAGAGTTCCAGAAAAATATCTATTTCTGCTTTATTGACTATGCCAAAGTCTTTGACTGTGTGGACCACAATAAACTGTGGAAAATTCTGAAAGACATGGGCATACCAGACCACCTGACCTGCCTCTTGAGAAACCTACATGCAGGTCAGGAAGCAACAGTTAGAACTGGACATGGAAAAACAGACTGGTTCCAAATAGGAAAAGGAGTACATCAAGGCTGTATATTGTCACCCTGCTTATTTAACTTCTATGCAGAGTACATCATGAGGAATGCTGGACTGGTAGAAGCACAAGCTGGAATCAAGATTGCCAGGAGAAATATCAATGACCTCAGATATGCAGATGACACCACCCTTATGGCAGAAAGTGAAGAGGAACTAAAAAGCCCCTTGATGAGAGTGAAAGAGGAGAGTGAAAAAGTTGGCTTAAAGCTCAACATTCAGAAAACGAAGATCATGGCATCTGGTCCCATCACTTCTTGGGAAATAGATGGGGAAACAGTGGAAACAGTGTCAGACTTTATTTCTTGGGGCTTCCAAATCACTGCAGATGGTGACTGCAGCCATGAAATTAAAAGACACTTCCTCCTTGGAAGAAAAGTTATGACCAATCTAGAGAGCATATTGAAAAGCAGAGACATTACTTTGCCAACAAAGGTCCATCTAGTCAAGGCTATGGTTTTTCCAGTGGTCATGTATGGATGTGAGAGTTGGACTGTGAAGAAGGCTGAGTGCCGAAGAATTGATGCTTTTGAACTGTGGTGTTGGAGAAGACTCTGGAGAGTCCCTTGGACTGCAAGGAGATCCAACCAGTCCATATTAAAGGAGATCAGTCCTGGGTGTTCTTTGGAAGGAATGATGCTAAAGCTGAAACTCAGTACTTGGCCACCTCATGCAAAGAGTTGACTCATTGGAAAAGACTCTGATGCTGGGATGGACTGGGGGCAGGAGGAGAAGGGGACAACAGAGGATGAGATGGCTGGATGGCATCACCAACTCGATGAGTTTGAGTGAACTCTGGGAGATGGTAATGGGCAGGGAAGCCTGGTGTGCTGCAATTCATTGAGTCGCAAAGAGTTGGACATGACTTAGTGACTGAACTGAACTGAACTGAAACTATCATGGAGGTAAGAAAGACAATGGCAACCTCATTTAAAATGTCCCAAGCATGCACTGCTACACTCACTGCTACTGGAGTGGCTGTGAGGAGATACCTCATGTTTATGGGCAGAGAAGCCCCAGGAAGATGGTAGGTGCTGGAGCAGCAGCTGTGCGGTGCTGCAGCAACTTTGAGGATACACCCCACATCCAAGGTCAAAGGAGAAGCCCCAGCAAGAGGGTAGTAGGGGCAAAATCACATTTAGAATCAAACCTCATAGCTGCCATAGACATTCCAAGGGCTCAAACAAACCTTGTGCACACCAGGATCCAAAGACTGAGACAGAACTGTGTTTGAGTGTCTCCTGCAGAGTTACAGGTCAGCAGTAGCCTGCCACAGGGGCAGGGGCTTTGGGTACAGCTGACCTGGGTTATGGCATAAGCCCTCTTGGAGGAGGTTGCCATTAACACCACCATAGAGCTGTGAGAATTCACACAGGACTGGGGAAACAGCTTCTTGGAGAGCACAAACAGAACCTTGTGTGCACCAGGACCCAGGAGAAAAGAGCAGTGACCCCACAAGAGACTAACCCAGACTTGCCTGTGAACATCCAGGAGTCTCCAGTGGAGGCATTGGTCGGTGGTGGGCTGCTGCAGGGTTGGGGGCACTGAGTGTAGCAGTGCATCCATGGTATGTTTTGAAGGAGTTGCCATTATCTTCTTTACCTCCACCACAGTTTGGCCCCAGGTAAATAAAAGAAATCAAAGGATATCTAAATAAATCGAGAAGCATTCATGTTTGTGGATCAGAAAATAACATTGTGAAGTTGGTAATATTCCCCAAACTGATCTACAAGACAATGTTCAGGAAAATCCCAACTGGCTCTGTTGTAGTAATTGATGAGCTGATTCTAATATGGAAAGGCAAGGGTCCATAATAACTAAAGCAATTTCAAAAAAGAAAAACAAAGTTGGAGCACTCAACATTTCTCAATTTCAAAACTTAACTACAAAGCAGAAATAAATGAAAATGAAATGAAGGAGACAATAGTAAAGGTCAATAAAAGTAAAAGCTGGTTCTTTGAGAAGATAAACAAAATTGACAACCAATGGCCAGACTCATTAAGAAAAAAAGGGAGGAGACTCAAATCAGTAAAATTAGAAATTAAAATGGAGAAGCTATAACAGAGAGCACAGTAATACAAAGGTTCATAAGAGACTACTACAAGCAATAACATGCTGACAAAATGAAAAACTTGGAAGAAATGGACAAATCCTTAGAAAAGTATAACTTTCCAAAACTGAACCAGGAAGAAATAGAAAATATGAACAAACCAATCACAAGCACAGAAATCGAAACTGTAATAAAAAAATCTTCCAACAAACAAAAGTCCAGGGCCAGATGGCTTCACAGAAGAATTCTACCAAAAATTAGGGAAGAGCTAACACCTATACTGCTCAAACTCTCCCAGAAAATATTAATAGCAGAGGAAGGAAAACGCCTGAACTCATTCTACAAGGCTACCATTACCCTGATACCAAAACCAGACAAAGATGCCACAACAAAAGAAAATTACAGGCCAATATCATTGACGAACATAGATGCAAAAATACTCAACAAAATTCTGGCAAATAGAATCCAACAACACATAAAAAGAATCACACATCAAGTAGGCTTTATCCCAAAGATGGAAGGATTCTTCAATATAAACAAATAAATCAATGTGATACACCGTACTAACAAATTGAAAGATAAAAACTATATGATCATCTCAGTAGATACAGAGGAAGCTTTCAACAAAATTCAGCACTCATTTATGATAAAAATTCTCCAAAAAGGGTATGGAAGGAGCATACCCTGACATAATAAAGGCCATATATGACAGTTCCACAGCAAACACTACAGTCAATGGAGAAAAACATGGACAAACCTACCTAAATAGACAAAAGACCTATATGCTCAAAACTCTAAGACACTGATGGAAAAAATCTAAGATGACACAGAAAGATGGAGAAATATTCCATGTTCTTGAATTGGAATAATCAATATTGTGAAAATAACTACACTATCCAAAGCAATCTACAGATTCAATGCAATCCCTATCAAAATACCAATGGCAATTTTCATAGAACAAGAACAATTTCACAATTTTTATGGAAACACAAAAGACCTCAAATAGCCAAAGCAATCTTGAGAAAGAATAATGGAGCTGGAGGACTCAACCTTCCTGACTTCACACTATACTACAAAGCCACAGTCATCAAGACAGTAAGGTACTAGCACAGAAACAGAAACAGAAACCAATGGAACAAAATAGAAAGACCAGGGATAAACAGATGCCTCTAAGGGCATTTTATTTTTGACAGAGGAGCCAAGAACATACAGTGGAGAAAAGACAGCCTCTTCAACTAGTGTTGCTGGGAAAACTGGACAACTACATGTAAAAGAATGAAACTAGAATACCTCCTAACACCATACACAAAAATAAACTCAAAATGGATTAAAGACTTAAATGTAAGGCCAGAAACCATAAAGCTCCTAGAGGACAACATAGGCAGGACACTCACTGACATAAATCACAGCAAGATCCTCTATGGCCTGCCTCCTAGAGTAATGGAAATAAAAACAAAAGTAAACATGTGGGACCTAATTAAACTTAAAAGTTTTAACACAGCAAAGGAAACTATAAACAAGGTCAAAAGACAATCCTCAGAATGGGAGAAAATAATAGCAAATGAGACAACTGACAAAGGATTAATCTCCAAAATATACAAGCAGTTCATACAGTTCAATACCAGAAAAACAAACAACCCAATTAAAGAGTGGGCAGAAGACCTAAACAGACATTTCTCCAAAGAATACATATGGATGGCTAATAAACACATGAAATGATGCTCAACATCATACATTATTCAGTTCAGTTCAGTTCAGTCGCTCAAGAGAAATGCAAATCAAACCTATAGTGAGGTATTATCTTATGCAGGTCAGAATGGCCATCATCAAAAAATCTACAAGCAATATATTCTGGAGAGGGTGTGGAGACAAGGGAACCTTCTTGCACTGTTGGTGGGAATGTAAATTGATACAGTTGCTATGGAGAACAGTATGCAGATTCCTTAAAAATCTAGGAATAAAACTAGCACATGACCCAACAATCCCACTACTGGGCATATACCCTGAGGAAACCATAACTGAAAAACACAGATGTACCCCAGTGTTCATCGTAGCACTATTTATAATAGCCAAGCAACCTAAATGTGCATCAACAGATGAGTGAATAAAAAAGTTGTGGTACATATATACAATGGAATATTACTTAGCCATAAAAAGGAATGTGTTTATGTCAGTTCTAATGAGGTGGATGAACCTAGAGCCTATTATAAAGAGTGAAGTAAGTCAGAAAGAGAAAAATAAATACTGTGTATTAACACATACATATGGAATCTAGAAAGATTGTACTGATTAACCTATTTGCAGGACAGTAATGGAGATGGCATACATAGAGAACAGACTTGTAGACACTGTGGAGGAAGGAGCTGCTGCTGCTGCTAAGTCACTGCAGTCGTGTCCAACTCTGTATGACCCCATAGACGGCAGCCCACCAGGCTCCGTGGAGGAAGGAGAGGGAGGGGCAAATTGAAAGAGTAACATTGAAACATATATCTTACCATATATAAAATAGGTAGCCAGCAGGAATTTGCTATATGATGCAGGGAGCTCAAACCCAGTGCTCTGTAACAACCTAGAGGGCTGGGATGGGGTGGGAGGTGGGAGGAAGGTTTAAGAGGGAGGGGACATATGTATTCCTATGACTGATTTATACTGATGATTATCAGAAACTAATACAGTATTATAAAGCAATTATCTTCCATTAAAAATAAAAAATAAAAATTTAGTAGAATTCACATGTAAAAAAACACTTAACTACAAAGGTACAGTAATCAATACCATGTGATACTGACATAAGAATAGACATATAGATCCTTAGGCTAGAATTGAGTCCAATTTCAAAATGAGTAAAGGGTCAGAATAGACATTTCTCTAAAGAAAATATGAAATATCAATAAGCACATGAAAAGATGCTCAGCATTTTTAGCCATCCGGGAAATGTAAATCAAACTCTCAATTAAATGCCACTTCCTACCCACTGGGACAGTTATAATAAAAAAGAGAATAATGAACATTGGTGAGGATGTGGAGAAACTGAAACCCTCACACACTACTGGTGGAAATGTAAAATGGCACCGCTGCTTTGGAAAACGGTCTGGCGGTTCCTCAAAAGATCAAACATCGAATTACTATATGTGTGTGTAGTCACTCAGTCAGGTCCGACTCTTTGTGACCCCATGTTCAGAGGAGCCTGGCAGGCTCCTGTCCATGGAATTCTGATCCAACAATTACATTCTTAGATATATATAAGAGAAATAAAAACTATGTCCAGATAAAAACTGGTACAAAATATTCATAGAAGCATTATTTACAACAGGCAAAAATTAGAAACAACACAAAATTCACCAGTTGATGAATGGATTAAAATGTAGTTTATAATTGAATATTATTCAGCAATAGAAAGAATATGATATTATTATGCTATAGCATGGCACCCCACTCCAGCACTCTTGCCTGGAAAATCCCATGGACGGAGGGGCCTGGCAGGCTTCAGTCCATGGGGTTGCGATGAGTCGGACATGACTGAGCAAATTCACTTTCACTTTTCACTTTCATGCATTGGAGAAGGAAATGGCAACCCACTCCAGTGTTCTTGCCTGGAGAATCCCAGGGACGGGGGAGCCTGGTGGGCTGCCGTCTATGGGGTCGCACAGAGTCGGACACGACTGAAGCGACTTAGCAGCAGCAGCAGCATGGGTGAACCTTGAAAACATTGTGCAAAGTTTATGTGAAAGAAGCCAGTCACAAGGGTCACAAATGTATGATTTCATTGATATTTAATGTCCAGACTTGGCAAATCTATACAGACAGAAAGTAGATAAGTAGTTACCCAGGCCAGGGGCAGGGTGTGGTAGGGAGAAAATGGGGCGTGACTGTTCATGGTAATGGGGTTTCTTTTTGACATGATAAAAATGAACTAAAATTGATTGTGATGATGGCTACATAATTTTGCCACTATACTAATTAAATATACACTTTAAATGGGTGAATTGTATGGCACGTGAATTATATCTCAATAAAACTTTAATATTAAAAAAAAAAGTAAATCAAAAAGAATGTGTAGGGCTTCCCTGGTGGCTCAGTGGTAAAGAGTCTGCCTGCCAATAGAGGAGACACAAGTTTCACCCCTGACTCAGAAGGACACCACGTGCTGCAAACAAGTAAGCCAGTGCTCCACAACTACTGAGCCTGTGCTCTGGAGCTTGGGAGCCACAGCTACTGATGCCATGTGCCACAGCTACTGAAGCCTGTACACCCTAGAGTCTGTGCTCCGTAATAAGTGTAGTCACCACAGTGAAAAGCCCATGCACCACCCCTAGAGAGCATACCCTGCTCTTTGCAACTAGAGAAAATGCCCACACAGCAATGAAGACCCAGCATAGCCAAAAATAAATAAACAAAATTATATATAAAAAGAGAAAGTGTATATGTGTATAACTGAGTCACTTTGCTGTAGAGCAGAGATTGGCACAACATTGTATATCATCTATACTACAGTGAAAAACAAAAATTTTTAAATAAATAAATAAATGTAAATCGGAGATAATATCAGGAAACATCAATGCTCCTATCATTTTCTGAACTTTAAGATCAGAAGAGTTAACAACAATTCATTATTTTCAACTTACCTATTTTGCTTTCATAAGTGATCTCTTTGGAATGACACTAGATGAAAATCTGTTCTGTTTACTGGCTTTAAGAAAAGGAGCATCCATCAGGTACCTGAGTAAACCACTCTAGTTCTGACAACAACTCCATGAACCAACAGTCTTCCTTAAGACCAACCTCATCTTAGATTTTGGGCTAAGATTAACTCTCCTGAGGGAGAAAGATTAATACAGTAATTACAATGTTTCCTTTTTCTTTTTTTTTTTTTTTTGGTGTTTCTCTTTCTAATCTAGAACCACGACTGTGGTCATATCATGCCTCTGCTCTATTGGTCTCATTTTGGGCTTGATTCTTTATTGCAAACACTGAGTAAAAGTCCCTCATCTTAGGACAAAAGTGATGCTGTACAGATAAGTGACTTGCTCCCTGCTTTCATTTCTCTCTGATATTATTCCTTTTTTCCTTATAATATTTATTTATTTGGCTGTAACAGGTCTTTGTTGCAGCACGTGGGATATTTAGTTGTGGAATGCAAAGTCTTAGTTGCAGTGCGTGGGATCTAGTTCCCCGACCAGGAATTGAATCCAGGCCTCTTGCATTGGGAGTGCAGAGTCTCAGCCACTGGACCACCAGAGAAGACTGCTTGTCATTACAAAATGAGACTATCTGCTCATGTCAATTTCAAGGAATACTATGATAAATGAATCACATATAAAAAGAAAATGATTACCTAGTAGCAACAGCATCATTTTAAAAAATGATATGATACTGATTACTATTTTACAGCTTTGCCAAAACCAAAAGATCTTGTCTTCTTTCCGTGAGTGCTTTTAAGTGCCTTAATTTAAGGTTATTAACTTTTTTACTATATCACAGCCTTCTGAAAATCTGAAACTAGTATAGTCAAAGCTACTGTTTTTCCAGTAGTCATGTACAGATGTGAGAGTTGGACCATAAAGAAGGCTAAGTGCCAAAGAATTCATGCTTTTGAACTGTGGTGCTGGAAAAGACTCTTAAGAGTCACTAAGACAGCAAAGAGATCAACCCAGTCAATCCTAAAGGAAATTAACCCTAAATATTCATTGGTAGGACTGATGATGAAGCTGATGCTCCACCTAATTACTTTGGCCACCTAACGCAAAGAGCCAACTCATTGGAAAAGCCCCTGATGCTGGGAAAGATTGAGGGCAAGAGGAGAAGAGGGTGACAGAGGATGAGACGGTTGGATGACGTTGCTGATTCAATGGACATGAGTTTGAGCAGACTCCAGAGGATAACGAAGAACAGAGAAGTTTGGTGTGCTGCAGTCCTTGGGGTTGCAAAGAGTCAGACATGACTTAGCAACTGAACAACAACAACAGTGACTGGAGAGTGTGAGGAAAAGGTTTGAAAAAGTAACTTTTCTTATGAGAGTTCTCTAAGAAGACAGAAAGGAGGAAGAGAAGACTGACAGGTAAAAGCTAAAATGAAGCTTTTAATTTGGCGTTCTATCAGTTTTCCTTCTACCCAGCATATTTAGATGGGAGTCTGTCCTCAGTTTATACTTTATATTCATTGTCTTTGAAGCTGTCCTAGAGAATTCTGGCTGAGGTATTTCCCATCTAGAAAACTTTAATAATGAATCATGGAATAACTATGCTGCTGCTGCTAAGTCGCTTCAGTCGTGTCCGACTCTGTGTGACCCCATAGACGGCAGCCCACCAGGCTCCCCCATCCCTGGGATTCTCCAGGCAAGAACACTGGAGTGGGTTGCCATTTCCTTCTCCAATGCATGAAAGTGAAAAGTGAAAGTGAAGTCGCTCAGTCGTGTCCTACTCCTAGCAACCCCATGGACTGCAGCCCACCAGGCCCCTCCATCCACGGGATTTTCCAGGCAAGAGTACTGGAGTGGGTTGCCATTGCCTTCTCCGAGAATAACTATAATTTATTTTAATGCAATAAGAGCTTGCCACGCTAAGATAGCTTTTTCTCCAGATTATGTTGTGCTTAATTTATGCTTTTTTCAGATTTTTACCCTAATGAAATCCTTGTTTCCTTAAAACTGTGAAGTTTTTGTCTTTAAGTGAAATTCCATTTCAGCACAATGCTTATTGAAAGCTTTGTCACTGTGAGGGTAAAGAAGATGACTTGGCTACAACACTCCAGGATCTTAGAGTATAAGGAGGGGATAAAGGGATAAACAATGTAGACACAAGCCAGAGCATGACAAGTCTCAGCCATCAGTATTGATATTTAGTTGATGATTTTCCCCAACCTTTCCTTCCCTGTTTAATTCCCAGTGGCAAGTAATAATTTGAATAAAATGCAAATATTGCATTGGCCAAGAGTTTTGTTTGGGTTTTTCTTTTTTCTTTCTTTTTTTGATGTGGACCAGTTTTATTGATTGTGGACAGGCTTTATTGAATTTCTTACAATATGCTTAGTCATATCTGACTGTTTGTGACCCTATGGACTGGGGACCAGCAGGCTCCTCTGTCTATGGGATTCTCCAGGCAAGAATACTGGAGTGGGTTGCCATGCTGTCCTCCAGGGGATC
Organism: Bos taurus; assembly: GCF_002263795.3. NCBI lineage: Eukaryota > Metazoa > Chordata > Mammalia > Artiodactyla > Bovidae > Bos > Bos taurus. Next base: position 48,050,953 of record NC_037331.1, read on the forward strand.
TTCCGACTCAGGTATCAAACAGGATTCTTTACCACTGAGCCACTGGAGAAGCCCTTACTTCTGTTCTATGCTTTGTTTTCTTAGCTCTGAGGATCTTAGCTCCCTCACCAGAGATCAAACTCACAACCCTGCACTGGAAGGCAAAGTCTTAACCACTGGACTGCCAGGACAGTCCCACATTATGGAAAAACCCAAATGAACTTTTTGGCTAACAACTATCCCAATATGAGGCCTTCTACACACTATTATATATTGGTTTTTCCGGTTTACAGTCCTGCTCAATAACAATACTCAAGGCCTCTAATACTCTAGCACTTTGATCTCTTTTCAGTAGATTTACTCCCTCTAAAAGAACAAATCATGATAAGCCAGAAAGGCAGAGGAAGTCTCAAAAGTAAGCCAGAGACTCCAGTAGAAAACTGTTTAATTCTCTATGATCTTAGAAGATTCAGCTGTTTTTAGATTGCCTCAACAGTTGGATCCTTCTTTAGATAGCTCTCACAAAAACACAGGTAATACTAACATCTTAAAATCCAGCAATATGATGCATAAATATTAGAAACTTTAACAAATGCAAAACCCTAACTCCCTTTATACACCAAAGAATTAATGCAGTGTTCTCACAAAGCAGACAATCAGGTCTCTTTCTGGCAGAGATACAGAAAAACATTTTCTTTTAGAAGATGGTTGTAAAGGCTCTTAATCCTCTAGGTATGCATGCCATCTATTTGAAGCATGTGTCATACCCATTGTATTTTCTTATTTTCCTCTAATGCTTCAACTACTAATGCTGCCACCTAATATGCTACCCACTATTAAACTTGAGAGTTTAGTCTTGGATAGGCCAACCAGATAAAACTCACTGATAAGTTTGACTGCCCAGCAGATCTAGGGAACCTGTTCAATATTTCTTAGTTGCACTGCTATGGCAAAAATCCCTGATCCCATACAAATTCACCTATGTCTCCTAAGGCAGGTTGTTTCTGCCCTCAAGAAATTTTATTGAAGTTCATTTGCTCATGTTCAAAATCCCTACATGGATCTGGGTTTCTTTTCTAGGAGGAGAAAATAAAAAACAAACAAAACAAGCAAACAAAAAGAGTAAGCACTATCCACATGAGGGAATTCAGAGGATGTACCAAATATATGAGCCATGATGCCTGTCCCACCACAGTCCAAGCTACGGAGCTCTGCTCTGCTCCAAGAGACTGTGACTTCACCTGGAGACAGTTGAACACGAGCCAGTCAGTCCATAGCTTGGCTAATGACTTGTGAGGTATCCTAGCATGGGAAGTTGATGAATCCTTGTCTTGAAAGTTTTTAACTAAGAAATATCAAGAAGATAAGGGCATAATGATCTCACACTCTCAGTTTCTCATGCTCATAATGGAAATGGTAATATAAGTATTCACAATATCAGATCAGATCAGATTAGTCGCTCAGTCGTGTCCAACTCTTTGCGACCCCATGAATCGCAGTACGCCAGGCCTCCCTGTCCATCACCAACTCCCGGAGTTCACTCAGACTCATGTCCATCGAGTCAGTGATGCCATCCAGCCATCTCATCCTCTGTCGTCCCCTTCTCCTCCTGCCCCCAATCCCTCCCAGCATCAGAGTCTTTTCCAATGAGTCAACTCTTCACATGAGGTGGCCAAAGTACTGGAGTTTCAGCTTTAGCATCATTCCTTCCAAAGAAATCCCAGGGCTGATCTCCTTCAGAATGGACTGGTTGGATCTCCTTTAGCAGGGATTAATCAATAATAGTAAAGCATTTGGAATAAGATCTGGCACATAATAAACATACAATAAATGCATTGTCATCATCATTATCATGAGTGATTGTCATTTATTCAAAAAATCTTGCATGAGAATGCATATGTATATATGTGTAATGAGGTGAAAATGAAAGGAATGAGAGATGATTAGCCCTACCAGATATGAAAATAAAAGAAAAATAAAGCTACTTTAAATAAAATGATATATAATTCATTAGAAAGAGGCAGATATAAATTGTTCTTGAAATTGACCCAAATATATATGGAAATTTAGTATATGATAAAGGTGGCATTTCAAATTAGTGAAGAAAAAGTACATTAATAAATTATTTTTAGAACAACTTGGCAGTTATTTGGAAAATAAATCTCTAACTCACCTCTAGTATAAAAAAATTCTAGATGGGTCAAAGATTTAAATATAAAAAAATGAAAGTAATAGAAGGAAATATGAATGAATATTTTATAATATTAGAGGATGCTTTTCTAGGATGAAAAAAATTCTGAAGGCTTTCAAAAAAAACTGTAATTAAAGCAAGCATTGGAAGAAAAGTTAGAAGCAAACATTTGGGGGCAGAAATAATGCAGTGAAAGACAAATAGCAAATAGAAATATCTGCAACACAAATGAAAGTCTGAGGACTAATTCCTATAAAATACAGAGAACTCTGACTTCCCAGATGGGACAGTGGATAGGAATCCACCTGCCAACACAGGGGACACGGGGCCAATCCCTGATCCGGGAAGATTGCACAGGCCTTGTAGCAGCTAAGCCCATGCGTCCCAGCTACTGAAGTCTGTGTGCTCTAGGGCCCAGGAGCCGCAAGTACTGAGCCTGTGTGCTGACACCACTGAAGCTAGTGCACCCTAGAGCCCGCAGGCCACAACTACTAGAGCCCGTGCTGCCGCTCCTGAGGCCCACGAGCCGAGAGCCTGTGCTCTGCAACAGAAGCAACCACAGTGAAAAGCCTGTGCACCACAATGTAGAGTAACCCCCGCTCCCTGTAACTAGAGAAAGCCCGAGCGCAGCAATGAAGACTCAGCACAACCAAAAGTAAAGTAAATAAATAAAATCAAGCATCTCTTTAAAAAATACCAAGAACTCTTAAAATTCAATAAGAATGATTTTTCTCTTTCTTTCAAAAGAAAAGGCACAAAGGGTGCAAACTAACAAATATAGGGAAAATATTTAATCTCTTTATAATTCAATACATGTAAATTTTAAACAAAATTCAGTATCATTGCAAAATTATCAGATTAGCTAAGACTTCATTGATAACCATCTGTGTTGTTGAGAATGTGGGAGAAACTATTTGATTCACTGCTAGTGGGACAATTGGATCATATATTTTCAATTTTCCTTTTCCTAGCAATTCCCTTTCTACATACTTGAACAAAAATACAAAAGTACATATAAAGATGTTCACTGCAACATTGTTCTTAAGAACAAAATACTGAAAACAGTCTCAGTTCAGTTCAGTTGCTCAGTCGTGTCTGACTCTTTGTGACACCATGAATTGCAGCACGCCAAGCTTCCCTGTCCATCACCAGCTCCCGGAGTTCACCCAAACTCATGTGCATCAAGTCGGTGATGCAAGTCTAAATGCCTGTTAATAAATGCTAGGTCATTCAGTAGTGTCCAACTCTTCGCAGTCCTATGGACTGGGGACCAGCAGGCTCCTCTGTCCTTGAGATTCTCCAGGCAAGAATACCTTGAGTGGGTTGCCATGCTCTCCTCCAGGGGATCTACCTGACCCAAGGATCAAACCTTCATGTCTTATGTCTGTTACATTTGTAGGTGGATTCTTTACCACTAGTGCCACCTGGGAAGCCTGTTAATAAGGCACTAGTTTTAAAAATTCCATATTCTAGAATACTGTATGCTGCTGCTGCTAAGTCACTTCAGTTGTGTCCGACTCTGTGTGACCCCATAGATGGCAGCCCACCAGGCTCCCCCATCCCTGGGATTCTCCATGCAAGAACATTGGAGTGGGTTGCCATCATGGGTAGATGTATATATTGGATGTACTGATACGATGGCGCTAGTGGTAAAGAATCTACCTGCCAATGCAGCAGATACAAGGGAGGCAGGTTCGATCCCTGGGTTGGGAAGATCCACTGGAGTAAGAAATGGCAGCCTACTCCAGTATTCTTGCCTGGAAATTTCTGTGGGCAGAGGAGTCTGGTGGGCTACAGTTCATGGGGCCACAAAGAGTAAGACATGACTAAACAACTGAACATACACTGACATGGCAAATGCCCAAGATGTATTTTCACTGGAAAAAACAAAATGACAGAAGAGAGTTTTTAATAACTCATATAACTATTTCAATGTCAATATAAATAAGCATGATCAGATCAGATCAGTTGCGTCCGACTCTTTGCGACCCCATGAATCGCAGCACGCCAGGCCTCCCTGTCCATCACCAACTCCCGTAGTTCACTCAGACTCATGTCCATCGAGTCAGTGATACCATCCAGCCATCTCATCCTCTGTCGTCCCCTTCTCCTCCTGCCCCCAATCCCTCCCAGCATCAGAGTCTTTTCCAATGAGTCAACTCTTCACATGAGGTGGCCAAAGTATTGGAGTTTCAGCTTTAGCATCATTCCTTCCATAGAAATCCGAGGGCTGATCTCCTTCAGAATGGACTGGTTGGATCTCTTTGCAGTCCAAGGGACCCTCCAGAGTCTTCTCCAACACCACAGTTCAAAAGCATCAATTCTTCAGCACTCAGCCTTCTTCACAGTTCAACTCTCACATCCATACATGACCACAGGAAAAACCATAGCCTTGACTAGACGAACCTTTGTTGGCAAAGTAATGTCTCTGCTTTTGAATATGCTATCTAGGTTGGTCATAACTTTCCTTCCAATGTACATAAAATATATTCATACTAAAATATATACATGAGGTATATTGTGTGTGTATCTGTAAGTAGTAGTATTGGTGGTAGTGGTGTACCTGTGGTGATCGTGTTTGTATATACTTTGAAAGTGTCTATGTGGTATCCCCAGCCCCTAACCTTTGGGGAATGGCATAGGAAACAAGGCAGTCAGGAAGGAAATCAAAAACCTTTACTTTTTAATCTTATACATTTTTGTGCTGTCAGAATATTTTTATAATGCTGCTGCTGCTGCTAAGTCACTTCAGTCGTGTCCAACTCTGTGCGACCCCATAGACGGCAGCCCACCAGGCTCCCCTGTCCCTGGGATTCTCCAGGCAAGAACACTGGAGTGGGTTGCCATTTCCTTCTCCAATGCATGAAAGTGAAAAGTGAAAGTGAAGTCGCTCAGTCGTGTCTGACTCTTTGTGACCCCATGGACTGCAGCCCACCAGGCTCCTCCATCCATGAGATTTTCCAGGCAAGAGTACTGGTGTGGGTTGCAATTGCCTTCTCCTTTTTATAATGAATGTGTATTATTTTTATAATTTTGAAAACTGAAAGAAATTATTAATCCTGTAATGGCTCCTTGTGGCAAAAAAATAAATCTGAAACTCCTTAGGGTCACACAAAATTGGACACAACTGAAGCAACTTAGCACGCACACCATGGGACATGGCCTTTCATGGACCTAGTGCCCGTAGGCAGGTCTACATTCATCGCTGCTCCCGCAAGACAGCCCCAGATCCCAGGGTCTGGTAACATCTCTCTTCATCTCTCCAGCCCAGCTGGAGGCAGCAGCTTTAGCTGTTGCTAACTTGGAGCTGCCTCGCCACGTCTGTTGGAATTATTAGCTCTTCCATTGGCCATGTAACCACTTCTCTGCATTCAGTTTTCTCCTTTTGAGATAACTGAAGTGCTATGTGTTTTCTGGACTGAGAATGATGTCCTATTCCTTCTTCCTATGGTAATAAAAACTATCACAGTCTGTTCTACCTTATTATAAATAAGCCCAGCAAGTACTCCAGTACCTCTGGGCTTTTGTTCAAGTTACTCCCTCAGACTGGAATGTAATTCTTTCCTTCGTCTTTCAGTCAAAAACTTACTCGTTCCCTAAAGCTCAGCTCAAAGCCTATCTTCTCCAGGAATCCTCATCTATGTCTTACACATATTCACCAGCAGCCTGCATTCCAACCACACATAGAAGCAAATGGATCATCCCAATGCACTTTGTGTACAGTGTTGAAAAAGACACTCCAGTGGCAGGGGACATTGTAGGCTGATCACCTAATACCTTACTGACTACTGAGTTATCAATTTTTTTTTCTATTTTGAAAAGCTGAGAAGTAGTCACCTCATCATAGAGCCTTCTGAAACCACCCTATAAATAATGCATCCTTTTCTGGGGAAATGTAATTGCCAGTAAATTCCAAAGTCCTTTGTTTTATTTTTTAATGAGCTCACTTTCACATTTAGGTGCTTTTTAATACCACTTTTCTCTTCGGTTTGGTAATAAACGGCTCCACATTCTTGCTCCAGTTCAGTGCAAGTACTTTTTAAAAACAGTGCCAGCCGAAGTGTAGTCATGTGTGTCCTATCCCAGCGTGTAGATGCATTTGTGGAAACCAACCCCCAGGGTCAGAAGTAACAAACTCAGGGATTTGGTCATTAGCTCAAGAACACTCCGCTCTGTTTCTCAGGAGAGTAACCTCTTATCTGTTGTGAGAACTGGGGTTTTCCCCAAGTAATTTTTGACTCCCCATCACCCGGTGATATAGGAGTAGGTCTGAATGACAGAGAAGACAATGAGTAAGATAATGAACCTTTTGTATATTGCACAAAGATGTTTCTGATCTGACAATTTTGATGACTATGTTAGGTCTTTTGTAATCCTTTAACAAGGAAGAAGCTGTTAAAGCTGTTGAAGCTGAAACTCGGATACTTTGGCCACCAGATGCAAAGAGGTGACTCATTTGAAAAGACCCTGATACTGGGAAAGATTGAATGCGGGAGGAGAAGGGGACGACAGAGGATGAAATGGTTGGATGGCATCACCGACTCAATGGACATGAGTTTGAGCAAGCTCTAGGAGGTGGTGACGGACAGGGAGGCCTGGTGTGCTGCTGTCCATGGGGTCACAGAGTCGGACACGACTGAATGACTGAACTGAACTGAACAAGGAAGAAAGTTCTTTTCTGATTTGCCAACTTATACCAAATAGGCCCTATATTTACCCTGACAATTCTTCCTTCTTGTTACAAAACCATAATATGTATCTTTTTAGGAAAAAGTTACATTATATAATATATATAATTTTTGAATGCTCTTCAGAAAATAGTTTCATAGATGCACACTTGTATCTGACCTCAGTTTATAGAGTGTAGCAAAGGCAAACAGTTGAGAAATGTTTAATGTTTAAAATATTTACAGTATTAAAATTTCAGATTAACACTTAATACCTCTTAGTGGATATTCCTATTAGGAGAGTTGCTTCTTAGGAGAGTTCCTCCCTAGGGAAAATTACTCTCTAGGGAGGAAACAAAAGTCCCAGAGTTCCCTGCATTCCAGCTGATGCTACTTTTGCCCCCCAAGGAAGCACAAAGAACAGCATAGAGCACTGTGCATGGTGAACAACCAGGCCTGTGGCACCCGCATTAACCCAACTTTCTTCCAAGTTCCAGCAACCCCACTGTCATCCTTGGCCATTATCAACATTGCAAACCCCTCTAGTCATCTATCCCTTTCCCCATTCTACTCCTCAAATCCAACTTTCTACTATTCACCTACTGTCAGCTGTCATTCCTCATGTGACGGTAAACAAATCTTTTTTTTTTTAATTAATCTAATTAAAGAAGTTCCCCACCCTCTGTGTCCTCTGCTTTCCTTGTGTAGAAGGAAACTCCACTCTCAGAGTCTCGCCCTTTTCTGCAGTCATCTGCTATGGGAGCTGTGCTGCACTTTCAAGCTCTACTTGAGTCCAGACTCCTGCTATTTCCACTCCCATGTCATTAATATCACCGTTAGTCCCTCACTGTTATTCTCATCTCTGACCTCACCACACATTCACCTTAAACTCAGTGACTTATGTTACGACTTCTTTCCAGAGCACATTGCAAAAGACCATTCATAGACCACCTTAGTCTCCTAATACCTTGGGCTTTCAAGACAGCACCTTGAGTTTAATTGCTCCCTAGAATTTCTGTTGTTATATCCAGTCTATGCTACTTTACTATGGTAGCCCAAGCAAATTGAGACAACATCCAGTATCAACCTATATACTATTCTATATGAACTTTTATACTGTCCTCTGAAACAATGAGTTTTCTTATGCAAAATTTAGATGCACAGTTTTAAGACCAAAGCGTGAAGTCATCCTCTGTAATCCTCTGTCTCCTCCTCTGTAAAACAGATATGACATTTTCTGCTCTGCCAGTCTCACATCATTGTTGTGACAATCAAACACACACGGACACACTCTGCAAACCTGTAAGTGCTAGGAAATGCAAGCATCACGTGATCAGGCTCCTGGCCACCTTTTGAGCCCAGAAGGCAGCTGCACATTATGAATGTCAGTTCCTTGCTTCCTTTTTCACCCAGAACAAGCAGTCACTATAATTCTTAGTTGAAATAATTACATGGGGAAGCGTCCAGAAGCAGCAGGAAAATTTCAGACAGCCCATTCCAGGGAGTCAGCCCAGGAGGAAACCTTGGAAAACCTTAGCTAGAGAAAGGAAGAGTAAAACAAATGTGCAATTTAAAGAAGGAATAGAGCCAAAAAGCGGAGAGAACTCTGGCTTTTGTTTCCAAGGAAACAGCCTATGTCCCGCAAGCAAAGGCCCTTCCAAGGGGAAGAGAGAGAGAATCTTCTCTGGCTGTGAGGTTTGGTGAGGGTGTAATAGGGAAGAACAAACCTGATTCCATGTTGGATCTGTTTCTTTAACTTTTGTATTCCATTGCATTTGCTACGTCACTCACCACAGATGTTGCCTATAACTGAAGTATACATAATGACGCATCTCTGGGGAACTCTGCCTCCCATGCCTGAATGTTAAGCTAAAATACCTTTGTTTAACACAGGGGAGACATCCTGACTAGGCCCACCTGTGAATGGCTACAGGAAAGAAGAAATTAGCACGTCTAACCAGAATCAAAAAAATATTTACAAAAACTTACTGCCTTTTTTTCTTTACCTCCTCACCTCCCCCTCTTCATTCTATAAAAGAAACTAGCATCCAAACTCAGGCAAGGTGGTTCTTCGGGACACTAGACCCTCATTTTCTCAGGCTGCTGACTTTCTGAATAAAGACTCTATCCCTTGCTCCAGTGACTTGTCTTTCAATTTATTGGCTTGTGGTGCAGAGATCAGTACAGCTCAGATTGGGTAACAAGGGGAGGAGAATGTATATTTAAGGCCTAAGAGAAGACAAATCATTTGCCCTGAGCATGGATAAAATTGAAAGCAACAAGGAGAGGAAGAAGGTGAACTGCCTGAACCTGGACTAAAGTAAATTCCATCAAAATGGTTAAATACACAGAATGTCTAGAGCAAAAGCAGGAACTCAAGTTCACACATCAGCCAAACCACAGTCTCTCACCGGAGAAGCCAAGACATAAAAGTGCTTGGTGGAGCACTTGCTCAGTGGGATGGGATGAAGGGATGCTGCACTGAAGGGCCTGGCAGCATCACAGGCCCAAATACTGGAGATGCAAAACCAAAAAGTGCACCAGACAACTACAGGTCAGCACACGCACGCACCACCCCAGCTCTCCAGACAACTGCAGGTCAGCACACGCACGCGCCACCCCAGCTCTCCAGACAACTACAGCTCAGCACACACACGCGCCACCCCAGCTCTCCGCTCCCTAGACTTGGAGAAAAGTCACTGTGTTTCAGGACCCCAGTTTTCCTCTATAAGCTTGCCTTCTAGGGTTGTTGTGAGAATCAAACGTGTTCTAAGAGAAACCATTTCAGAAATGGAAAGGAATCACTCACGAGTGGGTACAGGTATTTCCACAGCCTCATCCTAGGGACTCGAGCACACTCAAGCTTAGATCCGAGCTCTCTGGGGGCCTCCAGGATGTTCATTCTAACCAGAACCACTTGCTTTCTGGTGAGCCTAAGCCATGGCACAGAGGTGGCTGTGGTGCCTGTCACCTGAGGCTCTTTTTTTTCTCCCTCCTCTCATTCCTCAGACTCCTGCTCAGTGCAACAAACTATAAACCCTCCAGACCCCCACACTCCCCACCCACTTCCTCCAGCTCAGATTCCTCATCTCCTGTTTCCCCATCAGGGGAACCAGAATTCACTAGAACCTGGCCTGCTACAGGGTCTGCTGTACCCTCCATTCTCCTCTACCTTTGATGCAACAAAAATGATACCCCTTTCTCTTGCCAGAAGGGGACATGGGTTTGTCTTGGCCAGAAGGGGTCAGAGAGAGCAGTGAGGATTTCCTGTGATGGCTACACCAGCACCGCAGGCCCAGCACCCCAAGCCCTCTCGGAGCTCTCTTAGGGGCACTGAGGCAGCTGGGGTGTTATGGGGGGCGCCACAAGGAGGCTGCAGGACTGGCTTCGTGTCCTCTCCTTGCACTCAGGCTACAGCCTCTTGGCACCACCCTGGGAGGGTTCTCCCCAGCCCCTGGCCTCCGTGGACTCCAGAGCACTGGCTCATCCCCCTGCAGGCTTCACTTTTTGAACCTAAATCGGAGCCAAGGACTCTGACAAATTCAGTCACACAGGGCTCATTGTTTTCTTTCCTTTTTGCTCTTTGCTAGAAAACAAAAAACTAACTCAAACCAGGGTTCCATAACAACTAGAGGGATGGCAAAGGGTGGGACGTGAGAAAGAAGTTCAAGAGGGAGGGAACATAGGTATACCTATGGCTAATTCATGTGGATATATGGCAGAAACCAAAGCAATATTGTAAAGCAATTATCCTTCAACTAAAAATAAACAACAACAACAAAAAACTGTACCCACCATCCAGTTTGGCAGTACTGTGTTTACCAAGGTTTACTCACCCAACAGGTTTCCTCTCAACTCCTTGGTATTGATCCCCCAACTCCAGGGCAGAGATGAGTTTCTGTCCTGTGACGAGATGTTTAAGCCCTTTGGAGGGAAAAAGGGCATGGAGGCTGCTCCACGATAATAGAATGTTTTATTGTACTTCACAATGTCCTTTGCTCACCACATTATTTTGCTGGAGCCCCACCACCACCATATAAGGGAGGTTGTTCAGACTAGAAATGGACCTTACAAAGGTCAAACAGCCTGCCCATCAGACACCCAAGCTGACTAGAGATGGTCCTGGAGCCTAAGTTGTCTTCTGATTACTTCCCCTCCAGAAGTTCTGGAGCTGAGGAGGGCTCTGGGGAAAAGACTTTTGTGTTCCAGGAGAGAGGATGGCTGGAGCCACAGAGCCAGGGGAGCAATCACTGGGGCCAAAGGAGTGAGAATGAAGTCCCAGCACCACCTCTGAAGATGGCCCCGTGGGTCAGAAATCCTCTCTGCTCCTGGAGCTGGCTTTCCCCAAATGTACAGAAGACTGCAACCTGTAGGAGGTTTCCTCGAGGGGGCACGAGGAGTAACGCCAAAGCCATGCCCCTCCACATGGTGCCCAGTGGAACCACCTGGAGACCTCATTGGACACACTGACCACCTGGGCCCAGGTGATTTAAATCTCTGCAGATGTCTGCTGCACAGGGATGATTTAGAACCACTGCCCTAGGTGATGTGAATGAGTGAAGCAGACCTGGGATGATAAGTGTGGGTCATAAAATAGGGGTACTCCGAAACTGAACCAATGTGCTCTCACTTCTCTTCTCTACTCTTTCCCTTTTAACCAGAATTTCTGAATCCTTCAGTTCTGGTATGTTTAGGCTCTCACTTTCTGCCAAATCCCACTGCCCAGCCCGAAGTCTCAGTGCCCAAGAAGTGTCCCCCATCTATTCTAGAAGCCCCCCCAATTCCATAGCATCACTCCCCGATGGAGAGGAGAGGCAAGAAGAGTGACTGGCCAACCAAAGACCCACAGCATAAGATGAGGAACTGTCTGCCCAGAGATACCAGCTACCACTCAGCACTTTGAGCAGAGACTGAGGGGCCTCACAGAGTCACTTACTTTCCTTCCAGGCACTTATTTAACAAACCCTGAGCCAAGCTTCTCCCAAACACCTACTGCTTACTGCCTCCCTGGAGCTAAAGCAAGAGCAAAGTAACACCCTATATATATAATCTCCAGCACCACAGTCAGAATCAACCCTAGAACCTAGGAAGCAGTTTTGTCATAACTCCCACCACGTCAGAGAGCCACATGCCCAGACCAGGTCACAGGAGCAGAGAGACAAAATGTGGTCTTTTTTTTTTTTTAAACCTTTTGGGTTTGGTGGCGTGTGGGATTTTAGTTACCAGACCAGGGATCCAACCCACATCTCCTGCACAAAGTCTTAACCACTGGACTGCCAGGAAAGTCCCTAGGTGTGGTCTCCTTTAATGTGGCAACAGAGCAGTCTCTGCAGCATAGGCAATACAAAGAGAGAGGGTAGATGGTCCTATAACCTGTTTAAATTATCCTCACAACAACCTGTGAGACTATGATCTCTGTTTTACATCTGAACAGCAGGCCAAGGAAGACATATACCCAGAACCTGAGAGTCAATAAAGGCAAAAGTGTTTGTATACAGACCTCAAGTTCAGGGGCATTGACTGCTCATCAACAGCAAATCTCTTAGGCGAGCCTGAGAATAAGTTCAACAAGGTCTCAGTTAACAAGTAACAAAGGCAAAATGTAAGCCACAGGTTGTCTGAATCTGAGTAACCTGCTTTTATTCTACCCAAGGTCAAGTTCAGTCAGTTTCCTAACTCATCAGCAATGCTGCTTAACTCAGGCTGCCTGCTGCCCTCCTGACATGTCACACAGGCCCTCTGCCCTGAGGAATCAGGGCCCGGGTTAGGACAAGGAGAGGATGGGTACTGGGGGCATTAGCAGCTCTGTTGGGGAGATTAGGGGAGCCCGGAGGTGTCACCATGGAGGGTGCAGGAGAACTCAGAGCCACAGGGGAAACAAGGTCTTGGCCTGATCCCGATACCTGGCCCAGCATCCCACTGTCACTTCCTGAGCCTCAGCCCATAAACGCTGTGACACCAATGACAGCTGCCGCTCAGCCCCAGCACTATGTGCCCCCAGGGGTGCAGCCCCACCCTCATCCCAGACACCATCAGTCCCCACATCCCCATTTAGCTCAGACACCAGAGGTCCAGGGACCCTCACACTCAGCGTCACCCAGAGTCTCAGGCTTCCACCTCTGGGCCTTCATGCTGGCTGTTCAGTCTGCGTGGGCCCCTCTTCCCTGGCCATCTGTATGTACAGTGAAATCCTTCAACCTTACCTCCGAGGCCTATGCCGACCACTCTGTTTTAGATCACACACGCACGCACATGCCTCTGCCTGCGTGCTCCTCACTCCCCCTTTATCCTGCTCTCCCTAGTTTGTCTCCTTTTCCTTAACACGTAACACCTCCTAACCTAGGACATCATTTCCTTGGGGACTACTTTTGTTCATTATCTTCTTTCTTACTCAGTTGGAATATAAGCTCCACCAAGTGGAAATCTTTCTTTTGTTTGTGGATGCAGTTCAAAGACCCAGAAGAGTTCCTAAAAAGTTGTAATGCTCTAGTAACACATGTGGAGTGACAGATGAATGAATTTGCATTTTGTTCACTGTGTCCTTAATCCATTAAACACTTGGGGATCCACCACATAACAAACTTCCCTGAGCCCTCTGGGAACCCTGAACTGGCTCTGAGTTCAGTGTCAGTACCAGAACCTCAGCTTTTTTCAGTCTTTTTTTTACCTTTTCACCTCAAGCCAAGTCTGGCTTTTCACTGCTTCTGCTGCTGCGTCACTTCAGTCATGTTCGACTCTGTGCGACCCCAGAGATGGCAGCCCACCAGGCTCCCCCGTCCCTGGGATTCTCCAGGCAAGAACACTGGAGTGGGTTGCCATTGCCTTCTCCAGGCTTTTTCACTGAGAACTTCTTTAAAAGAAGCAACTTTTTCTCAGCTTAGATTCACCACCCACAGATTCACCTTCTGTATTTAAAGTAGCCCTGACTCTCTTCCACAACCCTCTTCTTTGAGCTCTTCTTTCTTTCCTTTGAAGCCCTTGATATAACATAAAATTATTATTTTTTAACTAAAACATGTTAGTGGAATATTTTAGTCTTCTAGTAATTTAAAAATTACCCTATATTCTTTAGCTTTTACAATTAATTTAAAATATATATTCATATTTTGTTGCAATACTTATTTTAATTGGTAATTATATTATTGTTTAGCATTGTAGCATTTTTCTGCAACATAAACATTATCAATGAGATAAAATACTTTATTCTTCCTGCTGATGATCAGTGTAGCAACTGATGTTAACAACCAGTGCAGTGATTCCACTTGTCCATTTAAAAGGTTAAAATTATGGTTACATCTGTATCTTTAATAATTGCCTATGCTAAATACATAATGTATATCTGTTATTGAATATTATAACTTTCCTTTGCTATTGTGATACACACTTTAAGCTTTTTACAATGTTGAGAATTTTTTTAAATCTTTGACACTTGTTTGTGGTAGCTCAAAGTTTTCAAGATGGTAGAGAAAGACAGAATATATATAAAGGAAATGATAATGTTCTATTTTAAAATTGTTCATATTAATTCTGTAGTCCAGAAAGCAACTAGAGCCATAAGCAATTCTAGTAACTGTGTGTTACTGTAACTGTGTGTTACTCTAACAGTTAATGTAACTGCGTGTTTCATGAGACTGTTTGCAACAACATGAAATTATTTGTCTTTTACCTGTTTGTGCTTGTTCTCCCTCTAGATTGTAAGCTCCATGAGAACAGGGACTGCATCTGTTTTCCTCACCACGAGATTGCCCTGAGCATTCTCGACTCCACTCAAGGAATATGAGGCAGCGGAGAAGAGATGAAGAGCTGAAGGGATGGGAGGCATCAAGGAGAGCTGATCTGTCCTTGTTTATTCAAATCTCTCCACCTTATTCAACTGCAAAGGAGGAAATGATTCTATTGAAGCATAGTGTCCCCTCATTCTACATTAGACAGTGAGTAGATCTTGAGAAGAAATAGGCCTTTTGGATATTAAAGTGGCGAGGCACAAGATCTGCTAAAGAGGATCTGGTAATGGAAGTTGGGTGTAGAGGAAAGGGAGGTCCTAGTCCACGGGAAGCAGGAATGACTAGAGCCAAGTCCAAGGCTATTGACATGTTCTCTCCCATTTGCTTGATTAAGGGATTCATGGTGGCTAATTCCAGGCTCCATCCCATAGACACAGATGGTGACCAGAGAGCTAATTCTTCCAGTCTATGTGCTGACAGCTCTGTCTCCTTGATCTTCCAAATAAATTCAAGTATTCCATGAAGTGATATCAAATCACACATTTGATTCTCCACATTTAGAATAGCAAACTTGGTTACATGCCCACCCTCTGCTAGAAGATTAACAGCATCCCCTTGCCTGATACTCACCATAATCACAGGATGTAGCTCTCATGGTTCCCATTTTATGAACAAGGAGTCTCTGAGTATGTGAGGAGCATGGATTGGTATTCAGGCAGCCCAGTGCCAAATCTTGCAAGCTTAACTACCACATTTTACTGCTTCTTGTTACTCTCACCTTCTTAGTAGAACTCCATGGAGTTCCTTTGACAAGGATAATAGTCCAGCACCCCTGTGCTCTGCCTTCAACTATGACTTGTTTACAAAGCTGGCTCTATGGTTGTCAGCAAGAGAGGTGCCAGTTCACAAGAATTAGTAGATTAAAAAATAAAGCGGTTGACAGCAATTGCCTATGTGTTATTTTATTTTGAATTTTCATCGCTCTGGAAACCACTCCTGTTGTTCCCATTCTGTGAAAATGAGAAAAGCCACAAAATGTCAGTGACGCAGCGGTCACCAAGTCCTCTCTGTGATGTGGGCTCCTCCTGCTGTAAGAAAAGTTAAGTCACTGAGGATAAAGCCTGAGGAAAGCGTTTTCACATTGCAAATATCTATCAGTGCATCACTTACTTTTCCAAAAATAGGACTTTTATTCAGATCTACTTTATTCCCCTTCAAAGATAAACTACATTTGAACAAAAGCATCAGTACCACCTGCAGTGCTTTGGCACGTGCACATGAAGTTATTTCTGAAACTGAGGACTGTGGGCTTGGGGCAAGGGGAGCATCTTCCCGCAAAGTTTCACTTAGGATATTCTGAATTTCAACCTGAGCCACTGTCTGTGATTCTGTCTGCCTTCCATGCTGGCTTTGCACAGAAAGGCTTCCTATCTTTGCCAGACCGTTTTTCCCAGGCTGTCCCTGGAGGCAGGTGCTTGTGAGGATTCTGTATTTAACAAACAGAATATGGCTAAGAGAAGCATCTAGGGCAACCTAGAAACTGAATGAAAGCAATGGAGAAAGGTTGTCTTTGCACATCTAAAGCTGAGAGGCTAGAAAAATAGAAGGA
Organism: Bos taurus; assembly: GCF_002263795.3. Classification (NCBI taxonomy): domain Eukaryota; kingdom Metazoa; phylum Chordata; class Mammalia; order Artiodactyla; family Bovidae; genus Bos; species Bos taurus. The sequence continues at coordinate 48,067,123 of NC_037331.1, forward strand.
TGAAGGAAAAGGTTGCTACAAGAAGATGCGTCCAAGGAGTGGGGACCTCACATTAGTGAGAACAGGAATTCAAATGGACACTTTCTCCCTTCATAGCTACAGCTGTGAATCTGTAGCCTTCCTAAAGCTGCAACCCACACTGTTATGAGAAGGGCAGAACGCAATAAGAACTTCATCTCTTTGTCTTGAACCTGGAAGTAACAGCTCCACAGCCTTTCCTCTGAAGCCAGCTGGCCAGGTGCTGCACAAGAGTGTTCCTTGCCTCTTCTCTAGATGAAAACAGCAGGCATGGGGTGCCCTTTGGGGGAGTACTGCCACTTAATTATAATGAACCAAGCCCCTAAGCAAACAGCGTAAAGCTCAGGACTACTCTAAAACCACTTTGCTGCCTGACTAAAGCTACATGGCCTGAATACATTCGAAGTAGTCTCCTCGTGGAAGAAATCCCTTGAGATTCAATTCATAATTTTCCATTAAGGAAACAGTATCCTGAAACAGGGCTTCTTAGAACTAGTCTGAACCATCTGTATCTGAATTAGCTAGGGTACCTATTAAGAATTCAGAGTCCTGGGCCTCATCTCAGGCTTACTAAATCAGATTTTCTGGGTGGTGGCACCTCTGAATTTGCATTTTGCAGAGTTAGGGCTTCTGAGTCATGGGAGGGTTTGGGAATTGTTGGATTTGAGAATTAAAGACTTAAAACTCTTTCTCAGAAAAATTCGGCCCAGGTGAGACTGCAAACATTTTCAGAGCAGAATTTATGTTTTTTCAAGCTCTCTCTTGTTATGCTAACAACAAAAGGATTTAGGGAACTGCAGATTCATTACAGACAAAAGATCTGTACACAGAGAGGTGGCATCCAGTTCACCGCAGTGTGTGTTTCGCTACCAGTGCTGTCTGCTACTTAATGGTAGTTCATCCTGAACAAAAGGAGCAGAGATGCCAGTGTCGCAGGTGAATATGACTTCTGCTTGCAATTGCCATGGAAACAGCAGCCATTATCACTAGATAGAATCCCCTCCCAGCAATCCTGCTGTTCTATTTTAAAAGCTACTGCTTCTGCTTGCTTCAAATTGGAAATCCTACTTTCTTGGGGCATGGTTCTGAGGGTTTATAAATGTGTATCCAAAAGAGAAATAAACAGGGTATTGTGCTTTCCTGCCACTGTTTTCTTCTTTTACATGTTTTCCAAAAGCATCTCAGCATAATCCAAACAGGATGGAAATTCTTCCCATCTTTTGGCACAAATCTCATCTTGCCTCTGGCTTGGAGAGGAATAGGAGAGGGTGAGTTTAGGGTTAAAAATCATTCATTTTCTCTCCTCCTCTCCCTTCTTAAAATCAATAGGCTGAATTATAAATTCATCTGCACCAGGATATTAAGTTGAAATTTTTACATGTTTATTTTACATAAGTTAACAGGAATGTTTTAAAGGATGACTATCAGGGGAAATAGTGCCACTCTTTTGTTCTAGAAACCCAGAAGTTAATGTTGGGCATGCCATGCACAGTAAGTGCTGTATCTTCCATTATGAATTGAACATTTTATCTTTTTCTAAAAATGGTAAAGTAGCAGCAGCTAGAAGCATATGTGTTTATCACATAGGAAACAAGCCTCTGTGGGCTGTGTCCTCACCAAGGGAACTCTCCTCATTCCAGAATCAGGCCTTCCCCCTTCCAGGTTCTGAGACCCAAGTGCTCCCTGAGTAGATTCATCTCCTCAGGGGCAGACTCACATCCACAAAACCCCCAACAGGGAATGCCAGATCATTCACTGATAATGAGAAGTACAACTCAGAGAGACAGGAACATGCATATTATATAATCAGCCTTTTCTTGCCTGGTTGGTCAACCTAGAGGGGAAGCCAAATAATCTAGTGGTCAAAATGCCATTTTGTTTATTTACAATTAAACAATTAAAAAAAAAAATAACATTATAAGGAACAGGATGCTAAAAGCCCTTGTAACAGATTCATTTCTGTAGGCAGAACCAAAGAGGAAGTCGGATAATGATCAGAGATTGCCTGGAGAGCAGGAAATCAGAACAAAGAGTTCTGCAGACATATCCAGTACTTAATAGCATCAGGCTGAGATAGCCTGAAGCTTCTACCTACAAAATGGGATTGGTCTGGCCAGTGGGAGAGGATTGTTCCCTCTCCCCAGGACAATGCTTTGGAGGCCCTTGCTAACTGTTCCTGATGACTCAATTTCCTATGCTCCCAAGGTGATCACCATGCTCCTGATTTGCATATTATTTCTTTGGATCTGCTTAACATCAGTTGGGTTATTGTCTAGTTTTGTGAACTGGGGCTGGGAGTGGGGGAGGAAACATCTTTTAAACAGCTTTGCATTCTGTGCTGTGTTGATTTTATAGTTTAATAACTCTTTGCCAGGTACCCTAATTCAGTTTCTTAAGAGCAACCTCTCTGAAGCTCCCAACAGGTGGGCAACATATCTGAGTACAGTGTTACATTTCTTCAGATTTGCAAGTGATTCCAGCTTGTATTTGAGGAGACAGTAATAAATTCACAAACCATCTCTTCCTTAGCAGGGTTCTGAGAGTGAGCTGGGCCAAGCCACTGTCCAATGCTGTTGTAGGGGCATCGTTGGTTGCTTAAGAGTAGCCACCTTCCTTATTGTCCTAGTCTGTCTCCTGCCCTAGTTACCACATGTCCATCACCAGTTACCCACTAGGTGAATGCTTGTCTCTTAAACTGAGAGGAAGGACTAGAGGCAGCTGAGGGGTTAGGAGAATAAAGCAGAGGCTGAGCAAGAGGGTGCAGAGGGGAACATAGGTCCACTGGGTCCGTCTGTGAAGGCAGCAAACAGACCAGTTAGAGAATTTATTTCAATTTATTCTATTAAAATGCTTTTATTTATTGAACTGAACATTTATTGCATGAATGTACCTGATTTGACACCTAACTTATTCATTTTCAGATAAATTCTACTAAATGGAAGGGAAGAGGGAACATGCACTTTATATAACCTGGTTGGATGGCATGACCGACTCAATGGACATGAGTTTGAGTAAGCTCTGCGAGTTGGTAATGGACAGGGAAGCCTGGCATAGTGCTGTCCATAAGGTCTCAAAGAGTCGGACGTGACTGAGTGACTGAACTAAACTGAACTGAGAGGCCATCTACTCTCTTTAGGTTACTAGGGGAAAGGAGCTGGGGACCTAAGTTCTTCTAAAAGTTTTAGCCTGGAATGAAACTACCATCCAGAAACAAAGGATCAGTTTAGGAAAATGAAACAGAATGTAAAAAAAAAAGTTAAACTGGGCCACTCAGCCTGTTACCTTCCCTTCCTAATTTATGCCCTACAAGTGTCTTTCTGCCCCTAGACAGGCTGAGGGGGGTGCTGCTTTTTTAGGGAGCTGGAAGGGACAGAGTTCTGGGTCTGGCACAGGAACCCTGCTCACAGCTCCAGACTGAAATACCTGGCACAGCATCTCTGCACACAGCCTGCTGCCACCAGCATCCTGAATTGCCATGTCTCTGGCTGTGTTTCTCCACAAGGCCCACCCCGCCAGCTGAAGTGTCAGGCGCAGCAGTTCCGTGCTGGGAACTCTAATGCAATGTGTTAGATGCAAGGCCTCTGCACACTAACCCCTCCAGGCAACTGAAACTAGACTAAGCCCTAAAGAAGAGGTTAGACCTTATCGCCCAGGTTCCATTGTATTTTCCCCAGAGATTCCAGAGGGCTTTGCCAGTGACAAATCCATAGATTTCAAGAGAGATGTGTGGGTTGGGCACATCAAGGAGTGGGAACATATTTGAGGTCTGGGCTCCACCTTCCCAGGCCCTTGGACCGTTAACTCTGCTTCCAGCATGTGCACCTCCTGGGGTGAGGCAGAGCCTGCTAGTTTTTGGATGCAGGGGCACCGTTAAGATTTCTGGGTGGAAAGTGTGAGTTCAGCATTCAGCCTCCACCCTCAAGAGACAGCAGACTGGAGTGGCCCACATGGGGCATTTGAGGGGCCCTGCAGCCATTGGAAGGTTTGGAGAACTCCAGGGTGGGCTTTCGCCATCTCCAGGAAACTGGGGATCCCATCTAAATGAGAGTGTTGTAGCCACACATTCTGGGAAATAAACTCACTCAGAAGGACAATGCAGATAGTGGAGTGCAGTTTATTATACCAGCGGACCGAAGGTGGAGTCTCCTCTTAGCCAAGGACCCCGACCAGGTTTTTCTGAAAACCTTATATACCCTAAGTGTACGTGCCCAAACCCACTTCCCCAAATTCCATGAAACTAATCTGAACACAGGAAAAGAAAGATACAATCAAAGTTAACCCGTGATTCATATGCCTTAAGCCTAGGTAGTTAACAGTGGACAATTATCATAGGACTGTGGTCATACCCCAATAAGCATAATAGAATATATGATTCTATTTGTTACACAGATAATTAGGATATTCTTTTAGGCAACGGAGAGCCCTGGGGCTCTTCTTCTGGGGGCCTGGCTTTCCTGATGGTATGTTGTTTCCATAGATACTGGGCATATAACTCAAAGTCCACAGTCCAGCCCGAGATGGAGTCCTGCTTTCAAGATAGAGCCTGTTCTGTTTCAAGAGGAGTCTTAAGATTCTGCTGAATGAGTCTGGGGTTGTTGAACCTGACTCACCATATTGAGAGTCATGCTGATCACAAAGGAGAAAATGCCAGTATCCTCTGTGAAGTTAGCAGGGTCTTCTCTTCAGGTTCCAGAGTAACCCCAAGAAGGAAAAGATATGACATGCCCCGGGATCTACCCAAAGTTAAAGTCTAGGACTTAAGTAGGGGCAACCCAGATAAGTAAAAGGACAATATACCCATTTGGGGCCACAAAAATCCTACTGCCTTAAATTTTGCAATGTAGACACAAAATAAAGTTGGGTAGGATTCAGGATTCCCATAATGGATTCTGAAAAGAATTGATTGAACAGACATTTTCTGAACCATTATTAAACTTCCATGTAGGAAGGAAGAAGAAACTAAGGAAAAGCTGAAAGGCTGGGAAATGTTTTTTTCTTTAGGATGTACTAGAGTTTTACTTCCTTTTTAAGTGGAACCATTGAAGCTACTCAACTCTACTTGGACTAATTGGTGAAAATATAAAGACATAGTTTATATAGAGTATAAATATATATGTAAATATATACATACACACAAATAAAATGTTTAATTTGGAGACAGAAAAAGCTTGGCACAGGGAATCCCCTGGTGGTCCATCCACTTGCTGCTTTCACTGGTTTGATTCTGGCCAGGGAACTAAGATCCCACAAGCTCTGAAGTGCAGCCTAAAAATAAAATAAAGCTAGGTATATAGCCTGAAACAACATTCAGATAAAAGTGGAAGGGGGTAAGGACTCCAGAATTTGAGTTTAATTACTACAAAAATGTCTACCTGAACAGCTGTAGAAGCCCAATATGAATTGGTGAATACTCTTTTAAAGAAACCAATTATGCCATTAAATATAGTCTTTCATCTATACACTCTAATTTTGTAGTTTTTTGATTGCAAGTAAATTCATATTCAAAATTTTAAAACTATTTTGAATCCTATTTTAAAAAGATAGTTTGCTGTTGCTGCTGTTGCTGCTGCTGCTGCTAAGTCACTTCCGTCGTGTCCGACTCTGTGTGACCCCATAGACGGCAGCCCACCAGGCTCCCCTATTCCTGGGATTCTCCAGGCAAGAACACTGGAGTGGGTTGCCATTTCCTTCTCCAATGCATGAAAGTGAAAAGTGAAAGTGAAGTCTCTCAGTCGTGTCCGACTCTTCACAACCCCATGGACTGCAGCCTACCAGGCTCCTCCATCCATGGGATTTTTCAGGCAAGAGTACTGGAGTGGGGTGCCATTGCCTTCTCCGAAAAAAGATAGTTTAAATCTCACTAATTTAAAACAAAGCATTCACCCTGGAAAAACCTCATTGGTATATACAAACAGTCCCTGACTTAGGATTTTTTGACTTTAAAATGGTGTGAAAGTGACACACATTCAGTTGGAACCATTATTTGAATTTTGAACTGTGATCTTTTCCAGGCACGATAAGCAGTGCAAAACTCTCTCTCTCTGTCTTGATGCTGGTCAGATCAGAAGCATAGCTCCCAGTCATGAGGGTAAACAACTGATGCACTTACAACCACTCTATCTGGACAACTGCCCTTCTTTTTTTATTTTGTACAATATTCAATAAAATGACATGGGATGCTCAACACTTTATTATAAAATAGGCTTTGTGTTAGATGATTTTGTCAAACTGTAGGCTAATGTAATGTTCTGGGGTCTTCCCAGGTGGCACTAGTGGTAAAGAACCCGCCTGTCAATGCAGGCAACGTAAGAGACGCAGGTTTGATCCCTTGGGGAGGGCATGGCAATCCACTCCAGCATTCTTGCCTGGAGAAGCCCATGGACAGGGGAGCCTGGTAGGCTACAGTCCATAGGGTTGCAAAGAGTTGGACGCGACTGAAGTGACTTAGCATGCACAAGTGCTCTGAGCATGTTCAGGCTATGCTACGTTATGATATTCAGTTGGTTAGGGCTACTAAATGCACTTTTGACTTATGATAGTTTCAACTTACTTTGGATTTATCAGTATGTAACCCCTCTTCGTTAAATCCAGGAAGATCTGTACTGTATTTTCAAACTTGAACCATTTTACCTACCTAACTCCACATGAACTAATTGACAGAAGCTAAGGTTTCTAATGTGGATGATGGCGTCTGTAAGTGAAACCCTTTATATTCAACTGCTTGGAAGGATCCATAGATTGAGGTACAGTCCCTATTCTGCTCATCTGGGAGCAAAGACTATGAGCCACAGCCCTGCCTTCTCAGTGTTACCCCATGCCGTGTGTCACCTTGAAGAGTCCTTACATTACTGCAGAAGAAAGCCACATTTGTTATTTAGTCTCTCCTTCTTCTATAGACAATTTAGGATTGCCAGGCATAGGAAGAAAACCAGCAACAAGAAAGCAAGATCAAGATAAGTAATTGGAAAACAGAAATAATTCAGGAAACAAAGCAATTATAGTTAACATCTTCAGAGAGATTGTCTATCTGTAAACCAAGGTGAAGGTACTATCAATAAGGAGCAGGAAAAAAAATAGAATTAACCATTAGAAATTATTAGTTACTAATATTTTTAAAAACACAATAAAAGAATGGAAAAGTCAAGGTGTTGCTTGGGTCTTAGAATAAATAGAGATTTTAAAAGAGATAAAAGCTGAGACAAGTTTATGTTTTTGTGTTTTTACCACAATATAAAATTTTTTTAAAGTTGAGAAAAGACTAACTCAGCAAGTCTTGCATTCAACAAATCAACTTTCAAGTGAGCACAGAGACGATGATAAAGAGAACCTAGATGTCCATCAGCAGATGAATGGATAAGAAAGCTATGGTACATATACACAATGGAGTATTACTCAGCCATTAAAAAGAATACATTTGAATCAGTTCTAATGAGGTGGATGAAACTGGAGCCTATTATACAGATTGAAGTAAGCAAGATGGAAAAACATCAATAGAGTATACTAACGCATATATATGGAATTTAGAAAGATGGTAACAATAACCCGGTGTACGAGACAGCAAAAGAGACACTGATGTATAGAACAGTCTTATGGACTCTGTGGGAGAGGGAGAGGGTGGGAAGATTTGGGAGAATGACATTGAAACATGTAAAATACCATGTAAGAAACGAGTTGCCAGTCCAGGTTCGATGCACGATACTGGATGCTTGGGGCTAGTGCACTGGGACGACCCAGAGGGATGGTATGGGGAGGGAGGAGGGAGGAGGGTTCAGGATGGGGAACACATGTATACCTGTGGCGGATTCATTTTGATATTTGGCAAAACTAATACAATTATGTAAAGTTTAAAAATAAAATAAAATTTAAAAAAAAAGAAAAAGAAATAAATAAAATATCCACTCTTAAAAAAAAAAAGAGGAAATTAGCAAAGAAATAATGAAAATCTTTTAAAGCTAAATGGTCACAAACCTTCCAGTTGAGAGGATCTATTAAATAACTAATTCAAGAATTTAAAAATACTTATTCCTAAACATGTTACTCTGAAATTTAACATCAGGCATAAAAAGAACATCTTCAAATCTTCCAAAACAAGTCAGCCACAAGAGAACATGCCAAACTGGCATCTAATTTCTCATTAGTACAGTGGCTGTTGAAAAGCAATAGAGTTATGCTTTCAAAAGTTTAACGGCAAATAATTTCCAGTCTGTTGTGGTAAGATTATATCTTGAAGTATTAATCTGTGTATTTCCTATGCATTTCTTTAACCTCTTTACTTAATGTGAACCACAAGGGTCTATATTTTTCCACATATTTCTACTCAGGTAAGCATGAGTCACCCACTTTGGAAGCAGCAACAAAGACTATAAAATTAAAAATAAAAAGCCTTTAGACAAAGAATCAGATGAAAAGATATATCTTCATGTTTGCAGAGCTAGTTTTTCTACTCAAAAGCCTAGATAAAAGATGGATCCAGGAAAGGGGAAAAAAGAGGCAACGGGACCACTTCAGAAAGGAATGACAAAGACTCTGAGAGAAATTGGGTTGGAGTAAGTTCGGTGCCTGGAAACTGATTTGTTGCTGAGTTGTGCACACTGGTTACAGTCTCCAGTGAGAAACTCTGCCCTTGTGATATGGTGGCTGGTCATCATCTATTGAGTGTCTAATGTGATGGGATACTCATTAGTATGAATGGCTTATCCACACTCTGATGGTATACACTTAAGACATTTTGTGGGATGTTGGTAACATGAATATATAAAAACAGGGCTGGACAAAACCAACTGAAAATTTCAGTGTTTTGGTTATCCTTGAATACTACACCCAATCAAACTATCAAATGCATTAATGAAACATAATTTGAGACACTTATATCTTAGTTTTATGCCATTCTTAAGATGTTTCTTGATCTATTTTATCAAAATGAGGAACAGAATCAAGAAAGAAAATATGGAATTTGGGAAACAGTAGATGCACCACAAAGGAGCAGTAAAGGAAAGAAGTTCAAGTATTCCCAGAATGATAGCTGTACTGCAGGCCTAGAAAATAAGCAGTTCCTGTAGAAGCAGAAGGATGGAGTTCTCTGGAAGAAAGAAAGGTCTTTAGGAGGGTGATCCTGATGGAAAAGATGCTGTATGGACAGAATGTTTGTGCCTCCAAAATTCACATGTTGAAATCCCATCCCTTAATATGATGGTATTCAGAGTTGGAATCTTTGGGAGGTAATTAGGATTAGATGAGATCATGCAGGTAGAGCCTTCATGAATGGGATTAGTGTTCTTATAAGAGTCATGACACCTTGCTTCCTCTCTCTGCTCTCTACCATGTAAGGACACAACAAGAAGTTGTACTCTGCAACCCAGAAGAGGGCCCTCATCAGAACTCCACTCAGGGGTACTGGCACTCTGATTTTGGACTTCTAACCTCTAGCACTGTGATAAATAAGTTTTTGTTGTTTAAGCCACCCAGTCTACGATATGCTGATATAACAGCCTGGCCTAAGACAGATGGTAAGATGGAGTAGAATTTCTCCAAGCCAATATTTTAAGAAAAAACAGAGAAAAGAGAGAGACATTTAGAAACTTAAAAATAAAACTCCACAAGAAAAATACATCTAAATATGTAGCAAACTCAAGTATATAATGGTTTTTAAAATTTTCTAAATTGTAAGAAAAGAGAACTCCATTTGACTTTGAGGAAAAGATATCCTCCTACTGGTGCTGAGTTTATATCATTTGGCTCAGTAAAGAAGTGAAAGTATTTCAAGCATGTAACTTAGACCAGCATTTGCACAGCCCTAATAACACAAAAGCTGCTTTTTTTGATTTGTAAGGAAAACTCGACTGTAGTAGCAGAACAGAAAATAAATTGGTAATCTTGATAATGTAAAAGGTTAAAATAAAGAAGGCGGGCCATGGCAGGAGGAGGAAAGCTAGAGAAAAGAATGGAACATGACTCTCTTTTTATAAAGCTGGGAGTCGATAGATAACACAGAAAAGTGATGACAAAACAAACAGGTGCAAGTAAATCATTTTAAGTCAAAAAGATAACCAATAGAAGAACTAGGGGGGAAACAACAAGATAGACATCTAGCATTGGAAGGGGTAGAGAAGAATGTCAAATATGAGAACTAAAACAGAAACATCTTAAAATATTGTCTTTAGTTCCGGCTGTTATGACAGAATATCATACATTGGCATTGGTAGGTTTAAATAAAATAAATTATTTTTCACATTTCTGAAAGTTGGGAAATTCAAGATCAAGATACCAGCAGATCCAGTGTTTGGTGAGAGTATTCTTCCTGGTTTGTTGAGGGCTATATCCTCATGGGCTAGGGGGAGGGGAAAGGAGGGACAGCAGAGGGAGAGGGAAGAGGAAGGGTGATGGGGAGAGAAAGTTCTCTCCTCTTTTTTCTCTTCTTATAAGGGCACTAAGCACATCTATTTCTGCTTTATTGACAATGCCAAAGCCTTTGACTGTGTAGATCACAATAAACTGTGGAAAATTCTGAAAGAGATGGGAATACCAGACCACCTGACCTGCCTCTTGAGAAACCTATACGCAGGTCAGGAAGCAACAGTTAGAACCGGACGTGGAACAGCAGACTGGTTCCAAATAGGAAAAGGAGTCCGTCAAGGCTGTATATTGTCACCCTGCTTATTTAACTTCTATGCAGAGTACATCATGAGAAACGCTGGGTTGGAAGAAGCACAAGCTGGAATCAAGATTCCCGGGAGAAATATCAATAACCTCAGATATGCAGATGACACCACCCTTATAGCAGAAAGTGAAGAGGAACTAAAAAGCCTCTTGATGAAAGTGAAAGAGGAGAGTGAAATAGTTGGCTTAAAAGCTCAATATTCAGAAAACTAAGATCATGGCATCCAGTCCCATCACTTCATGGGAAATAGATGGGGAAACAGTGAAAACAGTGTCAGACTTTATTTTCTGGGGCTCCAAAATCACTGCAGATGGTGACTGCAGCCATGAAATTAAAAGACGCTTACTCCTTGGAAGGAAAGTTATGACCAACCTAGATGACATATTAAAAAGCAGAGACATTATGTTGCCAAAAAAGGTCCGTCAAGGCTATGGTTTTTCCAGTAGCCATGTATGGATGTAAGAGTTGGACTGTGAAGAAAGCTGAGCGCCGAAGAATCGATGCTTTTGAACTGTGGTGTTGGAGAAGACTCTTGAGAGTCCCTTGGACTGCAAGGAGATCCAACCAGCCCATTCTAAAGGAGATCAGTCCTGGGTATTCTTTGGAAAGAATGATGCTAAAGCTGAAACTCCAGTACTTTGGCCACCTCATGCAAAGAGTTGACTCATTGGAAAAGACTCTGATGCTGGGAGGGATTGGGGGCAGGAGGAGAAGGGGATGACAGAGGATGAGATGGCTGGATGGCATCACCGACTCGATGGACATGAGTTTGAGTGAACTCTGGGAGTTGGTGACGGACAGGGAGGCCTGGCATGCTGTGATTCATGGGGTCGCAAAGAGTCAGACACGACTGAGTGACTGAACTGAATTGAACTGAAGCCCATCTTAACAGCTCCACCCTCATGACCTAATTAACCCCGAAGTAGTCCACTTTCAAATACCATCACATTGAGGATTAGGGTTACAATTTGAATTTTGAGGGGACACAAACATTCACTCCCTAGCATCAACTATGGAAAGTGAACCTGAGGCTAGAGAGAGGTGGGGAGATTATTGTTTTTTATTATATACTCCTCTCTGCTCCTTGACTTATTTTGAGCATACACTTCTTTGATTAAAACATTTTACATACATTTCAGAAATCATCTCCTCTGTGATGCCTCCTCTGACCTCCCTCTACTAGCAGAGCTGGTCATTCATCTATGCCCTGGTTGTACTTATGCCAGATGTTATGCCCTAAATTGTATCCCCCTAAAAAATGCATATGGGGGACTCTAACCCGCCATGTGACTATATTTTGGAGCTACAGCCTTTAAGGATGAAGATTAAATGAAAACAACACAGTCCTACTGTAGAGCACAGGGAACTATATTCAATATCCTATAATAAACCATAATGGAAAAGAACATAAAGAATAATATATATGTGTATTTATATATGTATAACTAATCACTTTTCAGGAGAAGGCAATGGCACCCCACTCCAGTACTGTTGCCTGGAAAATCCCATGGATGGAGGAGCCTGGTAGGCTGCAGTCCATGGGGTCGCTAAGAGTCAGACACGACTGAGTGACTTCACTTTCACTTTCCACTTTCATGCATTGGAGAAGGAAATGGCAACCCACTCCAGTGTTCTTGCCTGGAGAATCCCATGGACGGAGAAGCCTGGTAGGCTGCAGTCCATGGGGTCGCACAGAGTCGGACACGACTGAAGCGACTTGGCAGCAGGCAGCAGCAATCACTTTTCTGTACAGAAGAAATCGACACAACATAATAAATCAACTATACCTCAATAAAATAAAATTAAAAAAAAAGATTACATGAAGTCTTAGGGGTAGAGCCCTGATGCAATAAAACTGGTGTCCTTACAAGAAAAGGAAAAGACAGCAGAGCTTTCTGCCAAGTGAGGACAACAGCAAAATGACAGCTGTTCGAAAGCCAGGATGAGAGTTCTTACCAGAACTTGACCACTTGACCAGGCTGGTACCCTGATCTTAACTCCTAGCCTCCAGAACTGTGAGAAAGCAAATTTCTATTGTTTAAGCCACCCAGTCTGTGATATTTGTTATGACAGCCTAAGATAATATACCAGTTTTCCCTGTCATGACTTGATACATCTATCTCTTCTTCTGGATTGTAGACTCCTGAGAGCAAAGTTCCAAATTAACATAACTGTCATGTCCTGAGGACTTACTATGTGCCAATCACTGTACAAGATGGTCACACACTATCTTATTTAAACCTCACAACTTTATAACATCAGAACTATTACCCTCATTTTACAAATAAAGAAACTAAGCCTTGAAGAAATTATGTGGTTTGTCTAAATTCATTAGAATCCATTTATACTCAGATTCTCCACACTCTCATACTGCCTTCTTTTCTTCTGTTTCCTTGCCTCCTAGAAATTCCCTATATGAAGCTGATTTTGAGGGATTGCCTGTTAATTTCTTGGATAAATGTATTCCAATCTCGTCAAGAGAAAAGGACCTGTTTCTCTTTACAATAATATATTCCTAAACTTAGTATTTTTGAACACTTCCACCTCCCATGATAATAAAATTAAATAAAATGTAAAAGCCCATCCTCCAGACAGATTCATCTATATAACTTAGAGAGCTCAGTGCAAAAAGAAATTGCAGGGCCTCTTGTTCAAAAATTAAGAATTTCAAGAGCTTCCAGGATGGTGAATACATGGAGATTTGGGGAGAATGGTGCATCATGGAAGCTCCACGCTCCTTCCTACATACCTTGCCCTATGCTTCTCTTCCACCTGGCTGTTCCTCAGCTAAATCCTTTTATGATAAACCAGTGAACATTGCCCATTTTGGACACCCACCTTGCATTATTCAGAGAACAACCCACTCCAATCAATCTCTCTGCAGCAATATGTTGAGATCTTCCTCGTTCCTTTTTCAGCCTCAGAGTCCTCCACTGTGTGGCTTATTCACCCACTCCATGCTGATAGACTTTTTCCCTGTTTCTAGTCTTCTGCTATTACAATAGAGTTACAGTAAATTAAAGAAAAAAGAATTCAAGATGGCAACAGCAGGGCCTTAAGTGAAGTGCAGGGCCCTTCTACACACAGGCTCTTGTGTAAATGAACAGTCACATGTCCAGAAGCCAGCCAAGCCCCTACCTGCAGTATTTTCAGCTACCTTTCTTTTAAAATCAATCGTAAGTCCAAGTTTCTCATCATCACATATGAAATTGTTAGTCACACAAGAGAATAGGATAAGGTAGAGTAAATGTAATTGTGCATCACATACCTGCTTCTTTCTTTATGGAAAGTGGTTATCTTTATCCATTCATCTGTTGATGGATATTTAGACTCCTTCCATATCTTGGCTATTGTAAATAATGCTATGAATATTGGGGTGCATATATTTTTTGAATCACTGTCAAGTGCTGGTCTTGATAGACAAATGAACCACTTTCAGGGACTAGACAAAGGAGAAGTGGGTGTGCACAATGCAGGAGACCCTGGTTCAATCCCTGGGTTGGGAAGATCCCCTGGAGAAGGGAATGGCTACTCACTCCAGTATTCTTGCCTGGAGAATTCCAAGGACAGAGGAGCCTGGCAGGCTATAGTCCATGGGGTGGCAAGGAGTCAGACATAACTGATTCAATAACATTTTAAACATGTATACACACACTCACACACATATATATACATACAAAATGGAATATTATTCAGCCATAAAAAGAAGAAAATTTTGCTATTTGCAACAACACAGATGGACCTGGAGGGTATTATGGAGGGTAAAATAAGTCAAACGGAGAAAGAGAAATATTGTATGTTTTCACTTACATGTAGAACTTTAAAAATAAAACAAATATAATAAAACAGAAATAAACTCATAGATACAAACTAGTGATTATCAGTGGGGAAAAGGGTGGGAGGGCAAGATAGGGGTAGTGGATTAATAGGTACAAACTACTATGTACAAAATAAATAAGCTAAAAGTATATATTGTACAGCACATGAAAAATAGCCAATATTTTATAATAACTATAAATGAAGTATAATCTATAAAAATTTGATTCACTATATTGTATACCTGAAACTAATATAGTAAGTAAACTATACCTCAATAAAAATAACATATAAATAAATAAGATGCAAGGATGTAATATACAGCATAAGAAATATAGCCAATATTTTATAATAACTTCATATGGAGTACAATCTATAAAAAATATTAATCATTATGTTGTACAGCTGAAACATATTATAAATCAACTATTCTTCTTTAGAAAAACGAACAGTGGACTTCTTGGTGATCCAGTGGTTAAGAATCCTCCTGCCAATTCAGGGAACATGGGTTCTATCCCTGGTCTGGGAAGGATCCTACATGATAAGGAGTAACTAGGCCTGTGCACCACAACTGCTGAGCCCAGTGCTCTGGGCTCTTGAACCACAACTACTGAGCCTGAGTGCTACAACTACTGCAGCCCTGAGCCCTAGAGCCCATGCTCTGCAACAAGAGAAGCCACCACAGTGAGGAGGCTGTGCACCACAGTGACGAGTAGCCCCCCACTCACTGCAACCAGAGAAAGCCCAAGGACAGCAGTGAAGACCCAGAGCAGCCATACATACATACATTTAAAAAAAATTTTTTTAATGCTGCCAACCCTAGAAAAATTATTCTATATGGAGTGCCCCATTCTCAGTCAGTAGTTATGGAGTTTTTAAACCAGGAATTGCAAATCTAGTACCTCTAGGAGCCAGACATGGATAAGTGAGGTCAGCCAACTGAGGATTCAGGAGACTGGAGAGCACTACTGGGTCTCTACTGCAGCTGTTCCCTTGGTCCAGCTGGTTCCTACCTCACACCAATGAGAACTGGTGTGGTCAGAATTTCTGAATTTTCAAGCAAACCCAGAAATAGGTTTACCCCAAATTATAAACATTAGCAACTAATTTTAATAATTACAAGAAAAATACAGCCGAATAAGAATTGTCTGGGGGCTGAAAAGGGTTTGAGAGCCCTTAGCTTGAGCCCTCCATGACAAAAGATAAATTTTATCCTACAGAGTTCTGGGAAAACTAAGTTTGGACCAGAGTCCCATAAGAATCCAACACTCTTAAGAATGCTTCAGTGGCTAGGATGTTTGAATGAGGAAGAGCAAAATGTCTGGAGACATTTTTATTTGCCACGATGGGTGGGAATGCTCCTGGCATTTATCTAGTGGGCAGAGGCTAGTTGAAAGTTGAAAATGAAAGTCGCTCAGTCATGTCCGACTCTTTGTGAACCCATGGAGTCCATGGAATTCTCCAGGCCAGAATACTGGAGTGGGTAATCGTTCCCTTCTCTAGGGGATCTTCCCAACCAAGAGATCAAACCCAGGTCTCCCACATGCAGGTGGATTCCTATAATGCAGAGAACAGTTCCCACAGCAAATATTCATCCAACCAAAATGACAATAGTGCTGAGGTTGAGAAATCAGCTCTAAGGCACTGATTTACCCCCAGAATGACGCTCTCAGGCAAAGCTTAAAATGCAGCTCCTTGGGTTCCCACCCAGGCTACTCAGTCTTAGGCCCTGTGAGTAACACTCAGATACATACATTTTAGAAATCTGCCCTGGTGATGTTAATGCATGCTAAAATGTAAGAGCTATTGACCTAAAATAATAGAATCTAAAGAACTCATTTATATCTAGAGAACTACCATCAAATGTTTAGCAAGGATACATGTTTAATGATAACAGAGAAAACTTTTCAGCTGCAAAATACTGCAGAGACAAAGCAATAGTATCAGAATAATCCACCCACAATCACAACCTGCTCCAAAAAGACAGGGGAGTTATAAAGAAGATAAACTGTCTTCAAGGCTTTACCCTCTAAGTAGTAAAGATAATTTCCTAGACTGCTGAAGGTATTTTTTAAAAGTTTGTCAATATGAAAAACAAATCAGCTCTAAAAATCACAATTTTAAAGGCAATCTGTGTTCCTAAAGTATTGCAAATTCAAGAATTTGAAATTGAGATATATGAAATTAAAGAGAATTTATTATAAATATCCTTACTACCAGTACATGTCATAGCAATGGGAAACTAATTTAAGCTTTATAAAACAACCTGTATGTAAGTTTGTTTTGTCATGTTCTATTAACCCTAAAAGTGTAAATTTTAAAAGAAATACTGCCAGGAACTCTCCCTCTCTTGTGGGGTGCATTAGAAGCTCCCTCATTCCAGAAAGGGCAATAGATACACCTTCCTTCTTCTTTGTCCAATTAAGTCCCCTCTAGGAGTTGCTCTTATTCATAGAAGTGCATCCCACCCCTTGAAGGTCGGGAATGTGTGGTGGTCATCATCCCTAGGACATAAATGGAAAATTCAGCCCAGAAACATAAGTACAGATAAGGGGAGCTTTGTCCCTGGGTTGATGTAATAAGAATTTCAAGGCTGTAAACCCAGATAAGCAGTTTGAGAGAAACAACTTCCTGGGTAGTAAAATTATTGCCTTGTTTGCAAGAGTAAGTTTTTTCTGACTTGGGGAATAAAAGGCATTTTTGCAGACAGTCAAGCCCCCTGAACTCTAGAAAGGCATCTAGAAGATAAAGGGAGATAATGGAGAACGCTTTCGCACTCTGGTAAACTTACCTTGTTTATAACCTTTGTGCTAGCCTTTTTCATTTCTTTTGGAGGAAACCAAAGTTAAATTAGCCATACATAAGCCAAATTGCCATTACAGTATTGCTTATTCTCAAACTCAGATAAGCTTCTATGGTCTGGACTAACTCAGAGTAAAAAGGTTGAGAGACACAGTTTACCCTGGGGAGTAGCATTCTGGGGGGTTCACTCCCAGAAGCAGCAACACATATCCACAGAGGAAAGAGAGCCATCAAAATCCTTAGGACAAGATAACTAATAAGGACCTACTTATATAGCACAGGGAACTCTATTCACTACTCTCTAATGATCTATATGGGAAAGAAGCTTTAAAAGAGTGGATATATGTATATGTATAACTGATTCACTTGGCTGTGTGCAGAAAGTAATACTGTAAACTAACTGTACTCCAATAAAATTTTTTAAAAAGAAAACAAAATCAAAAACCAAAAATCCTTAGAACATTACATAAAGAACTCTCTCAGTTTAAACTTTTTCACAAAAATCCTTAGGACAGAAAAGGCAAGATCCCCAGGGCCTCCCCTATCCTCCCAACATCACCCTATTGACATCCTTGATAATCACACAAGGCCACCCAGGCCCTTTTTTTGTCCTTGGGACTCTCATACCTTGTCTCAATGCTTATCCCTCATAGCGTTCAAGGCTTTCTACCTCCCTCCCCAAAAGAGAGATAGTCAAGGCTCATTCTGCTCTGTTCTTTCAAGTTGAGGAAATTAATGTGACAGAACTCACTATTGCATAAAAAAAGCAATTTGTTACCTTTGTGGGGATTCACCTCCTAATTCACCTCCTAATATGCCACTTTGGCATCCTGATTATTTTGACTTAAGGTACTTGAGATTTGGTGCAAGAAGAACAGTCTGACCTACATATGACCTCCTGAAAGAGAGATAAATCTCCCATGTAAAAGATACCCTGTGGGCTTCCCTCTTGGCTCAGATGGTAATGAATTCACCTGCAATGCAAGAGACACAGGTTCGATCCCTGGGTCAGAAAGATGCCTGGAGAAGAGAATGGCAACCCACTCCAGTATTCTTGCCTGGAGAATTCCATGGACAGAGGAGTCTGGCGGGCTACCATCCATGGGGTTGCAGAATCAGACACAACTGAGTGACTTTCACTTCACTTCAAAAGGTACCTTGTAGCAGGAGGGCAGATGGCAGACCTCGTACACCATGTAATTACATATGTAATTACATGCTATACCAGGTACATATGTAATGTACATATGTGTACACAGGTGTACCTGGTACATATGTAATTACATTTGTTTTTCTCTTGTTAATATGTCTTTCATTACTAGGGATTCTCAGCCAAGAAACTAGAAGGATAGAGAGAAAATAATTTTTCCTTTCCTACACCTCCTTCCAGAAAATATTTATATTTAAGAAGCTGTTAATAACAGAAAGATAATTGTTAATCCAACATAAGTGATCTGTAAAGGTAAATTTCCAAGGACCAAATCTCCCTCATGGAGATCTTCCACCCCCCAAATCATCTTGGGTAGTTAGAATGTAAGCCCTGGAAAGATGAATCTTGTAAAGCCGAGTCAGCTGGAGAGTTCTCTACTGTTAAAATCCCATTGAGAAATGGAAATGCCCTTCCCCAAGATTATGTTTGAAACAGAAAAGTTAGATAGCATTATACCTGGAGCCTGCAGTACAAATTCCTTTATCCTCAAAAACAACAACAGTAAATTCCCAAAGAGAGAGCACCTCAAACTGAAAAAGTAACCAGTTATTTTCCATTATCTTTGCAGGGAATGAGGGGAAATAAGAAAGACTGTCTCTCCCTTGGCCTCGTTTCTGAACCAGCTTACCCATCTTTGAAGCTGAACGGCTTCCAATGCAGATATCACAGGTATTCATGGTCTCATTAACTAACTGTCTCTCCACTAAGAATAGCAATGGTTTTAAAGCAGGCTGTTATGTAAGGAAGACTTTTCTTCTGTTGTTATAATAAATATTAAGTTACAGAGCTGAGAATGTGACAAATATTTTCAAAACCACAAACAGAAAAGGCATCAATGAAAAAGAGCTGCAGCTCAGAGTGAAAACACTGGAGAACTGAGCCTCCCTCCTGCTCCAAGAGACAATTTCTGCCCTTCAGGTTGTGCGGTCCCAGCTGAGGCAGGGAAAGGTAGGTCCAACAGCCTTTAGTAGTTTACAGCTGAAGACCATTTAGGTATCAACCTTTCTTGCAACAGAGAACCTAGGTGGCTTGTGGGTAGTGGGTCAAACACAAATTCTAATCTTGAGTCATGAGACTAATAAAGTTTAGCTCTAAGATATAGAATGAGTGCTCTGCCTGCCATTCAGGAAAAAAGGTATAAAAAAAAGAGGGAAAGAGAGATGTAGCACTTCAGCCCCACTTCTGTCACTCGGTTATCCTTATTCACTGAAGTGTAAGCTGTATGTGGCAGGGCCTTTTGTTTGTTCTACTCACTGCTGTATTTCCAGCACCAAAGCACTATTAGGCGCTGAAAAAATATTTTCCAAGTGAATCAATATATTATTGTTGTCTTGAAGAAGTCAAACAGACAACCCTCAGGGACTATTTCTTCTCTGATTATTTCCCTATTTGCCCCACAGCATCGGTACACTTGTTCAAAGAGCATGAGTGCCTGAGTGGCACTGTGTGAAAAGAAGCTGATAAAATGTTGATGGTGATGCTCTGGAGGAAAGCCGCAAGGCCTGAAGGTACAGAGTGGGGCAGGGTTGGGGGGGGGGGTGGTAGTGGGTGCGGTGAAAGTTTTACTGGTCAGAAGGGAAGGGTGGCCAGAGCTACATGTGAACGCAGATATGCAGAGATTAGAAGAGAGGAGAGTGGCAAGGGCAGTGGCAGCGGCAGCCAACCAGGGGGAGTTTGTTTGACCAGAGCAGGAAGGCTGTTTAAGCAGCCAGTTTTCTGCTGGCTTTGGCCTGGAGCCTAGTGAAGATGAGCTACCAGCTACAAATGGAGCCAGGAAGAGGAGGGCAAGCAGAGGAAAGTTGAAGAATTAGGGCAGACTGGTCAAAAAGGACTGGCCATTTTAGCCTTCCATTAAAAAGAAGAGCAAGAGGGACAGAGAGCACAAAGACCAGAAGAGAATCTTATCAGACGTCCTGGAGCTTCCATGATGGTCTCAACATTGTGTCCTTTTATTGTTTTATTGGAAGGTATCTTGGCCTTGGTTCTCTGAAAAATGAAGACTTTGGAACTGGTAAGTTGTTTTGTTTCATAAAAACTAATTCTGTTTGTTTTTAGAAAGCCAATAGTAAAGTATATACTGTGGATTCTCAATTTCCCCATCATACAGTGTGAATGTGATGGTCAGGTTTCGAAGCTCCTGAATATCTTCTTTGGTATGGGTTACACTGTCTTTGGTGCCTCACGTGGAGGTGAGGGGCCATCCACCAACTTCACAAAATAATCCCATGATCCCAAAGCCACCTCCATGCTGATATCAATGTGTATCAAGTACTGGCCTTGCCCTGAAGTGGACTTAGCCATATATAAGTTGGATCTGAACTCCACATTGTGATCTCCCACTGCTATATCTTGGGCTTTTAAGAGAACCTCTTTCATTATTGGGGCCCCTGTTTTTTGGTCACTGAATTCCAGTTGAGCCAAAGCCTGGTCAAAGGACATTCCTCATATCAATTTTCCCAAATACCACATCTTTGCTGTACTTTGTCTTCAACAATGGTAGATTTCAGCTGGTATCTGAGAAAGTTCTCCAGGTAGTTGTGAAGAATACACAATTTTTTCTCCCATTTTCGAGAAATTTCAAGAGAAGCACTGGTGTGGATATATGATTAGGGTGAAATGTTGTAAGATTAAAGAAGCCCCAAGATCAGCTTCTCCCTCACATCCATAACACATCCAAACATTCTGATTTTGCAGCCACCATCTTTCCTGGGACTTATAAGTTGCTTATTTAGGAATATGATTTGGGGAGCAATAGGGCAGGACAGGGAAGGGGAACAGGGAGGGAAA
Source organism: Bos taurus (assembly GCF_002263795.3). NCBI lineage: Eukaryota > Metazoa > Chordata > Mammalia > Artiodactyla > Bovidae > Bos > Bos taurus. Next base: position 48,088,413 of record NC_037331.1, read on the forward strand.
GAGAATCAACACAAGGATATGAAACTGAGCTGACAATTGCTAAGGACAACTGGTGCTTTCTCCTGCCCAGACCTTTTGAAGAACTGATGGAAAGCTCCTCTGAACTGTCCACAGAGGGGAAGACATGTTAGAAAATTAACATTTATAACAGCATTACCTAATTTGTAGATGTTGGTCAAATTTTCCTCCTTGTCCTCTCCTATCCTTTTTTCATCCATGATCTAATCTGGGGTCAAATGTATTCACAGTTGCCCTGGCTCCTTCATGTCCTCTGATCTGCATGAGTTCCTCAGTCTTTCCTTATCATGACCTTGGCACTACTGAAGAGGACTGGCCAGTTATTTTACAGAATGTGACTCAGTTTGGGTTTGCCTGATAATGTTTCATGATTCAGCTGAGGTTGTACACTTTTGGCAAGAACATCTCAGAAGAAATATTGTACACTTAGTGCATCATTTGACGTTGATGTGTCTTACTAGTGGTGATGTTCATCTTGATCATCTGGTTAAGGTGGTGTCTTCTAGCTTTCTCTAGTGTGAAGTTATAATTTTCTCCTATATAACCAATATATATCCTGTGGGGAGATTCTTTGAGACTATTCAAATACCCTGTTTCTCCTTATACTTTGCTCATTGATTTTAGTATACATCAGTGGTTCTTACCTATAACACTTACTACTAGATACTGGCCTAATGTTGACTTTCTGTATTCTTCATTCCTTCTACATTTATCAATTGGAATCACAATCTAAGTAAGAGCTAAACTTGCCTTTAAATACCTCTGAGATTTTAACAGCCCTAGATAAATGTATTGGTTTGAGGCTTGGCTAAAGGAATAAGTGAGAAACCGAACTGATGGTGTGAGGAGAGGGAAATTAGGTACTTGCTGGTGGTTTTCATTTAGGGACCAATAATTTGACTTGTTTTGGGAACAGCCAGAGATGAGGAATGCATAGTCAGGAAGTGTTTCAGGTATGAAAGATAAAACAGCAGTGTTTTCTATAGTAAAAAGAAACACATTTATGCAGATATCCAAAGATTAATGTCAGAAGAGAAGAAGGGCATAAAGGTACCAGCTGCAAAGATGCAGAAGAAAAGCAAAGAAGAAAAAATAAACTTGATGCATCTGCTTACAGGAAGACAGAGAAGTTGTCTGAGGTGAAAAAAAAAGGGGGGTGGAGGAGAGATTTAAGAAGAAATGAAGGTTTTAGGTCACAGCTAGTGATCCCAGCAAAGAAAATTAGGAAAATTAGCCAGAGGTGGAAGACTCCAGAACCAAGAAAAGGAAAGAGATGGGTCTTGCAGAGTAGGAGTCTGACAGTCCCAGTTCAGGACAAGAGCCTTGTCACTAGGGATCTGGGAAGAAAGAAATGGAAGGGAGGGAAGAGAAGGGAGAAGGACAAATAGAATGTAAAGGGCATCCTGGCCATGAGTCTTTTAGTTATAGTGACAACAACTGAGCTCAAACCACCTTAAGCAAAAAGATACTTTGTGGGCTCCCAGACCTGGAAAGTTCAGGATAGGGGCTGACAGAGGGTTGCCAGCCCCCAAAACTCAAAGTTATAGGCCCATATCTCGCTCTCTCCTCCCTACCCCACCACACTATCTCTCAGTTCTTTTTCCTTTTGGGTGTTAGCCTTACTGCTTCCCATCTCAGATGGGCTTCCTCTGTGCAGACAGGGAAGATGGCTGCCTATATCACAAAGCTTCCATTGTCTCAGCTTGGCAGCCCTGGCATAAACACAGACTACTATATTCCAGAATCTCCTTGTCATGACCAAAGAAGAACTCTGATTGGCCCTTCTTGAGTCCCAGGCCCACACTTTGAACCAATCACTGCTTTTAGAGGGATGAAATATTGTATGACTGGCCAGGCCTGAGTTAAATGTTCACACAGTGCTTGGGAATCTAGGTGGGACCAGGATTAATAGAATCAATTAGGATGGCAGTTATCCAGAGTAAAGATAAGTGATCTTACCAGAACAACGGCAGGCAGAGCTGCTAGAAACATCAAGAGATGCTTCCTACTGAAGACTCCCAGAGAGAACTTCGGGAAATAATAATAGTTAATTATAGTAATAGAGAATTCAGCATACATGAACCGTGAACTTCCAGATGTTCAAGCTGGTTTTAGAAAAGGTAGAGGAACCAGAGATCAAATTGCCAACATCCGCTGGATCATCGAAAAAGCAAGAGAGTTCCAGAAAAACATCTATTTCTGCTTTATTGACTATGCCAAAACCTTTGACTACGTGGATCACAATAAACTGTGGAAAATTCTGAAAGAGATGGGAATACCAGACCACCTGACCTGCCTCTTGAGAAACCTATATGCAGGTCAGGAAGCAACAGTTTGAACTGGACATGGAACAACAGACTGGTTCCAAATAGGAAAAGGAGTCCATCAAGGCTGTATATTGTCACCCTGCTTATTTAACTTCTATGCAGAGTACATCATGAGAAACGCTGGGCTGGAGGAAGCATAAGCTGGAATCGAGATTTCCGGGAGAAATATCAATAACCTCAGATATGCAGATGACACCACCCTTATGGCAGAAAGTGAAGAGGAACTAAAAAGCCTCTTGATGAAAGTGAAAGAGGAGAGTGAAAAAGTTGGCTTAAAGCTCAACATTCAGAAAACGAAGATCATGGCATCTGGTCCCATCACTTCATGGGAAAGAGATGGGGCAACAGTGGAAACAGTGTCAGACTTTGTTTTTCTGGGCTCCAAAATCACTGCAGATGGTGATTGCAGTCATGAAATTAAAAGACGCTTACTCCTTGGAAAGAAAGTTATGACCAACCTAGATAGCATATTGAAAAGCAGAGACATTACTTTGCCAACAAAGGTCCGTCTAGTCGAGGCTATGGTTTTTCCAGTGGTCATGTATGGATGTGAGAGTTGGACTGTGAAGAAGGCTGAGCGCCGAAGAATTGATGCTTTTGAACTGTGGTGTTGGAGAAGACTCTTGAGAGTCCCTTGGACTGCAAGGAGATCCAACCAGTCCATCCTAAAGGAGACCAGTTCTGGGTGTTCATTGGAAGGACTGATGCTGAGGCTTAAAATCCAAACTTTGGCCACCTCTTGTCAAGAGTTGACTCATTGGAAAAGACCCTGATGCTGGGAGGGATTGAGGGCAGGAGGAGAAGGGGACAACAGAGGATGAGATGGCTGGATGGCATCACCAACTCGATGCACATGAGTTTGGGTGAACTCCGGGAGTTGGTGATGGACAGGGAAACCTGGTGTGCTGTGGTTCATGGGGTCGCAAAGAGCCGGACATGACTGAGCAACTGAACTGAACTGAATAGAGAATATTTATTGTGTTTACTATGTGACAGGCACTGTCCTAAGCCCTTTATGTGTATTAAATCTTTAAATCTCCTAGCATGTCTGGATACTATTATTATCACCCTTATACAGAAGAGGAACAGACACAGGTAGGTTAAGTCATTCATCCAAGGGCCCAGAGAAAAGAAGCAAGGACTTCATGCAGGCAGTCTAAATGCTCTCAACCACTGACACAGGATCTAAGTGCAGTAAACATTTGAGAAATAAAGATAAAATCAAGTAAGGAAAAAATGCAGAGTTTGAAAGGAATCCACAAAGGAGGGTTGAATAAACCTCACAAAGAAAGTAGAAATCTATCAAACCCTGAGATAGTATAGCATAGGCACTTAGAGTGCTATAAAAACACTGCTTGAAGAAGTCCAAAGGTAGGTACTAGAAAAGAATAATGTAGAAGACCAGTCCAATGTATCCATGGGGAACTCAGATAAAGCTACTGATAATTTTTTCCAAATTTTTGCTATTGTGGTAAAATACACATAACACAAAATTTACCATCTTAACCATTTTTAAGTGTACAGTTCAGTGCTATTGTGTATATTAACACTGTTGTACAGATATCACCATTCATCTGCAAATCTCTTTTCATCTTGAGTTGTTGTTCAATTAGTAACTTGTATCCAACTCTTTGTGATCCCAGGGATGGTAGCATTCCAGGCTCCTCTGTCTTTCACTGTCTTCCGAAGTCTGCTCAAATTTCTGTCCATTAAATCGGTGATAGTGATATACCTGTTAAAAACTAATTCCCCATTCCCCTCCTCTCTCCAGGCCCTGGCCACCACCATTCTACTTTCTGTCTCTGTGAATGTGAGTACTCTAGTATCTCATATAAATGAAATTACACAGTATTTGTTTTTTTATGACCGGCTTATTTCACTTAGCATAATGCCTTCAAGGTTTATCAACATCATACCTTATGTCAGAATGTCTGTCCTATCTAAAGCTGAATAATATTCCATTGTGTGTATCTGCCACATTTTTGCTTATCCATTCATCCATCAATGGACAGGGCTGTTGATTTGTTATTCTTCAGTGGTGGAATAGAGAAGAATTTAAAACATGTTATTTTATTTACTAGGGAAAGCAATAAATAGGCCATTGTCGTTATCCATCTTTTCCTGAAAAATACTCCTTGTACTTGCTGCAACTTAAACTAATTGTGGTTCAGTTCAGATCAGTCACTCAGTCATGTCCAACTCTTTGCGACCCCATGAATTGCAGCACGCCAGGCCTCCCTGTCCATCACCATCTCCCGGAGTTCACTCAGACTCACGTCCATTGAGTCGAATTGTGGTAGACCAAGAGTAGAAGAAACCCCATGTTCATTGCAGCATTGCTTACAATAGCCAAGATACAGAAAAACCTAAATGTCCATCCATATATGAATGGTAAAGAAAATGGGGTATATATACACAATGGAAGATTATTTTAAAAAGAACAGAATTTCACCATTTATAACATCAATGGACCTTGGGGGCACTATGCTAAGTGAAATATTAGAGAAAGACAAATGCATATGATCCCTAATATGTGCAATCTAAAAGCCCGGCCTCATAGATACAGATCAGCGGTTGCCAGAGGAAGGGGTTGGGAGTGGGCCAAATGGGTAACGGGAGACAAAAGTTACAAACTTCCAATTATAAAATAAATAAATCATGAGGATATAATGTAAAGCATGGTAACTATAGTTAATCATACTGTATTGCACATTTGAAATTTGCTAAGAGATTAAATCTTAAAAGTTCTTATCACACACACAAAAATTCTGTGTGTGTGGTGATGAACATGAACAAGACTTACTGTGGTGATCATTTCCCAATGTATACAATTATAGAATCATTTTGTTGTACACCTGAAACTAATATAATGTTGCGTGTCAATTACACCTCAACTTTTTAAAATGTGAAAGTTCATGTAAAGCACTAAGTCAATAAAAAAAACTAGTTACTATTAATACTATAATTATTATTAAAAATTTATCAGTCCAGGAATCTATGCTTTCATTAGTGTTTTTCAATATATTTATATAATGTGGAAAAAGGGTAGAAGGCAACAAAAACACCAATACTAAACCAAAGCTCCCTGTGACACACATAGTTTGCTTGGATAACATGTATATCTTCATAATAAACCTGAAATCTTGAGAATAGAGAATGTCTATAAAAAGCTTTTGGGACATGTACGGTGCTGGAAATGAACCAAGCGTTACTGCTATCCTAGGAAATCAGTTCCTTGAAGACTGTTTCTGAAAGTGTGGTTCAGAATAGTCAGCCCAGGAGCCTCTGAGCCAGGCAGCAGCAGTCCTGGGAGATTCTGACCTAGCTGTCATTCTCTGGGCACTGCGCTCCACCCTTGTCACCAGTGGCTTAGAGCCCCGTTACTCTTTGCCTCCAGAAGCATGTTGCAAGATGACCCAGACATACAAGTGCCCTCTAACTCTCCATACTATTTCCACAGCTTTGAACTTGCACCCAGTTTGCCCATGTATTTCTCATCTGTGAATTTTTCCCAGTATTTTCTCCATTTCCTCTAACCCCAAGGTCTCTTTGACCTCCTTAGGGGCTGCTGCATGTTCTACAAAGACCCAGAGGGGCATTTGCATTGGCACACTACATTCTGCCAAGCATACAATCCTGACTATAGCAATCTGCCTCAAGAAAGACCCTTAAACTTTCATTTAGTCCAGTCTTTTAACCTTTGTCATTTCTGAATATAAACATTAAGTCTGAGACTGAGCATGAACTATCCCTTTTCTCAACCCATCTCATTTACAAATGAAACACTATCCCATTTTTAGACATTTGGAAGCATTTCTCACATTTTAAATTAACTGTGTTCAGCAACCTTCACAGAAAATTCTATTATATTCTTACCTAATCTTATTCACTAAAATTTCAACCTGCTATTTGTCGAGAGAGAGATTGCTTCAATACTGGTTGTCCTCCAGTATCTTTTCTCCCCTTCTCTTATAGTGATGGAACCCTTGATTGGTGGACATTACATGGGATGTCCAATATAAAGTTCAGTATAAAGATGGCATTGTTCAACCTCCTGTACCATTAAGCATGGTCATGTTACTAAGAGCTGGCTAATTGCATATGATGGGAGGTATGTTCAACTCTGGAATGTGTCTTAATGTAAGAACAGGCCCATCTTTCTTCCATTTTCTATCATGCTGCTTGCAATGTGGGTGTGGATGTGCTGGTGTGTCATATTGGACTGTTTGAATAAGGGCAATATCCTAAGTATCATAGAACTATGAGATGCAAAAAACTTGGATCCCTGAATGACTTTATGGCTCCATGCCATGTCTGGCATGCAATGGAGAAGGAAATGGCAACCCACTCCAGTGTTCTTGCCTGGAGAATCCCAGGGATGGCAGAGCCTGGTGGGCTGCAGTCTATGGGGTTGCACAGAGTTGGACACAACTGAAGTGATTTAGCAGCAGCAGCAGCAGCAGCCATGTCTGGAACCATCTATTTCTTGACTGTAACTGAGAGAAGATAAATTTCTACCTTATGTAAGTCACAGTTACTTTGAGTCTCTGACATATGCAGTAGAACCTATATAATAAATACATCTGTGGGTACACTTGATAGAGATAACCCTAAGTATAGCAGATGTAGTAGAAATGCGTAGAGAATTTGAAGGAGCCCTTTCCTGTGTTTGAGGGAATTCCCTATTTTGTAGACTTCAGAGAATGATCCTGATCCTTGATTTCACTGTCTCTGGAAGTTTGGGCTCAGGTGTGTAATCCAGTCTTGGCCAATCAGGTGTTTCTGCTCAAGACTTTAAATCTGGAAAGAGTGAGGCAAAGGAGCTGGAAGGGTCAAGAATTCATCTGTGCCCTCTGGAGCCTCCAGGGGCAGCCAAGCATTCAGTGGGAGCAGCAGACATGTTGCTATCATATGTCCTTAGACGTGATTTGGGCTCTGATTCTTACCTGGGTTGTAAGCATGGCCTACCTGGAGATGCTTGACTTACTCCAAGAGCCTTTTGAGAAATTGCTTTTTTGCTTAAATCAGGCAGAATTTTCCATTTGCAACTAAGAATGCTGACCTATGTGCTCAGGGGAGAGCTACCACAAAATTACGGTAAAAAAAAAAACTTTATATGTTTTTTCTTTTACAACTGTTTCAGTTTAATAACGTATCCATATAACGGCTAAAAGCTATTGAATATTTTTCAACTTTGACTATGATAATCATATGGTTTTTCATCCACATACTAAAGACTAAGACTAGAATGAACCCTGGGGACCATCTTGTCTAGTTCCTTCACTGAGAGACACTGAGACACAAAGAGGTGTTCTCATTTCAGTGGATGAAATTTATTTCTATGCATGGTCTCTGATAACTTCTCCAACTAAATCAAAACCATTCCAAATTAAGGGCCTGTCTCTTCTTACACTGAAACTTTATTTTAGGAATATAATGAGTTACTTCTGTATTCCATTACATAAACCACCAAAGGAAATAAAAAGCCTATTGGACCCAGAACCAATCCTAAGAAAACATCACCAATAGTCAACAAACATGAGAGGGAGACAGTTTATAAGTTTCTCTCAGGGCAGCCCTATTTTTATGTATTGAAAACAAACATGGCTTTTGCATTTGCTTGCACAAGACCTTCTAGAACTAACACCCAAAAAAGATGTCCTTTTCATTATAGGGGACTGGAATGCAAAAGAAGGAAGTCAAGGAACACCTGGAGTAACAGGCAAATTTGGCCTTGGAGTACAGAATGAAGCAGGGAAAAGGCTAATAGTCTTCTGCCAAGAGAACGCACTGGTCCTTGCTAACACCCTCTTCCAACAACACAAGAGAAGACACTACACATGGACATCACCAGATGGTCGACACTGGAATCAGATTGATTATATTCTTTGCAGCCGAAGATGAAGAAGCTCTATACAGTTAGCAAAAACAAGACCGGGAGCTGACTGTGGCTCAGATCATAAACTCGCTATTGCCAAATTCAGACTGAAATTGAAGAAAGTGGAGAAAACCACTAGACCATTCAGGTATGACCTAAATCAAATCCCTTATGACTATACAGTGGAAGTGAGAAATAGATTTAAGGGACTAGATGTGATAGAGTGCCTGATGAACTATGGATGAAAGTTCGTGACATTGTACAGGAGGCAGGTATCAAGACCATCCCCAAGAAAAAGCAAAATGGCTGTCTGAGGAGGCCTTACAAATAGCTGTGAAAAGAAGAGAAGTGAAAAGCAAAGGAGAAAAGGAAAGATATACCCATTTGAATGCAGAGATCCAAAGAATAGCAAGGAGAGATAAGAAAGCCTTCCTCAGTGATCAATGCAAAGAAATAGAGGAAAACAACAGAATGGGAAAGACTAGAGATTTCTTCAAGAAAATTAGAGAAACCAAGGGAACATTTTATGCAAAGATGGGCTCAATAAAGGACAGAAATGGTAGGGACCTAACAGAAGAAGAAGATATTAAGAAGAGGTGGCAAGAATACACAGAAGAATTATACAAAAAAGATCGTCACGACCCAGATAATCACAATTGTGTGATCACTCACCTAGAGCCAGACATCCTGGAATGTGAAATCAAGTGGGCTTTAGAAAACATCACTACGAACAAAGCTAGTGGAGGTGATGGAATTCCAGTTGAGCTATTTCAAATCCTGAAAGATAATGCTGTGAAAGTGCTGCACTCAATATGCCAGCAAATTTGGAAAACTCAGCAGTGGCCACAGGACTGGAAAAGGTCAGTTTTCATTCCAATCCCAAAGAAAGGCAATGCCAAAGAATGCTCAAACTACCACACAATTGCATTCATATCACACTCTAGTAAAGTAATGCTCAAAATTCTCCAAGCCAGGCTTCAGCAATACGAGAACTGTGAAATTCCAGATGTTTAAGCTGGTTTTAGAAAACGCAGAGGAACAAGAGATCAAATTGCCAACATCCGCTGGATCACTGAAAACACCAGAGAGTTCCAGAAAAACATCTATTTCTGCTTTATTGACTATGCCAAAGCCTTTGACTGTGTGGATCACAATAAACTGTGGAAAATTCTGAAAGAGATGGGAATACCAGACCACCTGACCTGCCCCTTGAGAAACCTATATGCAGGTCAGGAAGCAACAGTTAGAACTGGACATGGGACAACAGACTGGTTCCAAACAGGAAAAGGAGTCCGTCAAGGCTGTATATTGTCACCCTGCTTATTTAACTTCTATGCAGAGTACATCATGAGAAACGCTGGGCTGGAGGAAGCATAAGCTGGAATCGAGATTTCCGGGAGAAATATCAATAACCTCAGATGTGCAGATGACACCACCCTTATGGCAGAAAGTGAAGAATAACTAAAGAGCCTCTTGATGAAAGTGAAAAAGGAGAGTTAAAAAGTTGGCTTAAAGCTCAACATTCAGAAAACTTAAGATCATGGCATCTGGTCCCATCACTTCAGAAATAGCTGGGGAAACAGTGGAAATAGTGTCAGACTTTATTTTTTTGGGCTCCAAAATCACTGCAGATGGTGATTGCAGCCATGAAATTAAGAGAAACTTACTCCTTGGAAGGAAAGTTATGACCAACCTAGACAGCATTTTAAAAAGTAGAGACATTGCCAACAAAGGTCCATCTAGTCAAGGCTATGGTTTTTCCAGTGGTCATGTATGAATGTGAGAGTTGGACTATAAGGAAAGCTGAGCCCCGAAGAATTGATACTTTTGGACTGTGGTGTTGGAGAAGACTCTTGAGAGTCCCTTGGACTGCAAGGAGATCCAACCAGTCCATCCTAAAGGAGATCAGTCCTGGGTATTCATTGGAAGGACTGATGCTGAAGCTGAAACTCCAATACTTTGGCCACCTCATGCGAAGAGTTGACTCATTGGAAAAGACTCTGATGCTGGGAAAGACTGAGGGCAGAAGGAGAAGGGGACGACAGATGAGATGGTTGGATGGCATCACCGATTCAATGGACATGGGTTTGGGTGGACTCCGGGAGTTGGTGTTGGACAGGGAGGCTGGCGTGCTGCGGTTCATGGAGTCGCAAAGAGTCGCACACAACTGAGCAACTGAACTGCACTGAACTGATCTCCAATTTTTTGGCAAACATGCTCAACACTGTAATATTTTAAAGTGGACAAATACATAGAGTGTTCTAATCTTTCCTGAGCTACTCTCATACACCTCTTCTTTATAATGCAATTTTGGTTTATTGGTGATTTCCTGCAACCTTAAACTTCCATTAATGTTAAGCTGTCATGACTAAGTTTATACTTATACACATATCTCTTCTATATTATTTAGGATTAGGTTCAACTGTAAGAAACAGAAAAACTCTAAGTTACTGTGGCATAGACCAAGATAACAGGCTTCTCAGGTGCCTTGGTGGTAAAGAATCCGCCTGCAAATGCAGGAGATGTTGTTTCTATCCCTGGGTCAGGAAGATGCCCTGGAGAAGGAAATGGCAACCCATTCCAATATCTTGCCTGGAGAATCCCATGGATAGAGTAGCCTGGCAGAGGCTACAGTTCATAGGGTCACAAAGAGTTGGACACAACTCAGCAACTGAGCATGCAGACCAAGATATAAAGTTGTTTCCCCCTCAATTAACAGAGTCCAGAGGCAGCTGCCCAAGACCAATATGGCAACTCCATGATCATCAAGATTCAGGCTTCAACTGTGCTTCTACTCTGTCGCTTTATGCATGCTATGTCGCTTCAGTCATGTCCAACTCAACTTTTTGCAACTCTATGGACTAAGCCCACCAGGCTTCTTGGTCCATTGAATTCTGTAGGCAAGAATACTGGAGTGGGTTGCTGTGCCCTCCTCCGGGGGATCTTCCCAACCCAGGGATCAAACCCATGTCTCTTATATCTCCTACATTGGCAGGTGGGTTCTTTACTACTAGTGCCACCTGGTACTCTGTCACTTTAGCAAGTTCCCTCATATTACAAAATTGCTACTGAGTGCCAGTGATCACATCTGCATGACATCCAGAAGATCAAGAACTCTCTCTTTGATGACACTGTCTGAAAATTACACAATATTGCTTCTTATATCTCATTGAACAAAACACGGTTAACCTAACTGTTGAATATGGCCCTTTAGTGATATGATTTGCATTTCCAAATAAATCTGGGAGGAGGGAGAGAATGAATGTTGGGTAGGCAACCAACGGTTCTTCTATAATGCACTACTGTTTTACTTCTCTGATAGATTCTGTGTTGCTTTTCAAGTAGTAGATTTGAGTTAAGTCAAGTGGAATAAAGAATACCTGGTAGTTAAGAGCCCAATCATTGCAATCAGACTACCCTAGCTTCAAACTCACTAGGTTTGTGACTCTGGACAAAATACTTCTTTGTGGTCTGTCTCATCAGTAAAAAGCAGACAGTGATGTCTACTTCATAGTGTTATTACACAGATTAAATGAGATTTTATATATTCAATATATGGCATATTAAAGATGAACACAATTTCCCATTGAGAGGTGAGGTCAGTGTTCATTCCCCACTGAATCTAGGTTAGTGCTTTGAGTATTTTGACCAGGAAACCATGGCAGTAGTGAGGCTGTGGCCCCTATTTAACATCACCTGATGCTGGAGTTGACCAAGTCACCATTGACTGAGTGAACTTCTGAGTGTAGTATAATACTAGCTTGAATTATTTTTCCTTTCTCATAATTTCACAGAATTAGACTATTAGCAAAGTATCCTTATTTATGCTCTCATCTTCCACTTCTGTCTCTTGAAATACTTGGTCTCAGAAGCCAGGTACCATCTGGGAAGTATGACCACCGTTGAGCCCACCATGCTGTGAGAAGCCTAAGCTATGTGGAGATGGGGGTCGAGGAGCACTGTCATGCCAAACATGTGAATACAGATGCCATCTTGGAAGATGCCCAGTGGAAGCTCCAGATTCCCTAGAGGATGCCATGTAGATCCTAGACAAATTGCCCAGCACAATAAAAAGATTGTTTTAAGTCACTAAGGTTTTGGGGGGGAAGGGTAGTTTTACACAGTGGTAGATAATCAGAACAGTATACAGAAGCACGTGCTAAATACTTGACTGTGGGGCTGACCTTGATTCAGGTTTAGCAGTGAGCACTTAGTGACTCTTTGGAAGTCCTCCAAAGATGATACCCTGGATGAAAGATATCATACTCTGATAAAGAAGCACATACATTACTTTTATCACAGTTTTGTATTCTTACTATTTTGATAACAGTATTGGGATTTAGTTGGTTTCCTTTGTAATACTGTGCATTTTCTTTTATATAATTAAATCTTATGCTGAGATAAAGTCCATATAATTTCAACTAACTTCCAAAAGAATATGTGACAAAAAAAAGGAATAAGGAAAAAAATTAAGAATCCCTGTTGGATTACTAATTATTAGAGAAATACAAGTCAAAACTACAATGAGATCCCACTCAAACTAATCAGAATACCATCATTAAAATGTTTATGAATAACAAATGCTGGAGAGAGTATGGAGAAAAGGACACCCTCCTGCACTGTTGGAGGGAAAGTAAATTGGTGCAGTGACTATGGAGAACAGTATGGAGCTTCCTTAAAAAACTAAAAATAGAGTTACCATATGATCCAGAAGTACCATTCCTGGAGCATATTTTTGGACAAAACTATAATTTAAAATGATCCATGCATTCCTACGTTCATAGCAGCACTATTTACAGTAGCCAAAAATATGCAAACAACCTAAATGTCCATCAACAGATGAATGGATAAAGAAGATGTAGTGTGTGTGTGTGTGTGTGTGTGTGTGTGTGTGTGTGTGTATAAACAATGGAATATTACTCAGTCATAAAAAAAGAATGAAATAATGCCATTTTAAGCAACATGGATGGACCTTGAGATTATCATACTAAGTGAAGTAAGTCAGAAAGAGAAAGACAAATACCATATGATATCACTTATGTGTGAATCTAGAATATGACACAAATGAACTTATCTACAGAAGAGAAACAGACTCACAGACATAGAAGACAGACTTGTGGTTGCCAAGGGGAGGGGAATTAGGAGAGGGTTAGAATGGGAATTTGGGATTAGCAGGTGCAAACCATTATATATAGGATGAATGAACAATAATGTCCTTTTGTAAGTACATGAAGCAGAGTCCCCTTCCTTCCCACCTCCACAGACTTATGGTGAAACTGTGATAGGAGCTTAAAATAAACTTTTATCATGTTAAGCCACTGAGATTTTGGAGTTACATTATTCAACCTGTACTTCCTAGGATAGGGTCTAATTATAGAAGGATACTTTTATGCCCATCAGAGAAAGCCTACCAGAAAGAGAGACTATGATGAGGACAGAAAAGTTTAGCCAGGCTAATATCAAAAGACAAGAGTGATTTTTCTAAGACTATAAGCTATCTCATAAATGATCTGAGTTTGGCCTTGCTGCTCTGGAGTCCCACCTTGTCTAGGCTTCGCTACCTTCCCAGTGCAGATCTTGGGCTCCTGGTTTATTCCTTGAGGCCAACCCTTTGCCTCCTTCTAGGCTTCTTTCAGGTTCTCTGAGGACTGGCTGTCACTCAAGTGTTGACCTCTGCTGCCTCGAGCACCAGCCTCTGTCTCCCCTTGGCTCAGGTTGATCTCCTTGGCTTCACACTGTGCCTCATTCTCAGCCTTGGCCTTAGGTCTCCTGGCTTAAATCCCAGCCAGGACCCAAAATGGCCCCTGCCCAACATCACCTGATGCTAGAGTTAACCCAGTCACCCTTGGTTGAGTGAACTTCTGAGGGTTAGTCCAACACTAGTTTGAATTATTCTTCCTTTCCCATAATTTCTTTGAGTTCATCAAATTAGAAAAATATCTGTATTTATACTCTCAGCTGTTCACATTATTGATCATATATAGCAGGAAAGGAAAAAAACCCTATTTATCAAGCATCTTACTATGTGTCAGCCAATGTGTTAAACACGTCTGCATTTCATTTACTCCTTGCCAAAATGCTCCTCTGAGAGGGGTATTTCAGCTGAACATGTACAGGAGAAAAAAACAAGTGCTACAAGATGAAGTTATTGCCCAAGATCACACAGCTAGAAGTGGAGCAGGAAATCTGAACCAGGTTTATCTCTTTCCAAAGCCCATCCTGTTTCACTCCACAGTGTTAAACTAACTCTGACCCCCCCATTCTGGTATGATTATTCAAACAGGCATATAGAGTTCTAGGTGAGCCTGGGGAAATGCTGTTGTTGTAGCTCAGTCGTTAGTTGGGTCCAACTCTTTGTGACCTCGTGGACTGCAGCATGCCAGGCTTCCCTGTCCCTCACTATCTCCTAGTGTTTGTTCAAACTCATGTCCATTGAGTCAGTGATGCTATCTATGCAGCTCACCTCTGTCACCCCCTTCTTCTCCTTCCCTCAATCTTTCCCAGCATCATGTTCTTTTCCAATGAGTCAGCTCTTCACATCAGGTGGCCAAAGTATTGGAGCTTTAGCATCAGTCCTTCCAGTGAATATTCAGGGTTGATTTCCTTTAAGATTGACTGGTTTGACCTCCTTGCTGTCCCAGGGACTCTCAGAGTCTTCTTTAGCACCACAATTCCAAAACATCAATTCTTTGGTGCTCAGCCTTCTTTATGGCCCAACTCTCACATCTGAACATGACTTCTGGAAAATCTATAGCTTTGACTATAGAGACTTTTGTTGGCAAAGTGATGTCTCTGTTTTTTAATACACTGTCTAGGTCTGTCATAGCTTTTCTTCCAAGGAGGATGCGTGTTTTAATTTCGTGGATGCAGTCACCATCTGCAGTGATTTTGGAGCCCAAGAAGATAAAATCTGTCACTGCTTTCACTTTTTTCCCTTCTATTTGCCATGAAGTGATGGAACTGGATGTTATGATCTAAGTTTTTTGAATACTGAATTTTAACCCAGCTTGTCCTCCCTCATCAAGAGGCTCTTCAGTTCCTCTTTGCTTTCTGCCGTTAGAGTGGAATCATCTGCATATCTGAGGTTGTTGATATTCCTCCTGGCAGCAATCTTGATTCCAGTTTGTGATTCATCCAGCCTGGCATTTCAAATAGTGTACTCTGAAAAGAAGCTAAATAAGCAGGGTGACAATATACAGCCTTGATGTACTTCCTTTCCCAATTTGAACCAGTCCATTGTTCCATGACCAGTTCTGGCTGTTGCTTCTTGTCCTGCATACAGGTTTCTCATTAGAGAGGTCTGGTATTCCCATCTCTTTAAGAGTTTTCAACAGTTTGTTGTGATCCACACAGTCAAAGGCTTTTGCATAGTCAATGAAGCAGAATATATTTTTAGTTTTGGAATTCTCTTGCTTCTTCTGTGACACACTGGATGTTGGCAATTTGATCTGGTTCCTCTGCCTTTTTAAAATCCAGCTTGTATATCTGTAAGTTCTCAGTTCACATACTGCTGAAGCCTAGCTTGAAGGGTTGTGAGTGTTACTTTGCTAGCATGTGAAATGAGCACAATTGTATGGTAGTTTGAACATTTTTTTGGCATTGCCTTTCTTTGGGATTGGAATAAAAACTGACCTTTACAGTCTTATGGCCACTGCTGAGTTTTACAAATTTGCTGGCATATTGAATGTGGCACTTTAATAGCATCACCTTTTAGGATTTTAAATAGCTCAGCTGGAATTCGATAACTTGTTCATAGTAATGCTTCCTAAGGCCCACCTGACTTCACACTGCAGGATGTCTGGCTCTTGGTAAGTGATCACACCATGTGGTTAACCAGGTCATTAAGACCTTTTTCATACAGTTCGTCTGTGTCTTCTTGCCACCTCTTCTTAATCTCCTCTGCTTCTGTTAAGTCCTTTCTGTTTTTCTGTCCTGTATTCTGCCCATCTTTGCATGAAATATTCCCATGAAATTTTCCTGAAGATATCTCTAGTCTTTCCCATTCTATTGTTTTCCTCTATTTCTTTGCATTGCTCACTTAAGCAGACTTTCTTATCTCTCCTTGCTATTCTTTCAAACTCCTCATTTAGTTGGGTATATCTTTCCCTTTCTCCTTTGCCTTTCATTTCTCTTTTCTCAGCCATTTGTAAGCCTCCTCAGACAACCACTTTGCCTTTTTGCATTTCTTTTTTCTTAAGGATGGTTTGGGTCACCACCTCCTATACAAGGTCATGAACCTCTGTTTAAAGTTCTTCAGGCATTCTGTCTACCAGATCTAATCCCTTGGATCAATTTATCACCTCCACTGTATAATTATAAGGGGTTTGATTTAGGCCATGCCTGAATGGTCTAATGGTTTTCCCTGCTTTCTTCAATTTAAGCCTGAGTTTTGCAATATGGAGTTCATGGTCTGAGCCACAGTCAGCTCCACATCTTGTTTTTGCTAACTGTATAGAGCCTGTCCATCTTTGATTGGAAAGAATATAATCAATCTGATTTTGCCATTGACCATCTGGTGATGTCCATGTGTAAAGTCTTCTCTTGTGTCGTTGAAAGGGGGTGTTTGCTATGACCAGTGCATTCTCTTGGCAAAACAATGTTAGCCTTTGCCCTGCTTCATTTTTTACTCCAAGGCCAAACCTGCCTGTTACTCCAGGTATCTCTTGACTTCCTACTTTTGCATTCTAATCTCCTGTGATGAGAAGTACATCTTTTCTCAGTATTAGTTCTAGAAGGTCTTATAGGTCTTCATAGAACCACTGGACTGTAGCTTCTTTGGATTAGTGGTTGGGGCATAGACTTGGATTACTCTGATGTTGAATCGTTTACCTTGGAAATGAACTGAGATCATTCTGTCATTTTTGAGACTGCACCTGTACTGCATTTTGGACTCTTTCGTTGACTGAGGGCTACTCCATTTCTCCTAAGGGATTCTTGCCCACAGTAGTAGATAAAATGGTCATCTGAATTAAATTTGCCCATTCCGGTCCATTTTAGTTCACTGATGCTGATGTTCACTCTTACCATCTTCTGCTTGACCACATCCAACGTACCTTGATTCATGGGCCTAACATTCCAAGTTCCTATGCAATATTGTTTTTTACAGCATCAGATCAGACTTTACTTTTACTGCCAGACACAACTGAACATCATTTCTGGTTTGGCCCAGCCTCTTCATTCTTTCTGGAGCTGTTTCTCCACTCTTCCCCAGTAGCATATTGGACACCTACCAACCTGGGGGGCTCATAGCCCAGTATCATATCTTTTTGCCTTTTCATAATGTTCATGGGGTTCTTGAGGCAAGAATATTGAAGTGGTTTGTCATTTCCTTTTCTAATGGACCACATTTTGTCATAACTCTCCACTATGACCCACGTGGCTTGGGTGGCCCTGGAAAGCATGGCTTATAGCTTCACTGAGTTACACAATGCTGTGATCCATGTAGTCATTTTGGTTATATCTCTGCAATTGAGATTTTTGTTCTGTAGGCTGTAGGGTTACAGTTCTTGCTTCTTCTGTCTACACTCTGCTGGATGAGGATAAGAGGCTTGGGCAAGATTTCTGATGAGGGACTGACTGTGGGAAGAACTGAGTCTTGCTTTGTTGGGCAGGGCCATGCTCAGTAAATCTTTAATCTAATTATCTGCTGATGTGTGGGGCTATGCTCCAAACCTGTTTGTTGTTTGCTATTTGTAAACTCAGTCCTGGAGTCTACAGGCTCTATGGTAGGGCTATTGGTGACCTCCAAAAAGGACTTATGCCAATATGTGCCTCCCAGGACTGCTGCTGCCAGTGCCCCTTCTCCTGCAGCAGGCCACTTCTGACCCACGCTTCCACAAAAGACCCTCAAACACTCACAGTCAAGTCTATCTCAGTCTCTTGTGGGGTCACTACTCTCTTCATTGGATCTTGATGTGCACAAGATTTTGTTTGTGCCCTCTGTTTCCTCCAGTTCTGTGGAAGTTCTGTAATCAAATCCCACTGTCCTTCAAGTCAGATTCCCAGTCTTTTTGCTGGATCCCACAGGTTGGGAAGACTGATGTGGGGCATAGAACCTTCATAAAAGTGCAAGAACTTCTTTGGTATTATTGTTATCCAGTTTCTGGGTCACCCACCTGGTGGATATAGGGTTTGATTTTATCGTGATTTTGCCCCTACCATCTTTGCAGCTTCTCCTTTGTCCTTGGATGTGGTTTATCTTTTCTCAGTGGGTTTCAACAGCCCCCTGTCAATGGCTATTCAACAGTCAATTGAGATTTTGGTGTTCTCGCAGGAGGAGATGAGAGCAAGTCCTTCTACTCCACCATCTTGAAGTGTGAACGTACAGGACCTGCCCTGAGCATCAGAATATTTCATATTTCTCTTGCAACTTGAGTCATGAAACAGACATATGTCCATCATTTGCCAGTGACATTAAGGTGATTCATTGAGCAGCAGTAAAATATAATCATGGTAAATTTTAATAAACATGAAACTTCAGAAGAAAAAATACAGATGCTTCAGAGGGTTATTTATGCAAAAGTTTACTTTAAAATATTCTCAGTTTCATAATGACTGAGTAGAACAACACTAATGATACATTTTGATGTTGGTAATAGTGTTGAATATTGTGTTATCATTTTCTAAAGTATGACTCAAGGAGTTATTAACAAAATCATAACATGGAGAGACCATGATGTAATTTTCCCACTCTGTTTAACTTTGGTCAGAACTTCATTGAATTATGTGGCCATTTTAGAGTCATGCAACTCATATGTGAAGATCTTGAGCAAGTCCCGGAGGCCAAGCACTAAAAATTATTAGCTAGGTTAAAGAGCCCTATTAGCAAAGCGCAGGGGGATAGGGTTTATTGGGAAGCAGAAGAGATCTGTGATTAGGATGAAAAAATCAGGAATATCAGCCACTATAGTAGTATTTCTCTAAGTGTGCACCAGAGCCATAGGCATCAGCAGATGCATCTAAGAAATACAAATCTTGGGAAAAGCCCAAACCTACAAAACCAAGTTTCTGCTGAGGAAGGGGAAAGCCCCACAAGGATTATATGCACTGAAGTGGAGAATATTTCTGTCAGTGGTTCTCAGCCTTGGTTGCACATTGGAATTACCTGGAGACATTTCTCAGAGATTCTGATTAACTGGTCTGGGCTAACTCCAAGACACCCAAATTAAAAGTTCCTCAGATGATTGTAATGTACACCCAAGTTTGACAACCTCCGCTTTGTGCTAAAATATAATGTACAAATGCCAGCAAGCAACTGTCCAACTTCCACTGAATAGTTGAGAAATATGTTTATTAAGTTTGTAAACACTTTAACTAAATAATTCCTTAACATGCATTGTATCATCTTTCCAAAATAAATGCATTTTTATTTTCATAAGTGATTTGTCTGTTCTCTTAAACAGGATCTGAGACTCACAGTCATTGTGAACAAAGTTATTATTTTCTCAGTTCTGGAGACCTTACTCTCCCTTTCATTCTGGTTTTCCTCACACAGTGACTGGGAGGTATGATAAATAAAAAGATGATACAATGTTTTTTAATGATGTGTATGTCAGAGCCCCTTGGTTCTTACTGTGGTCTTCTATTCTCAGTGGTCTGACATTGCCTTCAAGTCCAGGTACCAAATCTGGTCACTAGAGTTAAAGATTATGAGTACAAGTTTATTTGAAGACATATTTTCTCAGAACCCAGAAAACAAGTGCTTCCCAGTTGGGGAGATGTCCTGGTGGTTATCAAGTACAGCAGACAATTCCTGCATATAAGAAGGACGATTACTCTGCTGATATTAGCCATTTGTGCCTTAGATTAAATTGAAGTCCATTACCAGGGACTTTTGCATTCTGGACCTTATCTGATTATATGATGATATTAATTGGCCCCTGAAGGTACTAGACTGCATTTCTGGTAAAGTTTCTTCACTTATACTTTTGAAATTAGGCTTTAGATAACCATCTTTCTGTATAAATGTGAAATTTTGCACATTATCTTTTTTCAAATGGTGGTAAAATACACATAACGTAAAATGCTCTATCTAAGTCACTTTTATGTGTACAGATCAATAGTGTTAAGTACATTCACATTGAACAACAAACCTCAAGAATTCTTTGTATCTTGCAAAACTAAAATTCTTATTCATTAAACAACAAATTCCCATTCTCCCCTCCCCACAGCTACACATTATCTTTTAAACAGATGAGTTGTCAGTTTAATCTTCTCTTTAAAAAGTTTCCTAAAATTCATTGATCTACTTGGTTTTAGCCACATCTGCCAGTCCAGTCTTACAAAATTAAAACAGTTTCTACGTCATTGAATTGGTCCACGTATCACTGAGCTAAGACATCACTTACTCCAAAAGCAAGTACATTCTGATTTTTCTTTAAGTAAAATGTCCATTTAAAAAAGAATGAAAATGAAATACTATAAATCGAATTTCTCTTGAGAGAAAAGCTAAAAGTTTGGTAATACCCATGCTAATGAAATAGTACCTGTCAAATATCAGTGTGAGAGAAAATCAGTTCAACAGATTAAACAATCTCTATCAACTGCCAAGTCTTTACAGATATATTCATAAAAAATAAAAACAACTTAATCTTTCATCAGTTGGGGACTGGTTAAATACTTACAGTATATTATATAATGAACTATTATTGCTGTTGCCGTATGGTTGCTAAATCGTGTCTGACTCTTTTGCGACCCTATGGACTGTAGCCTGCCAGGCTCCTCCATACATGGAACCTCCCAGGCAAGAATACAGGAGTGGGTTTCCATTTCCTTCTCTAAGGCATCTTCCTGACCCAGGGATCTAACCCAGGTATCCTGCATTGGCAGGCAGATTCTCTACCACTGAGCCACCAGTGAGGCCCAGTGAACTAGTATACAACTGTTAAAAACAAGGTGATAGCTCTGTGTGTGCTGATATGAGAAGACCTGCAAGTATATTATTTTAAATATATATAATGAAATGAATGTGAAAAAATGTAATTACATACACACACACACACACACACACATATATATACATAGGTGTCTGAGAATATATTCTCTTTTCTGGAAGGATAAACATGCTTTTGTTAACAACTGCCCCTTTGGGAAAATAGGCTGGTGATTTGGGAGGGGTGTCAGAGGGAAGGAACACACCTGTTTTTCATTTATACCTCTCAGTACAACTTGAATTTTTTAAAACATAGGCTTGTATTACTTTAAAAGTATTTTAAATATCAACATAGTTATCTAGTCAATGAGATATGAGATTATGGAACATTTCTCATATGGAACATTTAAACTTTACTGTTTATCATTTTCTTTATATAAAGAAGTATATTTTTTAAAACTCTGCTCATATGACAATCAAAATATAACAAAACATGAAATTTTATTTCATAACTTAGATATTTGGGCAAATAATTATTTTCATAACCAGTTTAAGCCATGTAGTCTTCCATCTTTTATGTCTCTACAATAAAAAAAACCAAAGCAAACTAAATCAACCAAGAAAACTGTATTTTCTTTTTTGAAAAGACAATAAATGACATTTACTAAAAATCCCATTTCCTTCTTAATGTTCTGCAAACTGTCTCTGTAGAAACTTTGTAATTTTATTACTTTTTTAAGCTTTAGTATAAGATTCATCATTTTCTATAGATTTTGCTTAGACAGTTTTACTCAAAGATTCTATTGTTCCCTTGAATAGAATATAATATCAAAGGATCCCTCAGGATTTGAGACACTTGAAGACTGCCCTTGCAATAAGATTGTCTTGTAATAAGATTGCCACTTTTTCTTCTCCTAGTCCTGGGAGTTAAACTTTGTCACAAGTGAAAATATTCTCCTTTTCTTGGGTTAAAAAGACAGTCTTAATATCCGTATTCTAACATTCAGTGCAGCAGAACATAAGGCCTTCCTACCTCTAGGAAAGAAGCTCAGTATTTCCATATATACCACCCATCAAAAGTCACATAAGAAAATGTTTCCTTTTTTACTGTTGTGAACTGGACATATGATATTGATTATCTGCTTATTATAGTTAGCATAATGTTTGTCTCCAGGCATGAGTAAACACAGCGAGCAGCTATGCAAATCAATGCTGTTATGTAAATCAACAAATAAGCCTTACTGTTATTAGTAAGTAAGTTACCATCAGATCAGTTCTTAACTTTTAAAAAGAAGACGATTTTGTTTAAAATGGGTCACTTTGAAAGACAGTAAACAAAACTCAAACTCACTTCTATTTACCAGAATATTAGAGTAACAAAAAAGCCCAAGCTACTTTGTGTAATTTTAAATGGTGTTCCTAATAGAACTCATCCTACTTTGTCCCAGCATAAAAATGCAGAATGTACTTATTTAAGAGTTGAGTAATAGTCATTGGAAAATAAATTTCTGGCAAATGTGCAAACTATGTGTGGTTCCCATAGAATTAAACAAAAATAGATCTTGTTCAAAATAACAATAAAAATCCCATGGGATTGACTAATAAAAGATGGCTGGCACAATTTGAATTCCATGACAAGGGCTAACATAAAACTTTAAAAAATGGTAACACTAGAATCATCTATTATTTTTTGTAGCTGTGGCAGTCATCTCAGAACTATCCTGGTGACCAGAGCTTCAGAGAACTCAGGCTACTGACCACACTGGAAAAAGAAAAGTTTCTCAGTGTCCTCAGTTTCTAATAAACTAACAGTGGACCATACAGATGCCACAGACTTAGGTTTTGTGCTGATTACAAAAGAATCATTCCCTAATTACAATTTGTTTGTGTGCTATAGTTTCTAAAATCTTATACCATGGATCAAAGGTTTTTCTTTCTGTTGTTACTGAAAGGTAAATTCGAGTGCCCCACACACAGGGAGGCCAAACAATACCAAAACATCAGAGTTTGGAACAAGGAGAGGTTTACAAAGGGCCATGCAAGGAGATGGGTGGTTCATACGTTAAAAACCCCAAACTCCCTAAAAGCTTTCAGCAAAGTTCTTTTCTAGGAAAGGTGATGGTGGGGTGTGGTTAGTTGTTGAAAATTTCTTGGTGTCAGAGCCTTTATTTATGAGGTCAGGTCATGGCCAGGTAACGATATTCCTGTAAATCTCCACCAAACGAATGTTATTCTCTGTTACGACAAGAAAGAGTCAGACCCCCAGGCATAGCTTTCACCCTCTGAGGTCCAGTCCTGGCTAAGAGGAAGCAGATCTCAGCTGGAGGCTTCCTGGCTGTCATTGCTGAGGGAGTCAGACACCCAGAACCCAGCTGCCCCTCAGGCTCCTCATGCCGCCCAGAAGCTGGGGGCCAGATACCGTCAACCACATCCTTTGCAGACTGCTGCTGCCATTAGGTCACAGAGGCAGAGATGGCGTGGAGGTTCACCACCACCTCAAGGACTGGGCCAGTCCAGTAGGCAACCTTGGCCAGGGCTGGAACCCTTAGGACACAGCCCCAGCCTGTCTCTGGGCAACCTCCTCCCCACCCACCAGGCTGCAAGCTTGAGGCTGGGTGAGCTGGAGGGCCCTAGGAAGAATGCCAGTATCTGCCTCTTACCTCACTCTCCACCTAATGACCACCATTCCGCCAACAGTTGGTTGAATTCTCTCAGTAACGGTTGCTCCTTGACAAGTTGGTGGCTTTGGGGAGGGGCCCACTGCAGCACTGACCAATGGTTGAGCGGGACCTGTTGCCTGGTAACAGGGTGGGGAGTAATGGAGGCATAGTCCCTGTATTGCGGTAAGGGCTGCGGTTGGCCACACCATGTTACACAATCAGATTTTAAAATAAGAATAATGTGATCAGAGTATATTGTTCATTATGTTTTTTTTACATTAGGATGATAATATCCCATTAGATTTTAAGTTCACTTTGTTTATTGTAAATACACCCCTTCCACTGTCGTGTAATTTTTACTGTATTAGCAATTGACTTATAACCATAGCTAAATGGCTATGTAGTTTTTATTTATTTACAAGAATTTTCATATATTAAGCTCAGTAATCAGGAAAAATCCTCTATCCTGAATATGTGTCTTAGAAAATAATAGTCATTTTAAATATATGAATGATTCCAATGTGCTTACTTTGTTCTCTGGGAAGAATCTCCTAAGACATATTAGAAGGAAAAGGCTCCAGTAAGGAAAACATAAAATGCAAACAATCTGTGTATGTGTAGCTGGTTTGCCCTTGGAAATATTTGGATGGAGTTATTCCCCACTCTCTAATCCTTTCTAAAGAGAAGAAAAAAAATTCTGCTTGCTGCTATTGGTAGGACAGGTGACCAGGTCCATCTGGGGCCCAGCAGACTAGAGAGGAGTTCTCCACAAGACCTCACTCTTACTGGTGCACTGGGCTCCTATCTCCCCATCTCAATGGTCTTTGAGTGGCAATGGAGGTACCACAGAGTCACAGCTAGTATCAGGGAAAATGTCTCTCAAAAGTGGACATCTCTACAATATGTGTAACATTGTTACTGAGATGTATGGTGACAGAGCAGAAAGAATATGGATTTTTACGTTAGAGCTAAACTCAACATCTTTGTCTACCTTTTCCACCTGTGTCATCTTGTACAACTCATTTATCAAAGCCTCAGTTTCTGTATCTATAAAGCAGGGATAATAATTATTTCATAGATTTTTGGAGAGAAGTAAATGCAATTACATTTTTAGTGTGCCTTACACATAAAAATATAAAAGCATATCTGCTGTAGAGTCACTTTAGACACAGTCCTTGAAGCAGTGGCCAGACAAGACATGAGGAAATGCCTCCTTCCTGATACACAAGTATGATTGTGTCAATCATCATATCATCAATCACATAGACAAGTGTGATTTCTGAGAGGCTGTAAGAGAGATGTCCATCATGCTTACAGGGAACCCGCTGGGGTTTGCCTTGCTAATGGCAGAAAGAAAAGTAGTTAGAATAGACAGCATTCTCTTTTCCACCCTGAACTCCTGACACTGGGCTAGCAAATGCTTGAAATTGACCAAGTAGAGTTTTATCCCTTAGTTAGAAAACCCCTGAGAAAGAAAACACATCAAGTGTTTATTTAAGAGAAAGGACTTGATAAAATCCTTTCTTGAGAGCAGTGAAATAAAGAGTAAGGACCATCAGGTAAGCAGAAAACAGAAGAGGGAAAAATGACTTGTCAACTTCTCTTAGGTCATGTGAAATAGTTCCCTCTGTCCTGGGAATGTTCTCACTATTAACTAGCAAAGAATCCTAGAACTAGTCCTTTAAAGGAATTGTTGTGTTAGCTAGACTTGGAGATGAAATGTCATTTTCTGCAAGTCCTCCATAACTAAGTTGTCTTTTGCTCAAGATGCTGATATAATGACTCACATCCTAGAGGCTTTGGAAGGATATCCCTATGAGATAGTCTACATTCTTAGTGTGGTCATTACGTCTTAACCAGAAGCTCAAGTTGTTTTGTTTTTTTTTTTTGCTGGAAACACTGGAGAACAGAAAGCAGTTCAACACAGTTCAACTGCTCTGGAGAAACTGCTGATAACTTCTTTAGTGCTTCTATTTTCCTCTCCTACTGGTAGATCAAGTTCTTCAAGAACCAGGACTCAGGCTGCTTACTTCCTCCTGTCTTTATCAGTGTGACTGCAGCAGGAGCTACAGTGGCGGCAGCTTTGATAGCCCTCCCTATCTCTGTCCCTCTTTTCCTAATTCCAAACTTGGATGTGGTCACCCTTTTCCTCTCAGACACACCTATAGGAACATGACAGCTCAGGCTGCTATTTTGCTGTAATGTAAAACTACATTTTAAGCATTGTAATAAATTCCATGGTATTTGAAATTACTGTGTTTATATCTCACATATTGTGGATTGTGAGAAAGGTCACCTAAATGAAGGTGATACCTGTTTTAAAAAGTCCCTGATGGCGACTATAGTTAACAATACTGTATTATATACTGGAAAGTTCCTGAAGAGTAGATCTTAAATGGTCTCATCACAAAGAGAAAAAAGAAGTCAGGGAGTAGGGGGAGGCGGGTAATTGGATGGAGGTAGCCATAAGGTACAAACTTCCAGTTATAAGATAAATGAGTCCTGGGGATGTGATATACAGCAAGATGACTAAAGTTAAGACTGTTATATGGTTTATAGGAAAGTTACTCTTTAAAAACTGATCCTCAAGCTTCTGAACACGAGGAAAAATCTTTTTTTTTTTTGGATAACTATATGAGAAGATACTAACTAAATTTGTTATAGTAACCACTTCACAATACATGTATGTCAAGTCATCATGCTGTAACTTTAAACTTATGTAATGTTATATATAAATTATACTTTAATAAATCTGGAAAAATCTCTATTTATTGTAAGGAGTCAAAAATAGTACTAATAATTCAGCTGATGCCTAAATAGTGGTCTATGTGAGATGTTTTGGAATATAGTTTTTGACCAAATTATTTTTCTCATTTTGTCCAATACTTGGATATAAACTAAGTTGACATGGTTCTCAGGATAGCTGGCACCTTTTGTCCATTGCTCAACCATGACTGTGAACTTCCTCCATCTCCATTGTCCATAGAACCAAAGAACAATATGAATACCATGTAGCCTAAGAGCTTCATGTTGCCACAGGAAACATGGAAACCAAAGAAGCCCATGCTACTCTTGCGTAGCTTGCTCAGAGTTCCTTTCAAGTTCTTCTGCCTTGACTCCTATTGAGCCTACTCCCTAAGCCACCAGTTCATTCTACCTTGACTCTCTAGAAAATAGGTTACTTTAATTTATGACCCAGCTATTGCTAGAAATTCCAAGTGCTTTAGAGACATTTTCTCATTGAACAGGCAACACCTCTAACAGACCCTGGGGAAACACAGTTCCTTTATTGCAACAGGGAAAATTAAGTACACACAGCAAAAGTATTTGCACATACCAAACTGTTGAAGCTTCTAAGACAAGGAATCAGAGCCTAATAATGCACTAAAATGTGATTGCTTTGTTTCCTTAGAACCCAAGATTTTGTGGATGGGCCTTCGCTGTGAAAGTATAAATGAGGCAATGCTCAACAAAATAAGCTTATCAAAAGTGAGGATAAATGCTCCTTAGTAAATGGAAATAGCTTCCTTTCTGATAGAATTCAACAAGCATGAGGTTGTCACAATTAGAATCAGTTATCTTTTCCAAATTTAGGTGACCTTTTTTAAGTGGAGTAATTGAAGTCTAATTAAACACAAGGAAGCTACAGTTTCACTTAAGAATCAATTTCTAAATTAAAATTATTTCAGCACCAAAGCTCTGTTTACATTTAATTGAAAAATACTTAATAGAGAATTTTTTTTAAATGTTGAACATGCACATGGAAGTATTTGATATATTCTCATAAAAAATATATGCAGGGATTTTATTAGCCACTTTTAGATGTCAGAGAAGTATAAAAGACTTGAAGAATGAAGTCATTGGTAAAGAATGCTGCAATCAATGTTGTGTGGCAGGAGTTACCCGGTTAGATAGGGAAATAAAAATGTTCATTACTAGACTGTACCTTTCATTTGTGACAGAGGGAAGGGGTGGGGGATCAACCACAGGCTTTTTAGCTAAGATCCACTTACCTTCAGGAATTCCACAAAGAGAATTAGCATAACGAGAAGAACTGAAGGATCCAGCATGTTCTTTCCTCTGACCTGATAGAAGCGAGTGAAAGTTTCCTCAGGCCTTGTGTGTCTCTATTCACTACTATTCCTCACACTAAGGATGGGTTGCTACTGCTGCTGCTGCTGCTGTCGCTTCAGTCGTGTCCCACTCTGTGCGACCCCATAGATGGCAGCCCACCAGGCTCCCCTGTCCCTGGGATTCTCCAGGCAAGAACACTGGAGTGGGTTACCATTTCCCTCTTCAACGCATGAAAGTGAAAAGTGAAAGTGAAGTCGCTCAGTCGTGTCCTAGGTACTTAGAAACAACAGTTCTTACGCTTGGATGGGACTTAAAGTGTTTTCAAAACACTATCATACCGTCTCTTCTTTTGTCCTCACCCAGCCCATTATCTCCTTTTACCAAATGCAGTCTCTCTGAAATCCAGGCTGCAACTCTACTTTAGCACCATGTTGAGATACAACCCAGAACTGTGGGCAGATAGGAGAAAAACATCTGTGCCCACCCCTCACCACTGGCCCCTAAAAGGCAGAGAGCAGAGCTACAACCTTTGGATCATCAATGTGAGGTTCTTACAAGGGTGGACAATCTACTGGACCTCTGGGTGGAGATTAAGGACAGAAGTTTCTATGCTCTCCTGCCCCCTCCATCCCAACTTTGTAGGCTGAGACACTGTGTCAGATTATGTGGAATGTATACTGTTGTGACGGAGAAGGCAATGGCACCCCACTCCAGTACTCTTGCCTGGAAAATCTCATAGATGGAGGAGCCTGGTAGGCTGCAGTCCATGGGGTCGCTGAGGGTCAGACACGACTGAGCGACTTCACGTTCACTTTTCACTTTCATGCATTGGAGAAGGAAATGGCAACCCACTCCAGTGTTCTTGCCTGGAGAACCCCAGGGACAGGGGAGCCTGGTGGGCTGCCGTCTCTGGGGTTGCACAGAGTCAGACACGACTGAAGCGACTTAGCAGCAGCAGCAGCATACTGTTGTGAAATAGGCTGTATGAGGTGTCCCAACATTCCAGCTTCACAGAATGGGTACAGTCAAGCCCATGGCAGAGTATGTCTAGAGAATTGAACAGAGGAGCCTAGCAGGCTACAGTCCATTGGGTCACACAAAAGAGTCAGACATGACTTAGTGACTAAATAACAACAACAGTCAGTGTAGCTCAGATTGGATCTGTTATAGCACACAGAACCCATTATAAGATCCACCATGAAAAACTGGACATTCTTACTCCAAAATGTCCATAGAGGTTAGTTTCACCCCTGTCCTAAATTAAGTTAAAACAAAACACATTCAACATTTTCCAAAAAATAAAGCATAAGTGCATTTTATAGATCAAAGAATACCAAGGTAACTGGCAGTGGGTTTCAGAGAGATATACTTCATTTTGAAATTGAATCAAAATTCACATCTTACCCTCCTGAAAAAGAGATTGGCTGTTTTAACCAAAGCTTTATAAGAAACTTTAAAATTTTCTTTAGAAAATTCCTAGTTCTGGTTACAGTAGTAAAGGGTGATGACTATTGGAATGACCAGCTTGCTTTGGCTCCCGTATTACTTTGTGATGCCAAAAACTTGGCCTCTGCACACCAGTGCCAAATCGAATCTCAGAGACCAAGTTCTGGGGGAAGTAGAATAGCTTTATTGCTTTGCCAGGCAAAGGGAGATACAGCAGGCTCTTGCCCTCAAAACTCTTGTGTCCCAACTCAGGAAATTTGGTGAGGAGCTTTATAGCAATAGTTCAAGGGTGGAGTTACTGACAAGATTAGGGTGTGTGCAGGGCCTGCACTCCTTTAATTTGGTCTCAGGTAATCTCTTGATGCTTCTCTGGTTCCTTTAATCTGAACTCAGGTGGTCTTCTCTGGAATGAAGAATGCTGACATCTTCCATTTGTTGGGGATTTTATTTCTGTTGTTCAGTTGCTAAGTTGTGTCTGACTGTTTGTGATCCCACAGACTGCAGTATACCAGGTTTCCCTGTCCTTCACTATCTCCCGGAGTTTGCTCCAATATTCAGTTACTTTTTTTTTTTAATTGAAGTGTAGTCTATTTACAATGTTGTGTTAATTTCTGCTGTACAGCAAAGCGATTCAGTTATGCATATATAGATAATATATATCTTCTTTAATATTTCTTTAATATTCTTTTCCATTATGGTTTGTCATAGGATATTGAATATCGTTCTCTGTGCTCTACAGTTGCTGCTGTTGTTGTTCAGTCACTAAGTCATGTCCAACTCTTTGTGACCCGATATCTCTCGGAATTTGCTCAAATTCATGTCCATTGAGTCAGTGATGCTATCCAACCATCTCATCCTCTGCCACCCTCTTCTGCTTTTGCCTTCAATCTTTCCCAGCATCAGAGTCTTTTTCAATGAATCAGCTCTTTATAGGTAGCCAAAGTATTGCAGCCCAGCTAGCAATAGTCCTTCCAGTGAATATTCAGGTTTGATTTCCTTTAGGATTGACTAGTTTGATCTCCTTGTGCCAAGGGACTCTCAAGAGTCTTCTCCAAGACCACAATTCAAAAGCATTAATTAAAAAAATTTATTTATTACTTTTTTATATTTGGCTGTGCTGAGTCTTTGTTGCTTTGCCTGGACTTTCTCTAATTGCAGTGATCAGGGGCTACTGTTCATTGTTGTGCTCGGGCTTCTAACTGTGGTGGCTTCTCTTGCTGCAGAGCACAGGCTCTAGGCACTTGGGCTTCATTAGTTGCAGCACACAGGCTCAGCAGTTGTGGTGCACGAGGGTAGTTGTCCCATGGCATGCAGAATCTTCCCAGACCAGGGATCAAACCCATGTTCCCTGTGTTGGGAGGCAGATTCTTATCCACTGTGCCACAGCAAAGTGCCCAAAGCATTAATTCTTTAGCACTCAGCTTTCTTTATGATCCAACTCTCAACATCCATGCATAACTACTGGAAAAAAGAGCTCAAAGATATTATTATGTGTATCCCTTTAGGTGGAATCAGAACTCCACCACAAGGCTGCACTCTTGTTTTTTGGCTGTTCCTCCCTTGTCTCTGCATCTCCTCCTTCCCTTGATGAGCAACTGTTTGAATTTGCCCTGTGGAACTCAAGGAAGGTCATGGAGGCTGGAGTCTGTTCCTTACAAACAAAAACGGGAGACACGTAAAGGCTTCCATGCCCAGGAGCCAGCAGGGTTCTGCTTCGTTTCAATAGCATCATGTCTCCCAAATGCCCCATAGGAAATGATTTCCTGTTTTATGTGTGGGTCGAGGTTTCTGTCTGTCACTGCAGAATTTTTCATTTTATAATTTCAAAACATTTTGAAATACTGTTATTACCACTGTATTTTTACAAAAAGGAAACTCAAGCGTGAAAAGGCTGTCCAGCAGTTAGAGTCAATATAGAGCTGCACTTGTTAGTATGGGCAGAGGATCCCTGCAAGTCCCCAAGACCCTTCAGAGGATCTGCCAGGTCCTTCCTTTTCCAACTACATGTCTGTGTGAAGCAGGGTTTTCTTCAGATACTTCAACCAACACTATATATGGCTATGGTTCAGTGTAGAAGCCAATTGGAGAATCCAGTTGCTTTTGTTAGCCGAGACATTATAGAAATTTGTAAAATATAAAACAATGCTCTTCTTTGCACTGAATTTTTTTCACTCTGCAAAATACAGTTGTTGTTTAGTCACTAAGTTGTGTCTGATTCTTTGTGACCCCATGGACTATAACCCACCAGGCTCCTCCATTCATGGGATTTCCCAGGCAAGAATATTGGAGGGGGTTGCCATTTCCTACTTCAGGGGATCTTCCTGACCCAGGGTTCAAATCTGTCTCCTGCATTTTAGCAGTTTTCTTTACCACTCTCCACCAGGGACTTATTTGCTGAGTAATAAAGATACAGTTATGAAAAACTGTAGTTATATGTCATTAAATATGTTATTTATGTTAATATATAATAGGCAGTACCTATTATTGTTACTCTAAAATGAAACAGTATTTTAAAATTTCAGTTTTAATTTATAATGTGGTAAATAGCAATAGGTATAGCTCACATAAACAAAAGCTCTTTGCAGTCCCCAATAAGTTTTTTTTAATAGTTTTTTTTTTTTAATGTGGACCTTTTTTAAAGTCTTTATTGAATTTGCTACAATACTGCTTCTGTTTCATGTTTTGGTTTTCTGGCCACAAGGCATGTGGGATCTTAGCTCCCCAACCAGAGATCAAACCCACACCTCCTATATTGGAAGGTGAAATCTTTTTTTTTTTTTGGAAGGTGAAATCTTAACCATTGGACCACCAGGGAAATCCCATGATGCTAAAACATTTAAGATCTGCTAGGTGAGGGACTAAAATTCCATTAAAAGAGAAAATCAAATCCCATTATCAAAAGAGAATAAGAAGGATGGATTTGAAATTTAAATGAAGAGCTCAATGTTGTAATTAAAGGAAGAAAAAATTCAGAAATTGATATTTTCAGTGGCATTAAGGGAAAAAAAATGTTTTAGGCACTAGATAAATCCATATGCAAGGACCCAAGAACGTGGAAAAACAAAATTCAGGCATTGACCCTCTCCTTTTGAGACTTACATGGGAATTTGCTTGTAAAGAGGAATTTGGGTTTATTTGTGCTCATAAGTTGATAGCAAAATTGAAGGAAGAAAGGGAGTGTTGATAGTAATGGAAACATTGCAGATGGATCAAGATATTTTTAAGTCTAAGATTTGTTGGCTAAGTTAATATGAGATCTCAAGTTGACACATGAATTGATTTTATTTAAACGACAAGTAAGGGTACTACTTAACTGTTTAACAATTGTAAATTGGTTAAATAAATGAATACATCCTTACAATGGCATATTCTGTCAATTATGATCTGGAAAAATATTCAATGACTTGGAAAAATGTTCACAAATTAAAAAGCAGGTTACAAAACAGTATTTGGAAAAATATAAGTATCGGAAAAATATAGGAAGGCTGTAAACCAAAAATGTTGATTATGGGTATTTATTATTACATTTTCTGTATTTTACTGTGTATTTTAATTTTTCCAAAATAATGATAGTAATAATAGCACAAAATTTTTGTTTTGGTAGAGCTCCCTAATATTCTTGTTTTCTTCAAGCCAGTCCCAATTTGGAGCTGTCACTCCAGTATTTTTGCCAAGGACAGAGGAGCCTAGTGGGTTACAGCCTATGGGGTCGCAAAAGAGTGGGACGGGACTGAGCTTCTGAGCTTGGCAAATGGCACTACCCGGACAAGCCACACCCATTAACTCCTCCCTCCTTTTAAGAAAGAGCCCCAGGAAGTCAGTCTCTTCCTTCCCATTACAAGGGCCGGGGAGCACTCTGTACTGGTTTTGGATTCAGCAGCTTCAGTAAGTGCTAATTGATTATATTCTGAAAGTTTAGAATTAAGTAGTTTGGAGCAGAATAATGAACTCTCCTTGACATAATGAACGCAAATTAATGTGAAGTATATCCCCAGGATTTCCTGTTAGAATCTTTTATTATAGTGACAGGAGTTTTTGCAAGTACTTATCATAAATAATTTATTGCCTCCAGTGGCATGCTAGATACTCTATGTGATTGTTACTATGGGAACATCAATGTCCATATACAGTTTAATTCTGTTCCCAGAAGCTGAAATAAAAGTCGGCATTATCTTAACATTACAGATGTGAGGATTTAGGCATTCAAAAGCTAAGTAGCTGGCTAAAATCCAACAACAAATTGAGGAAGAGCAGAAACTAGCCTGCTGACACCTAAGCGGGGACACTGGCATTGGAGCTGGGAGTATCCTCAAATCATGTGCACTGTGAGTTTGGCTTGGCATAGACTCTTCAATACTAGGGTGATACCAGGACAGCTATGTATGGCTCAGTCGTGTACGACTCTGTGACCCCATGGACTGTAGCCCGCCAGGCTCCTCTTGTCCATGGTATTCTCCAGGCAAGAATACTGGAGTGGGTTCCCATTTCCTTCTCCAGGGGCTCTTCCTGATCCAGGGATTAAACCCAGGTCTCCTGCATTGCAGGCAGATTCTTTACCGTCTGTGCCACCAGGAAAGTGGTGTAATAACTAGAAGCAGTTTACAAGAGGAAGAAGAGAGTGCAACTCCAAGGCTCTGCATTATCCTTAAGGGTGAAGCTAGCAAACCAAGGCACTGAGAAAGTGAACACCAGTCAGTGACCCTTGCTTTGCCCAGGAGGAGAAGCCAGGGCAAGCAGGAAGGGAAAGGAATGTACATGTATGTGCAAGAAAGTGGGAGTGCTGAGAAACAGACAAGTAAACAGAGGGCTGTTTCATTTTAAATAAATGTGGCACAGGGAAGAAATGCAGGTATTTAGATGGAAAGGCTAAGAGATTTTTAAGTAGCAATTGTCAAAGGACAGTAGTGACAGCAGAGTAACTTCTGTCTCCCCTAGCATCAACAGGCATGGTGGCCCTTCTTTAGGTCATCTTCTAATCCTCTGTTTTTGGTACAAGAAAAAAAGATAGAAAAAGCCCAGGGAAGCTACACAGAGAAGAGCCACATTTTATGTGGCGGTTAGTCTGGGGAAGAAAATGTTACAGTCAACTGACTTACCCAGAAGAATTATTTAATTACAAAATTGATATAAAAAGCCTATTCCTCCCACTAGCCATTACTTTTGTATTCTTTAATACTTTTTAATAATCGTATATAATATTTAATAATGATTTATATAAATTATTACTTAGAGACTGATATTTAACCATGAAACTGTTTACTCTGGTCTTGATGAAAGAGTTATGGGTCACTCTAACCCAGGGTCAGCAAATATTTTCTGTAAAGGGTCAGATGGTAAATATTTTAGGTTTTGCAGGCTACAAAGGATCTCTTTAAAAATGTAAACATCATTCTTAACTCAGCTGTACAAAACATAATTTGCTACCCCTGCCCTAAACTACTGTAGCAAGCATAAGGGCCATAAAAGGCAGAAGGGCAGAATGGATGGCTCGTCCATACCCACCACGATCCTTTGCATAGATTTGGTCCAGCTTGTTCACATTGTGTGTCTAGCCCCTAGGTCAATGCCTTGTGCACATTAGGCCTAAATCCATAATTGTTGATTCAGTAAATGATGGCTAGGTTCAGAATGCTGGAGAGAAGTTGCAATTTGTGGAAAATCTTCAAATCCTCCTCCTTTAACCCTCCTTATTCAAAATTTTAAAATAATTTGGTGTTGATTCTTTCCTACTACAAATCTTAGCATTGAGAATCCACAGTAACAGGCCTTTGCTCTCTTCTGGCCAACAAGGGTCATAATCAATAATGAGATGACTAAATATTATGATTTATGGCAAATATTGTTCTCCATATCTGAGCAGTCTAAACAGAAAACAATATTTAGAGGGAGTTAAACATGTAACAGAGAACTGTTTTCCATGTAGATCATCCTGGGGAGAGGAATATACGTATTTCCTAGTGGAGTAGAAGGAAACTAACAGTTCCTGAGCCAACTTTACACCAGTGTGTTTCATACATTATTTAATATAGTCTACATATCATTATAAGATAGAGAATGTTACATTTTATGGGTAGAAAACTGAAGCTCTGGGAATTTGAGTGACTTCTTTGAGTTCCAAAAATTCATAAGGGATAAATCAAGATTCAAATCCAAGCCTGTCTGTTCCCAAACTTCAGGCTCTTTGTAGTATACCTGGCTATGGTAAAGGATGTATTAATATTTCTAGTTCTATCAACAATTTCCCTTGTGACCTTTGAGATGATCACTTCACCTCATTCATTAAACACAAATATAAATAGCTTCCCACCTCTCAGGGAGTTGAAGGATTTCATGAATGTTACAAAATACGACACACAGCACTACCTTGCCCTCAATAAATATTTGCTGACTTTGAATTTTGTTGAACATCTGAACTGGCTGATAGTCATGAGAAAAGAGAGAAGAATATGTGGAGGAAACGCCTGCTATATCACCCCTGGAAGGAGAAGAGAAAGAAGTATGAAATGCAATTAAATGATTGTGCAGTACACAATCATTTGTGATGATTAAGGGTATAAACAGTCAAAGCGGGTTGGAAAGCAGGAGTCAGAGAATAGACAAAGTTGGGTTTCTAGGAGAACTAACATAAACAATACATTAACAATTTTCAAAGAATTTTTGTTTCTGCTTGTTAGCAACAGAGCCTTTCTTCAGAGAATTTTTTTTAAAGCCCAGTATAGAAAACAAATACAGAGCTATTCTTAGCCCCGGTCTCTGACTTCCATGGTGTCCCCTAAGAAACATTTATGGAAGTCTCCAGGCTAGCTCAGTGCATGATTTGAAAGTTTCTGCTCATATTTCTGCCTCTTCCCTCAACATGCTATCAACCATACTATGTATATTTAATAAAGGGGACTATTCTCTTTCTTGTAATAACAGTATATATATCTACTCTGTCCTGTTGGTGGTTAACACAGTCAGAAAATATCCTTAGGCATGGTTTGATTCAGGCTCTAAATGATGGGGTCAGGAATATCCATCTCTCCATTTTTCAACATTGCTTTCTCTGTGAAGACTCCATTCACAAACAAGCTCTCTCTACTTGTGGCAGAAATGACTCC
This sequence comes from Bos taurus, assembly GCF_002263795.3. Classification (NCBI taxonomy): domain Eukaryota; kingdom Metazoa; phylum Chordata; class Mammalia; order Artiodactyla; family Bovidae; genus Bos; species Bos taurus. The sequence continues at coordinate 48,124,787 of NC_037331.1, forward strand.
CAGCAGTTTCAGGCTTAGATCATCCTCAGTCCCTACAGTCTCAGGAGAGTGACTCTTTGTTAGTAGTACAAGTCTCCTTAAAGGATTTAATTGATTTATCATCAATGATGTGCTTATTTCAATCCAATTACTATGATTGGAGTAATTCAGAAAATGGTTGGTCAGGGCTAGCTCACGTCTCACCCTTAAGAGCTGGGAGGAAGCCAAATCTACCAGAACACACGGATCAAGAAGAATGGGTGTGAAAGGTAATACCAAGCACAGAAAAGCGTGTCCACTCTACTGCTCAGAGACCTGATCGTGATGAGCCCAGAAAAGGGAGACATGAAGACCACACTGACTGAAGTGATGATGTAAGAAAAAGGCAGAAGTAGAATTCAGGAACAAAAAGGAAAGAGAGAAGACAGAAGCAGTGTATTGTTGGTAGTGTGGACTTGTGCTTCTACAAGGAGAAGGAAAAGACTTTCAGTCCCTGGAGGGAAGGCAAAGAGATCATGCGTGGAGCCATCCAAAGAAATAGTTGTCATCAGGAAAAGATGAAAAGTAGTCAACAAGGGCCTGCAAGAGGATTCTGTGTGGGAACTCAGATTGTAAACTCATTGGAGAAGACTTCAAGAGACATTTTTGCAAGGCTTCAGATGCCAAGGGTGAAAGAGCAGAAGAGCAAGACTTGAGCCTTAGGAGTAAAGCAATTTCTTATTTATTTTGGACACAGTATCTAGAGAGAAAGAGTTAGAGCTGTTGGCTGGACACAAATATCATTAAGCTAACTAAATATAAAGATTTACTTCCATGGTAGTATAGCGTAGTAAGTGGTTAGATGTTCAAACTCTGGAATCAAATAAATAAAGGTTTAAATACTAACTTGTTCATTCATTCATGATGTAACTTTGACAAGTTACTTGTTCACCCAGAACCTTGGTTTCCTCATATGGAAGATGAGAATGATAATAGTTTCTAGTTCATGGGCTTTTGTGATTTAGGATTAATAGAGATAACATTTACAAAGGACTCTGTACAGTGCCCAGCACATAATAAGGGTACGTAAGTACTGGTGTTCATATTCTTTAGAAACAAAATTATTGACAGATACTACATAGATTTTATATTTTTGGCTAAGTCACTTCAGTCGTGTCCGAATCTGTGCGACCCCATAGACGGCAGCCCACCAGGCTCCCCCATCCCTGGGATTCTCCAGGCAAGAACACTGGAGTGGGTTGCCATTTCCTTCTCCAGTGCATGAAAGTGAAAGTGAAGTCGCTCAGTTGTGTCTGACTCTTAGCAACCCCATGGACTGTAGCCTACCAGGCTCCTCTGTCCATGGGATTTTCCAGGCAAGAGTACCGGAGTGGGTTGCCATTATGAACGATATCAAAACATGAAACCTAAATTAAGTGAAAAACTACATTGCATCTGAGAAAAAAAAAGTTGAGAAGTAAATGAGAGTAGACCAGAATACCTGAATATTTTACTTGAAATAGAAATGGCATTGCAATATATTTTTTTCATTCATGCTAGAATTTTTTTCCTAAAAACCAGTAAGTGCCAGGCACTACATAAAAGGTGCTAGGGATAGAAGGACAAAGATAAAACTCCCAGCCTCAAACAAGCCACAGTCTGAGAGACAGAGAAAGAAAAACATAAATGGTATCACAACAGCAGGAAGAGAACTACCTAAGGTTTCTTCAGAGTGTGTGATGGGAACAGAGCAGTGAGCAGCCGACTCTGCCTAAACATTCTATGGCTCCAGATGGCATTTCAATACAATCTGCTTCATATTTGCAGATTGGAGGTAAAAAGTTCAGTAACATATAATCTTAGAAGGTCACTTCTAGAAACAAAACTGTCAAAGGTTAATTATTGATGGAGCTGAGTGATATGGATTCTTTCTATTATTCTCCCTATTTTTATGTATTTTTGAAGACTTGCAGTTCAAAAAAATTTTTAATGGCAATTGAAATCTAATGTCTTAGAGCCAGAAAAGAGCAATGAGGCAATGAAGCGCTTGGCAGCAGCCATAACCAAGAATATACAGATGCTTAGACAAAAGGAGAAAACTGAGAAAACTGTGCCTCACTTGATATGGATAGAGGAGTAAATAGAATAGAGTGAGGGGTAGAGGCTTGAGAAAGACCACTTTAGGCAAGGAGAGCAAGAGGAAAGGAATAGAAATGAAAACACAAGTGGGAGCAAAAAGGGAAAAAACAAATAAAAACCAGAAATTCTGAACACCCACTTACAAAGAACAAAAAAAGAAAAAGAAAAAGGGGGAAGGAAAGAAAGAAAAAAGCAAATATGATCAAAACAGACCTAGATGAAAGCATTATGGTGAAGCTGAATAACAAAGGTAAAGGCACAAGCAAAAAATTATTAAATGAAAAGAAATTAGGATTGTTCTCCAAATGAGGAATGGGAAAAATAAAGCAGAAGGATGATCCATGAGGAAACCAGGTACTGAGGGAGAGTAAGAGTTCAGATAAGCTGCGCAGCACAAATGTTGATTTGGGGTGTGGCAGTGTAAATTTTCCCGAGAAGGCAATGGCACCCCACTCCAGTACTCTTGCCTGGAAAATCCCATGGATGGAGAAGCCTGGTAGGCAGCAGTCCATGAGGTCCCTAAGAGTCAGACAAGACTCAGTGACTTCACTTTCACTTTTCACTTTCATGCATTGGAGAAGGCAATGGCAACCCACTCCAGTGTTCTTCCCTGGAGAATCCCAGGGACGGTGGAGCCTGGTGGGCTGCCGTCTATGGGGACACACAGAGTCGGACACGACTGAAGTGACTTAGCAGCAGCAGTGTAAATTTTCAAAGTGAAGTTGGGTTACTTTTGGGAAGATCCATGTAGACACCTTGAGACGTTCATGCCTTCCTCACCTCCATTTCAACACGTAGTTATTAATCTTTTTCTCTGACGACAAACCAGAAAGTAAGATGGAGCTGTCTATCACTGAGCTTAGAGCCTAGCAGTGGGGACAAACAATTAAACAAGCAATTATAATAAACTGTGTGTGGTGGTGCAAAGACAGGCAAGCGCACGTGGAAGATCCTCACAGAGCTACCTTTGTTTCCATGCAGAGTCCCCCCTGGTCTAGGGGCTGGCTCTTGGGCTCTGTAGGTGCAGAAACCTGATCTGCTCCCAACATCAATTTCTTGGCGACGGACACACTTTAGCCAAGGTCACAAAGACATAACCACCTCAAGGCAAAGTTATTGATTTATAGTAAGAGAAACAGCTATGAAACATTTGGAGATTTGTTTTCTCTGATGAACACATTCTTTCACGGTAGACAAATCTAAGTGGGAGTCAGATCAATGCAACAGGAAGAAAGGGGAGCAGGGCACAACCATTTAAAGAATGAGGAGGGGGACGTAGTCGAGAAAAACAAAATATAACAAAAACTGGTTAGAACCAACTAAGGTCAAGATGATGATTTGACTTCCAGTAGACTTTGAACCTCATTATAGGCTCATTGTAATAACAGCATGCTAAATGACACACCCACCAGCAACAAGACAATGCCAAGGCTAAACATAAAAAGCCAAAAAGTAGACAATGACCCAATTTCTGGAAATCTCACCCCTTCCCCAAATAGTTGGAATAATTTACCCACTCATTTTTCAGTCCCTAAATTGTGTCTGACTCTTTGTCACCCCATTAACTGCAGCATGCCAGGCTTCCCTGTCCTTTACTATCTCCCAGAGTTTGCTCAGATTCATGTACTTTGAGTCAGTGATGCTAACTATCTCATCCTCTGCCACCCTCTTCTCCTTTTGCCTTCCATCCTTCCCAGCGTCAGAGTTTTTTCCAATGAGTAGGCTCTTTTCCAATGAGTCGGCTCTGTATCACGTGGCCAAAGTACTGACATTTCAGCTTCATCATCAGTTCTTCCAATGAGTATTCAGAGTTGATTTCCTTTAGGATTGACTGGTTTGATCTCCTTGCAGTCCAAGAGACTCTCAAGAGTCTTCTCCAGCCCCACAATTCAAAAGCATTGATTCTTTGGCTTTCAGCCTTCTTTATGGTCCAACTCTCCCATCTGTATGTGACTACTGGAAAAACCATATCTTTGACTATACAGATTTTTGTTGGCAAGTGATGTCTCTGCTTTTTAATGTGCTGTCTAGGTTTGTCATAGCATTTCTTCCAAGAAGCAAGCATCTTTTAATTTCATGACTGCAGTCACTGTCCAGAGTAATTTTGGAGCCCAAGAAAATGAAATCTGTCACTGTTTCTACTTTTCCCTCTTCTATTTACCATGAAGTGATGGGACCAGATGCCATGATCTTAGTTTTTTGAATGTTTTTTCACTCTCCTCTTTCACTCTTATCAAGAGGCTCTTTAGTTCTGAGGTTATTGATATTTCTCTTGGCAATCTTGATTCCAGCTTGTGATTAATCCAGCCTGGCATTTCACATGAAGTACTCTGCATATAAATTAAATAAACAAAGTGACAATATACAGCCTTGTCCTTGGCTTTGGGCAGGAAAGAATGCAAGAGTGAGCCACAAAAACAACCCCAGGCCCTGGGGGCACCTCGCCTTCTGAGACAGCCCACATTCTATCAGGGGAATGAGTATCTTCCTGTGTAAATCTGCTTTCACTCCACTTTGCCTCACTTTTGCATTCTTTCCTGCCCAGAAGCCAAGGACCCTCACTTGTTGGCCCATCTGAGGAACTTGCTAGAGATCTGGAATGTGACCATTCATTCTCTTGTTCCCTTTTCTCCCACAGCATTATCATCAAAGGATGCTAAAGAGAATGAGTCACAGCAAAGGTGCATGAGATGGATGCTCTTCCTGCCCAGTGTCACCAAGCCGCGATAGCCCCGTGCATGTATATGCACCTGACAGTCATCTACCTCACAGGAGATGCTGGTGTTCATGGGTCACGGCACCATCCCCTCCGGCCACTCTTATTAGAGAGGCTGTCCATTCTGTCTTTCTGTTTACTTCTATTTACGCATTCATTCTCTAGGCACAATATAAAATAATTAACTAAATATAATTTTCTTATATATAATCACCATTCAGTCTTGCCCCCCTGAGGTGATACAGATGTTATCCAGATCATATTTGCAGAATTAATAGTCTGTTGGGTCCTCTTTAAGAGGCCTAGTTTTATCTGCAGTGTTTTAATTATTTCTATTTTCATGTTCAAAGTATAATTTTAACTTCATTTTGGAGACTTTGCTGCCTGTTTTCCTTTTATGAAATCTACTCTTTAACTAGGTAAGGTTGTGTTTGGCCAATGAATGGGAGCTCAGCGATTAGAGAGGAGGAAAATGAAATTGAACATTGTCTCCCTTTTCCCCCCTTGGTGTTGAGGTGGTAGCACTGCCCCGGTGTTGCTGGGCCCAAGACAGTGCACTGTCCCTTGTTGGTCTCCCTAAGTCCTGTCTACACCATTGTAAAGTCTCTTCATTAAATACTCCTCAATTATAGACTTTGGACATGCCATCTCTTCCCTGTTGGGACCCTGATATAGGTTGGTGTTGACTCTAAACCCAATAAAAAGCTTTATCTCCTATTACCAATAGGAGGTAAAGGTAAATAAGACTAGAGCACAGATGTGTAGCCAGCTAGTTATATAGTGATAAAAACCCAAAGACCTAGAAATTTAATCTTTAGGCTGTGAAAGAACAAATGTTAGGTACTACTTTCCTAAAAAACAAGAAAGTGAAATAAAATAGAGTTTTTTTCAATTTTTTATTGAAATATAGTGATTTACAATATGGTATTAATTTCTGCTGTATAGCAAAGTGATTCAGATTTACATTTTTAATATTCTTTTCCATTGTGGTTTATCACAGGATATTGAGTATAGCTCCCTGTGCTATACAGTAAGGACCTTATTGTTGATCCATTTTATTTATAAAAGCTTACATTGCTAATCCCAACCTCCCACTCCATTCCTTCCATAACTCCCTCTCCACTGGCAACCACAAATCTGCCCTCTGTGTCTGTAAGTCTGTTTCTATTTTGTAGATAAGTTCATTGCATCATATTTTAGATTCCACATATAAGTGATACCATATGGTATTTGTCTTTTTCTCTTTATGGCTTACTTCACTTGGTATGATAATTTCAGTTGCATCCATGTTGTTACAAATGGCATTAATTCATTCTTTTTAGTGGCTGAGTAGTAATCCATGGTATATATGTACCACGTCTTTATCCATTCATCTGTTGATGGACATTTAGGTTATTTCCATGTCTTGGCTATTGTGAATAGTGCTGCTATAAACATAGGAGTGCCATGTATCTTTTTTAATTACTGTTTTGTCTGGGTATATGCCCAGGAGTGGAATTGCTGAATCATATGTTAATTCTATTTTTAGTTTTCTGAGGAACCTCCATACTGTTTTCCACGGTGGATTTCCTTTTCTCCACACCCTCATCAGCATTTGTTATTTGTAGATTTTTTTTTTTTTTAATGAGGCCATTCTGACCCCTGTGAGGTGGTACTTCATTGTAGTTTTGATTTGCATTTCTATAATAATTAGTGATGCTGAACTTCTTTTTATCTGCAGTAAAATAGAATTTTGAATTTAAAAGTAAGCTTTAAAGAGTCTCAAGTTTCTTAACAGTGTATGAAATTGAAGCAAGCCAGGGTTAAGTGGTCCACCTAAGATCACCAAGTTACTTAACTAGAGAACTAGAGTAAATCGGCCTTCTGATTCATAGTCTTCGGCTACTCTATTTCCCCCAGGAACATAATTTTAGTTTCTAAGAGAAGAAAGCAACATGAATGTCTTAGAGCTTTGTTTCATCAAACAAGAATTCCATAAAAAGGGAGGGAAAAGGAAGTAGACATGGTGATTTTAAAATATGCCCACGATTTGGTTACAGGACCCTATGGAGGCCTTCCCAGGACAGACTCTTCCCCCATATCCTCTGCTGTAGCTCCTCTCTAAAGTACCTAGATCACAGTATCTGATGTACATTTCCTGGGTTGTTCTATAGATGTTAAAACTCCACTAAATAGAAAGTTTTAGCTGGTTGAAGACCCAGAGTGTGTAGCTCTCAGAACACTAGAGCATGAGGATTGATGGTGTTAACCCCTGTGACACTGCCCTGTTACTTCACCATCAACCAGAGAATTGTCCACAACCTAATCAGATACCCCAGAACCCATCTCCCTCACCTGGCCTTTAAACATGCATTCCTAAAACTCAGCAGGGAGCTCAGGTTTTTTGTATTAATAATATAGTTAATAATTAATACAGTTACAGTATTAACTGTCCTGGTCTCTTCATAAAGCACCCTATAATGAAAGCTGCACTTTCCTTCACCATAACCCAGTGTCAGTAGATTGGCTTTACTGTGCTGAAGTGAGTGGACCCAAGTCTGGTTCAGTGTCAATAATTCTCCCTTTATGAGGTGGAGCTAGATTCCTCTCCTCTTGAGTGTAGAGGAGTTGACTTGCTTCTAACTAAGTATGGTAGAAGAGATGGTGTATCACTTCCATGACTAGGTCATGAAAGGAAATGTGACTTCTTCTATTACTGTCTCTCTCTGGGACATTTGCTCTAGGGAAGCCGGCTGCCATTTGTACGGACACTCAAGTAGCTCTATGGAGAGTAACTAGGACCAACTGCCAATAGCCCTTTGAGTGCGCCATCTTGGAAGCAGATTCTCCAGACCAGCTCAGCCTTCAGATGATTGCAGCCCTATTTGACTTCTATCCAGAGCCAGAACCACCCCTCTAAACTTCTCTTGAATTTTGAACCCACAGAAATTATGAGATAATAAATGTTTGCTGTTTTAAACTGCTAAGTTTGCGGGTGATTCATTACATAGCAATAGATAATACAGTAGAGAAGAGGAAGGAAGGCAGAAAAGAAAAAGAAGGGAGAAAGAGTAATCAGAAAAAAACACTGCTTATAAAACATTCTTATACAGCACAGCTAGAATATGTTCAGAGAATAACTAAAAACCACAGAAGCCTGACGAGTTAGGGAGGTGCCAAATCAACATGTTTGGAGCCCAGAATGTCATGGTTTCTGTAAGAATACATCCCAAAAATGTTGTATAATGTAAAATCATGCAAAGCACCACTCTGATCATATTGATCAGATGTATACAAGCTCAATATTCTATTTATGGGGGTAGAAGAAGATTTTTTGGGAGACTATGATTACTCCTTATGGCACTAATCTCTGAAGTCAAGAGAATATGCTCATTATTTCTAATTTCACTCATATGTTTAAAATATACATACATACACACATATGCACACATGTATGTTTATTTAGAGAGAGACTTTTTAAAAAATTGAGTTTTCTATCATCTTATTTTTTCCTTAAAACTGCCTCCAAGCTCCAAGAGTTGATCCTTCCATCTAAAATCCTTAGGACAGTCTTTGCAGGAAGACCTGGGAGCTTAGAGGCAAAGGAAGCTCTGCTAGTTCAGTGATAATATTTGGGGAGGGGTTGGCTGTCAGAGACATAAGCCTCCATAATATAACCAAAGTTGCAGTCATTACCCATCTCAACAAAAGATTTAATCTCATTGAAAATCGGTTGATCATCCTGTCAATTAATTCAATAGTCTGAGCCTTCATGAAAGACGCAAGTCCTTCTTGTTACATATAAATACCTCCCTATGCACCTACCCTTTTGTAGCTTTACGTTACATTTAATACAGGATGAGAAGCCCTCTGAACTTTCTGCTGACTCTGATATTTGTGGATGTCATTCATCCTAAATGTGGATTATTTCTTTTCAAGTCTCTGATTTCTTTTCCATTCAGCTTTCATCTTCTCAGACTCAACAATGGACCAACATCAAAGGAGGAAAGCAAAATTAAAGAAGAATAAATATCATCAAAACAAAAGTTAAATTTTTTTGAACAGTGTTGTATAAAAGATAATAACTTGTTCCCAAACAAGCAAGGACATGTGATAAGAGAGTAGCCACATTTTATGTCTGAATTCAGAAAAATCAGCGAGTACCAAGCCTAACCCACATGTGTGAGACTGGGTGTCGGGGGAAGGGGAGCAGGTTGTGAGACAGAGACGGTGAGGAGAAAGCAGGCAGACTAGGGAAGGGAGTCTGAGCACATGGCCTTGAGGAGGCAGCCCAAGGAGTGGGGATCAATCAAGAAGAAGAAATCTCCAAATTTAAAGAAGAATTGAGTCAAGCAGGTTTGGGAAAGGTGAAAGAGGTCACTGACTTGAGTGAGTTTTTCTGAAAGACAGACTAACATATGTATAAATCGGATGGAGGAGAAAACGGTCCTTGGTTTGATAGCTGAATGAGGAGGAAAGTAGTAACTACATTAGTAAATAGATAAATAAATACCAGTAAAAAGAGAAAATTTAAAAAGTAGAGAGTTGACCTCATGTTGGTTTTTTCCCCCCAGAGAAAAGAGAGGTCTGCAATAACTTGTGAGTGACAAGACACCAAGACTCCTAGGGGATGCTTCATGACCATGCAGTCTGGCTCTGGGAGGAGAGCCTCTTAGGATTATTCAAGTATTAGGGGATGAAACAGGACTCCCTCTAATGCTCTGAGATCGTACTGTTTATTTTCCTAATGGGAGACTATATTTTCAGTGGCAGAGGCAAATGTCTGAGAGTTAGAAAGCATGATAGAGTTCAGGAGGAAAAAAAAAAAACTTCCTGGAACAGATTGGCTTACCATTGCATTTACAAATAATTCCCCTACTGTTAAAATACGCCTTTGGCAGACAGATTCAGTTTACTACTGGAAAAAAAGGGAAATAATAAAATCCATGACATCAGTGCTTTTGACTATTTCATTGAAAGAAGCTAACAAAAGATAGCAGTAATTGGAGGTGCTCCTCAATTTTTGATTCAGATGAAATTTTTTTTCATAATTTTATTATGAAGTCTAGTAGTAACAAGTGACAGAATAATACCTCATATCTAAAATTATGCTACAAAAAGAAGGTGACAGACTTAGATGTTCCAGTATCTTAAAACCAATAACAGAATGAGCAGAAAGAGCTTGAATGGTGCTTGGGTCTGCAGAGACAGTCGTCAATACATTGAGACATACATCTTTTAAAAATAGAGTCAGCAGATGGGTTGTCTTCTAACTGCGTGAAATGTATAAAATCACTAGGAAAATATGATTAGAATTCCAATACATTATGGATAAAGCTTGAAATAAGGCAAGAATATTCATACAACCCTCTGCAATATACATAACAATAGAAAGTCTGAAAATATACTCCATGTTAAAATGCTAATGAAACATTAATAAGCAACATTTCTGTACATGATCAGTGAAAGTAGAGCGTTATTAAGGGTTAGAAATCTCTTATTTAGGGAAGAGTACAGCTATATAAATAAAGAGGACAGGATTAGAAATGGTACAAGCAATCTTTTTGGTAGATCGAAGAATCAGGAGAAAAGAATACATAAAGTGTGATCCCAGTCTTGTTTTAAAAAAATAACAGCTATTGTCTCTGGATATATGGAATATATGAAATTCTAATATTTCCTTTGTATTTTTTATTTTTCAAATAATAGCATGTATTATTATTTAAAATAATATTTTTTAAATTGTGCTGCGGATTTAAGGTCAGTACACTGTGTAAATAAGGGAAAAACCATATGTAAGTTGTAACCTACAAAAATAATATTTTTATAAGGGTGACAAGAACAGATGGATTCTGTTTTCATTTTGGTAACAAATACGTAGGTCTAGATTCAGTGTAAGCAACTTTAGAGTGATTGAGGCAGAGGAGAGGAAAAAATATTTTTAAAATGAGAAAGTATTTTTATAATATTTTTAAATGAATTAAATTCTCATTATAATCTTAAAAGTAAGATTTTTAAAAAAACATGAAAAGAAGCAAAACAAAATTAGAAGAGGTATTAAAGAGAATGTCATACAGAGTTGAAAATTATAAACATGTATGTACCTTGAGCAAGATGTGAAGTATTTCTACTGAAACATATATAGGATCATAGGACTCTAGGCCTTGAAAGAATCTTAGAGATTATCTAGTATCTAAATTCCTTCATTTTATAGAAGAAACTAAGATCCAGAAAGGCGAAGTGCTCCAAACCTAGTTGTCAGCATTTAGTGCTCATTTTGTCTGGTTCTACTATGGTTTATGCCCTGTGTGAGCATTGCAGTCTTCCTCTTACAATTTTCAAAAAAGATAAGGAACATTCATTAGGGCTGGGCCATGATACAATAGTGCATATTTAAAGGGATGTGTTCAGCTTTTCTAAAACTGAAGAGGATTGGATAACTGACAGGAATTGAAATAAAAAGGTAAGCTACTACTTATAAATTGCATGGAGAAAATGGAGAGTGGAGGGGTGGGCATGAGAGATATCAGTGAAGTGAAGTGAAGTCGCTCAGTCGTGTCCGACTCTTTGCGACCCCATGGACTGTAGCCTATCAGGTTCTTCCATCCATGGGATTTTCCAGGCAAGAGTGCTGGAGTGGATTGCCATTTCCTTCTCCAGGGGATCTTCCTGACCCAGGAATCGAACCCACGTCTCCCACATTGCGGGCAGACGCTTTACTGTCTGAGCCAGTGAACTCAGACACAATTTGGGAAGCATGAGTAAAAGAGATTAGCCCACTGAGATTGACCCTGAATCAAGGGTAGAATGTGGCAGCTCCCTATAGAACATTGCTGGTTGATAAAAATACTGACATTGTAGGTGTTTAGGGTTTATGTTTGTAGAAAGATGGATAGAATCAGAAATAATTTTTCGTGCAAAGCCAAGCAGCAAGTTTTCTGGAAGTCATGAATGAGAACAAAGTGTTAATGGAGTTCTTCTTTTCAGGGAAACATGACAAATAAAAAATAGGAAGCAGAAAGAGGGTAGGTCATTTAGGAGGTATGTGCCAACACTGAACACAGAAATAAATTGGCTTTTTAAGAAATTGGTGGTAGTGGTTTAGTCGCTAAGTCGTGTCCGACTCTTGCAACCCCATGGACTGTAGCCTGCCAGGCTCCTCAGTCCATGGGATTCTCCAGGCAAGAATAATGGAGTGGGTTGCCATTTCCTTCTCCAGGGGATCTTCCCGACCCAGGAATCAAACCCAGGTCTCCTGTATTGCAGGCAGATTCTTTGGCGATTGAGCTATGAGGGAAGACCTTTAAAGAATCATTTGACATAAAATAGTGCATCCAAGCTTTAGGGAGAAAATTCTGAGCAGAAACAAAAATGCACAACAACCCAAGTGGGTGGGTAGAGATATTTACATTTAGGTTTCTGTTACATTGTTTTTGTTTATTTGTTAAATCATGTCTGATTCTGTGACCCCATGGACTGCAGCACACCAGGCTTCCCTGTACATCACCATCTCCCAGAATTTGCTCAGATTCATGTTATCTAACGATCTTATCATGTTATCTTCTGCCACCCCTTTCTCCTTTTGTCCTCAATCTTTCCCAGCATCAGAGTCTTTTCTAATGAGTTGGCTCTTCGCATCAGGTGGCCAGAGTGTTGGAGCTTCAGCTTCAGCATCAGTCCTTCCAATGAATCTTCAGGATAGATTTCCCTTAAAATTTACAGGTTTGATCTCCTTGCAGTCCAAGGGACTCTCAAGAGTCTTATCCAGCACCACAGGTCGAAAGCATCAATTCTTCGGCACCCAGCTTTTAGGGTCCAGCTCTCTCTGTATATGACTACTTTAGCTTTGACTATACAGACCTTTGTCATCAAAATGATGTCTGTGCTTTTTAATATGCTGTCTAGGTTTGTCATAGCTTTTCTTCCAAGGAGCAAGCGTCTTTTAATTTCATGGCTGCAGTCACCATCAGCAGTGAATAAAATCTATCACTGCTTCCACTTTTTCCCCTTCTATTTGCCGTGAAGTGATGGGACAGGATGCCATGATCTTAGTTTTCCGAATGTTGAGTTTTAAACCAGCTTTTCACTCTCCTCTTTGACCCTCATTGAGAGGCTCTTCACTTCCTCTTCTCTTTCTGCCATTAGTGTGGTGTCATCTGCATATCCGAGGTTTTTGATATCCCTCCCTGCACCAATCCTGATTCCAGCTTGTGATTCATCCAGCCCAGTATTTCACATGATGTATTCTGCATATATGTTAAATAAGCAGGGTGACAGTATACAACCTTGTATACTTTCCCAGTTTGGAGCCAGTCCATTCTTCTATGTCCAGTTCTAACTGTTACTTCTTGATCCGCATACAGGTTTCTTAGGAGACGGGTAAGATGGTCTGGCACTCCCATCTCTTTAAGAATTTTTCATAGTTTGTTATGATTCACACAGATAACAGTTATAAAATATGAACTATAAAAATGAATGGAATTTCATGGAGGAAAGTCATCAATGTATAAATACTGAAAGAAAATATTCAGTTGAGTTCAGTTCAGTCACTCAGTCATGTCCAACTCTTTGCAACCCCATGAATCGCAGCACGCCAGGCTTCCCTGTCCATCACCAACTCCCAGAGTTTACCCAAACTCATGCGCATCAAGTCGGTGATGCCATCCAGCCATCTCATCCTCTGTCGTCCCCTTCTTCTCCTGCCCCCAATCCCTCCCAGCATCAGGGTCTTTTCCAATGAGTCATCTCTTCACATGAGGTGGCCAAAGTACTGGAGTTTCAGCTTCAGCATCAATCCTTCCAATGAATACCCAGGACTGATCTCCTTTAGGATGGACTGGTTGGATCTCTTTGCGGTCCAAGTGACTCTCAACAGTCTTCTCCAACAGCATTGTTCAAAAGTATCAATTCTTTGGCACTCAGCTCTCTTCACAGTCCAACTCTCACATCCATACATGACCACTGGAAAAACCATAGCCTTGACTAGATGGACCTTTGTTGGCAAAGTAATGTCTCTGCTTTTGAATATGCCATCTAGATTGGTCATAACTTTCCTTCCAAGGAGTAAGCGTCTTTTAATTTCATGACTGCAATCACCATCTGCAGTGATTTTGGAGCTCAAAAAACAAAGTCTGACACTGTTTCCACTGTTTCCCCAGATATTTCCCATGAAGTGATGGGACCAGATGCCATGATCTTCGTTTTCTGAATGTTGAGCTTTAAGCCAACTTTTTCACTCCCCTCTTGCACTTTCATCAAGAGGCTTTTTAGTTCCTCTTCACTTTCTGCCATAAGGGTGGTGTCATCTGCATATCTGAGATTATTGATATTTCTCCGGGCAATCTTGATTCCAGCTTGTGTTTCTTCCAGTCCAGTGTTTCTCATGATGTACTCTGCATGGAAGTTAAATAAGCAGGGTGACAATATACAGCCTTGACGTGCTCCTTTTCCTGTTTGGAACCAGTCTGTTGTTCCATGTCCAGTTCTAACTGTTGTTTCCTGACCTACATACTAGTTTCTCAAGAGGCAGATCAGGTGGTCTGGTATTCCCATCTCTTTCAGAATTTTCCACAGTTTATTGTGATCCACACAGTCAAAGGCTTTGGCATAGTCAAGAAAGCAGAAATAGATGTTTTTCTGGAACTCTCTGGTGTTTTCAGTGATCCAGTGGATGTTGGCAATTTGATCTCTGGTTCCTCTGCCTTTTCTAAAACCAGCTTAAAAGAAAAGATTAGCTTTGAATAAATATTACAATTGTGTTTCAAGTTTTCTCTTTTTATATCACCCAGAAAAATTGATTTAAATTAAATATATTTATGAAGTTTTGTGACTATTAAAAAAAATTGTCAAGTATTTTTTTCATGACTAATGCTGACCTGTTTGTCCCACTTCCACTTAGATTCTGAGGCTCCTACAATTATGCAATAAAGTCAGTTGAGGGGGGACTTTAGAGGGTCCCTCACACTGTGGGGAGATGTATTTCAAGGGAGATAGTTTTATAGAAGATAGCTACATTTTCCAGCTGCTGTCTTGGGGGCTTTGGCTCTGAACCAAGTATCTGTGCAATGATATCAGCTGCTCTGGCCCTGCTGCTAATATCCTCTGCCTTTGTTTAACAGCAGAAGATGGCATCCCAAACACCAGCGGTCTAATAGGAGGATGCAGTTCTACTTACCTCCAAATGGAGTAGGTCTCCCAGTTTATGTGCTGTCAGATTCATCTTGTATTTCTTCATAATTATGTAATTTGTTTTCTATTTATTTATATAATGTCAATCTCCCTAACCAGAAAGTAAGGACAGAAATCATTTAACTTCTATCCTGAGTGTCCATCTGTTTAACCATAACTCCTAGTACAGTGCCTGGCACAAACTAGGTCCTTTCAGTAATGCTGACTTCATGGAGGAAGAATTCTCTTCAAGAGCCAGTACAGCTATGAAAATAAATGTTCCTTAATCTATGTCAAACAAGTAACTTGCCACATTTTTTAACTTCTGGAAAATGGTTGCATTTCAAATATCTTTTAAGGCTTATTCATTTTGCTTGGTGCAACTCTCAGCATTAGGATTCTTGATTCATTGGGATGTACTCCAAAAAGGAAATCAAATCTAAATGCATAAATTGGACCAGGAGGTAGTCTCTTGAATATATTATAATCCTTACAGATGATAAACTCTCTTCCCAATCGCTTCCCATCCTCCCTGGATTGTTTCATACCAAAAAAGGCATGCTTCACAGAGCTCACAGAGTCCTTTAAGCGGCAGGTTCTATTTAAATTCATGGATAGGCCTTGTCAGGCGGTGCTGTATTAACAGTACAGTACTACTGCAAAGTAACTTTGCAGTTAAAACAATACTTTTGGTATCTTTTCATGTTTCTTCAATCCCTCCTCATTTTTTGGAGACCTTGTGAACTCTGCTGCTGCTGCTGCTAAGTCGCTTCAGTCGTGTCCAACTCTGTGCGACCCGATAGACGGCAGCCCTTCAGGCTCCTCTGTCCCTGGGATTCTCCAGGCAAGAATACTGGAGTGGGTTGCCATTTCCTTCTCCAATGGGCCTGCCTTAAAAGAAATTTTTTTAAAAATCAAGAATTAAGCAACAGCCAGAAATGCCACTATGAAATTACCATTATCATACATGCAAGCATACACAAGCAGTAAATACATTTGATTTCCTAATTTTTGCATGATCTTACTGTGATACAGTGTCTGAGAAATCATTGGGAACACTGTATGCTCAAATCTTTGCTCAATCCTTACATTTTATAGAATTCATGTGATTTTTCAGCTTGTGTCCAGCCTTTTCAGACAACAGACTTATTCTATTAGGATCCATGGAGAATAACACATTTCCTGAGAAAACGAGATCTTTCCTCATCTTGAAGTGCCAAACAGAGCCTGAAAGAGATGATTTAACAAGATTTGACCTTAGGTGCCCTCACTGAGTTATTATGATTTGTTTCAGATGTTATCTTCATTTTCCCAGTAGCAGAGTAATATCTTAGAAAAAGATGAGGTCACTAAGCTGTTCTACAAATACATCTTTCCAACTGATACAGTTTATATATATAATCCTGCTGATTCTGTTTCTGCTATTGAATAGCTGGGAAACCTTGGGAATGCCATTTTAATTTCCTTCTGGCCTCATTTTCCTTATTTACAGATTGAAGGAGTTGCAAAAGATCAACGATTTAACATATTTGGCAACAAAACCCTTTCTTCAAATAAAATATTTTGTCAAAGCCAAAGGTATGGAATAAAATATGGCCCTAAAAAACATAGCTTGAAAATCATTGACTTACTCTTATGTCAATTTGACTATGAAATATTATAATTCCCATTGATGTATTCATGGTTCATCCTGAGAAATATTCACTGAATATCTGCAGATATTAAGCTCTGCAGTGATCTACTGTAACTTATGCAAGCTAGGCCATGACCTGTTTCTCCTAGCACATTATTTTTCAGAGGGAGAACACTAATTCCATAAATAAAATAAAAAGTTATGATACAAGTACAAAAGGATACACAAAATAGGGAGTGGTTACTGCTGGCTGGGGGATTGAAGAATTTTTCATGTGGGGTGGCATTTGAACAAGAGGTAGGATTTTTAACTGGGGAAGATATGTAAGGGTTTCCAGGTTGAGCAAACATGATAAGTGAAGGTGTAGAGGCAGGAATTTGAAAAGCAGTTTAAGAGAAAGGCACAACCATTGGTTGTGATGTAAATGGCATAATAGGGACTTAAAGCCAAAGCTAAGAAATTAGGTTGGAATCAGATTATCAAAGTCCTTGAATTTCATAATAATGAGGTTTGCTTTTATTCTCCAGGAAACAAAAAGCCATTGGGGGAAAAAATTATTTTTTATCAGAAGGTGATATATATAGAAATGTATCTAGAAAATATTTTTCCAAATAAGGTATAATAAGAAATGAAAAAAACTAGAGACAGGAGGGTTAATTAGAAGACAATTGTCTGGCAAGAAGTGATGGAGACCCAGCCTGGGCACAGTGCTATGAACCAAAATATGTCACCCAAAATTATCTATTAATATGATGATGCTCTAACTCCCAGAGTGACAGTATTTGGAGACAGGACTTTTAGGAGGTCATTAAGGGCTTTTCAGGTAGCACTAGTGGTAAAGAACCCACCTCCCAGTGCAGGAGACGTAAGAGACCTGGGTTCAATCCCTGTGTAGGGAAGATCCCCTGGAGAAGAAAATGGAAACCCACTCCAGTATTCTTGCCTGGAGAACCCCATGGACAGAAGAGCCTGATGGGTAACAGTCCATAAGGTCACAAAGAGTCAGACCCAACTGAAGCGACTCAGCAGCAGCAAGGTTAAAAGAAGTCATGAAGATGGGACTCAATCCAATTGGAGCAGGTAGTATTATAAAAAGAAAGAGAGAGAGAAATCATTGTCTTTCTCCAAGCACACAGACTGAGGAAAGGTCAGGGGAGGGCTCGGTGAGAAAAAGGTTGTCGGCAGTCCAGGAAGAGATCTCTCACAGAACCTAGCCATGCTGGCACCCTAATCTCAGACTTCCAGCCTCTAGGACTATAAGAAAATAGACTCTTGTTTTTTAAGCCACCTAGTCCAAGCTACTTTGTGATGGCAGCCTGAGCATACATAGTGACATTAGGAATGGCAGAGAGTGGACAAATGTCAGCAAGATGCCACGGAAATAGAATCAACAGGATTTGACATCTAATCCACTTTGTGATGTGGGAGGCAAAGGTCAACAGTGACTATAAGCCAGTGACTCGAAGGTGTTCTGATACCATTTATAGATACAGAGAACAGAAGGGAAAGAACAGTTCTGAGGGGGCAGAGCGTAATTTTTGTTTCTACATGTTTGGTGATTGAATTTGAGGCATTGACAATATAGCCATGCAGAGTCTTCTAGCAGATAAATGAAACTGTGGATTTGGTGGTTAAGAGAGATGCCTGAACTAAAAATCTAATCCATTTTGGAGTCCTCTGCAGAGGGATAACATCAAGGACTGCTCATGGATGAACAAAAACATTCATGCACAAAAAAAAGTCTGAATGACCCCAAGTCTATCAAAAATGATGACTGTCTTTATGTTTTCCATGTAGGCCTGGCTTAAATGTGTTTTTACAAATTCTAGAACTTGGGCAATAAAAGAGATTGAGAAAATACTGAATATCTACTTTTAAAATGGTAAATAAAGTCATTTAAACACTTCCAAGTATCCCCTTCTGCTCTGATACACGTGTAATTTGTTTCTGTTGGCAAGAAAAAGACCATCCAGAATTTACTTGACCAGACAGTTCAGCAAACAAAAGATACTATTACCCTGAAGCAGGGTAAAGGGTGAACTTTTCTTCAAACAAAGTACACATTAGCTCTAAGAGGACTGAAAGCAAAAGTGGAACATTCGATCCCAGAAGTATGTTAATTAGCAAGAGAATTCCCCACCTGGGAATCTTGGTTCTAGAATTTCCCAAGTGACAATGGATTAACTAAATTGGAGACAGAACATGAGGAAGAAGCAAAGGACATAATGAAAGTAGAACAAGATGTTATAAAACAAAGGGAAATTTCATAAACATTTAACTTGGTGACACAATAAATAGGATATTTAGAGAATGAATACCTTGAAGGTCTTTCCCTGTTTAAAAAAAAAATAGCTACCTGTCTTAGGAGCAACTGATTTCTAAAATTCATAGGACCTGATGCAGGCTTGGGATTTCTCACAGAATGTTCAGCCCACTAAATAAAGACTGGAAAGTCATAGCTATATGGTTCCCCTGACTCAGAGAAAAAGAAAGAGTTCCATGAAATGTGGGGATCCCTATAACTTAGCACCTGCCATAGAAATTCATATGTGTAGGTCACTCCTAGTTCCCAGAAACATCCGCTTGCAGTTAAATTTAAGCTCTTTTGTTAGATAATGACATATTTCTAAATAATATATATGTTACTATTTCTTGATTCTCCAATTAAATATTTCTATTGACTCCCTGTTATGAAATGTCAGGATTTAGTGCTCTTATTCTTTCCTCCAACAATACAGACACAGACATACACACACACTCTTTCCTTTTCTTTTTCTGGCTGATATAGTCATACCACACTTTTTGATTGAATGAATTCTCATTGTTTTCATTGTTGCTGCTGCTGCTAAGTCGCTTCAGTCGTGTTCGACTCTGTGCGATCCCATAGACGGCAGCCCACCAGGCTCCCCGGTCCCTGGGATTCTCCAGGCAAGAACACTGGAGTGGGTTGCCATTTCCTTCTCCAATGCATGAAAGTGAAAAATGAAAGTTAAATCGCTCAGTCGTGTCCGACTCTTAGTGACCCCATAGACTGCAGCCTACCAGGCTCTTCTGTCCATGGGATTTTCCAGGCAAGAGAACTGGAGTGGGGTGCCATTGCCTTCTACATAAATATTGCTCATGGCCAAGCCACATAATGTTCTTTGATTTTACCGCCTTTCTTTTTCAACCTTCTGTTTTCCCTGGAGTGGATCTCACTGTTGTCGTCAATTGTCTAGTTTTCTCTTAAACTATTATTCATCCATTTCTGGAACTCTCTTCTAGAGGTGTAGTTTTCTAAATATACCAAGCTAAATTCAAGCACATTACATAATTTGTCAGGGGCTTTCTTCTTCTTTGGGAACTTCCTTCTGTATGTCTCTGATTTCTTTTTTCAACTGGGCCTGCACACAGCTGCTATCTCAGGCCCTCTTCACCACTATTCTAAGAATTCTCTTAGCCTTTCTTCTGTGTGCATTCCCTTGCCTGAGACAACTTCCTCCTTTTTTTTTATCCTTTCTTCCTTCTTTTTACTCAGTAAATATTGAGTGCCCCCTACGTTCCAGGCATTGTTCTAGGTGTCATGGATAGAGAAGACCTAGTATTAATGAGTTCAGCGTGATTTTGTGGTGCCTATTAGACATCTTCCCTGGTGGCTCAATGGTAAAGAATCCACCTGCCAATGTAGGAGACACAGGAGGCGTGGTTTCGATTCCTGGGACAAGCAGATCCCCTGGAGGAGGAAATGGCAACCCACTCCAGCATTCTTGCCTAGGAAATCCCATGGAGAGAGGAGAATGGCAGGCTACAGCCATGGAGTCACAAAGAGTTGGGCACAATGGAGCGTGCACATACGTTAGTCTTAGACATCTCATGGCAGTTGGATATAGAGATATTGGGTTCAGAGAAAGATATACGGTTCAGAAAGACTGGAGATAGAAATTTGAGAATCATTCAGATATAAATGGTATTGAATGCCCCTGGGCTTGCTCCTTGGAGAAGTGAGTGTGGAGAAAGAGGGTACCAGGGGTACTTCCGCATTTAGAGGTCAGGAAGATAAGACATATCCAGGAAAATGAGACTGAGAGTATGTGGCCAGGGAGGTAGGAAGAGAACCAAGAAAAGCAATGTCCTGAAAACTAAGTGAAGAAAATGTTTTACCTGGGCTTCCCCAAGATGGCTCCCTGCTTAGTGGAGCCAGCAAGGAGATTCTCTGCCTTCAGGGAGGCCCTGGTTCCTCTATAAGGAGTTTTTAGTTCATTGAGTCTTATTCCCTTCAAACACAAAACAATGGCTAAAGAGCCAGACTGCCTAGGGTCCCATCCCAGTACCATTTGTGAGCTCTGTGATCTCAGGCAATTACCTAACTTTTCTATGCTTTGGTTTATTCATCTGTAGGATAATAATATTTGCATCTGATAGAGTCTTTGTGAATATTAAATGAGTTGGCTGACATAAAGTGCTTAGAACAGTATCTGATAAGTAAATGTTAATTATTTTTCTATTACTGTGTATCAGAAGATATTAAAGTGCTTCTTGATTTTTCTTCTGTTCATTTCAGTCTTTACATCTCTGAGTTAATATTTTTAGTTCATTTCCTTTCATCCCAGTCTTTCATACTAAAAGTTTTCCTTGGAAACGATGATTCCTACCTGAACTCACGTTTATGAGATAGGTAGGGGTGAATGTGGTTATTCACTGATGAATTTCAAAATGGGGTAAAAAGAGAGCTGAGTTTTTCATGGAGGGAGCCTCAAATGTCAGCATTTGTAGATCTTGTTTCTTGGGTTAGTCAGTCCGCTAAAAACAAATCCTTGCCTAGAAGGGTGTAAAGCTCCAAATCAGAATCTGGAGAGTTCAGTAGGGGAGGAAGCCACCAACAAGTAGTTCACCAAATGAGTGTGTGCTTGTTAAGTTGCTTCAGTTGTGTCCAACTCTGAGCAACCGTATGGACTCTAGGCCACCAAGCTCCTCTCTCCATGGGATTCTCCAGGCAAGAATAGTGGAGTGGATTGCCATGCCCTCCTCCAGGAGATATTTCCAATCCAGGGATGGAACCCACATCTCCTGCATTGGCAGGAGGGTTCTTTACCACTAGCACCACCTGTACCAGTCCCCGTCTTTTTAGTAGAGAATCTTATCCCCACCATAGAACAACAGACTGGTTACAAATCAAGAAAGGAGTACGTCAAGGCTGCATATTGTCACCCTGCTTATTTAACTTATATGCAGATTACATCATGAAAAATGCTGGACTGGATGAAGCACAAGCTGGCATCAAGATTGCCAGGAGAAATATCAATAACCTCAGATATGCAGATGATACCACCCTTATGGCAGAAAGCGAAGATGAAAGTGAAAGAGGAGAGTGAAAAAGTTGGCTTAAAACTCAACATTCAGAAAACTAAGATCATGGCATCTGGTCCCATCCCTTCATGCCAAATAGATGGGGAAGCAATGGAAACAGTGACAGACTTTATTTTTGAGGGCTCCAAAATCAATGCAGATGGAGACTGCAGCCATGAAATTAAAAGACGTTTACTCCTTGGAAAAAAAGCTACGACCAACCTAGACAGCATATTAAAAACTAGAGACATCACTTTGCCAACAAAGGTCCATCTAGTCAAAGCTATGGTTTTTCCAATAGTCATGTATGTATATGAGAGTTGGACTATAAAGAAAGCTGAGCGTTAAAGAATTGATGCTTTTGAACTGTGGTGATGGAGAAGACTTTTGAGAGTCCCTTGGACTGCAAGGAGATCCAACCAGTCCATCCTAAAGGAAATCAGTCCTGAATATTCACTGGAAGGACTGATGTTGAAGCTGAAACTCCAATACTTTGGCCACCTGATGCAAAGAACTGACTCATTTGAAAAGACCTTGATGCTGGGAAAGATTGAAGGTGGGAGGAGAAGGGGTCGACAGAGGATGAGATGGTTGGATGGCATCCCCGATTCAATGGACATGAATTTCTGTAAGTTTCGGGAGTTGGTGATGGACAAGGAGGCCTGGCCTGCTGCAGTCCATGGGATCGCAAACAGTCGGACATGACTGGGTGACTGAACTGAACTTATCCCTACCATCAGCTGTGCCAAACTCTACAGAAAGTCAACTCCTCCATGTCCTGCTGGGAGTGAAGGAGAGCAGTTGTTCACCTCTGTGGGACGGAGGAGTGGCCAGCAGGTGGACGGTGTTTTCAGCACCTGTTACAAACATTACACTAACTCTTGCTCCTTCCTCCTGTCTAGGAGCACCCAGTGTCTTCAAATTCTCTGTTTCTGAGCCCTGGGACGCAGAAGTGCTCTTGCATCATGCTGGTTTGTGTTTACCCAAGCTTGTGTTCCAACATTCTCTAGTTTGCTCAGTAAGCTCCAAAGTTCTAGTAGACAATAGTCATTTGCTCCAAAGTTCTAATAGACAATAGTCTCTTCTCCCATTTTTTCATTCTAAAAAAATTATTTTTTAAGTTTTTAACTGTGGTAAAATACAGGTATCAAAATTTATGATTGTAATCATTTTTAAGTCTATAGTTCAGTAGTGTTAAGTATATTCACATTTTTGTGCAACCAACCCCAGAATGTTTTCATCTTGCTAAACTGACACTCTTACCAATTAAACAACTTTTTCCCCTCCCCTAGGCTCCTGGCAACCACTGTTCCAGTCTCTGTTTCTATGAATCTTGACTCTCTAGATGCTTCCCTGATGGCTCAGTGGTAAAAAATCTGCCTGCAATGCAAGAGACTTGGGTTCGATCCCTGGGTCGAGAAGATCCCCTAGAGAAGGAAATAGCCACCCACTCTAGTCTTCATGCCTGGGAAGTCTCATGGACAGAGGAGCCTGGCGGGCCGTAGTCCATGGGGTGGCAAAGCGTCAGACACAACTTAGCAAGTAAACAATAACAATAATAAGCTAACTCACATAAGTGGAATCACACAGTGTTTGTCTTTTGTGTCTGGCTTATTTCACACAGTATACTGTCTTCAAAGTTCACCCATGCTATAGCATGTGTCCAAATTTCCTTCCTTTTTAAAGCTGAATAATTTAAATTTTGTATTATTATTTTATATTTTTATTATGATTCACTTGTCCTTTTGTTCTTATGAGTTTATGGTTTTGTTTTATTTTCCCTTTTCCTTTAGCCATAGTTTAGTGGACTTTCAGAAAGCAGAGATAAACTTGTGAGCCCAACTTAGTCTTAAGAAACCCACATTCCATTTATGAAAACTAGCATTTAAGGATACATTCTCTGTAGCTTTTGAGAATCTCAAAACTTTGCAAGACTCCTTACAGGAGAAAAGAATAATGAAGTTGCTTCTGCTGCTGCTGCTGCTAAGTCGCTTCAGTCGTGTCCGACTCTGTGCGACCCCGTAGACGGCAGCCCACCAAGCTCCCCCGTCCCTGGGATTCTCCAGGCAAGAACACTGGAGTGGGTTGCCATTTCCTTCTCCAATGCATGAAAGTGAAAAGTGAAAGTGAAGTCACTCAGTCGTGTCCGACTCTTAGTGACCCCATGGACTGCAGCATACCAGGCTCCTCCGTCCATGGGATTTTCCAGGCAAGAGTACTGAGGTGGGGTGCCATTGCCTTCTAGTCCTCGTCTAACCAAAGAAGAACTTACACTTTGACGTCAAACAAAAAGGGTACTTCAAATAGTTATCTTCTCGGAATACATATAATATATGTATACACTCTTCCCTGGGTAATCTAGTGTAGAGGCTCTCAAAGTGTGGTCCCTACATCTGCAGCATAAGCATCACCAGGGCGTCTGAGAGAAGAGCAAATTCTCAGGCCCTACCTTGGACCTACTGAATCTGAAAATCTGGGGGTGGGGCCAGCAACTGTATTTTAACAAGTCCTGCAAGTGCTTCTGGTGCTCCCTAACATTGGAGAACCATCAGTCATCCAGAAGCAATTCTTCGTAAAGCTGCATCTAGAAGTTAAACATTAATTTAGTCTCAGCCCAAACGTTTAAAAGATTTTTCAGGCTATGAGATGAACGTCTTCCAGCAAATAGGCATGAGGTGCCTATAGCACCAAGTGATTGCGTTTGGGACTTTCTTCTCCACTGAAGAGGCACACTGTCATATATTTATACTACCTGACCACTGTATTTTTTTATTTTTATTTTTTTCCCCATTAAGTTTACCATAGGATATTGAATATAGTTCCCTTTGCTGTACAATAGGACAAAGGATTGGCCACAGTTGTTATTATGCATTATAGAAGTTATGCAAATATTGGCTTATCCATGCTGTTGTCTTGTTTTAGCTGCTACATATCAACAAACTTTTGTTTCTGTCCAATATGTTTCATTTCCCATGTGTGAAAACAAATTTTGTAGCACTCTTATTTTATTCCAGTACTGAACTCTTGGAGTTCTTTTACAATTGCTTCTGATTTTCTGAGAAATTAGTGCAGATTGCTGTGTAAATCAACAACCAAAGAATCAATATCAGTGATGTTCTTTTAAAGAATTCAAAGATAAACAGTCCCCATAAGTCACTGTCACTGCACTCCAAGGTTCCAAAGGAAATATTCTGAAAATGAAAGCATGGGGAAGCATATGATATTACCAAAAGGGCTTTGGGGTAGTAAATAAAAGCAAGAATATGATTTGAGAAGTGAACGTCTGTTCTGAGAACAGTATTAACATAATAGGAATATGAGCATCAGACTTTACTTTTTTCAGGTCATGGTTATTGATTTAAAAACTGATGGAAGTAAAAAATGTTATCAGAGAGCTGTTTGCAAAGATGCTTTAAATCCAATATGTCTTCTGTTATTATACTGTTGCAGAATATCCTAGAATGGGAGAGACCATAGAGGTCATCTAACCCAATCATGCATTTTATGCTTGACTCACCTCTATACCCCTAAAGAAATGACAGCCGCATGACCCTTGCACTGTGGTTCATAACAGAGTCATCTACCATGCCTCACACAGTAAAACTATAAGGAAGAATAATGGCATTTTGAAGCAAAAATAAAGAATGCTACTTTGAAATATGGCTCTTGTTAGTGTTTGGGAAAGTAGTGGTTTTTTTTCTTCTGTCATTCCTGGGTGTTGAGCATTGTGGCAGACACTAATTATTGCTCCCAGAATTTGTTCTACTTCATCTCCAAATATTTGCTTGGCACATAACTGCTCAAAATAGTTTCCATTCCCAAGCTTTCCTTATAGCCATGCATCTGAGTTACTGTTGTTGTGTAATAAATCACCTTAAAATGTAGAGGTTGAAAACAGAGTTTTTATTATGCTCAAAGATATGTGATGGGGCATCACAGGGCTGGCTTCTTCTGTCATTCTGGCATGACTTCTTTCAGAGCAGTCATGAGCCCACCCAGATTCAAGAGGAAGGGAATTAAGGGCTTCAGCTCTCGATGGGGTATGGCAAGGTACACTGCTGAAGAGCACATGAAACAGGTGAGATTTCCGCAGTCAAGTTTGGAACATGCAGTTGGTCACACTACAGGTATGGCCAGTGACCAAGTTCTGGACAAGACGATATAAGAGGAATTGGTGTGTTTAACTTCCTGGAAGTATTCTTAGGGGATGTGTATGTGGTGAGATCCCAAAGAAAGGCAATGCCAAAGAATGCTCAAACTACCACACAATTGCACTCATCTCACACGCTAGTAAAGTAATGCTCAAAATTCTCCAAGCCAGGCGTCAGCAATATGTGAACCGTGAACTTCCTGATGTTCAAGCTGGTTTTAGAAAAGGCAGAGGAACCAGAGATCAAATTGCCAACATCCGCTGGATCATGGAAAAAGCAAGAGAGTTCCAGAAAAACATCTATTTCTGCTTTCTTGACTATGCCAAAGCCTTTGACTGTGTGGATCACAATAAACTGTGGGAAATTCTGAAAGAGATGGGAATACCAGACCACCTGACCTGCCTCTTGAGAAACCTGTATGCAGGTCAGGAAGCAACAGTTAGAACTGGACATGGAACAACAGACTGGTTCCAAGTAGGAAAAGGAGTACGTCAAGGCTGTATATTGTCACCCTGTTTAATTTATATGCAGAATACATCATGAGAAATGCTGGACTGGAAGAAACACAAGTTGGTATCAGGGAGAAATATCAATAAGCTCAGATATGCAGATGACACCACCCTTATGGCAGAAAGTGAAGA
This sequence comes from Bos taurus, assembly GCF_002263795.3. Lineage (NCBI taxonomy): Eukaryota > Metazoa > Chordata > Mammalia > Artiodactyla > Bovidae > Bos > Bos taurus. Next base: position 48,151,496 of record NC_037331.1, read on the forward strand.
GGAACTCAAAAGCCTCTTGATGAAAGTGAAAGTGGAGAGTGAAAAAGTTGGCTTAAAGCTCAACATTCAGAAAACGAAGATCATGGCATCTGGTCCTATCACTTCATGGCAAATAGATGGGGAAACAGTGTCAGACTTTATTTTTCTGGGCTCCAAAATCACTGCAGATGGTGACTGCAGCCATGAAATTAAAAGACGCTTACTCCTTGGAAGGAAAGTTATGACCAACCTAGATAGCATATTCAAAAGCAGAGACATTAGTTTGCCAACAAAGGTCCGTCTAGTCAAGGCTATAGTTTTTCCTGTGGTCATGTATGGGTGTGAGAGTTGGACTGTGAAGAAGGCTGAGTGCCGAAGAATTGATGCTTTTGAACTGTGCTGTTGCAGAAGACTGTTGAGAGTCCCTTGGACTGCAAGGAGATCCAACCAGTCCATTCTGAAGATCAGCCCTGGGATTTCTTTGGAAGGAATGATGCTGAAGCTGAAACTCCAGTACTTTGGCCACCTCATGCGAAGAGTTGACTCATTGGCAAAGACTCTGATGCTGGGAGGGATTGGGGGCAGGAGGAGAAGGGGACGACAGAGGATGAGATGGCTGGATGGCATCACTGACTCGATGGACGTGAGTCTGAGTGAACTCCGGGAGTTGGTGATGGACAGGGAGGCCTGGTGTGCTGCGATTCATGGGGTTGCAAAGAGTCGGACACGACTGAGCGACTGATCTGATCTGACTGATGTGGTGAGAGGAGAAGTTTCCTTCTCTTTTTTATTTTCCTCTTGACTGAAATATGGATGAATAGACTGGAGGTAGAGCAGCAATTTGGACAACAAATTGAGAATTACAGAGCAACAAGCTGGAAAGAGGCTGGGTGGCTAATGATCCTAGAACCACCATGGGAGCCCTGAACCGCTGATATTTACATTACAGAGAAATGAACTTCTGTCTTGTTTAAGTTACTGTATTTACCATTTTCTTGTTAATCCTAAAAAAAAATCATAAATGAAGATAGATGATGCAAACTTGTCTTAAATTACTGAGTCTATAAAGATAATGCTTAAATTGTCTATCTATATAATATGGTTAAAGTTTGACTAATATTGTGGACCATGCAGTGAGGATCATGGTGTTTTATAAAAGCGTACTTTTACTTCTTAAAATGGTTATATGGTCTATATAATATTTATATGGTTAAAGTTTGACTAATACTGTGGACCATGCAGTGAGGATCATGGTGCTTTATAAAAACGTACATCTTAAAATGCTTGACTCTCTTCATCGGAAGTACCTTATTATATTTAAAAATAAAATTATTATGAGATTAAGAAACACAAAGAAAATAGTCACTCATGGAGTGACTATCAGTGGTATTATAAATAAAGGGTTATTTTCCAAATGTATTTTTATTAAAGGGACTAGTTTGTTACATCTTGATTTCTAGTCTTCGAGGTGTCTGAACCATGTATTTACCTTTTTTGTGTGTGTAGATGGAAATAATAATAGAAATCACAATAACTGAGCTTGCTCTTGAGATATTTTATTTTATAATGATGGTCACGATGAAAAATGAAATATGTTTTAAAACACCATTTAATTGGCAAAAGACATTTTCTAATTCTAAACTGTAAACAGAATAAGCCTTGTTTCAAAGTCAAGGACTTCTTGAAAAGCACATATCTCGGATTCTATTTCTCTTTATATTGACTACGTATTCCTATTTTGGGGGATATAATTCAAAACCACTCAAAGCATAGGGGAGTGTTTTAAAATAAACAATAACAGTTTAATCAGGCAAAGGTTCTTCTGCTTGAGGGCCATCTGTCCTGACATTGACATTTTATCCTGTTTGAAGGCCATCGACTAACTTCTAAGGGCCTCACAATAAATCGTGCATTTGTCTCAACAAGTAGTAACTGCACCAAGTGGACAATGGGATACTATCAGTGAACCAAAACAATAAAACAGGTTGAGTGGAGAAAGGCTGTGTAACACATGGCGAAAGAAAAAGAAAGGTGTCACAAAAGATGGGGCATTATTTCTTTGTCCAAAAGAACCAGTACTACCCGACTTTAAACAAAAGACATTACCCGCACGCACGTTAATACTACAATTAGATTCTAGGAGGAAAAGAAAATGACGCTAACAAGGTGGAGGCCCAAGTTTCAGGGCAAATCGCGTGGCACCAGTTGTGCTTGGACTCGGGGTGGTGAAACAGGCGTGGGAATTCGGCCGAGTGGCCCGTCCTCTCCGGGGCGTGCGGACAGGTGGACTACCAGGCGCGCCTGGGCCCGAGGGTGACCCGGGGAGTGCCGAGTTGGGGGGTGGGGGGACCCACCCGGGCCGCGCCCCCTAGGAGAGTGCCCCGCCAGCCTGCTGGCGCCGGCCTGCGTTACGTCTTCAGCCCCTCAGCTGTGCAAGTGGCGGGTGCTCGGCGCCCGCCGGCAGGGTTGCCATGGTTTCCGTGGGTCACGTGGGGGCGCGCCGGAGCCCCCTCCCGCGTGCAGCGGTGGGGCGGGGGCGGGGCAGCCCGGGCGGGCGGGGGGAGAGGAGCGGCCGCGGCGGGAGCGGGAGGAGCCGGAGATGCTGCCAGCCCTCTCCGGGCCGAGCTCGCTCAGCCGCCGCCGCCGCACGGAGCAGCCGCGGGCCGGGCCAGCCTGGCTGCCGGGGCCCAGTGCGCCGCGCTCGCAGCCGGTAGCCCCGCCAGCGCCCGTCTGCGCTCGCTTGGCTGCCGCTGGGCCCGAGGCCGGTTCAGCGAGGGGTCGAGGGCGGTGCCCCGGCGCCCGCCGGCAGGGGAGGCAGGATGAGCATCGAGATCCCAGCGGGACTGACGGAGCTGCTGCAGGGCTTCACCGTGGAGGTCCTGAGGCACCAGCCCGCGGACCTGCTGGAGTTCGCGCTGCAGCACTTCACACGCCTGCAGGAGGAGAACGAGCGCAAAGGCGCCGCGCGCTTCGGCCATGAAGGCAGGACCTGGGGGGACGCGGGCGCCGCCGGCGGGGGCGGCACCCCCAGCAAGGGGGTCAACTTCGCCGAGGAGCCCAGGCACAGCGATTCGGAGAACGGCGAGGAGGAGGAGGAAGAGGCCGCGGATGCAGGGGCATTCAACGGTAAGGACCGGATTCCCCGCGCGGGCCCCCACCCCCGCCGCTCCCCCTAGGTCCTTAGATCCCAGAGCTACGCTCACCCATCTCTCTCCGCCTTCCCTACCTTCCCCTCGCGCCCACCCCCTCAGCATCCATTTCTGTCTCTTCCACTCGCCCACTTTCTTCCTCCGCGCTCTCGTCGTGCCCTCCCCCGCCTTCCCTCCTCGGGAGGTGGGGAGCCGAAAGGTGAGACTTCTCTGCCCACTCGCCCCCCTCTCTTCTTGGGCTCAGAGGCAGAGGCCGGCAGGATTGGAGTGGGCATCTGAGAAACAACTTTCGCTGGGGTTGCATAAATGAAGCTGGCCCATTTGGCATCCTCTTTCAGCCCTTATGTGTATTAGTGGACTGTCCAAAACGAAAAGGCGGAGGGGTGGTCAATCACATTGGCTTCACTCTTGTTAGGACGGCAGATTCACTAAAAGGAGCGTGAAATTGGACTCACAGGGCAGAATAGAATTTATGGTGATGGCTTTGGCATTCTTGGAAACGAGAGTCATCTATTATTTTCCAGTTTACCGATAGCGTGTTGTGTTCTTCTGGGACACACAACAAAGGATCCTGTTTAGCCTGCAACCCGTGGGGTCTTTGGAATGAGGAAACGGGCTAATGGTTTGATTTAAAACAAATTTTGGATGATTTGATGTCTTAAAAAAAACTGTAGGAAAAACACTGTAGGACGTTCTGAAAGCTTGTTGGTTGTCTTTAGAATGAAAAGCAGTGAGTAATTGTAAGGACTGTGCCAGACACTGAAGCTAGAAAGAATGAATGGGAAAGAAAGGGGGGTTTTCTCCAGTAGCTGCTCCTGGCAGGTCCCACCCCTCCCGCTTCTAACCCTCTTTCCCTGACACACGCAGAGGCGCTTACACATTAACAGCCTCCTGCATTTACACAGCATGCCTAAATCCCATCTTTGTGGCATCCCAAGCTAAAATACCCGGGTGTGCAAATGTGCAAGTGCTTTTTCTTTGTGGTATAAGACAAACGTGCATTCGGCATCACACCAGCTTTTATTTACACTACTCGTGGTTTGTGTGTCCGCAGTACATTTCATGTTTTAAAGTGTCATTTCCTTGTGTACGTTTCTAGGAAGGTGTTTCTTTTCTTTGCAGAATTGTTGACATGTGTTATAAAATTAAGGTATTTTTAGCTTATCTGAAGCAGTCACAGAAAGCCCTAGGAATTAATGCTCTCTGAAGATAAAATGGAAGATTGTTACTTTAAAAATTTTGATTTTGGACTTTGTAATGTTCCCAGGGGTAGGATAATCATAGTCTTCATTTTGCACAAAAACTTAATCTAATGCTTTTCTTACTAGAAATGGCATGAGAAGGAAAGAGTGCACATTTTAAGTAGATGGGCAGGAGAAGCCACTGATGAATGACACAAAGGAACATCTAATACCTCTTTAATGCTTGAGACACACATCCACACACGAGTACATCCACATGCACATGGACACACACAAAGAAAACCAAAAGGACTAGTTTCCCAGATTGGAGAAACCAAAGACTAAGGGACTTGCTAAACAGCCTATATTTGTTCAGTGTGATATATTGTTTGTATAACTTGTGTAATGTTTTGAAGTACTTTGCATTTATGATTTTGTTTTCTCTTTAAAACAATGTAGATTGTACACAGAACAGATTTCATTTCCATTTAGCAATGAAGAAATAAGCCATTACCTTCTGAGTAGTAGGGATCATTTACTATGGTTTTATAGTCTCCAAAGCACTTTTATTGTAAAAACTACTCAATGTCAGTTTTACTATATACTAGTTAACCAATTGCCCAATTTATTCCCCATTACTATGGGGAGTAAACCATATACTATGGTTTTATAGTCTCCAAAGCACTTTTATTGTAAAAACTACTCAGTGTCAGTTTTACTATATACTAGTTAACCAATTGCCCAATTTATTCCCCATTCCTACCCCCCCCACACACACCCCCCAAGACTTTTATGACTGTAACCAGTTTGGTCATTATCCAGTGCACACATATGTGTCTATGTATAACAGAAACTTTGGCAGTGGTGCTTCCCTTTCCATTTTCCTTTAGGCACAGTGAAAAAATACATATTTAGAGTAGTTTCTATTCTAATCATTTCTCAATTTTTTAAAAGTAATTTGTGTTGAGACCCCCAATTTAAAGAGAATTATAGACTACCGAGGGGTTGGCAAGCTTTTTTTGTAAAGGGTCAGAGAGTAAATACTTCAGGCTTTGTGAACAATGTATGGTCTCCATCTCATATTCCTCTTTTTTCTTTTTTAAACAGTCCTTTAAACATGAATTCCCTCTGTACAAAACTGGCCACAGACCAAGGCCATAGTCTGTCAACCCTCGGTCAAAGGAGGAAAAAGTCAAAATAATACTCTTGGGGAGAGGGAGGGAAACAACGGGAATGAGTCTATCAGTTTAATACCTAAGTCTAAAAAAGTGCTGAAATATATTAAAAAAACACCTAATACTGGGTAATCCTTGTGACATAGTAAAAAATAAGAAAAGTACTAAAGAATGGGGAAAGTACTAGAAGACAAGTCTTAATTTACTAAAACATAGCACAAGATGAAAAGGATAAGTCATTCTTAAATTTTAGTATATCTCTTAAGGAAGTTTGATTCTGAAATGAGTATTACCTGGTACTATGCTTTTGGAGCTTTTTTGAATAGGTTGGGGTGGACTTGGGATCTTTTTTTAACAGATGATATCTACTGTTCCCTGATCCTTCTTTGAGAAAGATTGGTCAACAGATAATGATAATAATGATGATTATAATATCACTTTCTCTTATTAACAGTTAAAAAATAGCTGCCATTTATTGAGATTGTGTGCTAGGCACTATCTAAATGCCTGGATCCATTATCCCAGCTTTATAAGAAAGATGAGACTGACAGTTGTTCAGTGTTTCACAGCTGGTAGGCTGCAGAGGTTGTAAGAGCGGTGGGCCTGGCACCATGCCTGTGCTCTTAAGTCCCGGCTTTTATCTCTGGGAAGGGGGTGGGCCTGGCATCCCTTGAGCATCCCTTTTATGTCAAGCTCTGCTTGAGGCCCTTAATATGTTTTGTCTGTAAGGTTTAGAAAAATAAACTTGTCCAAGGTCACACACAGGACTAGTGAGGAATAGAGCCTGGTTTCTTACTCACATCTGTCTGACCTAAGATCATCAGAGGTCTCTCCCTTAATGAAATTTGTCCAGCTGGCTGAATCAGAGGTCAGGTGTTCCTGCTTTTTTTTTTTTTTTTTCAGTAATGGTGATGAATTTGCATTGATTAATTCATACCTACTGTCACGAATCCCTTAGGACAAGTGATAGTATTTGTGAGAGGTTGTTCAAAAAGGCAAGTTTTTGACCATGAAACTGGTTGCCATTGACTTCCCCAGAGAGATCAAGCATGTGTGACCTTGAACTCATAGTGTGGTAGTTGAATCAAGCAAGTGAACCAGCATTTGGGACCTTGGTCAAAAGTCTGATGGGTGAAGGTGGTCTTTACTTCTCTCTTCCCTTTCCAAAGGATTCTTCCTCTGCTGATTGCTTTCTTGTTCCCCTCCTATTCTTTTCTAAGTTTATCACTTCTGATGTTTACTTCCAGCTTGCTGTCAATTCTTGTTAAAAGGGCAACCTTTAGGTGTTAGAATGATGGTGGCATATTGTGATTCCCTTTCTGGGAACTCTTAAAGTCCTGGAAAAAGCGATCATTGAGACTGCCTCCCTCTTCCCCGTCCTACAGAAATCAAATGAAACTTGACCTGTCTCTTCTGCAAGGGCCATGTCCCCAGGCTTGGAATTATTAGGAGGGTTGCAATAAGCCAAAGTTGGAGCAGTACCAATTTGGAGTGAAATCTGTGGCAATTAATACAGGCATCATTGGGAGATCTTGTGTTGCTCAATTATTTCTTAAGTGAAATAACTCAAATTACAAAATGAAGTAAATGACAAGTGCTGCTCAGGCGTGTCCAGCTCTTTGCGACCCCATGGACTATAGCCCGCCAGGCTCCTCTGTCCATGGAATTATCGCAACAGGAATGCTGGAGTGGGTTACCATTTCCATCTCCAAAACTGACAAGTAATTGGAAACAAATTACACAAGGGCCCATGAGGAATCAAACTGGAAGAAAAATAGACTAATGTAAAATATGGAAGAACTAATATACTAAATTATGGAAGGCAAAGATCTCAAGGTCAGGTTAATTTACAGGGCAAAACTATAGAACCATGGCTTATAAGCTTGGATGTCAAAGGTATATAAATAGAAATTTAGCATGTAAAATCTGTGACTTAATCCTCTTAACTCTGATTTACGTCAAATCTTTTAGAACTTTATCTTTATCTACCTTTACATTTTTACAATTTTAGGGGATTGTGTAGAGTTTACCCGAGATCTTGAAAATTATGCAAAATATTGGAAAATTGGAGCTTATGGTGAGAGATTAAGGGAACAAAGGTACGTAGCATGAGAGGAAATGGTTGAAAGAGCTGAGAAGAGCGTGCATGTGTCTGAAATTTTTTCTTAAGAGGATTAAGAACAAATGTTCTTCATCTCTATTAAATACAGAATTGGAAGAGCTAAGCTTCATTGTAACTTGAAGAATAAAAGTCAGAAATTCATCTGCCTGGAATGACGTGTGTGGTCTTCCTAAAAAATGAGATGACAAACAATGAGGGTAGTAGATTTACTTCCTAAGAATCTGCTGTGAAAAAGTTCTTAACCTTGTTCATATTGGAAGTAAAAAAACATGTTGATATTCATGGCCTAACTGACAGTAGGAAATTGTAGAGAGGAATTAGAGCTTTAAAGGAGAGTTGCTTTGGTTGATTTTTTAGGCTCATTTGTGTGAGCCCTTTTTTAAGAACTTGCTCTGTGGAGGGCTCCTGGAGACTGTTGTGAGACAAAGCAGCCAATCCTTAGTCTCCTACTTCATGTAGCCTTTAGCATACAGCTAAAGAAAGAAATTTATTTTAGTGATGGTACTTGTGCAATGGACTGAAAGTTAAAATATCTTTTAGTATATAATCAACCTCTTAAATCCATTTAATCAGTTTGAAAAGCATTCATGGAAGTTGATTTTGGAGGGTTAACTTGCAACTTAGACAATGTCTATTTTTTTTTTAATGGATAAAATGCTGTGCTCAGCCTGTTGACATGTCATAATAATGGTACTTGCTTTGTGAAGTTTTAATGAGGATAAATGGAGTAATATTTGCAAGGCCCTTAGGATACTGCACCCAACAAGCATAGGTTACCTATTAAACAAATAATCTTATTTATAAGAGGTCTTCCAGAAGTATTTTCTTCACAATGAGGCTTTCATTGTGTTTGGTGGAGATGAATCTAATGTTTGCACTTTTTTACACAGATGAAATAGGAAATGAGCTTGCTGGGCAGTTTCTCTTAGGATTTAATGTGAAGTTATGTTGCTGCTGCTGCTAAGTCGCTTCAGTCATGTCCAGTAATAAAACCCACATCCTTTCAACTCATAATTTGTAGCTAAGCACTCTAGGATTTTGTAGTTAATGAGACTTTTCTGGTCTTTGGCTATTGGAAATTTATATAGTAGTTTTAAATCCTCCTCCTGAAATGGATTACATCATTCATGACAATGGCTGAAATGTTGAAGCCATTATTTTAGTTAGGAGCTTAAAACAACATTAGAGAAGATTTTAAAAAAATATTTTGCGTTAGAGATGGCAATTATGATTTTTCAAAGAACAGTTAAGAACATTATTCATTTTAATAGTAGCATTAAATGGATTAGTTTAGGGATTGAAATTGGGAAATCAAAGGACTTTGGGTGTCCTTTCTCAAACTTTTATCCGTCTATTACTTTAGACTTGGGAAAAGGGAGGGAGGGGGGAGAGGAGGGATGGGAAAAGAGAGAGGAGGAGGGAGAGGAGTGAAATCAGTTGCAACTTGTGAAGGGTTCTTTGAGAAACTGATACCTTTTCTTAAGCAGTGGCACAGAATAAAAGCATCTCAACAAAAACTGAAGCATTGGATGCTTTCATATGTTTACTTACCCTATCTTAAAGATCAAACTGTAGCTATTATTTAACTTAAGACTGTTACAAGCTTTCCATTTGAAGGCATGTAAGCTTTCCATTTGAGTTTGTACATAAAGTGATATATTGTATCTGGGTGGGACAGAGTAAATATTTAGTGATTATTCATTGTTGCAAATCTCATTCCCTGGATTCCAGTAAATTTCCAGCTGTCAAAGTTATGTCCATAGCTGTGTCAAAAAAAAAAAAAAATGTGTATCTTTTTCAACCATGTGGATACTAACAAAAGATCTTTGAAATTGTCAAGGAGGAATTTATTTGTGATCCCTTAAAAAGAGAGATCTTAATGAGAGCGGTAGGAATAAAGAAAGCCTATGGTGGAAGTAGGGGTTGATGGAATATTTGAGGTAAGGGGTTGACAAAGGTGTTTGAGTTGACTGACCTTGGGGTCTGCCTTAGCAGTGCTCAGAGTCACAGAGTAAAGGGGCTGAGACCTGGGACAGCCCATGAGGAGAAAGAACATGTGTTAAGTTGAGAGGTAGGATCCTCTGCTCATTCACCCACTGCAGACATATTTATTGAGAACCAACTCCTTTTTTTCTTAAGAAAAAAGAAGTAATTATTCTTTTAAGTTTACTGTCTCTAGACTCCTTAAGAGACAATCCTTTTGTCACAGACTGTTTCATAGATAGAATATGTTGTCTATAACATTTAGCAGATGGAGCTGCTGAGAGCCAGAGACGTTCCTTGCCCAGATTTAGTCCGTTTTGGTCTTTTTGTTCATAGAATTATCACTTAACATTTTGAGTGCTATTGATATTAACTTACATACTATAAATCCTCCCTGTCTTCCATCAGGGTGATAGATAAGGTCTAAAAGGCCAGGCTAACAAGAAGTACTTTTGTACTTTTCTCTTCAGAGTCACCATTTTTTTTTCTCTTTGATTTTTTCATTGCAGTGAAATTTAATATTAGATTTTATTTGTGTGTCAATTGCTTAAGAAGAGGCAATGGAAAAGAAAAAAGAGTGCAGTGACTTTTCTGAGTTGGGTGAGTTGTTGTCATCGTGTTCTTGGTCCTGTTCTTATTGTCCTTCCAGCCTTATCCTTACCATTTAGTTGTGATTGAGATGGTCGTGGTTGCAAAACCCCATACGAAAACTTCACTGTGATACTGATTATTATCTTTATTTTATGGGAGCAAGTTTTTGTGTTTCGGAAATTCAAAATGACTCAGACTGTTCCATTATGTAATTATTTTGTGGAAAGAATTTGAGCTCAAATTTTCAGGTCATGGCTTACATGAAAACAACAATCTAAAAAAATCAGAAATATAAACACAGTTGGTGTAACATTTATAAATGTTTCAGCAATAGGCTTTGCCATGTGTAGCTTAGTATGTTTGGAAGCTAAAAAAAAAAATCATTCCAGTTGCTGCTGTTTAAAAATGTTCTGTATTTTAAAAAAAAGACAAAAGGTCAAAATATAAACACATGTTCCACATAAAAGTGAAGCCAAAAAGATATACTGTATACAGTGATTCCGGTATCCGTTTGGCTGGGGACTGACACTATTTAATTTACATTAGCTGTTCCAAGATAGAATAGTTCATGGGAGTTTTACTGAGGGGAATTTTTTTTTTTTTGGATAAAAAAGAAGGAAAAACTTCCATTTGTTTGAATATGTTAGACTAAAAAAGCATCTTTCCAAAGGTTCTTAATTAAAACATGACTCAGCTGTTTCATTTCAGTTGCTGTAGAAAGCTAATGTCTGTTAAATGATATTCTTTTTATTTAATCATTGTTAACATTTTTGGCTACTTAACTGCCAGGCCCTGAATAAGACTACTATACATATCATTCAGCCCTCCCCCGAGTGAGTGGTAGAGTCAGGATTCGAATCTGACAGTCTTAAGTTCAAAGCCCATCTGCTTGACCACACACTTCAGTGTTAGTAACTCTTACAGCAATAACATGGCTGAAAAGAACCACGTATCAAAAACTAAGCCACCTACTTTTCCCTCTAAACATTTAGTCTAGCTCAGCGTTGATCCATCCCTTTTACAATTTGCTTTTGCTCTCTGTTCTATCTGGATTAGCACTTGGTATACTTTTCTTACATGAGCTTTATTTTATTTTGGTATGCTCTGCAGCTTGTGAGATCTTAGTCCCTCAACCAGGAATCAAACCTCGGTGTTCAGCAGTGAAAGCGCGAAGTCCTATCCACTGGACCATCGGGGAAGCCCCAGTCCTTGGTGGACTTTCCAAAATCAATAAAATATTTATTTTTAGAAATGAACACCTCATATACTGAGCTGTTTAATTATCAACTGTTTTTGATTATGTATCCTCATTAGCAAAATTGCTAATGAGGGAACATGATGAGTATACACATCCCAAGAATGTCTTTATAAATCTGTGCATGTACCAGTATATTAACTTACTATGTATATGAGAAAGCGTTGTGGTGGTTGTTCTTGTTGACTCTTTTGCAACCCCGTGCACTTTAGCCCACCAAGCTTCTCTGTCCATGGGATTTCCTAGGCAGGATAACTGGAGTAGGTTTCCGTTTCCTTTTCCAGAGGATCTTGCGAGCCCAGGGATCGAACCTGTGTCTTCTGCATTATAGGTAGATTCTTTACCACTGAGCCATCAGGGGAGTCCCATGAGAAAGGATTCTACAATATAAATTTTGAAAGGGACAAGTAAGAAGTCATTGTAAACAAGTTCTAATTTTTTCCTACACCCTTAAAGAATGCCTTATACTCTGCCTTGGGGTGCATGACCCCATTTGGGGGAGCACAATCCTAACAATTCAACTAAACTGATACTCTATTAATATATAAGCTGGCTGTAATAAACTTTGGCTTCCTTTTTTAAGCTCCTGAATTATAGGGTCCTAGTGTGTTTGTGTTTGTCTTTTTAAATAGAGATTCATTAGGTAAGCTAATTGTTTAACTCAACCGAAGTTCGGCAGAATAAAGAGGAAAATTCTATCTTATGAGGAGGAAATAAAATCATACTACATGACAGATAAGATCCAGGCTTTTTCTTTTAAATTTGTATTCCTATCTGTACCTTGAATTCTACCTGGATTATAGAGTACTAAGGTTCTTGGTACACATTTTGGGGATGTGACAAACAGAATCATACCATGTTATAGGTGTTTAGTTAAGAATCACTAAGTCATGGAAATGCTGTCTGAATTAGAAGAAAATTTAAAGTTTAAAATATTTTAAAAGGTTAGGACCAGGCAATACTGTAGGGAGAAAAAGTTTAAAATAGTTTAAAAGAAATGCAGTTACTTAGGGTATACTGGTAAAGAACCTGTTTGCGGAGATGCAAGAGACATGGGTGCGATCCCTGGGTCAGGAAGATGTCCTGGAGGAGCCCCTGGCAACCCACTCCAGTATTCTTACCTGGAGAATCCCATGGACAGAAGAGCCTGGCAGGCTACAGTCCATAGGGTCACAAAGAGTCGGACATGACTGAAGCTACTTAGCATGCACGCACGCACAGGGTATCTCAGGAAAGCAGTCTCTGGAGAGGACCGTTGTTTAGAAGGGAGACTCTTCACTGTCTCCCTTTTTGTAACTTGATAAAAAGCTTATCATATACTTGTATTACCTATTAAGTACATTTTAAGTGAAAAAAGGCATGAAAGAAAGTCTCTTCATTTGTAAGCAGTCCTTGAGTAGTAGATAAAACACTGTAGAGGCACATAGTGTGGTTCAAAATTGATGCAGTCAAATATTCTTGCCTGAACTATTCTCTTGGTTATAGGTACCCAGTCCTCTTTCCTTAGCTTTCTGCCAAATCCGTTTTTCTCCAAAGGTTAGTTTCATTTCACCCTTCCAAAAGATGCTTACAAAATTCTCTGGTTGACATGAAAGGTGTCAGAATGGCAGGAAGAAAGCTTGGTGGCTGTCAGATGTGCCTGGCACAGGCAGGCAGGGATATGCAGTAATAAGCTCCCTGCCTTCTAGACTTTCCTGTGTGCATCTCGCTTTGCTCACATTAGGTGGCCAAATACATTTTAATTAACCTCAAGTTGAATACTGAATGTCTAATAATAGTAAATGTCTGTAAGCGTATATTTCTGAAGTGATCGAAACCTTCTTGGGCATGTGAATGTTAAAAATAGCCTCGGATAATCTTTCATATTTTAAACATTTTAAAGTGTTTCCATGAAATGTAAAAGCCTTTACTAGTCTTCGGTTTCATAGGTTTAGACTTCATTATATTAAACAAAATAAGGCGGCATTATATTTTGGCTGGTATTTGATCATTTTGCAAAATGCAACACAAGCATACAGGCTTGTCTTGCAGCTGAGAATGACATATACTCACTGAGTAGACGTTCTGATCTCTCCTTCTGCTTCTGTGAGCCCTGTGTTACATCTCAAATGCATCTGTTGCCCGTGAACCTGCTTTGTCCTTTTTTCTCTCCATCTTGCCTCATTCCTAACCACCTTGAAAGACGCTGCCTTCTTCCCTTTATTACGAGAATCCTGCTCACCCCCCAGGGCTGACTTGCTCTTTGGAGCCCTCCAGTTTTAACTGTAGTTCCAGCACAGACCTCCCCTCTCCTTAAGATTCAATGAATCTACCTGCTTACCAGCCACCTCTGCTTGCATATTCTTCAAGCAACTCAAATAATTTTGCCCTAAACTGAATGTGTTACCGTCATCTACCTCAATTATTATTCCTTCCACTTTTCCCCTCCACTAATTTGATAAACATGGTCAGTAGAGCCCCTTTCCTCTGCCTTATACTTCTTAAGTCTGGTAGTTTATGGAAAACAGATTGCTTTTAGTGCTGAAAATTTTTAAAGTAATGCTGAAAAATCAGAAACAGTGAAAACTTTAAAAAAAAATATACCCTTGTTTGGCATAAGCTCTGGGTTTGAATCTTGATTCTGCCATTTATAACTTTTGGAACCTTGAGCAAGTTACTTTACCATCTACGCCTCAGTTTCCTCATCTGTGAAATGGGAATTATGACAGTACTTACCTCAGAGGGTTAAATGAGTTAACAGTGTCTGACATATACTAGCCTTATATATGGATTTGTTAAAAAATAAGAAAAGGAAGGAAGGAAGGAAAGGCAAGTTTTAGAAGTCAGAACATGACAGTTTTTAAAAATTAAGTTTGAACACAGCTCACCCTGGTGCTCTGTGATGACCTAGGTGGGTAGGATGGGGATGTGGAAGGGAGGCCCAAGAGGGAGGGGATATATGTACACTTACGGCTGATTCATTTTTGTACAGCAGAAACCAACACAACATTGTAAAGCAGTTATCCTTCAATTAAAAATAAATTAAAAAAAATGAAACTTGATTGAGACTGTAAGACACTGGAGATTACTTTCAAGTCAGCATAGTAATGGTACTTAAAGAAAAAGTTATTAATGAAAAGTATAAAACTAAAGTTTTTAGATCTTTCAGCCAAGTGTTTCAAACTTTAAAACCCCTTGCTCTTTTAAATCTCAAGTCCTCCTTTAATTCTATTTGAAATGCAAGGTAAATAGTCTGACTTGAAAGAAAAATAAGGGAAAAAAGGCAAAGCTCTGCTTTGTTTTCACACCATCTCCTTCCTTGACAATCAGTGTTTAACTGGTAGAATAAATAAATTTGTGTGTGTAAAATCTCCCAGTTTATGGTTTTAGTCAAGTTTTAATAAGTCATTTTAAAACAACTTGGGAAAGAGTAGGTAAGGGTATTGATAATAGGTACTTTATTTAAGTGAGGCAGATGCTTATAGTAAAAACATGAACGTGTGCCTGAAATAGAAATTGGGAAAATTGGTTGCATTAAATTGACAGCTTGTTTCCATTTCCTTATGTCATAATATTTATGAAAGAAAGCTTATGGTGGGACAAACTTTTGTACCTAAGTTTTATGTTAGAATGATTTTATTCTGAAAACCCATCATTCTGTACTTGCTCCACTACAAATTACTGTCTTAATAGATTTTTAGAAAGAAAAAGACAGTTCTTTTGGATCTTTGTTTTTACATGGAGTTTTTCACAGGTCTTTGATATCTTATTTGACTGTCATTAACAACAGTTTGGAGAAGGCAATGGCACCCCACTCCAGTACTCTTGCCTGGAAAATCCTATGGATGGAGGAGCCTGGTAGGCTGCAGTCCATGGGGTCGCTAAGAGTCGGACACGACTGAACGACTTCACTTTCACTTTTCACTTTCATGCATTGGAGAAGGAAATGGCAACCTACTCCAGTGTTCTTGCCTGGAGAATCCCAGGGATGGGGGAGCCTGGTGGGCTGCCGTCTATGGGGTCGCACAGAGTCGGACACGACTGAAGCGACTTAGCAGCAGCAGCAGCAGCAACAACAGTTTATCAACTAAGCAATATTAGGATCTTTGATTCCTAATAGTTCCTTAAAAAGAATTCAGAAGATATTTTAGTGTTCAAATTTTAAGAAAAACTCATTTGTGAAAGGATATTTTGTGAAATATATTTAGGAGCATATTTAGCATTGAAAGAGTACAAAGCTTCAGTTATTGAAAGAGTACAAAGCTTCAGTTATGCAAGGTGAATGAGTTCTGGGAATCTAAGTATATAGCAAGGTGACAGTTACCAGTACTGTACTGGATGCTTGAAATTGGCTGAGAAAATTGATCTTAATTAAAATCTTCACACATACAGAATGGTGACTATATAGAGGTGATAGTTAAATTGTTTAGCTTCATTGTGGTGATTTTTTTTTTACAGTGTATACATATGCCAAAATATCAAGTTGCATGCCTTACATGTATTGTTTTTATATGTCAAAGGTAACAAAGTAAAAAAAATGCAGTGTAAACTAATCTGGTTGGACTGAGAGTATTGAGAGATTTTTATGTACCGAGAGAGTTTTATCTCCAAAACCAAGTAGAGGAGAAATTTTTTTTCTCTCTCTTCTCTTTCTTTCTCTTTCTTATAATTATGAGGTGTTTCCAATATACAAAAATGAATACTCATAAAAACTACCCCCTGTCTCTAACAGATTCTAACATCTTAACCCTTCAGGTTTTTTTTTTTTTCTTTTAAGAAAATAATTATACATACAGTAGTTTTCTTGTGTGTCCCTCTCTTACCCATTCTCTTAACTTCCTTCTCCATAGATAACCACCACTATGATGAATTTGGTGTCTTAATTTCCTATTTTTGTTTCTGTACTGTTACTACAAAGGCATCTATTTATAGATTAGGAATAATGCTATTTTGCATATATTCCAAGTTTGTATAATTGTACCACTTATAAAAGTTTCATTTATGTAAATTATCATTCTTCAGCTTGTTTTTGAGAACAGTGTTTGAGATATTACATTGATTCATGTAGCCCTTGTTTACTTCTTTTAAACTGTTAGTATACCCTTATGTAAATAGACAGTTTATCCGTTCTTCGATAAATATTTTGCTTGTTTCTAATTATTTGTTATTACAGTGCTCTGATGAGCATGATGTGTGTGTGCATGTATGTGTATTATGCAAATGTACTCGAGTTTATTAAAGTGTGGGGACCCCTGGAGGACCATTCCTCTCCTACTCCTTGACCTTTTCAGGGAGCCTATGGATTGAAAATAACTATAATAATAATATATAATAAGTTCTTTGCCTTCCCCCTCATTCTCTCATAAGTATATAATGGAATTTTCCAGAGGGTACATAATGTATACTATTGCAGCAGATTGAATGCAGAAGTAGATGTGAGAACCCAACTGTCTTCTATTATGCCAGATTTGTAAAAAAACGTAAAATAGCCATTCTTTTTATTAATTTTTTTTGTTTTGGAGAATGTAGTTATTTTCCATAAGAATATGTTATTTATAATAATGTGTAGTTGTCTTACTGTTCATTTTTAAGTGAAATAATTTTAAAACAATTTTAATTTCTTATACAATATATATTCATGATTATCACTCATATAAACAAATAATTTTTAAGAACGTAAAGAGGTTTTGAGACTGAAGTTCGAGGATTACTGCTCCAGGTTATATATCTAAGTGTAGAAAGGCTGGTTGGAGGGAACACACAGCTTTCACTGTACCTCATTTTGCCTTATTTGCTCTGCAAAGCTGTTATCCAGTTTTCACCCTCAGCAGTAGTGTGAGAATTTCTAGTTCTGCACATTTAAGCTACCATTTGATGTTGTTGGAATTTAAGCAGCTTTGCCAATAGGATGGATATTATCTTGCGATCTCGTGAATTGAATTTGCTTTTCCTTGATTATTGTTGATCTTGAACATCTTTTTTATGTTCACTGATCATATTTGTAGTTCATTTTCTGTGAAAAATAATTTTTTATTGCCATTTTTCCTATCTGACTGTGTTGTTCTTACTGATTTGTAAGGGTGTTCCTTTTCTTTCCCCATCCATCCATCCATCCATCCATCTTCTGTTTACTAATTCTTTGTTGGTAACATGCATTAAAAAATATCTTCTCCCAGTCTTGGGCTTGTCTTTTCATTTTATTTACAGTAGCGTAGTTTGAACAGAGTTTTCTTTGTTTTGTCCTCTAGTGTTACTGAGATATAATCAACATACAGCACTGTGTAAATTTAAGGTGTCCAGTATAATGGTTTGATTTATGTACATCATAAAATGATTATCACACTAGGTTTAGTGAACATCCATCATCTCATATAGATGTAAAATGAAAGAAAAAAATTTTTTTTCCTTATGATGAGAACTCTTAGGATTCACTGTCTTAAGAACGTTCATATATAACATACAGTAGTGTTAATTATATAGATCTTATTGCGCATTACGTCCCTAATACTTACTCATCCTCTAACTGGAAGTTTAAACTATTTGACTATCTTCATCCAATTGCTCCTCCTCTCAACCTCTGCCTCTGGTAACCATAAATCTGATCTCTCTATGAGTTTGTTTATTTGTTTGTTTGTTGAAGAATAATTGACCTACAGCAAACACTCTGTTAGTTCTTGATGCATAACATAGAGATTTGATATTTCTACATGTTGCAGATTGATTACCACAATAAGTCTAGTTACCATTTGTCATCGTACAAAGATATTATCAATACATTATTATTGATTATAGTCTCCTTGCTGTATATGTCATCCCCATGACTCACTTGTTTTGTAAATGGAGGTTTACCTCTTAATTTCCTTCACTTGTTCCACTCTTTTCACTCATGTTCATGCCTTTTCACTCAAGAACATAATTTCTTGATTTTATTATAGGCTAACATAATCCTTTCCTTTATACTTACACTTTTTTGTGCCTTAAGAAATCCATCTCTGCCCCACATTAAAAAGATAATCCCTTCATTTTCTTGTAAAAATGAAAAAGTCTTGAGTTTCACACTTAAGGTTTTAATCTATCTATAATTTATTTTTGTGCATGGTGTGAGATGAGAATCTCATTTCATTTTTTAAGAATATGCATCATTTTTTTACTTTTTCCCTCACTGACTTTTAAACATCAGTTTCTCATTTTTATGTGAATGTACTTAAAGGCTATTCTGTTCTATTCATTTGTCCATTCTTTCATTTTAATATTTTTATCTTAATACGAGTTTATATGGTCCTGATTTGTGGTAGGGTAAGTAATTTTTACTTTATTTTTTGGGGCTCCAAAATCATTGCAGATGGTGACTGTAGCCATAAAATTAAAAGACACTTAACTCAAACTTGGAAGAAAAGTTATGACCAACCTGCTGCTGCTGCTGCTAAGTTGCTTCAGTCGTGTCCGACTCTGTGCGACCCCATAGACGGCAGCCCACCAGGCTCCCCCATCCCTGGGATTCTCCAGGCAAGAACACTGGAGTGGGTTGCCATTTCCTTCTCCAATGCATGAAAGTGAAAAGTGAAAGTGAAGTCGTTCAGTAGTGTCCGACTCATAGCGACCCCATGGATTTCAGCCTACCAGGCTCCTCCATCCATGGGATTTTCCAGGCAAGACTACTGGAGTAGGGTGCCATTGCCTTCTCTGATGACTAACCTAGATAGCATATTAAGAAGCAGAGACATTACTTTGCCAACAAAGATCCATCTAGTCAAGGCTATGATTTTTCCACTAGTATGGAAAGTTGTGATGTGGATGTGAAAGTTGGACTGTAAAGAAAGCCAAGTGCCGAAGAATTATGCTTTTGAACTGTGGTGTTGGAGAAGACTCTTGAGAGTCCTTTGGACTGCAAGAAGATCCAACCAGTCCATTCTAAAAGAAATCAGTCCTGAATATTCATTGGAAGGACTGATGCTGAAACTGAAACTCCAAAACTTTGGCCACCTTATGCGAAGAACTGACTCATTTGAAAAGACTCTGATGCTGTGAAAGATTGAAGGCAAGAGGAGAAGGGGACGACAGAGGATGAGATGGTTGGATGGCATCGCCAACTCAATGGACATGAGTTTGAGTAAGCTCCAGGAGTTGGTGATGGACAGGGAGGCCTGGAGTGCTGCAGTCCGTGGGATTGCAAAGTCGGACACGACTGAGCGACTGAACTGAAGTAATTTTTACCTTATTTTTCTTCAGAATTGTTTAACCACCCATGGGCTTCTATTATCCCACAGAACTTTTAGGATAAGCTTCTTTAAATGATACTGAATCTTTCTGTCCATGAACATTGCGTATCTCCATTTATTCAGTTTTCCTTTCATTTCTTCAGTGTTCTGTAATTTTCTCCATAAAGGATTTTCTTGTCTTTTCTTAACTTTATTTCTAAGTTACTTATTATTTTTTGTTGCTATTATAATTGTGTTTTTTCCCTTACATATTCTAATTTATTTTTATTGGAATATATATAAGGAGCTGTTAAATCTCAATAATAATAAGGCTCTAATCAAACTGAGCAAAAGACTTAAACAGTTTAATAAAGAAGACATGAGAATGGCCAGTAAACCCATGGGAGAGTGCTCAGTAACTTTGATTATTAAGGAAATTAGCATTAAAATCACAATGAGATTCCTCTAAGCACACAAGAATAGCTAAAATAGAAGACATGTCTTACGTTAGCAAAGATATAAGGTAACTGAAATTCTTGGTTATTACATGAGAGGATGAAATGGTACAAACAAGAAATCAGCAGATTTTTTATAAGGTTAAATATTTATTTACCTATGACCCAGCAGTCCCACTCTAGGTATCTGTGCTGTGCTGTACTTGGTCACTCAGTTGTGTCTGACCCTTTGCAACCCCTAGGGACCATAGCCTGCCAGGCACCTCTGTACCTGGGGATTCTCCAGGCAAGAATACTGGAGTGGGTTATCATTCCCTCCTCCAGGGGATCTTCCCAACTCAGGGATCAAACCCATGTGTTCCACATTCCAGGTAGATTCTTTACCATCTGAGACACCAGGGAAGCCCATGAATACTGGAGTGGGAAGCCTATGCTTTCTTCAGGGAATCTTCCGGACCCAGGAATCAAACCAGGGTTTCCTGCATTGCGGGCAGATGTTTTACCAGCTGAGCTACCAGGGAAGCTCCTTCTAGGTATCTACATGAGAAATGCATATGTTCACAAAAAGATTTGTAAAAAAATATTTATAGAAGTTTTATTCAGAATGGCCCAGATTGGAAAAAATCATCAACAGGAGAATGGATAGACAAATTGTAGTGCATTCACACAATGAAATACTACTTAGCAATAAAAAAGAACAAACTATTGATCTTCTCAGCAGTGAGAATAAATCTCACATTTGTATGAAATTCAGAGACAGGCAAAACTAAGCTATGGTGGTAGAAATACTAATAGTAGTTTCCTAAGGGATAGTAGGAATTGACTGTAAGGAGTTGGGGGAAATTTTCCAGGGTGTTGGAAATGTTTTGTATATTGATTGGAATGTTGGTTACATAGGTGTATACATTTGTCAGAACTCAGTGAATTGTGCACTTCATTGTATGTCATTTTCACCTTGATTAAAAATAAAACCGTTCGAAACATGGATGTTCTTAAAAGCCTCTTTCCCACATTTTAGTTGAAAAGTGCCTTTGCTTTCTGCACTGATTAACTTGTGAAATTTTTCATTATTTTTGTTGGAAACTAGCAGCTGGGTTGGAGAAGGCAATGGCACCCCACTCCAGTACACTTGCCTGGAAAATCCCATGGATGGAGGAGCCTGGTAGGCTGCAGTCCATAGGGTCACGAACAGTCGGACACAATTGAGCGACTTCACTTTCACTTTTCACTTTCATGCATTGGAGAAGTTCTTGCCTGGAGAATTCCAGGGATGGGGGAGCCTGGTGGGCCGCCGTCTCTGGGGTCGCACAGAGTCGGACACGACTGAAGCGACTTAGCAGCAGCAGCAGCAGCTGGGTTGAATTTTTCTAATTATGGGTCATAAATGGGATTGCATTTTACTGCTTGTACAAAAAGTCAAAGGCCAGTCTAACTCTACCATTTTAAAGTTGATTTTATGTTCCAACCAGTATAGTATTTTATGAGTTTCATAAATTTAATGTGTGTATAAATTATCACTTACATTTGTCCAAATAATCTTTAAGTATCAGGAAATAACCTTATATTAAATTTTCAATAGCACTATTCATTCAGTATTTGTTGAGTTAAATACTTAGTAAGCAGAGTTCTAGGTGCTGGGTATACAGTAGTGAAACAGACAAGGAAGGATGCTGCCCTCTCGGTAGCACGGGAGGAAACACACAGTAAACATAATGCACAAGATGATTGGATGGCATCACCAAATCAGTGGACATGGGTTTGAACAAACTCCAGGAGATAATGAAGGACGGATAAGCCTGGCATGCTGTAGTCCATGGGGTCGCAAAGAGTTGGACACTACTGAGCTACTGAACAACAGCAATGAAAGGTATCTTTAGATAGTACTGACATTTGAGAGGACCTGCACGTGGAGAAGGAAATGGCAACCCACTCCAGTGTTCTTGCCTGGAGAATCCCAGGGATGGGGGAGCCTGGTGGGCTGCCGTCTATGGGGTCGCACAGAGTCGGACACGACTGAAGTGACTTAGCAGCAGCAGCATGGGGTTAAACTGAGTATTCAGAGAAAGTCCTCCTCTTTTTAGGAGGCATTTGAGCTGAGCCTAGAATAGCAGGAACATCATTCTGTGAAGACAAGGTAGTGTTTTCTGAAACTGTACTTTTGTGATTAGGCCAACCTTAATCACATTTCCTGATAGTTTTGTCTTCATTTCAGAGCCCTTATATTTTTCTTAACTACTCTTTTTTAGGTCTGATTTTATTGTGCCTTCAGGGATGTGTGAGGATTTGAACTCTCCTAGCTTTTGGTTTTTGTAGTATTCTTAGTGGTCTAGTCTGGATTGTTCACTCTTAACAAACAAAACATTAGGAACAAAACATTAGTCTCTGTAAATCTGCCCTTTACACGTATTTGATCTTACAGGTTTAGAAGAGACAGTTTTAGCATATGCAGAAGCAGAGATTGCATTGATGTAATTTTGACAATGGCCTTTCCCATATCCAGTTTTATTTCAGAGTCCACATTTCAAAATCCTTAAAGTATTGGGAGCCTCTTTCTGGACATTGTTATTACATCAACTCTTATAGCTGAAGCTGAATTTTTCTTCCGGTCCTAAGAGGGTATTTTTGGTAAAGTCCTCATGAATTAAAAAGTGGAGAATCAAGTTCATTCATAAGCAAAAGTAAACCAAGAGTGTTTTTTCCCCTAAAGTAATAGTTATATTCTATTAGCTCGGTATTTTAGAGTATCAGTTATATTTTGAGGAGTTTGCTTTGTGAATAGAATGAGACTATGCATCTCTTTAGTGGTTCTTAAAGGTGGCATTTAAAAAAAGCTAAACGTCTGTGTTTCATCTCATTCTGCCCTATTCCAGCCATGCTCCATGTATATGGGTAGATAGGACACCTAAATCTCACGTTATGTAATCGAAAAGGAAAAAGAAAACTGGTCCCTCCAACACTTGCTTCTCAAATAGTTCCCATCATGTCTGATCAGAAGTACTTTGAGGGGACATGGCTTTAACAAAGACACAGAAAATAAATAAGTGGTCCTTTGCAATGTCAGAAAGTAAGCATGTATAAAGAAGTTTGAAAATTGTGTTTGTTTGGTTAATTAGCACAATATTTCAGGTTTTGTTGTTTATTTGCTTTAGTGGCTGTTGATCTTTTAAAAAAGTTAAATTCTCCTTCCTTCAAAGGTGAGCCTTATAGCTCAGGCATAAGAGAAATTTACTCTGAGCCAAGTATTTATTCTGTCAAAAATAATTACCTAACATGGTTTCAGTTAACATAATTTCTAGAATCTTTTATTTAGAGAGCAGATTTGGAAAATGTTTATTCTAGAAAAGGTGACTCATGAGGCTGGGGATGTTAATTATTGTGCTGACTCCAAGACTGTTGTGTACATCTTACTTCAGGGTACATGAACTCTTTTCTGCAAAGAGTATTTAACCAATGTGGCTACCATATAGAGTGGCTCTCTGTGTGTGTGTGTGTGTGTGTGTGTGTGTGTGTGTGTGTGTGTGTGTATTTAATGACCATAAATCACAACTCAGGGCTCTTACTTCTTTAACTTGCATGGGACTTCTTTCCCAGCATTATGCTCAGAGATGCAAACTATCTGTATGACTGTCAACCTGGCTTTTCTTTTTGAAGGCCAAACTCATTGGTTCATACTTTCAGTTGACTGCATTTGTTTTCATAGAATTTCTTGAGTTTTCTAGTTTTCTGTGAAATTTCTGCTTATGTGGTGTAAGCCCTTGCAGCCATAGTATTTGAAAATACCTCCCGACTTGGTCAAGCTCTTCAGAGGCAAGGACTCTGTCACATTCCCAGTGCCCAGCATCCACATCCAATAAACAGCAGAGTAAGTGGGACAAGGAGACTTGCTCTGTTTACTTCACAGAGTTGATGGATTAACCCACAGCTGTTGAATCAGTGCCTCTTATCTGCCAGGCACTGCTTATCTTGGGCTTCAGGCAAAAAGAAGTGAGAAGATAAGCAGGTCCCGCTGGCACTGGTGGGGAGTCACAGGTGTGGGAGGTTGTTTTCCCTGCTAGGAATAGAGAGGCTTATTCAGCCATCTTCAAGTAATGGAGCGTTTTTCTTGTAAGGATGCTCCAGGATTAAAGACGACTTGAATCAGCTACACTTCTGTGTCTCCTGGGGGCGGAGGAATTAAGACCCATCTAGTTTGGAAACCGACAGAATCTCTGGTTAGATAAGCACGAAGATATTCATAGCAACACAGGACTCTCAGTATTCTGCTGGAATGTCACTTGGGAGAAAATCAAACCTATATAAACATTTCTGTATTTTCCCTTGAGGATTCATTAAGATCATAGGTTATATCTGTTTCAAATGTTAGAGGCATTTAGTATATTCTTAAATCATATTTGTTTGTTTCTCCAGGCAGATAGTACATTTGCTATATTTTTCCTTCTATATTCTCCTAATATTGGTGTGTGTGTGTGTGTATAAATACACTCCCGGAATATCCATAGAATAGGAAAGTGAAAGTGAAAGTCACTCAGTCATGTCCCACTCTTTGTGACCCAATGAGCTATACAGCCCATGGAATTCTCCAGGCCAGAATACTGGAGTGGGTAGCCTTTCCCTTCTCCAGAGGATCTTCCCAACCCAGAAATTGAACCCAGGTCTCCCGCATTGCGGGGTGCATTCCTTACCAGCTGAGCCACAAGGGAAGCCCAAGATTACTGGAGTGGGTAGCCTATCCCATCTCCAGCGGATCTCCCCGACTCAGGAGTCAAACCGGGGTCTCCTGCATTACAGGCGGATTCTTTACCAACTGAGCCATCAGGGATCCACAGAATAAGAAAATCTAAAGGTGGAAACCAAGAGTCTGCGAAAACCTACTTTGACTTAGCAGATTTTAAAACATCATCTGTTAACTTTTTTGTCAATTTGTTCTGCTCTTTGTATATTTAAAAAGTGATAATGTTAAAATTGGTAATATTAGCTCACAATAAATAAACATCAATCTTTTATATTTGAATAGGAATTTGTAGTTTATAGGCACTTTCAAAAAGATGTTTATTTTTTCTTAAAACCCTCTTGCATTAAGGAGGGCAGATGTTACTTTGCATATTTTTTAAGTTGAGAATTTAGCTCAAAGTTACATGATTCATCCATGGTTTCCTGGAAGGCTATGGGGCTGGCAGTGGAGCCCACGCCTCCTGACCCTAGTTGGTGCCCAGTGGTGCGTCCTTCTTCACCTTCCCCCTGCTCCTCTTCCCTGTACTTGGGTTCCTGAGAGAGAAAACACCAGGCACACCCTGCCCAGATACACATTGCTTTACTTCCAGTGAGGCCTCCACCCTGAATCTCAACCTTCTTCCCTAGGTTTGGCTGCTGGACTGAAAAAAAAAAAAACAAAACAAGAAAAATGGTGAAGGTTACTGTTGGTTTGCCAAGAGCTGATGCAGGAAACATTTGTGTTTTATCCCTGCAAGTGGATATGAAGGGATATGATTATGAGGGATTGGATGGAATTTTGGTAATTTTGTCAAAACCCAGTGTTTACCTTGACAACTGCATAGCATATGCTTGGTGCCCCCATCTTTTTAACTACCCAGTCCTGTGCCCCGTTTACTATGGGAGACAGAAGTCATTGTCATAGAACCTCTCTACCCACAATTTAAAATTTTAGCAAAAATATAAAGGAGAAACAGAGGCAAGTAATTTATAGTAATGTGTTGCAGCAGGCATGTGCTTACATGTACACAGGGAGGCATAGTTAGAGTCTCTCACTTGTTGAATCCCTAAGAACATGAAAGCTGCAAATGTAGTCTAATCAGGTGTATTCTACTGGCCATTCAGATACCCCAAATATAGTAGTGACATGATTTTTTGAAATGATGAACGAATATTAATATAACTCCAAACAAAATACCAGAAGCCCACCCAATTCCTTTGATTTATGTCGTATTTGTGTTGCAGAAAGTTTTATGTATATTAAAACTGCATCTAATAATTGTACTTGTATATATTAAAAAATGGAGAAGGCAATGGCACCCCACTCCAGTACTCTTGCCTGGAAAATCCCATGGACAGAGCAGCCTTGTAGGCTGCAGTCCATGGGGTCACGAAGAGTCGGACACGACTGAGTGACTTCACTTTCACTTTTCATTTTCATGCATTGGAGAAGGAAATGGCAACCCACTCCAGTGTTCTTGCCTGGAGAATCCCAGGGACGGCAGAGCCTGGTGGGCTGCCATCTATGGGGTCGCACAGAGTCGCACCCGACTGAAGCGACTTAGCAGCAGCAGCATATAAAAAAAAAATCTTATTTATTTATTTTTTGGCTGTGCTGGGTGGGTCTTCGTTGCTGCATGGGCTGGGCTTTTCTTTAGCTGCAGCAAGCAGGAGCTACCCTCTCGTTGCAGTGGGCAGGCCTCTCTTTGTGGGGGCGTCTCTTGTTGTTGAGCCCCGGGCTCTAGAACACAGGCTCAGTAGTTGTGGTGCATGAGCTTAGTTGCTCCACAGCATGTGGGGTCTTCCTGGACCAGGGATCAAACCCATGTCTCCTGCATTGGCGGCTGGATTCTTTACCACTGTGCCACCAGGGAAGTACTGTACTTAAATAGTAAACAGTGTTGGAATCTAGTCTCAGATGGTTGTAAGTTGACTTGCTTGCCAACATGAATGTGCAGTTGGATATGTGAAAGCATGAAAGTTGTGGGATTTAGGACAGTTCTTTGTTGTATAGAACTGTCAATGTCAAATCGTCTGTCAAATGTCAAAGATGTCCTCTGAATTACTAAGACGGTTTTAAAAATTGCTCCCACAAACTTAGAGTACACCTCCAAGAAGGCAGTGTCACTTCCTTGAAAATCTGTCTCTGCCTCCAACACTTCAGAAAGACACACAAACCTGAGGGACCCCAAGGGGACAAAGACATCCCAGAATTTCAGACCAGAAGCTCATTGTGCTGTGACTTCATTGTCTAGAGGAGAGGCTGGAGCAGGAGGCAGAGAGTATCTGCTGTGTTTTCACCCCGGAGCTGAGATATGCTTTTACCTTCATCTTGCTCTGGTCAGCCTGCCCTGTCTATTCTGCATTCTTGTGGTTGAAGTTTTTTGCACTCCCTCCTTTCCCGTCCTTATGGCTGGCTTGGGGAGGCTTCCTTTAGACTAGGTGCTGAAGGAGTTGTGAAAAAGAGGTTGGAAAATATCCAAGAAAACTGGTGGACATTTTTGTGTGTGTGTGATATCTAAAATATAACTACAGTTTATCTGATGAAAGATTTTTTAAGTGATTTGTGACTTTGCAGCTATATGGTTGAATTAATTTGGTATGTAAATAGTGGAAATTTTGTATCTTGATCATTTGAGAGGATATAATTTTGCTATAAACTATAGTATTTTAATAATTGGGTTTGTGAATTATTTCACAGAATGAATCCTCATTAAAAGTGGAGATCAATATGGGAGGAAATAACCTAGTACTTTATGATTTCAGGTGTCAGTATTTTTGCCTTCTGCTCTTGGTGGGAAGCATTTTGGTCCTAGAAGTGCTTAAGTTCAAATACTCAAGTTCTGCCACAGTGTGGCTGTGTGATCTAAAGCAAACTAGTCAGTATGTCTGAGCCTTACTGTAAAATGTTGTCATCAGTAATGTGGAGGTGCTGATATTTAAAGGCATAGTTGCAAGGACTAGTGTAAAACATTTGAGAGAATTTTCTTCTAGTACTTATTCCTAAGCGTCTGTAATTTTTGTGTTGTTTGACATAATGCTGACAAAAATTTTAGTCTTCTTTTTTTATTTGACCTCTTTCCATAGTGTAGACCATCTTTATAATGACTGTTTTAAAAGTATTGAAGTATTAGAAAGTATTACAGTGGACCCATGACATCCTGCTACTAAAATATACTCTGTAGTTAGTACCTGGTGTTCTTTCTGTACATAATATGAACTGTAAACTTAGCTGCTTCTATCAAGAAAAAAAGCTTAAAAAAAAAAACACCCTCATTTCTTGAGATAGTTAGAAACAAAACCAAGAAAAAACAACAGAGCTGAGTTGAGTGTGGGAAGTGGGCCAAGGGTGGGCTTACCAGTAGAGCAGTACACTCCCACACCCAGCCTGAAATTGTAGCCTCCTGCAGACAGATTTGCATGTCATGGACTTTTGGGTTGAACACAAAAATTGTCAATACTACAAATATTAAATCTGAGAATATCAACAATATACTATCTTTACCTAATAATGATATCAGCATATGTGAACATTAGTTTTGTTTCCAGATTTTTTCACTGTGAAAGTGATGCTGTTAAATAGCTTTTTCCTTTTCTAGTAATATTTCTTTGAGATAACTCTCTTAAAAGTTGAATTAATTTTTTTAAAGGAGATAAACCTTTTATGATACTTCATGTAATTGCCAAATTGTTTATAAAACTATTATATAGATTTGTACTGTACTATGTAAGTAGTTTCAGCCACACATAGCTAGGGATTTTCATTTAAAGAGTTTTGGAGGCACTATTTAACAGATGAAATATTGGTTTTAATTTATATTTCCTTGTCTAGTATTAAATTTAAACATTTAATTTTCATATATTTATATATTTCTTCTAGCACTTGTTATTCATTCAGATCTTCCTCCTATTTAACTTATGGGATCATTAGCAGTTTAGTTCCTTTTCAGGGTTTTGGATAAATTAGAATTTTATCTAAGCATATTATCCCACTTTTCTCTTTCAGCTCCAGTAATAAACCGATTTACAAGGCGTGCCTCAGGTAAGTCTCCTTATGGATTTTGCTTACTAATGGTGACATTTAAAAAATGGATTGGATAAGAAGGTATGAAAAGAATAATTGCTATAGAGTAATAACTTATTTATCAGTCATTTTCCCAGAAAACAGCCATATGATAAAATCAAGAACTAGGAAGTAAATGGAAATATCCTCTGAGTGGCTGAATTTAAAATCCCAGTGTGGCTAATGTATGGAAACTCTTACCCAAATTTGTTTATTTCTGCGCTTGATAAATTACTAATTACATGGTTATCTGGTTTGCCAGCCACAGTTTAGAAGAAGTGATTTAGAACTTGGGTAAAAGTGAAATCACTCAGTCGTGTCCGACTCTGTGACCCCACAGACTGTAGCCCACCAGGCTTCTCTGTCCATGAGCTTCTCCAGGCAAGAATACTGGAGTGGGATACTGGAGTGGGTTGCCATTCCCTCTCCAGGGGATCTTCCCCACCCAGGGATCAAACCCGGGTCTTCTGCATTGCAGCCAGATGCTTTACTGTCTGAACCACCAGGGAAGGAGACTCAAAACGGGAAGGGATGATAGTTTTTAATAAAGACATGAAAACTCATAACACTGAGATATAAGAACTTGTCATCATGGAGCCATTTAGAAGAGGAGCAAATTGCTTTATATTTGTTGGTATCCTAGAGATACCTTGGTAACCTCCTGCATATTCACATTGAGGGAGACCTTAGCCATTGGCAAGAATTTAGATTTGGTTCCCTACACTGGATACTTCCCCCGTGGCTCAGCAGTAAAGACTCTGCCTGCAATGCAGGAGATGCGAGTTCGATCCTTGGGATTGGAAGATCCCCTAGAGGAAGGTATGGCAACCCACTCCAGTATTCTTGCCTGGAAAACCCTGGGCAGAGGAGCTTGGCGGGCTGTAGTCCATAGGGTTGCAAAGAGTTAGACGTGATTCAAGCGACTTAACACACACTCATACTGGGTACCACCTACATTACATGGGTGGGTAAGTACAGGACACAGCTGAAAGCGTTTCTATCCTAAGTGAGTTTGGGCATTGAAATGGATAAATTATTGTTTGGAAAATTCACCTTTGAAATACCTTCTTCTCTAAAGATAGAGGACAAATGAAGTACTACCATGTTTGGTTTGAAAAAAATGACATTCTTTTATTTATAACTAAGTTTTTTGGTTGAAAACCACAAGATAAGATTCAAACAGATCATCTTTGACATTTATACAATACAAATGAGTCATTTATTTCATAAAATTACCTCCTTTCCATATGTGCTATATTATTAAGGGTGTTTTAAAATTGAGTTTTGTATTTAATTTGTCAACAGTTACTGGTATGGTTTACTCTTACTATGTGGTGACCAGGTCTATAAGGAATAAGACAGGGATTAGGAAAATATGTTCTACTGGGATGGTATCTGCTTTATCCTTGTGAGCTTTTTGTAATGTCAAGGAGTATCTATTTTAAATGTTGGAAACAAAGAGTAGATTATGCCTTTTGTGAAGTGAGAAATTATGTTTTTGTCAGTAAGGCATCAATCAGACTTTATCCCAAAGTAGAGTAATCAACAGTGATTTTATTCTGGTGTAATACATAGTCTTTGTCAACAGTGGTGAAAACAGAGAAGAACAATAAGAGAGAATCAGTAGTGTGATATCTTATCTTCATGATGTGAGAGTCTTTCCATAGAAATGTAATTAAGACTCTTAGAATAAATTATCTCTCTTTCTGCCTGACATGAGACATTATTTCTGGGCAAATTCCATTAACATTTGTTGTTCAGTATACTTACCATTGGTTTGATAGATCCAGGGTTCAGTAGGTTCCTGAGTGGAGTCTTAACTACTAGACTACCAGGGAAGTCCCAGTGTAGGTTCATTTTGAAACAGCATTATTTCAGCCCCTACCACCACAGCTAAATCTGTGTCCATTGTATCTCAGCAAAATTGGTTGGAAATGCCGATAAGATGGAACCCCAGCAAAGAAATACACATTCAAGTCAAATGTTGCATTTTTTCCCTAGAGTGACAGGTAATAGGAAATGTGAAAACAGCAGGAAGCAATTGAAAGAAAAATGAAGTGATATCAAGTTCAGAGCCGTGTTACAAAACCTTTTAAAGGTGTAAGTATTGTGCTGTGCTTAGTCGCTCAGTCGTGTCCGATTCTTTACAACCCTAATAATATAACATGCTGGAGAGCACTGTAGGAATGAACTTTGACGTTGATTATTGGGAGGAAAAGACAACTGGCTTATGGAGTACCCTGGTAGGTCAGGGACTATGCTAAGCATCTTATATACATTTTCAGTCTTTCAGGCAAGGGAAATAAAATATTTACTACCTTAGATAAAAAGAACAATCACTAAAACTTTTTTGACAAAGAAGAAAACAGAAACAGTCTTAAGGCATCTTGAGGAGGAAATTCTTTATTTCTCTTTGTAAATTTAATTTAGTGGCTAAAAGTAGTTTAATTTAGAAGTAGAGATAGACTTCAATTTCTTTTGAAATAGCATTTCCAAAAAATAACAAAAATAGATACCCACTTAAAATAGAAAAATTCATATTTGATAGTTAAAAATATTTCTTGGGATATCTTTTTCTGATGTTATTTTAGTTCAGAAACACTTTTCAGAAATAAACTATAAATTTAAATTTGTAGTGTGAGACCTGTAATTTAAGGGAAAAAAATTACATCAGGTAAAATCAACCAGCTGTCTAGGATATAAGAATTTATTTCTTATTTATCTATTATTTTTAAATGAGGGCTTCCCTGTAGTTCAGGTGGTAAAAAATCTGCCTGCAGTGCAGGAGACCTGAGTTCGATCCCTGGATTGGGAAGTTACCTGAGAAGGGAATGGCAGCCCACTCCAATATTCTTGCCTGGAGAATCCCATGGATAGAGGAGCCTCATGGGCTACAGTCCATGGGGTCGCAAAGAATCAGACACGACTGACTAACACTACTACTGCTATTTTTAAATAATAGTTATAACAACAAATACTGTGTGTACACATTACAACAGTAAAAAACAATTTGATAGTGCTAGGTATTCAGTCACTTTTGATTGAATGAAAGCTTAGGACTATTATATACAGGGTCCTAATCTGACTGAGTTTCCTAAATCTTTGAGGTTTTGGCTTTTCGATTCATACTGCGTCTGTCAAAAGTAGATATTTCAACCTAAATGCTTCAAACAAAACATTTTTCCTTTTCATGCCTTTTTCTTTTGTTATGGTTCAGGAGGATGAGGGGACTGTTTATATTAAGAATGTGTTTAATACAGATACATTATTTTGGATCATTTTTATACTTTTAATGACACTGTATCTGTTGAACTGTCCTCATGTGTTTTCAGTGCCTGCCCATAAACCTGTTGGCTTTTATTTCTATAAAAGGAATTAGTTTCACTCAGTTTTCAAACAAAATTCTTAGAATTCTAAGAGTTTTTAGAAGTTTCCTAAACTAGTTTTCCATTTGGTTCGGGAATGAAAGGCAGGTATTAGTAACATTGTGTATGTTTAAAATGGACAGCGTGTTGATTCAATACATGTATATATTACAATATGATTATCCATAAACTTATTTTTAAACAACATCCCATGATCCTAAGCCTATTTTTAAACAATTTTTTTTTGTTTCGTTCTTTTATGATCCATTTCTCCTCTGAGTAATCACTTCTTATCGGTATGTCTTTTCAGATACACAAAAGTCATATACATAATCTGTTTTAGACTTTTGATAGAAATAACACTGACAGCTGGGGGTTTAGTTTTCTTAAAGCTTATGGACTTTGTTTTGGAAGATTGTTTTTCTGATGGAGAAGAAAGGAAATATACCATTTATTGTTTGTTGTTGTTTAGTTGGAAGTCATTTCCGACTCTTGCAACCTCAGGGACTGTAGCCCGCCAGGTTTCCTCTATCCATGGGATTTCTCAGCCAAGAATACTGTACTGGAGTGGGTTGCCGTTTCCTTCTTCAGGGGATCTTCCTGATCCAAGGATCAAACCCACGTCTCTTGCTTGGCAGATGGATTCTTTACCACTGAGCCACTGGGGAAGCCCATTTATTGTTTAATTACTATTAAAATTAGTGGCAGTAGTAGAGATAGTGGCTGAATAAATCTTTGAAGAATAAAACTTAAAGCAAACAGCAACTCTATTGCATTGTGTTTTATCTAGTATATTGTATGGGAAAGACCCTAGAATGTAGAGTTATACAGACTTGAGTTCAAACCACTCATTTACTGTGTGAATTTGTAGATAAGTTATTTACTTCATTGAGTGTTTCTTTCTTATTTTCATTTTCTTTCACTTTGAGGTCATAGCAGCAATAGTCACCTTGTTAGGGGTAGGTTAGGTGGTTTTTGTAAAGCAGAGTATCTAGGCTCTCAAAAAAGTTGGTGGTCAGCCCCCTGGAACATAGTTTAGAACAAAACAATAAAATGCTCAACTCTGTGTCTTAGTCTGTCAAAAAAGCCTTAAAAGAGTCATAATAGTATTTGATATTCATCCTTTAATATGGGTCTCTCTTTTTATTGTTTATACATTGCAGAGTTTTTTTTAAGAGCTTAATGGTTTTCCTTTGTGTTTTTGGCTCTAAATTGAAAAACAAATAGAAATGACCCATTAATCTTGAGACAATGCCTTCTCAGGAGGTCAGACCTCTCTGAATTTATTTTAACCTCAGAATTTTATTTTGAAAAAGTCAAGCTTATAGAAAAGTTTGAGGAATAGTTCAATGAACACCTTTATCTAGATTTCCCAGGTGTTACTATTTTGCCACATTTATATGTTCTTTTCTTTTTTTCCTTGCACATGCCCAGATAAATACTTGTATTTATTTATTTTTAACTGAACCTTTTAGGAATCATAAATAGTTCATGCATATCTCCTGAGAACAAGGACATTTTCTACATAATAATATAACATGCAGGGAATTTAGCCTTGATATAATGCTGTTATCCCGGAGAAGGCAATGGCACCCCACTCCAGTACTCTTGCCTGGAAACTCCCATGGACAGAGGAGCCTGGTATGCTGCAGTCCATGGGGTCGCGAAGAGTCGGACATGGGACACGACTGAAAGACTTCACTTTCACTTTTCACTTTCATGCATTGGAGAAGGAAATGGCAACCCACTCCAGTGTCCTTGCCTGGAGAATCCCAGGAACGGGGGAGCCTGGTGGGCTGCCGTCTGTGGGGTTGCAGAGTCAGACACGACTGAAGTGACTTAGCAGCAATGCTGTTATCTAATCTTCTGTCTAGAGTCCGATTTCCTCAGTTGTCTTGGTGTGTCTTTTTTTTTTCTTCATTCCAGCATATTCAAGGATTTTACGTTGCATTTAATTGTCATGACTCCACTTTTCTTGTCTTTCATAAGTTGGCTCCCTGAAATTTTGAAAACTGCTTTTTTGAGTTCTGACAGTTGTCCCCAACAGTGAGGCACTTTCCCCTGTGACCTGTTCCTAGATTGTACAGGCACGTCCACTGTCTGGTCACGGTGCCCCATTGACGACCATGAAGTCTTTGCATGGACATTTAGTATTGCTTTCATGAACAGCTGTTGAGTATCTCTTGATCTAGTACATCATTTTTTTTTCCTAAAATAGAAGTGAAAATGAAACTCCAAATTATGAATTAGCTAATTTTCTTTTCTCATGTTGAGAATTAGCCTCTGTTCAATTTTTAGCCATAACATGGGCACTGAATTTTATAGTATATTTTTAA
Source organism: Bos taurus (assembly GCF_002263795.3). Classification (NCBI taxonomy): domain Eukaryota; kingdom Metazoa; phylum Chordata; class Mammalia; order Artiodactyla; family Bovidae; genus Bos; species Bos taurus. The sequence continues at coordinate 48,186,037 of NC_037331.1, forward strand.
TAGAGCTAAGATCTAATTTTCCCTAAACCAGCGTGTGGAATAATTCAGAGGTGAAATTAAGTCTTTGAATCTCACACACCCACTGTGTAAAGTGGCACATTAAAAACTCAGTAATATCACCCTCAAACAGAGCATGGTTAGTTCCCAAGAAAAGTAGTAAAATAGCAGAAGTTCAGATCTCGTCTTGAATCTGATTCAGGGAACATATGCTTCCTTGATTCAGGGAGCATATGCTTCCTTTTGTTTTGTTTTGAAAATATTTTGTAGCCTTGGTATTCATTGTTTTTATTTTAAAGTTATTTGACGAGAGCTTTTAGCCCCCAAATTATTTTCTCCCAGAGGTCATTCTCGTATTTTCAAACTAATTTGCTGGTATGAATATATTTACATTTATATTTTGTGCCTAGAAGCTCATTTCAAGTTTGATAGTCAAAAACACTAGATAATACATTCTGTGAGAATCCTACTTTAATTTACTAATTCATTTAGCAAATGTTACTGAGTCTTTTGGGTCACTTATAGTGCTAGAGATGCAAGAAGAGCAGGATGGGGCCCCTTAGGAAGTTCAGTCTAGTAGGCGTGTGCTTAGTACCACAATATCCAAAGAGTGAAAAGGAGAAAAGATCTAATTCTTCCAGGGTGTGGGTCTCACAGAAAGGTGCCATTGAGCTGGTCTTTAAGGCTTATGATATGGGTTTCAGCAGGTAGATAAGGGCAGTATCTGTACTTTGTCACTAGTAGCTAGCTATTTTTATTATAAATCCTCTTTTATAGTGCTCTATACTTGACCTCTGCCATCAGGCACCTGTGGCCTGAAGTAAGCAGATGCTCAAGGCCATGGACAGCAGAGGCTTGAAGGCCAGGAGTTATTTCTGCCTTTAATGAAACCACTGCTGCAAAATGTTTAGGGTCTCTCTTACCAGGGGAGGCCGCGTAGGCTCTGCTTTCAGATAGACCTAGGCTGGAGTATTTACTCTGCTCTTTATATACCCACTTATTAAAAGTGTGTGTGTGTGTTGGTCTTAGGTACCTTTGTTTCTCCAGGTATAAAATGGAGCTAATACCTATCTCACAAAAAGATTGTAATGATTAAACAGTAGATAATACATGAAAGTCACTTGATACAGTATTCACCCCAGTTTGGTTCCACAATCTCAGCCTGAGGTTCACATAAGTCTTCGAAATAGGCAGGGGCCTCCAGGAGCCTAGACTGGATTTAACGGTGTCCGAGGTATCTTGTTGACTGCACACAGTGGGACACCAAGAATTGTTTAGAAACACCCAGGGGTAGGGCTGAAGTCAAGAGTCAGACAGCTCCCTGGAGGCAGCCAGATGAAACCAGAGTGCCAGCACCGGGCAGGGAGGTGAGGGGAGGGTGGAGGATGGACCTTGGGGGAAGGGGGGGTTGGTCTCTGAGAGGCCAGTGCCCAGGCCCTGGGACTCCTTGTGGGGGGAGTGGTTCCAAGCCACTTGTTCGCTCTGTTCTCTGGCTTGTGTTAAAATGGATTCTCCCTTGGGATTCATCACAAGTCAGAGGAGGGGACCAGAGCCAGTGCTGCTCCCTTTCTGCCCCAGTTTCTTCCCCACCTCCGCCCTCCCTGGCAGTCCTAGCTGACTGGTGCTTCTGACTTGCAGTGCATGACAGCCCAGTGGACCACGGCAGGTGTTCCGTCTCTGATTCTTTTTTGTTGGGCCCAGGAATGCTGATCAACTGTCTATGGCCAGTGGGAGATTAGCTCCTGACCTTTATTGCAATTTCTCCCAAGTTCTTTTGGAGACCCCTGGGAAGGGAAAGAGAAAGACAATAGTAAAACCTTGGTCTATAGTTCAGGGCCAGGTGGGGCGTCTCCTTCTGCTCCTAAATGTGTCCTCAGACTCAGGGCCAGCAGATGCCAAGTGCTTGGAAGATGGCAGGGAGGCCTGTGCAGCTTGCTGAGCCCCTTGTGCGTCAGGTCCCTAGATACTGCCTGTGAAATAGACGGGAGGGCATAGGGTGGACATGTGAACTAACTGAAGCTGTTCTGTAAGGATGATCAGAGTGGAGGTCACCACTGCACAGCTGTGTGAAGCACGTTCTCCCTGCCCCTTCACCCCCAATCCATTGCAGACCTGCCCTTTTGTAAACTGTAGTGAAATTGCCAGGGTGGTATCACACAGCTGTACTATTGAATAATTGTAATAGCTCCTAGAAGCTCCTGCTGTCTGGAGTTATCTCACTATGGATGCTGAGGTTTAGGTGTCATGACCTTGGTGTGGCCTGTATGAGATATGAAAGTTCTCATAAGAAGCTTTTCAAAAGGGAAACAGCACATTTATCTAGAGGAACTGATGATTAAAATGAAACCAAAAAGTATATTTCCATTTGGGCATTTTTATGCGAGCAGGCTGAACGTGAGTGGCACCCTTGGACAGGTAGGATGCTGGTATGTGGGGGCCCCTGACTCTGGTTCATGGCACGTGTGTTCTTACCTCTGTTCCTGGCATCCATGTGCCTCTTCACGCTGGAAACACTCCATGGGGTTTGCTTGTCTGGCCTTGCGACAGTTCACCCCACGCCTCGGCACTCCTTTCTTTCTAGGTGCCATCTATGTATGCACCCAAGCTGCTGTTACTCTTACATGTTGTTTGATATCGTGGCTGTTCACATTTCTCATTAGTGAACTGTGGGAAAAGGGCATTTCTGGGTGAAGTCGAAGAAAAAAGAGAATGGGAGGTAAGGAAATGGGAGTCCCTGAAGGATGGGAATATTGGGTCAGCTGTGTTGTAATGTGCTTTAAGATTCCAGAGGAGTTGGGACCAGTGTGCATCAGTTGTGGAGTGAGACTGCTAAAGTAGATATTGGATGAAGCTTTATTGGGGTTGAGGAAGCAGAAAAAAATTGAAGTTGGCCATGGACATTGATGTGTTCTGTGACTGTGGCAGTACTGGGGTGGAAATAAGACAGAGCTAGATGCTGGTCCAAGGGTGCCAGAATGTCATGAATCTCAGAAGCAGGGCATCAGCAGGGAGTACATGTATGGTCTAGATGCCAGGGTGGGGAGCCAGGGCCGTCCCTCACCATCATTTGGATCCCACTGTGTGCAGAGCATAGGACCTTTGGCAGCAGTGGTGCTCAGACAGTGACTGGGGGCAGGGGCTGTCCCACAGGTCAGCTATTGAGTAGATATTTACTGTGCACTTAGCATCACTAGGCATGGTGTTAGGCGCTGAGCAGAGCAGCAGTAAACATGCTCTGCCTTCCAGGACTAATGGGGAAGCTTGGAGAAGCATGGAGATGAAATTGGGGAAAGCTGGTTGTCTAGATGGTCTTGCATCTTGTGGATGACCAAGGATGACAGAACAACGAGGACAGAGTTGGATGGAGGGTCTTTTGGTTATAATTCATTCACTATGAATGCTTGTTTACTAAACTTCCTGTAAGGCTAACTCTTCCCAGTGAGAGCACCTTAAACTCATGTTTATCATGATTACAGAAGTCAGGAGGTATAGAAGCAAAGAGCTTGTATTTGAGGCCATTCTTCCATTTATTGACCAAATATTCAACAAGAGCCTGCAGTGGGTTTGGCACTGGGCTGGGCCAGAGGCCGATAAATGTAATTTAGGATTTCAGTTGCATTATTTTTTAGCTGTGTGACCATGGACAACTTCCTTAAACCCTCTTCTGTAAAACTGGGTTGGTGTAATTCACGAAGAGATGTAGGCAAAGCTTTTAAAAAAAAAAATGTGTGGTGCCTGACGCACAGTGGATGCTAAATAAACTTTTATATATCTTTAGGCTCAAGTTGTCAAATTTTAATCTAATCAGAATGTCATGATATTAGTATCTGTGTTATTTTCTCCGATAATCCCTCCCACTTAATTTTAATTGACCAAAGTGCATAATTCTGTGTATCTCTTACAGCTAATTCCCTTACTGCAAATTTGGATTAACTTAATTAACACCATGTCAATATTTGTGGGGAGATGGGAGAAATTTCTCTCAAATGTAACATCCTTTAGCTCTTCAAGTAAAAACAGAAAGCAACTTCAGTCTCCCCTAAATTATAAGCTGTGCTTGTAGATGGTTATTTTGAAAATGAGTTGATCCACTTTTTTAAGATTTAACCTTTAATTTTAGATGGGTGTGTGTATAGCCTTCACCTCCCCACCCCTACCCCGCAACCCTCTTAATCAGATTGAACCAGTTGCTTTTGGGAGCTGATTACTGGAGAATGTAACTGTCATTGCATGCTGAGACCAAGAGCCCAGCAGTGTATTTTATACTAGCTAATCATTTGATCATGTTTTCTGAAAATTAACAAGTGGGTTTCACCACCACTACCACCATTTTTTCCTACATTCGGTTTTGCATTAAAACCAGAGATTATTGGTTTTGTTGCTGTTATTTTACATAAGATAGTATAATCAAATTGCTAAAAAAAAAATACAAATTAATTGAGTTTTGTTTTCAGGATTGTAGAAAAGAGCCTTTCATTTGAAAGACTGAGCAGCTTAAATAATTATATCATTATACTTGTTTCAAGGAATTGTGAGTGTTAGTCATCTTTACTGGCCTCCATCAAAAAAGGTGGAACTGACCCTCTCCTTAGATATTTTAAAAGAGAATTCCAAGTTATAGCTCCCATTTAAAAGCAGATTTAGGTAGTTTGATATGCTCATTGCATAACGTAGATGAGGTACCAGACCCATGGTGCTCCAGAAAATGTACATGACTTTTATGCTGTGGGGTTATTTTCAGAGCTGAGTTTCAACAGGTTGCTGAGAGTGGTGTGCTGCAGTAGAAACTGAAAACTTCAACTCTGTGGGTTCTAAAAATAAACTACTTTTAAGTTACCTTTTTATTTGGTATTTTCACTTTATTCAGATTCTGTGACCGTTACAGTGTTGGTTTTCTTTTCTTCAGCACATTTATGTGGAAAGGACAGTTTAATCTATTTTTAAGTACACTTCTTAGAGTTGAGAGCTATTCTTGGAATGAGAATAATAAAAAAGGCTTATAATCCAGAATTATATATTTTTATTGATTAAAAAATAAACATTCATGTTGTATCACCTAAGCAATAAAATTAGAATTTAAATAAAATCAGAGTTTTTCTTTAGTTAAATCATTTCTTGAATTACATCTTTTAGAAGGGATTCTTATTGTTAAGCCGTGTAGGCAGAGGTCCTGGTGTTTCTTGGTTGGTTATCTCATCCTAGACAGAGATTCTGAGGCAGAGATCGTTGTATGTTCTGAAGGCAGCCTGTGCATGCTGTTAAAAGATAAGCTGAAGCATACTAAACGCTTTAAAAGTTACCTTGAGCAAAGATTGATTTGAATCGGGTAGCATCCCATCTAGCAGATAGGAAGGGGCCCTGAGGAGCTGCAGGAAATGAAACACTCTTTATAGGCAGAAAGGAGTGGAGCCAAGGAAGTTACACTAGGGAAAAAAGAGAATTGGTTATTTGCAAGGTCACTTTCCTTAAAGGAGTAGCACGGTCTGTGAGGCAGACCAAGTGACTCCTGATTGGCTGGTTTAAGATTCCGTTTCTGGGAGAGCAGAAACTGTAATTAAGTCTCAGTCTGATGACTTGAGGCTTAGTAGAAGCAACTTCATTTTGGGCCTGTTGTCTTGTTTTCACCAGTGCTAAATGTTTTTCATGAATTTTTAATTCCCAGAGCCTTCCCCTGTGCTTTTGTCAAAGAATAAATTTCTCTAACAAGGGAGCTTGAGTAAGGAGCACTTGTTTTGGTTATGAGCCCTAGCAGTCTAACTTCTTGTGACAGTAGATGTTGATGATGACACTAAAATCTATGCAGGATGGATCATGTGCCAGGCACTGCTTTTTAGCCTCCTTCCTTATGATAACCCACAAGAATCACTGCTGCCGTCTTCGAAGGAAGTTTTCTTTTGGTCTCCACCATTTTACAGGTGTGGAAAACTGAGGCACAAAGAGTTTAGCATGCCTAAGGTCATGTTTTCATTTTTTAAAATATGGTTAATTTATACTTGAAAATTGAATCAAACTAGTTTTTAACAGTTTTATTAAATGAGAGATATAGGCTAGTAGAACTATAAAACTTTTGGCTATGTCACAGCCAAATCATTCCCTTGTTTGTGGGGATTCTGGAGAACACTAAATCGAACAACTAGCTATATTTTCTTTATAATTCATCCTGAATTTTGAAATTATGTTAAATATTTTATACCCTAAATTCCCTCAAAGGAAAGAAAAAACAATGGTTTCTAGTAAGAGCATTATTTCTACACATATTTGTAAATGAAGCGTTTATTGTTGTTCTCCGACAGCCAAGGTTAGTCAAGTTTTCTGTGCCCCAAATTAGAAAATGGTTTACATTCTGATACTTTTAGCAGTCAATTCAAGTGATTCAGATTTTTTTTTCCTCTTATTTTTCCTTCTTAGTAGCAGAAAAGGTTTATTAAAAAAATCCTCACCCTGAACTTGTGGTATAGCATGTGATTCTACCATTTATTAAAACCAACTTTTCCAAAGTGGTCCTTATACAAAATATATAAAAAGCAGTTTTGATGTGACTTGCACTCTGCCTTCGCCCCTTGACATCTTGATTCAGATTAATTTTGATCTAAATTTAAGTACTTCCTTTCCATTTCAGCTAGGTATCTGAAAATACTATGTTACCACTCAAATTAATGGATAAGTATCTGGCAATATTATAAACTATACTACTACTTGTTTTTACATAGAATTAACTACATTGGTAGAAATAATTTGCTTGAAGTTTAGTGAGGTTTATTATTTCTCTTTGTTTCTCCCTGGAGAAGGGGAAAAAACTCTTAATACTGGGAAGAATCAATTTAATTTATATTGTCATGACCACCATCTATATGCTTTTTGGATGTGTGCAAATCAAACTGGAAGATTGATGATGGAAGTATACCTAAGGAACATGCTTAGAACTGAATGAGCCAAGTTTTCTTGGTTTGCAGAATTTTATTATTGTAATTATGAATATTATAAATAAAAAAGATCTAGTTACATCTACTTGTATAAACTAGAAACCAATGAGTCCAGCACTCTGAGCAGTCTAAAAACAGTATGTGAAATGCCTCGTGGTGATTCGGAAGGGAGAGGATGAAATGAGAAGCAGGAATAGACATGGGCACAAGTGGAGGGAGAGGGCTGACTGGCCATGGCTTGTTCATTTTCTCTGTGTTAATTTGAAATCATTTCCCACTCTCCTCTATCTTCAGCAACTGAAAGTCAGTATCTTTTTTCTTTTTTGGCCTTTTTAATGATGAAGTCATTTCCCACTGTATTAAGTTCAACTATTAAAATATTTCTAAAACGGAACCTTTATGAATTGGTATCCCTGTTTTTATATGTACCCGTGTTTTATATTGTAATCAGTGTGTACATGTACATTTTATATCATTTAAGTTTTTTTTATTATTAAAGTGATACATGCTCATGGTAAAAAGTCAAATAGTACAAAAAAGTATAAAGTGAACACTAAAAAGGTGCTTGTTTCTCCCATCATTCCTAGTCCTAGAGGTAACGCAGTTGGTTTCTTGAGTACTTTCATGGGTATTTTTATGCATGTGCATATTTAGTTAGAATTAAAATTGTATCCAGCTTTGTACATTGCCTTTTTCACTTAGCAGTGTGCCCTGTAACACTTTTCATGTCCTAACATCTAGAGGTACCCTATTCTTACTTTAATGACTGAATAGTGTTCTACTATATGAATATATTAAAGTTTATATAAATAACAAGGGTGTTTACATTTTAGGTACATGTATCTTTGCATAATTGTGCAAGTACATCTATAGGATATATTTCTAGAAGTGGATCTATTTCTAGAAGTCAAAGGTATAAGCATGTGACATTTGTGTAGGCATTGTCTAGTTGCCCTTTAAAATAGTATACTAATTTATACTTTCAAATTATGTTTAACATATACTTGCCAAACTTAAAAAAAATGTGTATCAATTCAACAGATCAGTATGTTTTAGTTGGCATTTTTTAAAATTTGAGTGAGGCTTGGCATTACTTTTTTTTTTTTGACCATTTGTATTTTTCTGTTAACTGCCTATTCAATTTTTTTCCCTTTTACTGCTTTAAGTGTTTGAGCTCTAAGGTCACAGAGCTTTGGGTTCAAATTTGAGCTTTGCCATTCACTAGCTGTTTTACCTTGAGAGGGTTTTTAGGCTCTTTGAACTTCAGTTCATTTTCTGGGGCTGTGAGAGTAACTTACTCATGGGGTATTGTTGATTGATGAGATAATCAATGTAGAATACTTAACCCATTTCCTAAAGAATAGTGTGTGTGTGTTTGTGTGTTAGTCGCTCAGTCGTGTCTGACTCTTTGCTACCCCATAGACTGTAGCCCACCAGGCTCCTCTGTTCATAGAATCTTCTAGGCAAGAATACTAGAGTGGGTTGCCATTTCCTTCTCCAGGGGATCTTCGTGACCCAGGGTTCAAACCCAGGTATCCCACATTGCAGGCAGATTCTTTACCATCTGGTCCACCATGTAGGGAGAATAGTAGAATGTAATAATGTGGTAGGAATATAATAATAAATATAATAATATGTTTCCTAGTAGTATTAGTAATACTGCAAAGATGGGCTCAATAAAGGCCAGAAATGGTATGGAACTAACAGAAGCAGAAGAGATTAAGCAGAGGTGGCAAGAATACACAGAAGAACTGTACAAAAAAGATTCTTCATGACCCAGATAACCATGAAGGTGTGATCACTCCCATTCACCTAGAGCCGGACATACTGGAATGTGAAGTCAGGTGGGCCTTAGGAAGCATCACTATGAACAAAGCTAGTGGAGGCGATGGAATTCCAGTTGAGCTATTTCAAATTCTAAAATATGATGCTGTGAAAGTGCTGCACTCAATATGTCAGCAAATTTGGAAAACGGCATTGGCCACAGGACTGGAAAAGGTCAGTCTTCATTCCAATCCCAAAGAAAGGTAATGCCAAAAATGTTCAAACTACCGCACAATTGCACTCATCTCACACGCTAGTAAAGTAATGCTCAAAATTCTCTAAGCCAGACTTCAGCAATATGTGAACTGTGAACTTCCAGATGTTCAAGCTGGTTTTAGAAAAGGCAGAGGAACCAGAGATCAAATTGCCAACATTCGCTGGATCGTGGAAAAAACAAGAGAGTTCCAGAAAAACATCTATTTCTGCTTTATTGACTATGCCAAAACCTTTGACTGTGTGGATCACAATAAACTGGAAAATTCTGAAAGAGATGAGAATACCAGACCACCTGACCTGCCTCTTGAGAAACCTGTATGCAGGTCAGGAAGCAACAATTAGAACTGGACACGGAACAACAGACTGGTTCCAAATAGGAAAAGGAATATGTCAAAGCTGTATATTGTCACCCTGCTTATTTAACTTATATGCAGAGTACATCATGAGAAATGCTGGGCTGGATGAAGCACAAGCTGGAATCAAGATTGCCAGGAGAGACATTAGTAACCTCAGATATGCAGATGACACCACCCTTACGCAGAAAGTGAAGAAGAACTAAAGAGCCTCTTGATGAAAGTGAAAAAAGAGAGTGAAAAAGTTGGCTTAAAACTCAACATTCAGAAAACTAAGATCATGGCATCTGGTCCCATCACTTCATGGCAAATAGATGGGGAAACAGTGGAAACAGTGGCTGACTTCATTTTTCTGGGCTCCAAAATCACTGTGGATGGTGATTGCAGCCATGAAGTTAAAAGATGCTTGCTCCTTGGAAGAAAAGTTATGACCAACCTAGACAGCATATTAAAAAGCAGAGACATTACTTTGCCAACAAAGGTCCGTCTAGTCAAGGCTATGGTTTTTCCAGTAGTCATGTATGGATGTGAGTGTTGGACTGTGAAGAAAGCTGAGCGCCGAAGAATTGATGCTTTTGAACTGTGGTGTTGGAGAAGACTCTTGAGGGTCCCTTGAACTGCAAAGAGATCCAACCAGTCCATCCTAAAGGAGATCAGTCCTGGGTGTTCATTGGAAGGACTGATGTTGAAGCTGAAACTCCAATACTTTGGCCACCTGATGCGGAAAGCTGACTCATTTGAAAAGACCTGGATGCTGGGAAAGATTGAGGGCAGGAGGAGAAGGGGACGACAGAGGATGAGATGGTTGGATGGCATCACCGGCACAATGAACATGGGTTTGGGTGGACTCCGGGAGTTGGTGATGGACAGGGAGGCCTGGCATGCTGCGGTTCATGGGATTGCAGAGTCGGACACAACTGAGCGACTGAACTGATCTGAGAGTTAAGTACAAAAAAATGCATCTTAACTGCTTATTTTCTCAAAATTTCCATTGGTATATTACATTAGTATGCTAGACTGTACTTCTGTGTTTTGTACCATAAAAAGAATACATTTTAATTTCATCTTGCTTTAAAAAGATACTGCTTCTTACTTGCTTGTACTTGGTCATACCCACATTTGTTTGATAGTCACTCAGTATAATGTGACAATCAAATTTTTTTTGTTCTATGATGAGTTCTTGATGGAAACCACACGTGTTAATTAAATTATTAATGTGTACACTGAATAACTTCGGCCTTGTGTTTCATCTGTCACTGGATTAGTGCCGACTTTTACTGTTGCTTTCCCTTCCTCTCTGTTTCTGTTGGAACCTGTACCAATTACAACACATGTAGGTTGCTGTAGCAAGGCTAGGTAATCTCTCTTGCTTTTGTCTTCCTTTTTTTTTCTAATTCATCTGGCAGATCTCTGTCATGATACCCTATGCATCATGAAGTCTATACATTTTAAATTGATATTTGACTCAAGGCCCTGAAGAACTTAGACTCAATTACTCTGTAACCCTGTCTTTTGTTACCACAACATAAACCTTCGCATCCAGTCAAGCTGTGACTCCCTATTGTATTTTAAACATTCTTTGATTTAAAATGTCATGTGAGTAAGGTATTATTTTAACCCCATATTGTAGACAAGGAAACTGAGGCACAGAGAAGTTAACTAACTGGTCCACAATTCTTCAGGTTTTCTAGGGAGCAGTTAAAGCTTGAACCTAGTGAGTTTCCCACTGGATGTGTGCTCTTCAGCACAGACTCTTTTAGGGACTAAAGCCCAACTCAGGTATCGTCCTGAATAAGAATCTTTGGGTGACTCGGTTCTTCATTGAGTGGCTTATGACACCTGTGGCATGCGGGAGAATGCCTCTCCCAGAAGGTGACATTTGAGTCAACATGTAGGAAGAAGGTAGTGGGTCTTGGAGGGTAGCATTCCAGGAGGATTGTGTGTGCAAAGGACAAGAACTTGGTCTCCTTCACAAGTATAAATGTTTATCTAGTCTACTTCATCCTTATGTCTTTTGATAGCTTAAGCCAAATATTTCAGTCTATTTTTCAGGGTTTATATCTCTTGTGATGCCTCTACAGCTGGCTTTTATTTAATCACAGCAACTCTCTGAGGTAGGTCTTTTCTTTTTTTTTTAATTTATTTATTTTAATTAGAGGCTAATTACTTTACAATATTGTATTGGTTTTGCCATACATCAACATGAATCCACCACGGGTGTACACGTGTTCCCAATCCTGAACCCCCCTCCCACCTCCTTCCCCATACCATCCTTCTGGGTCATCTTAATAGCCACACTTTATTGCTGAAAAAAATTGAGATTCATAGTACTGGGTAATGTACAAAGTTCACACAGTTAATAAGTAGCAGGAAAAAAAAAATGGCAGAGCTGGGATATGCCTCAGTTTGTCTGAATCCCATGCTCTTTCCCCACACTGTAGATCAGCCACTGTGTATAACCTTGAATAATAATTTATACTCCTCCTGTAGATGATTAATCTCCCTAACCAGAGTGCAGGGACCGTTTGTAGTACTTTTATTGTCATGAACATCAACCACAACTTTACAAATAAAGAGTTAATAATTGAGTTGTTTCCATGTGTTAGTTTCACTAAAGTTAGAGGCATTTTGCATGCAGTAAAACAAAATTTTAATAGTTAAAAATGAGTTGTTTGCAGAGTGTATGTATCATCATCATAAAAACAATAAAACTATTGACCAGCCAGTTGTTCTGAAATCCATGAAACAAAAACTAAAGACCACAGGCCAACCTTACTTACTTGTTCTGCAAAACAGCAAAACTTGGTGGAAGAAGAGAATTTCAGTTTAGCAGCTGCTGCTGCTACTAAGTCACTTCAGTCGTGTCTGACTCTGTGCGACCCCATTAAATGGCAGCCCACCAGGCTCCTCTGTCCCTGGGATTCTCCAGGCAGGAATACTGGAGTGGGTTGCCATTTCCTTCTCCAATGCATGCGTGCTTGCTAAGTTGGAGTCTGACTCTGTGCAACCCTATGGACAGCAGCCCACCAGGCTCCTCCGTCCACAGGATTCTCTGGGCAAGAATACTGGAGTGGGTTGCCATTTCCTTCTCCAATGCATGTGTGCTTGCTAAGTTGCTTCAATCGAGTCTGACTCTGCAACCCTATGGATAGCAGCCCACCAGGCTCCTCCGTCCACAGGATTCTCTGGGCAAGAATACTAGAGTGGGTTGCCATTTCCTTCTCCATCAGTTTTGTAGACTACTTTATCATTTACATTCTCTAATATCATAGATAAAGAATTGTGGGTACTCCTGTCAGAACTGTACATCCCTGAATTAAGTATCGCTCACTTTTGTTGTTAGAATTCCACTGAATTCACTAGAATTTGAACTTGTTATTTTCCAAATACTACTTCCTTATCAATGACAGATGTCTGATTTTATTTTAAATTATTTTTGGTATTTGTTGGACCTTTATTATCTTTTTTTTCTTGTCCTAATCTTTCTGTACCAGCGTTCCCCTTAATTTCTGATGTCTCCCTGATTGTGAGTGACTGAAATGCACATTGAATTCCATTAAGTGAAATTTAGTCAGTGGTGTGTGTTGGGGGGAGTCTCACAAAATCATCCAGCCACAAGTGGAGGGCAGGAGTGCAGCTGGGTACCTGGGTTTTGAACACAGGTAGGGATCGCTCCATCTCTTGCCTCCAATTCTCTCCTCTACTGTAGGTCACTTTCTCCATGTGATGGGAATATAACCACTACAGCTCCACACTTTACAGCAGTAGCCACCAGAAAGAGACCCACCTGACATTCCCTCTGATTCAAGCCCCACGAAGATCCCAAGAAAGTGTTCTGATTAATTAGCCCAGTCATTCTGGACTGACCTAGAAGTTGTCTTATTTGCCTGGGAAGTTGCCTAGAAGTTGTCTCGTTTGCTAGGACACAAGACTCAAAACCCTGACCTCACCTGGGGAATAAGTTTGTCTGCCCTATTTTGGGTTATAGGATCTCATCTACTAGCTGATTCCTAGGTTAGACTGGCTGCCCCTAAGAAGCCCTCTGTCTTTGTTGAAGGTAGCTTTTCCCTTGGTTCCTGAGCTTCCTTTCCAGCCTAAAGGGACATCTGCAGTGTCCTCAGTACCTTTTTGAATCAGAGACAGTTGATGAACCCTGAGCTCTGTGTGTGAGGGATGCTCTGTCCTTTGTTTCACCACCTGCCTGTATGACTGCAGGTGACCCATTTGGATTTGTCTTTTTATGTTGAGAAAATCTCCATTTTATGATAGAATAATGCTTTACATACAGAATGACAATAAATAACAATAGCAGACAAATGTTGCTTCTCTTCAAAAGAATGTAACTATTATCTTGCATATCACTTCATCTGGGTACTAATGGAAAATGCCTCAAAAAAGAAATAATACTTTACATTTATACCACAAGTTTTTCAAAGAGATCAAGTGGGAGGCTAAAGGTCACTGTAATTTTCCTCTCACAGACCTTTTACTGATGCTGTTTTCTTCTCAACATTAAGAGCAGCCAACCACCTGGCTCACTCATATTCTGCAAACTTACTGTGTTTTTAAATGAGATTGGATTTTTTTCTAGACTTGCAAAGGTTTTTAATTTTAAAGAGAACTGCTTTTTTTGTGCAACAATGTTTGTTTTGAAAATGTTTATACTCTGATAACTGTGGAAGAGATGGCTTTCTATCTGGTTGGTTGTGCAGTCACTTCAGTTAAATTAAAAAGCATTTATCATTAACTCACCATTTACAGCATTGTTCAGAGAGATTACTAAAGATGAGTAAGACTTAGCTTGTGCCCAGGCCTCTGAAAGAACTGACCATGTACTCATGACTGACCTACCGGACAGTTGTAGGGCAGCACAGCAGAACTGGGTCATGGTGCTACCACTCTGATTTCACAGTACACACTCTACACAGAGCATGCGTGCAAAGGAACAGATGGTCAGTCCACTCAGTGAGTTTGTACCCTCAGTGAGTGAGAAAGAAAAGGAAGTGTACCCTTCATGCTGGCTTGTTCAGTTCTTGCATGCCTCTCAGAGTAAGACCATTTCTAGGCTTTAAAGATATCCATTTTCTACACAACATGGCTTCTGAATGTAGCCAACAACAACTTCTGCTACTCAACAGAAGAAAAAGCAATCTATTTGAATGCTGGAGGGAAAACCCATTGTTGTGGACTTATTGCAGGACCATATGACTGTCTTCGGCAATGGCTTTCTATGAGATTTTCAAGAATAGCATTTACTGTTGGAGATTTTGCTTCATATATTGTGTTTAGAATTTGGCCCCCATGTAGTTTTTTATTCCACTGAAAGGAAGATGAGAATAAGGTGCAGTGTTCCTGCATAAAAGGAGACTTATAATTCTAACTTGTGTGTTTGGGGCAAGTGTCAGGAAGGATGTGGCATTTGTGTAGAGCTTTGAAGGGAGAGAGATTTTGACAGGTGGGGATGGGGAATAGAAGGGATACATTTAATAATGTGTTGAGGTAATAGCCCAGCCTGTGTGTGCTCAGTTCTGTCTGACTCTTTGTGAGCCCATAGACTGTAGCCCGCCAGGCTCCTCTGTCCAAGGAATTCTCCAGGCAAGAATACTAGAGTGGGTTGCCATTTCCTATTCCAGGGGGTTTTCCCAACCCAGGGATCAAACCTGAGTCTTGTGTCTCCTACATTGGCAGGCTAATTCTTTACCACTGTGCCACCATATTTAAATTGAAGAAAGTAGGGAACAACTAGACCATTCAGGTATGACCTGATCAAATCCCTCACGATTATACAATAGAAGTGACAAATAGATTCAAGGGATTAGATATGAGAGACAGAGTGCCTGAAGAACTATGAACGGAGGTTCATGACATTGTACAGGAGCCAGTGATCAAGACGATCCCCAATAAAAGAAATGCAAAAAGGCAAATCGGTTGTCTGAGTAGGCCTTACAAATAGCTGAGAAAAGAAGAGAAGCTAAAGGCAAAGGAGAAAAGGAAAGATATACCCATTTAAATGCAGAGTTCCAAAGAATAGCAAGCAGAGATAAGAAAGCCTTTCTCAGTGATCAATGCAAAGAAATAGAGGAAAAAAATAGAATGGCAAAGACTAGAGGTCTTTTCAAAAAAAATTAGAGATAACAAGGAAACATTTCATGCAAAGATGGGAACAATAAAGAACAGAAATGGTGTGGACCTAACAGAAGCAGAAGATATTAAGAAGAGGTGGCACAGAAGAACTATACAAAAAGATCTTCATGACCCAGATAACCACTATGGTGTGATCACTCACTTAGAGCCAGACATCCTGGAATGTGAAGTCAAGGGGGCATTAGGAAGCATCACTACAAACTAAGCTAGTGGAGGTGATGGAATTCCAGCTGAGCTATTTCAAACCTTAAAAGATGATGCTGTGAAAGTGCTGCACTCAATACGTCAGCAAATTTGGAAAACTCAGCAGTGGCCACAGGACTGGAAAAGGTCAGTTTTCATTCCAATCCCAAAGAAAGGCAGTGCCAAAGAATGTTCAAAATACCGCACAATTGCACTTATTTCACACCCTAGCCAAGTAGTGCTCAAAATTCTCCAAGCCAGGCTTCAACAGTACGTGAACTGTGAACTTCCACATGTTCAAGCTGGATTTAGAAAAGGAAGAGGAACCAGAGATCAAGTTGCCAGCATCTGCTGGATCATCAAAAAAGCAAGAGAGTTCCAAAAAAACACCTACTTCTGCTTTACTGACTACACCAAAGTGTTTAACTATGTGGATCACAACAAACTGTGGGAGATTCTTCAAGAGATGGTAATACCAGGCCACTTCACCTGCCTCCTGAGAAATCTGTGTGCAGGTCAAGAAGCAACAGTTAAAACTGGACATGGAACAACAGATTGGTTCCAAATTGGGAAAGGAGTACTTCAAGACTGTGTATTGTCACTCTGCTTATTTAACATATGCAGAGTACATCATGCAAAATGCTGGGCTGGATGAAGCACAAGCTGGAATCAAGATTTCCAGGAGAAATAGCAATAATCACAGATATGCAGATGATACCACCCTTATGGCAGAAAGCAAAGAAGAACTAGAGTCTCTTGATGAAAGTGAAAGAGGAGAGTAAAAAAGTTGGCTTAAAACTCAACATTCAGAAAACTAAGATCATGACATCTGGTCACATCACTTCATGTCAAATAAATGGGAAAACAATGGAAACAGTGACAGACTTTATTTTGGGGGGCTCCAAAATCACTGCAGATGGTGACGGCAGCCATGAAATTAAAAGACGCTTGCTCCCTGGAAGAAAAGCTATGACACTAGACCACTTATTAAAAAGCAGAGACATTACTTTGCCAACGAAGGTCCATCTAGTCAAAGCTATGGTTTTTCCAGTAGTCATGT
Source organism: Bos taurus (assembly GCF_002263795.3). Lineage (NCBI taxonomy): Eukaryota > Metazoa > Chordata > Mammalia > Artiodactyla > Bovidae > Bos > Bos taurus. Next base: position 48,202,737 of record NC_037331.1, read on the forward strand.
ATGGATGTGAGAGTTGGACTATAAAGAAAGCTGAGTGCTAAAGAATTGATGCTTTTGAACTGTGGTGTTGGAGAAGACTCTTGAGAGTCCCTTGGACAGCAAGGAGATCCAACCAGTCAATCCTACTAGAAATCAGTCCTGAATATTCATTGGAAGGACTGATGTTGAAGCCGAAACTCCAATAATTTGGCCACCTGATGCGAAGAACTGACTCATTTGAAAAGACCCTGATGCTGGGAAAGATTGAAAGTGGGAGGAGAAGGGGACGACAGAGGATGAGATGGTTGGATGGCATCAACGACTCAATGGATATGAGTTTGATTAAGCTCCAGGAGTTGGTGATGGACCGGGAGGCCTGGCGTGCTGCAGTCCATGGAGTGACAAAGAGTTGGACACACTGAGCGACTGAACTGAACTGTGCCACCTGGAAAGCCCATTAATGCTTCCTATAACACACACGATAGCCCAAATTCTTACTAAGACTTTTGAGAGCCTTCCTCCTACTATAAAAAAAAACCCATACATTTCTTACTATAAGGTTCTAACAACCTTATTCTGTATGTTATGGGAATCATTAAACTTTTTTGGTCAGAGATAATATCATGCCTAGGAATGGTCAAGGTAGAATCTTGACATTTCAAAATAGATCAATACTGTCCTCCCCACCCCTTTTACCTTAGCTTTACCTGGAAACAGAGTGAGAAGTGGTGATCTCTTCCTAGGGATAGCTACATGGAACATTTAGACTGCCCTACTCAGGTGTGTGAACCAAGAGGAATTGAAGAGCCCCTTGTGCTGTTATTGACATATGTATTATATGTGTTACAGACCTGACAGTTTGGTGTTATAATTATTGCTTTGTGCAATCTTGTCTTTTAAAGTAAAATTAAGAGAAAAAAGAGCGAGCATATGTATTTATACAGTCTTTTATATTTATTCAAGTGTTAACCTTTTTCTGCTGCTCTTCCTTTTTTCTTGCTAATTTGAGTTAGCATCTGGTGTCATTGCCTTTCAGCCCGAAAGACTTCCTTTAGTGTCTCTTGTAGGGCCCATCTGCTGGCAGTAAATCTTCTTAGTCTTTGTTTTTCTGAGAATGAATTCATTCCACCTTCATTTTTAAAGGATAGTTTTGCTGGATATGGAATTCTTGTGAGACAATTTTTTTTTTTTTTCCCGTTTAGCAATTTGAATATGCTATCAACACCTTCTTATCTCCATTGTTTCTGAAGAGAAGTTAACCATTGTTTTATTATTCTCCTATATCTGATAACTGTTTTTTACTATTTTGAAAATTTAATTTGTTTTTGACTTTTACAGTTTAACTGAAATGTGCCTAGGTATGTATTTGTTTGTGTTTATTCTAGGGTAGGGTTCATTGAGCTTCTTGGATCTGTAAGTTCAGTTCTCATAAAGTTTGGGAGTTTTTTAGCCATTATTTCTTCTTGTGTTTCCTACCCTTTCCCTCTTTTTGTGAAACTGCCATTACATGCAGGTTAGTATGCTTGATGTTATCTTACGGGTCTTTGAGGCTTTCTTCCTTTTTATTCATTCTTTTTTCTCTCCGCTTTTTAGGTTGAATTGTTTCTATTGATCTTTCTTCACGTTTGTAGATTCTTCCTTCTGCCAGCTTAAACCTAGTGAACCCGTCTAATGAATTTTTCATCTCAATTATTGTACTTTTCAATTTCAAAATTTTATTTCGTTCTTTTTCATAATTTCTACCTCTTTATTGAGATCTCTTTGTTGAGTCATTGTCATCATACTATAATTCTTTAAATATGACTTCCTTTAGTTACAAAGCATCATGGTTTATTTTGAAGTCTTTGAGAAGTGTTAACAGATGGATCCACTTAGAGTCAGTATCTGTTGACTGCTTTTTTCCTGTTCATGGAACACACTTTCCTGTTTCTTTATATGCCTTGAAAGTTTGCTGAGAACCAAGATTTCAGATTTTATTTTGTAGTAATTCTTAATTCTGATTTACTCCCTCTCAGACTTGTTGTTGCCCTTTTTTTGTTTAACAGCTTTACTGGGCTAAATTTATGGACTCTGTTTCCACTATGGTGTGTGAATGCTAATGTCTCTGATTTATAAAATTTTTAATTAAAAAAAGATTAACCCTGGATCTCCAGTATTAGCTCCTGTATCTGCATGGCTTAGTGGTAAGTCCATGATGGGTTAGAGGTTATCTACAAATGCCTTGAGCTGATGGATATATGTGTGAGTTGGGGAGCATGTTCAAATTTCAGACAGCTTTTTTCCCCCTCTGATAACCATCAATCTGTCTTCTGTGTTTCTAAGTTGTTTTTTTGTTGAAGATTCTCAACATGTGATATCATAACAGCTTTTATCTATGTCTGCCTTACTTCACTTAGCATAATGGCCTCAAGGTCCATCCGTGTTGTTGCAAATGTCAAGATTTCCTTCCTTTATGCTGAATAGTATTCCATTGTATATAAATATCACATGTTCTTTGTGCATTCATCCATGGGTGGAGATTTAGATTGCTTCCAGGTCTTGGCTATTGTAAATAATACAGTGAACATTGGGGTGCAAATATCTTTGTGAGAAAGATTTCATTTTCTTCAGATAAATACCCAGAAGTGGAATTGCTAGATTGTATGGTATTTCTATTTTTAATTTTTTGAGGAACTTCCATAGTGCCTGCACCAATTCAGCAGGGGTCCAATTTAGCACAAGGGGTCTTGACATTCTCACCATCACTTGTTATTTCTTGTCTTCTTGATAATAGCCATTCTAACAGATGTGAAGTGATACTTTATTGTGGTTTTGATTTGCATTTCCCTAGTAATTCGTGATGTTGAGCATCTTTTCATGTACCTGTTGGCCATTTGTATGCCTTCTTTGGGGAAAAAAGTCACTTTAGATCCTGTGCCCAGATTTTAATTGGATTTTTTTCTCTTTAGTTGTTACAGGTAGTTTTAAAGTGTTTCCCAGCTTCTGGCTGCCATGTTTGTCTTCTCTGCATGTGCTATAGCCTCATGGACCCAGAGAGGTAGATAGCTTGGACCCTGTCCCATTTCTCGTGTGTGCCCACACAGCCTTCCAGTGGGCCATGGTTGTTTGGATAGCTTTTGAAGCTCTTCTGTGGTTGTCTCACTTTTAAACATTTCTGTTTAGTCTGTTGGTCTGATACTTGCTGCAGCTCCACAACCTCCAGCTAGGTAACCTGCTAGTCTTGCTGTTTGTCTGCCTTCATGATTGCCATTACCAACTGTATTGCTGGGCATGGATTTTTTGCACTTTTAATCAAGTTAGCCTCCCTTAGCAGCAAAGCAGGTAGAACTATGCTGCTGATCATGCTGAACTTGGGGGGCCAGGATAGCAGTCCCAAGCAGGAATGCCATAGACTGTCTATGAAATAATTGAAAAAACGTATATTGGTCTCTATCCCCATTTCCTGGTACAGGGTTCCTAAAACCTTTGTGATATTCTAGGTTGCAAGAGCACTAGACACGTCTTTTGTTCTAATGTTTGGTCTTTGATCTTGGTTTCTAACACAGAGCTCCCAAATCCTTTGAAATTTCCTAGGTGATAGGAATGTCTTTGTTCTACTGAGAAGACTTTGGATGAGCTTGGGGATAGCTTTAGGAATGGGAGCTGGTTACCTGAAACACCCAGCCAGGATTAGAAGCTTGTGACTTGCAGCCCCATCTGCCATCCTCTGGGAATGGGAGAGGTGCTGGAGATTGAGTTAATTAGCATTAATCATGGCTACAAGATGAAGCTTCTGTATAAGTTTGCCAAAGTACAGGGTTCAGTGAACACATCTGTATGCTGAGAGGGTAATGCACCCCAACTCCACGGGGACAGAAGTTCCTGCACTCAGAGCCCTTCCAGCCTTGTCCTCTCTTATCTCTTCTGGCTGGACCCTTTATTGTATCCTTTAGTATATAATAAACTGATAAGCATGTTTCCCTGAGTTTTATGAGCTGGGCTAGCAAATGATTTGGAGAAGGCAATGGCACCCCACTCCAGTACTCTTGCCTGGAAAATCCCATGGATGGAGAAGTCTGGTGGGCTGCAGTCCATGGGGTCGCTAAGAGTCGGACACGACTTAGCGACTTCCCTTTCACTTTTCACTTTCATGCTTTGGAGAAGGAAATGACAACCCACTCCAGTGTTCTTGCCTGGAGAATCCCAGGGATGGCAGAGCCTGGTGGGCTGCCGTCTCTGGGGTCACACAGAGTTGGACACAAGTGAAGCGACACAAGTGAAGCGACTTAGCAGCAGTAGCAGCAGCAAATGATGAAGTCCAGGGAGGGGGTCATGGAGACCGCCCATATATAGCCACTTTGGACAGAAGTTGTGGGTAATCTGGGGACTCACTACCCATGTTTGGCATCTGAAGTGGGGGCGGTGTTGTGGGGCTGAACCCTTGGCTTGTGGAATCTGATGCTCACTACAAGGAGCTAGTGTCAGAACTGAAGGGAATTGTTGGACATCTGGCTATTAAAAGAGGATTGGTCAGTGTGGGAATCAGCTCTCACTTGGGTATCAAGAGTGCTGTAAATGTGGTGATAGAGGGAGTAAGGGAAGAACGCAGGAGTGTTTTCACAGCCCCACTGTTCTAACTTAGGGTTCAGTAGTATTTCATGAATAAATGCTTCTCAATTTGTTGGCCTTTGATTCCCAGAGTCCTGAAATGTTTTTGTTTTATATTTTTTGTGAAAATCATATTTTATCATTGCTTTGGGAGTGAGGATTTGCCATACTCCTTCCTCTCCTGTTCTCAACGCCTGAAGATGTTTTTTAAGTATTCAAGGTGTACAGCAAGCCATTTTATTATCAGATTGAGGTAGACACCAAGTCAGTATTTTTATTTTATGTGAAAAGCTTTATTAGAAAGAGTTCCCAACCTAGGGACTGGACTCACATGTCTTGCATCTCCTGCATTGACAGGCAGATTCTTTACAACTGGGCCACCTGGGAAGCCCACATACTTCATAACTAAATTTTTTAATTACTTAGGAACCCAAATCTAGAATAAAAATTATATGTATATGAGTTCTGACATAGTTCTTTGCTTTTCCTTTGGAGACATTTTTGAAGAAAAATTTACAGTTTAAAAAATATATAGTTGATACACAATATCATGTTAGTTTCGAGTTTACTACATAATGACTTGATTTTGCATATATTATGAAATGATCACCAGGATAAGTCTATTAATCATCTGTCTGCACACAAAGTTCTTATAATACTGTTGACCATATTCCTTATGCTGTATATTACATCCCTATGACTTATTTATTATATAACTGGAAGTTTGTACCTGTTAATGCTCTTCACTTATTTCATCCACCCCAGTGCCTCCCTTCTGGCATTCACCTGTTTGTTCTCTGTGTCTCTGAGTCGGTTTTAGGTTTGGTTTGGTTTGGTTGTTTTGCTTCTTAGATTCTGCATGTAAATCAAATCATGCAGTATTTGCCATTATTTATCTGAATTACCTCACTTAACATAATGCCCTCTAGATCCTTGCATGTTGTCACAAACGGCAAGATTACATTTTGAATGGTTGTGTAATATTTCACTGTCTGTGGAATATCACACATCTCTATCCATTTGTCTATTAATGGACACTTAGGTTGTTTCTACATGTCTTTTAAAAACAGATTAGAGAATGTTTTGAGTTCTGTTGCTTTACTTGTGAAGCATTTACTTGTGATTGGTTCCTGATAGTATAATCACTTGAAGCGTGGTATACAGGTGGAGGAAAAGTGTTTTTAGAAACAGAACGTGGATAGGAGTGGGTCAATTATATAATCTTATTCTAAATCTCTCTCTTAAAGGGCAACAAAAATAATGATTTTGTGATGAATCAGGGTGGTTTAATGAAGTGTTTAATAGATAGATAGATAGATAGTGAAGTGGCTCAGCCGTGTCCGACTCTTTGCGACCCCGTGGACAGTAGCCAACCAGGCTCCTACGTCCATGGGATTTTCCAGGCAAGAATACTGGAGTGGGTTGCCATTTCCTTCTCCAGGGGATCTTCCCGACCCAGGGATTGAACCTGGGTCTCCGTTTTACCATCTGAGCCACCAAGGCTTCTAAAATACTTATGAGATAATATATTTTCTAGTGGAAGTAACAGGAAAAAATTTGTAAAAACTTTTTAAAATTGGTAATTATATGTTTGACACTTTAGGAGCCTACATGAATGAAGATTTAAAACAATGTTTTATAAAAAGAGTGAAGTAAAGCCATTTACAGCAACATGGATGAAGTGAAGTAAGTCAGACAAAGACAAATATACGATATCACTTATATGTAGAATCTTTAAAAATGATGGTAATGAACTTATTTACAAACAAAACAGAAACAGACTCGTAGATTTAGAAAACAAATATATGGTTAAGAGGGGAAAGAAGGGGGAGGGATAAATTAGAAGGTTGGGATTAACATATACATGCCGCTATTATATATATAAAATAGATAATCAATAATGACCGATTGTATACTACAGGGAATTCTACTCAATACTCCATAATAACCTACATGGGAAAACAGTCTGATAAAGAATAAATATATGTATATGTATAACTGAATCACTTTGCTATATTCCTGAAACTAAGACAACATCATAAATCAACTATAATATAAAATAAATTTTTTTTTAATTCAGAAATTTATGGAGAACCAGAGATGGTTTTGAAGGGCTGATTTTTAAAGCCCTGTTTAATCGTTTCACCAAGACAAGATTATACAGTTAAGTACCTTGGCTAAAATCTTTAAATTAATTTTTCTGACATGAACATAATTGATCTGGAAATTAAATATTCACTTAAGTACTATTCAGTGAAGCCTGCCAGCATTACTGCAAGATAGATACAGGTTGTATTTATATTGCTCTTTTTGTAGCTAAAATCTAGGCAGTAACATGGTAGATTATAACAACTTCTAGTATTTTGATGCAGGAAATAGTAGGATATTAAGTTGTACATTAAATAGCTGAATGGTCAATTAATATTTGAAAAGCACTTTTAAGGAAATGGTAATGATTCTTTTCAGAGTTGTTGAGCCTTATTTTATAGATTTTTAAGTTAAGAAGTTTTTCTCCCTATTTGTACATAAACTGTGAGATTGATTTCAATACGTCTTCTCTTACCTTATAAGCCCCTAAAAAGAAACAGGGATAGGAAGGCTGGGGTTCAGGGCCTTTACAAGGTAGGAGTGCACTTCCCTGTCTCTCTGGAAAGATCATGCTGCTTGTCCTGTGAAATGTGGTGTACATACCTTCTTACATCACCTCCCGCATTTCAAAAACTATTTTTTTAAGTGAATAAGTTCAGACTTCCTGTGGGTCCTTTTGCTTGAATGTGATTTGGGATCAAAACGTGAACTTCTGTTTTTGGACATATTATCCAAATGCCTTTGCTTTGTGAATTACATGTTAAGATGATCAGTGATGTGTCACAGTGGATACGTACCAGATTGGGCAAAAATGTGACTCAAGAGGGGAGAGGGGTGTCCATGGCTTGTCATCATGCCTCCTCCTTTTACTTAGTTATAACTAGTATATCCCTATACCAGTGTGTCTCAGTCTTATTTTTATTATTGCCTCTGCCCCTACGTGTTTTTTAGTCTTTTTCCCCCTAACTGTCCCCTCCATGAGATTTTAGTACAATATATATAGTGTGTATCTGGTTAAGTATTGTATGAATACCTATTCTTCATATGGAAAAAAGGGGGCTTCCCTGGTGGCTCAGTGGTAAAAATCCACCCGTCAGTGCAGGAGACCCAGGTTTGATCCCTGGGGTTGGGAAGATCCTCTAGAGAAGGAAATGGCAACCCGCTCCAGTATTCTTGCCTGGGAAATCCCACAGACAGAGGAGCCTGGCGGGCTACAGTCCACAGGGTCACAGAAGAGGAGGACACTACTGAGCAACTGAACAACAATTGTATGTATATCGTGGTTTATATGGAAGAAAAGTAAAGTAAAAGTTGGTTTTTTTTTTTTTGCCCCTTCCCCCAACTAATCTTGTTTGAAAATGCATGCCTTAAACTAGTATTTGTAAAAGGTACATTTTTTTTCCCTTTGTAGAAGCTCATTTCCACTTGAGTAAGCTAAGTTTAACCACATTGCATCAGAACTCTGTTGTCTAATACACCTGTGCTTTTATAATAGCTTTATTTTAAGCTGATTATCATTTAAATAAGTATGCTGAAATCTTAGTGCATTTACTTCCCATTGGGGAAGTAAATTTTACATATTTTGCAGAAGTCCATTATTTCCCTAGGTTTTAGACCTCTGAAGCACGCAGTCTTTCTCTGCAGGCCACATTTGCTTTTGATTCCTTCTGCAAATATTTATTGAGGCTGTACTGTGTGCAAGGCTCTGCGCCAGGTGCTGAGGCCCAGTGGCTCATGGAGCTGGGCCTGCTTCCTTTACTCTTTGTTGGCTTTTTCAGAACTCACAGGTTAAACTTGTCCAGGGCACAGTTGTTTTGACTACTGATTTTTATACATTCCCCAACAAAGTATAGTGGGCCCTTGGTGAAAACCCTGGGAGTTGGTGTAATCCTTTGTGCAATATAAACAAGACAAAGATACTTGGTCCTGGCGCCTGGCACAGAGCTCCTAACACCCTGGGGATCTCCTGATTTCTTTGGTGTGCTCACCAGACTTTCTTGGTTGAGGGGCTCCTGGATAGCTTCAGAATGCGGGCTGGTCCCAGAAAGACCAAACTATGATTGGAAGCGTGGAACTCAGTCCAGCCTTGGAGTAGGGGAGAGGGACTGGAGACGGAGGTTAACCAAAGGCCCCTGGTTTAATCCATGGCCACTGGTTTAACCAAAGGCCACTGGTTTGTGCCCATGTAACAAAACCTCCATAGAAATCCCTAAATGACCAGCTGCAGAGAACTTGCAAACTGGGGAGCACAGCATGAGCTAGGAGGGTGGCATCCAGAGAGGGCATGGAGACTGCGCCCCTCCCACCATATCTCACCCTATACTTCTCATCCATTTGGCTATTCTTGAGTTGTATTCTTTATAATAAACCAGTAAGAGAAAGGCAAGTACTTCTTGAGTTCTATGAGTCATTCTACTGAATTATCAAACTAGAGGAGGGTGTTGTGGAAACCCTCAGTTTATAGTCGGTTGGTCAGAAGTATGGTAGCCTGGGAATTGTGATTGATGCCTAAGGTGCAGGCAGTCTTGTGGGACTACTGCTTCAACTCTTGGGATATAATGCTAACTTTGGGTAGGTAGTGTCAGAATTGAAGTGAGTTTTTGGACACCCTATTGGAAATGATGTTGAAAAAGACAACGTGCTTTTAAATATAGGAAAAAGAAACCTTTGGCCCTTGTCTGTCACACTGTGTGTGTGTGTGTGTGTAGTGCATGAAAAGATCGAGAGCCAAGTCCCACAAGATGCCAACCCAATATATAGTTTTCACTTTTCTGTCCTGAAAACCCTGACATTTGTCTGGCTATTGCCAGTGCACATTATACTGTCTGCAATGTGGGAAACTACTTAAATTCTTGGAGCATTCTAGATTATTAATGCATTATCCAAATACATATATACACAACATGGTAGAAAAACTCAACGCAGGGTTCGCATAAAGAAGAAGGCTCTTTTCCTCGTAACTGTGTAATTGCCAAACAGAATAGCGTATATAGTTTCAGGCTCAATTTCAGATTCCCTGGGAGGGATGGGGTACACTTGAGAAAAAAATTCAAGGCAGCTCAGGTTATCTGGAGGCTTGGGCTTCAGGGTCTATCCAGATAGAGAGTCTTTCATTCATTCATTCCTTGTATAGATATTCACTAAGCTCCTAACCTCTGTGCCAGGACCTTTGGTGAACAAGATGGAAGGTCCTCATTTTCACTCATCCTCTCTGTTCCCATTTTTTGGGACAAATAGTATACAAAGAACAACTTTTTATTCATTCATTCTATGTATTTTTGTTTGAGAGTCTATAATACAGGTAGATTATTGGGTGATATTTAAAAGAGACATCATCTCTGCCCTCGAGGACCTTCAAGCTTGTTTGTTCATCAGTCATTCTTTCAAAAAAATGGGCATTGAGCCAGTCACTGTGCCAGGTCAGTGCTTTTATGTGGTTGTTTAGTTACTAAGTTGTGTCTGACTCTTTTGCAACCCCATGGACTGTAACCCGCTGGGCTCCTGTGTCTGTGGGATTTCCCAGGCAAGAATACTGGAATGGGTTGCCATTTCCTTCTCCAGGGGTTCTTCCCAACCCAGGGATTGAACCTGCGTCTCCTGCATTGCAGGTAGATTCTTTAGCACTAAGCCACTGGTCAGTACTAGGGACATATAGAAATGAACATAGTTTCCGAAGGGCCACAGTTCTGCCTGGGCGGGGCACAGGTGGTAACCTGTTTGTTAAAGTGTCGGACACGACTGAGTGACTTCACATTCACTTTTCACTTTGATGCATTGGAGAAGGAAATGGCAACCCACTCCAGTGTTCTTGCCTGGAGAATCCCAGGGACAGGGGAGCCTGCTGGGCTGCCGTCTTTGGGGTCATACAGAGTCGGACACGACTGAAGTGACTTAGCAGCAGCAGCAGCAGCAGTAGGTGATGGTAATGGACTCTGTCCACACTGCAAAGGGAACACAACAGTGGGGTGTCCTAAGTTAGCCCTGTCTAAGCGAGAAGTCAATGTTTGACTCTTGATCTCACTTTATTTTTTTGGCTTAAACCACAGAAATGTATTTTCTCACAGTTCTGGAGGGTAGAAAGCTAAGAGCAATGTGTCAGCATATTTAGTTTCTCATAAGGCTTCTCTCCTTTGTTCGCAGCAGACCACCTTCTCACTGTGCTGTTGCCTGGTCCTTCCTCCACCAGTGTGCATCCTTGGTGTGTCTCTGTGACCAGAATTCCTCTTATTATAAAAACACCAGTCAGATTGTATTAGGGCCCAATCTAATTGTTTGATTTTAAGTTAATCACCCCTTTAAAGGCTCTGCCTCCAAATACTGTCACATTTTGAGGCATTAGGGCTTAGGGCTTCAATATATAAAACTTGGAGGGACAAAATTCAGCTTGTAAAAACCAGATTGTAAATATTTTAGGCTTATAGGCTATAAAGTCTCTCTTGGAACTCACAACTCTGCCATTGATCTGATTTTTCAGCTGGGGCTGAAGAGAAGGGATGGCTTGGAAAGGAGGACGTGGGGGAAATTCCAATCAGAAGAGACTGTGTAAGTGAAAGTAAGGAGGTATGAGGGCCCCATGGCAGTATAGGAGGTGCAGTAGATGAGTTTTAATATAGTGAAACTACCGCACTTTAGTGCCAGAGCTAAACCTTGTAATATTGGAACAACAAATGATTCAATGGAATGAATAGTCCAGAAAGAAACAAACAAATATGTGATAAGGTAGGTTTCACAAATCAGAAGGGTATTAAGTAATAATACTGAAGCAATTGATAAATTATTTAGAAAGAGAATAGATCCTTACTAGTGACGATTTTTAGTCAGCATTTAGGGGCTTGCAACTTAGAAATTAGAGGATTAAGATTTCTTTCTGTGAATTAAAACTGAAGATCAACATGAATGGGTCAAGGTGCTATATATAACAGGTTACCTTGAAGGACATGATATCTTACAATATCACCTCACTAAACATACAGACACCATTAGAATGGTTGACTCTGTGGTCCCCACACTCCCAAGAGCCTCAACTTAGGTTTAATGTTCTGCTCTTGTCCTCTTAAATTTCTTAATTTATGAAAATGGGTCTGTATTTCCACTGTGCACTGAGCCCTCCAAGTTATATATCAGTCCTGCCTGTGAGGTTGGTCAGACAGGGAAAAAGAAAATACAGAGCCAAGCTTTAGAGGTAGATGTTACCCTGCTTTTAAGAAAGTTGTGGCAACACAATTCTAGAGTCTGGGCCTCATTTGCAGGACTGTGTGTGTTGCATGTGTACGTCTTGGGCTGTCCCACTTCAGTTCAGTCGCTCAGTCGTGTCCAACTCTTTGCGACCCATGAACCGCAGTACACCAGGCCTCCCTGTCCATCACCAACTCCTGGAGTCCACCCAAACCCATGTCCATCGAGTCGATGATGCCATCCAACCATCTCATCCTCTGTCGTCCCCTTCTTCTCCTGCCCTCAGTCTTTCCCAACATCAGGGTCTTTTCAAATGAGTCAGCTCTTCACATCAGGTGGCCAAAGTATTGGAGTTTCAGCCTCAGCATCAGTCGTTCCAATGAACACGCAGGACTGATCTCCTCTAGGATGGACTGGTTAGATCTCCTTGCAGTCCAAGGGACTCTTAAGAGTCTTCTCCAACACCACAGTTCAAAAGCATTAATTCTTCAGCACTCAACTTTCTTTATAGTCCAACTCTCACATACATACATGACCACGGGAAAAACCATAGCCTTGACTAGACGGACCTTTACTGGCAAAGTAATGTCTCTGCTTTTTAATATGCTGTCTAGGTTGGTTATAACGTTCTTTCCAAGGAGTAAGCGTCTTTTAATTTCATGGCTGCAATCACCATCTGCAGTGATTTTGGAGCCCAGAAAAATAAAGTCAGCCACTGTTTCCACATCTATCTGCCACGAAGCGATGGGACTGGATGCCATGATCTTAGTTTTCTGAATGTTGAGCTTTAAGCCAACTTTTTCACTCTCCTCTTTCACTTTCATCTACATAAGGCTGTCCCAGACTGATGAATTAAATAGTTTATTTGACAGACTCTCTCCTCTTCCCATCTCCTCACCAAGGAAGCCTTTAATTGTGATTTGGCTTCTGTGGTCTTCCTGCAGGGAGAGAGCTGGCTGGTTATGGTGACGCCGTAATAATTCAGGAAGTTAGTTACTAAGCTGGCATCCTGGTGATATTCATCAGTGAGGTTCTTTAATGGGTGCCTGTCCCTGTAAGAAGGCCTCCTTCTTTTAGATTTCTGAGACAGAAGGCTGAGGTCCAGGCATTGTGTTGGTGAATTCACCGAAGCCAGCAAGGGCAGAACAGTGGTTAAGAGCAAGGCATTTCCATAAAAAGGAATGAAGTTCCAGGACCTGCTACAGTAAATTAATAATGTAATATACCAAAAACATTGAGTGTACACTTTACATGGGTGAATTGTATGGCATGTGAATTATATCTCAATAAAGCTGCTTTTTAAAACATTAAAAAAGAAGAAGAACGAGGTGTTTGGAGTGAGCCAGACAGCCCTGGGATCAAGTCGTGTGATTGTACCACATTGTGTGATCTTGGCCAAGATATATAACTATGCCCAGTTCTTTCATCTCCCAAGTGGTGATATGACACCTAGCGTTGTTGTGAGACTGAAGGAGAAAATATAAACCTGGTCAAGGCTTCTCAACCTCAGCGCTGTTGACATTTTGGATCAGATCATTCTTTGTTGGAAGGAGGGAGGAGGGAGAGCTGTCCTGTGCATGATGTGGTGTCTCCTAGCTTCCCCCAGCAGCTTAACCCCCTATAGATGTAACAGCCAAAATGTCTCCAGATGTTGCTTAGACGTCATGCTGGGGGACAGAATAGGCCCTAGTTAAGAATCACTCACTGGCTAAGGTGTGTAGAACAATGCCTGTAAAAAGAAAGCTACTGGCAGATTTCATAATAATATTGACAATCCTTGGACTAAAGATGACAGTGCTTCTGAGGCCCCTGGAAAGATATTTTTCCAGCTTTCATCTGTCCTCTGCTCTTTAAATTTCTATGTCCATGCCAGAATCAAGTCCACATGGATTAAAGTGTGTGTGCTAGGTCTCTTCAGTTATGTCTGGCTCCTTGCGACCCTATGGACTGTAGCCTGCCAGGCTTCTCTGTCCACGGTATTCTCCAGGCAAGAATACTGGAGTGGGTTCCCATCCCCTCCCTCTAGGGGAATCTTCCTGACCCAGGGATTGAATACATGAGTTTTAGTATCTTCAGCATTGACAGGCGGGTTTTTTACCACTAGCACCACCTGAATTAAAGGATAAATGTAAAACGGTCTCCTTTTATGAACTGAAAGAAGAGAAGTTACAGATCTGTAAATTTGCAAATAAAAAAGATTTGCAAATACCAAACTCAGAAGCAGTGGTACTTTTGTGATGTTTAACATCGGGTTTAAATCATATTGGGGGATTTTTTTTCTTGATGTCATTACATTAAAAACAAAAAACATGAGTAATTGGTTTAAAACAAACAAAAAAAAGATCTAGTAATTATAGTTAAAAAGCAAACTGGAGGGAATTTCCTGCCGTCCAGTAGTTAGGACTCCATGCTTTCACTGCCTTGGTCTGAGTTTAATCCATAGTCTGGGAACTAAGATCCTGCAAGCACATAGCATGGCCAAAGAAAAAAAGAAGATTGGATGAAATGATTATAAGAGATATGTCAAACTGGTATTGAGAAACTGGTGTAAATCAAAAAGGAAATAAAATACAGAAATAAATGTCTCAGGCATAGGGACAAAAGAGGATATACAGTCAGCTTACAAACATTTGAAAATTGTTCAAATTCAATAATACTTAAAAATTTTAATCTTTTTTTCATTAAAATTGGCAATAATATCTAACTCTGTGGTACCATTTAGGGGAATCTCCTCACACATTGCAAAGAAGTGTCGTGATAAATATGCCTTAAAAGTTGTCATACCTTTTAGCCCCCAAAATAACATTTGGGAATAATTCCACAACATAATCTGAAATGTAGACAAATATTTGTGCATTAAGATATTTACTGCAAGGCTGTTTCAATAGAAGTCAGTTTTGTGTCTAGCGTTAGGGGAGTAGTAAATTGGAGCTTATGATAATTAGCAGTCTTTAAAAAATATTTATAAAATGTTTCCAATGGCATGCAGAATTCTTACAGTGTTAAATGAAAAAGCAAGTTTTAAAATGTTGAATGCAGTATGAACTCAGCTCAGAATAAAGACTGGAAAGGAATATGCAAAATATTAATAGTATTTATTCCTGGAAGATTGAATTATGGATGATTTATGCAAGTTACTCATAATTGCATGATTAAATTGACCATTTCAGAGCAGACTTAGATTTTATGTGTGCCTGTTCTTTCCAGTAATTTTTGCTCTTAACCATTTCTCTAGCTTGGAAATGAAGGTGAAAGAGGTTAGCTATGTTTCTCTGAGTAAAAGAAAGAAAAGAAGTTATCAGTACCTAAAAGGGCAGGTTTATATTTTAGTGAATTCCGTATAAATTGCAATAGCACTGGCTTTGCGGGGTAGACTACTTGCCCTGGATGAGGTAGATTCATGCTTTTTTACACCACAGCATTCTTTTTGTTCATTAATTTTTAAAGATATATTTATTGTAGCATGTTTCTTGGTGAAAGAATCTTTAAAATTTCCATGTTTATCTTTGCAGTATGTGCAGAAGCTTATAATCCTGATGAAGAAGAAGATGATGCTGAATCCAGGGTATGTAACTTACTGAATACATTAATTTTACATTATACTCTTGTCTTGGATAAGGAAAATAGTAATAGAAAAGATGTTAACAGGTTTATAGATTAACAGAAAGCATAATGGAATTATTTTGACTGTTTCTTTTCGTAGTCTTCTCTCTGATAGCTTACTGCTTCATGTTCTGTGTAGTTACTTTGATCCAAAGTATCTCTCTCTTTGGATAAAAGGAAAGATGGACATAATAACTCACTGAAGTTGTGCTTTTATTTCTCTTGCAAAAATATAGCCTGTGATGAAAAATGTTTTTAGCTATCTTTCCCAAAGTGATAATATTATTTTTCTTAGACAAGTAAGTATTTCTAGCAAAGAAAAATACTGGGAAAAGACTTTTGCTCCTACTAATTTATCATAACAGATGCTTACTCTGAAACAACAACAGACACAATAAAATTACATCTAAAGTGTCAGTATAGAAGTTATTATTTTTTAAAATCTGTGTATCTGATTGTTTGCTCAGAAACTGATTTGGAGGGCCTAATGTTTTTGTAAGAATTTGTCTGGTTTGAAACACTTTTTAAGCTGTGTCCTTTTGCTCCATGCTCCTATTACTTATTTAGTAGAAAGTAAACTAAATAGGAGATTACTGAGCCTGGAAATGGAAAGTAATCATTTGTTTATTTATTTTTGAGTACATTGCAAAAGTTTCTTTTTTTTTCATTTGGTAAAAAATGAAAAGAAAATCTATTTCTGTAGCTCTGAAAAATACTTCAATAAGATTGAGTTTTATAGAAAAGCAGAATACTGGGTCCCTAAGTCATTACATCATTAAGCTCCCTGAAATGTAAATAAAATCCAGTGGTAGAAAGATCAGGAACCTTAAATGACACAGAAGATTTTGAAGGAAATCCCATTTCACAATTGTCCATGATGGGGACAGTACCAGACTTGCAGTATTCACTTCTGAGAACCAAAACTTACATATTTTTATAAAGTCCATAAATTCCAGTCTGAAAATTATGTTGCCTTAGGGTCAAGGTATCATCACTAATGTTTAATGTGCTATAACCACTATAATGTGGTCCAAACAACCCTCCCCTATCCTACACTTTATTTATGTATTTCAACGAAATAATAATAGGTTACTTTGAAGACAGCGTTTTGTGTGTGTGTGTGTCTGTGTATATGTGCTCAGTCATGTCCGACTCTTTGCAACCCCATGGACTGTAGCCCTCCAGACTCCTCTTTCCATGCAATTTTCCAGGCAAGAGTGCTGAAGTGGGTTGCCGTTTCCTACTCCAATCATTCTTTGTATTTGTGTATAAATGTATGTGATAAAGCTTAGTAATTGAGACGTTTGATGAGCTGGTTTGACTTAGTAAAAATTTAAATTAAAAAGAACATTTAAAAATATAGTTTGAAAGCAATATATGGTATCTCATAGACCTGACAGCTGTTAGCTACCCATTTGGTCCATGCCATAGGTAAAGTGGTTTGACTAGATCACTCCAACTAATTGCTGGCAGTCTTGTTGGGAGGGCTATACCAGATAAGAATCATTTGGCTGGGGGAAAGAAACCCCTAATCACATTGAGATTAAAAAACAAAAACATTGGGGAATTATTGGACATGTGCTTGGAGATCTTACAGAATTCCTGAAAGAGTTAAAGAAAACACCAGGCTGTGGCTAGCAGGCAGGAGTCAGCCCCCTCTGGGGTCCTTTCACAGCACTGGTGTAGCACTTAGAGTGTCAACACTGAAAGGGACTCAGCTGCCACTAACTCTTATGTCTCTCTCAGTTCACAATCCTAGTTTCCTTGTGGAGAGTTTTCACAGACCTGACCTTGGGGTTGGGGACCAGGCCAAGGAGTATAGACTTAACTGTGGGGCCTCACTTAAAATGAGGGTATCCTGCAATCCCACTCCTGGGCATATATCCAGAGAAAACTTTCATTCAAAAAGATGCATGTACCCTGGTGCTCATAGCAGCACCATTTGTATAATAGCCGGAACTTGGAAACAACCTAAATGTCCATCAACAGGTGAATGGATAAAGATGTGGCAAATATATACAATGGATGCTGCTGCTGCTGCTGCTAAGTCGCTTCAGTCGTGTCCAACTCTGTGCGACCTCATAGATGGCAGCCCACCAGGCTCCCCCGTCCCTGGGATTCTCCAGGCAAGAATGCTGAAGTGGGTTGCCATTTCCTTCTCCAGTGCATGAAAGTGAAAAGTGAAAGTGAAGTCTCTCAGTCGTGTCCGACTCTTAGCAACCCCATGGACTGCAGCCTACCAGGCTCCTCTGTCCATGGGATTTTCCAGGCAAGAACACTGGAGTTGGTTGATATTTCCTTTTCCAATGCATGAAAGTGAAAAGTGAAAGTGAAGTCGCTCAGTCCTGTCTGACTCTTAGCGACCCCATGGACTGCAGCCTACCAGGCTCCTCTGTCCATGGGATTTTCCAGGCAAGAGTACTGGAGTGGGGTGCCATTGCCTTCTCCACAATGGATACTACTCAGCCACAAAAAAGAATGAAGCAGTGCCATCTGTAGCAACATAGATAAACCTAGAAATTGCTATACTGAGTAAGACAAAGACAGATATCATATGACATCACTTGTATGTGAAATCTTAAAAAATTGTATAAATCAACTTATTTACAAAACAGAAATAGATTTGTAGACATAGAAAACAAATTTATGGTTACTGTAGTAGATAGCAGGAGTTGGGGGAGAGAGAAATTAGGTGTTTGGGATTAACATATACACACTACTATATATATATATTTATAAAATAGGTAAAGAACAATGACCAACATAGCACAGTGAGCTATATTCAGTATTTATAATAACCTATAATGGAAAAGAATCTCAAAAACATATATATACATATATATAAAACAATTGCTTTATATCTGAAACCAACACAACTTTGTAGATTAACTATAATTTTTTGAAAGGTACATAAATAGATAGATAAGGCCAGTTCCTGGTGAAGGAGGCATCTTTGTGGGTTGGACATTCAACCCAAGTTGTGCCTGTGACACCCTTCGATGTTACTTTAGTAGATTTTTGGTAATTAATTAATTATTAATCATAATAAAGTGTCAGGGTTTTCATTAAGTTGACTCTTCTCTAAACATGTTGCTAAAAACTACAATTTTTTTGTCTAGCTGGGAGGGATTGGGGGCAAGAGGAGAAGGGGACAGCAGAGGATGAGATGGCTGGATCGCATCACTGACTCGATGGACATGAGTCTGAGTGAACTCCGGGAGTTGGTGATGGACAGGGAGGCCTGCCGTGCTGCGATTCATGGGGTCGCAAAGAGTCGGACACAACTGAGTGACTAATCTGATCTGATCTGAATAGATACTATAAGGCAGTTTGTACCATAGCCTTTAGAAATGATTATTACAGATTTCAAAATTAATTGGCTTTAGAAAATGTCCATAAGGAAAACATACAGTGCATTTTGATAAATTAACTTTTCATTTGGACATTTTGTCTTATTTCAAAGAGTCTGTTTTTTTATTGGGCTTCCCTGGTGGGTCAATGGTAAAAAAAAAAAATCTGCCTGCCAAGCAGGAGACACAAGTTTGATTCCTGTGTCTGAGAGATCCCCTGAAGAAGGAAATGGCAACCCACTTCAGTATTCTTACCTAGAGAATCCCATGGACGGAGGAGCCTGGCAGGCTACAGTCTGTAAGGTCATGAAGAGTCAGATACAATTTAGTGACTAAGCAACAACAACAATCTGTAATCTCAGAGCTGTAAATAGATATTTAATTTTTTATAAAATAATACATATTCAAAGAAAATTTAAGTACTTAAGATTGACTTTGGAAAATAACAAATTAGATTTTACTTGGAATACCTTTAATAAATGAAAATGTAAGGGTTATGTACATCTAGCATGTAGAAACGGGCAGAAAAGAGCTAGTAAATTTAAGAGTGGAGTGTTTCTTCATTTTGTACTCCATCAAAGGTTTTGGGACTGCTTTCTGCATATCTGGGCGAATGCTAAGTATACAGTGGTGAACATGATGGACAAGTCCTTGCCGTCTTGGAGCTCAGAGTCTAATAACAGAAGCTAACAGAAAGCTAGCAAATTAGCAGTCACAAAATATGAACTGTTGAAAGGACAGTGTGATAGGGTGTAGGAATTAAAACCAAACCCCCATATCAACTAGATCCCTAATGAAACAGAATAGTGGGGGAAGGGCTCCTTGAAGTGAGACCAGAGGATGAATGTGGAGAGAATCTTGCCAAAAGTCTGGGAGTGCATTTGGGGTTGACCCATGCCCGTCAGAGTGGGAAGAGTTGGAGGCTCTGAGTGGGGGCTGGTGTGGCTGGAGCTGAGTGGCTGAGGGGAAGGCGGAGGAGGAGGTGGGAATGTGATGGCCTCTACCGAGGGTTTACTCTGGAGAATGGGGTGTTCTGATTTAAACTTTTAAAAGATTACTTTCAGCTCTGTGTGGAGAACATAGTGGACAGATATGAAAACATCTTGTACAGACTTCCCTTGCTTAACAAAATAGATACCCAGTGTTTTCTTTAAAGAAAATGTGTCAGTCAGTCTTACTGTTTCTTCTATTTTTTTAAAATTGAAAGGCAACAGAGGTTTATAGCAGTAGTTGACAGACTTTCCCTGTAAAGTTTTTTTCCCTGGGAATTCTATTTTCAAATAATCAATACTTCATGCTTTGGGGGCCATTTGGTTTCTGTCACAACTCTTCAGCTCTGCTGTTACAGCTTAAAAGCAGCCATAGACAATACATAAATAAACACGTGTGGCTGTGACCCATGAAACTTTACTTGTGGACGTTTGAATTTCTTATACTTTTCATATGTTGGGAAACATTCTTTTGGTTATCCTCCCACAGTCATTAAAAAAATCATTTTCAGTGTAGGGATCCTACAGAAAGAAATTTGGCCTTCAGGCAATGGTGTGCTGACCTTGGCTTATAGTAAGAACTCTGTGGCTAGCCTGCCTAGGGTGAATCCCAGTGCTACAACTTCTCAACTGTGTCACATTGAAGAAGTTGCCTGGGCAAGTTGATTTTCTTACGTTTTTCCTTTTAAGAGGTCATGCAGTGTTTGTCTTTCTCTGTCTGACTTATTTCACTGAGCAGTCACCTGCTTCGTGGGGCCTGTTACTAGGATGCGTGTGCGTGTGTGCTCAGTTGAATCCAGCGGAATGTGACCCTATGGACTGTAGCCTGCCAGGCTCCTCTGTCCATGGAATTTTCCAGGCAAGAATACTGGAGTGGGTTGCCATTTCCTACTCCAGGGAATCTTCCCGACCCAGGTATTAAACCCATGTCTCTTGGGTCTCCTGCGTTGGCAGGCAGATTCTTTACCACTGTGCCATCTACACTCCCTATTACTAGACTAAAACTGATATTTGTGAAGCCCTTAAAACAGTGCCTGGCACATGGTAAATGCCACATCAATATTTGTTTGAACAAAAAGATTTTTATCTTGAAATCAGAAATAAATAATAAAAAACAAAATTGCCCCTAGTAGAAATCACGCTTGGGCACACTGCAGAAGACCTTAATTGTCCAGATGCAGATCTCAGATGTCGGATCCCACCAAATCCAGCTGAAGGAAATTAGTCTGTAAGAGGAGGAGAGCACCTGAACAGTTGGTACAGGGCAGGGAGGGCAGAGCTTCAAAGATTCACCTGATTTCTGAGTGTTTGCATTTCAGGATGCAGAGCAGGAATTTTAATGGCAGAGGTTGAGGGTGAGGGGCGACTATGGTAGATAAAAGACCCTGACGAGTGATGGCAGGCAGAAGGAAGAGAGGGGAATAAAGAAAGCAGGGAGGAGAGAGGTACGCAGTAGCAGTGGTAGCAGGATGGAGAAACAAAATTTGGAACTGTGCATTCATAACGGGAAGTAGCAGGAGAGTGAGAGAGAAGACGACGACGGGTTTTTCTGTGAGGTGTTCATACAAAGTGAATGGGTTGGGGGAGAAAGACTTAAATTGATGACAGAAGTAAATCAGGTGCAATATGGTGTTGAAAATGATTAAAGAAGACAGTTTAGGTGATATAAATTTTATTTAATCCTGCATGAAGCAGGCAGTCTCCATCCCCAAGGGTCCAGAGAACTGCAAAATGGGGTGGAGGGCAGGAAGCTTTTAGAGGATAAAGAATAAGGAACAAGGAAGAGAAAAACAGAAAGTGAACGAGGAACAAGGAAGTGAGCAGAGAGCCCAGATTTGGCTCGGCCTTTGGGGATCGGCTGACTGGATACACTGTACTGCTGGCGAAGTGGAGCATTTCTAGACGTGGGAGTGATCTCGGCTCTGCTTTGCTGATGTGGCACCCTGGGCAGGGGTGGCTCCACTTTGGGCTCAGAAAATTATTTTCAACATCTGTGACATGGTATCCCCAACCTTTTCTTTCTGAGGAGAGAGTTTCTCAGTAGGCAAACACTTATGATCACCTCAGTTTGAAGTTCCAGATGGTTTTTGTGAAGTGAGAAATAACGTTTTGTTTTATTTTGTTTGATTGTGTTAAAATCATCCTTATTTGACGTAGGCAGATATGAATTTTGGTTGGCATGATTGAGTTCATATCCAAATTTTTAAAGTTTCTTAAATAGCAGTGAGTTCTTAGGCAGCAGGATCTGCTTTTTCTAGGTCCACATGCCATAACAGAATCTAGTTTGATGTGAATATTGGTTAGCTAGGAAACACTAGTTTGCATATCCCTTACCCTTTTAAAGAAAACTCTGCAACAGCTTCCTTCTCTCACTGGCTAATAGTATGTGAACAGTACACATATAAATAGTACACATATGCTGTACATTTCCTCAGTTCTTCTTGGGGCTCTGGCTTTTAGCCGTCAGAGATGGGTTTGAAATGCTGGTTTTAATCTCCCATTGTGAGTTTTGATGTAGTCATGGACACAAAGCTCAGCACCGGCCGGCCCTGGTGGTTCTGATGGTGGGGCCCCTACCCATCATCATGTCCTCCGGTCACTGTGTGTGTGACGTTAGAGTAGGAAAAGGTGATGTGTGGGTCTCCACTTGGTGTCTTCTGCTTTTAGGATCATCTCTTGCCTCGTTACCCCATTTTATAGTTATACGGTACCCATGTTCACAAAAGAACGGGCCTTTGGGTCCAAGTCAGTTGAGCCTTCTGGTGGTCAGAAGGGACTCCAAAGAACTGGCCAGCTCCCTTACTGAGGGCATACTTTTGGCCTTCACCCTCCAGGTTGAAAGTGAGCACCTCGGGCAGTGGTCTTCTTTGAGCTCATTCTCAAATCAGCGCACCAGGAGTGTTAGATTCATTTTCCCTCAAATCCCTAGTCTCCTGATGTGACAGTACATGATTGCTTGGTCCCTGTGGAAAATCACTCCCTGTGGGCCTGGTTACATGTGTTATGCATAAAATGTATTTAATATCTAATATACAGGTAAGAATTTACTCACATCTAGAGATTTTATCAAGTTTTGAAGAAAGGGGCTACATTCTGAAAGAGTATTAAGTTTAGTGGTAAAATGTATGAAACAGTATTAAAGAATATTAAGAGTATTAGACAGCATAAGGGCTTCCCAGATGGTGCTCGTGGCAAAGAATCTGCCTACCAATGTGGGAGACATGAGATAAGGGTTTGATCCCTGGGTTGGGAAGATCCCCTGGAGGAGGGCATGGCAATCCACTTCAGTATTCTTGCCTGGAGAATCCTGTGAACAGAGGAGCCCGGCAGACTATTAGTGAAAAAATTTCCTGGTAGTATTAAATAGTAGAATAGGGACTAAAAGATTTTGATGGGCTTCCAGGTGAGGTCGCAAAATGTCAGATACACCTGAGGGGACTTAGCACGCAAACAGAATAAAGACAGTGTAGATTTTCAACATAACTGTTACAACACTTAGTCCTTTTTTATGTTCCCGCTGGACCTTCAGAGTCTTTAGTGATTAGCCAGTCCAGACCTTTACAGAATGAACTTGCTAACCTGGGGGAAACACTTCTTTGAAAAACATTCAGGTGCTGTATTGATTAATGCCCACCACCTCCCTGAGACAAATTGTATTACTTTCCCCTGTTAGCAGGCTGGTAGTTAGTGTCTAGTCACCTAAAGTGAACCTCAGCCATAACCATTCTTCCTTCTAATGTCCTGCTAGGAAATTTTATCCATTATAAGTAAGGGGAATAGTCTAATTGTGGATTTGGTGTTCTTGTAGATTATACATCCCAAAACTGACGATCAAAGAAATCGATTGCAAGAGGCTTGCAAAGACATCCTGCTATTTAAGAACCTGGATCCGGTAAGATAAATCTCAATAATAGAGATGATTTTTTTCAGTGTCCATATGAAGAACTGTGCAGGGTCTTGGAGTTCACCCTCTTTACAAGCTGACATCACCCAGAGCAATGTAAAGGTCCCACCACAGATGCCTGCATGTGCATTGGGTTGTGTTCTGGTTGCTGAGGGGTGACTGCTGTCAGAGCAAGTATGAGTGCCTGCTGTGTGTTGGGGGAAGGCATTAGGTCATTCATCAAAAGTTACTGCACACACAGCCCTGAGATGTGGCCCTGATGAAGAGAGGCTAAGACTGTATTCTTCATCCACTCAGTAGGGGTAGCAGGGCCCATGGGGAAGTGCCTCTCTCACCAGCCAGTATTATATTTTAATGTATGACTTTTATATTATTCATATTGTAAAAGTAAACTTCTACTTGACTTTAAAGGTAGAAGGATTTTTTTTTTTTCTTCATAAAAGTTTTGAAATCTCTCATCTTTGGTTTGGGATGTATTTCTAGAATCCCCTCTCTCAGAACGAGTAATCATGCTGTTCAGACTTTGCCCTGTACCCTGACCTCAATGCCCTGCTTCCTTCATTGCAGATTATGCTTATTCATTGCTATATGGTCATTTGGGAAAGAACCCTTGCTGCCATATTCTCATGTGAAACCTGAGTCAACTTGCATAACTTATTTCAGTTCTTTTTTTGGTCAGACTGAACATCTTAATAATTTTCAGATTGATGCCTGAGAGAAGAAAACATTAAGTCAAAACCCACTCTTACAAGATGAAGTCTCTTTTAGAAGGCCATTTTTATAAAGAATACTTTATAATACATTTCATGCTGCATTTTACCAAGTCTTCTATGCTGGGTCATATTATACCCTGAAATTACTTTTTAAAGCTCCTCGTCTGATACCAGTTATGTTTATGTTATATCCTCCAGGATCACAGATTACATTTTGTAACTTTGGAGATGTTATTTTAGGACCACACAGTACAAGTTTTGTCCACTTTGATCCAGGTCCTCCAGGATTATCACCTAAACTAAAGCTGTAAAGAATGGAGTTGCTGGTAACTAATAATGGAAGAAGAAGAAATGGAATTAAGATAGAAAGTATAGGAGTTTAGTTTATGAGTGGAAAAATTTCCTGGTAGTATTAAATAGTAGAATAAGGGACTAAATGATTTTGATGGGCTTCCAGATAATCTTAGATTTCTTTTATCTAGAATGATAATGATTCTATGAAACGAAGGACATGGAAACTATGATCTCTAGTGATCTTTCACCAAAATGAATTCAAATAATTGTTAGTGAAAAGATACAACATTGTCTGTGTGTGTGTGTCTAAGATGGTAATTTTGGTATTGGAATTAATTTAGTATTTAATTCTTTTGCTACAGATAGACACAGAAGACAGCTATGAAATTAACCCTTAGTTTTATCCTTAGGGGTAGGCTTCAGCAAGGAGATTCTATTTTCAGGCCAGAAGTTTCCATGGGAAAATTGCAGGGTCACCAAAAACAGTTTCTCAAGCTTTAATCTGTCTATACATCATCAGAGGATCTCGTTTAAAATGCAGATTCTGATGAGTAGATCAGTGGGGGGCCTGAGTCTATATTTCTTACAGGCTCCCAGGTGATAGCAGTGCTCTCCTCTCACAGCCGCACTTTGAGTAGGAAGGACTAGAACCCAATGTGAAGACACTCTAGGGCAGTATTTTGGTACTACCATATGTTATTTTGTTTGTTTACTTTCCTGTTCATTTCAACCAGTATTTTAATGCTTCAGCAGTGATAACAGGCATCAGTGAAATAGCTGCCAGTTATAGTTTCCTCGGATGCTGCCTGTTCTGTTCCATCTTCTAAAGTAAATTGATTTTTCTTACCATTGCAACTTTAATTCTTTCAAAGCATTGTGAAAAGTTTGATTACATTTTAAAAATAATAATAATAAAACTTTTCCTGTGTATTCTGGCAGGGAGCATCTTTACTTAAATACAGTGGTTATTTTTATAAACAGGATTTTTTTTAGACTTTTTAAAGATTTTACTGCTCTGTTTAAGGTCTTATATATATATATATATAAAGGTCACAGTTTGTAAGGACAAAAAGGAAAAAGTCAGTTCATGAAATTACCAAGTTCATAAATTACCACTGTTGAATATTTTATTGGGAAAAAGTAAACATATTTATATAGTTGTTTCCAAAAGATCTTTTTTTGAATTTGATCTCATACCGTCTTGATTTATTTCTCTACTATCTTAAATCCTTCTAAGAACAATACAGAATATAAATAAGTAAAAATTAATTTTTCTCAGAAAATAACCACTTGAAATAAGAAATGTATCCCCAAACATAGCAGGTTGAAGATTTTAAGTTCATATTTTAAGCAAATTTCTAGTTTTTTATCATATATATATTTTTGCCATAACCCAAATGCATTTAAAGTGAATTACATATTCCATTTATATAATCTGCATATCATATAGCAGCTCCTTTCAGGTCAATTCCTTGACCACCCACTGTGTTCCAGGGCCTGTATAAAGCGTAGGATGCCACAAAAATACTTAGACATAGTTCTTGTGCTCTTGGAACTTACACTTGGTGAGGGATTCAAATACACATAAAAATCCATTTGGTAAAATGTGATAAATGCTGTAATATGGTCAGGGCTAGGGAAGGATGAGGGCTTCTCAGCCCCACCTGAGGATCCAGGAAGCCAGAGAGACACTTGAACTGAGCCTCAGAAAATGAGTCAGAAATCACCAGTTGAAAGAAAACAATGGAGAGTGTCAACACTGGAGTCTGAAGTGGAAGACGTCCATTGGCGGGGGCTGAGATGTACGTGCTGTGTCAGGAAGGGCCCGTGCGGCATGCCACACGGGAGCAGTGGACACACGCTCTGTGTGGGCAGTAGCATTGTAAGCAGAGACAGTAACAATCGGGGGTGTCTGAGGTCACAGTGGTGACAGTGTAGGGGTGGAATTAAAGGTGAGAGGGACAGGCAGGAGCTCAGTGAGGAAACAGCGATCCATGCCTTGTTAAGGGGATATGAAACAGACTCAACTGAGGAAGGGGAGAAAGTAATGGTTTCATAAAGTACTCAGGACCAGCAGAAGTTGGTCCTTGGTGATCAAATGAATTGAGGCCTAACAGAAAGAGTCTTGGATGAGCCCCAGTGTCTGGTGCCTTTCCCTGAAAAGGGAAGACTTGGAAGGAGGAAGGGGAAGCCATGATTACGAATTGGCAAGAAGCACAGTTGTGGCTTTGTATCCACTATCTCATTTGACTTTCTTAAAGGCGTTGTTTAGCTTGAAAATCTAGCACCTCCTAGACCTCAGAACATTTTTTCTTGGAGTTCTGTGTATTCATACATTGAGCCCAGCATTTATAATTATTAATCTCTTTGAAGATATTCTTTTCATGAATATTTTAATGCTCAACTCAGTAGGCCATGTTTCTTCTGAAATTCTTCTAATTTGAGGAAAACTGAAATAATTGTCCTATGCTATATGATAGGCTCTTTCATTAATGGAGAGTAAATTGTTATTTTTTAAGGGAGTCAGAGCCCTTTTACAGAGCTCAGTCTCGAATTTGCATTCTGTAGGCGAATAAGATGTGGTTTTCATACAGGAGCTGTCAGTCCCTGAGATAAGCCTCTGCATATTAAATATTTCCTACATTCTTTGCACTCTGTGCATAATTATGGGGAAATTACATTTTGATTGTCTAGAACAGACACCTGTCACATAGAAAAGTTCTAAAAGAAATAATTGTTCTGTATTTTAGCAGGGATTACTTTTTCATAAATCCATGTATGAATTCTTAAGCTTTATAATATTTTAAAATGCAGTTAATTCCAAGATAATGAAAAGTTATTATATGGCACTATATTTCATCCTTTTTTAAATTTAACATCCAAGACTAGAGCTAATCAATGAAGCTGATATTCCCCCTCCACCTGTTCTAAACAAGTTGAAATATAACAGTAAGCGAAAATAAAATATTTGTAAAGCATTTAATCAAACTTTGTAATTTTGATAGGTGACCATATGTTGCCTGGATTGATGAACTCATTTGGTCCCCGTGGGACTAATTAGCATCACATCAAGAAAGCACTATTTTACAGACCCATTGGCTTCATCTCCAGCCCTGGCTCTTCTTTCACAAGTAGGTGCCAGAGCTCACACAGGGACCTAGGAAGGGGATGAAAGCCACTGCCTGCAAACTGATCACCATCTTTCTTCCAAAAGTTTTCCTTAACTCACATAAAGACACAATATTACATTATGGGTTCAAATGGAGAGTTTGACAATTTAATTAATTAGATTTAAATCAGTATGCATATATGGGCTTCCCTGGTGGCTCATTGGTAAAGAATCTGCCTGACGGTGCAGGAGACTCAGGAGACAGGGTTCAATCCTTTGGTTGGGAAGATCCCCTGGAGAAGGAAATGGGAACCCACTCCAGTATTCTTGCCTGGAAATCCCATGAACGGAGGAGCGTGGCAGGTTACAGTCCATTGGGTTGCAAAGAATAGGACATGACTTAGTGACTAAACAACAACAACAACATACGCATATATAATTTACAAAAATTCAAAAGGAACAAAAAGTAGTCAGTGAAAGAGAGTCTCCCTTCTATCCCTGTTTCCCAGCAATCCAGTTTCTCAGGAGTCAAGTTCTTTTAGCACTAACATGCATATTTTTCCAGGGTTATGCTATGTATATACAGGTAATTCTTTTAAAAATTTTAGTGGCAACAAACTCTACACAGTGTTCTGCCTGGTTCTTTTTTTTTTTTTTTTCCCCACTAAACAGTATATTTGTATTTACAGAGATTACATATTCTTTTAAAAAATTATTTATAAAAGTTTAAAACAGTAACATTTATGTGTATAAAGCTAAACCATGGACACACTTTATGTTTGCTTTGTCTAATGTTTTAACATTGTACATACAAGAGGGGCCCCATACAGGAAGTCAAAATAATGTTGAAAAAGAACAAAGTTGGAAGACTCACACTTGCAAATTTCAAAACTTTTACTCTACCACCTGAAACTAACCCAATATTATGTATCAACTATACATTAATAAATAAATTTTGAAAATATTTACTACAAAGCTACACTAATTGAAAGAATGTGTTACTGACATACAGATAGGCATATAAGTCAGTTGAGTTCAGTTGCGCAGTCATGTCTGACTCTTTGCAACCCCATGAATTGCAGCACGCCAGGCCTTCCTGTCCATCACCAACTCCCGGAGTTCACTCAAATTCATGTGAATCGAGTTGGTGATGCCATCCAGCCATCTCATCCTTTGGCGTCCCCTTCTCCTCCTGCTCCCAATCCCTCACAGCATCAGGGTCTTTTCCAATAGGTCAACTCTTCACATGAGGTGGCCAAAGTAGTTTGGAGTTTCAGCCTCAGCATTATCCTTCCAATGAACACCCAAGGACTGGTCTCCTTTAGGATGGACTGGTTGGATCTCCTTGCTGTCCAAGGGACTCTCAAGAGTCTTCTCCAACACCACAGTTCAAAAGCATCAATTCTTTGGTGCTCAGCTTTCTTCATAGTCCAACTCTTACATCCATACATGACCACTGGAAAAACCATAGCCTTGACTAGATGGACCTTTGTTGGCAAAGTAATGTCTCTGCTTTTGAATATGCTATCTAGGTTGGTCATAATGTTCCTTCCAAGGAGTAAGTGTCTTTTAATTTCATGGCTGCAGTCACCATCTACAGTGATTTTGGAGCCCCCCAAAATAAAGTCTGACATTGTTTCCACTATTTCCCCATCTATTTCCCATCTAGTGATGGGACCAGATGCCATGATCTTCGTTTTCTGAATGTTGAGCTTTAAGCCAACTTTTTCACTCTCCTCTTGCACTTTCATCAAGAGGCATTTTAGTTCCTCTTCACTTTCTGCCATAAGGGTGGTGTCATCTGCATATCTGAGGTTATTGATACTACTCCCTGCAATCTTGATTCCAGCTTGTGCTTCCTCCAGCCCAGCGTTTCTCATGATGTACTCCGCATAGAAGTTAAATAAACAGGGTGACAATATACAGCCTTGACGTACTCCTTTTCCTGTTTGGAATCAGTCTGTTGTTCCATGTCCAGTTCTAACTGTTGCTTCCTGACCTGCATACAGGTTTCTCAAGAGGCAGATCAGGTGGTCTGGTATTCCCATCTCTTTCAGAATGTTCCACAGTTTATTGTGATCGACGTAGTCAAAGGCTTTGGCATAGTCAATAAAGCAGAAATAGATATTTTTCTGAAACTCACTTCCTTATTCCATGATCCAGCGGATGTTGGCAATTTGATCTCTGGTTCCTCTGCCTTTTCTAAAACCAGCTTGAACGTCTGGAAGTTCATGGTTCACATATTGCTGAAGCCTGGCTTGGAGAATTTTGAGCATTACTTTACTAGCGTGTGAGATGAGTGCAATTGTATGGTAGTCTGAGCATTCTTTGGCATTGCCTTTCTTTGGGAATTGAATGAAAACTGACCTTTTCCAGTTCTGTGGCCACTGCTGAGTTACCCAAATTTGCTGACATATTGAGTGCAGCACTTTCATAGCATTATCTTTCAGGATTTGAAATAGCTCAACTGGAATTCCATCACCTCCATTAGCTTTGTTCGTAGTGATGCTTCCTAAGGCCTACCTGACTTCACATTCCAGGATGTCTGGCTCTAAGTGAGTGATCACACCATCGTGATTATCTGGGTCGTGAAGATTTTTTTTGTACAGTTCTTCCGTGTATTCTTGCCACCTCTTCTTAATATCTTCTGCTTCTGTTAGGTCCATAGCATTTCTGTCCTTTATCCAACCCATCTTTGCATGAAATGTTCCCTTGGTATCTCTAATTTTCTTGAAGAGATCTCTAGTCTTTCCCATTCTGTTGTTTTCCTCTATTTCTTTGCATTGATCACTGAAGAAGGCTTTCTTATCTCTCCTTGCTATTCTTTGGAACTCTGCATTCAGATACTTGTATCCTTCCTTTTCTCCTTTGCTTTTTGCTTCTCTTCTTTTCACAGCTATTTGTAAGGCCTCCCCAGACAGCCATCTTGCTTTTTTGCATTTCTTTTCCATGGGGATGGTCTTGATCCCTGTCTCCTGTACAATGTCATGAAACTCCATCCATAGTTCATCAGGTACATCATAGTTCATCAGGTCTATCAGATCTAGTCCCTTAAATCTATTTCTCACTTCCACTGTATAATCATAAGGGATTTGATTTAGGTCATACCTGAATGGTCTAGTG
The DNA here is from genome assembly GCF_002263795.3 of Bos taurus. Lineage (NCBI taxonomy): Eukaryota > Metazoa > Chordata > Mammalia > Artiodactyla > Bovidae > Bos > Bos taurus. The sequence continues at coordinate 48,233,651 of NC_037331.1, forward strand.
GATTTCCCTACTTTCTTCAATTTAAGTCTGAATTTGGCAATAAGGGGTTCATGATCTGAGCCACAGTCAGCTCCCGGGCTTGGGCATCAGAGGGCAAACACACTGAAACCGTAATCACAGAAAACTAGTCAATCTGATCACACGGACCACAGCCTTGTCTAACTCAATGAAACTAAGCCATGCCCATGGGGCAACCCAAGACGGGCGGGTCATGGTGGAGAGGTCTGACAGAATGTGATCCACTGGAAAAGGAAATGGCAAACCTCTTCAGTATGAACCTCTCTCAGTTCATGCCTTGAGAACCCCATGAACAGTATGAAAAGGCAAAATAATAGGATACTGAAAGAGGAACTCCCCAGGTCGGTAGGTACCCAATATGCTACTGGAGATCAGTGGAGAAATAACTCCAAAAAGAATGAAGGGATGGAGCCAAAGAAAAACAATACCCAGTTGTAGATGTGACTGGTGATAGAAGCAAGGTCCGATACTGTAAAGAGCAATATTGCATAGGAACCTGGAATATCAGATCCATGAATCAAGGCAAATTGGAAGTGGTCAAACAGGAGATGGCAAGGGTAAATGTCCACATTCTAGGAATCAGCGAACTAAAATGGACTGGAATGGGTGAATTTAACTCAGATGACCATTATATCTACTACTGTGGGCAGGAATCCCTTAGAAGAAACGGAGTAGCCATCATAGTCAACAGAAGAGTCCGAAATGCAGTACTTGGATGCAATCTCAAAAACGACAGAATGATCTCTGACAGTTCCAAGGCAAACCATTCAATATCATAGTGATCCAAGCCTATGCCCCAACCTGTAATGCTGAAAAAGCTGAAGTTGAACAGTTCTATGAAGACCTACAAGACCTTTTAGAACTAACATCCAAAAAAAGATGTCCTTTTCATTATAGGGGACTGGAATGCAAAAGTAAGAAGTCAAGAAACACCTGGAGTAACAGGCGAATTTGGCCTTGGAATATGGAATGAAGCAGGGCAAAGACTAATAGAGTTTTTCCAAGAGATCACACTGGTCATAGCAAACACCCTCTTCCAACAACACAAGAGAAGACTCTCCACATGGACATCACCAGATGGTCAGCACCGAAATCAGATTGATTATATTTTTTGCAGCCAAAGACGGAGAAGCTCTATACAGTCAGCAAAAACAAATCCGGGAGCTGACTGGGGCTCAGATCATGAACTCCTTATTGCCGAATTCAGACTTAAATTGAAGAAAGTAGGGAAATCCACTAGACCATTCAGGTATGACCTAAATCAAATCCCTTATGATTATACAGTGGAAGTCAGAAATAGATTCAAGGGACTAGATCTGATAGAGTACCTGATGAACTATGGACAGAGGTTCATGACATTGTACAGGAGGCAGGGATCAAGACCATCCCCATGGAAAAGAAATGGAAAAAAGCAAAATGGCTGTCTGAGGAGGCCTTACAAATACCTGTGAAAAGAAAAGAAATGAAAAGCAAAGGAGGAAAGGAAAGATGTAAGTGTCTGAATGCAGAGTTCCAAAGAATAGCAAGGAGAGATAAGAAAGCCTTCCTCAGTGATCAATGCAAAGAAATAGAGGAAAACAACAGAATGCGAAAGACTAGAGATCTCTTCAAGAAAATTAGAGATACCAAGGGAACATTTCATGCAAAGATGGGTTGGATAAAGGACAGAAATGCTATGGACCTAACAGAAGCAGAAGATATTAAGAAGAGGTGGCAAGAATACACAGAAGAACTGTACAAAAAAGATCTTAACAACCCAGATAATCACGATGATCACTCACCTAGAGCCAGACATCCTGGAATGAGAAGTCAAGTGGGCCTTAGAAAGCATCACTGCGAACAAAGCTAGTGGAGGTGATGGAATTACAGTTGAGCTATTTTAACTCCTGAAAGATGATGTTGTGAAAGTGCTGCACTCAATATGTCAGCAAATTTGGAAAACTCAGCAGTGGCCACAGGACTGGAAAAGGTCGATTTTCGTTCCAATCCCAAAGAAAGGCAATGCCAAAGAATGCTCAAACTACCACACAATTGCACTCATCTCACATGCTAGAAAAGTAATGCTCAAAATTCTTAAAGCCAGGCTTCAGCAATACGTGAACCGTGAACTTCCAGACGTTCAAGCTGGTTTTAGAAAAGGCAGAGGAACCAGAGATCAAATTGCCAACATCAGTTGGATCATAGAAAAAGCAAGAAAGTTCCAGAAAAACATCTAATTTCTGCTTTATTGACTATACCAAAGCCTTTGACTGTGTGGATCACAATAAACCTTGGAAAATTCTGAAAGAGATGGGAATACCAGACCACCTGATCTGCCTCTTGAGAAACTTGTATGCAGGTCAGGAACCAACAGTTAGAACTGGACATGGAACAGCAGACTGGTTCCAAACAGGAAAAGGAGTACGTCAAGGCTGTATATTGTCACCCTGCTTATTTAACTTCTGTGCAGAGTACATCATGAGAATCACTGGGCTGGAGGAAGCACAAGCTGGAATCAAGATTGCAGGGAGAAGTATCAATAACCTCATATATGCAGATGACCCACCCTTATGGCAGAAAGTGAAGAGGAACTAAAATGCCTCTTGATGAAAGTGCAAGAGGAGAGTGAAAAAGTTGGCTTAAAGCTCAACATTCAGAAAACGAAGATCATGGCATCTGGTCCCATCACTAGATGGGAAATAGATGGGGAAATAGTGGAAACAATGTCAGACTTTATTTTGGGGAGCTCCAAAATCACTGCAGATGATGGGTGATTGCAGCCATGAAATTAAAAGATGTTTACTCTTTGGAAGGAAAATTATGACCAACCTAGATAGCATATTCAAAAGCAGAGACATTACTTTGCCAACAAAGGTCCATCTAGTCAAGGCTATGGTTTTTCCTGTGGTCATGTATGGATGTGAGTGTTGGACTGTGAAGAAAGCTGAGCACCGAAGAATTGATGCTTTTGAACTATGGTGTTGTAGAAGACTCCTGAGAGTCCCTTGGACTGCAGGGAGATCCAACCAGTCCATTCTGAAGGAGATCACTCCTGGGTGTTCTTTGGAAGGAATGATGTTAAGCTGAAACTCCAGTACTTTTCCACCTCATGCGAAGAGTTGACTCATTGGAAAAGACTCTGATGCTGGGAGGGATTGGGGGCAGGAGGAGAAAGTGGTGACAGAGGATGAGATGGCTCGATGCCATCAGTGACTCGATGGACATGAGTTTGAGTGAACTCCTAGAGTTGGTGATGGACAGGGAGGCCTGGCGTGCTGCAGTTCATGGGGTCGCAAAGAGTCGGACACAACTGAGTGACTGAACTGATCTGAACTGAGAGAAGTCAAACATTTTTTTATATTTTTAAGAGTTCCTTCCTCTTTTTCTGGAAGCCTTGCAGTCGGTTCTGTATCTTTGATGTCCTAAAGCTACAGGGTCGTTTGAGTTTGGAGGTGCTGGCCTGTGAGTGAGCCCTTTCAGTCTGAAAACTTACATCCTTTGTTACTGGAAAATTCATTCTTTACTGTCCTAATTATTTTCTTTCATGTGTTGTCTCTGATATCACTTTGTTCCTACTCTTATCTTTTCATCTGTGTACTTTCTTTGAAGTTTTTTATTTTAATTTACCTTCTTAGTTCTTTATTTACTTAAAGAAGATTCTGTAATGGTGGGTACATTTTTACCTTTGTGAGTACCTTTGTTTAAACCACTGAGTGTGTAGCACCACGAGTGAACCCAGATGTCAGCTGTGGACTGTGAGTGATATTGATGTCATTGTATGTTTATCACTTGTAATAAGCATACTGTCTTCTGGGGCATGTTAATAGAGGAGAGATATGGGGAAGCAGCAGGTTTAGGACAGTTCTTTATACTTTTTTGCTCCATTTTGCTGTGAACCTTCAGTTCAGTTCAGTTGCTCAGTCGTGTCCGACTCTTTGTGACGCCATGAATCGCAGCACGCCAGGCTTCCCTGTCCATCACCAACTCTCGGAGTTCACTCAGACTCACGTCCATCGAATCAGAGATGCCATCCAGCCATCTCATCCTCTGTCGTCCCCTTCTCCTCCTGCCCCCAATCCCTCCCAGCATCAGAGTCTTTGCCAGTGAGTCAACTCTTCGCATGAGGTGGCCAAAGTACTGGAGTTTCAGCTTTAGCATCATTCCTTCCAAAGAAATCCCAGGGCTGATCTCCTTCCGAATGGACTGGTTGGATCTCCTTGCAGTCCAAGGGACCCTCAAGAGTCTTCTCCAACACCACAGTTCAAAAGCACCAATTCTTTGGCGCTCAGCCTTCTTCACAGTCCAACTCTCACATCCATACACGACCACAGGAAAAACCATAGCCTTGACTAGACGAACCTTTGTTGGCAAAGTAATGTCTCTGCTTTTGAATATGCTATCTAAATCGGTCATAACTTTCCTTCCAACAAGTAAGCGTCTTTTAATTTCATGGCTACAGTCACCATCTGCAGTGATTTTGGAGCTTAAACTGACCTAAAAGATAAAATAGTTAAAAGGAAAAAAAATTTGGTAATGATGTTTTCAATTTTGAGCTTACCCATTTTTCTCTTGCACTTTTTCTAATCTACCTGTTTTTCATCTCCTGATTATGACATCATCTTGAACATCTCTGTGTATATAGAGTAAAAGTTTCTGAAAGCTCATCAGTGTTCTTGAGTTTTCTAGCTCATTGGTGTTATACTGCCGTTTATCTTAGTCTTGTAGGCTCCCAGAGGAGCTGTGCAAAGCTGATGAGGACCCCTGAGTAAGTGGGGCAGGCCTGTCCATCATTGTCCTGCTGGTTGGGTAGCAAGGAGCCAGCTGTTCACATGGAGGAACCCCTCATCCAAGCAGGTGAAGGTCCTTGTTCCGGGGCACCAGTCTTCACAGTAACTGTTCTAGTTCTGTCTTATTCATTTAGTTTCTCCTAATAACCTGACACTTATCTCTTATCTGGGAAGAGTTGGGATTAACACTTGGTTGCTAATGTTCTGTGTTCAGGATGCAGACATTGCAAGGAGAGTATCAGCTGATCGTGAAGGACTTCAAATCAATCCTTCTGTTTTCAGCAGCGTCTCAGTCCCATTCTGACCAGCCAGGTGTTTCCCAGTCTGGATCTTCTGGTGCTCTGACAGGTGGCCGGCCTCTCCACGCGCAGGCCCCCTGCCCATCTCTGGGCGGCACCCCCTCTCTGCCCTCGTGCAACTTCTCTTTGCTCTAGAAATCTCTCCTCCACTTTTCCTCTTCCTGTTCTCATCTTTGTGGAGTCGTACCTTCATGGTCCCTGTGAAATATTAAGGGGTCTCAAGAAGAAAAGAATCACACGTAGTCTGTGCTTTTGATCCAGAATATTTTGTTTCTTCAACCTGTGTTTTCCACTTGCATCTCCCCCCGCTCCAATCTATCTTCAGATCCTTAATTTGTTTATAGTAATAATTGGTTTTGGCCTGGGGGGTTGGAGTTGCTGTCTTTTTATATTCATAGAGAGTGACTTAAACCCTTCCTACATCTTCTGAATTTTCTGTTACTATCACCACACTATTTCTCCATACCCATTTGTTCTAACTAGCCAAAGACCTGTGAATTGTCCCAGGACTTGTTCTGAAGAAAGATTTGTTTGGCCTTCTAGTTTATTCTCACTATCCAGAGTTTATTCTTAATCCTTGTCAAGCACACTTTAGAAGAACCAAGTTTCAAGATAGTTGTTGACTGATAGGTTTGATGTCTCTGGCTTCAGTTTTAATACATCTGTCCTAGGGAGGTACATGGTTGCTTCTTGAAGAGAACCTTAGTGATAAAGGACATGGATGGAATGTTTGCTACAATCATTTTTGGCTTTACTTTTGTTTTTTGTTTTTTTTTGGTTCTGTATTGTTTTTGGTGCTAAAACAAGGATTGGCGTCAGGGTTTAAATTGGCTAAATATTTATAAATTACAGTGATGATTAAAATAGGAAAGGTTTTTTAAAGTTTAGATATCTTTAAAAGGCATTTGCAATAGTTCTTTATAAACCTGATAAATTTAGTTGCTAAGGTTATATTTCACAAGGTATATGATGATTTGATGGTTAGTTTCCTTTTGTATTAAAGTGGTGAGAGTTTCAAAGATTCTGAAATAGACCAATTATAATTACTTTTATTCAGGTACTGAATATGAGAGTAAATATATAATCATCTGGTTTGCATGTGATGAAGAGGGGACTGTTCTGTATTTTTTTTACAAGACTCAGTGTCAGTCATGATATTTCCATTTCTTTGAGCTTGTTCACAAAAATATAGAGCTAATTGTGGTTCTTTAAGAAAACATGTTCTAGATAAACAAAGATTATGTCTTTTATTTTTGAAAAATAGGAGCAGATGTCTCAAGTATTAGATGCCATGTTTGAAAAATTGGTTAAAGAAGGGGAACATGTAATTGATCAAGGTGATGATGGCGACAACTTTTATGTAATTGATAGGTAAGTTTTATGTAACTTTGTTCCTGAAACATAATGAACCTTTTGTGAAAATCTTAATGTGTTATAATGACTGACGGATTAACATACAATAATTGCTATTGCCTGTCTACCCTTATTCCTATGTAACTGGGCCTATAAACCTGCTTTAAACTCGTGTAAGGAAACTGTGCTAGATCAAGGAAAGAGGTATAATGTATGGATGACTTGACTTTTGGTGAATCAATAAATCTCAGTCATTTACTGGGAGCCTCCTCATTTGTTAAGTTTACTTGAGGGCCAGTTACGCCTGTCACAGAATTGGGTACTCTTGTTAACATGAAACCAGCAGTGTGATACAGCATCTGGGATATGGTATCCATATAACTCAATCTGCTATTATGTTTTCTAAAAAGTTTCCTTTATTATTGCTTAATGAAGTGAAGCATGCTCATGGTTTAAAAAATTCAAATTCAGAAGGACCTAAGGTGAAAGGGTAGTCTCTCTTCCTACCGCTCTAGCGTCATCTCATCAACAGAGTGAGTAGTTTGAGCCCTTCCAGAAGTTGTTTATGCTTTTTCTATTTGTCTGTTAAAAACTCTACAGAGAAATTATTTAAGTGAGAAGGTTTGTATTTATATTGAAAATACAATTTCAGAAAACTGAAGTTGTGTTTCACTTCATCAAAGAACAGTGTGTTTTAAGCAAAACTTGGATAACAACCCTAAAATGTTAAAGGAGAGCAGCCTGAGCTGAGCCTTCGTTTCTCCACTTCTGTTAAGCAGTGAGGAAGTGTTTATGAGCTGTTTGGAATCCTTAGCCTCTCCCGTTCATGTAGAACATGGATCATTTCCCAGTCTGACTTGCTGGGTTACACTGGCTTCCCTGGGCCCAGCTGTGTTCTATTCAGAGGCCTCACAGGAAGCCCCCTCACCTGTCTGTGTCGGCTCTGTTCCCCGCTCTGGGCTGTGGGACGCGCCTTTCATGCATCAGGACCACATGCTCTGTGACTCCTTCAGCCCCTCATCCCTTAGACCTTGGTGACCTGTAAGGGCTGCATTAGCCAGGGCTGGAGGGGGACTCTGTGATTTTAGAATGGTCTCACGTGTAAATTAAAGTCACGATTCTGGTACCATTAGCAGCTTTCATCAGCGAAACACCTCAGAAATTCACTGTTTAATTGTATTGAATAGTAGGAGTATATGAGAACTCCAGATACCGTACAGGAATCACTTTGGTATGGTTGGTATTTTGACTATAAAACCTCCTTACGTTAGTGCACAGTGCCTTCCCTTAGTTTCTCATCACCCTTTTGAAGGATGAAAATTCTCAGGCACACAAAAGTGATGCGAGTCTGGAAGGTCACGCAAATGAGTGCGGGCCGACCCAGCACCCAGGTCTCTTGGCCGCCGTGTGTGGTCTTTCTGTGACTCTGCACTGCCCGGGGCCTCATGTTCTCAGGGGAGAAATCAGTAGGAAAAGCAGCACATAGTGTTTTAGCTGATTTTTTAGACTGATGTGATTTTAACAGGACTGGTAGCTCACTGCACTTCTCATCAGCACATTTGTTGTATATTTTATCCTACTCAAATTAGAAAAATGTAGAAAACGGTTTTAGTGCAAATGTATAAATAGAGACATTAATCTGTACTTGAAAAATAACTGTCCATGAGACAAATTCTAGAAGGAATCCCTGAAACAGCCATTCTAGTCATGAATTATATTAAAAACCGGTTATTCTTATTCATGAATATCTTTTGTCCAATACCTCGTGTGTTTGCTTTTGTTGCATATTTACCATCTGTAATCCTTTCCTAATCTTAAAAGCACTCCCTGTTTTGTCTTTGCTAGACTTTAGCCAATAGAATAAAGCCAAAGAATTTTCTCCTGTCTGACCTCACAGGTGTTTCAGCAAACCATGAAGCCATGTTCCCTGAACAGATACAGTACATGAAAAGACAGTCTTCCACAGAGAGAATGAAGTTAATAGAAATAAAGCATCAGGAGTGCAGTGACATGCAAACAGCATTTTATTTGCTAGAAAAGGAACCCAATTAAAAGATAAGCGCAAAAAATCTAGAAGACCAGGATCGGATATTTAGTCTGAATTTCTACCACCTTCAGATGGGCGGTCGGTCTAACATACAGGGCCAGATGATATAAAGTGCCAGAGAATAAATTTTGCAGGCTTTGCAGGCCATAAGGTCTGTGTTGGAACTACCCACGTCTGCTCATGTGGCACAGGTCAGCTACAGAGAGTGCAGAAACAGCCAGCGTGTTTGTCTTTCCAGTGAAGCTTGATTTACAGCAGCAGGCAACCAGTCTTGGGCCCCAGCTTGCCAGCGCCCCCTTTAGATCATAAAGGACCCTGTAGGTACTGTACAGTAATGGCTGACCAGATTGTTAGAGCTATATTCTTTTTTAAGATTATTTTCTTCTGATCTCAAAAGTAATGCATGTTCGTTTTGGAAACAAACTTTTCAGTTAACATGTGAATGTCACTAGCCTCCATGATTCTTAAACTCAGAGCTCATTGAGGTCAGCAGATTCACATGCATTCCTTCAGATGGTTTTCTTTGCCTGTTCTCTTTGGTTGCAGTCAGTTATATTTTCATCCCTTATTTTTTATCTTAAGTGTGTGTTGTTTACTCTCATTGCCCCCAGCAGGCCCATGTACAGACTTCACCCTAGTCCCATTGATGGTCTCTTCTTCCTGCTTGTCCGGAACAGGCCGTGTCTTTGTCATGTATTGATGCCCTTTTATTACTGTTTGTCATCAGAGAGGAAAGGAAAGGAGAGCCCGTCCCCAGCTGTCACCCTTGGGGATGTGCCCTCAGTCTCAGGGATGGCTCCTGTCACTTCCTGCACCTTCGGAAGGCTTCCAGTGCATCTATCCAGCTCCCGCTGCTCCCAGGTGTAAAGACCTCTGCAAGGATGGAGAAGCTGGGAGCAGTGGCTTTTTTGGAGAAAACTGAATGGCTGGACCAGGGCAGAAGGGAACTTCCCACTGTTCATCCTTCTAGACATTTAAAATTTTAATCAAGTGAATGTGTTATGATGTCTGAGCAAGAAGACCAAGCAATAAGTAATTCTTAAAAAATGAATGAGATTTTATTGCCAAAGGCTCATGTTTTGTTGTGATGAGACTTGACTTGAATTACTTTTACATCTTCTTTTTCATGCATCCACCAGAGGAACATTTGATATTTATGTGAAATGCGATGGTGTTGGACGGTGTGTTGGCAACTATGACAATCGTGGGAGTTTTGGCGAACTGGCCTTAATGTACAACACACCCAGAGCAGCTACAATCACTGCTACCTCTCCTGGTGCTCTGTGGGGTTTGGTGAGTGAAGTATTTATTTGACCTGAATGTCATTTGTGAAAAATCATTATGCTAGCAGCCAGGTAGCTGCAGTATTTTAGTTTTAATAGGTAGATGGTTTGGGGATCACCATCGGTCATCAGAGAATTTATTAAGCAACTAATAGGTGCTCCTAAATGCTCCTCTTTTATGCATTCTTAAAAACCAGCCAGTCACACAAATAAACAGAGGCTTCAATGCTGTTTTTTTCTGGTAGGTTTCTGTGGTAGGTATAATATCTCTGGTTCCAAGTGCGGTCCCCTGCCTTGTAGCATCTCTATCAACTGGGAACTTGCTGGAAATGCCCACTGAGGCTCCACTCACTGATTCAGGCCTGCTGACTCAGAAACTGGCTATGGGACTCCACAATCTGTATTGGAGCAAGTCCATCACATGAGTCTCATGCCTGCTTGAGATAACCACTGAAAACGGAGACTCTTTGTGTAGTATAAATTGATTGGTAACAACCCTGCATTGACAAGCAACTGTGTAGAGAAAAAACACTCAATGTCTGTGTTTCTCACGTGGATGCATGTCAGAATTACTTAGAGGTGTTAAAAAAGAAATTCTCTTACCTAGGCTCCATTACACACAAACTTATTCAACTCTCAGGGTTGGAACTCTCAGACCTGGGCTTTTAAAGTAAATTTCTTGAGGGAGGCTCAGAAGGGAGGGAATATATGTATAGTTATAGGTGATTCACATTGTTGTACAACAGAAACTAAGACAACATTGTAAAGCAATTATACTCCAATTTTTAAACAATCCATGCAAAAAGAAAAATTTCCTAATGATGCCTTTTCTAAAAGGCTTAAAGTTTGGTTTAAAGACTTGAGTGAGGGACATTCTTTTCCTCAAAGATCTTAGGAGACAAAGTAGCAGATCCGAGTAAAGCTGGTTCTGGACTCTGGTTAAGCTGGTGCTTAGGGATCACCTGGAAATTTAGTTAAAAAGCAGAATCTGACTCATAGGGTCTGGCATGAGGCCTGTGATTCTGCATTTCTCACACGCTTCCAGGAGGCACCAGGGGCTGCTGGTGCCCAGAACACACTTTAAGTAGCCTTGATTTAAGGGAATGTGGATACTACTTGTGTTTTCTTTTGAAATTGTTGATAACATCCCACCCTATGGTTCTGACATGAGTTTATTTGGTTATTTCTCTCAAATCCTTTTGTGGAAGGAGGCAAGGTTGAAGTAACAGGAAGGTTGTTAAAACCTCCTTTTCAAGATCTGTAGTCTCACGGAAGTTACGCATGGTTCAGTCACCACTGAGCCTTTGACTCCGAGGTGAATTCAGCCAATAAAAATATCTCTTGATCAGAGAAACAAGACTTGTGCATTTCTTCTTCTGAGACCCAGGCAGCTACTGTTTACTTCTTAAAAATGTCATGAGTCACTTTTTAAGTGGTGCAAGCAAAATTGGAATTGTTTCAGGTGGAAGGGAGCTTGTCCTCTGAAGTGTCTTAAGGATAATCAGAGATTTGAATACCCAAAGCCGGCAAAATAAACACTCAAAACCAGTAGACTTGGCCCTTAGGAAGTGTTTACGCACTGTCACAAGGGTGGGTTGTGATCTGTTTCCTTAGAGGAGGTACCATTTAAAATTTAATCATCCTGGTGGGCTTGCCAGGCAGGGTCAGATTGTCACATGATCAGGAAGGCTCCTCATGCACATCCTTGGAACAAGGTCACATATTTAGCGGGTTGGCCCTTCGAGTACTGATAGTTCTCAGCCCTGGAAGGAACCTTAAACTAGGGACAGAGGTCCAGCCATTTCCAGGTATATGTGATATTTATGTTCTCAGGAAGGGTGAAGGATTCTTCAGTTTTTTTTTTTTTTTTTTTTACTAATCTGTACCTGTTTGAAGATCTCTTGGAGGAGGGCATGGCACCCCACTCCAGTATTCTTGCCTGGAGAATCCCCATGGACAGATGAGCCTGGTAGGCTACAGTCCATGGGGTTGCAAAGAGTCGGACACGACTAAGCAACTAAGCACACACCCGTTTTAAGCTCTGTAGAGGTGAGCAGTTTGTGATGATCACCTTAGGGTATGTGTATAAGTGAAGTTGGTGTTTTTTTAAAATTATAGTCATTAACATAATTAATACTTCAAATCTGCTTTCTTAGCAGCTGGCCTAACTAGCCCCTTTTCAGACAAAGTCAAATAGAAAAGGAATTTTGCTTTTGAGACCAACAGGTTGGAGCTCTGCCATGTAAGTGCAGGTGCGAAGATAAGCAAATCTCAAGAGAAAAGTCCTTTGTAGAATAGTCCAACTTTGTAAATAAGTCTAGGTCACGGTTAGCCTTGGGGGATTAACTGATCTACACGACCATGCTGATGATTCAGAGAGGTGACGATTGAAATGACTGGGGTGAAAACATTTGAAATGGGACTTTCTGGATTTTATTGATATGTCACAGTGAGTGTGAAGAGGTGGGCCACCAGTAGAAGATTTTTCTTGAGACACATAGCTTGTTGCCGTGGTTAATTTCTAAATTGCTAACCCATTTCTTGTCTTCTCTGTTTTGTAATAAACCTTGTTCATAAAATGGTGTTGCAGCTGCTTCCCAGACCTGTTTATGTATCAGAGTCACTTGGGGAGCTTTCATGAAATGCAGATTATTATAGAGCGCTGTTTGCAGAGATTTTGAGTCATTAAAATCTGGGATCTTAGAAACCTTTTTGAAAAAAACACAAGCCTGCAGAGCCAGGCTTGGAAATTATTTCAATAATTTTATTTGTTATCTTGAAAAATTTTTTTCTTTTTTAAAAAATGATTGAGTGCAAGTCCAAATCACAGCCCTTATAAAATTGTAGTAAACTAAATTAGAAGACAGGATGTTTAATTTCCTAGATACTTACATCCACACTGGCATTTTTCTCTATCCTATCAGTTCATTTGGTGGCTCAGAGGTTAAAGCGTCTGCCTGGAGTGTGGGAGACCCGGGTTCAATCCCTGGGTCGGGAAGATCCCCTGGAGAAGGAAATGGCAACCCACTCCAGTACTCTTGCCTGGAGAATCCCATAGACAGAGGAGCCTGGTAGGCTACAGTCCATGGGGTCGAAAAGAATCGGACACGACTGAGCGACTTCACTTTCACTTTCAATATGTTGTCATAGTAATTATTAATTAAAGAACATATCCCTGTTAATTTTATTTTGTATTAAAAGTATAGTTGTTGATCAGTGTATGCCAAACTAACATAATTCTGAGAGCTCTTAACTAAGAACTAATATAATGTTTTGTAGGAATTTTTAAAATGTAAAATTTGTAGGAAGACCATTTTTTGAGCCATTACCTATAAAGTTTTCCCTCGTTCCTCAATTCAGTGTTGGATCCTTGAGATTAAGTAGTATAAACATAGGAACATTTGAGGAAAATGAACATGATAAACACTGGAATCAAAGTCTACTCAAGAAAGTTGTAGTTTCTCTGTGCACAGTTTTAAAAAAGAAAACTGACATGTGGATGTGACAAAAAATCCTAGAGTCAATAATTTTTCAAGCTCTCTTTACATTGTAATTGCATGATTTAAAAACATTTCTAATACTACTGGTTTCCATGTATTTTTTTTTAACTGCAGCCCACAGGAAACACGAGGAAATGTCACAACCAGTGCGTGTGTGTGTGTGAAACAGATACATAACAACACTTTACTAAAAGGGATGCACACCCAGATTTTCTGTTTTGTTTTTTAAATAAAAGGCTGGTCATGGGTGAAGGGGTTCAAAAGGTACAAACTTCCGTTAAAAATACAGCCTAGGGACGTAACGTACAGTATGGTGTCTGCAGTTAATAATACTGTATTGTATAGTTGAAAGTTGCTATAAGAGTACATCTTTAAAGTTCTCCTCACAAGAAAAAGAATTCTGTAACTATTTATGGTGACAGATATTAAGTACTTATTGTAGTGATCATTTCACAACGGATACAAATACTGAATCATTATGTCCTACGCCTGAAACTAGTATGATGCTGTATGCCAGTTATATCTCAAAAAAAAAAGAAAAAAAGCTCACCACGTCCCACTGAACTTTAACACTCCAGGGCTGTTATCTATAACAAAAGAACTCAGTGCTAGTTTGAACTCATAAAAACTGAGTAGAATGTTGGTCGCCAGGGGCTGGGGGGCGTAATTATAAAATGAATATGTTCTGAAGACCCAGTGTACCTGATGATTATAGGTAACAATACTGTCAATATATTTGAAAGCTGCCAAGAGAATAAATCTTAAATGTCACCACACACCAAAAAAATGACAATTATTTGTGGTAGTAAGTAACTCTACTGTGGTAATAATTTTACAATATATATCAAATCAACATGTTGTATACCTTAAACAATATTACAAGTCAATTGTATCTCAAAAAGCTGGGGAGAAAAAGAAAACAGAAGCTGGTATTTTTTTAATGGTGCAACAGCACCACCTCGTGGGTTTAGCCCACTAGTTACATGTTGGTCAGATCTCTGTTCTGAATTAAAAGTAAACTGTTGCTTTCCTTCAAAAGCATGAAAATAACATTTTATATGGTTCTATATTAATGCTTAAGGAAATAAAAATATGAAATGAGTTGTATTAGAAGTATAATAATATTAATCTTTTATTTTGAAAATCTTCAATTATTGTTTGTTTCTTACAGGGAATAAAATGAAACTATCTCTTCAAACTTTCTTTCCTCATAAAGTCTACCTTTTAATTGTCTTCATATTTGATATTCTGCCTTTAGGACAGGGTAACCTTCAGGAGGATAATTGTAAAAAATAATGCCAAAAAGAGAAAAATGTATGAAAGCTTTATTGAGTCACTGCCATTCCTTAAATCTTTGGAAGTAAGTATATGTTTGTGCTTTTATTTTATTTTGCTTTAAAAGCTTCTGTTTTGTTAGGAATGCTTAGCTCTGCAGAAGGTTTCTTTGAATAATAATCTATCTATATTTTCACTTGAAAAGATTACATTGTTTTAATAGCTTAGTATTTCTTTTACTGCCTGTAACTGTATCTATTTTGTTGTTTACACATAATAGACTCTTGGGAGCAGCTACAGCAGATTTGTATGAGATCTCTTTCTAAAAGCAGACTTAAACTAATCACATAAATGTAGGCAGTAGCCTTTACAGGAAGAGGTTATCTAAATACAGAATGTCCTCACTGCCCTCTCCTTCCTTATTCCTTTCCTCTTAAAATTGGCATCCCAAGGTCTCTCTTTCTTTTTGCAGGCTGCACTTATTCCCATGCTGTACTTGTCAAATCCCCTGGCTTTAAATGTCTATTATGTTGATGCCTCTTAAAACTGACATCACTGTGCAAGGCCCCACCCAAGCCAGGCTTATTTAACATTGCATATTTAACATTTCCTCTAGGATATCTAAAAGATATCTCAAACCGACAAGTCCCAAACATCCTTCCTTCTCTTCCCCACCTGAGTGACAGTAATACCATCCTTCCAGCCTCTCGGCCAGAATCCTTGGGGTTGACAGACCTACCTGCTGACATGTCTCTATGTTGGCTTGTCAGTATTCACCTGGTAGAAATTCAGGCCTCGTTTCAGAATGCATATTGGGCAGCTCATCTTCTCCAGCAGCAGATCTGTTTAAGTAAAAATAGGTCAGAGTTGGAAATTCAAATGCCTTCAGAGTTAGGCAAGTAACAAAGAAGAAAACCAAGCCAGGATGGGACTTTGGTAAACTGGAGAGCATGTGCTCCATCTTAAGAAACAGCTGCTGGTGCACCAGAGTTTATTTATGCCACATGAAAATATGGGCTGAGTGTTGCTGACAGTTCTGATTTTTCAAGAGAAGCTGGAAATTCAAGTTTTTATGAAAAATTTGTTTAAAATGCTGGCACGTAATTCATATAATGGGGCTTCTCTGATAGCTCAGCGAGTAAAGAATCTGCCTACAAATGCAGGAGACACAGGAGACATGGGTTCAATCCCTGGGTTGGGAAGATCCCCCTGGAGTAGGAAATGGCAACCTACTCCAGTATTCTTGCCTGGTAAAATCCATGGACAGAAGAGCCTTGTGTCCATGGAGTCACAAAGAGTTGGACACCACTGAGCGATTGTGCTTTTTATATTAATTAGGTTTATTAATATGAACACACACATTGCTCAGTTTATTTGGCCTGTAGGCTACCATTTTTAAACCCATGAAATAGTTAAGATTACCTGATTAGTTTGTTTCATATAGTTTCATCCGTCTCCACAGGGATTGGTTCTAGGACCTTGGTGGATACCAAAGTCTGCAGATGCTCAAGTCCCTTACAGCAGACCCTCCATGGCCCTGGGTTCCACATTTGTGGATATGGAGGGGCAACTGTATATTTACTGGAAAAAATCTGTAGATAAGTAGACTGTGCACAGTTCAAACCCATATCATTGAGGGGTCAACTGTATTATCCTTTTTCCTTTATAGGTTTCTGAACGCCTGAAAGTGGTAGACGTGATAGGCACCAAAGTATACAACGATGGAGAACAAATCATTGCTCAGGTATAATACTTTTTATGGAGCTCAGTTTGAGGTTATTTTCCAAAAGATTCTTATATATTCTAAGTCTTAATAAAATTTTCATTGTCCATAATTAGTATGTAGTGGTGGATTAATATAATTATTTCCTGCCAAATGTATTTAAAATGGCTTAATTTATAGCCATCAAGCTATCTGAATGTTTTTATTTTTTTTAATTAAATCTTAAGGAAATATATATTAAATCATCCAATAGATTTAGGCATAATTTTATATTTGTACCAGACGTGAAGGTCACATGTATATAGAGAATTAAGATGTCATTTATAACAGGGGAAAAAAACTGGTAATCGTTCCATAACATTTATTAATAAGGACCCAGAAGGTGCATTGGAAGGTGTAAAGTTCTGCACAGTCAGTTCACTGGTGAAACCGTGAAATTAACCAAGAAGGGGACATGTTGCACCATGTACTTCACTGGCTGCCAGGCACTGAGGGGGCCGGCATGCTCTTGAACCCATAATGCTTTTCTCAAATCCCATTTAGAACCTGAAGCAATACACATATTGGTTAGAACAGACCTACCCAGAAGTAGGATTTATAGAAACGGTTAGAGTTTACAGATAAAAGCATATCGATGATACTGCTAATTTCCTAGTTACAAACAGGTTTTTTAGGAACTTCCCTGGTAGTTCAGTGGTTAAGACTTCACCTTCCAAAGCTAGGGGTGCGGGTTCAATCCCTGGTTGGGGAGCTAAGATCCCACATGCCTCATGGCCAAAAACCCAAGACATAAAAAAAAAAAAAAAAAACCCCAAAAAACCACAGAAGCAGTTTATAACAAATTGAATTTGTTTATTTAATAAAGACTTTAAAAAAAAAAAAGGTTTTTAACAAATTGGGTAATTTTCCTATTAATATTATACTATATTGTAATATTTATCTAAAATATTGTCTCTTTTCATACATGTGAAACAAGATTCAAGGTCTGGGAGGCCGAGAAAAGAATCAGTTTAGAAGGCAAATAAACAAGTACATCGGTCAGTCTTCCCCCTCTGCCACCCCCAGTCTGTCAAATTAGAGAACAAGGCTGAGATTCCATGATACAAATTGAAAAGCTGCAAAGCATAGAGCACTTTTGAAATGACTTTTCCCAATTATTTTGGGAATTATAGATTCACAGCATGCTGCAAAAAAAAAAAACAAAACAAAACACGAAGTCCCATGTGCTCTTGACCCAATCTCTCCCAGTGCATTTTGTATCACTAGTACAACATCAAAACTAGCAAACTGACATTGACCCAACTGACCAACAGAACTTAACTCATTAGTTTTACATGCAATTTGAGCATGTTTTAAAAATGAAATTGCATGGCAGTTGATAGACCTTTTATGATTTAAGACACTTGAATATTTCACATGAAGGTCTTAGAGAAAGCCTGATAAAAGGTAAGGGAAAAGACATATGTATACTGAGACTTTATTAAAGGTATCTTTAGATAGTTGTCTTTTAAGCGTTTATAAACATACATGTCTGCACTATAGTATAATGGAGACTCTGCATTCCTTATTATATATTACAATCTGATACTGTATTTCTTGAATTGTAGTAAAGAGTTTTGAAATACCTGAGTTTCTCCAGAATCACTTTGAGAGGCTTAGGGAAGTCAATGTCATCTTTTGTATTACATTACTTAATTCATAAGGCATCATTGGAAATCAAGGAAATTTGTTCAAAAAAGAAAACAAGAAAACGCAGCTATGTAGTTAGAAATGGCAACACTTTCTTTGAGAAGTCTTTCTGGGCCTTGAGGTGGGCTGTCAGTAACCCAGCATCTAAAATTTGGTCCCCAGCCTGCAGGACAGGCATCAGGGCCCACACACACCGCTTTGTCTGCCTGCTTTCTCCACTTGCGGAGTTGCTGGATTATCTTGGGTTGCCATGCTCTGGCTTCATAGGTTAGGAACGACCCAGGGTGGCATATTTCAGCATAGGAGCAGCTGACAGAGGCGACACTGCTGGGAAACAGTGCTCACGTTTCTGACCATGTCTGTGCTTTATCCAGGCTGCAGTTTTAGCGAAATTCTTACCTTGGTGTTAGTTGCTATATTTTCTTGCTAGTTTTAGCAGAGATGCTCTAGTAGACAGTATATCATTTCAGATGATTTTACAAATGAAATTGTTACACGATAATTGTTGATCATAACATCTCAACTTAGGAGGGGCCATAACCTGTTCTGTGGGGTTTCAGCTTTCAGGAGATGATCTGTAAACTGGCATGGGATTGATTTCAGAGTGTGGTGGGCAGCAGGATTGCTGTCAACTAAAATTGGATTTTTCACCCTCTGTTTTTATTCTATTCTGACAGGGAGACTTGGCTGATTCTTTTTTCATTGTAGAATCGGGAGAAGTGAAAATTACTATGAAAAGGAAGGTAAGTCCTAAAAATCCATGAAATATTAACAAGTAACATAATAGACTTTTTTTTTTTTTTTCCTGACTAAGCTTCATTCTGTTTTTCTTAAGCTGAGTGAACGCTAACACTTTCCATCACCTTGTCAGGGTAAGTCAGAGGTGGAGGAGAACGGTGCAGTTGAAATCGCTCGGTGTTCTCGAGGGCAGTACTTCGGCGAACTGGCTCTGGTAACGAACAAGCCCCGAGCCGCTTCCGCACACGCCATCGGGACCGTCAAATGTTTAGGTAGGACTCACGGCCCAGGGCACACTTGCCCCAGTTGAAATCCTTCTGTGTGCATTGTACGTATTCAGCGTCACACTGATTATTTTACTGGGTTCACAAGTTTTATGGTCCCAACAGAATACAAGATTAGGATTCATTGCACTGTCAAGCCAATTTGGTGGAAGCCAACTTCTTAGAAAACTTTTCACACACATATACATTGTTCTTTTTTACAGACATTAAGTAACATTTTAGTATGTTGTTAAGATAAGAATTCTGAGTACCAAGCTTTACATCTAATTTTTCAAATGAACAATATGCACTGTGTTCCATTTCTGCTAAAAACCCCCTCAAACAGCACTTTTATAAGGTATACTAAGTTCTGCAGGGGAAGTTAAAATGTCTAGGAAAAGTTTCTCATCCTAGGATTAGGAAACAAGAGTTCAAGTGTGTCATAGCACAATGAAAATCTTGTTCAGCTGTTTATTACTTCTGTGTACCACACAGAAATGCCATGAACAGAAGGGCCATCTTCAGCTGGAAGGCATCTATATATAGCAGAGATTTTATATGTGAGAAATAACTTATTTTAGTAATGAAAAATATAACTCAGGAGATATTAATACAGATGACATTTTCTTTAAGAAAACTAGTCAATACTCTGTAATGACCTGTATGGGAAAAGAATCTAAAAACAGTGGATACATGTCTGTGTATAAACTGATTCACTTTGCTGTACAGCAGAAAGTAATAAACATTATAAATCAACTATACACCAATAAAAATTAATTTAAAAAGTAATTAGCTACTCTGTACTCTTCGTCCACAGTTCAGTAGAATAAATTTAGCTTCAGTGTTAAGATTTGCAAGTATCCCCAGAATTTTCTTAGAGAAGTTGTTTTTTAAATGATTTTAAATAAGTATAGTATTACTCTAGTGTTACACTTGGATGAAAAAGAAAAATTTAGAAGCTGACAGGTAATTTCTCTGAGTAGATAGAGGTGTTAGACAGTAGGGAGTAAAGATGATGTGAGTGAAATCCCATTACTTTTTTTCTATAATAAAATATATATTCACATTAAATTTGAGAAATACAGAAAGGTAGGAAAAACTAAGAGTTACCCAGTACCACCACCACCCAGCAATTTCCACATCCTATTATAATTCCTTATCATCCTTTTTTATTTGTATGTTTTCAGCTTTAAATCAGTTTTGTAAACTGCTTCTTTCATTCATTATAGCTTAGGCATTTTCTCATGTTTATTACATCAGATATTAACATTGCTTAAATACACACTGAATTATTTACTCACTTCCCACTGTTACATAATTTTTGAGTTTTGGCTCCATTTTGCGCGGTGGAGGAGAGCTTTTCTGTGGGGGTGTGTGCATATACTGCTTTTTCACATGATAGGATTTTTCCTGAGAAATGCTTTTTGGAATTGGGTTTTCTTTTTATGGTTTTTGATATCTATTGCCATATCACTTGTATTTGCACTTATTTGCATGCTGCCAGCAGTGCAAGAATTTCCATTCACTCTATTGTAAACACTGCCTTTTTTAGTTCTGTAAATTTAAGAAGCAAAAACAAAAGAATTTTAATTTGTATTTCAATGATAGTATGATTATATTTTCATATAAATTCAGTTTTTAAAAATGCTCGAGACAAGCAATCTAAGCAACATAGAGCATATACTTACAGAAGTGGACAAAATCATTATTTGGACTGCCATTATGAATTGACTAGACCCTAGTATAAAAGAGTAAAAAATTGTAAAGGGCAACATCTGGTCTTCACAGCATTGCATTGTAAACCCTGAGGAGGGAAAACAAGATAGAAAACACTACCTTGCCACCCTTGAGTTCATACTGCTAAAGTGGTGACATAAAAATGAATTTATTTTGTAAAATTCCAAGGTCTTGCCATAACAATCCCTCATTCTTTTAACCTGGATCAGGAACTTCCAATACAACGTCATATGGCCACGGGCCACTGGCTGCTTCCTTTTTGAAGTGGAATGTTTTTATCTTTATGCCTTTTTCTTGTATCTGATATTTATGCAAAAATGCCATTGCGTCATTGACATACGTGAAATAGGTACCATAAGTGACTTAGAAATTCCAGGTTTGTAAAGAATGTTATTTTTCTTTTATTCTCCACTCTTCTTAGCCATGGATGTGCAAGCATTTGAAAGGCTTTTGGGACCTTGCATGGAAATTATGAAAAGGAACATCGCTACCTATGAAGAGCAATTAGTTGCCCTGTTTGGAACAAACATGGATATTGTTGAACCCACTGCATGAAGCAAAAGTATTGGAGCAAGACCTCTAGTGACAAAATTACACAGTAGTGGTTAGTCCACTGAGAATGTGTTTGTGTAGATGCCAAGCATTTTCTGTGATTTCAGGTTTTTTCCTTTTTTTACATTTACAATGTATCAGTAAACAGAATAGGTATTTAATAGTCAATAGGCTTTAACATCACTTTCTAAAAAGAGTAGATCAAAAAATATCAACATACTGATAAAATGACTTTCTACTCCACAAAATTATGATTTGACTGAAAGATTCAGATGATTGTAATATATTGAAAGTATCTGTGTTTAAGAAGATAATTAAAGGATGTTATCATAGGCAATGTGTATTCATTTTGACTTGCTCAGATTGATATGTTATGACTACACCCATGTAAAAGGGAACTTGGCAGTGAACCATGCTATACAGCATGGCATCACATTCTTTTTACAACTCACTATATATAGTAAGTACAATTTAACCATTTTTGTTTTAAAGTTTTTCTGGCTTGATAAGTTATGTGCTGGCCTTGGCCTATTGGTGAAATGGTATAAAACATCTTATGCAATTTTAAAACCTTTTATATTTTTGCAATAAAGTACCTTTTGACTTCTTGGGTATAATGTCAGTAGCCTACATATTCCAGTGGTTTTAAGGACAGGCAGTTTAGTCATTACAACAACAGGAAAGTGTCTTTGGATGAAAGGTCATTATTTTCCTCATAAAGCATCTATCTATGCTTCCTTCTTTCATTTTTGCAGTTCTCTGTTATCTTTAAAAATTTGTTTGACATTTAATGTCACAAATATTTTTAAATGTTCTTTAAACTTAATTGTTGTCTTCTAAAAGCCTAAGATCTTATTATATATGCTAAAAAAAAAAGTCTCCTATACCAAAAATATTCGGGGTCCTTATCAACATGCCCATAGATATTTCTTTGTTCTTCACTAGACATGTGTAATAACATCCTTGCAGACATCTGCTCCCATGGGTTTCCTCCAAAGTGGGAGAAATAAGTTATTGTAAGTAAAACATATCTAAGGATGCAAGGAATTTCTGCCCATTCCAAGTATACCATTAGGCCTCTCCACTTGCTTTAATGTAGACTCTCAACTGCATTCATTTCATTCTGCAAATGCAGAATGAACTCAGCTGAATAGATTTTTGTTGATAATTGATAATGCTTATTATCCTGCTACATAAAATGAATTAATTATATTCCACCAAAGCAGTATACTCTTACATGGATTCTAGGACTACATGACCCCAATGTCCAGAGACATTAATTCTAAATAGTTGTTCCCTTTTAAATCAGCGATTTCATTTTGGGAAATATGTTTCAAAGAAATATATACATGGGTAAAAAAATTCTGTGGCTAGTGTGGTCTTATTAGAGAATGTTTCTGGTCTTGCTTGTATAATGAAAATGTGGTAAAGATACGTGAATTGGATAATGTACATATAAGAAGTATGTAAAATATACCTTCAGCCACATTTTAGCACAGTTTTAACTACTTTGCAAACTTTCCCACGGGAAGAGAGCTTACTGAATGCAGATTTGTTTTCTATAATATTTCAGATTTTAAAAGTCATGTCTACCGAACAAGAAAAAAACACAACCACAAATTCCTGGTTTATCATTCTGTATTTTCAACTTCCTTCACTTTTTCAAGTTACCTATTTTGTTGCATAAGCTAATTGTTAACTACAAATGCCTGTTTAATAAAGAACTCTGACCAAGGCTGTAAATGCCAGTTACATTATTTTCAGTATTGTTGGTTATATTTAAAATTTCCTTATAATAAAGCACAGTTTTATAATAAAATATTATTACTGAGGTGTTTTTTTCTTTCTTGTTTCTTTACTGTGACTTCGTAGTGCACATTATACCATGTGAAATGCATGACAGAGGTCCGGCATATGTGAAAACAAAGGTAAGATCTGGGCAGCTTGCAGCAAGGAAGTGTGGTTCTGTAGGACGAGAGGTTTTTAAAAATCTTAACTATCGGTTATATGTGATACAGATAGTTGTGATATGTTGCAGACTCAGTCAGCCATTTAGAATAACCAAGTCTGGCTGGCTAACTAGGGAATGTATGTGTTAAAGTAATTAAAACACCACAAGTTTGAGTTATGGATGCCCCTGTTTAATCACCAGCCAAGAGTCTTTATGTTTGGAAATTCTCTGTTGATGTTTCATTCAAGCATGCATCATGTATGACTAAGAATTCTGGGAGGACGCTCAATTTTAATACAAAGGTGCTTTTCTTTGTGTGTGTGTGTGTGTGTGTGTGTCCTGCTGATACAAACTAGGGCTTGGTGCATATAAATGTAAAACACTACCTGGGATCCATGCTGTGTGAATGTGTTTGGTTTATTCTTAGAAACCTGGCTAGCACTCTTTAAAATGCTTTACAATTCTGCAAGTGAGACACACAGCACTAAGGAAGAACTTCGGATTTTATTGGAATATGTAGGATTAAGTGCTGAGTCCTTTTTCTTTCTAAAGCATCTTTAAAATATGGATATAATTTTTCCTAATTTTTTTCAAAAAATGTTACATTTCTAATAAGGACTAGATGGCCTTTGGCATTCTTAAAGAACATTAATAATGTATAAGCCTAGAGTGCTAAGTAACACATCTGGATGAGCTGTACTATCCAGCTTAAACAACTGGAAAGGAGAGTCTCAAATCTAAATAAAATGTTAATAACTAAGGGAGAAACAGAATTACTAACACATGTGGGAGAAAATTCATAAGGGAGAAATAGAATAATAAGGAATGCTGGCTTCTAAAATAAATGTGTGAGGTACAGCCTCATGTTGAGTATGAGAAAGAATTCTGATAAGAAACTGAAGGAAAAAAAGAAATTGGAGCAAGAGTTAAGACAAACTCTTACCTGCTCCAGGATACTTTTCAAGGCAGCAAAACTGGTTGAGCAACTGAAACTATACAGTTGTTAGTAAACAGTCTTTACGGGTATTAAAAAAAAAAAAAAAAACACCTTGAAAGTAAAATGAATTACGGAAATGAAAGCAGTAAGGTAAACTTACTTGGAGGACTTGTGTGTCCATTAGTCACTACAAGAAGTTAAATCAGTTTCATTTGTATAAGTGAGAAAAATCCATGACTCCACCAAAATCATTTACTTTGTGCATCCATGGCAGAACTTGGGCAATCTTGAGTCTCTTGCTTCCCCCATGCAATTCTTGGCTTCATACTTCAATTGGGGGCGGCGGGGGCGGGGGGGTGGGGGGTGGGGGTGGGGGGGAAGCCCAAAACAGCCTAAAAGTTGAGAGATATATTTATTTGGGGAATTTAACTGAGGACTATAGCCTGGGGAAACAGCCTTTCAGATAACCCTGAGGGACTGTTCCAAAGAGGTAAGGGAGGAGCCAGGATACATAGGAGTTTTTGCTGAAAAAGACCAAAAAAAAAAAAATGTAGTCAGATATCAAAAGATCATTGCTAATCACACACAAAAATACATATTTCAAGTTAAAAGATTTTAGTGGTTTTCTCATCTAGGGCCAGTATCCTGTTTTTTCCCATCCTGAATTCCTCTCAGGGTGCAGGGGTGATTGCAATGGCTGCTGGCTTGAGGGTGGGCAACATTCTTTGTTTACTGAAATGGTAAGTAACATTTTTATTTTTGTCCACACTCATATTCTCTGAATAATGATGTAATTGAGCCTGGTATATAGACAAATGTGTACAGAGTTTCCAAGGAAGACTTTCTTTGACCAAGAGATCTGGGTTTTTCTGTCCCTTTTTATGCTTTAAGTTTGTAAATTTAAAGTTGCTAAGGAAGTCCTGAAAAGGTAACATTTATATATGGAAAGATGTGATGGTAGACCTTACAGAGGTAACTGTCTCCGCCATAAAAATGAAGTGCCATCTCTTAGGTGGTGTTCCCACATTTTGATTAACCACAGCTTGGGTCTTGCCATCTTCCTGAAAAACTCAAGCCACTGCAACATGTAAATACATGAAATGTTTTGTTAGTACCAATTATAACTGAATCTTTAAAGTAGATGCATTTATTACTCAGTTGTGAAACCAAGCAGGACCTGTGGGGTATGGAAACTTTTCATGTCCTGTTTCTTGTTTATAGGGAAAAGCTTCAGCTTCCTAGACCTTTCCTGATTTTCAGAGGGCAGATTCAAAAGTTACTCATTAGGGAAACACGGGAATGCCAAAAGAAAGGAAAAGCAGTGAATAACAGTGCAGAGAAAGGGCAGGATTGTGGTTTTTCTTGAAGAGATACATTCATAACCATCTGATATATCTCTGAGTTCTTTTGCAGGAACTAAGGCTCCCACCCAGGGGGAGGATGGTAACTTCAGGCGGAACCCAAGATTCCTGTTACCTCACCGCCAGCAAATCAGTGGAAAGTGACACACCCTGTGTCCTCACCCCAAATTTTGCCCTTAGAGGCTCTTCCCTGAACCCCACCAGGGAGTCGGGTTCTTTGAACATGAGGTGCCCATTCTCCTTGCTTGGCCTGCTGCTGCTGCTGCTGCTGCTAAGTCACTTCAGTCGTGTCCGACTCTGTGTGACCCCATAGACGGCAGCCCACCAGGCTCCGCTGTCCCTGGGATTCTCCAGGCAAGAACACTGGAGTGGGTTGCCATTTCCTTCTCCAGTGCATGAAAGTGAAAGTAAAAGTGAAGTCGCTCAGTCGTGTCTGACTCTGCTTAAACCTTAAACCTTTCTCTGCTCCCAACCCCTTGGTCTCACTGTGCATCAGGCACTGGCCTTTGGAAAAAACTGGAAAAATGGTTTTATTCCCCAGGCACGAGGGGGTTAGGGTGGTTTAGTTGCTAAGTTCTTGTCTGACTCTTGTGACCCCATAGACTGTAGCCCGCCAGGCTCCTCTGTCCATGTGATTTCTCAAGCAAGAAAACTCGAGTGGGTTGCCATTTCCTTCTCCAGATCATCTTCCTGACCCACGATTGAGCTTAGGTCTCCGGCATTGCAGGTGGACTCTACCTACTGAGCCACCAGGGAACCTCAATGAGCTGGAAATGGACTCTGAAATAAAGGCTGCCTTCACTTTTGACTGTAACCACCTAGAAATGGAATCCTCAATGTCTTACATATTTCACATGATAAAAACTCACCAAGTAGAACCTCTGAATGAGTTCATGAGCGGTAAATATGCCCAGGCACAACCTTGGATAAAGTTGCTTCTAACTCCTGATTTTCCATCTCTGCCCTAAAACCTACCATGACCACAGTCCTGCTGAGGAACAAGAGAGTGAGTCCTGGATCCCTGGAACTGCACTGCCACATTTAGGTGGAAGGTTGATATTTAATACAAGTGAATCTCTTTACAAAATGACTATATTCTTGAAATGTATACAAATGACATTTCTAAAAGCCAAATATCTTAATTAGGAGAGGGGCTCACTATAAAGACGTCTTTAGCAAGTCTTTTCTTTCTTAATTGCTTTTGAAAGCTGAACCGAAATGTCCTCCACTTTTTTATTACTATAGTGCACATTATGATCTGCTATGTAATTTGAAGGAGCTGCAGTGTTTGGTGATGAGTAGACACAGCAAGTGACACAAACCATACGGAAACTATATGTAATGGGGTCAGTGTTCAAAGCAACTTACACAAAATAACATATACTATATATTAATAAGAAAATGTATCTTATTTCCTTTTATTCATCTGTTCAGCAGGTATTTATAATATTTATTGATTGCCTGGGCAAAACGATGCATATGATATAGACCAGACAAAAAGATGCATAAGAAATATGGAAAGAAGAAATAATGCGAATTTGGGAGGAGGTAAATGTAAGCAAAAATGGTTAAGTGTAGCACATTTAAGTGGCTTGCTAGGTGGCTCAGTGTAGTAAAGAATCCGTCCGTCAGTGCAGGAGACAAAAGAGACATGGGTTCAATCCCTGGGTCACGAAGATCCCTTGGAGGAGGAAGTGGCACCCCATTCCAGTATTCTTGCCTGGGAAATCCTACGGACAGAGGAGCCTGGTGGGCTACAGTCCATGGTGCCGCAAAGAATCAGACTGAGTGAGTGAGCACACACCACACAGTTAAGTACATATTAGTCCTGTGATCTTAATGGCTTTTTATCTAAAATTAGCTACTTTTGACTGGTAACTAAAACAAAATACACAGAGAAAGGCCTAGCATCCCAGACAGACATGAGAGAAAAAGTGTAGGAATCTGTGCTCCATTTCCTAATTTGAATACTTGACTTCATTTGCTTGCTTCAGTTCAGTTCAGTTCAGTCGCTCAGTCATGTCCAACTCTGCGACCCCATGAATCACAGCACGCCAGGCCTCCCTGTCCATCACCAACTTCCGGAGTTCACTCAGACTCACGTCCATTGAGTCAGTGATGCCATCCAGCCATCTCATCCTCTGTCATCCCCTTCTCCTCCTGCCCTCGATCCCTCCCAGCATCAGAGTCTTTTCCAATGAGTCAACTCTTCGAATGAGGCGGCCAAAGTACTAGAGTTTCAGCTTTAGCATCATTCCTTCCAAAGAAATCCCAGGGCTGATCTCCTTCAGAACGGACTGGATCTCCTTGCAGTCCAAGGGACTCTCAAGAGTCTTCTCCAGCACCACAGTTCAAAAGCATCAATTCTTCGGCACTCAGCCTTCTTCACAGTCCAACTCTCACATCCATACATGACCACAGGAAAAACCATAGCCTTGACTAGATGGACCTTTGTTGGCAAAGTAATG
Source organism: Bos taurus (assembly GCF_002263795.3). NCBI lineage: Eukaryota > Metazoa > Chordata > Mammalia > Artiodactyla > Bovidae > Bos > Bos taurus. The sequence continues at coordinate 48,261,611 of NC_037331.1, forward strand.
TCTCTGCTTTTGAATATGTTATCTAGGTTGGTCATAACTTTCTTTCCAAGGAGTAAGCGTCTTTTAATTTCATGGCTGCAATCACCATCTGCAGTGATTTTGGAGCCCCAAAAAATAAAGTCTGACACTGTTTCCACTGTTTCCCCATCTATTTCCCATGAAGTGATGGGACCGGATGCCATGATCTTCGTTTTCTGAATGTTGAGCTTTAAGCCAACTTTTCCACTCTCCACTTTCACTTTCATCAAGAAGCTTTTGAGTTCCTCTTCTTTGCTTCTTTGCTTGCTTACCTTTTAACATTTTGAACAGTGATATTTTAAACATTTAAGCAATGTCATGTACTTTAACTTCTATGTTTCTTAGCCCACTGGTCATTGGTATGCCAACTGTGTTGGAATACAGTAATTTCACCCCTAAATAAGCTTTATCTAGTTTTTAAAAAACAAATTAGAATTTGATGTTTCTTTATGAAAACAGAAGTATTTTACAAATTGCTGAAGACATTTTGATTTTGGATAACAACTCAACATATTTGGGCATAGTTTATGTGGAATATGTATGTGTGTATATGGTATTTGCACTGACCAGAAGTAGATGCTATTTAAATAAAATTTTATTTTTGAACTTTCTTTTGGTTACAGCTTGTAGGATTTTCATTCCCTGACCAGGAATTGAACCCACACCCTTGGCAGTGAGAGCTTTGAGTCCTAACCAGTGGACTACCAGGGAATTCCCAAAATTGATTTTTTAATGTCAGTTTTATCATGGAAGTATGTTATGAACAAATGTTCTTTAGTATATATAAAAATCCCTTACAGGTTCAGTCGTGTCCGACTCTGCAAACCTATGAACTGTAGCCCATCAGGCTCCTCTGACCGTATTTCCCAGGCAAGAATACTGGAGTAGGTTGTCATTTCCTTCTCCAGGGGATCTTCCTGACCCAGGGATGGAACCTATGGGGATGCAACCTGTGTCTCCTGCGTCCCCTGCATTGGCAGGCAGATCCTTCACCACTGAGCTAAAATATTTTATATCTATTATAAAATATGTCATTTTATATTTTATCACATATAAATAGTAAGTAATTGGTACAAAAATTCTTTATGTATATTTTAGTGAAGTAGTAGAATTTATATTCTAAGGAGATCTTACTGGTTTTGTACTTTGATCTTTGTTCCGGCTGAGTTGGCTGGTTTTCTTAGTCATCCAAAAATGAATAATGAGGTTCCTATTAAATATACATAGGTGCATAAGGTAAGCATTTAGCTTCCCAGGAGAGTCCAAACATGGACTAATTGTCCACTTAAAGGTACAGAGATTCTAACACTGACATTTAATCAGTTATGACTGAACTAACTCAAGAGAATTTTACTCTTCTATTTAATGACCTGGACAAAAATGAGAGTATGTGAAAATATTTTCTATCTTTGTATCCATATGAATTAGCACAGTGGTCAACCAATAGTAGGAACTAAATAGGTATTTCTGAATGAATGGATAGGAAAACCTTTATAGTACTAATAAAAGACAATCATTTCCAATAATGTACAATAGCTTGATGTGAAGGTGCTATTCTTCCTACCATTGTGTTCACAAATAAAAAAATATCTCCACTAAGGCTTTTACTAAACGCTTGGAAACAGAAAACCTTTTAAAATTAGTTAAGGTTCAGCCAAAAGCAGATCTCATGGTTCATGCAGTGTTGGGGGGTGGGGGGGCAGGGATGGTGTGGTACCAGCTCTTGAAAGTTCATTTTTTGGATGGTGGGAAAGGTTTTTAGTTTCCTGGAGGGAGCTAGTCATTAATAGCTGAGATTTTAGTTTTCAGTGATCAAGTGAATTCCACGGATTTTTCTTTTTGTCAGGAAATTAAACACTGGAGTTCATATTTTCAATTTTTCAATTCTGAGGCGCAATGAACCTCCACTGTTAAAAAAAGTGAAGAAAGAAAATAAAAATACACAAAAGAGCAGGGCCACAATTGAGTCCTGGGGTCACTCCATTAATCTCTGAACGAAGATAAATACAAATATTGTCCTTTTTACTCAGGGAAAAATTTAGGCATTTTATTGGCCTTCTGAATTATTTTTAGGAAACAAAATAATTTGATTAGTATTTGTGAATACAGAATCTTTGATCTGTATTTGATCTGAATACCATCTTTGATCACATGGTAGGGAGGACTCTTTAAGGATTCAAACAGGGAATCCCTAAAAGAATTTGAAAACTTGTTTCAGTATGGGAAAGTTACTTTGGATTTCCATATTTGTTCCGTGGCTTTCAGATTTAAAAATTCCAGAAAAGTAGGGGTTTTAAAGGAATCACTAGCAAGGATTTAAGGCTCCTTTCCAAAAGTTTGACTTTATAGATTTCTCTCTAGTATGTTTTCCTCCTCTTAAACATACATATAATGATCTAAAGATATAAAACCTAAAGCATAGCTTAAATGACTAAACACTAAAAGTTCAAAGGAAAAAAAGCTTAATAATGCCTTTGTAATGGGAATGGTAAAAACATCAATTATAGACTAGGAACTGGACAGCCTTGTTTAAAATGAAGGTAACTATAATGCCAAAGAAGCCATCCTCCTCTCTTTGAGTCAGAGAATTCGTAACTTAAGGAGGAACTCCTAGTGGAAACAAAGTAGGAAGACATTCTTTCATCAGTGGAAGACCTCTGGAGAGGAAAAACGGTTAAACTGAAACTCGCCAGAGAAACCCTGATAACGATTCACAAATTACATCCGTTTAAGTCACACATTATATCCCTCCGTATTACCTTAAACAACGAGTAAGCTGGTCAAATACAGAAAACATCAATTTGCCTTTCCTCAATTCGAAAGTCAACAGTAATGACCCCACCTCCCGCTTCACAGTTTTGTAAATTGTCCAGATCTCCGAGCTTCTCTCTCACTGTTCATCTCCAAGCCTCTCGGTGCCTGGCACGCAGCCGGCATTCAAAAAATTTCGGGTGAACTGAACAGAGTCCGCAGAGAAACCGCAAGCTGCTGTCCAGGGAGGGGCGAAGCCAGGCTCAGGATAAAGAAATGTTAAGTCTTCCCACTGGACCCCAGCACCACCTTTATTATCCCCATCAGGCCTGGGGCCGTGATTTCTGGGTGACTGGGTCCCCCTCGAGGCAGCACTGCTTCCGCTTGTGCAGTCATCGCCTTCCCCTCGCACTTAAACAATACCTTGGCCTCTTGCCAAATTCTGAGCTGCGAGCAACTCTGGCTGTTTATGGCCCGGAATGGGTACTGCGAGAAGCTTGAGGCTGCTTTGAGTGCTAGCACAGGCCCAGAGGAAGAGAAGAGGCCAAAGCTTTAAAACACTCCCTTCCTCCGCCCCCTCCTTTTTGTCCCAGACACCAAAACAAACGAGCTGATACACGTGTCCCTATGACTCTTGTTTACTATCAAGACTGCACCGTGCACGCACTTCTGGGAAATGTAGTCCAACCTGTTCCCCGACGTGCAGTCTCGGAGAGAAACACAGCCAGACCCAGACTACGAACCCACAATCCATTTCGGGGGCAATGTTTGGCTGGAGTCCCGGGAGTCTCGGCAGCAATCCAATCCGAAGCGCTCACCCTGGTGATTGACACTCCGTCTTCCCCAATAAATACAACACAAAAGTCAATACAAGCCCGCCCACCGAGACGGACCACGGTACCAACCAATAGGAAGGAGAATCGATTGAATGGCAGTGCCGCAGGCCAATAAGAAGGCGAAGGAGCTGGGCGGAGGCTCAACCCCCCGGGGGTTTGAGGGGAGGGGGAAGACGAAGCTTGAAAGACTTGGTAATGGCGACGGGTTTGGTAAGTAGGAAAGTTTCGGTGGAGGACTAAGAGCGGCGGCGGGAGCAGTAACGCGCCCCGGGAAGGCCGGCGTCAGTTGTAGAGGGGATACGCGAGTTGCTGGTGGTGTTGTCGCGGCCGGGGCGGCCCGCGCCGGGGCTGCTTATACTCCGCGGCGGTTTGTTGTCTTTCTGTTCGGGAAGGGGTGGGGGTGGGGAAGGGAGGGGCAGGATCTCGAGGGTATCTGGCGGCCGGGTGAACTCGGGTCGGCTGTCCTCTTCATGACGGCCGGGGCAGTTAACCGTCCGATACCGGCCTGCGGCGAACCCACCGGACTGGCGCTTCCCGCGAGCTCACCTGGGCTTCGCGTCGGCACGGTCCGTGGGGGTCTTGGGGCGGGGGCTGGGAGGCGTCTGCGAGGACTGCGCTCTGGGCCGGGTGGCGCGGTGGGTGGCCGGGCCGGGTGAGGAGATGGGGCGGGCCTGGGCGGGGGAAAGGGGGCCGACGCGACTCTGGGGCTGCCCAGGAAAGTTTGACTTCAACTCCCCGCGAGTGGGCGGAGGGTCGGAGGTTGGCCCGGGGTGGGCAGCCGGCCGCGGGTGGAGGACTCTTGTGAGGCGCCGCCTCTTCAGGGGCCGAGAGGGGCTCGGGCCGAACTGGGAAGCTCGCGGAGCCCTTGGGCCCCGGGGCTCATTGTTACGCAGTTCGAATGAATGGACTCCTTGGCGCCTGCGCGGTGGAGTTGAGCCGAGGGGAAAAACAAGCCTGGAGTCCAGGCTGCGGTCACATGATGGGGGGAGGGGAGGGGAACGCGATGAATGGCGAAAGAGGGTGGGGGATGGACTTGGCGTGAACCGGGAGGCACTGCCTCTGTGTGACCGAGATCGAGGCTTGGCAGGCGATTTCAGTCTCCGCCTTCCAACCTATGCTGCTGCCCCAGGCGGATTAAAACAAAAAAGACTAGCGAAATCGACTGTCGGAACCAGGTTTTTGTGGCTCCTTCAAACGCTGCATGCTGTCTAGGGGAGTTCGCTCGCCGCCGTGCATTCTTTTGAACACTTCACCTAGAGTTAATTCTTTAGGAGTTTTCAGCAAGAATCTTTTGTAAAGGGAGCTCTGACTGCAGGGAAGCACTCAAGAGTCTTTAATTCTGGGATCCAGTGATGCTAAGGGAGGAGGTTAAAAGTCAGTTGTATGTATACCAGGAAGTGTTGGGAGTCCTACCAACAATTCCGACTGAGTGCTATAGATTTATTTCCCTCTAACTAGCAGTAACAGGTGATTCCTAACAATGATTTAGTGAAATTAAAGTTACGTTTGGAGAATTAGAATAGTTGTAACATTTGTAAATAATTTTCTATTAACCACTGATAATACGTTTGTGATGTACTGCTAGTTCTTTCAGTCTCTGCTTTTTGTTGTTACTGTTTCTGCTGTTTTCCGATTTAATTTGCTAAGTACTAGGGTCAACTGTTGAATTTCCACGATTGAACTTACTCAGTTCTTGCTGAGTAGGTAATAGTTGACAAAGTTTTACGGAAATTTGAATTACATTCGAAAGAATTCAATGTACCCAATACATTTTGGAGCTGTTTTATACTTTTGAGGAAGCCAAAACAAAATATTTAAATTCTAAATTGACGGTACATTATAGAGTGAAATTTTGATTTCACTTCCTGGTTTCCATTTTACTTAGTTTTATAAGCCCAACTACTTATAAAAAATTAAAAGATTTTATTTATTTGGCTCCCCGGCCACGCCAACCAAGGATCAAACCCTAGCCCCCTCCAGAGGAAGTGCGGGGCCCGAACCACTGGTCCCCCAGTTACCTTTTTCAGCTTAGAAAAATCTCCTTAGTTCAAAGTTACCTTCTCCCGGGATTTCCCACAATTTTCCATGTTTCACAATGCTTGCTTCTCAGACTTCAAAAATGGTACTATCACTTTAAGAGTTGTTTCCACCGCTGTATTTTAATTTTTTCGGACCGTTTCCTCACTACCTAAATGCTCAGTGCAAATAGCCTGGGCTTTATGAGGGAGAAGCTAGCTGGTCTTCTATATTTGTTTGAAATGAAAATATTAGTACTTTATTTTTCTGCCATAAATTAAGTTAGTACGGTGTTAAACGATGCCAGGTATTTTACACGTATTATCTTTTAATTATGAAAGTGATATTTACCTGGAATGAGAAATCACACCAGATATTTTTGACAAATACTTTGTATATTACAAAATTCAGGAAAAATACTCTCTTAATGATATTTTATATTCTTGTTTGTGCCTAACTCATCAACAGTAATCATATACCTTCATATTTTGACCTGCATTTACTTTGGTACTTCATATCATAGTTTAAACTCTCATTTTCTGTAAATTAGAAGAAAAAATTTTCTTCTCTAAAGTTTTTGGTAGTTTAGAAAAGCTTTTCTCACAGGTTGTTACACATGATGTAAAGATTCAAGTGTTTATGTGCAGTGACTTATCTTGCGTACTGTTTATATTGATAGTGCTTTTAAACAGGTTTACAGATGGCTTGTAGTGGTGTGTTTGGTGTTCTCTTCAAGTTTCAGTATTTTGTGTCAGATCAGCACAAAAGGAATAAGAACTTGTGTAGATGTATTTAGCACTGGGCAGCAGTGACTGAGGAGAAGGCAATGGCAACCCACTCCGGTGTTCTTGCCTGGAGAATCTCTGGACGGGGGAGATTCTGGTGGGCTGCCGTCTCTGGGGTTGCACAGAGTCGGACACGACTGAAGCGACTTAGCAGCAGCAGCAGCAGCAGCAGCAGTGACTGATGAGTTAAGGGAATGCTTTGGAACCATTAAGAGGGTGTGTCACGTAGTGTCTTTAATACTTGGAATATTATGATATAGGTAGATACAGGTAGACTGGTCCCATTTTACGAAAAAGAAAACTGAGGCATAGAAGTTAAATTGTTCATAGTCATATAGCTTTTCTAAACTACTACCAATTTAGCTGTGAAAAATTCGATCAACTAAATTAGAGAAGAAAATTATTTTTTCTACTTTATATATAGAAATGACACTATAAGTAAGTGATACTCTACAGTAACATTTTATGGAAAGAATACCACCCACTATTGGGATGTGGATTTTTTCCCCTGTTAACATTATGGCAAACCAGAGTTGTAGAAATCTCTCTGAACTCTTTGGTTTGAAGTTTCTGAAAGAACCGTATAGAGGCCCTCAACTGCATTTGGTGTAGTTTGTGTTTAATCTAGTTTGTTATGGAGGTTCATTTTAGCTTGCGATTGTGTAATACATTTTAAATACCACCTCAATTTCTCATGTTGGAGATGTAAAATAATTGTAAATTACCGTTTCTTCACCTCCTTCCCCCAAAGAGTTGGAGTTTCATACAGAAGTCCTTCGGGATTATGGGAGGCACAGAGAGGATCCTTTTCCTTTATCCATAGTGATGAAAAGATAAAGATTCAGGGAAGGACAGGCACTTGAATGTAATTGAAATTAGATGTCTAATCTGTGTTGGTCTATATCTTTTGTCCTTTTTCTCATTTTGGGGGCAGGGGGAAGGGAAAATGGTCTGATTCAATCATCAGAGCCCTGTTTTTGTCATCCAGAATAGTATTTATTTTTTGGGGTCACACTGCACACCATGTGAGATCTTAGTTCCCCGACCAGGGACCAGGGGTTGAACCCTTGCCCCCTCCAGTGGGAGCACAGAAGTCTTAACCACTGGATTGCCAGGGAAGTCCCTCCTGATCCAGAACAGTAATTTGTTCTGAGCTTTATATGATTTGAAGTTTATACAAAATTAGATGAAGTATGTGGAAATGCTTGGCAAATGGCAGGTAGGCATTTAGTAAAACCTAATTTCCTTTTTCATTCACTGATAGTTGGTCATTTGTAGTCATCTCTTCCTTTCCTTTCATTGAGATTTTGTGGATATTTACTTCTGAAAGTTTGCAAAACAGATGCAATAGGGCTGTCTCATCTCCACCCAGTAAAAATTTGTAATATTGACCATGACATTTAAGAGTACAACTGCTGGAAAATTTTCTCTTTGAAAATCACCAGTCTAGTGAGAGTTGACATGTGCAGAGATAGCTGAAACACAGTATGCTGCTGCTAAGTCACTTCAGTCGTGTCCGACTCTGCAACCCTGTAGACGGCAGCCCACCAGGCTTGCCGTGTCAAATCCTATAATACCAAAGCAGCATACAACAGCGTGAACGAGCAACAGTGTTAGCTTTACCAGGGAAAGTTTGAAAGAGAAGCTTGTTTCTAAAAATGAATGTTTAATTGGTGTGATGTATGTGAGGAGTTATTTTGAATATGGATTCTCTGGTGTTCCTTTACTGTATCAGAGGCCTTGTTTCTCCCAAATAGTTTGCCAAAAACAGGCAAAAAACTTTGGTTTGAATTTTGATTGCATGTTTGTTTTTTTTTTCCCCTCCAACTAGCTCTTCTGAGATCAGTAGAGGTACCTTGAGGTTAAGTTAACCTACCTTAGATTACCTTTTTCTCAACTTTTATTTATTTATTTTTTTTAAAGAGAAAATGGTCAGATTTTCAAGTCTGTTACTCTGTTTACTGCACAGGTTTAGAGAAGGAGAATCTCCGCTATCTCAAGACCAAACTTTTGATAGCCTTGTGCAGTAAGAGGTACAAACAGTGAGAGGTGCAAACACATAGAACTCACGTTCAACAAATACTTCTGTGATACTTTTGTTCTTTGTTTTGAAACCAAAATGTTTCTTCCACCTTCATTTAAGGTGTGTTGTGATGGGATGTTGGTAGATTCCTAAGAGTGCTGAAGAGATGCTAGAAGTTGCAAGGAGATGTGAGTGCACTGAATGGTGGCTGGGCACCGGGACCTGCGGAGGGGGAGGGCAGACCCAGCTGGGAAGAGTCCTGCAGGCAGTGGGACACGACAGCATGACTGCAGCTCTGCTGAGGAGGCATACGTGTCCAGTGCAACTCTGGGGAAAAGTGAGAAGGTTTTCATGTTGAGATTGCAGCTTGCACTGATTTATGCCGATCACTTCTGTGTGTGAGATGTCCAGTAGATGTTCCTATGAAATTTGAGTCATGTCAGGTTAAATTGTGTCTTGTATCCTTAGGATGTCAGAAAGTTTTCTGTGGAAAGGGTTAAAATTGACTAAACTTAATATTAGCTGCGCCAAGAACCCACCTAGAATAACTAGTTCTTTCTTGTTGGGGCATTACTAAAGGAGGAATCTGCACTGGTACTACCAGTTACCACGTATTTCATGGGGTGGGGGAGCGCCTTGCTGCTTTTCTGGAGGGGGCTTTCATTGGGGGGCCTTATTTTGCCTTTTTTTTGTGGGGGGGGGGGTGGCCTTGCCCTGTGGCTTGTGGGATCTTAGTTCCCTGACCAGGGATTGAACCCGTCCCCCCTGCAGTGGAAGCATTGTCTTAACCACTGGGCCACCAGGGAAGTCCCTCATGAGGACTCGTGCAAAGGAAGCTGGGAGTGAGTGGCATAGACAGAAACTGGGAATGTGAATATATTGTGCTCTCAAAACACTCTCCCTTAAGTATTTGTGTATTATAGATGTTCTTGCATACTCATTGTATTTCAGTATGATTTTTTAAAATAGACAAAAAATGTTTGAAGTATAGTTCTGATTATGTTAGACTTCTATTCAAAAATTTGCAGTGGTTCCCATTGTTTGCTAGTCGCTAATAATAATACTGGCCACTCTACCAAAGCTTGAGAGTTTGCTCTGTTAGGCACTATTGTAAGCTTTTGACATGAGCTCACTGAGTTTTTACAACAACCTATGTAGGTGCTTTTACTATTTCCATTTTATGAACAAGGCATGAAGATTTTAAATAAATTGTCCAGGGCACATAGCTGGTAGGTAGCAAATGTATAAACTCAGGAGCCTAGTTTCAAAAAAAAAAAAAGAAGTGGCAAACCAGTTTTCCTAAACTAGAATGAAAGATTCTGATCCCAGTCTGCCTTCCAGCCTTATTATTGACAACCAGGAGATACCCTAGCCTTTGGCTTCGATGTCCTTCTGATTTCATCCAGTACTTTGCTCCTCTGAGTTTGCTCATGTGAGTTTCTCATTAGGAGCCTCCCTTCCTTCCTTTTTACCCATTCATATCCAAGCCCTGCCTCCATAGAACTGCAGTTGTTTGCTTCTGTCTTTCTACTCAAGTGCAGGTTCCTTGAAATTCATGATAAACTGTTCATCATTGAGTTTCAACATAATACCTAGTAGAGTGCCTTGTACAGAATATGTATTAAATGACTGAATATATTCTACATATACACACACATGTTTAGATAAAAAAGGAATATGGCAATAATTTTTAGCCTGCTGCTTCTCCCAGTGTACCAGGAGTTTGTTTGAATGAAAACAAGTAAAAACCATTGCACAGGATTGTACCTCAGTTCAAATAAATCACATGCTCTGGAAGGCGGGGCTTCAGCATCATTGGTTTGAAGCAGACATGGTCCTGTGTGCCCCCAGGGTTGCACATTACAGATTGATCTAAGTTTGCTGAGCTTTTGCAATGAGAAAGTGGAGGCTCAGAACCAGGATTTGGCCATTTATGCTTGAGAAGTCAATTTGTGTTAGTAGCCACATCTATTGTGGCCACCAATTTTGTAGGAGGCTGTTTGTTATACACTAGTGTATTTGCTATAATTATATCATAAGACTGTGATTATTACATAATACATTGTACTTACTGAAAAGTGTTCATTTCTTGGGAATGCCTCAGACATCTTTTAGATAAACTGTTACTTGCTTAAAGTAATGATATGATCTGTGACTTTTATTGAGGTGTGTTGGATACTTTGTCATATTTTGCAGGGAGGAAATTACCAAAGCTGAATAGCTGCCTGTCTGGCTCCTATTGTTAATTATTTTCAGTAACTGTTCTGTTAAGAGATTAAGTATCCAAAATATGCATAATATTGCCCTATGTCAGTCTACAGATAAAAATTTTTTAAAGATAATTTTACTTTTTATTTTGCTCATTTTGTTTCATCTTTACAACTGCTCTGGGAAGGAGAGAGCAGGTGTCATGAGCCCTGTTTCCATATGGAGATACTGAATTAGTGAGAAGCTCAGTCATTTAGGTCATAGATATAGTAAGTGATCAAGCTGGAATCAAACCCATGTTTCCTTACACCGAACCCAGTGCCCTCTTCACTACTCCATTGTACATCTTACAGTTTATACTGTGTCCGGCTCCAAGTGCCCAAGAAATGGGTCGTATTTGAGGCAGAAATATGAAAGCGAAATAAAATACTAGAAATAAAGTAAGGCAATGGTCAGTTTAGCTGTATGTGTCAAAAGCCTTCAGTTCAGTCTCTCAGTCGTGTCCAACTCCTTGTGACCCCATGAACCACAGCATGCCAGGCCTCCCTGTCCATCACCAACTCCTGGAGTTCACCCAGACTCCATTGAGTCGGTGATGCCATCCACCTATCTCATCCTCTGTCGTCCCCTTCTCCTCCTGCCTTCAAACTTTCCCAGCATCAGGGTCTTTTCAAATGAGTTAGCTCTTTGTATCAGGTGGCCAAAGTATTGGAGTTTCAGCCTCAGCATCAGTCCTTCCAGTGAACACCCAGGACTGATCTCCTTTAGGATGGACTGGTTGGATCTCCTTGTAGTCCAAGGGACTCTGAGGCGTTTTCTCCAACACCACAGTTCAAAAGCATGCATTCTTCAGAGCTCAGCTTTCTTTATGGTCCAACTCTCACATCCATACATGACCACTGGAAAAACCAAAGCCTAGACTAGACAGACCTTTGTTGGCAAAGTAATGTCTCTGCTTTTGAATATGCTGTCTAGGTTGGTCATAACTTTACTTCCAAGGAGTAAGCCTTAGAAGATGTTTAATTGCCATCCAACCACTAATCTGTCTCTTGGAAGTTCAAAGAAATAACCAGATGTAAGCAAATACTTAAAAAAAAAAGAATGTATAAAGTAAGAGTGAAAAAACTGGGAACATGTTTAGTAGTAGGAGGGATAAGTAAATTTTGGTAATTCCTGTGATTATATATAATTTAATTTTTAAAAATAGATCTTTGAAAGACTTAATGCTTATGAACAGGCAAATGCTTATGAACTTAATGTTAAGAAAAGGTCTCATTTATATATAATATGACATATGAAGAAAAAGAAATGATTTTGTTTAGGTAAAATGTAGATGTCTCTGTGAAAAAGAGATTGGATCATTAGATAATAACATCAAAATGTCCCAGTAACTCAGGTTGGTGGAATTAGAAATAATTACTAATTCCTTTTTTCTTTTCTAAGAAAAGCTTTTTTTTTTTTTTTTCCCACAGTGATCATATGTTTTGTAGTCAGGATAATGTTTCATAATAAGAAAATTCATGAAAAAAGCCTTTGTAGAAAAAATGACAGTGTTTGTTGGTGATTATGTCATGACTTAGCTTTTGGTTTAAATATCTTTCCACTGCATTTTTTGATTAGCCTGGGCTACGGTACTTGACTTTTAATGCCTGTTTTTTTTGGCCATGCTACATGTGGCTTGTGGGGTCTTAGTTCCCTGACCAGTGATTGGACCCAGGCTCCTGGCAGTGAAAGCACCGACTCCTAACACTGAACCGGCAGGGAATTCCCAACTTTATTTTTTTAAGTGACTTTTAACAGCAGTATATTTTATTGTTTTATTTTGAGGAAAAAACTATGTTAGAATTTTGTGTGTTGGTATATTTCATTAGAACTTTAAAAAATGAAATTTGGGGGAGAGCCTGAGAAATCAGGAACTCTTCCTGCTGCTGTCACTCATATTAAATAACTGATTTGATCATTGTTCAAAGGCAAGAATATAAAAAGTATAACCTCATTTTACTTTCATAACAATTTAGTTGGTAGACATAGCTGAGAAATTATTTAGGTGTATCAGTTTATACTGTTTTCTTCATTGTTTCAATTTTGTAAGCTTGAGATAATGGGAGATTTACTGTTTGTTTAGCTAAATTTCCCATTATTATTATACATCTTTGTAAAAATAGTAGCTTTTTTATTATGATTAGATTCCAAATTATCATTAAGAAAACATTTTTATGGGAAGTATAATATATGTCCATTTTAAGAAACTCTGTTTTACTTTATGTTTCTGTTTTGGCCACAAGATCTTAGCTCCCCAACCAGAGACTGAACTTGTGGCCCTGCAATGGAAGCATGGAGTCTTAACCACTGGAAATCCCAAGAAACTCTTTCTCAAATGTTCTTTAGAGATTGTAACAGTATACTTGTTCACTTTCAGAAGATGAGAAAACAAAATAGTGAACACAATTGATAAATAGAGAAATTGGAATCTTCCGGAAAAGGTCCCAAATAGAATGGACCTTCAGTCGGCCCATGTGTAGCGACTTTGAGGGGGACACAGATGGCAGTATATGATTAAAGGTACAGCACTGATGTCTCTGATTGATTTTATGCGTTCATAGACCACGTGACTTGACTTTTTGTTCTTGTGTCATTTTTAGTCGGAGCGCCATAACATGGTGTGGGAAGTGAAGAGCAACCAGATGCCTGATGCGGTGCAGAAGCTCCTGCTAGTCATGGATAAGAGAGCGCCAGGAGTGAGCGACTCGCTGCAGCTGCTGCAGTGCAAGGAGACGTTGCCGTCCTCTCCTGGATACAACTCTTGTGATGAGCACATGGAACTTGGTAAACAAAATTAAGTTTTTAGGGATCTTCACTGAGATTCGGATTAATTTTCATGTTTAGCTAACTTTTCCACCCACTTTGAATTGCTAAAAAGTGTGTTAAGTTTTGTACCCTAGGAACTTTCAGTGTTCTCTTGTTATTGCTTATAAAGTATTATTTAAACCAACATAACTTTGGGCTATTTATGGTTATCATAGAGACTCATTTACAAATTCAAACTCAACTGTCTTTGTGGGTTAAGATGAGCCTTTAAACACCTTATGAAAACCTTGCGGTGTGGCTTTTCAAAAGCTGTTACTTTTGAAATATCCATGTAAACTCAGCGAATTAAGCTGGCTATGCCTTTATGCCTGGGTTGTTGGTATGATGGGGGAAATTCCAGTGGACAGTTGAAACTGGAGGATCGGACATTTGTAATTATCAGTACTGCTGAGCTACTCCAAAGATGCATGATATATAGAACTGTGTAGGTGTATTGAAGTATGACTTTGAATGTTACTGCTTTGAGGTAAGTGTTAAAGAGAATAAACAGCCGATGAGTGAGCTTGTCTTGCTGCCCACTTTTCATCTTGGCATTGCCCCATTTAACATGTGTTTTCGCCTGATGTTCACAAAATCCAAGATGTGATTGTCCTCATTTTATATAAATGATGAAATAAAAGAGGTTATGTGGTAGAGTCTTCTTTGGGAATTTGAAGATCTTAAAGGTCTTGAGACATAACCTGTTGGCATGCTAAGGGTTTGCTAAGCTCAAAATATTTATTGAGTTGTGGTTACTATTGAGTGGAAAGTATCGTTTCAATCAATTACTTGGTTCTCCATTGTCGCATGTTAGTTGGTTTCAGAAGGAAATCAGGAACTAGGGCTCAGGAGGTCAAAAACTTTACAGCCCCTCATGACTTCAGTTTAAACGTAGTTTCCTTAACTTGAAAGACAGAGATGAACCCTTCACAGTTAATACACAGATGATAGTCAAAGAATGATGTTGGCAATGAGGGAAGGGAAATAGCTCCATCACCATGAGCATTACAGAGTGGAATTATCTTCAGTTGGTGTGTTTTGGCTTCTTTGGGAAGGAAGGGATACCTTCTAGTAGGTTTTATGAATGGATATCCTGAATTAGTACTTGTCAGACATTTCCGTTTTAGTGAGTTATTCTGGGATATTCCCTGTATAGGAATGAGTATGTGCTTTTATTGTGACAATATAGGAGAGCTCTCACGTCTACAAGAGCTTCTGGGTTTATATATTGAAGAGACCCATTGGATCCATAGAATTTACAGGTGTAAATTTTGTAAACAAAATTCACAAAGGGATTTTGTTGTTTTTAAGGCCTGCAAGAGGCTTTTTTTTCCAGTTCAGTTTTTCAGAATTCAGTCTACCTTACAGTGTAGTTTTGGCATGAACAAGAGTGGTCCTTGGGTACTCTTTCTGGTTTTCTTTCTTGGGTAGCTGAAAGTCTGTCATGAACTACCTTTTGAGAACACACTTTTTTGGAAAATAATAAATATTCCTGAGTTTAGAGTTTCTCATTAAAAATAAATAATTTGGTGTAGATAAAGTTGAATAAGTAGTACCTAAACATTCCTATGATCTAAGTTGCATCTTTGAAAATTGTTGTTTTCATTTATTGTAGTAATCTTGTTTAACAGATTCAGATGTGTGAACAATAAGTACATACATGCACCCATGTAATGCCTTTTTCCTTGTTAACGTGGTAACATAAAAATGTCTGAATAGCATAGGGATTATTCCCAGGTGAGCCTGTGAAAAACTGGAGGTGGGGAGTCAGAAAACACAAACAGAACAGTTTGTAACAGTTTAGCCATTAATCCATTTACATTTAAGTTTACTTTTCTGTTAGGCTTTGTTGACCCTTAAATGTATAAGATGTCATTGTTTTTTCAGTTGAAACTTGTTTCTTTCAAAAAAACATTTTGAATTTACACTTTACCTCTCACAAAATTAACTAGCTAAATTTGAGGCCCTCTTTTCCAGCTGTGATTACACTTTTGTCTCCTGTATTAGTAATTTCCTTCTGATAATCTTGAGTGTGCTTATTTGCAGATGATCTTCCTGAACTTCAGGCTGTTCAGAGTGATCCTACTCCATCTGCCATATACCAACTAAGTTCAGATGTGTCGCATCAAGAATATCCAAGACCATCTTGGAACCAAAATACCTCAGAAATATCAGAAAATACCTACCGTGAAAATGAAGTGGATTGGCTAACAGAACTAGCAAATATTGCCACCAGCCCACAAAGTCCACTTATGCAGTGCTCATTTTACAACAGGTGGGAACATTGGCTGTATTTTAACTGAAAACTTTGTCATTACAAAACACTCTTTTCCTCCCTAGTTTTAAAAGTTGCCTGGAGAATCCCAGGGACTAGGGAGCTTAGTTGGCTGCCATCTATGGGGTCGCACGGAGTCAGACACAACTGAAGCAACTTAGCAGCAGCAGCAGTTTTACAAGTAATAATGCTCTTGATCATTTAAATAAAGATTTTTTTAATTAAAGTCATTAAAATTAAGCTCTTTATCTTAAAATGATCAAAGAGGTATTAACCCTGAGTCATTATTTCATATTTTGAGGATTAGATAAAAGTAATATGAGAACTGAGTCTTAAATGGTTTAAAGTCATCAAGAAATACATCAGACCAAGAATACTTTTATTTATATTTTTTGCTTAGAGAAATGAAAGTTTTCTAAAGAGCCATAATTAACATAAACATTATATTTTAAACTTAGTCAACTTTGCATTTGGTTCTTTTTGGTCTAAGTTTCGCCTCCCGCCCCCCCCCCCCCCCCCCCCCCCCAGTGTATGTGGTCTTATGTATATGTTTGCTTATACTGAAATCTTGAATTTCTCGAAGTAGACTCTCATTGGTAAAAAAAACCCCACTGTTTCGTTTACCCAGACCAGAGTTTAAGAAAATGAGTTATTGTTCTATAAAATTATGGAATCTTCCAACTGATATTCCTCAGTTCAGTTCAGTGGCTCAGTCGTGTCCAACTCTTTGTGACCCCATGAATTGCAGCACGCAAGGCCTCCCTGTCCATCACCAACTCCCGGAGTTCACTCAAACTCATGTCCATCGAGTCGGTGATGCCATCCAGCCATCTCATCCTGTCTTCCCCTTTTCCTCCTGTCCACAATCCCTCCCAGCATCAGAGTCTTTTCCAATGAGTCAACTCTTCGCATGAGGTGGTCAAAGTATTGGCGTTTCAGCTTTAGCATCAGTCCTTCCAGTGAACACCCAGGACTGATCTCATTTAGGATGGACTGGTTGGATCTTGCAGTCCAAGGGACTCTCAAGAGTCTTCTCCAACACCACAGTTCAAAAGCATCAATTCTTCAGCGCTCAGCCTTCTTCACAGTCCAACTCTAACATCCATGCGTGACCACTGGACAAACCATAGCCTTGACTAGATGGACCTTTGTTGGCAAAGTAATGTCTCTGCTTTTGAATATGCTATCTAGGTTGGTCATAACTTTCCTTCCAAGGAGTAAGTGTCTTTTAATTTTATGGCTGCAATCACCATCTGCAGTGATTTTGGAGCCCCCCCAAATAAAGTATGACACTTGTTTCCCCATCTATTTCCCATGAAGTGATGGGACCAGATGCCATGATCTTAGTTTTCCGAACATTGAACTTTAAGCCAGCTTTTTCACTGTCCTCTTTCACTTTCATCAAGAGACTCTTTAGTTCCTCTTCACTTTCTGCCATAAGGGTGGTGTCATCTGCATATCTGAAGTTATTGATATTTCTCCTGGCAATCTTGAATTCCAGCTTGTGCTTCTTCCAGCCCAGCATTTCTCATGATGATTTAACTGCATATAAGTTAAATAAGCAGGGTGACAATATACAGCCTTACGTACTACTATTCCTATTTGGAACCAGTCTGTTGTTCCATGTCCAGTTCTAACTGTTGCTTCCTGACCTGCATATAGGTTTCTAGAGAGACCTAAATGGATAATATTTTATTAATTATCCCCCAGCTTATAAAGTTGACTATTTAAAAAGACATAGATAAATATGATAGTTTATAAGGAAGAGAAGTAACCCAGATTTGCACTCATGTGGGTGGGTAGACCAGGGTCCATACACACTGATGCAGGAATAACTGAATTTTGGTAGTGTTCGTAAGTTAGTATAATTCTTTGCTAAAAAATAAACTTGTTAGGTGTGGAGCCTTGGTTTTCTTGCATCCCATCAAGTTATCCTGCTTTTCTTCTCTTCAGCAGGATATTGGTCTTGATTAGAGCAAATTCAATTTAAATAACTTCAGTTTAAGACCATGAAAATTTCCACGAGGATGAAAAGTTGACTTTTCAAAGTATTTCTTCCTTTATTGTACCAGTTTTTATTGTAATCTTTAAGAATCAAAAAATGAAAAATTCTTTTATAATTAAAAACAGAAAATCCAGATTTTACTATTGGACTTCCTTTTCCCCCAATTTTAGTTGAGATAGTAATTTTCATTTTTCACAACAAACTAGAGGTTTAATAATTGATGGAAAGCTGAGTAAAGCCCTCAGAAGAAAATTAATGTTTAAAAAAAAGTTAAAAGGAGTAGCTCCTTAAAGGTGTAAGTTCCCCACCGCATTTTCTGTGCTTCCCTTCTTCCTCGGGAACGAGGCACAGTAACACTCTGCTGTTCTCCCGGCTTCTAACTCTGTCAGTGGTCCATAGCTATTCTCTACGACTTCCTGTAGATTGTCACACTGTTAGTTATTGAGCTTCTGGATGTCTGAAGTTGTAACTGTAGTGTGTCAAGGGGTTGAGGACAGATAAAATTTATATTAATGCTTGCATAGATAGAGGGATAAGGAGGCCATGGTGTTAGTCATTCAGACACATCTAGTATATTAATTTTTGTAGAGCATTTAGGCCACACACGTTTTAGAACATTATGTTGTTCTCTTTTAAATGGTTATACAGAAGAACTGATAAACTTAATTTTCTTTTATTAAGAAAGCAGGGATGAGCTTAAGGAATTTTCAACAGTTTGGCCACTCAATAAATATGTAAATGTGTAACAAAAGGAAGAAATAAAAAATGAAACATTTAAGTATTTATATTTTGAAAACTGGTTGGAGAGTATGCTAAAATACGTGGAAACTAACTTGGGTTTTTACTTAAGTTATGTGAACATGAAAACAAAGTATAGTTTTATATATAGAGTAATTTCTGCAAAGGTATAATAAAAATGTTAAGATTAGAAA
This sequence comes from Bos taurus, assembly GCF_002263795.3. Classification (NCBI taxonomy): domain Eukaryota; kingdom Metazoa; phylum Chordata; class Mammalia; order Artiodactyla; family Bovidae; genus Bos; species Bos taurus. The sequence continues at coordinate 48,280,307 of NC_037331.1, forward strand.
AACCGAGGGACTAATAAATTTCTCACAGAGTAAGGGCAGAATTCGAAAGTAAGGAGGAAAGATGCCCTCCTCTTGTTAGAAAGAGGATTAGTACAGACACTGCAGACATTTTTCTGTTAAAGACCAGATCCCTAGCTGACATGGAGCATTGTCCCAACCTTCAGTTGACCCTAAGTCTTCTCTGCTGCTTTCCAGTCTCCTGAATCAGTGCACATTAGTGCTTGCCCTGTATGGGCCTGCTGTTTATTCTTACCCCTCCCATACGTTTGTGGGGGAAGGATCTTAGTGTGTTCTTGAGAGCCCCATGTACTCTGAAGGGAGTGCTGCCTGGTAAAGAGACCTTTGACAGGAAAGAGGGGGAAGAAGTAGCTTGCTTTTTAAGGTGATCCTGGGGGTTGAAGTAGCTGGCTTTATGTGTAGCTGCTTTGCAAATAGGCTGTTTTCTACTATAATAAGTTTAAACATCTCAGCTTCAGGTAATTCATTGAGCCTGCAGGTGGTTGGTAGCTAAAGAGTTCCGAGTTTGTCACACAGAGCTTGGAGGCCCTGTTCAGATTGAGATTTAGTGACCACATCAGAGTAAGACAGAAAGGGACAGGGAGCCCTACACGAGGGGGCATCATCTTTCATGAAGGAAACTGTATATTTGTTTGTATTTAGTGATACAAAAATGAGTGAATAAATGAAGGAAACAGTAATTTGGAATTTAAAGTATATTATCTGAAAAAAAGTGTTTAAAATGTGTGAAGAGGGAAAGAAGTTATACAACACACTATAGATGAAATTTTTGTTATCTTCACCAGTGTTTCCCATAGGTGTCTTACATGTAATAACACTGGTGTGGTGAATGTGAAGTTCTTTTCATCAAAAGGAAAGCCCTAATTTAAGGACATTTGCTTTGTAACTAAAGTGGCTGATTTATTTTAGATCATCTCCTGTACACATCATAGCTACTAGCAAAAGTTTACATTCCTACGCGCGCCCTCCACCGGTGGCCTCTTCGAAGGGTGAGCCGGCCTTCCCTCATCACTGGAAGGAGCAAACACCAGTCAGACATGAAAGGGTAAGTTCATTCATGAAATTAAACTTTGATGACGTTTGCGCAGCAGCTGAAAAACATTAACTTTTCCCTCACTAAGAGTGTCTTCTGAAGTACACACAGATGGAAAATAGTCTGTCTCGTTTTTCTGCTAGTGATCTGAGTTTGATTTTATATGTACAGCTCTAATAACTGTTAGAAAAATTCAGAATTACCAGTAAGAAAATACATTTAAACTTCCCAAAACGTCAGAAGGCAGTTTTCTCTCCCACAGTTTAAAATAAGTTACCTACTAATAAAGTCTGAAGACACATATTAACAAAATACGTTGAAAAAAGAAACTAAAAAGTTTGTGATGCTTTTTTCCCACAGGCAAACAGTGAGTCGGAATCTGGCATTTTCTGCATGTCCTCCCTCTCAGATGATGACGACTTGGGGTGGTGCAATTCCTGGCCTTCAACTGCTTGGCACTGTTTTTTGAAAGGTTAAAAAAAGGCTTGAATTCTTTAGTTTACATGTGTAGCACACACACTGATCACATATCTAATATTTGTTTTTTATTTCAACTTTAGGCACACGACTGTGCTTTCATAAGGGAAGCAATAAGGAATGGCAGAATGTGGAAGATTTTGCTAGAACCGAAGGCTGTGATAATGAGGAAGATCTCCAGATGGGCACTCACAAGGTTGATTTAAAATTCTTTCAACTTTTCCAAGTCTTTCAAAGGGAGCACAGGTTTTTTATTAATCTACAGATGTATCCTCCACTTGCTTTATGTTAAATGGCATCCTACGTTTTGGGAGGAGCTTTTGTGAATCCTCTTGGTGAGAACAACAGTGACTTGAGATCGTACCTTGATAATGAAGCTTTCTTAGATGGGAAAAAAGAGTATTTCTTAGCACTTTTTACACATTGCATTTTAGGGAAAGCTAAACTGGCATTAAACATAAAATGAATAAATAAACCAAAGCCTTAGCTTAGGTAATCTACGAAGTGGTTAATTCCCCCGTGGATAGAGAGTTGAGTTACTTTTAAAATGACCCAATAAAATGCTGGTATTTTCTGAGTTGGTAAGCAAAGGCAGTAATGGGTAGCAGTGGATAAATACTGATGAAACCTTTATCTTTGAAATCTTCACTTTCTCCATCTCCACTTTGGGCAGAGAAAACGGGCCTGTGAAGTGTGCTTGTTTAAAAATACCTGTTTTGACCCTGCTGTTACTGTTAGGTCCTTGAGAAAGACAGTCTTGATGCCTTCAGTTTGCCTTCATGCTGTAAGCGCTGTATAGTGAAGTTCACTGTAGTCTTTCTTTGGCCTCTGTAGCTCTACTAAAACTGTGTCAAAGGTTACTAGTTTCATTCTGATTAGAAATCTGCTTGGTTTGTCATTTCTGCAGCATTCTGCACAGTGGATTGTCTTCTTTTGGTTTGTGTAGCATGATTTTCCTTCTGGTGTCTTGAGTTTTTTTTGCTGTTGACTTGTCTGCCCGTGATGGTGAATGTTAGATAAGGTTCTACCCCTCCTCACTCTATTTACCACTTCCTCACTGATGATAATGTTCAAAGCAATTCCTTGTGGCCCATGGAAACTGCTCTGGTCTTGGAGTCAGGAGAGCTGTGCTCTTCTTTTGTGCTCTGCCAGCAGCTATTAACATTTGCGTGACTGGCCTTGGGCAGTTTGTCTGCCCCACTGGGTGTTGGCTTCCTGCTTTGTAAGATGGAATTGGATTGATTTTAAGTTCTTACAGCTTGAAGAATCAGAAGATTTAATCTAGTTATTAGTATAACCAACACTGGACTGCCTTTTTCTTCCCCTCTAGGCTGTTTTCCTCCTTTCTTTTAGGAGTATTATTATCTTTTCTTGATGGCCAGATTCAAAATCTTTCTTGGTTGCTTCATTCAAAACATGAAGTTGGCTATTTCCTTTCCTCCCTTCATATTCAGTTGATCCATTCTATTTCAAGACTTTTTATGTTTATCATTTTCTTTCATTAGTCAACTTTGATTGGATATTATAGCTAGCCATTGGCATGTCTGTCTCCTTTGTCTTTCTGTGAATTTAAGGGTAGGGATCATGTGTTTTCAGAGCCTAGCACCTAGCATCTACTAAGCACTCAGTAAATACTGGTTGAATTTATTCAGCCCAGTTCTACCACCATTGCAGTTGTCAATTCAAGACTGTAGTGGGTTTCTCCTGTTGAATCTTCAAATAAATTGAATACTAGAGATAGCTTTTATCTGTAGTCTTTGTCATCATCATAAAATTGAGTCATTAATAATAATACTTTCATTGACTTTCCAGATCCTTCTCAAAGGAAAGCTTGAGCACTTTGCCAGTCTTTAAGACCCCTTTACTTACGTACTTACTAACTGGGCCCTTCTTTGCAGCCTTATTTGCCCCAACTTTGAATTCATCTTGTATTTTTAGCAAATACTCAGCACTCTCCAAAGAAGTTGCTAGTTAAAACTCTTCCTGGTATAAGGAGAGTGCTTCTGGATTCCATTTCACATGGGAATTGAAAGCCCCCTAATCTCTTGGAGTTAATATCTCCCTTTAAACTCCATATAGCACTATTTATTTTTACATTGAAGTAGTGATTCCACTCTGCTTTATATTGTAGTAATTTATATATTTGCCTTTCTTCACTACTGGGTTGATAGCTCCTCAATGGCAAGAATCCCATCTTATTTTTACCTTTTCTACAAAATCTTACACGTTATAGGAACATCACTCCATGTTGAACTGAACATTGCCAATTTATTTGCTCTATGCATGTATTTCCAGGACTATGGTTCTGATGGTCTAAAGTTGTTATCACATGAAGAAAGTGTATCATTTGGTGAGTCTGTACTGAAGTTGACTTTTGATCCTGGTACAGTGGAAGATGGTTTACTTACTGTAGAGTGTAAACTGGACCACCCTTTCTATGTTAAAAATAAAGGTAGGGCTTCAATTTGAATTTGTCATACTTTTAAAGAAAGCTTCTTAAATCTATAGTTATGTCTTATGGCGTGATTTTTGATGATTAAGAAAAAACTTTTGAAGGGAAATCTTCTTTCACACTAAAACTACCATAGGAAATGCCTTATAATACCTACTGATGTTTAAATCTCTTAGCAGTAGTCAGGTGGAGCTGTACTTCCTGTGGGTATGAACTTGTAGATTCATGTAGTGTATACTATAATAAGCTCTCTATGGTCTTGATATAATTTGGGGAATGAAATATTCTGGTAATTGAAATTTGGTTTAGGCCAACTATGCTTTATACCTGAGTCACATTAACACAGTATCAAATGTAATGATTCAGAGACTATTTCATGGTCTCCATCATCATCATTTATCACTTACTATCTTGTAGGTAGATGGAGTACTGATTGATAGAATTGATACGTTAGTAAAATGCTGAATTAAACTAGTTTTGGAGGGCTTTTTGCATTGCTTAAATAAAATACTTAGATTTGTTTTGTGGCAAAGATACATGACTTGTGTTAAAAATCTCTTAAATATTAACTTTTTATTTTTAAGACTCAGAGGTGACATGTCTAAGAAATAATTTGGGTGCTTTATGTCAGTGTCTATCCTTCGTGTAATGATTGTTTGATTTACCTTTAGGTTGGTCGTCATTTTATCCAAGCTTGACTGTGGTACAGCATGGCATTCCGTGTTGTGAAATTCATATTGGTGATGTATGTCTACCTCCTGGACACCCCGATGCCATTAATTTTGATGATTCAGGTGTTTTTGATACATTTAAAAGGTAATAGTAAATCTTTTTTTTCCTCTGTTAACTCTTAATCTCCCTAATGATTGCTATTTAGGAAGTTAAACCTTTAAAGATGTGAGAATTAAAAAGGACTACTTAGGAGAAATATGTACAGTCAACCCTCGAACAGCACAAGTGTTAGGGACACTGACCCCACACAGTTGAAAATCCACATATAACTTATAGCCAGCTTTTCGTGTAGGCAAATTCAACCAACCATGGACTGAGTAGTATTTACTATTGAAAAAAAAAATCCGTGTTTAAGTGGACCCATGCAGTTCAAACCCACATTGTTTAAGGGTCAACAGTATAAGAAAAAATGAAAAAATACTTAGTAATTACAGTAAAACAGTAATTCTAGAGAGGTTTTACAAAGGATGAAATAATGCCATTTGGAGCAACATGGATGGACGCAGAGGTGATTATACTAAGTAAGTGAAAGACAGATACCTTATGATATCACTTATATGTGGAATCTTTAAAAAAAGATACAAATAAACTTATTACAAAATAGATAGACTTATAGACTGAAAAACTTACCTGAAAAAGGTACCTGAGGGGGATAGGAAGGGATAAATTAGTTTGAGATTAGAAAATACAAATTGTATACATATAATAGATAAACAAGGTCCTGCTGAAATAGATCAGCTCTGAGAGTTAAAAAAAAATTTGTTAAATCTAGCCAGCTGTTTTAAACCAGTTTATTAATCTTTTAATTGTATCCTTTTTCCTTTAGTTAACTCTTTAATACTCAATTTGACCAAGGTCTTTAGTTGTATGGATTAACAATTGTCAGAATAGCAAAAAAGTTGATATTTGGAAAGACTTGAAGAAAGAGATTTTTTTCCTGAGATCACCTTGTTTAACAAGTTGTAGAATAGGATAAGAACCCATATGTGCTGACACTCAAGAAGGTTGACGAACTGTCTGAATTTTTGTGGAACTTTTCTGGTTTTAGCACTGAAAGTCCTGCATCCCTGGAAACCCCTCAGTCTTGGGAACATGGGGGCAGTTGGGTCACCCTTCCCCCAGAAGGAATGCAGAGAAAGTCTGAATATAATATCTAGGATTTTAAGACCCGTTGTTTCTTTGTGATAATTAACAAATTCATAAGCATTTAAGTAGAGAATTCGGAAGAGTTTTGCTGGGCTGACAATTTTATTTCATCCAGTTTAATATAAGATTATGGTGAAGATCGCTCAGTCGTGTCCGACTCTTTGTGACCGCATGGACTGTAGCCTACCAGGCTTCTCTGTCCATGGGATTTTCCAGGCAATAGTACTGGAGTGGATTGCCATTTCCTTCTCCAGGGAACTTCCCGACCCAGGGATCGAACCCCGGTCTCCCACATTGTAGACAGATGCTTAACCGTCTGAGCCACCAGGGAAGTCCAATATAAGGTTAATATGTTTTTATTTTGAAAGCGTAAGTGAGACTGTTAAAAAGGAAAAAAAGGTAACCAGCACAGGGCCTGGCCCAGGCTGTATGCTCACTAAACGTCCCTAAGATTGGAATCTAAATGCTGTTTGATTCTTTCATACACGGTCATCTTTGAAAAACAAGACAGTGTTAAGGTCTGCTACTCAGTATTCTTAGGATGTAGATTCATGATACCTCTAATGTTTTGGTGAGAGTGTAAAGTGATACAAAAATTTTGGAAGATAATTTGGCTTTATTGTCAACCACCGAATATCAGTAGTTCCATTCCTCTGTATGTACACCAAAGAGAGTAAATGCTTGTAGACGTGCACTAGGAGATGTGTGAAGCTCATAGCTGTGTTGCTCATGATAGCAAAAGCATGGACACAGTATCAGTCCTCAGTCAGTGGAAACTGGATGTGATACATTCATGCAGTGGAATTCTTTTTGTCAGTGGAAAAGAAATGAATCTTGTGTGTGCTCATTTGTGTCTGACTCTTTTGCAACCCCATAGACTGTAGCCTGCCAGGCTCCTCTGTCCTTGGATTTCCCAGGCAAGAATACTGGAGTGGGTTGCCATTTCCTTCTCCAGGGGATCTTTCCAACACAGGGATTGAACCAGATTCTTTATGACTAGTGCCACCTTAGACATACATTTTTAAACATGGATCAACTTTAGAAATGTTAAGTAAAAATTTATATAATCTTTCTATGACTCAGATGGTAAAGAATCTGCCAGCAATGCAGGAGACCCAGGTTCAGTCCCTGGGTCAGGAAGATCCCCTGGAGAAGGAGATGACAGTCCACTCCAGTATTCTTGCCTGGCAAATCTCATGGACAGAGGAGGCTGGCTGGCTACTATCCATGGGGTCACAAAGAGTTGAACACGACTAAGTGACTAACACGTTGTATATAAAATATACATTATACAGTTAGGTTAGGGATCCTCAAGTTAACCCCCAGGTTCAGTGTCTTACTGGGAGGACTCACAGGATTCAGTACTGAGTCACATGCATAGCTATGATTTCTTACAGTGAAGGGATATGAAGCAAAATTGTGACAAGGAAAGGCATGGGCTTAAGTCTCGTGAAGCCCCGTTTCTAGGAGTCCTCTCCCTGTGGAGTCACACAGGACAAGCTTATTTCCCTCAGCAGGGAGTTGTGACAACACGTAGGAATTGTCATCTGCCAGGAAGCTTATTAGACATGCAACACTAGAGGTTTTATTGGGAGCTGGGTGCACAGGCTCTCTGCCTGGCATGTACCAAAGCAGGTGTTTAGGGTAAACAGTATTTTCAGTACCCACAGTTTAGGAACAGTGAGCCACTTTACCAGTTGTGGGAATGAGGGGAACGCTCTTGAAATCCTAATTCCAAATGCTAGTCATTGCCAGCCTGTAAGTAACCCTTTGAAAGGACAGCAAGCCTGTGATGTTTTTTTCTGCACAATGAAACATTCTAATATAACATGTTAACATAGTTGCCGTTTTAACAGTGTTGTTACAGTGTTATTGTTTATGAATGTATTTTATAATAAAATTACTGGAAGGGGGAGTGATAAACAGTTCAGGAGAGTGGTTATCTCTGGGCCTGGCCAATGTAGAACGTTAGTAATATTAGAAATATACTATTTGTTATTTTTTTAAGTTTTATTATACATTCATATATTCTTTTACACATGGCTTATCAGTGTATTGAATATAGTTCCCTGTGCTATACAGTAGGACCTTGCTGTTTATCCATTCTGTATATAATAATTTTTGCATTTCCTAACTCCCAGTCCTTCCCTCCCACACCCTTCCTCCCCCTTGGCATCGACAAGTCTGTTCTCTCTATTTGGGCCATGCCATCTGGCTTGCAGGATCTTAGTGCCCACCCGGGCTCTAGGCAGTGAAATCACAGAGTCCTAAATGCTGGATCGCCAAGGAATTCCCTGTGTTGTATTTTAGATTCGACTTACTCTCTTTTTGTAAATGCAAGCCTCAGTGCTTTAACTGTAAAACGGAAGTAATAACACCACCTAACTCTACTCCTTGTTGTGAAGACTAGAAGTTATAGTACCCAGCTAGGCATTGCTGGCAACACAATAGGTGCTTTTGGGTCATGCTGGTTGGGGAAGGGCATGTGAGTCGATGTTAGCTTGCAGAGGACCAGAAGTCAGCAATAAACTGGTGAGCTCTTAAACACAATTTGTGGCTCTACTGTAGAAAGGAAGCTTCCAAGTGAGAATTTGATTTGAAGAAGCCCATTTGAGAGAATTGGGCATTGAGGCCAATCTTCTAGGCATCCCTGGGCAGGTTTAGGGATAGTCACTTTACCAATCTAGGCTACTTTTTCAGTAATAATTGATACTTTACTTGCGTACCTGTGAGCTTGCCTGTCTTATATAGTCTGTTCTTCCACCTATGCAGCATTGCATAGCATGTATTGTCTTCATTTTAGAGATGAGTGAACAGGCTACAGGATTACCTGTAGGGTTGTATTATTGGTAAGTGGCAGAGATGGGCTCTGAGCCCAATTATTACGTTCTCCAGATTTGTTTATTTTATCCTGTCAGTCATCAGACATTTTGAGCGCCTAGAATATGCTGGCATTTGGGGATTTTAAAATCAGTTAAAACATAAGCTTGCCTCTCTGCTTCCAGTCTAAAGAAAGAAGTGGATGAATAGTCCATGTGTATGGTGTGTGATGTGCTGGTTGAGAGGCAGTGTAGTATAGTAGCACCTTGGTTCTGGAACTGACTGCCAGGATTCAGGTCCTGGCTTTGTGATAGATTTGCTCTGGAGATTGGGGTAAGTTAATTCTTCTGTGGGTCTTTGGAAAAAGAAAAAAAAAACTGTAAAAGGGTTAAGTGAGTTAGTATTTGTGATTTGCTTAATATACACTACAATATTGTAGAGTTTTTCTTTAAGAGTAATAAGACGATGGTGGGAAAGGGGGCATTGTAAGCTTTAGGAATAGCATGTAGAAAAAGTGAGGTGTGAAATAAAAGCATATTTTAGGAACTACAGATTGTGAAGGCAGTGAATGTTCAGTATAGCAAAAAAATTAAACTTTTAAGATTGATTTTATGTAATATTGTAATGCTATGGTCACGTCAAAATCTGAACTCTGTGATTGAGTATTTCAAACTACAGATTTTATCAGTAGTGGAAATGGGTGGTTGGTTGTACCACTAGATGGTGGTATTTTCAAATTTCAGTAGTCAGTTAGCTTACCCTATTTTTAAATCTCTTGGTATTTCAAATTGTAATTAAATATTTTCCTTCAGTTAGGGATTTGATACCTGGGATGGGAAGGTTCCCCTGAAGGGAGGGCATGGCAGCCTACTGCAGTATTCTTGCCTGGGGAATGGTGGGCTACAGTCCATGGGATCCCTAAGAATCGAACATGACTGAAGCGACTTAGCACGCAAGCACAGTAGAGGTTAATAGTTTTGTGTCAGGTTCGTTTACAATGGTTAGGTTTGCTGTTTTTCTAAATTACATATGAGAGGGGATTGAGGTATCAAAAACTATTTCTCTGGCTTAATACTGATTGCTAAGTATTTATTGGATGATTTTGGAGTCATACTTCTTCAAGTACACTTATTTCATGTAATACCTTTTATTTCCTTAATACATTTTATTGAGGTACAGTTGATTTATAATATTTCAGGTACACAGCAAAGTGATTCAGCTATACACTTATTTTTGAGATTATTTTCCATTATAGGTTATTACAAGATACTGACTAGTTCCCTGTGCTATACAGCAAACCTTTGTTGCTTGTTGTGATACCTTTTAAAACAGATGCGATAACTGGTAAAAGTCATTTTTGTTGTGTGCAGTGAGTGGTGTGGGCCTCACTCATGTAGCTCTTGGTCTGTGTCTAGAATCATCTATAATCTCATATTGTTTTACCTGTAGGCAGATACTATTCCTGTAGCTCATATCAACCTGTTGATGTATTGCTAGAATTTATGTTTTCAGGGGGAAAGAGAGTCGGGTTTAGAGTAAAAGATTTTCTGCTAAGATTAAAAATGTAAGTGGTAAGTTAAAAAAATGTACACAGTTGGAACAAGAGACCTCTTTTAATAGGTTATCTTTAGGCTATGGTCCTCATTTTCTCTAATTTTCAGACAATGTTTTCAGTAAGTCTGATGATTATTCACCTTGAGGTTTGCCAACAATGGTACAGAGTGCTATGGTATTGCTGAGGCAACCTGGGGCTTTGGAGATGGACAAACATGAGGATTTAGAGCTAATAGCTGTGAGGCTGTGGGTGAATGATACTTTACCTTTTTTTAGCCTGTTTCTTCATATAGAGAGGATAATAATCAACAAGCAAGCTAATTGAGAGAGTAAGAGAGAATATGGAGAACTTACTTTGATACCTGTATAAACTGAATGTATCAGACGAAATGTAGCCTTTCTGACAAGTGTGGGTGTCGAAGTTCTAGGCTGTGTTACGTGGGTCGCCTTTAGGGGAGATTTCTGCATGCGTGACTGCCTACATGATCACCAAACAAGTGCTCGGGCTGCTGTGCACGTTAAGTCCCTTCAGCTACATTTAACCAGTTCTCCCTGTCCTTAGCCAACATCTTACCTTCTGTAGCAGTTGGTCTTTAGGTCTGGTGTGTATGCCACTGCTGTTTAAATTTTTTTAGTTTCAGGTTTCTGTAGCTCAACAAAGTAGATTATCAGATTTGTCCGAAAATAAATCTAAAGTAGGAATAAATCAGTTGTATGGGATCTGAAAGAGGTATTTGCTATGAATAAAGTATGTGGATTATAATAAATTCCTTTGGGGTGGGGAGGGGTGAAGTACTTAAAAAAAAAAACTTTTTGTATTCTCAAGATTAAAAAAACTAATTTTAGTAAATGCACACATAAGCTTTCATTTTATAAGCATCTGTCAAAGGTGAAGTTGGTAAAATGGTGTTGGTAGTATTTAAGGTAAAATACACAAGTTTCCAATCAGATCTTAAGGATACTTTTTTTTAATCCTGTTCTTACAAATCAGATAATTGTACTGAATTAAACTTATTTATTTATAGCTATGACTTCACGCCTATGGATTCTTCTGCCGTTTACGTGCTAAGTAGTATGGCTCGTCAGCGTCGTGCGTCTTTGTCTTGTGGAGGACCTGGAGGTCAAGACTTTGAAAGATCTGGATTCAGTAAAAACTGTGGCTCACCAGGATCATCACAGCTCTCTTCCAGTTCTTTGTACGCTAAAGCTGTCAAAACCCACAGCTCAGGGACTGTGAGTGCCACTTCTCCTAACAAGTGCAAAAGACCAATGAATGCCTTCATGCTTTTTGCCAAAAAATACAGAGTTGAATATACTCAGATGTATCCAGGGAAAGATAACAGGTAAAAATAGTGATGATTCTGACTGTGATAATTGAATAATACTTCTCTGGAGTTCACAGGAACTGGGATAATTAAATCAACTTATTCTTCAGTAGCTTTCATTATTGAATTCTGTTGTCCAGGTTGGCTTTAAAGTAAAAGTTAAGACAGATAATTAGGTTACCTAAGAGGTAAAGGTCTGCCTTCTAAAATAATATTAAATGTCACTTGCCTGTTAGAAGACTTAGTTTTAATAGCTGTTCCACTTTTATAGGAAAGACTAGCACCTTCTTTTGTCAAACCTCAAGGAGGTACTTTACAACCATGTCATACCATGGGATGTGCAGGCGTTGGCAGCTTCTAATGACTGCCAGGTTTGCCAAAAGACTAAACGTAGAGGTATCCTCAGTAACACTGAGGAATAAAAGTTAATGCTAGTCCTTCCTACTGTTTCCTTGTACCCTTACCTCATCTGGGAATCCTCTACTATTCACTTCCTCAAACCAAGTTCTCCACAAATTATCTTTCCATTCTTCCTAGTTCCCTTACCCATATTAATATGAGAAAAGTCAAATGATTATGCACATAGAATAATTCAGCTTTGAATCAGGTTTGAATGACTCATCTCTTTTTATATACATACGTTTGAGATGCTACTGACATATTACATACTGAGTTTCAGGTGTATAGCATGATACTTTGCTACTTGTATATAATAAAATGATAGCAACAGTAAGTCTTGGAGAAGGAAATGGCAACCCATTCCAGTACTCTGGCCTGGAAAATTCCACAGACTGAGGAGCCTGGTAGGCTACAGTCCATGGGGTCACAAAGAGTTGGACACGACTGAGTGACTTCACACTTCAACAATAAGTCTAATTAATATACATCACCGTGATTAGGGGTTTTTTTTCTTGTGATGAGATCTTTCAAGATTGGCTTTCTTAGCAGTTTTCAAATACACCACAGTATTTATTACTCGCTGTGCTCACCCTTCTGTACATTACAGGCGATCACTTACTGTATATCTGGGAGTTTGTACCTGCTCACCAGCTTCACCCATTTTGCCCATCCCCAGTATTTTTATTAAAAAGAGAAGCTTCTTCTACCAAATGTATCTGTGACTTGGGAATTGATATATATGTGAATACTTTGTAATCAAATAGTACACGTATCAACCATTATATGGTACCTTTAACCCAGAGACTATAAAAACTGGTTTTTATTTTAATTAAAGATGCAATGTTTAATTGCATCAGCTTATTATATTAAAAAATACACACATTTATAACATTTTAAATTTCAAGGAGTAGAGCATCTATGGTGACTTTTTCTAAAGCTTAGAGGCCAGTTTTCTAGCCTCCGTATCAGCCATTGTGAAATCTTTTGTATGTACTACACACAGTCATTGCAGACTTCTTTTTCATGTTGAGTGTCATGAAACTGAGAGTTAACTAAGGGTTAAGCTCTTCACAGAAGGAAAATACTTATGTCTGCTTGTTCTGGATGAGACTATTTTAGTAGGTTTGGGAGCAGATTAGTAAATGAAAGCGAACGTGCTAGTCGCTCAGTTGTGTCCCACTCTTTGCGACCCCATTTACGAGACTCCTCTGTCCATGAGATTCTATGGGCAGGAATGCTGGAGTGGGTTGCTATTCCCTTCTCCAGGGGTTCTTCCCCACCCAGAGACTAGACCTGGGTGTCCTGCATTGCAGGCAGATCCTTTACCATCTGAGCTACCAGGGAAGCCCCTTGATTAGTAAATAGGAAACAGCTTCAGATTTCAATCCTTGTCTTACCAGTTTGATTTTCCCTCCTTGTTATCCATTTTAAAGTACAAATGATGCCTAAGGTTTATTTGGTGGTGTCTTTAGGAGATAAGCAGTAAGTACATAGTTAATGCCATTGTATTTTCTTTATGCTTGCATGAAAGAAAAAAGACTATTTGATGGGTTAGGGACACAAAATGAAAAGCTTTTAATAGAAGGTGAATACTTTATGCTGCTGATACTAAACACTCTGCTTTAATATCTCAAACATTTTTGAAAAACTGATGTACCCAATGATAAACTGTTTCTCTGAATACTTTTTTTTCCTTCAAATCAAAGCTGTGTAAAATACCCAATTTTTAGCCATTTTAGATATTCTCTGACAATTGGAAATATTGGTCCTACTCCAGGAGGCTTTAATTGCCAAGATTATGATGAATGGACCATATGACTTAGGATTTTACTGGAAATGACTACTATAGTCTTGACCTTTCCTGTTCTCTGTGTTGGACAAGATTTTTGTTTTTCAACTTTGTATTTCTTCCTGAAGTAGGAGCACTTGACATGAGTTTTCTGAAAAATTCTTGCCTTCAGCATTGTGTAAATGTTTCTTTTATAGAGCCATAAGTGTGATCCTTGGTGACAGGTGGAAGAAAATGAAGAATGAAGAGAGGAGGATGTATACATTAGAAGCAAAGGCTTTGGCTGAAGAACAAAAACGTTTAAATCCTGACTGTTGGAAAAGGAAAAGAACCAATTCAGTATGTTTAAACAAGTAGTTCCTTAAAGTGATTCTGACTTACCTCCAAAACTGTACCATCATATTAGAGCATTTGTTAGAACCTTTAAAAGGGTGTTGAAGCTGTTTCTCAGCCTTTTTATCTTTCAAAGTCTAACAATGTTTGTCCATCATCATGTAAGGTAGGCTGCCTTTCATCATTAGTGCCATTTACTCTTTTAGCATGGAAAGTAGAAATGTTTGCTGGAGATGCTGAAGTGGAAAGATTTGGAATGTATTTCTAGTTGGGTTGAACGATAAGGATTATTAACTCATTAATATCACACAGCAGAAAAATTTTCTAATTTGAGGTGGTATGTCTCAACAGCTTTTCTTGCTGATGGGTAAGGATGGTGGAGGTAGAGATAAGTTAACCAGCTTCCATGGGGACTTGTGACATTTGCCCAGAATTTCCAGGTTAAAAAATCTCAGGATGGAGAAGAAATAGAAAATTGGGAAGGCTGGTAAACAGGTTCGCACCATAATAATGCTATATTGGACAGACTTGATTCTTAGAACTTCTCCATTACTAGACTGGCATTTTTTAAGTTGTGTTTTTGATTAATTACAAGAAAACTTCCCATGATAACTTAAAAACAAAGGGACGACAGTATTTGCAGCAGGAGTGCTGGCCAAGGATGTTCTAATTCATCCCATGTATTTGTCTATTTCTGTTATAGTAACATGTAGTTCACATCCACTTAAGAATTTCTTTTTAAAAAGTAGTCAGATTCCAATATAAGAATATGACTGGACTGGGTTTTTTAGTTATTACCTTAGGATTCCATGTGGTGGAACTTCGCCTGGACCCCCTTTCGTTTCTGCTAATCCTAGTCCATCTCTCTCATCTCACTTCCATAAATTTTTTGGTTGCTTGGAATACCACTGGGTATTCGCAAACTTCAGAAAATCTACCACTTTTGAGAAAGCAGTCTTTTTTAACAGTATGGTTATTAATATATTACCCATCTTAGCTTTCATTTGTAAAATTATGTGTTGATTTGTAAACATTCACTGAGTTTTAATTTTATCTCCACAGGGCTCACAACAACATTAAACAGGATGCTTGGCTGTTGATGGAAAGATTTAAGATGAAGGTCTCACCATTTGTCCTGAATCTGTGTGACCATAAGATACCGATAGCATTGAGTCTTGAAATGATTTAATAATGAGTGAGGATTTGCTTTCTCCATTAGAGCATTAAGTAAGCTAAAACTATCAACATTGTAAACCAAATTGCCTTATTTTTCTTCCAAACTTCATATATGTCTATCAGGTAATATAGGCTTGAAAATTGATATCCTGTGGTGCTAAAGTACAGTAGAAAAGAGAGGAGAAGTGTATACATGTTTTATTTTAAATTGTACAAAAGGGGAATTTAAAAATATGTAACTGCTGTTTATACATTGGCTCCTTACTGCTTATTAATCTGTATTGTACACATAATGGGGTGAAGCAGAAGCCGGGAGTTGGCCTTCCTTGAGCAACCACCACATGGCTCAGCATCTGTGCCAAACACAGGGGCTCCTAGTCTGGCCAGTGCCAAGAGGTTGCCAGGACACAGGGCTGGTGGATGGTGCCAGTGCCAGCCTAGCCACTGGCCGCGGCTCCTGAGCATGCTGAGTTGGACACACCGGGCGGCGGCGCCCACCCTTGACTTCAGTGGAGACCCAGCCCAGGCCAAGGTAAAGTTAGTTAATAGCATTGGGATATTGTCACTGTAATGGTGCTGTTAACAGTTGACACCATTGTATTTTTAACTTTGTGTCCTATATCTCCTCAGCCACGTATCTTAATATCGTTTTTGTCATCGTATCTATGGTGGGGGCGGACTTTGCACTTAAGCAGTGCAACACTTGCACTTTACTTTCCTCCAACTGTCTACAACGAGAGCAAACACAATGGCAATAGAGCTGCTTTTGCTCTGAGCTACAATCATGGCTTTTCATGTTACTTACCAAGTGGTGTTTCTGGTTAGGAATCACAGCTATAAAATTGATTTCAGTTCATTACACTTCATGATGTTGCCCCTAAATTTTGCACACTATATTCTTGTATATTATTTCAAATAAAATGAAAAAAATTGTTTATCTCTGACTTCTGATTTATCCTGACTGAACTTTATGAATGAGTCATCCAAATAATAGGTTCAGGAAATGGAAAATATTTTTACAAGTGGCTTGTGGGATTTTAAACTTTAAAATGTTAATGACAAGGCAAGGGCAATAGAAAGAAGGACCCAGATTACGATTTATAAGACTCCTTTCAGAGTAAAAGTTAATTTTTAACTTGGCATCTCTGTTATAAAGTAGAACTGCCCCCAATAAAGTGACACACAAAGTATAAAGACAGCCTTGCTCTATTAAAGATACAGTAAGACGCGGTTAAACATTGAGCCCTACATCTTAGCTTCGGGATATGCCAGTAGTTGCCAAACTGTTGCACGTTGGAAACATTTCAGGATATTAAAAAAAAAATTGTCATGCTTGCATGTTAATATGGAGTACAAATTGGGCATCAGGATTATTTAAAGCTACCAGTGATTCTAATGTGCAGCCAAATAATGGAAGCTACCAGGTTAACTCCTTATCCAGCAAGAAAGGATGCCGGCTGGGGAGAAGCAGCGTATTTACTATAGAACGTGACCCTGTCTCTTAAGTTGTGGGGACTCTGTGATGGGAAAGAAGTTTTAGATAGCCTCATAGAAAAACCTGATGGGAGAGAAGAGTTTGGTATCTTTTTGGAAAAATAAGCTCTGCAGAGTTTCAAGGTGGTGATGAATCTATTTTGACATTTTATGCTACTTAAGGTAGAAGAGCTTAAGAGGTAAACAGAAGAGGTCAACAAGGAAATACAGAAAAGTCAATTACATTCATGGAACAGTAGATGGTAGCTGTCTTTTAGAGTATGTATTAGCCACCGCTGGATGGGTTAGCACAAAATAGAGATTAAGAAATACTTCACATTCTTACTGAAGAGCAGACATAGCTTTTTGAAGCAGCTGAACCATTATGGGATAAACCGGTGCAAATTCTTTGCCTTCTCTGCTTCTTACTGATTGAACATAAGCTTCCAGAGCACCCCTGAAAACCAAAGGAAAACAATGTCAGAAGGCTATACAAATGAAACAGAACAGCTTGGAGGATGCCAACGTTTAAAAGCAGCTCATTTCTGCTTTGCTCAGTCAGCGAATGGCCCTCAAAACATTTGTCAGTAGGGTTCCTGTGGTCAAGGTGCAGAGCTGTGCTCAGTTTTCAACCCGCACTGCACTTAGTGGTCTAATCACACCATGGGAGGCTCTCTGGCAGCTAAGGCTGTGTTTGCCTTTCTTTGCTATTGCAGAGACTTCTGCAGAGCCAAGTGCAGCCTGTGTCTGCACAGCGCTCACAAGGGGGCGCCCCGCTCCGCAGAGTATGGACTGCACTGGGGAGCGGGGCCCTCACTGCACACCAATGCCTCAGGGGCTTTATATTCCTGTTCCTTAAAGAGTGTGAACCCACAAGTAGGGTAAACTGTTCGTAGGCTCCAGTTGTTGGCAGATTGTGCTAAGAAGACAGCCTGAATTTAGCGATAAGTATGATAAATGTTCTCAATTAGGGGGTCAGCAAACTACAGCACAGATCAAGTCCAGCCCTATGCTTGTTCATTTATGCATACTTTTCATCATTGGTCTATTTAAGTTGCAAGTAAAACAATCAAATTTTTGTTATAATCATGAAATCACACACTCCAGAGCATTTCCATAGCTATCATAGCTCACATAGTGTCTCAAGTCTCATCTAATACGTAATTCTTACCTGTATTATTTGCTCCCAAATACTGAAAAAAATAGTCCTCTGTCAGTTTAGTCATTTTCATTCAACTACAGGGACTATATTTGATGGGAGTGTGGCCAGTTCAGTGCTCAGGCCATAGCACCCCTCACCCTCGCTACCCACTGTCAGGGTTTTATATGGAACCGAATTAAGAGAGTGGAGAATCTCTTAACTTCCTGTCCTGACCTCGCTCCTCATCTCTGCCTTCTGGACATCTTTATGTGATTCCTTCCAGGATTCCCTCAGACTCACCTGTCGGAAACCTAGGGCCACACAACCCACAAGGTGTACACCGCCAAGAGGGAACCCCAGTGCGAGCTATGGACTCCAGGTGGCTGTGCCAGTGTAGACGTGAAGGCTGCTCTGGGGGAGGGGTACTGGGAAGGCAGGAGGCTGTGCACGTAGGGGCAGGGGGCATATGGAAAAAATATCTGTACCTTCTCAAATTGGCTGTGAACCTGAACCTACTCTAAAAAATAAAACCACCATAAAAAGAAAAAGACAAACGTCTGGTAAAAAACCTACGTGAAGACTAGTATTTGCCCCCTTACTATTTCAGTAAAGTGACCATCATCTCCCCATAGTCTATGTCTAAAACTGTTTAAGTCCTACACATAACCAGTTTTCAAGTCCTATTAATGTACCCTACATATTACCACCTTACCTGTCTCCTGAGAAATCTGTATGCAGGTCAAGAAGCAACAGAACTGGACATGGAACAAAGGACTAGTTCAAAATTGGGAAAGGAGTGTGTGAAAAGCTGTATATTGTCACCCTGCTTATTTAACTTATAGCCAGAGTACATTATGGAAAATGCTAGGCTACATGAATCACAAGCTGGAAGCAAGATGGCAGTGGAAAATATCAACAATCTCAGACATGCAGATGATGCCACTCTAATGGCAGAAAGCAAAGAGGAACTAAAAAGCTTCTTGATGAAAGAGGAGAGTGAAAAAATGGATTAAAATTCAACATTCAACAAATTAAAATCATGACATCCAGTCCCATCACGTCATGGCAAATAGATGGGGAAAAAGTGGAAGCTGGCAGATTTTATTTTCTTGGTCTCCAAAATCACTGTGAATGGTGAGAGCAGCCACAAAATTAAAAAGGTGCTTGCTCCTTGGAAATCTATGACAAACCTAGATGTATTAAAAAGCACAGCCATCACTTGCCCAAAAAAGGTCTGTATAGTCAAAGCTACGGCTTTTCCAGTAGTCATGTAAAGATGTGAGAGCTGGACCATAAAGAAGGCTGAGCACCCAAGAACTGATGCTTTCAAATTGTGCTAGAGATCAAACCAGTCAATCCTAAAGGACATCAGCCCTCAGTATTCATTGGAAGGACTGATGCTGAAGCTCCAATACTTTTTGGCCACCAGATGCGAAGAGCCCACTCATTGTAAAAGACCCTGATGCTGGGAAAGATTGAAGGCAGGAAGAAAAGGGGCGACAGAGGATGAGGTGATTGGTTGGCATCACTGACCCAATGGACAGGAGTTTGAGCAAACTCAGGGAGATAGTGAAGTGCAGAGGAGCCTGGTGTGCTACAGTCGATGGGGAAGCAAAGAGGAGGATGTGACCTAGCAACTGAACAACATATTACCACATCTGGTCCCTCCTCTCACCTTTGCTTCAGTCTGAATCCTGCCATTTTGTGCCCTAAATACTGGCGCAGTCTTGTGGGTGGTGGTCACCCCAGTGCCATGAGCCCTGCACTAGAGGACCTGCCACACTATAGCCAGGGCCTGTGGTCCACCTGCCGTGCCCTCCTTGCCCCCAGGACAGTGTCTACGTTCACAACTCCGTGCACACCAGCTTCATTGCCAACCTTCCCCAACTGTCACTGCTGGGCCCCAGCCTCTGCTGTACCGAAGATCAGATCAGATCAGCTGCTCAGTCGTGTCTGACTCTGCGACCCCATGAATCACAGCACGCCAGGCCTCCCTGTCCATCACCAACTCCTGGAGTTCACTCAGACTCACGTCCATCGAGTCAGTGATGCCATCCAGCCATCTCATCCTCTGTCGTCCCCTTCTCCTCCTGCCCCCAATCCCTCCCAGCATCAGAGTCTTTTCCAATGAGTCAACTCTTCGCATGAGGTGGCCAAAGTACTGGAGTTTCAGCTTTAGCATCATTCCTTCCAAAGAAATCCCAGGGCTGATCTCCTTCCGAATGGACTGGTTGGATCTCCTTGCAGTCCAAGGGACTCTCACGAGTCTTCTCCAACATCACAGTTCAAAAGCATCAATTCTTCGGCACTCAGCTTTCTTCATAGGAAAACCATAGCCTTGACTAGACGAACCTTTGTTGGCAAAGTAATGTCTCTGCTTTTGAATATGCCATCTAGGTTGGTCATAACTTTCCTTCCAAGGAGTAAGCGTCTTTTAATTTCATGGCTGCAGTCACCATCTGTAGTGATTTTGGAGCCCAGAAAAATACCCTCAAATCATTCATTTCTGCTGTCTGTGTTACCAACACAGGCAGAGCCCAACCCCTACGCTCACCCACTGAGAGACTGGGGTGCCTGTGCAAATACTCTAAAATAAAGTCGAGTTCCAAAAAGAGGCCTGTTTCCCTTTGTCCACACATCTCATTGTTAGTGAGAGCTAGTCTTTAAGTTAGTGAGAGCCTTCCTCAGGACCGGCTGTCCTTTGGAATGCCAACACGCACCCCTGACCCCGCCCCACTTCTTCCTTGTAGAGCTTTTACTTAGGACCAGCTCAAGTGCCTTGTTTTTGATAAAGCCTTTCCTGACTCCAGGCAGCACAAAACAAACTATCCTGGAGTCACAAGAAGTGGAAAAGTCTAGGACTTCTGCGCCAGTAGCACAGCTTAGCAGGACCCCAGCATTTGGGGATGGATCTCTGAAAGCCAGCTTCATACTTCACTACTCACAACAAAGTAACCCAGAAACCAGCAGCGCAGGGGGTGGGGGTGGGGGTGGGGTGTGCAAGCCTGGCAGGCACAGCTGGGGACTTCCCTGGTGGTCCAGTGGTTAAGAATCTATCTGCCAACGCAGATGTGGGTTTCATCTCTGATCCGGGAGGATCCCACATGCTGCAGGGCAACCAAGTCTGTGTGCCACAGCTACTGAGTTTGCACTCTAGAGCTCGCGAGCCACAAGAGAAGCCGTAGCATTGAGAAGCCCAGGCACTGCAGCTAGAGGGCAGCCCCTGCTCGCCGCAACTAGAGAAAGCCCATGCACAACAATAAAGACCCAGCCCCCACCATAAATAATTTTTTTAAAAAAAAGCACAGCTGGTACATTAGGCTCTGCCTCCTGACCAAGCTGTGTGATCTAGACTGTGTCTTGAGCCTGTCCATCGGCAAAGTGGGAAGAAGACCCACAAGATTTAGTTAGAATTAAAGGCTTGTCCTGTGAGGCACCTGGCTCTCTTCTAGGTACACCTCTGAACCTATGAAGCCCTCCAACACGGTTTTCCCCACTGCACCTCTGCATTGGGAGCTCAGAGTCTCAGCCACTGGACCACCAGGGAGGTCCCCTCACTGCACTTCTGATGGCCTGGGACTCTCTATGTAAAGAGCAGGTCTTTACCCTTCTGCCCACACGACCACACTGCAGTGCAAGGATCTCTGTGCTGGGTAATTTCACTCTTACGATTAACAACTTTCAGCATGAATGTAGCCCCAGGACTAGTGCTTGACAAATGCACAGTGAATGAATTTTAAAAATGAATTAGATACAGGAAGATAGGACTATGATGAAAAGGACAAAAGCACTAAAGAAACTAAATATAAGAAAAGCAAGTGTAGGGGATCCGCAAAAGTATATGCACGCAAAATGGAATCTAACGAATGCCTTTAGAGAGCAATGTTCTATGAGATGCCTTATTCTCGTCAGAGCTGAGGCTTAAACGAAGCTGTTTCTCTGTGAGGAAAACGTGCTTCTTTTAGTGATACTATTCAAGTTGCCATGGTATCCCAGGCACTCGGCCCACTCCCACCATGCAGGCCCTGCAGACTCGAACACAGTGGAGAAACCCCCACGCGCCCACTGTCTTTGAGACAATCGATGGTGTGGATGTATCAGTCTAAGAAATCAGAGCACTGAAATTCACAGAAACTGTCATCATTCTGCTCCGAATGGGTTAGAGGATTAGAATAATTTTATCTAATATTTGGACAAAAATCCATGTAGCAGTTTTGTCTGCTTTCAGAACAGTAAGACATTACATAAAACCACACAGTATGTGGAAGAACAGAAATCAGTGTGGTTAGTGCTTTTGGTTTTGTTCATCAAAAACACTATGAGAACTATGGAGAGAAAAAGGACTAAAGCTGCCCTCCCACGTAAAATTGAGCAAGATTTTCAAGCAATTATTACTTCATTTGCCTGAGCAAAAAACATCAGCTTTCTTGGAAATTGGGCCAAACATTATGTAAGACTCTCAACTCTGGTTTGTATCCAAAATAGGAAGATTATTAAAGTTACCCTTATTGAAAAAAAAGTAGCATAGGAGTTCTGCAAACATTTAGTAGAGGAAGGGGTTGTGCTGACAACACTGCATTGTGATATAAGTGGAGAATTTTATAGAAAACAAAACTGATTTTTGTCAGCCGTGAAATATCAGTGTGCTTAATACTAAAACACATACATGACTTAAAAAACTACCTGGGCCTTCACAGGCTCTCCCCTGGCTCCACCTACCCCAGGATCTCATCTCAGGCACCCAGTTCCCAGAATGGGTAGGGATCTCGTGCCACCAGAACATTAGCTCCTATGAGACCAAACTTCACCCTCCATCCATAGGGGTTGTGTGGTCCTACAGAAGTGGAGGAGCTGAGGGAATGGTTCCCAGTCTGTGGGTCCTGGATACCTGTGGGAGGGTTTGGGGAGCGGGGGATGTCCAAGGATGCACTTGGCACAAAGAACTGACGATCCTACAGATGCAAAGTACCAATCAGCAAATAAAGCCTGTAGACAGTTGTGACACCATAAAGGTGCTCCGAGCCGACTGAGAGTCAGGAGCAGCAAAGGCAAGGATGCCACAGTCAGAAGCGCTGCTGCCCACTGCCAGTATCCAGAGCTGGTGATTTGCGGCCAATCCTACCTCTTCTGCAGAGCTTGAGGAATCTTTGCATCAAAACCTCAGCCTTCACCCTTGCGGAGAACACAGGCAACACTTGCAGGCTGTCCCGCTGCCGCCCTCCTGCCGCGGGCACACACGCCTGCCTGCTGGGGGCTGGGGAGGTGCCATCTTCCCCACTGTCCCCACTGACCCCACATGGCCCCAGGAGCCACTGGTTTATTAAGTTGAACTAGGATTCATTCAAGCTCTAGAGAAAATATCTGGCATTAAAAGGAAGCAGAAAGGAAGGCAGAAGAGAGGTCATTACTTGCCATTAGTTCCGCAGTAGCTGCTGTACCCTCGATCTGCCCTACTTATGACAACCCAACACACCGTGCCGGGAGCAGCAGATGAGTCTACAGCAAGGTTTGCCCCAAAGCTAAAACAAACTTACTGACATTTAAAGGACAGTACTCACCCTGGGTTTATCTACAGGGGCAAGAAATTCATCCAGTGGTGCTTCAGTATGCAGGGACGAAACCAGTTTTGCGATGACAGGCAGGAGTGTACTCTAGGACAAAGCGCCCCTCCCTGCCACCGGCCTGGGCCAGAGGAGAAGCAGTGTTGTGAAATCCCTCAAGGAGGGCTTCATTCCCCGCTCAGGGTGGAAGGCTCTAATAGCAGCCATGTGTGCAGTGATGGGCAGGCCTTCTTCAGAAAGCATGACAGTATTTCTGAGCGTGATTTTCGGTTGCTAAATATAGGCTTAGCAACAGCACTGCTGATGATATCACTCAGGAGACATTTTTAAAAAGAAGCAAAAGAAAACAGATCTGTGATGTGCCCACAGCAGCACAACTGTTGTAGATGAACTCCATCCATCTCTTTAAGACATAAATGCACCCTGTTCCATTAACTGAGTCCTGAGTCTTCTATCACCCGGTGCGCTGCAGCTGGGAGAGTCTACGGGCCTCAGGGGAAACTCGCAGACATCACAACCCCCACAGCAGCCACAAGCAGAGTCCTTCATTTGCACCTGAAGCCTTTTCTGAAACCAGTTTAACCAGACACTGTGCTGACGGTGACAGGATCACCGCCCATCCTGCCCAGTTTCTAGATCAGATGCTCTTAGCTGAGAGGGTAACAGACAGCAAGGAAGAAGAGCAGGTGCGGGCCAACCTCCACTGTACCCACACAGGCGCTGGCGGGGCCGGGGGCTCCCCTGGGCTCCAGTCACCATGCTTGAGCTTGGCTCCCCTCCCAGGACCTGGTGGGCTGATGTGACCTCCCCCAGCTTTCTTCCTCCATGGGGTCTCTCACCTGGCAACTCGGTTTTAGTCCTGGCTATGCTGTAAAGACTATGGTTTTTCCAGTGGTCATGTATGGATATGAGAGTTGGACTGTGAAGAAAGCTGAGCGCTGAAGAATTGGTCCTTTTGAACTGTGGTGCTGGAGAAGACTCTTGAGAGTCCCTTGAACTGCAAGGAGATCCAACCAGTCCATTCTAAAGGAGGTCAGTCCTGGGTGTTCATTAGAAGGACTGATGCTGAAGCTGACACTCCAATACTTTGGCCACCTCACGCGAAGAGCTGACTCATTGGAAAAGACCCTGATGCTGGGAGGGATTGGGGGCAGGAGGAGAAGAGGACGACAGAGGATGAGATGGCTGGATGGCATCACCGACTCGATGGACGTGAGTCTGAGTGAACTCCGGGAGTTGGTGATGGACAGGGAGTCCTGGTGTGCTGCGATTCATGGGGTAGCAGAGAGTCAGACACGACTGAGTGACTGAACTGAACTGAACTGATGCTGTAAAGAGCTGCCCAGCCACTTTAAGAAATCCTGATGCCAGGACCCAACCCCGGAGATTCTGAGGGAGTTGAGGGTGTGGTCTCAATACCAGGATTTTTCAAAGCTTTGAAAATGACTCTCGGGTGCCAGCACAGTTGAGAATCGCTTCACACATGAGCCCCACACTGCCTTTGGACAACCCAACTCAGCCCCGAGTTCAGGCCTAAGCGACCGTGTTCAGTGCTGTCCCCCAGACCAGCAGCATTAGGAGCCCTTCGAAGAGCTGAGGATGGTTCCCAGAGTGATTTAAGAGGTACAGCTGATGGGCTTTGGAGAATGAGGGTGTGACCAAGGAAGTGAATGATGGCTTAAAGGTTTTCTAGCTTGGCTGAATACAGGTGACAATGATACCCCAACCAGATAGTGAGTCTAGGTAAGCAGGTATGAGAGGAAAAATGACTTAACATTTTGGGGTTGAGATTTCTGTGGGATTTTGAGTGGTGACATGTAACAGCACGTTTGCTGGCCTGAGACCCTGAGCAACCAAGGTGAACCACAGTCCCAGGGTCACAGGACAGAAGAGTCACTAGAATCACCAGTCTGAGTGAGCTCAATGGGGAACTGAAATACAGACTGAACGTGAAGGAAAAGGAGCCAGGGACACAGCGTGGGAAGCGATGGCATTCAAGGAGTGGACAGAGGAAGACAATTCAGACAACGAGACTGAGGGAAAAACAGTCACAGAGGTCACAGCAGGAACAAATGACCAAGGGGTCAGGAAAGATCCGAGAAGGCGGGGCCTGTCTTGGCTTGTGCTGTGTCCTAAGGGCCTTGCGCATAGTGGGCATTAGTAAAAATGTGTGGAGTTGGTCAGGGGATGAGTTTTAAGAAAGAAGTGGTGGTCACTTTCAGCTAAAGCTGCAGAGTGATACCGAGAGAACAGAAACACTGGGATTTGGTGGCTAAGAGGTCTCGGCAGGTCTTGGTGAGAGAAATTTCAAAGGAGTGGTGCTGATGCAGGAGAGATGCTTAGTAAGTGACATGTGACAGTGGAAGCGTCCCTCCCTGGGCATGGTGGGGGTGCGCGGGCTGTGTGTGTGCGCGTATGTATGTGTATGCGTGCAGAGTGTGCGCGCGCACATGCAGGGGTGTGCGGGTACGTGTGTGTGTGCAGGGGTGCGAGGTGTCTGTGCATACATGACAGTGGAAACATCCCTCCCTGAGCGTAGCAGGTGCGCGTGGGGTGTGTGTGGGTGTGGGTGTGGGTGCACGGGGGTGTGTGCATACATTGAGGGTGGAAACATCTCTCCCTGAGCATGGCAAGTGTGTGCGGGTATGTGTGTGTGCGTGGGGGTGCGGGGGGTATGTGTGCTGCATGTGTGTGCACACGTGCATAAATACACCTGAGAGGCACCAGGCTGCCGGGTATCTACTAACAACTACACCGCATTTACTCACAGCTGTACTCCACCACTTCAGTAACTGCCCCATGTGGAAATGAAGCAGAAAATGTGGAGCCAAGGCCAGGAGTTGTTTCATAGCTGAAGATGGTTTTCAAGGTGCAAGTTCCTAGGGCTGCATGAGGCACAGGGCAGCACTAGCGGATGCAAGGGACATGGAAAGCAAACCCTGCTGGGCCACCAGCTCCCCTGGCGGCGCTCCGGCAGGTGGGGCCCGGGGGTGCACCATGTTGACACCTACTTGGGCTCCGCTCCTCCCCAGCACCCCCCAGGCCCCAGGCTTCGAGAACACGCAGGTGCGCCTGCCACACGTGGCTTTACCTGATGAGGAGGAGCCTGTCCTTTTCAGAAGGGTGATCATCCAGCCACTGGGAGAAGCGTGCATGGGACCACTCTGCCCTCTGCGGGTGGAAACACAGTCAGAGAGAGCGGCTACACCCTGTCCTGTCCTGTGGGGCATTCGCGGGTTCGGAGAGGATCTCTGGGACTCCTGGGGTCAGAGGACCCCAGACACCGGCCCCAAAGGCGGGCAGACCGGCCCTTGGTGCACTTTCCCAACCCCAGGGGGCCTCTTGGGTTTGTCAGTTGAAGGTGGGTCAGCAAAGGAAATGGGGCCTCTGTCAAAAAAGCTTTATGAACATACATTACTTGAATCACTGTTATTTAAAGGGCTAATTCTAGATGCGGCAGGTGACCTATACGTTGATGAGAAAGTAGGGCCTGGGTAGTGGGAACCTTCCCTCCTGAATCATTCACTGCTAAGACACAAATTCATGACTTCTCTTGGTAGGAGAAGGCCAGGACCTTCAGTGAGTTAGGGGTGGGGTGGGGGGAGTCCCCTGCATTCTCTGAGTTCAGAAGGAAGACAAGTAAGAGGATTCTGGCTTCACCTTCTTACCTGGAAGGGGGATTTCAGCTCAGGGGGTGCTCTTGTGAACAAAAACTGAATAATGATGCTGAATGGAATTATGTCCCCCA
The DNA here is from genome assembly GCF_002263795.3 of Bos taurus. Lineage (NCBI taxonomy): Eukaryota > Metazoa > Chordata > Mammalia > Artiodactyla > Bovidae > Bos > Bos taurus. The sequence continues at coordinate 48,307,484 of NC_037331.1, forward strand.
GTGCAGGGCTGCTGGCCACGTGTTCACTTGTCTGGAAGAGCAGTGGTCTAAATGAAGGAAATGCAGAAGTCATTTAATGCTGTTCAATATGGAAAGAGGTGACTCAGTACAAGAATCATAATAGCACATTAGCATTAGTGTAATAGCATAATACATAATAGAATGAATAATAGCAGTCTTCCTAGACTGGATAATTCTTAACCATTTCTTAGCCTCACACACACACACACACACACGTAGGCTGGCCCTCCCTTCAGCCCCTTCCTTGGCCCCCAACTCATTGCCTTTGGGTCTGACTTTACTTCAGGGTGATTCAGCAAAACCCCCTCTTAGAGCTCATCTGATAACGGGCTAAAATGAAAGCACACAGTTAAAGCCTTCAAGTAGTTCTAACTAAAAGGTTCTAATGGTGGCCACAGCTTTCAGCTTTTATTGTATACATAATCCTTCCATGGGCTATAAGCTAATGTGGATAAATTCAACCATTTTCTATACAGCTTTTCAAAGGGCCATTATATCCTTACATATATGAAATTATTACCTCGCTGGACATCCCTCTCTTCTAAAACACTGCGTGTCTAGGTGTTACCATCCAAGATAGGCTCGTCTCATTTTACTGTGCTTCACAGGTATGCTGGAGGTATTTTGTTTTGCATTTTTTTTTTTTTTTACAAACTGAAGGTTTGTGCAACCCTGCTCTGTGGTGTCAGATGATGGTTAGCATCTTTTTTTAGCAATATTTTTAATTAAGATATGTACAATTTTTTCAGACATAATGTTACTACATCCTTAATTAACTAGAGGATAGTTTAAACACAGCTTTAATAAGCACTGGGAAACCAAACAATTCATGTGACTGGCTTTATTCTGAGAGTTGCTGTGAGGCAGTGGGCTAGAACCGAACCTATAATATCTCCAGTGTACGCCTGCTTGCATTTTACAGGAACCTGCAGGCAAATCTACCCTGTTACTAACCACCTACTACCTTGTCAAAATGCTGGCAAAAATAATTTAAAACTTTCACTGACTCCTCCTTGGCTTTCAGTTCAGTACAATCGCTCAGTCATGTCCAACTCTTTGCGACCCCATGAATTGCAGCACGCCAGGGCTCCCTGTCCTTGGCTTTGGGCTCTGATAAAGGCCAAGCTGTAGAGGCTGAATCTCAAGAGGTAAGATGGCAACATCTGACTGAGCAGAGACTCTGAAGCCTGTACAACAGCTCTGAACCTGGCCTCGCACTTCTCCCCATGGTGTTTACTCCAGTCTAAGCCGAGGGCCTGCACTTCTCCCCATGGTGTTTACTCCTGTCTAAGCCGAGGGCCTGCACTTCTCCCCATGTGTTTACTCCAGTCTAAGCCGAGGGCCTGCACTTCTCCCCATGTGTTTACTCCAGTCTAAGCCGAGGGCCTGCACTTCTCCCCATGTGTTTACTCCAGTCTAAGCCGAGGGCCTGCACTTCTCCCCACGGTGTTTACTCCTGTCTAAGCCGAGGGCCTGCACTTCTCCCCATGTGTTTACTCCAGTCTAAGCCGAGGGCCTGCACTTCTCCCCATGTGTTTACTCCAGTCTACGGCCGAGGGCCCGCACAGAGCAGGACGGGCTTCTTCACCACCGTGACGGCTCACTCAAGAGTCGGGAGAGCTCCCACTAGACAGCTGGTTCTGGCTGGATCCAGAATACTATTGGAAAGAATGCCTTTATATTAACTATTCTATAAGTAAAATTTGGGGTTTCCCAGGAAGCTCAGTGGCAAAGAATACATTTGCCAACCAGGAGACATGAGTTCAGTCCCTCGGTGGGGAAGATCCCCTGGAGAAGGAAATGGCAACCCAGTCCAGTATTATTGCCTGGGAAAGCCCATGGACAGAGGAGCCTGGTGGGCTACAGTCCATGGGGTCACAAAAGAGCCGGACATGACTGAGTGACTAAACAAGTAAAATTTATCCCTTGTAGGAATTTTTCTAATTTCAACTGTTCTATAAAAAACATCATTCTGTAATTTACAGTCTTTAGCTACTGTGGAAACTCTTCAGTTCACTTGTGCTGTTAGCAGACATCCATAATGCTCTGATCCAGGTCCTCCGTGGAAGCAGGACTAGGGTCTTCTCACGGCCTCGGGTGGTACGCTCACCTCAAAGATTCTCAAGGTCAATCATCTCACAGGGTTCTATGCTGCAGAGCTGTAGGCAACACATTCAGCACCTACTCAGGTATGAAAATGTTGCTTCGGAAACTTTTGGTTTGTCTGGAGGCATCCCTGTAAGTCATTCTCTTGTGCGTGGAAAATCCCATCTCCATAGGAGCAAAGCTCCCAGTTTTAACCACACAGAGCACTTATGAAAAGCTTTATAGATGTGAACTCATTTATTCCTCCAAATAACCCTATCAGGTAGGCACTGTTACATCCCCATTTTACAGATAAGTAAACTAGGAGGAAGACAGCAAGTAAAAGCCAGGAACGGGCAGAACACAGACTCAAACTTCATTTTGCTAAGCAGCCTCTTTTAGAATATCAACTGAAGCGACTATGCATCTATTTTTAGAACAGACTTATTCTGAGAGAGAAACAAAGACCCCTTGGAGAAAGCACAACTTCAAACTGTCAACAGCTCCTATAAGATAACCTGGACAAATGAATGTTTCCAGTACATTGTCTAAAGGCTATGCAGTTAGTATCTATTTAGGAATCCCAGATTCTCTCTATGGGTCGAAGTGGATCTCCAGTCACCCACCTACTTGAACCATCTCATCACACTCTCTCCTGGAATTATTTTCACCTGGCATGACCTGAAGGTCCTGTGGGGTGATGACTGGCATGGTCTCAGAGGCCTCTGGAAGCTGACTCTGGGTGGAGGGGATGGCAGTGCACCCCAGAGCTCCACTTCCTGTAGCCGGCAGACCCCTGTTCTGGCAGGGGAAGCTGAAAACGCCTCACAGCCTGAGGTCCTCGGGTGCTGAACAGCTGACATTTCCATCCTCCAAGCCCAGCCAGGGGCCAAGAGCACCACTGACGTGACTGCTTCCAGGTTAGAACTAAACAGGGGGAAGAGCCAGTCGGGAGGGGGTTCCTGTACTGGGTCATGGGCTCAGCCTGCAGGTCCGGCACACGCGAAAGGCCGCCCGGAGCCATGCGCCGAGACGGGGAGCTCACGCCTTCCCCTCTCTCCAGCCATCCCGGTCCGGTGAGGGTCCTCCCCTGCCCCAGTAAAGCCCACTCTTTGCTATGGCATGTGACATGGTAGGATTCACCGGAACCCTGGCTGATGACAGGAGACCCAGGGCAGGGGCCAGTCCTTATGACCGTCCTCAACTCACTGAAAAGCAGCCAGATGGAATCCTTTCTGCCACTATGACAGGAAGATGAACAGGCATTTTGGTCCCTAGTCTCTCTCGGTGCTCACTATCTGAAGCCCCATGTACAAACGGTTTAGAATGAAACACTAACAAACACTGAACTATTTTCTGAAGAACTGATACATTTTCTTCTTTCTGAAAATGGGAATTACATAGCTGATTCTGTTCCTCTTTTATCTTCAGCTTCAGGAAATTTAAAGTCAAATTTGAAACTTATTTACAGCAATTAAATTAGTTTTGCAATTTGAATGTATGTGTTTGTACACACACACACAAACACACACACTGGCTGTGCCATGTGGCTTGCAGGATCTTCGTTTCCCGACCAGGGATTGAGCCCAGGCCCACACCAGTGACAGTGCTGAGTCCTGGCCACAGGACTGCCAGGGAAGTCCCATCCAGCAATACAAACACTACAAGCGTGGAAAGGGAAGAAGGGTGAGAAAGGGAGTGGGAAGGAGACAGGGAGCGAGAAATGATCTGAAACGTGCCCCGTCCAGCAGCCCAGCTGAGCTATGCACCGTGGCTGCTGTTGGTGACACCAGCACAGGGCAAAGCCTGGGAGAAACCAGCTCATTTTGAAATAGCATCTTTTGGTCAATCATCTGTCCCTGTGGAGCTCTGAGTCACAGATGTTCTTTTGCTGCCAAGACCAAATGTAGCCACTAACAGGACTGCCAAAAAAGCCATGGGAAGCAAAACTGGATTTGATTTGGTATTATGCCTCACTGACACAATTACCTGTAAACACTGACTGCAGATATTTTGTTTCTGGTGCTTGTTTTAAGAAGCAGAAAGAACACAGCATGAAAACCCCCATCCTCCCTGACTGCAGGTGGAATCTGAAATACCAGTGAGTTCAAAAAACGTATCACCATCTGAGGTGACACAAGGAACAAAAGGAAACAAATTAAGGTGTTACAGAATGCGGACAGCCCAATGCCACAAAATCATTCTGAGAAAAAATACTCCAAATAGCAGCGCTTTCAAGGTTAAACTTCATAGGCAGCTAGTAGTCTTCATTAATCAAGTATTAGGTCTCATTAGAAAAAAAAATTATGCTTCTAGTAGAGATCTCCACATTTAAGGGATCTGTGCAGCTGTTGTCCTCTGTTAAGGCCAGTTCTGAAGTGGAGTAAGACCCAAGTCCTCCTGTGCGCTTGTCCACAGCCAGTGTCCGAGGTGGTCTGTGCTGCGTGCTGCCTGCCACGACCCCCACTCCAAAGCTGCTTTTGGTGAGGGGCCAGGAAGGAGGCCAGACTACTGAGATCCGGAATCAGCATAGAAATGAGGGGGCGGGGAGGACACAGGACTTCTCCCTGCACTGGACATGGTGGGGGTTTTGGAGACGGGAAGAGGTCCACATATGGTGGCTGGAGGGGCCGTGTGTGTCCCAGTAGAGGACAAAGCAGCAGGCCGACGCCTGGGGGTGAGTCAGGGCTCAGAGCAGAGAGGTGAGAGCCCCTCGGGTCCCTGTCTTGGAGTCCAAGGTTGTCTGTCCTAGGGGACTAGGATGGAAAGGAGGTGGGGATTTCACACATTCTCTAGGAATAAAAGTGCACACGTGGTTCAAGACTCCTGAGGCATCTCCTGGCAGGCTGTCTGCAGCGGAAGTCAGGGGAGACAGGGCATTTCAGATCAAGAAGGGCATGGCCAGAGTGGGGGTCTAGATGGTCTGTAACACTTTCTAATGTTTCCCTGGATGTTTCACATTGTGTTCTAGGACCCGTCCCAGTGAGAACAAACGAGAACTTCTGGAATAAGACATCGGGCGGTGGCTGTGAGCACGGGCGGTAGGGTCAGGCAGGCCAGGGGTCTCAAATGCAGACCCACAGCTCACAGCTCTCACACGTGCAGTCTGAAAACTGACCCCTCAGCCCCGAATGAGCCCTCGACTCTCAACTGTCATCCTGAAGATGGAAGGAGAAAATCCCAGGACAATGCTCAGTACAGGCTAACATACAACAAATGACCAAACAATGATTGCTAGAATCAAGATGACCAAAATGAAACAGCCAGCCCTGCATGTTCACCCGGGAGCTCCCGGAACTGCTGAAGTACTGGCAGGCAGCAAAGCAAACCAAGCCCCAGATGTGGCTGCCTTCTGGCTCCAACGCTGACATTAGGAACTTGGAATTAAGAACCCAGAAACCGTGCGGAAATCGTGACTGCAGAGCGTGGCCTAAGTGGAAAGAAGGAACAGAACCCATCTGGGGTCCTGGGGGTGGGAGCGCTCATCCTGGAAGCTGTGGAGACGGCCACCCTCGGGTCTACAGACACGCAGGCCAGGCCTAGCTCTGAATCTCAAGCATCAGGTGATCAGGGAGGTAAACTGTAGCTATGGGGAACCCTCACCACTCCTCCAGCTGAAGACAGCTGACGTGAACGCTACACTCTGTAGAGTTACTGATGGTCTCCCTTCTCCAGTGCCCGGCATGCTAACAGACCCATCAGAATAGCCCCTATCTCCTGACAGCTCTCAGTGCTTTTTCATTAAATCTGAGGAGGCTTTCAGCAGAGCAGGCTGTGGATGTAATTCAGGGACCAGGCTGTTCCCTGGGGAGTGGGGACGCTGGGCCCTGCTAGAAGGCAGGGTCTTTAGTGATCTGCATGGACAGGCCCTTGGCCAGGTGGAGGCAAGGTAACCTCCCGCACGAACACATGGGAGACACCACCATGCTGCAGAGGGATGGACGGGGATGGGGGCTCACGCGTCCTGTGTGCAGCTACAACACAAATACCCAGGAGCAAGTCCCTAATGTCAGCAGCTTTCTGAGGCAGCCTTCTCTCTGGGGTAAAAGATTCCTGCTGCCTGAGAAACTCTAATGTAGACAGGAAAATGTAAATGCATGCAAGAAGCTCACCGGCCTAATTAAAGAGTCCACTAATATCACCATCAAGGAGAACACCCTGAGGCAGATGGCTGCCTGATGGGGGAAGGGGGTGCTCGCCAAGGCGAGGGTGTCTGGGGAGGGGGGAGGGGAGGCTGCACCTGAGGTCCAGGCTGGAGGCGCCCGCCTGGCTCTGTCACCCTCCCTGGCACTGGGCCTGTTGCTCCTCCTGTAGCCACTGCCTCTAAACCTGCTGGGGCTTTGGTTGTCTGGCTGTCTTTCTTGCCCCCCAACCCCTTACTATATAATATTTTAGTATATTTTATATTATTTTTAGGCTCACTTGTTATTTTTAAATGGGAGAAATACTGTAAGAGGAATTTTAAAATATATTTGTTGACATTTCTAACTATAAATATACAACAACCAAAGCAAAAAATTTGAAAAATTTAAGAAATCTCTTTTAAAAAAACCACTAGAAACAATGCTACTCTCCAAAGGTAATATTTTGATGCTCATCCTTGACTTGTCCTCTCCAAAGCCATAGGTCAGTATTTTTAAAACATCAGGGATGCCTATTGCATATACTGGTGAGTGGCCTGTTTTTTCATTTTGTGATACACCAGGAAGTATTTTTCTTTTTCTTGGACATTAACTAACAGTTTAAATTTTTAATTGGCTGCATATATTTGATCTAATGAATGTGGCCTATTTTAGCCAGTTTCCTACTGATAGCCACTGAGCTAGTTCGGGTATGACTTCGAACCTTCAGTCCAGGAACAAGAGTCCAGATCAATTATGGAAATGACCACTAGATGATGCCTTTTCCTTGTCATAGCACAGACAAGAAGATGAACAAGAGTGGGCCCTGCCACTGCAACTGCTCAGGACTAAATTCTGGAGAAGATACCGACTTCTTAACAAGTTTTTGCAGGAAGCAAGAGGAGGGCCTAGAAGTGAGTTACTGGAATAAAGACAACTCTGTACTGACTGACTCCTCTCCAGGAAGGGCCTCTGCTGTCCTAAGTCAATTCCCCTCTCAGGACAACTGTAGAGAAACTGGCAGGGCCAGGGCCTTGCCCAGTCACATTTACAGGCAGAGGCAGCAGAACTGTCATTTCTCTTCTCCAAAGACAGGTCCTAAAACCTTTCCAGCCTAGGGCTAGATTTGAACCCCAGAATATACTACTTTCACTTTATTTCCTGATCTACTTAATCCTAAAATCTATCAAATGGTGTCCAAAACCGCTCAAACAACTGAGAAAAGCACTAGAATCAATCCAAAAGATTTCTGTAGGTTCCATATATCTGTAGGAATCAGTTCAGTTCAGTTGCTCGGTCATGTCTGACTCTTTGTGACCCCATGGGCTGCAGCACGCCAGGCTTCCCTGTCCATCCCAATTCCAGGAGTTTACTCAAACTTATGTCCATTAAGTCAGAGATGCCATCCAACCATCTCAGCATCTGTCGTCCCTTTCTCCTCCCACCTTCAATCTTTGCCAGCATCAGAGTCTTTTCAAATGAGTCAGTTCTTTGCATCAGGTGGCCAAAGTATTGGAGCTTCAACTTTAGCATCAGTCCTTCCAATTAATATTCCGGGCTGATTTCCTTGAGGATTGACTGGTTTGATCTCCCTGCAGTCCTAGGGACTCTCAAAGAGTCTTCTCCAAACCACAGTTCAAAAATATCAATTCTTTGGTGCTCAGCTTTCTTTATAGTCCAACTCTAACATCCCTACATGACTACTGGAAAAACCATAGCTTTGACTAGATGGACCTTTGTTTGCAAAGTAATGTCTCTGCTTTTTAGTATGTAATCTAGGTTGGTCATAACTTTTCTGCCAAGGAGCAAGCATCTTCTAATTTCATGGCTGCAGTCACCATCTGTGGTGATTCTGGAGCTCCCAAAATTAAAGTCTGTCACTGTTACCATTGTTTCCCCATCTATTTGTCATGAAGTGATGGGACCAGATGCCATGATCTTAATTTTCTGACTGTTGAGATTTAAGCCAACAACTGTAGGAATACACTGGTAGATAAGTCTCTTTTAGAATTTTTCAATGAATTAAAGATATGGAGAAGGCTCCATAGGCAAGATTCAACTACTCTGATTATATCTGTGCCAATGCCTTGGGAGCTGAGGGATCTGCAGGAGGAAACTCACATACCAGCATTCCAGGAAATCAAGGTGCACATCTTTACAGATGGAGAAAGGAACAAAACTCGGCCCCTACCACTGGAGCAGCTCAAGTTCAAGAATAGAGGGCCCTGAGAGAAGGGTGAGAAACCACTGGATGCAAAACATTAGGGCATCATGAAACCAATTAAATGGGTGAAAATAACCAAATGCAAAAGAAACCAGAGAATATCGCACGAAGGAAGAGTAATTTCTGTTTCATGGCACAAGTTTGCGTGCATGTTTGTGTGCACGGTTTTGAGGGTGCTTGCATGTAAGTACATGCTAGATGGTAACATAAAATCTCTCTTACTGTCAGTCAGAGTTGAAGTTTTGAAACACATCTAGATTGACCATTGCCTCATGATAGAAGGTAGCTATAAAAAACCCAGGATTTAAAAAAATTATACACCAATCATTAATTTTTTATTCCCTAAATCGATACTAGAAGGTGTTACTATTCAAACTTTAAACACTGCTTTAAAGATTCTTTTTCTCATGTGGAAAGTGGGGTGGGTTGACAGAAAATCTTAAGTGACTTAAAAAAGAACTGTTCTTATGTGAAACCCTCAGAACATGTATCTCTATCCTGTGACACAACTTTAAAAGCACTTGGATAGGGACTTCTTGCTGATCCAGCAGTTAAGACTCTGCACTTCCATTGTAGGGGGGCATAGGTTCGATCCCCACTTGGGGAGTTAAGTTCCCACATGCTGCGCAGTAGGGCCAAAAAGTAAAACAAAAACAAAAAAACCAGCAAGTACCTGGATAAAGGTTGTCTTGCATTAGCATATGGGAAGATAAGCACTGTTTTTATACACGCACATGGAATAAACAACCAAATATGGGAGGCAGGACTATCAGAAATATTTATCTAATCTTAAACTAGCAAATTCCAAATCATGGCTTTTCCCATGCCTTTTAAAATAACTAGTTGGTTAATGTCCTCTAGCATGCTAAGATTCTGTGACTCGGGGCAGCATTTTATCATCCAACTGGGACTGCTGTGTTTCCATCTTACTCAGAGTAAGTAACTTTCAGTTCAGTTCAGTTGCTCAGTTGTGTCCGACTCTTTGCGACCCCATGGACTGCAGCACGCCAGGCCTCCCCGTCTGTCACCAACTCCTGGAGTTTACTCAAACTCATGTCCATTGAGTCGGTGATGCCATCCAACCGTCTCTTTATAGGAGTTTTATTAAGGTTGTTTTTAATGGTACATAGAGATGACTGGAAGATCAGTAAGCTCAGTGCCTCTTAATCTTTCAACTTGTCCATATCTGGTAGTGCCAAACCCAAAGGCTTCCAAAATATTTAAATACTTATAAAAGGTTTGAGCTAATCCAAAGAAGATATCTGAAACACTTGTGACATCACTGTTTCTGAAATCCAACTTTGTACACATAAGGCATTTGAGAAAAATACAAGTTCAGGCTCTTGTGTTGGCATTAAAAATATTTTTGCCAAGCACACACAGTAAAAGTAAAAGATAACCCTCCCCTTTCAATCAACAACCTTAGGTTCTTATATTTCAAGTGCTAGTATACCTGAATTTTCTACGAAGATCTTGGGTGACATAAGAGAGTGAAGCAACCTTTTAAAGAACATACTACTTATTGATTATTCTAGTTTCTAGTACTCAGTCAGTTTATAGAAAGCCACATGCCTGGATTCTCTTACCTATCTTTAGAAAGAAATATTAAAAAACATCACGCTCCAGGATATTATGGATAGCTGACATCAAGGCTTCCCATCTGGCATGCTTCAGTCACAAGTTGTAACTATTGTTGATCCCCTTGGCTCTCAGCGTTAGTCATCTTTTTGTACATATACATTTTCTATGTGTGCCATGATGTGAAAAGTTTGGCAAGTCTGGCTTACTGAATAAACAGCCATATGCACAACATCTTTTTATTTTCTAAAATCTGATACTTAAGACCTAGACATTAAGCTATTCAATGGTCCTTAAAATTTGAGTTGGTAAAAGGTCTACCTAAGTATTCAGCACTGAAAAGGATTTTCCTGTTAAATTGATACATTCTTAGATCATGGGTTTGAATTAACTCATTTTTCTTTTTGAATTGATTTCTAGGAAGCTCAATCCCGAATTTTGTGCTCAATTGCATTAGCCATGGTTACCTTAAAGTATCTACTACATTTACAGTCATTCTCTGCATTTCAACACTAAACTCGGTTCTTCAAATGCTCTATCTAATAGTTTGTTTTTGTTTTTTTAATGGCATGCAACCTATGACCTTTTTAGAAGTAGACTGGGTTGGAAATGATAAATGAACCAATAACATTTTCAGAAAAAGATGTCTATATAGTTATGAACTGCCTGGTATTATTCAATATATTTCTGTAAGAATGGAGAATTTAAAAAATTCCCCTAGGAAGAGCATAATAAAAAATTTAACAGCTCAATCTTGTGAACTGCAACTGAACTGCAACACACACACACACACAAATTATTGAATATAACATTATAAATTTCTGGTTTGGATAACTTTCAAGATGAACCATATGAAAATGCCATTGTTTGTTGTATACCACAAAATGGTTGAATAATGGCAATTTCGTGTAGATCAACATGACTAGGAAAGGATTTATCTGCTAATAGGGTATGGTTATATTAACAGTGATAACAGAACTATGCCTCACCTGAATGACCTCAGCATTCGATAGGACTTTCCCAAATCAGATACTCTTCTGCAGAATGGACCCACAGCCAACTCCATCTGAAATATTAAAAGATATCCCATAGCTTTTTATATCAGAATCTTGAAGTGAACTGGGGACCCACTTGGATCACAGAAAGTTGTAGCTTGAAGTAAACTTAATTGGATCTGCACTGTAAGGCAGTTTTGAATGTCAAGTTTATTAAAAGGCAAGAACTTAGATAGCTTTTGCATTTATTTACTAAAAAGGTCATAAGATAATTCCTTCAAGAATAGAAAAGCAGCTTTTGTTGTGTATGAGGAGAAGGTTTAGATTTTTTTTCTCCATTGAAAAATCAGAAAAAGAAATGTTTTCAAGACTGCCTGTGTGTCTGTACTTTAAGTGAACATCACAAGTCTTTTTCTATTAAACAGAAATGATGACAGTTTTCACTGGGCTGGTGAAAAATGATTAAAAGCACTGACTCTGGAGGCAGCGCACGTGTGTCAGTTTCTGATCTACAGTGACTAGTTGTGTGGCTCTGGGCTTAACCTCTTTACGTTTCAAGTTCCTCATCTGTCAAACACAGATAATACCCGTCATAAAATTATGCAAACAAAATAGATAATTTCACAAAGCACTATGTGCACGGCATACAGTAAGTGCTTATTAAGTGTCAGCAATTACTATCATTAAAAAAAAAAAATTTCCCCCTTTTAAATTGTTAGTGGATTAATTTGCTTCCTGACTGAAGAATTCAGCAACTACTACTTCTCTTTATTTTCCTCCTTTGACTGGAAATGTTGTCATTAATTGGAGTTTTAGGTTACCTGTTCTTTACCTACCAAGTGCATACGCAAAGTTTTTGCATATATGGCAGATGGTAAGCCATTTCACTATACTTGCTATGAACAGAGCTCTGGTAAAGAATAGTTTAGAAAATTTCTGAGAAAAGCCTGCGCCCTGGTAAATCAACATCTTTCTTCAAGAAAAACATATGAATGAAAAATGGGGTATCTGTCTTGCTGGCCATCTTTCTGAAAAACTGTTCATATCTTCTTGCCATTAGAAGACCATGGAGACGTACTCACTCATTTGAGAAACATTTTTTACTCCCTACTAATTATCAGGCACCAAACTAGACATGGAGATAAGAAGATGAATTAGACGGTCTTACCTCTGAGGAGTTCTCAAATTTATTGAAGAGGATAAATATTTATTTAAATAATATAATCTTCACTCATCTAGCTTATGAGAGATCTGTGTGTGTAAACACAGATGCACATGCAGATTGATTATTATTAAGAGAAACAACAAACAAGTGTGAAATCAGCTGTGTGAACTGAGTGTCAGGGGAGAATTACAAAGCAGCTTCCTTTCTTCAGATGGTCTTGAGGGTGACTCGTGACTGGTGGATTTCTCTCTCAGCATACAGAAGACAGAGTGTACTGTATGTCCTAGAGGGAAACCTTACGTGGTCAGCAAACTTTCTAAAACACAAAAGGATAAGTAAATAAAAGGAGAAATCTGATGAAGAAAAGTCAGATTCTTTCCAATATTACAAGAGAGAGCAGTTTCAAGCCAATGTTCTTGAAGACAGTGGGCGATGGGCTGCTCCTTGGGACCTATTTAGTTTATTCACTAGATAGGAGTTTCTGGTTTCCTATAGAACGTGGTATTTATTTTACAGTGAGTACAAAGTAAAAATGTGGTTAACATGTACCTATGCCCGTCTGTTTCTCTGTGGAGGTGCATTTATAATGGTTTTTTACACACTGAAATTTGTCGATTTTTTTTGTTACCCCAGTGGGATTTATCATTTTCAAAGATTACAGCAAACAACCTTTGCTTTAGCACTTGAGCAGGACTGAATGTTAAATAAAACAGCTAGGAGAAAATTACAGTATGAGAATATGACCTCGAATGGCTGTGTCATCTCTGATGACTGCAGGAGACTTCTATGCCATATGACAATTTCAAAATGTTATATGTTTAACATAAATTTTTCATCCATCAGGGACCCCTAGGGTACTAAAGACCATCTTCTTCTGCCAGAGTTCCACTAGACAATAAAGGCCATGCTTCTGAAGGGCAGGAGTGCTCCTTTTAGAGGCGTGACTCTGCCATTAGCTGTGGATACAAACGGCACCTGCAGCTGCCCCTCTCCAGCTCTCCTGTTTGGAGGCAACAAACAGTGAGCAGCAGGCATGGTTAACTAATTACAGAGCTGCTCCATGCCCACCGCGGACATCTGGCTAACCACAGGGCATCTTCAGATACTCCTGGGCATTCCTGCCCTGACACTGTTCAGAAGAAAAGGCAACAGGAATTAGAATCTTGATTATTTGGGGATTTTTCCCCAAATTTATAATTTTCAGGCAAAAAGCAAGAGAGATATAAATATATATTTAAAGGGAACCAGAAATAAACAGAAACTGCTCAGAGTGCCACTGAGTAAATAATTTAATGCCAACGTCAAAAGTCATCCTTCTCTAGGGATTCCCTGGTGGTTCCGTGGTTAAGAATTTGTGTGCCAATACAGGAGACACAGGCTCGATCCCTGATCTGGGAAGAATCCACATGCAGTGAACAACTAAGCCCATGCCACAACTATTGAACCTGTGCTCTAGAGCCCGGGAGCCACAACTTTTGAGCCCACAGCGGCATAGCCTGTGCTCTGAAATAAGAGAAGCCACCGCAATGAGAAGCACAGCAACTAGAGAAGCCCCCACTCGCCACAACTAGAGAAAAGTCTGCGCAGCAACGAAGACCCAGCACAGCCAAAAATAAATAAATAAAATGTTAATGTTTAAAAAAACCATCATCCTTCTCTCTGGGAAACACACACAACTGAGGAGCAGAGGGGAATGTGTGGTTCAAAGGACAGTGTGGACAGGTCCCCAGAGAGATTCTGAATCAGCAGAACCCCAGTGGCTTGGACAAGCCTAGTGCTTGAGGACTGCTGTGTGATTAGTGTAAACCCAGAGACCATGTGGTCACAGTAGGGAATTAATTACCATGAGGAAACCACCTCATGCCCATGACCTGATTCCTAAGGGGCTATGTACTGGGCACGTTCCTCATCATGAACCCACCAGATGGCTCCCTGAAAATATTTTCTCTTTCACCTGTGTAATGGTGCCAGTGAGGAGAAGTTAGGATTCCTACATAAATCTTTAAAAATATATCATTATCTGCCTTTGCAAAGTGGACTTGATGACAAATAATCAGTAATCCCAAACTACTCTCTTCTGAGTTCTTTCTCTTTCTGTTATTTATGCCAGAATAGCAGGCACTTTTATCAAAAGAACTTTTTTTGAAACCCATCAAGGATAAGTGTGTTCTTGATTCCAATAGCTGCTATGGTTTTGTTTAATTTTGAACACAAGTTGATAGAACTTTCAGTAATGAGGCAGCCAAAAGGCTTTCTAGTCCCAGGTGATGCCTGTCATGAATATAAATGTCAGGGTAATGCCATCTAAGTGTTTCGATTTACCTCAGAAAAATATTTCCAACCAAGTACAAAAGCTGAGGTAGAATATCACATAATTGTAGTTGTGGTAAGAAACTACATTAAATGAAATGAAGGCCCCAAACTCACTTTAATATTTGTAAAATATAGGGGAAGATACAATAGCTGGATAATATTTGCCAAAGCTATTGGCCATACCCACGACTAACTTCCAAAGTGCCTGTGCCTGTCATTCCACTGCCCACGACCCGCAGGGCTGGGAAGAAGCCACACAGTGAGGGGCAGGGTGTTGTGAAGCAGGGACATTGTCCAGGAGTGAAGGAGTCAGCCCACAGAGGGTGCAGCCACCAGTGTCACTGTATGGCTGGAAAACATACTCTAACACTGAGTAAGAGATGGAAAGCAGAGGTGGCCTTGGTGCATAATAAGTTAGTATATAATAACGACTGATGTGTTTCATTCATCTTAAGAGAAGGGACCTGGAAAAAGGTCTGATTTATGGGCAACATGTCTTCAGAAAGAAGGAAATGCCAAATAAAATTCTGAATGTGTGGTTCAAGGAAGGTAGAAGCTCAATCCTGCCCCTGGAAGCTAGGCATTTTAAGCAGGTGCAGGCTGCGATAGCAAGGGTCACAGGATAGCACTCTCCAGCTCCCGGGACTCATAAGGGGATATATCATTAAAACAAACAAAAAAAAAGCCTTCTTCCCGCAGCACTCTCATGTCGGCCATCTCCTGCTCGGCTGCCACTCTAATTGGACTTGAAGTGCTGCCTCCAGGAAAGTGACTCAAGAACCAGCTGGAGCAGAATGCAAATAAACCAGTGGGGGAGGGAGCCCAGGAGAGAGAAGAGGACAGAGAAAGAAAAATAAAATGAAGGAGGAAAGGGGGAAAGAAGAACAGACACTCACTGGGGTACAGCTCACAGTGTTTTTAACAAATACGAGCAGGTCTTGGTACATCACTGTGCTTTCATGTGATAATCAGCCTGTAACCCCTGTAACCCCAATAAATTTGTCATACCCACAAGTATGACACGACATATAATTCTCTTTAAGCTGCAGTTTACTTGTAACAACAAAATGTACAGGTGCCTAAGAATTAAGTTGACAAAAATGGGAAAGGTAAAAGGAGCCACACAAAGGTGACACTTATAAGTATTCTCACGCTGAGGTTACTAAAGGCATATTTCACAAAGGAAGGCTCCTTACTCTGACTTAGTGGTCTCGGGCATATCATTTGGGGATGAAAATGACTAACTCTAGACCAATTAACATGCAGACAGCCTGGTTCTTGAAACATCAGGATATGTACCTTGTTGTAACTGCTGGGTGCAGAGGAGCCTCTAAAACCCCTGCCTGGTGTAAGTAGCCCACCACATTCTCTCCTGGGAGTAGGAATGATGAACCACGACTTGCTCCCAGATACACACAGGAATAAAGAGGAGGGACATTACAACTTGTCTACCTTTATAAACAGGGAGGATGGGGCACACCATTGGGAATAATCCATTTGGATTACTGTTTAGACCAGGAGGGCTAACAGCTTTCAAAGGCTTAAAAAATGAGTTCACCTTTGACATGCTATGTAAATATGAATTATTTGTTTCTAATTTTTTTTTAATGAAAGTAGATGTGTGAGGTAGTTCTAATCTGCTTCTGATACTATATTTATAAGGCTTTTTAAAAGTCTGTCTAAAGGACAAAGAAAAAAAAAAACCTTTCTATAAGAGCTGATTATTATTCTGCTATTTTAATGTGACGCTACTTCATTCACATCGGATAGTGTGGAATGACTTTAAGGCTGGCCGTGCATAAGAAAGGTATTCTTATTTAACAGACGAGGATCAAAAAATCTACCTGGACCTCTGTATATGTCAACGAATTAGAACCTGCCCTGGAACGCTGAGCTGACCCTGGAGGACCACACATGTGTTGGGGCTCCTCTTTACATGAGAACAGACTGTCCTTTCCCACTCTTTGAAGGATAAATTTCATTCTCTTCATTATTTTCCAACAAGGTTAATCAGTTATTCTTATCATTACTGACGTGGTAGAATAGTAAAATCGTCAGAAGGTCCCATATTATGAAAAATGGGAAATGCTACTTTACTGTGGAATGAGCTACTTGATGTACCCTGAACTATCAAAGAGGAGTGATTCTTTTGTTAAAGTAAAAAAGTATCTTGTACGAAAGTACCTTTAAATTCTTTCCTTTTTTACCTATTAAGTTTAGGTTTACTTTTCTTCATGTTTCAATTCTTTAAAACACTGAATAATACACAGATGGTCTTTTATTTAAATGGATAATATTGGAGTTGAAATATTTTCCCTTTTTACCTGTGCAAAATCAGCAGCAAGTCGCATTTTCCCACCTTCACCAAGAGGTCTAATGAGACTGGCGTTGCGGATAAAAAGTTCAATGGCTCTTTGGGCAATAGCTTCAGTGTTGTCAAAGACAAAATCCGAGCATTCAAAGTGTTTAAAGTAGTCACTCATAACTCTGACAATGAAACCTTGAAGCTCCTTCATGTAGAGAGAACAGGGAACATCAGGCTTTCCTGAATTGGGTAATGATCTGCAAAAGAAAAAAAAAAAAATCAGCCAGTTCACTAAAAGGCACTCTTGGACATTTCCTTTCCCCCTCTGCCTGCCATTTCACTCCTAAGCAATTTTTTTCCATAATGGTAGAAAAGGAATTGTTCATTTTTGTTAAGAGTTAAAAAGCATCATACAACATTTAAATCTTATTTTAAAGCCTGATTTAGGATGCTAGGAAGACGACTGAAGGAATCTGTGAATCTGTTTACTGAAAGACTATGAAGAATGAAACCAACAACCATCTGTCTTGGATGATTCACAGAATGCCTTACGCACTCTGACCTCTCAAGGACTCTTCCAGCTTTACAATTCTCCATCCACTCACATGGTTTGCCTGGTTAGTGAATAAATCAATATTAGATACTGAAACAGGATTTTACACTCGGTAGCAACAGAAAACACTGCCTTCCCCAAACAAATTCTTGGCAAAAATATCTCTGCTCTTGTGCTATTTAATCCAATCAGTCCAATAGTAGAATTCTGACTGTGGAACTGGTTATGTAACAATACACATGGTATGCAATTTTTTCCTCCCAGAAGATGTTTGGAAAGGCTTTAATTTGGATCAACAGATGATGCCAGCTGATGCTCCATGAAATACTATTTATAATTCATAAGTGTCTATAATTGCTCTTTAAAGAATATATGAAAAGAATGTGCAATATTTATAGGAAAGAAGAGTTATGTCAAAATTAGAAATCACCTGATATTAATTAGAGAGCCAATGAGATCACTGGCTATATAATGCTGTATCTTTCAAAAAATAAATCATATTCTGAGAATGATGTGGCGAAATTGGCAAAGGTTTAGGGAAGAACAACAGACATGATTCAAACGCCTAGAGCAAGAGAATGAGGTGAACTTAATTATTTTAAAATACAACAATGGTTATTATAAGTGGAATGCTAACTGAAGGTCTTGCATTTCCAGAAAGCAGATATAAATAGAGAAAACAGGCTAGGCTCTAGCAGGAAGAGATTTTCTTTGGGTGTAAGAAACAGCATCCTAACTATGGCAGGGCCATGGAAGGGGCCCAGTGGAACACTGGTGTTTGCAGTATCACGGGCCGGAGTGCTGCTTGGAACAGAGCAAAGGGACAGCCTCAGTAGGTGATGGCAATCTTCACATGGGGTTTGGTTTTGCCAGATTCAGACCATAATGGCCTATCTTTATTCAGATTTTATCAGTCTAAAAGGCTATATTGGGGGCAGGGGGGAAGGCACCAAATCTCTTTCTAACCTTCTTATGCTTTATCAAAAGCACTGTCATTATTTTGGTACTACTCTGGAGGACTGCTTTAAGAATTTTAATCTGGCCAGGTGATATGATTTCCTTGAGGACTGGAAAATAACTCACTAAAACAAGTTTCATAAACATGTGTCAACATAAGTAAAATGCTCTATTAGACAAAATTCTGAAATATGTTATCACCAATTTTCAGTGTGGATTAGAAGCCTGATTTAAATTTACTGGAATATAAACCTTGCCTGGCGATTGCTAAAACTCAGTTTTCCCAGCTATGTCAAAAGTTTTTAGTAAGAGGTTCTCAAGTGATAAAGTGCAGCAGAAAGGTGAGCAGAAACGTCCGAGTCTTTGCAGTAAGAGCCCGCATAGAGGCAGAAGGCAGAAGGCCTGTAAACAAATGCACGCCTGAGAAGCAGCGCCAGTCATTCTGGGGTCTGTGTGTGCTCTGCCCTCCTCTGAGGCACTTGTCCACCACGTCAAGGGACCTAGGGTCCTCCTAGGGGCAACCTATCAGACAAAGGACCAATCTGGTTCACTGGTATTTAAGCAAACTAACAAAAACATATCTCTTTGGGAAACCAACTTTTAATAGCTAATCGGTTATCTGCAGGCACCAGCCGTGGCTCATTAACACAATTACTGAAGGAAGTATCTAACGACTCTTAGAACAAGCCTTTAAAAATTACTTCAGTTTTGCTTCCTTTGCAGAGGCAATGATGACTGGTCTAACTGGAACATTTCAGATCACTTTTGAACAAAATTCATGTATTTCCAAATGCTGGTAATCAGTAGTCTCATATTCCTATATCCAAATAGTACAGCATTTTTGTGTAGAACCCACTTTACCATTCTGTGCTTCACATTATTATTAAAAATAGACTGACCTTTTCACCTTTCAAAAGATACTTTCATAATGAAATAAGTGATCTGAAAAACTAAAAGAAGTGCAATAGTCACATAATTTTTCCATAAACAGATAGACCAATGGCTAGAAATTCAGTAAAGTAGGTACTCTATTAAACAACATGAATATAAAGAAACAAGGCAATTAAAAATAAAAATTAACTATAAACTGAAGAATATATATCTACATACAAAATATATGAATGTTTAGTTCTAAAGTATGTTTTTTAAAATCACTTTGAACATGTGCAAACTGTTTCAAATTCTCCAGTTTTTTAATACACTAAATCAAAACCATTTTACTTAAAAAGATTTCAGTAAACACTAAGCTAGGAACTATGATTTTTATTTTCAAAAACATAGATATGGATAAGCAGTTCATATATGAAATAGCTATGGAATAATACCAGTGTTTATGGAGTGTTTAGGAGTGATATGACCACATTAGACTGCACTAAGACTCTGAAGAAGGAAAATCATTTTTTTGCAGAGGGCTGGGCAGGATCTTCCCCTCAAAGCCAGAGTAGGAATCAGACTAGCAGAGCAATAGCGACAGGACATTTTATACAAGGAATACCATACCAACACCACAGGCTCAAGCACAGGCTATTTGTGAGAAGGAAGGAAAAAAACGTAATTGCAAAAACAAGATGGTACCAAGCGTCCTGAAGTATTAATAACAAGCTGAGTCCCACAGATGTTAATGGTTCCATGTCTGAATAACAGGAGACAAATGATGACAATAAAGACTGAAAAAAATCAGTTAATGGTGCACAACGAATAAAGTAGGATAAGGGTGGAGGCCAACTCCATCACGAGAGGAACAAGGTTCAAGATGGTCTAGATGGTAGAGACTTAGAGAGTAGAGAGTAGAGGTAGAGGTGGGAATGAAAAACAAATGCTATGAAGGTTAGCAAAACCTTTGGCTGGAAGTCATTACCCAGAAAAATCTTCTTGATGCATAGTGATGATGATAGCCTCAATGGCGTCACCCACAGAAGTCAGCAAGGGTTGCACAGCATTTCCCATAAGAACATAGATCGCCTGAAAAGAAGATTAAGAAGAGGCAAAATTTAAATAGATCAAACACAAAAAAATCTGAGGTGTGAGAAGCATTTTGACTAAAAGTTTTCACATTATATCAAATTCAGACTATACACAGTTTAACTATAATAACCCAACAGAAGTCTGCTCTTCTCATAACTGCTGTCAGTAATGATTTTTAAAGTTTAAAATATGTGGAACACAGCACTGAAAAATTTCAACTCCCCCACTTTTCTCATATTTTCAAAAAGTTTAACACTCAAATGAGCCTCTGGAGAAAGGAGAAGAGAAGGGTAATGTCACTTATGAAGCAAAGATAATATGAACACATTTTTTAAAGTTTCTGGAAAGAATGAGGCAAGACCAAAAGTAATTCTTCAAAACTGGACCAACATCATATGCTTTAGACCAAACTGGATATAATAAATACATTAATGACTCTCAAAGGGCAGAACAGTTAGGCATTTCGTGAATCAGATTTCTATTTAGAGTTTGACGGCAGTGAGTGTCAACCGGGGCAATTTTGCTCTGCAGAGAACACCTGGCAATGTTTAGAGACACTTCTGATTGTCATGGCTGGGGTGGGGGAGGGGTATGCTTCCAGCATCCAGTAAATAAGAGGACAGAGACACTGCTGAACACTCCACAATGCAACAGACAGTCCCCCATGACAAAGAACCATCCAGCCAAAAACATCAATAGTGCTAAGGTTGAGAAACTGTTCTACTGCAAAGTATACCGGAGAAGGCAATGGCACCCCACTCCAGTACTCTTGCCTGGAAAATCCCATGGACGGAGGAGCCTGGTAGGCTGCAGTCCATGGGGTCGCTAAGAGACACAACTGAGCAACTTCACTTTCACTTTTCACTTTCATGCATTGGAGAAGGAAATGGAAACCCACTCCAGTGTTCTTGACTGGAGAATTCCAGGGATGGCGGAGCCTGGTGGGCTGCCGTCTATGGAGTCCCACAGAGTCGGACACGACTGAAGCGACTTAGCAGCAGTTAGCAGCGAAGTATACTCATCAGTTATGTTATGATCCTAGGCCACAGTTACGGTTTTTATGTGAAAATATGACTGGGCCTCAGTAAACTTTCAAAATCTATATTTTAAGTATATTATATATATATGCTTCAATCATGATTACATACAAGGAAGATGGATGACTTTGACTCATACAAATAATTGAAATCAATGAAAAAAGGTTAAACAGGATCCTTATTCATAAGATTCCTAAATGTCATCTCAAGCCTTAATTTGCTGATAAAAATAAAGATATGTATACAGGATTGACAGAGACATGGGCTCTGTGTTTTCTCTCTAAGCCTTCTGCCCCACAATCCCTTGGCTCTCCTTTCGGAAATAAAGGATGAAAATGAAACAAGATAGAAGAGACAGTGTTTGTGTGTATGCACACATACAGTGTGCCCTCAGGGAGCTCACAATCTAGTGACAACAGATAAGCTGTGGTGGTATCAGAGCTCTGAGAGCCAGGGAACACGGGCCGCTCAGTCATGTCTGACTCTTTGTGACCCCATAGACTGTAGCCTACCAGGCTCCTCTGTCCACAGGATTCTCCAGGCAATAGTACTGGAGTGGATTGCCATTTCCTTCTCCAGGGGATCTTTCCAACCCAGGGCTCAAACCTGGGTCTCCCACATTGTACACAGACGCTTTACCGTCTGAGCCACCAGGGAAGTTGATAGGGAACATGGGAGAGACATCCAAATTATACTTACAGGATTAAAAAACAAAAGGTATTGCGCGAACTGAATTTTCAAAGGTTAAAATAGGTTAAAAGCTAAGTGTATGTGCTGGGAGGGAGGGTGTGAGACTGGGGGGAGCGTATGTCAAAAGCACAGGAGCCTGGGGAAGGTTACACATTTGGGGAACTGTAAGGAGTTTAACAGAGTATGTGGTGGCTGCCGATGTGGAAGAGAGACAAAGCAGATATACTTTGTGCAGGCTGCTAAGGAGACAGGAATATATCCTGAAGGGACTGGGAAACCAACGATGGGTTTTAAGCAATGGGAAAAAACAAAACAAAACGTGGTTAAAGATTTGAATTTGGGAAAAATCATGCTGGGACAGCAGACTGGATATATTAGACTAAAGGCAAGAGGACATAGTAGGATGCAAAGTGGTGAGTGCCTGAACCAATCAGAGGCAGCAGGAACAGAGATGAGGAGAAGAGGTAGAGACGCTGGGAAAGAACAGAGGACTTGGGAATCAGATGGGAGAAATACGGAATGGAAAGATGGAAGGGTACACTCAGATTTTTTTCCTCCTTTAATGACTTGGTGGCATTATCAACTGAATGTGTAAATGCATAAGCAATTGGCTGATTTAGGGATGGAGGGAGGAAATACTGAGCTCAGTTTTGGACACAAGTTGGAAGGACTTATGGGGAAACCCACATGGGCTCTCTAGCAGGGACTAAGGGCCTCACAGTTGTAGTTTCTAACACATTTTAACTAAATATGATTGTCTTTGGCTTTTAAGAGAGAAGATGAAGCCAAATGAGTCACTGAGATCCCAGAGGACAGTTCATAGAGTAAGGAATACCATTTTCATGTCATACAGAAGAGGAGCCCTTGGCGGATTAAGAGGAGTAGGCTTCCCTGGTGGCTCAGAGGTTAAAGCGTCTGCCTCCAATGCCAGAGACCCGGGTTTGATCCTTGGGTCAGGAAGATCCCCTGGAGAAGGAAATGGTAACCCACTCCAGTATTCTTGCCTGGAAAATCCCATGGACAGAGAAGCCTAGTAGGCTACAGTCCATGGGGTCGCAAAGAGTCGGACACGACTGAGCGACTTCACTTTCACTTTCACTTCAGTACTAATTTAGTAGATGTCACGTGCTGGATACTGTGCTTTGGGTTTCACAGGTAACCATGCCACTGAAAACTCAATTGTTCCTTCCTCTAAGAATTAAGAGAATCTCTAACTTACTGATGTGGAATTTAAAGTAATTTATAGACAGGGAAACTAAAGTCAAGTTAAGGTTATCCAAAGCCATCAAGTGGAAAAGCTGGGATTTTCTAGGTGCATTTGACTCCAGTGAGCTTTTGGTTATTCTTTGCCACTGGGCAGAGAAGTAAGAAGAGATCCTGGAATATAGTGAAAATAAATAGACAGGAGATTTCAAGAAGGAAGGGCAAGTTTTCTACACAGTATGAAGGAGTGAGTGCCTAACTACAGATCCTCCTATATATAATTGTGGAAAGATACCAAAAACAAAACAAAAAACCTACTGGAGGCTTCTGGAGATGGAAAAAAAAAAGCAAGTAGTTTTAGAGGAGTGTGGAAATATATAACAATCAGAAGGGAGTGAGTTTTCCTTTTTTTGTGCCTCTGCAATGACAGTGACTAGTCATGGTAGTGGCAAGCCTAGGTGGCTAAAATGCTGAGAGAAAATCAAACCAAACCTTTCAGGTCTTTCAGGTCAAAGGAACATGGGAAGGGGCCGTGGTTCAACCAGGGTTGCTGAGAGTAAGGGGGGAACTTCAGAGAGGAGACAGCCACAGAAGAAACAAGCCTATTTTTCCACGTGTGAACTCAGCACTAGTCTTCAGCTGATTCAACCATGTGTGTGCAAAGCAAACAAGTGGCTTGCAACTAAGGCTTAAAGAACTGAGATCTTCAACATGGCCAACTGCAGATCTGAAAGTGTACAATCTGAGTCTCAACAAGCTACTTATCTGCTAAAGAAATGGTCAACATGTTTATAGGAGCAATATATAAAAATACTGAGTCTACAAAACATAATGTTTACATTGTCTAGGATATATTAAAATGACTAAATAACAAAAAGCTAGGAGACGGTTGGATGGCATCACCAACTCGATGGACTTGAGTTTGAGCAAGCTCTGGGAGCTGGTGAAGGACAGGGAAGCCTGGTGGGCTGCAGTCCATGGGGTTCAGACACGACTGAGTGACTGAACTGAACTGAGGAGATGTTATCAATTCTAAAGGGAAAAGACAATCAATAGTTGCCAATTCTGAAATGATCCACTCTACAGTTATCAGGCAAGAACCTCAATGAGATAAAGAAAAAAATGCCCATCATAAATAACAGGAAATCTCAACAGAATGATTCAAAATGTAAAAAAGAACCAACATGGAAATTTTAAAATAAAAAACGGATACCCCATGCAAGTAGATGTAAATATACTTCAATTAATGCAAAGTTTCTATATTTACATGACACGGTACAATATTAACTCTAAAAGACTGTGGGAAGTTAAGAATGCACATATCCACAGAAGAACAATGGGGAAAAAAATCACAAAGAGATATAGACATAGATTTAAGAAATAAATTTAAGTGAAATTCAAAAAAATGACAATCAATCCAAAAGGTGGCAGAAAAGGAGGAAAAGAGGAAATAAGAAAACAAAGGGAGCAAACAAAAAACAATAAAACTATACACCTAAATAAAACCTTATTGATAACTGTATTATGTTAACAGACTAAACACTCCAATTCAAAGGCAGACATTATGGGAACAGACAAAGGCAAAACCCAACTCTATACTCTCTACAAGAAATGCATTTAAAAACTAAAGACACAGAGGAACTGAAAGTAAATGGACAAAAGAAGATACATCTTCTGTAAACATTAAGAATAAAAAGATTGGAGTAATTTATTATCAGATAAAATAATGCATGATAATAAGTATTAACAAAGCCAAAGAAGGATATCTCATAATGACAAAAGGGTCAGTTCATCAGAAGGCATAAAAATGATAAATACTTACAGAAAAGAGCCTCAGCACAATTAGTTACATAGCTTCAAAACTGAAGAGTCAAGAATCAACAGAATGGAAGGGAGATAAAAGCAAGTCCACAATCATGGAAAATTGTAACTCCTATCTTTCAGCAAGTGATAGAACCACTATCAAAATATCAGTAGAGGCACATGAAATCTGAACACATCACTACACTTTGACTTAACAGATATTTACAAACATGATACTAAACAACTGAGGATTACAAGTTTTTATCAAGCATACATGGTTCATTCACCAAGACAGACCACATACTAGACCATAATACTTAATAAATTCAAAAGGACTGAAATCATACAGAGTATGTTTCCTGATGATAACAGAATTAAATCAGAAATCAATATCACAAATCAACTATATTTCAATAAAAAAGTGATAAGCAAGAAAAAAGAAATCAGTAAGATATCTAGAAATACCGCAAATAATCAGAAAATTTTTTAAATGAATCGAAGAAATCACAAAGGAAATAAAAAATATTTCAAAATGAATGAAGATAAAAGCATGCCATATGAAAATTAAAGTTCAAGAGAAGTTTACAACTTTAAATTTAGAGGATAGGAGGGGTCTAAAAATCAATGGTATATGGTCTCCAAAAAACAAACAATAAAAGGCAAAAAAATTCAAAATAAGAAGGAAATTAAAAAATCTAAAATCAGAAATCAGGGAAATAGAAAGACAAACAGTAGATAAAATTAATAAAGCCCAAAGATGTTTCTTTAAAAAGATTATGAAATTGGTAAACCCATGACTAAACTGATTGTAAAAAGATAAGAGAACACAAATCATCAGTAAGAAAAAGAGGTTATCACTTATAGGTCGTATAGACTTTAACTAGACAGAGAATATCATATACAGCTTTATTCTGACAAATTAGGTAATTTAGATGAACAGACAAATACCTAAGAAAGAATCAAAGAATCAAAGCTCAATCCAGAAAAAAAAAAAAAGATTATCTGAATAGCCCTCTATTAAACAAATTAAATTTGTAGTTATAAACTTCCTATGAAAAAAACCTACAGGCCCAGATGGCTTCACTGGAGAACTGTATTAAGCATTTAAGGAGAAAACAATACAAATTCTACACAAATTCTTTCAGAAAATAGAAAAGGAGGAAACAGTTTCAAAACCAGACAAAGAATTACAAAAAAGAAACCTATATACCAATATCACTTATGAATACAGATACAAACATCTTCAACACTTATAAGTAAATCAAATCCAGAAAGAAATACATTAAGGGGGTAATACATCATGATCGAGGTTGGTTTGATATTTGAAAATAAATTCAGTATTTTATTAATAGAATAAAGAGGTAAAACCATGTGATCATTTTAAACAGAAAAGGCTGTTTGATGAAACACCACTTATAACTTTAAAAAATCTCATTAAATCAGGAATAAAAAAGAAACTGTTTAATCTGATAAAAGCCATCTGAGAAGATATCCTACTTCAAATAGTAAAATAAATACTCAGTGCTTTTCCCTACGTGAGAAAGAAGCAGACAAGTCCACTCTCATCAGTTCTAGGCAACGTGGTGCTAGGTGTTCTAGCAGGTGAAAAAAGCGTGGAAAGCAGGCATCAAGATCAGAACGGAAGAAATAAAACTGCCTCTGTCTGTATTATAGTATGATGGTGTAGTCAGAGAACTTTACAGTCAGGCGAGGTTTCCAACTCATGGAAAACATAAAACAGAGAAGACAGCATTATGGAGAATGCCTTCATGGAAAGGATGGGCACAGGACTGATAACTGCCAGAGGAAACTGAGAAAGGATGTTAGATTATATTTCACAAGCTCTTTACAAAACAGTGCTTTTTTGGTAAGGGAAGTACTTACCTAAAATAACTCAGATTACAAAAATACTGAAGTCCTGACAATACAAAATATCTCAATATAAAGAATATCAAACCCACACAATAAAAACTTATATAAACTTAGTAATATATTCACTATCTGTGCAAGATGATCTCAGTAATAAATGGATCAGAACTACTGGCCTAAGGTGTTTAAAGCTACTTATAGCTGAGGTGGTTATAATGAAATGACTGTAAATGTATAATCATTAATTATGTCATTGATGACATAGGAGTTAATGCTGATAATATGAGATGATGAACTTTGAACCTAAAATAACATTTAATTTTGGATAAAATCTCAACAAGGTAGAGAAGACTACTATGTGTCTTTATGTTCTGTAATAAGTAAAAAAGTATGTTTAATATCTTTTCCATCAAATAATAAAAGCATGGAGATTTTTGGTTCTTGGGTTGCATTTATGCATCATAACATCCTAAATCAAAGTGACGTAGTAAGCTTCCTACAGTCTTAGGAAAATTCAAGATTCTCTTTTTCCCTTTGAGTCAGATGATTCTGTTTGTTCTTCACTTATTATGCCATAAAGATTTTTAATGAAATTTAATTAAAAAGCAAGGTCAAAACTGTTTCACTGAGGTCTGTTAACATAAGCAATTCAGTCCGTACTTGGCAGGGTCACTGCAGGAAGGCTTTGGACTGACTGCATCTTCTCTTACTCTTCTCAAGGCAAAACTTACGTTAGTACATTAAAAAGTGGGAATGTGCGCTGGCGTCATACCTTACAGGTACACAGAAGAGTTTCCCAGCCTTGGCATTATTGAGATGTGGGGCCTGGTAATTCTGTGTTATGAGGGACTGTGCACTGCAGAATGCGTGACAGAATCCCTGGCACGAGAGGCCAGTAGCACCCTGCTCCCGGTCATGATGATCAAAAATGTTTCCAGATATTGCTCAATGCCCCGAGGGGACAAAATTGCCTTGATGGAGAACCACTGCTTTGCTGGGATAATACCGGGCAGCACTGCCCTAAGACACAGTGAATATTTATAAGACTCTTGCTTCTCTTGCTTATGATACAATTATCATAACTGGAACACAATCTGTAGACACCAACAGGGTCTATTTTTAAATTCTAGAAAATATAAACACACAAGTAGCCTCTCTCTTTAGGATAATCATCAACATGCTACTTTTGGCATATGGAGAAGATTCTGAATTATTTTTAAATGTGACATCTCCCACTCATCCAAACAATTCTAAAACTGACTCTGATCTACAGAGTCAAAGATTAAATTAAATTCTTTTACCTTTAGGGCTGAAATTATAGTTTGCTCAGCTGCTGGTGGGAATGAGCTCTGACTGGAAACCACCTAGAACAAATCCAGTTATATTTTGAGAAAGTTATCTATTTTTATAAATACTAATTTTGATCATAACATGATAAAGCTGTTTTCACATTATCATTACTTTAGAGTAGCATCTCATACGTGTTTCAAAAGTCCATTAGTATGCAGTAGGTAGGATAGGTTTTTAAATGTTTTCCTGTATAAAGCAATTATCTACTTGAAATAATTAAAACATTAAGAATTTTAAAAGTTAGCTTTCCTTAATGATATAGTTTTAACTTGAAAAGATCAGTTTAAAGCCATATTTATTTATTTTAAAAAAACCACTTTTTCTAAGTTGACTATAATGTCAAATATTTCCCTTTCTACAAATCAATACCAACACTATGAAAATTCTGAAAGTATCAACGAAGACATTTAAATCAGGCTAATACAACTTTTCATTGCTTGTGAGTCTGCAGAGTAATAATGAAAGGAAATGGAAAATATGTATTCTTTTTATTTACTTTTGTTATTTACTTTTCTGACATTTACCTGTTAATAACTCTTTAAAAATATATTTTGTTTAGTGCACCAAATACACAGTTTGGAAACCCCTAATTGATCAAAATGACTTGCTCAAAAATTTAAGTAAATGGAAAATACACTTACAAGCAAGTCATTACAAGTATTCTAAAATACCATCTAGCATATAAAAGCTCATACTTGAGCAACCTTGAGTACCTCATGCATTTTATTTTTTATTTTTTTTCAAGAAATACGTTTATTATTCTTATATTTTGACATGTTCTATAGTTGCCTCTGGATTTTTTTCTTTTTCTTTCCCTCCTCCCCCTTTTCCCTCTATGTTGTTGCAGTTGTTGATTTTATTAGTACTATTAAATCTATTTAAGTTTTAAACTAACTGTACAGGCAAATAATAAAGGCCAGGAACAAAGACTGTTTAGAAAGAGTTCAGTCCTCAGCTTAGTTTACAATCACATTTTCACTGTATTCCTTGGCAAAAAACTAAATAATAATTCATGATTGTCTAAATTCGAGGCAAGAAGAAAGAACTTGAAATTAAGTCAATAGAGCTTAATTAAAATAAAGGTTACCTTTGTTACTGATTGGTGCAACTTATATAGTGAATTTACTACTGCCACATTTCTTCTCTGTCCTTCGGTAAGAGGTCCAATCACCTGACTTGCATCCCCTTGTGTGGAGAGCTGTAAGAATTCAACACAAAAAGATATTACCAAAATGACAGCTCATATTTAACTGGGGGGAAGTTTATGGTCCTCTGACAAAGCGAATGTTAACTGAAAATATTCAAGTCAAGCTCTGGACCTCAGGCATAGCCAGGAATCTCTGTAGAGATAACATGATGAGCCTAGAAGCCTAATTAGTCTCACACAGGAAGAACACCCTTCATCAGTCCTTCATAGCTGGTGGACTCCTCAGGCAAGTGTGACCAAAAAGTCCAGGATGTGCTGTTATTCTGATACATCAGCATAGTGTTTCTGAGGAACACCTTCTGCCAGCCATCTTTTTTTCTATTCAAAAACTCAGGGAAAAAAACCCATCCCCCCAAAAAAAGAAAAAAGAAAGGAGAGAGGGTGGGAGTAATAAAAATAAACCTACATCCTATTTGACATTTGACAGTCATAATAGTCTAATGAAATGAGAGATAAACAGAGAGCACTACACTCTTTATTTTGTAGATTAAAAAGAAAGTTGTGTACTATTATACTGTGTATGGATGATCAGTAGAAGTGGTACTAATACATGCATATTAGGGGAAAGGACATGAAATTTTTATCGAATCAAATCTAAAACTATTATAGTCCCATTTAAGAAAAAAGCCCACATATAACCATTCTCATATTAATCAGATTTTAATCCAATCCTCTTTAACAATTATTAAAGGTCAATTAAACTTGATTATGAAAATAAAACATGAGGAAATAAGTATATAGGCGGATGCACATATCAAATACGAAAAACTGACCATTTAGGAAACAGACAAAACTAAGAGCATCTTCCCTTTGTTAAAATGAGACAAATAAAATATGAGTGAAAGAAATACTAGGTGTTCTACTCTCTTTGATACTCACACATACATTTTCAAAATTAAATTCAATTCCCACTTTTTCAATTCCTACTTATGGCAATAATATTTAATTTCAAAAATATAAAAACTCCAATTAGAATAAAGAGAATGATCCCTCATTAAAGTTTTAATCCATGATGATGGTTTAAGTCAACATAAAGCTTTCTGACATTAGGTTAAATAATTTCAACTTATTTTGCCTTTCCTCATGGACAAATAGTTACCAAATTATTATCAAGTTGTTTTCTAAACAGTCATTTGTAAGTTGGTGGGTTGAAAGAAAAAAAAATGTAGTATTTTCCCTATAGAAACCATGTTAAAAAATCAATGGTTAGACCTCAGATGAACTCACATAGTCCAGTTTAATCTACAGTGTGGTGAACTAAGACTAACAGAAGCCTGAGCTCCCAGAAGAAGGCAGATGATGGGCTCCACGCTATGGCGAGGGTGAGGGAAGGCACCCAAAACCACTGTGGAGACTTCAGTGGCAGTGGTATTAATGGTTACAATAGACTCAGGGGGTTAGATGCTAAATATGTATTTCATTATAACAGGCATTTAAAATCTGTGAGTTCTAGCTCTACACTTTTAAAACTCCAATCTCTCTTGAGATTTTCTCCAAATAATTTTGAAATACTAACAAAGAAATGGGAAAAGAATTTCTCTGATGTTATCCTATTTCCACTTATTATATGTATTCCATATTTAATAAAGAGGCTCACTGCTAGTAATGGGTGGAGACCATTTTATTACTACTAAGAACTAATCATACTTACAGGGTTTAAAAACAGACAGAGGCCCACTTTACACCTATTAGGATGCTTTAACAAAAAAAGATAATAACAAATGTTGGCCATGAAATAGGAAACTCATATGCATTGATAGTAGGAATTTAAAATGGAGCAGAGGCTCTGGAAAACAGCCTGGCCATTCCTCAAAAGTAAACAGAAGTGAAAACATATCCAGCAATTCAACTCTTAGATATATATACACAAAGAAATAAAAAGTACATTCACACAAAAATGCGTACACAACTCTTCACAGAATCATTATTCCATAGCATAACAGTCTCAAAATGGAAACAACCCAAATGTCAACTCTAGATGGATAAATAAGATGTAGAATATCCATACAATGGAACATCCCTCAGCAAAAGAAAAAAAAAAAATTAGTCCAACTAAAAATTAGTCCCTAGCTAAGAAGATCACCTGGGTTTCCCTCCAGCACCACTCCTGTCTAATCTTTTGGGGGAAAGTAATTTCAAACTTACAAAATGTTATAAAAATAAAAACAGTGTAAGGAACCCACATTTATGCTTTACTCAGATTTACCTGTTGCTAACACTTTATCTCATTTGCTTTATTATCCGTAGTCTCTTTCCCCCTTTCATACACATATACACACATGTGTGAGTATAATTTTTTTCTGAATCATACATACATTATGGCCCTTTGTCCCTAAGAATTTTTATTTCCTAAGCATAGTAGTATTCTATTATAAAAGCTCAGTTCAGTCATCAATTTCTTAAGCTCACAATGATACAATTCTTCTATCTGTAATCTGCCATGTTTTCAAGAAATTCTGGTTTCTTTTAGTGAGAAGTGGTATTAGAGACCAAGACCTGGGCCCTGGGTGTGTTTGTTGCTACTTACTGCTACAATAACTCTTAATTAATTCAATATTTTTAAAAAATGATTATTTGAATACCCTGGACTCTTACTTAGGTCCTTGTCTTCTTCTCCATCAGGTTATAAGAGCTATATAGTAAATTCCCATATACTGATAAACTAGACTTCACAATTAACATTCTATAATTTGTTTTATATCACATGTGTGCATGCTAAATCATTTCAGTTGTGTCTGATTTTTGGCAACCCTATGGACAGTAGCCCGCCAAGCTCCTCTGTCCGTGGGATTCTCCAGGCAAGAATACTGGAGTGGATTGCTGTGCCCTCCTTCAGGGGATCTTCCAAACCCAGGAACTGAATCCATGTCTCAGGCACTGGAAGGCAGGTTCTTTACCACTTCCCTGGTGGCTCAGATGGTAAAAGTGTCTGCCTACAACTCAGGAGACCTGGGTTTGATCCCTGGGTTGGGAAGATCCCCTGGAGAAGGAAATGGCAACCCACTTCAGTACTCTTGCCTTGAAAATCCCATGGACGGAGGAGCCTGGTAGGCTACAAGTCCCTGGGGTCGCAAGGAGCTGGACACGACTGAGTGACTTCACTTTCATTTTTCTTTACCACTAGTGCCACCTGGGAAGTCCTTTATATCACATGCCTATCATCTATCCTCAACTCATTTTTTTAGACATCAGTATACTTCACCCCTAAACACTTTATGCATGCATATAATTAATTGGCATTCAATATTTACTTTCAGGTTTCTTTTTACTTTTAAGGTAAATTTATATAATGTAATGTAGACAGAGTGTCATTAGTTTTAATAAATTATTTTATTTGTGTAACACTAACCACATCATTCCAGGAGGGTCTTTCATCCCAATTTCCACTCAACACCACTCTTCTGGTTTGGTAAGTCTTAACTTTTAAGTGGGGCTACATTCACAGATAATATGGAAGGATACCTTTAATAAGTTCCAATATATGTGAATATATTTCACATATCAGCCAGTCTTTTACCAGTTCCTGCTACCTCCTGTGTATTCTTCTTGGTGAAAAATTTTATTTTTACTAACACATATTATTTTGAAAACCACCAAAAGTAATGAACAACTTTTTTCTAACATTTTATTATGAACACTTAAGACTTGTACAATGAACACCAATATACTAATTAGATTCTATAACAGCATTTTATAAACTTGCTTATCTTATTCATGTCTCTATGCATTTTATATATTTGATGCATCTCAAAACAACTTATAGGCATCATTATATTTGTTACCAATGACTTCATCTCATTGATCAGTTTTGTCTATTCTATATCTTTATATAAAGTTTTTGTGTATATAAGTATAAAGCTTCTTTCAGCATAGTATTACTGGTTTTCATCCATTTTTGTCCCTATCTATTGCTATGTCCTATTCCACTATATGAATTTACCTAATTTTATTTTACCCATTCTCTTACTGTTTCTAAAATGTTTGCAATAAAATGAATACTAGACTTTGGAGAAGGCAATGGCAACCCACTCCAGTACTCTTGCCTGGAAAATCCCATGGACGGAGGAGCCTGGTGGGCTGTAGTCCATGGGGTCCCTAGGAGTTGGACACGACTGAGCGACTTCACTTTCACTTTCATGCGTTGGAGAAGGAAATGGCAACCCACTCCAGTATTCTTGCCTGGAGAATCCCAGGGACGGAGGAGCCTGGTAGGTAGCCTGTTTAACTTGTAGGTGAAATGATCCTAAGACCGCCCTATGATCAATGACAGTTGAGGGCTACAAGTAAAAGAAAGAAAACTGACAATTCAAGAGATGAGTTGGATGAGAGCTTTAAATTTCTTTCAGATAATGTACTCTTTTGGGGAATTATAACGTTGGTGACTTAGAAGAATGTCTAAAAAGAACAAGAAAATATATTATAGATTAGTTATGAATTTCATACAGTTAAGTTACTTTCCAGATATTCTATTGTTCTAGTGTTCTTTTCATCTGTAATTTCTATTACTGCTAAGGATATGTCAAAGGTTCAGGATAACTTTTTTTTTTAATGTGGATTTGGTCATAATAATTTTAAATATTTCTTTGCAATCACATGTAAAACAAATGAGGAAAATATGTATTAGAATTTCACAGACTTAGAACAATGCAAAATGTATACTAATCTACAATGGTTCCTGAGTGAAAAAAAGTCAAAACATTTTTATATTAAATCAGATATTCTTAACAAAAACTTGAAACAAGTTCTGATGAACCTTCAGTTATAGTTACATCTACATTAGTTTTTCTGAAAGTGGTGAATATACTTGGATTACAATTGCCGAATTTAAAATTTAATGTGAAATTTATATTAAAACAAACTCTCAAATTCTCTCAAATTTGCTTTTTATCCAATTTTGTAGTTCACAGCACAAAAAAAATTTTTTAATTACACACAAAAAGACAAATATCATATGCTATTGCTTATGTGGAATCCATAAAAAGGGTATAAAACTACAAAACAGAGGTAGAAAACAAACTTATAGTTACCAAGAAGAAAACGCAGGAGGGATAAAGTGGGAAACTGGGATTGACATAGAAACACTACTACATATAAATTAGACAACTAATAAACAGCTACTGTATAGCAAAAGGAGCTCTACTTGATGTTCTATAATGAATTGTAAGGAAAAGAATCTTAAAAGAGTGAATACTGGTATATAAGCAAAACTGATTTACTTTGCTGTACACCTGAAACAAACACAAAAACTATCAGATCAGATCAGATCAGTTGCTCAGTCGTGTCCAACTCTGTGACCCCATGAATCACAGCACGCCAGGCCTTATCCCAATAAATTTTTTTTTTTAAAAAGGAAAAAAAAAACTCACAAAAGGCAAAGTATTATTACTACTGTTATTTTTAACAACAAAAAAAATGGAGTGTATAAAGGGCAAATATCTAGCTCTCAGACTGCCACTCCCCAATCCCACACAGAGAAGACGTCAGCAATTAACTGTGGTCCTGTTACAGCCTTGTAACACAATGTTCCAGCCAGTCACTACAGATCTCTTAGATACAGTAGATGAAATCTATCTGTAATCCCAGAGTGACATCATATCAGTTTTTCTGGACATATGGAAATGTGAGTCTAAGTGTATCCTATGGTTCATCTAAATACTTTTGAGGTCAAGAGATGCTGATGAGCAATATATTCTAAGAGTCTCAAAACTGCTGTGCCCCTTCATAGCCCACTATTAGAAATGCATCCTAAGAAAATAATAAAGCTGTATGCAAAAGATGATGTTATTTATAAAATAGAGAAACTAGAAAGCCCTACATGTCTAAGAACAAGAGAATAGTTGGGTATATCAGGCAGTTCACAAGCTGGAAAAAATAACAATGGAAGATGCTTACATTATAGTGTTAACTGTATAAAACAAACAAAAACAAAGATTTGTCTGTGTAGCAGTTTGCTCTCACAAACACACACACACACAAAAAAAAAACTGGAAAGAAATAAAGCAAAAATGTTAAACAGTAGTATGAGGGATTATATAATGTGTAAGGTTACCATATACTAGTAAAAGGCACTATGGAATTTCATAGAGTATCTAAAGCTTAATTTACAGAACACACTTCAAAATTGTCACACAATTTCCTTCATTGTAAAAATGAAAGATGTACAATTCCATTCCTGAAAGATTTAATATAATATGAGAAAATAAACTGCTTTGGTTACTGTTTACTTCCCCAGAAGGTTTTTGGGAAGATAATCTCATTTGATCTACTTATCTGTGACGCAGATTAAAATAACTAATTTTTATTTATACTTATCAAATGCTTTCATTATAATTACCTGGTTTACAGCAAAAAAGAATCATAATTAAATATCACTAAACTTATTATAACATGCCAATTATCTTATTAAAAATCTATACACAGATGCACATTCACAATTAAATTATCTAATATCCCTAATACTACATAGTTTTTAATATATTAGAAATTGTATTGCATTTGAAATTCAGAGATAGGACATGTTTCTGCAATGTTTACAGCAAAGGACAAACCCACAGGTTTACACAGCAATTCTTCATTTTCCTGGCATGTCAACCTAACTGAACTTGTTTGATGAATAAAATTAATTTTCTTAGGTGTTGAAACTATCAGAAAATATTTTCATGAAAATCTTGCTACACTGTCCATCAACACTTTCTGGTTTCATAAATAAGATGGGAGCATATACCTTAAGAAGGCAAATTCTACTTCCCCTTTCTGTATGTTCACTAGTGACTGGTATTTCTGTGCTATTACACATCTTTGTTTTAAAAGTGATTCTATCAGATCTTCATAGTGTCTATATGGCTGCTTGCCTCTTCACTCATTAACAGCTTTAGGCTATTACATCTTCTGAGATTTTGTGTTTCTTTTTCCTTTTAATTTAATGATTTAACAAATCCTTCTCTTACTCTTAAGATGTAAGTTGCCTCTTTTTGATCCTCTTTCCCCTCCTCTTGGTCTAACTTGCTTTAAATTGGGAAGCAAGAGGACAGACTACATGCAAACTGGGAGACTTCTCCATGAAGTAAGTTTATACTTTAGTGCATGAACACTGTGACATCAATTCTAGAAGTTCAGAGGATGGTTTTAGTTCTTTCCTAGTTCTTATATTTCAGACTACTGAATTTCTCAAATATTTGACTACTTGATTAAAAAAAAAAACAAACAATTGTTACTATACATCTGTTTAGCTAAAAATAAGGACAAGTCCGTTCAACTACAGAATAGATTCAATGGTAATGTTACATCGAGACATCAGACTAGAACGTCACACAGATCTGATAGTAAAGAAATGACAACTTGAGATGGGTTCCCTTTTGGGCAGTTAACATAAAACTAAAAAGCTGGAAGTCAAATCTTGTTTATATATGAGTAAAACCAGCACACAGGAATCAACCATAGCTTTGTAATTCATAGCTGCATTGCTCAGACACCCTGGATTACTTTAAGACCCTTTTACCAATCTACCTTTCTCATCAACCTCCTCTAGATCTGCTCCCATGCTCCTGTCCTTTAAGTCAAAACCTCCACCCAGCACATGGGATTTGGTAACTACAGCGGGTAGGGAAGACAAACACAATTTGCTAGGAATGGATCACTTGAAACTTTTACTTTATTTTTCTTCAAAGAACGTTATGCTTTTGAACAACAGATGGAGTTTCCACCTACCCATGCCCAATCACTGGCTCTTAAAGCACTGGCTTTGTTAATTAAATTTATAGTTATAAGTCTTTATATTTTTAATTCTTTGAAGAGAAAATGGTTTACTGTCAGTTATACTGAGCTTTTTCCATTTTCCAATAATAAATACTAAGACTAATTTATTAATTGACAGAAAACCTCTTTGAATATATAGAGAATAAGATCTCTTTGATTTACATGGTTCAGGTTTAGTACAGCCTGAAATTCAAACCATAGACTTTCTAATAAAATGTATTACCTTCAGAGATACAAAAAACTAAAATTTCAGCATCCAACTATTAAGACCTAAGCCAGTCAATATGATTTTTAAAAATAATTAGTTGTTTATTTATTTGTATATTATAGACTAATACTTTCACAGTTTTTGAGAGATATAAAGTCTAATGTAATTAAACCTATAATCATTTATGCATTATTAATTTTCATAGCAAGAAATTCTTTATATGGTCTACAGATAACTTTCAATTTAACCGAAGTCTTAATAGTAAAAAATTGTATTACTGAGCTCCAAGCTAATGAGGCTCTCTCTGAACATTAATCTTTTTTTTTTTCTTCCCCCCCTGAATATTAATCTTAATAGCAGTGTTTTTAATGTCAAACCAGAAAAAAAAAGATTAATTACCTGACTGAGGTAATTACATTTACTGTGATCAATGATACAGTTAGAATTCATCTTACTATGAACTTTCATATGACTTTTTGCTTTTTATTCTGTTTACTTTTCAGCATTTTACTGAACTGGTACTTGTCTTTATATCAATTTTTTCATCAATTATCTCTGAAGATACACATTCTATTTCTATTTTTCCAGTGGCCATAATTAAACTGTTAAAATTCATGCTCAACTTAGGTCAAAGTATCTATACCTTTATAGTCCTCCTGAATAACACAAGCATTTTAGAATGCTTTCAAACTCATTATCTTTTCATCAGTATAAACTTTAAAGTGAATTTGTATTTTAGGGGTTTTGTTTCCATGTCCTGAACTAGTCACTATTGTTTCTCATTTTATGCAACTAAGGCTTAAATTTACCTATATATTTTCCAAGTGTGCTTACTATTCCTTCTTGCATTAAAAACCTTCCTTTAGAGTTAGATTTCCTCCTTCAGTGTTCAACCATTACAGGGCTTCCCTCTCACTCAGAGGGAAAACAATAAACAACAGAACTACTGTATGATTCAGCAATCTGAAGAAAATGCAATCACTATCTGGAAAAGACATATGCACCACAGTGTTCATTACAGCATTATTTACACTAGCCAAGACATGGAAACCACGTAAGGGTCCATGGACAAATGAATGGATAAAGGAAATGTGGTGCGTACATATAATGGAATATTATTCAACCACAAAAAAAGGAGGAAATCCTAACATGTATGACTACATGGATGGACTTTGAGGGCATTATGCTAAGTAAAATAAGTCAGATAGAGAAAAACAAATATTGCATGATTTCACTTATATGCAGAATCAAAAAACAAAACAAAACAAATTCACAGATAGAAAGAACAGATTGGTGGTTGCTAGAGATGAGGTGTAAGGGATGTGGTAAATGTAAAAACTTCCAGTTATAAAATAAGTAAGTCTAGGGATCTAATGTACACGAAGGAGACCACAGCTAACAAAACTGGATTGTATTAGTTCAGTTTAGTCGCTCAGTCCTGTCCGACTCTTTGCAACCCCATGGACTGGAGCACACCAGCCTTCCCTGTCCATCACCAACTCCCAGAGTTTACTCAGACTCAAGTCCATTGAGTCGGTGATGCCATCCAA
Organism: Bos taurus; assembly: GCF_002263795.3. Taxonomy (NCBI): domain Eukaryota; kingdom Metazoa; phylum Chordata; class Mammalia; order Artiodactyla; family Bovidae; genus Bos; species Bos taurus. Next base: position 48,346,438 of record NC_037331.1, read on the forward strand.
CCATCTCATCCTCTGTCGTCCCCTTCTCCTCCCACCTTCAGTCTTTCCCAGCATCAGGGTCTTTGCAAATGAGTCAGTTCTTAGCACCAAGTGACCACATTATTGGAGTTTTAGCTTCAGCATCAGTCCTTCCAATGAATATTCAGGACTGGTTTCCTTTAGGATGGACTGATTGGATCTCCTTGCAGTCCAAGGGACTCTCCAGAGTCTTTTCCAACACCACAGTTCAAAAGCATCAAGTCTTTGGCGCTCAGCTTTCTTTATAGTCCAACTCTCACATCCATACATGACTACTGGAAAAACTACAGCTTTCACTAGATGGACCTTGGTCGGCAAAGTAATGTCTCTGCTTTTTAATATGCTGTCTAGGTTGGTCATAGCTTTTCTTCCAAGGAGCAAGTGTCTTTTAACTTCATGGCTGCACTCACCATCAGCAGTGATTTTGGAGCCCCCAAAAATAAAGTCTCTCACTGTTTCCACTGTTTCCCCATCTATTTCCCATGAAGTGATGGGACCAGATGCCATGATCTTAGTTTTCTGAATGTTGAGTTTTAAGCCAACTCTTTCACTCTCCCCTTTCACTTTCATCAAGAGGCTCTTTAGTTCTTTGCTCTCTGCCCTAAGGGTGGTGTCATATGCATATCTGAGGTTACTGATATTTCTCCCAGCAGTCTTATTTCCAGCTTCTGCTTCATCCAGTCCAGCATTTCGCATGATGTACTCTGCATAAAAGTTAAACAAGCAGGGTGACAATAAATAGCTTTGACGTACTCCCCCAATTTGGAAACAGTCTTTTCTCCATCTCCAGTACTAACTGTTGCTTCTTGACCTGCAAATGGATTTCTCAGGAGGCAGATCAGGTGGTCTGGTATTCCCATCTCTTGAAGAATTTTCCACAGTTTGTTGTGATCCACACAGTCAAAGGCTTTGGCATATCAATAAAACAGAAGTAGATGTTTTCTGGAACTACTGCTTTTCAATGATCCAATGGATGTTGTCAATATGATCTCTGATTCCTCTGGCTCTTCTAAATCCAGCTTGAACATCTGGAAGTTCACAGCTCACGTACTATTGAAGCCTGGCTTGGAGAATTTTGAGCATTACTTTGCTACCGTGTGAGATGAGTACAATTGTGCAGTAGTTTGAGCATTCTTTGGCATTACCTTTCTTTGGAATTGGAATGAAAACTGACCTTTTCTGGTCCTGTGGCCACTGCTGAGTTTTTGAGATTTGCTGGCATACTGGGTGCAGCACTTTCACAGCATCATCTTTCAGGATTTAAAATAGCTCAACTGGAATTCCATCACCCCCACTAGCTTTGTTCGTAGTGATGCTTTCTAAGGCCCACTTGACTTTGCATTCCAGGATGTCTGGCTCTAGGTGAGTGATCACACCATCATGGTTATCTGATTCATGAAAATCTTTTTTGTATAGTTCTTCTGTGTATTCTTGCCACCTTTTCTGAATATCTTCTGCTTCTGTTAGGTCCATACCATTTCTGTCCTTTACTGTGACCATCTTTGCATGAAATGATCCCTTGGTATCTCTAACTTTCTTGAAGAGATCTCTAGTCTTTCCCATTCTGTTGTTTTCCTCTATTTCTTTGCACTGATCCCTGAGGAAGGCTTTCTTATCTGTCCTTGCTATTCTTGGAACTCTGCATTCAAATGGGTATATCTTTCCTTTTCTCCTTTGCCTTTAGCTTGTCTTCTTTTCTCAGCTATTTGTAAGGCCTCCTCAGATGATCGCTTTGCCTTTTTGTATTTCTTTTTCTTGGGGATGGTCTTGATCACTACCTCCTGTACAATGTCATGAACCTCCATCCATAGTTCTTCAGGCACTCTATCAGATCTAATCCCTTGAATCTATTTGTCACTTCCACTATATAATCGTAAGGGATTTGATTTAGGTCATACATGAATGTGGCAAGTTTTTTGTTGCTAAAAGAGTAAATCTTGAAAGTTCCCATCACAAGAAAAAAAAATTACATCCTTCTCCTTAAAATAACATGAACAGTACGAAAAGGCAAAATGATAGGATACTGAAAGAGAAACTCCCCAGGTCAGTAGGTGCCCAACATGCTACTGGAGATCAGTGGAGAAATAACTCCAGAAAGAATGAAGGGATGGAGCCAAAGCAAAAACAATACCCAGCTGTGGATGTGACTGGTGTTAAAAGCAAGGTCCGATGCTGTAAAGAGCAATATTGCATAGGAACCTGGAATGTCAGGTCCATGAATCAAGGCAAATTGGAAGTGGTCAAACAAGAGATGGCAAGAGTGAATGTCGACATTCTAGGAATCAGAGAACTGAAATGGACTGGAATAGGTGAGTTTAACTCAGATGACCATTATATCTACTATTGCAGGCAGGAATCCATCAGAAGAAATGGAGTGGCCCTCATGGTCAACGAAAGAGTCCAAAATGCAGTACTTGGATGCAATCTCAAAAACGACAGAATGATCTCTGTTCGTTTCCAAGGCAAACCATTCAATATCACAGTAATCCAAGTCTATGCCCCAACCAGTAACGCTGAAGAAGCTGAAGTTGAACAATTCTATGAAGACCTACAGACCTTTCAGAACACCCAAAAAAGATGTCCTTTTCATTATAGGGGACTGGAATGCAAAAGTAGAAAGTCAAGAAACACCTGAAGTAACAGGCAAATTTGGCCTTGGAATACGGAATGAAGCAGGGCAAAGACTGATAGAGTTTTCCAAGACAATGCACTGGTCATAACAAACACCCTCTTCCAACAACACAAGAGAAGACTCTATACATGGACATCACCAGATGGTCAACACCGAAATCAGACTGATTATATTCTTTGCAGCCAAAGATGGAGAAGCTCTATAAAGTCAGCAAAAACAAGACCAGGAGCTGACTGTGGCTCAGACCATGAACTCCTTATTGCCAAATTCAGACTTAAATTGAAGAAAGTAGGGAAAACCACTAGACCATTCAGGTATGACCTAAATCAAATCCCTTATGACTATACAGTGGAAGTGAGAAATAGATTTAAGGGCCTAGATCTGATAGATAGAGTGCCTGATGAACTATGGAATGAGGTTTGTGACACTGTAGAGGAGACAGGGATCAAGACCATTCCCATAGAAAAGAAATGCAAAAAAGCAAAATGGCTGTCTGGGGAGGCCTTACAAATAGCTGTGAAAAGAAGAGAAGTGAAAAGCAAAGGAAAAAAGGAAAGATATAAATATCTGAATGCAGAGTTCCAAAGAATAGCAAGAAGAGATAAGAAAGCCTTCTTCAGCGATCAATGCAAAGAAATAGAGAAAAACAACAGAATGGGAAAGACTAGGGATCTCTTCAAGAAAATCAGAGTTACCAAAGGAACATTTCATGCAAAGATGGGCTCGATAAAGGACAGAAATGGTATGGACCTAACAGAAGCAGAAGATATTAAGAAGAGGTGGCAAGAATACACAGAAGAATGGTACAAAAAAGATCTTCACTACCCAGATAATCACGATGGTGTGATCACTCACCTAGAGCCAGACATCTTGGAATATGAAGTCAAGTGGGCCTTAGAAAGTATCACTACGAACAAAGCTAGTGGAGGTGATGGAATTCCAGTTGAGCTATTCCAAATCCTGAAAGATGATGCTGTGAAAATGTGCAACTCAATATGCCAGCACATTTGGAAAACTCAGCAGTGGCCACAGGACTGGAAAAGGTCAGTTTTAATTCTAATCCCAAAGAAAGGCAATGCCAAAGAATGCTCAAACTACTGCACCATTGCACTCATCTCACACGCTAGTAAGGTAATGCTCAAAATTCTCCAAGCCAGGCTTCAGCAATATGTGAACCGTGAACTTCCTGATGTTCAAGCTGGTTTTAGAAAAGGCAGAGGAACCAGAGATCAAATTGCCAACATCTGCTGGATCATGGAAAAAGCAAGAGAGTTCCAGAAAAACATCTATTTCTGCTTTATTGACTATGCCAAAGCCTTTGACTGTGTGGATCACAATCAACTGCGGAAAATTCTTCGAGATGGGAATGAATACCTGATCTGCCTCTTGAGAAATTTGTATGCAGGTCAGGAAGCAACAGTTAGAACTGGACATGGAACAACAGACTGGTTCCAAATAGGAAAAGGAGTTCGTCAAGGCTGTATATTGTCACCCTGCTTATTTAACTTATATGCAGAGTACATCATGAGAAACACTGGGCTGGAAGAAGCACAAGCTGAAATCAAGATTGCTGGGAGAAATCTCAATAACCCCAGATATGCAGATGACACCACCCTTAGGGCAGAAAGTGAAGAGGAACTCAAAAGCCTCTTGATGAAAGTGAAAGTGGAGAGTGAAAAAGTTGGCTTAAAGCTCAACATTCAGAAAAAGAAGATCATGGCATCCGGTCCCACCACTTCATGGGAAATAGATGGGGAAACAGTGGAAACAGTGTCAGACTTTATTTTTCTGGGCTCCAAAATCACTGCAGGTGGTGACTGCAGCCATGAAATTAAAAGACGCTTACTCCTTGGAAGGAAAGTTATGACCAACCTAGACAGCATATTCAAAAGCAGAGACATTAGTTTGCCAACAAAGGTCCGTCTAGTCAAGGCTATGGTTTTTCCAGTGGTCATGTATGGATGTGAGAGTTGGACTGTGAAGAAGGCTGAGCACCGAAGAATTGATGCTTTTGAACTGCGGTGTTGGAGAAGACTCTGGAGAGTCCCTTGGACTGCAAGGAGATCCAACCAGTCCATTCTGAAGGAGATCAGCCCTGGGATTTCTTTGGAAGGAATGATGCTGAAGCTGAAAGTCCAGTACTTTGGCCACCTCATGAGAAGAGTTGATTCATTGGCAAAGACCCTGATGCTGGGAGGGATTGGGGGCAGGAGGAGAAGTGATGGACGTGAGTCTGGGTGAACTCCGGGAGTTGGTGATGGACAGGGAGGCCTGGCGTGCTGCGACTCATGGGGTCACAAAGAGTTGGACACGACTGAGCGACTGATCTGATATGGTCTGATGTGTCAATTATATCCCAATACATACATACATGGTATCTTAAAAATGTAATACACATTACTAGGATTCAAGTAGGGAGATTAGGCAATTGGTGATTAAAAAAGAAAAGTTAATGAACTCTTTTTTTCTTGCCATGTTCCCACTCTCACTTTGTGATAGATGGCATAACTGGCCCCAATCCTTCATCTCTTTCTGCATCCACATCCTGTGCTGTCTCAATCTGCACCTTGGCTGGGTTGCTTTGGTGAGCCAGATTTCTGAGGCTCCTTTCTTTCTTTTACCTCTGCCTTCATTCACCGTGAGATCAAGCTCAGAAAAGCCTGCTCCAGGATCAGAGATGTGAAGAACAGAGGATTATCTATGGTTAAGCCAGCCTGATCAGTAGCCAGCCTGCTCTGGAGTAAACCCAGCCAAAACTGGCAAAGCCATCTAGCTTCCTCTCATTGGTCCCAGGACGTATGAGCAGTAAATGCTTCCTGCATGCCACTCAGATTTTGTGGCTGTCTATCATACAGCACTTTTGTGGCAACAGATAATGAAAACTTTCAGACTTTAAGTGACAACTGAGTTCCTTACTTTCTCCTGAAAATATTTCCTAATTACAATAACCATTACTTGATATTTGTCTCTGTCTTCACCATGGCCGACTGAATCTTAGACAAGTTGACCATTTACTACTGATCTGCCACAGCCCCAGAAAATTAAGATCTTACAAGTCTGGGAAGCAGGTCAGAAAGCTATCTTAAAGAAAATAAGTCCAACGTAAGAACAGAGGTAGAAAAGAGCAGAAAGCTGTCTAAAGAATCAAATGAGTAGGAAGCCCAAAGGGATCAGTGTATTTGTATCACAGCTCAACTGTATTTGGTCCAAGAGAATCTACTGGTATGTTTCCTGTTGGCACATAATATGAAAACTCTTTCAACCAAGTGATTTTCTATTTTAAAAAATCTTTTACTTGAATGTTAGTAACAGGCTACTACCACATAAAGGCTATATGGAGCAGTACCCAGGTATGTCATCCTTTTAAAACTAAGAGAGTCAAACTCCTATGCTTCTATATCATGTAGGCTTTCTTTCATTATAAGAATGTCAAGTCTCCAAACAAGTTATTAACTATACAAAGAATAAAGCATATATTTATAAAGCTTTTAAAAAACCCTACTGCCATCTACAGCTACTGACCTCATCATACACAACTACTGACCTGCACTGAAGCTGAAACCTCCCCTTAAATGTCATTCCTATTACTGCTTCAAATGGTCGCAACTTAATTAAATGCCAATCTACTTTTTTACACTTTATAACATTTGACATTTACACTAAGATTCCATATGTCATTTTTGAAAACCATCAGATAATAGTTATCATTGGAAAATGCCCTAACAATTTACTTTTTAAAAAGAATGCTTACCTATAATTTTGTTATTACAATAGCTTGTAAGTCTATAAATTATCAAGGTGCCATAAAAACTCCTTGTATACTAATATTCTAATTTCCTTTAAACATATCATTGATTCAAACTTGTAATAGCAAGGTCTAGTGACATTTTCTACTAATGGTTACACTTCAGACCTATATAAATTATCACTGTATTACCATTAAATAATCAATTTGTTCAACTCAATCATAAGATATTATACTATAAACATCTACAGGTATGTGTATATTTGGAACATAAAATTCTACTTAGCATAATAAATTAACTATAACTTCACACCTGCTGTCAAGACAAATAAGAATTTTTAAATGAAGATAATCTAAAACACTGATCTCATTTTCACAAAAGAGCACCTTAAAGGCTGATATTCACAGGACATATACTAAATCAAATATATGTGAAAGGAACTAAACCCCATGACCTATAACTCACATATGAGAATTCAAGGCTCAATCCCTGTTATTTCTAAATTAAATAACTACATTATCTAAACATCTGCTATAGTCTGAATGCTTGTAATTCCCCACCCATATGTTACAGGGCTTCCCAGGTGGTACAGCAATAAAGAATCCGCCTGTCAATACTGGAGACATGGGTTTGATCCCTGGGTCAGGAAGATCCCTAGAGTAGGAAATGGCAAGCCACTCCAGTATTCTTGCCTGGACAATTCCATGGACAGAGAAGCTTGGTGGGCTAAAGTCCGTCCGAGGTGTGTCACAAAGAGTCATGGCTGACTGACTAAGCACCCAGGCAATTCATATGTTGAAACCTAATGCCCAAGGTGGTGATATTTATCAGGAGGTGGAGTCTTTGAGGACTTCCATGGTGGCTCAGATGGTAAAGCGTCTGCCTACAATGCAGGAGACATGGGTTCGATCCTTGGGTCAGGAAGATCCTCTGGAGAAGGAAATGGCAACCCACTCCAGTACTCTTGCCTGGAAAACCCCATGGATGGAGGAGTGTGGTAGGCTACAGTCCATGGAGTCACAAAGAGTCGGACACGACTGAACGACTTTGAGAAGTGACTAGGACTTGAAGGCAGAGCACTCATGAATGGGATTAGTGACCTTATAAAAGAGGCTTGAGAAAGCCACCTTTGCCCTTTCCACCCTGTAAGCTTACAGAAAAAAAGATAGGCATCTATGAATCAGGAAGGGGCTCTCATCAAATATCAAATCTGCTGGTGCCTTGATCTTGGACTTGCCAGCCTCCAAAACTGTGAGAAATAAACTGCTGTTGTCTATAAGTCACCCAGTTTATGGCACTTTGTTATAGCAGGCCAAAAGGCCTAAGACACTATCCATTAAGAATGAAGAAATAAATTATGATACATAAGCATACTAGGCATGTATTGGTTTGGCCAAAAGGTCCATTCAGGGTTTTTCCCCACAATGTAACAAACAAACATTTGGGAAAAACCAAAATGAACATTTTGGCCAACTCAATGTTAAAACACTAGATACAGATCTCTATGTTATATTGCAAAGTGAATAAGTAAATCACAAAATAATACTTAAGTAAAAAAGAAAGATATATTTGTGTTGTGGTACAAGAGAGTTTTAGCTCAGTCTAGACTCAAATGTGCGGAGAAGGCAATGGCACCCACTACAGTACTCTTGCCTGGAAAATCCCATGGATGGAGGAGCCTGGTGGGCTGCAGTCCGTGGGGTCGCTAGAGTCGGACACGACTAGCGACTTCACTTTCACGTTTCACTTTCATGCACTGGAGAAGGAAATGGCAACCTACTCCAGTGTTCTTGCCTGGAGAATCCCAGGGATGGGGAAGCCTGGTGGGCTGCCATCTATGGGGTCGCAAAGAGTCAGACACGACTGAAGTGACTTAGCTGCAGCAGCAGACTCAAATGTGAGTCTAATGCTAGTTTCAAGACTTGCTAGCTGGCACTGTTTTTTCAGCAGTCTATAGTGGGCAGGCTACAAAGCTTTCTCAGCCTCAATTTCCACATTTTGCTGTGGCAGATACTTTCATTTCAAGGGTTGTTGTAAAATAAATGGCACAATTCAAGCCACTATAGATACTTTCAAGGGTTGTTGTAAAATAAATGGCACAATCCAAGACACTGTAGATGTTTAATAATGGCAGTTATTTTTATGGCCCTACTCTAACTGTAAAAAATGAATTCTCTGGTACCATTTAAGAGCCAGAAAAAAGGATGTAAGAAATTGTCCCTACATAACTTTAGGTTTTTATGACACATAACTCTGGTGATTAGTAAAAAAGAAGACTTAGAAAAAAAATAACACATGTGTAATGATAAAAAAAATTTTTCTTATTATAAGCAAATACATGTACTATGCATATAATCCATACATGATATATTCTATTATATCCTAAAACATTCAAAAGACAAGGTTGAAAAGAAACAACATACAGCTTTTTTAGGCATATGGAGGAATATATCCAAATACACATAGTGAGTTTATATAACCATAAAGATGGTCCACAGAAAGGACCACCTTGAGAAATCATTTTATGATTCCTTCTCCTGTTGTGAATTAAGGCTATGGTTAAGCATACTAAAATGATCTGATAGCCAAGAAACTTTCACAACTAACCTTTAGGAAAATAAACTTAGGATCCTGGAAAGCTGTTCATTTTACATTTCAAGTTTTGTATTTTCAAGTCACCCTTTTTGGAAACACACTGTCATTAAAATTCTAGCTTTCCTTTATCTATCTCACCACTAAACCATTAATGCTTTAATTTTTGTCTCTTTCAACCTTGTGGACTTGAGGCCTAAATATCTCATCTATAAAAAGAATTCTCCCTTTATAGACTTAGTTATACTAAATTTCAAGTTAACATTTCCACTTATAGATATTCTACTTTAAAATCTGTTTCAATTTTTCTCCCACTAAAGATTTAATACTTGTCTATTTTCCACTAAACGTTTTCAGCAAAATAATTATAAAGAGAAATATGGCAAGATCAAAGAATAAAACCTGTCAAAATTAGAAACACAGAGGACACAGACCACGCAATACAGATTATCTGTAGAGTGAGCACAGCAGCTCAGTGTGGACAGGACAGTGGGAAGGATGGCTTGTGTTTAAGAACACACACTTGGTTAAGATGCCTTTCTTTTGTTTTACTGAGGGTGGAAACAATGCAAAGGACGTCCTCAAGTTCAAGGATAGAATGAGTGGTTGAGAAAAATAAATTACTTAACTGAAATGCTGGGCTGGATGAAGCACAAGCTGGAATCAAGATTGCTGGGAGAAATATTAATAACCTCAAATATGCAGATGACACTACACTTATGGCAGAAAGCGAAGAAGAACTAAAGAGCCTCTTGAGCCAGTGAAAGAGCTGGCTTAAAACCCAACATTCAGAAAACTAAGATAATGGCATCTGGTCCCATCACTTCAGGCAAATAGATGGGGAAACAGTGAGAGACTTTATTTTGGGGGGACTACAAAATCACTGCAGATGGCGACTGCAGCCATGAAATTAAAAGACGCTTACTCCTTGGAAGAAAAGCTATGACCAACCTAGACAGCATATTAAAAGGCAGAGACATTACGTTGCCAACCAAGGTCCATCTAGTGAAAGCTATGGTTTTTCCAGTAGTCATGTATGGATGTGAGACTTGGACTATAAAGAAAGCTGAGCACCAAAGAATTGATGCTTTTGAACTGTGGTGTTGGAGAAGACTCTTGAGAGTCCTTTGGACAGAAAGGAGATCCAACCAGTCCATCCTAAAGGAAATCAGTCCTGGGTGTTCATTGGAAGGACTGATGATGAAGCTGAAACTCCAATAATTTGGCCACCTGATGTGAAGAACTGACTCATTTGAAAAGACCCTGATACTGAGAATGATTGAAGGTGGGAGCAGAAGGGGATGACAGAGGATGAGATGGTTGGATGGCATTCACTGACTCAATGGACATGAGTTTGAATAAGCTCTGGGAGTTGGTGATGGACAGGGAAGCCTTGAGTGCTGCGGTTCATGGGGTTGCAACGCAAAGAGTCGGACACGACTGAATGACTGAACTGATATTGAAATAAATAAACACATAGAGGAGTGGCAGAAATAATGTTATTAACAGCCAAAAAATTATAGAGATGAACATTAAAACGTTACTTGTCAATGCTCAATAGCATTTTTTAAAAAATAAAACAAATGATGCTCTTTGTACTATTAAGTAATACTTAAGCTTTCTTTAAAAACTAAAATGAAAGTAGAAAAGTAAAATTACTTAAAAAAAACAGAAAAAATTAACTTAAAAAATTTTAATTCAGTGACTTTCTCTTACCCTTAATTTAGCACTTTAGGATGGCAGGCCTGAGTAACTTAGGATCACAGACAATCTGGCCAAGAACATCAACTCAATCAAAAGTTTTTGATATATTTTAATTTTGTTAAAGCTTTTTGTCATTACTGACTTAACTGAAGTCACATGTTCCATTTACTACTGCTCTTGCCTGATGTGGAAAAGTGAACTATTTTCCATGTATATATTGGCTCTTCCTTATGTTATCTTCTGGTGGGATCATCTCATGAGGTTATTTTTTCCTGACACTTTTAGTAATTACATTGAATTCTATTGGATATAATACTGAATTTCATTTATAATAATAAACCATATTTTTTAAAGTAATAAACATCATAATAAAGCTTTTATAGCAAAGACTGAGAGAAAAATTAATGATCTAATTACCTATGAAGAGCTTCCATGGTCTCTGTGGGGCCAGTTCTCAATAAACAATGTTTTAAAAAATGCTTGTAAAATGCTTAAAAAAAATCTGTCAAGGTTGCAAGAATAATTAAATAGAAGACAGCATCATATTAACATGCAAACACAATGGGGCCACCCACTGGAACTGAAAGCAGGAAGCCTCAGGATATGACTGTTCCCATCAAGGATCATTTTATGCAAATTCCTTCAGTTAAATCTTTTACCAACCAACTCTAAAAATTATACCACAACCAACTGAACCACTTGGATATAGATAAAACTGGATTACAGTTAATCCCTGAACAACACAGGTTTGAATTGCAATGGTCTATCGACATGCAGATTTTGTTCAATAGTAAATACTACGGTACTTAGCAGATACTAAGTTTTAGGAAATAGTAAATACTACACAATCCACAGTTGGTTGACTCCAATGAGGTGAAGGGATGATAAGGAGGAACAACGAAAATGTTGTTATAAATTATACGTGGATTTTTTGATTGCAGGGAGTGTAGGTGCCTCAAACCCCCAAGCTGTTCAAGGGTCAACTATACTTCATTTTCCCATGTTTCAATTGGAGCAGTAAGGGAGGCCACACAAAAAACCCATGGTTGGCGATCCCTACAATGACAGTAGAGAGATCACATTTTGGCACATTCTCTAAAATTCTTCAATCAATGACAGTTAAAGATATACTACAGTCTTATTCGTTGGATTTCAATTAGTATACATACCTACTAGTTAATACGTAATTTAAAACATTAATGTAGAGAATTAAGATTATGATTCAGTCATGTAGTTATTATTTTAAATATGTGCAATCATCTGCTCAAATAGAGTAATTTTGGAGTTAAACTTTCACAGTCCAGAAACTTTAGAAAGTAAATCAATATTTTTCTTTTACAGTTTAAGCACTTAACATCCTCCAATCATTTTCTAATGGTTCAACTTAATTTCACACTAGGTTAACAGTACATAAATGATACCTGGAGTGAGTGACCACAGGAGAGGAAATTTGACCAATTTGAAATAATTATTAATATACTTAAAAATATACATAATTTAACTCATAAAGTGGCACACAGATTTCTTAAAAAATATTACAAAATTTGCCTGCATTCTGTAAGTGTAACAATGATAGGAGGGCCGTTTTTTAATAGATTTAACACTTTTTTCTGATTTAAATTCATAAGAAAGTTTCAAAATGTCACTTTAAAAATTTACAGTAAATTACTATTCAGTCAATTCAATATTTATAGTCAAGTATTGTATAATTAGTTATTTGAAACAAAATCAAGGTTTACAGAAGTGATTATCACTTACCAGCTGCTCTGATTTTACCCCATACAACTGGATGGTCTTTGCCACATTTTTTGACACAGCTAATGTGAGGTTTGAATCAACAGCAGCTACGTTTAGTTCACTGAAGAAAACAAAAACAGACTTTAGCAATACAGTTTATCAACAAAGACAAGTATATGAACTTAAACCCATTAAACAAAAAGGTGATTCTTTTTATAGATTTCCCTGGGTGCCTCTAAGAATTGATTGGATTGTTTCATTTTCTCTCCTAAATTCAGCATTAGGAAAAAGTGCCCTGAGATGGTTTGGTTAATGACCAGTTTCTCATTAATAAAAGCATGTCATGTGTGGGTTCAGGCTGTGATTAAGAAGAGTAAATTGTGTACAGATTTTTCAAGTAGCACTCTTGTTCATACTGATAAGTGCAATTAGAGACACTGCATATCACAGACATCTGCAAGGAAATGACAGCTCTTGAATGGAAATGATGACCTTGGAAGGACATAGGCTAAAAATATAAATTACATGATATATCAAGATACTAAGTTTCTGTAGAAATTATGCCAATTCATGTTATTTTGATAGCGTAGCTTTTTTATATCAAAAGCACAACAAGGATTTACCTGGAAATTTTAAAAATCTAGATTCCTGAAGTATTTCTTTGCCGTGCTTATTTTCAATTTTTTATACTGGATTATTTGGGACACTTCAGCTGACTGCTCCAAAAAAAGTATTTATAAAGACCATGTAAAGTATACCAGCAGTTAAAAACTGCATGAAAATGCATATACAAGTAGAAAGCAAGAAAAGTAATTACTGTCTCTGAAGTAGCAGAAAGAATCTTGGTATTTCCCAGATTCCCTTTATGAAGAAAGCGAAAGACTTTAACATTAGTGCTTAATTTGTGCATCAAAAATGCCCTTTCATTTAATAGTGAGACATAATCTCACTGTAAGACATAATTAACAGTGAGACATAATTAACCCTGATATTCACATTCTATTGATCAGTGGCATAAGTATGCTTTTTCAAGTCCCACCTTACAACTGATCACAGTGTAGTTAAGTTGCACAGAGGAAAGGGAGTTACTTCTTTAATATTTCCATAAACAGGTCAGAGATCAAGTTGAATTAATGACTGGTTTGATCACTACTATACTAAACAAATAATGGAGACATCATCAGGGTTCAAGAATCCAGAGTCAGGCCTTAGAAAGTCAAAGTAACTGTGGAGAGATTAGGATCAAGATTCTGGGCTCTTTCAACACTACTGTATATGGTTCTGCAGATTATACCTGTGGCTTTCTAGTTTTACTCTCACATGCCTCAGAATCATTATCTGATGTGTAATCTAAAAGAATTTAGACTTCTATACTCTGGTCCTATATGGCCTAACAACTATTTTAACTCACAAAATGTTCACCTATAAATGTACAGACCTACTGTTATGACAACTTATATACTATGACAGGAACCGAGAGTCTCAACTGCAGACTGGGTCGCCTGGGTGACCATAAAATGTCTAAAGACAACAGTATAACTACATTGTCTGCAAGCATTCAGGTGGCACCTCTGCTAGGATATCTTCCCTTTTAAGAGTTTTAAAAGCTGTCACATTTAACTTTAGAAAGCTTAAAATAGCAAACACGAGTAGACTAATCAGGATTATAATACTTGTACACCATGAAGTACTTTCTGGATTTAAGATTAAAAAAAAAAAATTACTCTCCATGCTTTAGCTTCTCCATCTGTAAAATTATTTTTATATTTACTGTCCTATTTAATACCAGAAATTTACTATGGTATAAAGAATTAGGTTGGTTTACTCTGCATCCTTGACAAGATAAAGAACAATTATAAATGACTATTTTTAGACTGTATTTAAATGGTTTTATTAATTGGAATCTCAAGTACTTAGGACATGTGCACTCATTCACTGCAAAACTCTTGATTTAATTGCTGGACTAATTACTTGAACAACTAGAGATAAATTTAAAATGTACTGCATCAGACATCACTAACAAATGTGGTGGGCATTTTATGGCATGCCATTATATAAAAACACATACCTCGCTATAGTTTTAATGATACCTTCAAGTTCATCAGCAGAAGGAGGATTACGACCACCAGGGGGAAAAACCAAGTTGATAGGATCAAAGAGTCGAGATAATGATTTTGATAAATATGCAGCCTCATAGGGTTGTAGTGAGTCTTTCAAAGCCTTTTCTGGACTGTGGGAACAAAGTTTATTAAAAATGAACTTAAATTATACAAGACTAAATACTATGGTATTAGGTTGTAAATATCTTTCTTTAAAATATATCCTCCATAAGACTCAAGAAAAGGGGAGATATATATATATATATATGAGACTGATTCACATTGTTGTATGACAGAAACCAACACAACATTGTAAATTATCCTCCAATTAAAAATAAAAAACACATCTCCTCTATAGAAGGTAACTTTATATGGACAACAGAAAAATTTTGCTTAAAAATTTATAAATACATTTATATACATTTGATAATTAAATGCTTATTAAGAATTAAACATTTTAATTTGTACATAATTCCTGGGTATAAATGTAAAATAATATGCCCCAGTATCTACTGTAGCAAGTTTGTCACTTGAAACTATAAGAGTAACACTGTAAAATCTTATTAATTCTAATGGGGCCATGTCTTCACTTAGCATGTTTCTACACAACATACAAGAGAGGCAAGTCTGCAAAGACTTGAACTGGCTCCCACCAGTTCAACCCTTTTCACACATAGATGCACTCTCATAAGCTCAGCATCTGAGAGGGAAGTATACAAATGTAGGTTTTTATCACCCTTCTGATACCAAAACTGATACTAACAAGAATTGAGGACAAAATAAAAAGTGTTTGTACAAGTCCCACAAAATCACAAAAAATCTCCCAACTGGAGTTCTTATTTTTATAACATTCTTCACAAACTAAAATTTAACCTACTAAACACTTCTTTCTCCCCCAGACCTCCAATGTTTTCAGTTATTTTTGTTGATTTTCATTTAGTTGTCCAATTATTGGAACTTACATTTTACCTCTGAAAATTATTATCAAATGTCTATAACCGTATAATTAACTGTGTCTTCTCACATCACCCCTGATTATGATCCTTCTACCTACCTTTCCATTATCTTAAAAAAACAAAAAAAACAAATCCCGCTAAATTCATCCTAAATGTTCATCTTGAAAACATCTGACCTACTCCTTTGGTATCGGAAACCTGGCTTTCTCCTTTTCCAGTCTTGTTGGTCAAATGACAAGACCTAGAGGTCACCACACTCTTGGCTCCTACATCGTAATTCCATGGTTATCTCTCAACACTTTCTCATTCAATGTAGGTATTTCAGTCAACACATAGTTCCCGAGAATCCTATGTACCAGCCCTTGTTAAGTGCTATGAAGATAGAGATGAAATTTGCTTTACAGCCCAGTGAAGAAATGTGCAGGTGGAGTGATAACTATAATTTTTATAATAGATGATGAAAGAGCCCCGTAGGAACAGGGAAGAACTAGTGCCTAAATCTGTCTGAGTCAATCCTCTCCTGAGGTCCACACCAGGTATTTAAACATCTTCCCTACTTCTGCTCTGATCATTTACTGCCCTTAAGAATCCTCTTCTTTCTTCCACAGAAATTTCAGCACTAAATTATAAGTATTGACATTCTTCCTCTTCTCCAAGGATTCACCCAGAAGGTACTACAGTTTTACTCCAGAAACAAAGTTGCCAGGGCCTAGATGGCTATCTGCCAGCAGCAGATCTGTGAGTAGCTGCACAGGAGAAGCAGCTCTATGCTCTATGTTTGAGAGGCTGGCTGAGAGGGAGAGCAAGGCCAAGGCCTGTGGTTGCTGTAGGAAACCAACCCACTGACACAGGAATGTGACAGAAGAACAATGTGACAGGGTCCGGCCTCAGGTGGCAGCAGAAGCCTAGCCTCACCCTAGCCCTGCTCCCAAGGTGGCCTGCTTCCCCTGTTCCCTACCCTATTCCACCCTGTTAGTTTTGGAAAAACTGAAGAACTAGGCATGGGGGGTGTAGGATCCTCGGTGACTATGTCAAAACAGACAGCTTTTCTAAAACCTATCCTGTGCTTGCATGCGTGCTAAAACACGTCAGTTGTGCACGACTCTTTGCGACTCTATGGACTGTAGCCTGCCAGGCTCCTCTGTCCACAGGATTCTCCAGGCAAGAATACTGGAGTGGGCTGCCACTCCCTTCACCAGCGGATCATCCCGACCCAGGAATCAAACCTGTGTCTCCTGCATTGCAGGAGGATTCCTTACTGCTGAGCCACCCGGGGAAGCCCGTCCTGTACTATACGTCTACTTTTTGAGTCATCATTTTGAACTGCTCCACCTCTAAGGTCTCCAAGCTTGAAGACAACTTTCCACACCTCCACTTGCCCCTACCCCCTTCCCTCCTACAAATTCTCTTTAGTGTGTACAATTTGCCAAGTACTTCCTGGAAGTGAGGAATGTAGCAATAAAGTCAGCTAAAAAAATTTCCTGCCCTCTTAAAGAAGAAATAAAACTTTTAAATGACTTAATTGTGGAATATAAAGAAGACTAATAAATTCTAAGAGAAGAAGGAAGCAAAGAAGCCAGAGAGCAGTTTTTATCCAACTTTAGATAGAGTGAGGTAAGGCAAGGCTTCCTGGGAAGATATGAGGAAAAAGGAGGGAACAAGTTACATCGATTTCCAGAGGAGGCACTTTTATGAGGAGAGAAGAAGTGCAAAGGCCCTGAGAGGGGACTTATAAAGGCCTTGAGAGGGGACTTATACCTGGCTGAGTTTGCCAAAGAGCGAGAGGAGCAGAGCACTTAAGTGACAGGAGAACAGTACAAAATGAGGTTTAAGATTAAACAGATGGAACAAAACATGCTGGGTTTTGTATATGAATAAAAACGCTAGATTTTACTCAAAAGAACTTGCTTTTTGACCTGACTGTGATCAGTGCTGTAAAATCCTTTGCTGTGCTCATCCTCCATCAGCCCAGCATTTCAAGGTACTCTCATGAGCATCCTGATTTTTCTAATGTACCTTCCTTTCAAAGCTGTAAGAAATATCTCATTTAGATAATCTCTGTACCTGCTGCTAAGCTGCCCAAGCATTCCAGAGAAAAAGGAAATTGTTTCTATTGAACACTGATACAAACCCCTTAATTTCAAGAGACTTGAAGCTCAAGGCATTAAAAACCTTCTTTGCACTCCTTCACTCTCTATAGCGGACCATTTGTTTCTACACGAAGACCAAAACTACTGCAATGATCTTTGTCAACTTGATACCAGCTTTTCTTTTTCCTCTGTAATTTCATCTACATCTGATTTTCTTCTTATCCCAAAGAAAGAGTAGCTTTATTCCTTTGTTGATATCAAAACCTCAGATGAATTGAACCCACCTCCTCCTTTCCTATTCTTTTTTAGAAAACTGCTTTATCGAGACTTACATTCAATTCAACCATTTAAAGTGTATATTTGATGGTTTTCAGTATATTCATGGTATGTGCCACCATCACCATGCTCAAACCTAGAACATTTTTATCACCTTCAAAAGAAACCTCATACCCTTCAGCTTTAAAATCTTTACCCTTCTCACCCCGTTCCCAGCCCTATGCAACCACCAATAGGCTTTATATAGGCTTTATATCTCTAGAGATCTGCTGTTCTTGACTTTCATATGGATAGGATCATACAGTATATGCATTTGTATTTGGCCTTTTTCACTTAGCATAACTTTTTCAAAGTTTAGGCATGCTGTAACAAGTGTTAGTACTTCATTCCTTTTACGGCTGAATAGTATTCCACTGTGTGGATATACAACATTTGGTTATCCATTTGTCTGCTGATGGACATCTGGCTTGTTTCTATCTTTTGGTAACTATGAATACTGCTATAAACATTCATTAAAAATTTGTGTGTGAGCATACTTTAAAAAATTCACTTTATGTGCTTTGTTTTTATTGTGATAACATACATAACACGTGAGCATTGTGCACAATAAGGAAGCACCCACATATTGATCTCATTTGGCTGACACTTGGCTTCAGCTAACTGGCAGCTGAGAGCAGCATGAGAAATGCTGCAGTGCTGTTCTTCCTAGGCAGAAAGCCCTCTGGCTGGGAATGGTGGGAGAGGGAGCCCTTGGTTCTTGGTGCCACAGTTTGGAGTGGAGCTTGTGCCTTGCTGAACTGGGAAGAGGAAGGGAGAAAACAACTGTCTTGGTTCTAGTATCACAGACTCTTATGGAATTCTTTCTACCAAATTTTCATAAACTTTCTTGCATTGATTTTTCATTTGCTGTTTGCTTTTAAAATCATTTCCAGAGGCACTGAGTTGTTTGGTTTTGTTGTAATAGTTTTCACCAGATTCACTGGGGATGGGTCAGCAGAGTGGGAAGTGCTGTCATCCCAGAAGTCAATCTCCTCATAGTCTGCCTTTCATCAATTCTAATAATGCTCTTGTATCCACTGGCTCAGATGCTAAAGCGTCTTCCTACAATGCGGGAGACCCGGGTTCGATCCCTGGGTTGGGAAGATCCCCTGGAGAAGGAAATGGCAATCCACTCCAGGACTACTGCCTGGAAAATCCCATGGACAGAGGAGTGTGGTAGGCTACAGTCAATGGGGTTGCTAAGAGTCGGACACGACTGAGCGACTTCACTTCACTATATCCACCATTCCACACTTAGGCCTTGAACCACCTTATTTTGCTGTAGCAAGAGGTCAATTCTCAGTCCTAAGCTTCTTCAGCTTTTCAACAGCATGTGACACAGTTAACTATTCCTCCTCTGACTAATGAACTCTTTCCTTAAGAGTTCCACACAACTTTGAGTTTTCCTCCTATCTCACTATTTTTTTTCTGTCTCAGTCCTGTAGGCTGCCAATCCTCCAAGTTATAAATTCTGGAGTGCATATCTTGGGCCAAAGTTCCCTTTTCTCTTTACATATATCTTCCCTATAGAATCTCCTCCAGACCCATGATTTTTCAAGATATGCATAGCGATGATTCTCAAATATGCATTTCTAGCCCTGATTCATAGTCAACTACCTTTTCAAAAAGTCTATAACATCTCTATTTGTATCTTTGATTCAAGAGTTTCAAAAGAAAAACCTTTGTTCAACACTACTTGATGAGACCATGGCTTCCAATCTTTGGTCTTCTCCCAACTTGTCCATACATATCCTTGATTCTTCTTTTCCTCTCAAATCCAATCTACTAGCAAGTATATCTAGAAGCAATCTGACCAGTTCTCACCACCTCATCCACTCATCCTATTTTAGGCCATTGCCATTTCTTGTCTGGATAAACAAAATAGCTTCCATTTCCCACTTCTCTTTCCCTGTGGTGATGCTTTCCCTAGTTGTCCATATAGAAGCCCTAGTGTTAATTTTAAAGTGTTTATCAGTTCATATCATTCCTCTGTTTAAAAGCAATGGTTTCTACTGTTTTGAATAAACTCCAAATCCCATACCATAGTGAATAAAGCCTTACATGATCTTACACTTTCCTCCCTCTTTGAGCCAATTTCATAGCCCCCACTCTCCCTCTTTCATTGTGTTCCAGCTTTCTATTCCTCAACATCTCCATCTTAGTTTTCTCAAAGACTCTACATCTGCTCTTCTCTCTGCCTGCAGAAATCTTACTCCAAATCTTCCATGGCTGATTTCTTACTGAGGTCTTGGGTCAAAGTTATCTTCTCATAGAGACCGTCCCTCACCACCTTATATAAGGCACTCTATCATGTTGTCTTGTCTTTTTTTTGGTGGGGGGTGGCGGCGGGGTGGAAGGGGCGTGGTTGTAAGACCTTAGTTCCCCAACCAGGGATTATAGCCAGGCCCCAGCAGTGAAAGTACTGAGTCATAACAACTGGACCATCAGGGAATATCCTTGTTTTATTTTCTTCATAACAAGAACAGCTCTCAAATTCAGCATGAATACTTAATGATGAAAAATGCTAACCTGGTTATTTGTGCCTTGATTATACTCAGATTCTTCCAAGATCTTGTTCATTACCTCTTGCTCTCTCCACTGGCTACTTCTATCTATAAATACTCTCAGTTTTCCCTCTATAATTACAAACAACAAAAAAACCTTCCTTTGGCTCATGGTCAAATTTATGTTTGACTCTTTGCCTCACTCCTCAAAAGAATATGTAAAACATAATACAATTGCTCCTTACTATTCTCATTATTTTTTGGTTTCTTAGGGTACAGGTCACAACTCTTCTTCCACATCAGCTACTTTACTAAAGTTAGTCTCCAAAAGGTGACAATGATATCCCACTAGTCAAAATAAAAGGTTTTTTTCATTCTGATTTTTTTCTCTACATTGAATTTACTGTCTTTCCCCTACCCCCATGAGTAACATATACTCATTTTAAATAAAAGCAGGAATACAAAATAAAAACTCTACCTATTGGAGATAAAGCATTACTACTTTTTGCTATGTATGTTTCCAGAGCTTTTCAGTACAAGCATATGAATTTAAAAATAAAACTAAGCCAGAAATAGAATGATACTACATATTTTATTTCATATACTTAAAAAAAAAAAAAAAAAACCTTAATATACTGGACTGGCCAAAAACCATGTTCGGGTTTACTTCATGTTTAATGTGAAAGAGTAACTGAAGAGAACAAAGTTCCTTCTGTCACTTCAGCCTACTCTTATGCACTTACTCTACCAATTAAAACTTATATAATCTGTATTTTACCAGTCAGAACTTCTTACTAAAGTGGCTACAATTCAACTGTAAGTATTCAGGAAAAAAAAAAGTTGAAACAAACATTAAAAAAGCACTCATAAATCTATCATTTTTCTTACAAGGTAGGTGATAAGAATCGGTTGTTACCTGAGTCAATCACATCACAATAAATGATTCAAGTGTTTAAAGGAAGTGTGCAAACCAATCAATTGATTTGGTACTTACAGAGAAATATGAAAACAGTACTTCTTTTCAATTTAGGGGGAAAGCTGGCAGGTTTAAACTTATTGAGTTGGTACATTGTTTTCCAATGTGGCTTATAAATATCACTACATATACTATACTTCATGACTCATCTAAGAGACTTTCAGGTTTAATTTCGACAATACTTAGCTTTTGCCCACCAGACTGAGAACCTATCCCAGCATAAGATTTGTTTCCACTATAGTTCCTGAACATACCAGTTCCTTTTGTATCACATTTATGCCACTGGCCCATCAATAATGATGCTATATAATTACAAGTGTATTATAGTATCAATTGAAGGACAGTGACTACACATGCTCATCTCTTAGCTTCTATTCACCTTACTTGGTGATATCCTTTAAGACAAATTCTCAGTCGGAATCAGGCTGCTCAACTAAGGATAAAAGTTTGACTCCTTAAGTTAAAAGTGTTGTGAAATCTTTTAAGGTAAAAAAATTAATAATAATCATTACAAATATTCAGAAAGATTAACATTTCCCCAATTTCTAACTTGTAATAAAAATAAAGGACAAAATCCTTAACGTGCCAACAAACAGATTTGATTACACAAACATACTCATAATCTGGCTTTTTCGGTATGAATACATCTTGTGTATCATCTTCCGTGTGTTGTAAGTCAGCATAGAGGTCTGCAGTTCCACTTGCATTAAAATTTCCTTGAATATTTTGGCTGTATTGTTGAAGACGCTTCCATAAGTCATTATAAAGCCGCAATAATTTTGGGTATTCTCCTTCAAATGCCTGTTTCAAAAACATAGAAGCTGCCAAGCAAAACAATAAAATGGATTAGATAAATGATAAAACAATAAAATGTAGCAAATAAAGTTTCTTTTGTATATGAAAACCGTGCTACAAATAGCCTATACCACAGGACAAAACAAAGGTGTGTTTTAACAGGGCTTTTCAAAATAATGCCAGTAGCAGTAATTTTCCTCCCAGACTATTTACTGCATTTGATATATGTACCATATATTGGGTTGGCCACAAAGTTCCTTTGGTTTTTGAAACTTAATCTATAAGGAAACAAACACATTGATGAAAAAAGTTGAAGACTTTCAATTTTTTCTTTCAAAAACTGATAAAATACATAGAAAATCAGGAAGCATAAAAAATACCTGACCACCACCCATGATTTACTTAAATTGACATTTATAGAATACTTCATCCAAAACAGCAAAGTAGTCATTGTTTTCAAGTACACATGAAATATTTACCAAAAATGACAATTGTTAATGTTATGAAATCATCTGAATAAATCTGAAAGGTTTCAAATCATACAAAGTATGAAAAACCCAAATAGTTTTAGATAAGAAATCATAACAGAAAGATATATTTAAATGATCCTGGATAAAAATCCAAAAGAAAATTGCTAGATCAGTTCTATATTTAATTTTCTGAGAAACCTCCATACTGTTCTTCATAGTGACTGCATCAGTTAATTATATTCCCACTAAAGAAGGTACAAGGGTTCCATTTTCACTACAACCTCATCAGCACTTATTATTTCTTTACTTTTTAATACTGGTCATTCCAACAGGTGTGAGATAATATCTGTGTTTTTTATCTGCATTTTGCTGATGATTAGTTATGCTAAGCATCTTTTCATGTACTGTTGCCCTTCTATATGTTGTCTATAGAAAAATGTCTACTTAGATCCTGTCCATTTTGTTTTACTGGATACTTTGGTTTTTTGCTACTGAGTTGTATGAGTTCTATATATACTTTGGATATTAACCCCTTATCAGGTATGTAATTTTCAAATATTTTTTCCCATTTAGTGGGTTGTCCTCTTATTTTGTTTATGGTTTCCTTTGCTGTATAGAGGTTTTTTGTTTGATATAGTCCCGCTTGTTTATTTTTCCTTTTGTTGACTTTGCTTTTGAAGTCAAATTTTAAAAATCACAATGAAATATGACTTTATACCTGTTAGACTAGCTAAAACAAAAACCAAATGTTGGTGAATACAGAAATACTAAAACTCTTATATACTGTTGGTAGAAAAGAAAAACTGATCATTTTGCAAAAAAGTCTGGCATTTTCTTAAACTGTTAAAGATATACCTACCATATGGTCAAACCATTCCTCTTCTACATGTTTATTCAACAGAAATAAAAGTATATGTCCATATAAAGATTTATATATGAACACTCAAAGCACCTTGATTTGTAATAGCCAAAAACTGGAAACAACCCAAATTGTCCATCCTCAAGTGAATGCATGTACAAACTGTAGTATACTTGAACAACAGAACACTATACAGAAGTACACATTACAATATGGATGATTCTAAATACAATCCTGCTCCATGAAAGGCAAATAAGAATCCATAATACATGCTGTATCATTCAATCTGTACATAGTTCCCGGAAAAGTAACCTAGCTCAAAGTGACAAAAAGCTTGTCAAGAATTTGCTTGGGGAAGGAGAAAGGAGATGGCAGGGAGAGGAATTATAAAGGGGTACATGGAAACTTTCACTGATGACAAGTATATTCACTGATCTTCACTGCTGTGATGCTTTCATGGGTGTGCATGTATGTCAAAACTTAACAAAAATTATGTTCAGGTTATTGTATACCAATTATACTCTAATAAAAAACTGTTTAAAGAAATCTCAGCTAGGACTTCTTTGAAATCCCTCCTCCCCAATGAAGAAGCCATTCACCATGGCCCTGAGTGTTCCCACATATTCTTGCAGGTATGTCAACAATGAGAGGCCCTAGTTGCTCTTTATCCAGGCCATTTATCTGTAGCAAGGTTTGCATCTGTAGCAAGTAGCCTTGAAAGATGAAGTAACTTCTTCAAGCACACAAAGAGCAGGCTTGCTTACTGCTTACAGCAAAAGTGGCAGATTCTCCCAACTTAAGAGAGACAAACTCACGGCATACTTACCACTGAACTGCATCTCCCTGTGAGACCTGGAGGTGGGGGGAGCCAAAAAACAAAGATGCCAATGCTCACGCAGCTTGGTATGCTGAGTAATAAAGTCCTTCTGCTCTGACCCAGGAGTCTCCTGTCTTCTGACAATATCCAGAGCACTTTGGCAGGCTACCCTTTCTAAGTAGGGTAAATATCTCAGATCTTTCACAGTTCTTGAGCTCCTCAAAGCTAAATCATATTCCTTTCATTATAGGAATCTGCTTTTTCCCTTCCCATTTACCACAATTTCCAATTTTATTTATGTAATGTATGTTTCCCGTACTTGACTATAAACTTGATGAGAACAAGGACAAGACTCATTTTCTTCAATGCATATTTGGTACTCAACACAACGTATCTCTTAATGATAGAATAAATTAAGTTTTGCTTTTCAATGGACAATATGCTCACTTTCACAGAAATCTTATCTATGCAGAACAATCCACTGTTCAGAGTTTTAGAAAGCCCAACTGTGACTATATCATCTCAGTAAACGTGACTGACTCATTGATTTTAAGTTACTTAAATCAAATACATTTAAAGTTTACAAATAAATATTGTGTGGTAATTCCTGAAGTTAAATTCTACTTTACTTTCTTTTATAAATAGGTTTAAAATGTTCACATCAATTACCTATAAACTTGATTACAATCAATTACTTATTTGATAAATGTCTTTAGAACTTAACTGCAATGTCTATAGAACTTAACTGCATATCTTAATAATCTAACAAATCATTTACAGATAGAAAATGACAGATTACTAATTCCCGGTTACTAAGTAATCCATTACTCAGATTATGCCTTCATATGAGCAACTGAGCGATACTGCTCAATTCTTTTTGAGCAATAACTAGTGACTCCAACATAGACACTAACAGGGAGAGGAAATTCATCTTTATTTCAGTAGCTTGTTTTATGAAGATTTCTTCATAGCAATGAACACTGTAAGAAATTATTTATTAGTTTGTGTTGACTGTCTGTGCTCCCTCTTCAGAATGCAAGTTTAATGAGACAGGGATACTATTTGATTTGTCTCTGTATTTCCTTTACCTAGAATAACACCAGGCATTGAATTACTGAATGAACAAACTGAAAAAAGAATGAAGAAGGATGTAGGTATGGAATTAAATCTTTTCTCTAGATTCTAATAGCCTAGACTTCATTACCTCACTCCTCCTAGACCCCCTATTTATCCCAGAGCTGCAGCTTTCACAGATCTGGCCTTAGTCTTGAGTAGCTGTGCTTAATCTCAGCCTGTTTGTCTGACTCTGCCAGCACATCTCCCTGTGTGAAGACGCAACACCTCATCTCTCAGCCATTGACTGGAGTCCTGACCAAGAAAGGGCATCACTCCTGAAAACTCCCATCAGCCTCCAGACAACCAAATCCTGGTCAGTGTGAAATCTGGAAGGTGGACTAATTGACTCAACAAGTATTTGCTGATCATTTACTATATGACAAATGCTGTTGTAAATGATGCATACGCAGCAGTGAACAAAAGAAGCAAAGTTCCTACCCATGAGGAGCTTATGGTCCAATGAAGGAGAAAGACAGTAAACAAATTAGTATGTAACATAATATCAAGATTAGAGAATAGTGATGTTGTTGTTCAGTAGCCCAGTCATGTCCGACTGTTTGCAACCCCATGGACTGCAGTGTGCCAGGCCTTCCTGTCCTACACCATCTCCCAAAGTTTGCCCAAGTTCATGTCCACTGTATTAGTGATGCCATCCAGGTATCTAACCCTCTGATGCCCCCTTTTCCTTCTGCCCTCGATCTTTCCCAGCATCAGGGACTTTTCCAATGAGTCGGCTGTTTACATCAGATTATCAGAATACTGGAGCTTCAGCTTCAGCATCAGTCCTTCCAACAGGTATTCAGGATTGACTTCCCTTGACTGGTTTGATCTCCTTTCTGTCCAAGGGACTCTTAGGAGTCTTCTCCAGCACCACAGTTTGAAGGCATCTATTTTTGGGCATTCTGCCTTCTTCATGGTACATTTTCATAACCGTACGTGACACTGGGAAGACCATAGCCTTGACTATATGGATCTCTGTCAGCAGAGTAACGTCTCTGCTTTTCAACACACTGTCTAGGTCTGTCATCACTTTCTTGCTATGAAGCAATAGTCTTCTGATTTCATGGCTGCAGTCACTGTCCGCGGTGATTTTGGAGCCCAAGAAAAGGAAATCTGTCACTACTTTCATCTTTTCCCCTTCTATTTGCCATGCAGTAATGGGGCCGGATAGATGTGAGAGTTGAACTGTGAAGAAAGCTGAGCACCAAAGAATTGATGCTTTTGAACTGTGGTGCTGGAGAAGACTCTTGAGAGTCCCTTGGACTGCAAGGAGATCCAACCAGTCCATTCTAAAGGAGATCAGCCCTGGGTGTTCTTTGGAAGGAATGATGCTAAAGCTGAAACTCCAGTACTTTGGCCACCTCAGGCGAAGTTGACTCATTGGAAAAGACTCTGATGCTGGGAGGATTGGGGGCAGGAGAAGGGGACGACAGAGGATGAGATGGCTGGATGGCATCACCGACTCGATGGACACGAGTTTGAGTGAACTCTGGGAGTTGGTGATGTACAGGGAGGCCTGGTGTGTTGCAATTCATGGGGTTGCAAAGAGTCAGACACGACTGAGCGATTGAACTGAACTGAATGGGGCCAGATGGCATGATCTTAGTTTTGTTTAATATTTAGTTTTAAGCCGGCTCTTTTACTCTCCTGCTTCACCCTCAACAAGAGGCTCTTTAGTTCCTCTTCACTTTCTGCCATTAGAGCGCTATCATCTGTGTATCTGAGGTTGTTGATGTTTCTCCTGCCTATTCTGATTCTAGCTTGTAACTCATTCAGCTTGACATTTTTCATGATGTGCTCACGTACAGATTAAACAAACAGGGTGACAGCGGACAGCCCTGTCATACTCCTTTCTCAATCTTGAACCAGTCAGTTGTTCCATACAGGGTTCTAACTGTTGCTTCTTGACCCACATACAGGTTTCTCAGGAGACAGGTATTGGTCTGGTATTCCCATCTCTTTAAGAACTTTCCACAGTTTGTTAAGATCCACACAGTCAAAGGCTTTAGCCTTTGTAGTCGATGAAACAGAAGTAGATGTTTTTCTGGAATTCCCTTGCTTTCTCTATGATCAAGCAAATGTTGGCAATTTGATCTATGGTTCTTCTGCCTTTTCTAAACCCAACTTGGACATCTGAAAGTTCTTGGTTCACATAAATCTGATGCCTAGCAGCAAGATTTTAAGCTTGACCTCACTATCATGGAGATGAGTACAACTGTCCAATGGTTAGCACATTCTTTAGTACTACCCTTCTTAGGAACTGGGATGAGGATTGACCTTTTCAAGTCCAATGACCACTGATGGGTCTTCCAGATTTGCTGACATATTGAATGCAACACCTTGATGGCATCATCCTTTCGGTTCTGAATAGCTCTACTGGAATTCCATCACATCCACTAGCTTTATTAACAGCAGTGCTTCCTAAGGCCCACTTGACTTCATACTCCAGAATGTCTGACTCTGGGTGGCTGACCACACCATCATAGTAATCTGGGGATAGGCAGTAGCATTTTATTTACTGACGACAGGGAGGGCCTCTCTGAGTGAAGTAAGGATATGACCCATTTGGATGCCTGGGGAAAGTGTGATTCAGATGGAGGAAATAGCAAATGCAAAAGATGTGAGGTAGACAATCCCAGCAGAGGCTGCTGCTCTTATTTTAACAACCTGCCATGCTCTTGGCCTGAGAGAGTAAGCCTCCATAGCTATGTTAAGTCCCTCTTTTTTAAGTACATTGCTACTCATTTCTAGTTCATTCCTTTCCTAATAGGCTCAGTTCCCAAAACCTGTCTTGCATCTAAATCATCTAGTACTACGAAAGTAAAGGAGGGTTTGGTATGTCTTGGAAAGTATTTTCTGTTTCATAATTGCATTAGATATATATTGCTACACAATAAACTGCCACAAATGTAGCTGCTTATTTTAAAAAACATACATTTATTATCTCACAGTTTCTATGAATGAGACATGCCGGGTCCTCTGCTTCAGGGTCTCTCCTAAGACTCCAATCAAGCTGTCAGCCATGGCTGGAGTCGCATCAGAAGGCTTAACTCGGGGACAAGATTCCAAGCTCATGTGGCTATTGTCAAGATTCAGTTCCTGATGAACTGAACTGGATTGAGGGTCTCAGTTCCTAGTTTGCTGTTGGCAAGGGGTCAACCATACAAAGTGGACCACTCCAATAGGACTGCTTATTTTATCAAAGCTTGTAATCCAAGAAGGCAACAGAGAGTGCTTGCTAGTGAAATGGAAATTACGCTCTTATGTTACCTAATCATACAAGGGACCTCTTCTTTGCATGGTCTATAGATTACAAACAAGTTGTACCTGTATTCAAGGGGAAAAGATAACACAAGCGTATAAATATCAGGAGGGAGGGATCAATGGGAGCAATCTTAGAATCTATCTGCCCTGATAAAATGAATGATACTTCATTCACATCAATAAAAATGATAAAAAGTCAAATGCTGAGGGCCATCCAGCAGTCTGATAAAGACCTATTTTTCAAATACTAATACATTATAGACCTGGTGGCTCAGGCAGTAAAGAAGCTGCCTCAATGTGGGAGACCTGGGTTCGACTTCTGGGTTAGGAAGATCCCCTGGAGAAGGGAATAAAAACCCACTCCAGTATTCTTGCCTGAAGATTTCCATGGACAGAGGATCCTGTTGGCTACAGTCCATGGGGTCGCATGGACCCCATGGTTAGTTAGTCGACTGAGCGACTAACACAGACTATATTATTCCTTCGTATTTAACAGTTTCATATAAAAAATCGTTTACAGTATTGTTGAAAAATAGACCAAATACACTACAGAAATAGTTCTACAATAAAATAATGGTAAGTCAATTGCACCCAAGGTAATGAATTTTCCCATTACTCATAAAAAGAACTTTTCCTTCTAAGTTCCAGAAATGTACGGTCCAAGTTATATATTAAAAGCAATCAATGTTTATATGACCTAAAACTAATTATAAATGTATTTTATTGAGGATTAATATGTCTTTTGATTTAATTTTAAAGTTATGATTTAATAAAACTAAAATCAGAATAGAAAACAGACCTTTTTAAAGTTCAGAGAAACCCTATTTAAGATAAACAGATATTAAAATGGAAGCTTTAGATGGAAAATCTGACCAAAGCCTAAAACATTAAGCTTTGAATGAAGAAACTGAGTTTAAAAAAAGCACACACAATCCAATATTAGCCACTTGCACAAACTACACTACACACACACATAATTAAGATGCAATAACTGTCTGAAAATATCCAGATACGGCACCTAAGAGATTTTTTAGGTTTTGTTTTTTCATAATAACAGCAATACAAAGTATGGTATCCAATACCAACTGGGTATGTATTCTACACCATACCCTTCCCTTTTAACAGGAATACAAAGCATACACGTTCTTCTCCAAACTCTTAATTAGTTAACTTTGAATCCATTTATGATATGAAGATGACCACCCTCATTATCTCACAATAAATGCTGCAACAAAAATAAAGGTCACCTTCAACTTCTTCCCCTCTGCTGCTGCTGCTAAGTCGCTTCAGTCGTGTCCGACTCTGTGCGACCCCATAGACAGCAGCCCACCAGGCTCCCCAGTCCCTGGGATTCTCCAGGCAAGAACACTGGAGTGGGTTGCCATTTCCTTCTCCAATGCATGAAAGTGAAAAGTGAAAGTGAAGTCACTCAGTCATGTGTGACTCTTAGTGACCCCATGGACTGCAGCCTACCAGGCTCCTCCGTCCATGGGATTTTCCAGGCAAGAGTACTGGAGTGGGTTGCCATTACCTTCTCCTCTATTCCCCTATAAATGTTTGTCTTTAACTTTCTTCATAGGAACAAGTGTCCATTCTATACATGATCAATTATTCAACTTCCACACTTAATCTCATTCTATTTCAGCTCCTCCTCTACTACTCTCTCCTGTACTTTCAGCCTCCAATTAATTTTTTATAAAAAGACTGAACATACTTTCATTGTATAAAAAATCAAAAAACACAAATAATATGGCAAAGACTTCCTCTTGACCTTCCAACAGTTAATGAGTAGCCACTGTCCTGTCACTGCTTATAATCATAGTCTACATACATCTCCTTGCCTCCTTCAGGCTGTAACCCAACTTCCAACTGCCACAATGCCACTGAAACTATTTTGGTAAAAGTAACAGTATCAAATGAACCTATCTACAGAACAGAAACAGACTCACAGACATAGACGACAGACTTGCAAGTGCCAAGGGGGAGCAGGGAAGGAGAGGGATAGACTGTGTGTCTGGGGTTAT
Source organism: Bos taurus (assembly GCF_002263795.3). Classification (NCBI taxonomy): domain Eukaryota; kingdom Metazoa; phylum Chordata; class Mammalia; order Artiodactyla; family Bovidae; genus Bos; species Bos taurus. The sequence goes on from NC_037331.1 coordinate 48,377,152, forward strand.
CACCATTTACCAGCTTGATGATGTTTTATCTATCATAACCCTAGCCAATTTTCCTTGACTGCTGCCAGTTATTTTGGAGCAAATGACAACATCATATTATTTCATCCATAAATACTTCAGCATGTATCTCTGATAGTAAAGACTATTTTTAAAAAGTTACCATAGTTCTCTTATCAAACTTTACAAAATTAACAATCAGTCACAGTATCTGTACGACTGACTTGTGACTTTTTTTTAGCTTGTTTATTTAGGACCCATAAATAGTCCATATATTATAATTATTTGATATATCATCAAGCCCCACCTATAGTTCCTCTCTTTTTTATTCCTTTTAATTCTTTATTTAAGAAATTGGGTCATTTATCCTCTAGAGCTTCCCAGTCTGAATTTTGCTTATTGCACCCTTGGATCCCTGTATTTCCTGTAAATTATCAGCTGGATCTAAAACAATACATTTCAACCTTGGCTGCATACTGAAACAACTTTGGAAGCCTAAAAAAAAGTCCTGATGCTTGGGTCTCAACTCAGAGATGTTAATGCAATTGCAGTATAGGCTGTGAGATTTTTAAATACTCTTTAAGTGATTTTAACATGCAACTAAGTTGAAAACCACTGCAGCATTTAAGAAATTTGATCTGTTTCCTCAGTCTATAATTTCTGGTGAGCCTACTACATATGTATCATATGAACTTGTATGGCAATATGATGTGTACTCAGTTGTGTCCGACTCTTTGCGACCCCATGGACTGCGGCATGCCAGGCTCCTCTGTCCGTGGGATTTTCCAGGCAAGAATACCGAAGTGGGCTGCCATTCCCTTCTCTAGGGGATCTATCCAACCCAAGGACTGAACCTGCATCTCTTGCGTCTCTTGCACTGGCAGGCAGATTCTCTACCTTTTAATTTGTATATTGTTTGCCTTTTTTATATGGACAGTCCATTAACAATCATTGCCCAGTTGTACTAAGAGATTTCAAGATGAAGATAACATTCTTTGAATGTTCTTTGAATACATGTAACATTCTTTTTACACTTATTACAAGTGATATTTTTACAAATAAAACTTCTGCCATCAATTATTCAACTTCTGTAATTTATCATTTGTAGGAAGGATTAAAAATGTTTTTCCCCCTTTACTCACCACTTTTCAAAGCAAGGAATAGATTTCCATAGTATCCCCAAGGGTAATCAGTATTTCTTTACTTACATCATTACAAGCCCATGGATTTGATGGACTTAATCACCTTTGACTATCTTCTTATTGACGCTAAATTTATTCCTTCTCTTGTATATATCTATTTAAATTGCTTCCTGGGTCCTACTAATTCAATCCTAACAGTCTTGGTCTTCATATCTTTCTTTCTTTCTAGTATATAGGGTTAGAAAATTATCCTGCACATTTCTTACCCCTAACCCCAAATTAACCATTTCTTCAAAGAACTGGGATTTCTTTCCATGGGAAATCAAGTTTTAAATCCACAGCATTGGTTTTAGAGAGGTTCAGGACCAATGAAACGGTCACTATTTTCAGGTCTTTACAAGTGGGCAGAGCTATGAAATGTTTGCAGATCAAATTATATATTTTTAAAGAAAAAAATATCAGTTGATCTCAACCATTTTTATATCTTGTTTCACACATGCTCAAAATCCAGATTCAGTCTGATACCAGTACATTTATTTACACCATACCCCTCATAGCTCAGTTGGTAAAGAATCCACATGCAATGCAGGAGCCCCGGGTTTGATTCCTGGGTCAGGAAGATCTGCTGGAAAAGGGATAGGCTACCCACTCTGGTATTCTTGGACTTCCCTTGTGGCTTAGCTGGTAAAGAATCTGCCTGCAATGTGGGAGACCTGGGTTCGATCCCTGGGTTGGAAAGATTCCCTGGAGAAGGGAAAGGCTACCCACTCCAGTATTCTGGCCTGGAGAATTCCATGGACTGTATAGTCCATGGGGTCACAAAGAGTCGGACACAACTGAGTGACTTTCACACTATATGGCACAAACAGCAGTCTGAGTATAACAATAACACTACTAAGAATAACATGATTGTTTAGAAGAGTTACTCTGTTTGGGGGAAAGTTCTTATTATCCTATAAGTATATCCTAGTAGGGCTATAAAAACAAATTACTCTGTTTAAAAGTAGTCAAACAGATAAACAAGGACCTACTATTACTATATAGCACAAGGAATTATATTCAATCTCTTGTAATAACCTATAATGGAAAAGAATCTGGAAAAGAATATATATTGTGTGTATATATATATTACACAAATATATTGTATATTCAGAGGAGTCTAGCTTTCATCCCTGGCCTCTCCAACGTATTCTTCACACACTCCCCCTCTATTGGTAACCATTTTGTTCTGGATTTTAAGGTTTAGTCTTCTGTTTCTAAAATATAAGCAAAAATGTATATTTATTTATACCACTGCCTTTCTTATTAGCACACTGTAGACATGTTTTTCTTATATTTTTAAACTTAACAATATAACTTGGAGATTGCTCCATAGTAGTATATAAAGATATTCCTCATTCCTTTTTTGCTTCTCATTCCTTTTTATAGCTGCATGGCATTTCATTCTAGGATGCACCATAGTTAAACTACCCCCCTAGTGATAAACATTTGGGCTGTTTCCAGTTTTTTCCAAATAATGATGCAATGAACAGCCCTGTGAATATATCTCTTTGTATTTTTGATAGTATATTTATGGAATAGATCCTTTGAAGTAGAACTGCTAAATACAAAAAAGAAAAAGTGAAAGTGAAAGTCACTCAGTCATGTCCGACTCTGTGACCCCATGGACTATACAGTCCATGGAATTCTCCAGGCCAGAATACTGGAGTGGGTAGCCTTTCCCTTCTCCAAGGGACCATCCCAACTCAGGGACTGAACCCAGGTCTCCCGCGTTGCAGGTGGATTCTTTACCAGCTAAGCCACAAGGGACACCAAGCAACTGCTTATATAATTTTGTTAGGTCCTTATCTATTTTGTTCGATAATTTTGTTAGAAATTCTTATAAGGTTTGGATGCTAATGAATAATGTGTGAGAGTGACTATTTCCCTACAGGCTTGCCAGCAGAGTGTGTTACCAAATTTCTTTTTACTTATGGCTAATTTGATTAGGTCACAAAGAGTAGGACACGATTGAGCAACTGAACAATTTGACAGATGAAAAATGATGTTTCTGTACACTTTTACTTTGCATTTTTCTATGTATGGTGACACTGAGAATCTTTTACAAACGAGATATATTTATACTATTTTGGTAGGGTTCTTGATCTTTTTTCTTCTTATTTCAGAAGTTTTTTTTATACTAACCCTTTTTCATTGAGGTAAGTTATATTTTTCTCATTTGTTATTTTATTTTGCTTAAGAGTTTTTTGGCTATGTAAATTTTTTAACACAGTCAAATTATCAATCTTCTCATCATTGCTTCTAGAAATTAAATCAGAAAAGTTTTCCCTACACCTAGCTTGCTCACTTGTGTTTCTTCTAGCATTTGAATAGCTTTATATTTTACATATAATTCTTTGGTCTACTTGAAATTTACCCTGCTATGTGAGGTAAAGTAGGGATTTTCTCCTCTGAACTCTTTTATCTCAATCTACTCTTCAACCCTGAGCACTTTACTCATTTTCGTAACAACAGGATCACATTTATCCATTCAACAAATTTTTATGGAAGACTTAATTAAGTAGCCTAGGCTTGTTTTACCTCAATGAAAACTGTTTCATAGTTTATAACTAATGATATAAAGTACTTTAAAATATCAAATATATGAAGGCATAAGGAAAAAAGTAAAAATTATTTTATATCCTACTATGCTGGATCATGGAAAAAGCAATAGAGTTCCAGAAAAACATCTATTTCTGCTTTACTGACTATGCCAAAGCCTTTGACTGTGTGGATCACAATCAACTGTGGAAAACTGAAAGAGATGGGAATACCAGACCACCTGATCTGCCTCTTGAGAAATTTGTATGCAAGTCAGGAAGCGACAGTAAGAACTGGACATGGAACAACAGACTGGTTGCAAATAGGAAAAGGAGTACGTCAAGGCTGTATATTGTCACCTTGTTTATTTAACTTCTATGCAGAGTACATCATGAGAAACGCTGGACTGGAAGAAACACAAGCTGGAATCAAGATTGCGGGGAGAAATCTCAATAACCTCAGATATGCAGATGACACCACCCTTAGGGCAGAAAGTGAAGAGGAACTAAAAAGCCTCTTGATGAAAGTAAAAGTGGAGAGTGAAAAAGTTGGCTTAAAGCTCAACATTCAGAAAACGAAGATCATGGCATCCGGTCCCATCACTTCATGGGAAATAGATGGGGAAACAGTGGAAACAGTGTCAGACTTTATTTTTCTGGGCTCCAAAATCACTACAGATGGTGACTGCAGCCATGAAATTAAAAGACGCTTACTCCTTGGAAGGAAAGTTATGACCAACCTAGACAGCATATTCAAAAGCAGAGATATTACTTTGCCAACAAAGGTTCGTCTAGTCAAGGCTATGGTTTTTCCTGTGGTCATGTATGGATGTGAGAGTTAGACTGTGAAGAAGGCTAAGCGCCGAAGAATTGATGCTTTTGAACTGTGGTGTTGGAGAAGACTCTGGAGAGTCCCTTGGACTGCAAGGAGATCCAACCAGTCCATTCTGAAGGAGATCAGCCCTGGGATTTCTTTGGAAGGAATGATGCTGAAGCTGAAACTCCAGTACTTTGGCCACCTCACCCGAAGAGTTGACTCACTGGAAAAGACTCTGATGCTGGGAGGGATTGGGGGCAGGAGGAGAAGGGGATGACAGAGGATGAGATGGCTGGATGGCATCACTGACTCAATGGACGTGAGTCTCAGTGAATTCCGGGAGTTGGTGATGGACAGGGAGGCCTGGCGTGCTGCGATTCATGGGATTGCAAAGAGTCGGACACGACTGAGCGACTGATCTGATCTGATCCTATAATAATCATGCTTTTGTATCCTTGTTATCCCATATACATATTGTTTGTTTTCTAAAAGTATTTCATATTTTAAGGTCTCATTTACCTTATATGTGCTATTTTTTAATGAAAAGTATTTCTATTTTACAGTTTGCATTTTCCTCGGATTTCCTAATACATAAAGCCTTTACTATTAAAGTAACACTTTAGGAATCCATTTCAACAGGATGTCTATTTTGTATTGAGCACGGTGCCATGTGAGTGATAGGAATATAGCATGGAACAGAGGTACACAGAGATGGTTTCTCTACAGCCTAGTGGGAGATTCGGACAAGCTTGAAGGAGGTGAGCCATAACAATGCAGTGAGATAAGGATTAAAACTGGGAACATGTTAGAGCTTTGTGGGAGCAGAGAGAGGATGCCATACCCATATTTGAGTACAATGATGAAGAGGGAAGAATCAAGGAACACTTTATTTCTAAACTGAGGCTGAAAAGATGAATGTGAATTATCTAGATGAAGAGGATGATTACAGACAGGTGCTTCAGTATTTGTAAATACTGAGAAGGAAGAGGGTGATTCATTCAAGAACTAACACTCCAGGACAGAAATTTAAAAAAAAAAATTAGAAGGGAGAAAAATACTGCTAAGCGGATAGGAAGGAACCAAATAAAACATCACGTTGAGACTGTATCCTGAGGGAGACAGGGGAAGAAGAGTGGCAGGAGACCAGTGCTCCCAAGGTAATAACTAAAGAGGGCAGACGTATTTTTTTTTTTTTTTTACTGAGAAATCTAAAATTATCCAGATTGCATAAAAATGAAAATGTATGCTATTTCAAAATGGCACGTACCTGGTTAAAAATAACAGCTCTATCCAAGACAATCTACAGATTCTGTGCTTTATCTATCAAAATTCCAGTGGCATTTTTACAGAAATAGAACAAATAATCCTAAAATGTGTATGAAACCAAAACAGACTCTAAATAGTCAAAGCAATCTTGAGAAAGAAAACAAAGCTAGAGGTATCATGCTCCCTGATTTCAAATTACATTATAAAGCTATAGTAATCAAAAAAGTACAATACAGGCACAAAACAAATGAAACAAAATAGAGAACCCAGAAATAAACCCACACTTATATGGTCAATTAGTCTACCATAAAGGATGGAAATTTTCTTCAATAAATGCTGTTGGGAAAACTAAACAGCCACATACAGTCACATGCAAAAGAAAGGACGGCAGATGTATTTTTAAAAAGTCAAGCTTGCCCCATGCAGAGAACCTTTGCTGGAGAAGATGAAAACAGGCAAGGCTTTTGGTGATTTATGAGACTGGAATGAACATTTTGAAACTTAACAAGTCTCAACTTGAGTAACCTATAGAAGACCCACTCAGTTATGTAGTTGCAAGGCAAGCTGGGGAACTAGGTCCAAAGCTTCAAAGAATGGAAATTAAAATATCCTTCATATTTGTGGCACATATCATAGGAAACCTAAGATGACAGAACACGCCTACCAACACAGAGAGGCAGGTCTTCCTTCCCATGAAGACGTCCAACAGATTCTGGTGGGAGCCTAAAGAGCTTGTCTGGAAATCTCTGGAGAACAGAGCTAAATCAGCTTCAATATTTCAGGGTTGAGGGGACAAAGACCTCCAATCTCTCAATTAAAAAGCCTGGGACAAGGGACTTCCCTCACAATCCAGTGGGTAAGACTTCACGTTCCACTGCAGGGGGAGGGAGTTTCATCCCTGGTTTGGATAACTCACAGCCAAAAAACCAAAACATAAAACAGAAGCAATACTGTAACAAAGTCAATGAAAACTTTTAAAATGGTCCAAAAAAAAAAATCTTAAATAGAAAATTAAAAAAAACTTGGGAGAAGCATGCCTAAGTAAAGGGGAGAATTAGAGACAGTCTTATTAAAATAGCAATTACCTGTCAGCCAAAGGGAGACAAAAGAAAGAAACAAAATATTTCATAATATGTAAATAAAATACTTTAAATCAGTAAGACAGACAATGCTATAGAAAATAACATTTTTAAAAGAGTATATGCAGATGCCAAAGTACATATGGAAAAGTGAATAATATTAATCACAAAGGAAATAAAAATTAAAGCACAATGTGATTTGACTCAACATCCACCAGAATGGCTAAAAACAAAACACAGAAAATACAGATGGCCAACAAACATTTGAAAAGATGCTCAATATCTCTCATTATTAGAGAAATGCAAATCAAAACTACAATGAGGTACCACCTCACATTGGTAAGAATGGCCATCGTCAAAAAATCTACGAACAATAAATGTTGGAGAAGGTGTGGAGAAAAGGGAGCTCTCTCGCACTGTTGGTAGAACTGTAAATTGATGCAGCCAGTATGGAGAACAGTATGGAGGTTCCTTAAAATACTAAAATTAGAACTAGTATATGATCCAGCAATCCCACTACTGGGCATATACCCTGAGAAAACCATAATTCAAAAAGACACATGTATCTCAATGTTCACTGCAGCACTATTTACAACAGCCAGGACATGGAAGCATTCTAAACGTCCACTGACAGATGAATGGATAAAGAAGATGTGGTACATACGTACAATGGAATACTACTCAGTCATAAAATGAAAAGAAACTGGGTCATTTGTAGTGATGTGGATGGACCTAGAGTCTGTCCTACAGACTGAAGTCAGAAAGAGAAAAACACTGCGTATTAATGCACATATATGGAATCTAGGGAAAAAAACAGTATAGATACATCTACTTGCAGGGCAGGAATAGAGAAGCAGACACAGAGAATGGACACGTGGACACACTGGGGTAGGCACAGGTGGGACAAATTGGGAAACCATTCTAACATTGCTTAATCTACATTAAATAAAGCATTTATAAATGCATAGCTTGTTTATCCCTCTACTTCCTGGCAAGATTGGACTCCTGATTTATTATTGTATTTTTTAAAAGTAAAGGTAATGCGTTTTAGCATACATTTTAAGCCTGAAAGCTTTCTAAATCTTCAAATGTGCATATCTCCTAAAGTATCTCTCCAATTCACATATGATTTTCCAAAGCACTAGAAATATATATTGTGTAGTTCTCTTAATTCTATGACTCAAGTCCGTCGGTTGTTTAAGACTTCTGAGAGACTAAAACTGCACAAAGGGCTTTAAATATTTTAAAACAGATTTACTTGCCAGAACATTTTTAGCATATTTCAAAAAATCTTTTTAAGCTTTTATAAAAGGGCACTAGCATCTTTTCGATGTAATATTTATTTTGCTTGTTTCTACTGAGACTTGAAAATATGTGTACCATAACCCAACAGGCTGGTTAACAACCGTTATTATCTGGAAACTATAACAGAGAGGTAACAGACATAAATCTTAGAAATCATCTTGGAAATAACTATCAGCCATAGACAATTAAAGCTGCACATGTCTGGCAGAAGCTACTCTAAATCTTCATAGTCATAAATTCAGGCCCCTTTCCTTTTTAAAAAAGTAAATTCACTGTCAAACCCATAGATATATCTTATTATATCAAGTAGAAATTCTTTTTACTAAGCATGAACATTTATAATCAGAAAGAACATGTTCCTAACTAGGAAATTTTTCCTTTAGGTATTTTCTGCCAAAATCTTACTTATACAATCTGTTACATTGTATATAATATTCAACTCTGCAGATGGTTGCATTTTCTTAATATTGCCTGTCTATAATTTTCACAATTACTACATTACATTTCACGGACTGTTTGTGCTATATAAATAGACTCCAGCTCTCTCTTTAGTCTTGAAACTAAGCAAGCACAGGCCTTGTAGGCCTGCAAGGTGCAGCCCAACAGCTTCTTAGGTGTTTCTCACTTTATTTTAATTTTGTAATATTTTCCTGAAATTTTTATTTTAAAAAAGCTTTTTTAAACTTATTTTGTGTTATGTTAGTTGCTCAGTTGAGTCCGACTCTTTGCAACCCAGGGACTGTACTCTAACAGGCTCCTCTGTCCATGGGATTTCCCAGGCAAGAATACTGGAGTGGGTAGCCATTCCCTTCTCCAGGGGATCTTCCCAACCCACGGATAAATCGAACCTGGGTCTCCTGCACTGCAGATAGATTCTTTACCCTCTGAGCCACTAAGAGTTCTCCCAAAGGAAGTTATTACAGTAAAAATGTTAATAGAAGCAACCAACTACTCCGAATGTAAATATTAATGGGGGTTTCTGCCTAAAAATATCATATTTCCTCTCATACACAAGTCAGATAGGTTCCATAGGATAAGAAGTGAAACATATCCACTGGATTTGGTAATTAAGAGGTAGGTCATTGCTTGCTTCATTGAGAGCAATTTCAGTAGAATTCAAGAGTTCACCATTCTTGCATGGATGGAATAAAATGAAGACAAAAAAATGTAAACTACTCTTTTGAGAAGTTAGAATAAAAGAGATTAGACAGTAACTAAAAAGAAACTCTATAGCTTTAATTAGATTAGAGCAACTGAAATAGGTTGATATCAAAGGGGGAAAAGATCAAAAGAGAAGTGGAAATGCAAAATCAAAAAAAAAACAATAATGTTGCTGAGAGGAAGGGGTAAACAAAGGATCAGGTATCCATCAGTAAATGGGTGGCTATGAAGAAAAAAGTTATCTTACTCTTCAAGGCCCACAGGGAGGAAATCAGGCTTTTCTTTGGATGGCAGTTACAGACTTCTGAGTTTCTTAATGACATTAATCGTCCTGCTGACCCAGGAGAAAAGGTTAGTTACTCAAAATGAGCAGATGGGAAAAAGGAGGGCATGTGGAAAGAGCCAAGGGTTTGTAATGGTTACAGAAATAAGAAAGCAGATAACCAAAGGTAAGCAGATGATGGTACCATTAAGTGCACACACACACACACACACATACCCTACATAATATTGAGCTGGCAAAAAAGGTTCGTTTGGGTTTTTCCATAACTTCTTAAGAAAAACCCGAATGAACTTTCCGGCCAACTCAGGATTTTGAAATGCACTTATAAAAACTGTTTTTAAAGCTAGATGAGAGACTTCTGCTTCTGGTAAGATGTGGTAACATGAACAAGAATTACTCTCCTCTCTGAAATAACCAAAAAACAAACAAGGTGAAATATATGATATAATGATTTTTAAAACACTGAACACAATGTGATCCTTGAGAAGCAGGAAACAAATGAGTGGACTCTGTGATTGCCGGCAGCTGTTTCCAGGCTATAGCACAGGAAAGAGGAAGCAATCTTTCTCCCTCTATGGTCCTCAAGACCAGGAAGACAAGGAGAATTCACAAGACAACATGCCAGAGAGAGCTGCACAAAAAGAGAACTGCAAAGATCTGCAAATGATTCACCCTGAGTATTCAGCAAAACACTAATCAGTATATGTGGGAGAAAACTTCCAGAGTTTGGGGGGTAAAAACAAGCATAAGGATTAAAGAGAATATACCTGTTCCTCATGCAAGACTGGGAAAAGTGCCTGTTTCTTAAAGCCAAACTAAAAAGCCAAAACTATTTGGTAGAGTATACAAGTCTAGCCTCAGCAGTGGGAAATAATTAGCTCCAAAGTAAACACTGCTCAGGTTTTGCCAATAAATCTAAAAAGCAAGACTCAAAGGGATCAAAATTATTTTTCAGCAACTTGACAGTATCGAAGAGTAAGAATATTGACTGGAAGACAAAAGTATCTAGTACCAAACAAGATAAAATCCATGTCTGATACTCAATCACAAATTATTAGATATACAAAAAAGTAGAGAAAATATCAGTGATGAGAAGAAAATTCAATCAACCAGACCCAGAAATGACACAGGACTGAATTACAGACAAGGGCATTTCCATTCCAGTCCCACTCCCTAGAGCTGAAAATGAGCAGAACCATGTGGGGCTCCAACACACAGAAGCCTTTGGGTCCCCCATTCTGTGTTTGTAGGGAGTAGACTCTTGCTTCCCTGACCTTTCCTGAGTTCCAGAGGGCAGATTTGAACAGTGGCTAATCAGGGAAGGGAGAAGATGCAGAGACAAAGGAGGAGCTTTCAAGAAACAAACATACAGATTTGAAGCCTGGTCTGCTTTAAGGGATACATGTAACAGTATCTTTGAACTCTTCTGCAGAACTAAAACTCCCCCAAAATAGAAGATGAACAACTTGATGAAGCATTCTTCATTGCAGAAAGGGCACAATTTGATAACCTCAGGAACCTCAGCTTAGGACTTCCCTAGTGGTCCAGTGGTTAGGAATCCACCTGCCAATGCTGGGGACATGTGTTTGATTCCTGGTCGGGGAAGATTCCACATGTCACAGGACAGCTAAACACGCCCACCACACCTAAAGAGTAGCCCCTTCGTGTAACAGTGAAGACCCAGTGCAACCAGAAAATAAACAACAACAACAAAAGAACCATATCTTATGGGGAGACCACCTGAGACCACCAGATTAAAGGAATCCAGGCCCTGCACATACCCTGACCCTTATCAGCAGCCCTGCTCTTGAACCACTGCTATAAAACTCCCCACCAAATCCCTCCAGGTTGGGACACAAAGTTTTTCAGGGTATGAGCCCACTGTGTTGCCCTGTGTCTGACAAAGTAATAATGTTATTCTTTTCTACTTCACCCAAAATTCTGTCTCTGAGATTTGATTCAGTACGAGTGTACAGAGGCTGAGTTTTCGGCATCAGAATTATACTCTCTTAGTATTTGTGTGATTTTTGAGATGAAGCTTACCTTATACAGTTTCTACTAAAAATGTGATAAGTAAACCAATCATAAACAATACTGGAAGATGTAATGATTAAAGGTTTGAAATTTTTCAATAATGCTAAGGCTATTTCTTTGGTACACTCCTTCCATATTGAGAGAAAAAACATTATAAATGAAATTTAAATTTACTCATTAAACAAAGAAAGTAAAATACAGTCTACAACAACTCCAACGTTTCTGTAAAGGCTTTAAAGTGATAAGGTACATTTTCAGTGAATGCTTGAAAGCAGAAATACTGTAACAGCCATAAATGAGCTTTTACATTAGCCTTCTTTTATTCTGAAAACCAAGATTTTAATGAATTTTGTAATTATTCTTAATATTTTGTAGGTAAATTTACATCTTTGTGTTTCCATACTGGTATGTAAGTATTAATAAATGTATTTCTTTAAACATAATTGGCTTACAGTGTGAAAGTATTAAAGAAAATTTCATGATGATAACTGGTTTCATGAAAAACTATTAGTTTCATGCATGGAGTAAGAAACTAGAATAACCAAAATTACTAAGTAAATAAATCAAGATAATTTCTAGTAACTGAAAATCATACGTTATTTATACAAACATGGATGTGCATTAAAAAAATGAAACAAAGCAGAGCCAAAAACAGTCTTACACATATATAACCACATGACTTTCAACTAAAGTGCCAGGACAGTCAACAGGCAAAGCATAACATCTCAGATCCACATGCAAAGAAATAAACCTTGACCATGATCTCACACCATACACAAAAATTAACTCCAAAGGAATCCAGTAAAACTTCTACAATAAAATATAGGAGGAAATACTTACAGCCTTAGGTTAGACAAAGATTTCTTAGGTCAAACAATCCTCCAAAAGTTATAAAAGAAAAATTGATAAGTTATACTGGTTCAAAAATAAAACTTGTCATTTGGAAGATACCATTAAGAAAATGAAAAGGCAAACACAGACAGATGTGTCTGCAAAACAAACATCTGAGAAAGGACTTTGAACCCAGATATATAAAATTATCTTAAGACTTAATAATTAGAAGACAGTGAAAGTGAAAGTGTTAGTCACAGTCGTGTCCAACTCATTGTGACCCCACGGACTGTAGCCCGCCAGGTTACTCTCTCCAAAGAACTCTCCAGGCAAGAATACTGGAGTGGGTTGCCATTTCCTCCTCCAAGGGATCTTTCCAACCCAGGGATCGAACCTGGGTCTCCTAAACTGCAGGCAGATTCTTTATCACTGTGCTACAAGGGAAGCGTGAAGAAGAGGACAAGCAATAAGCTAAAAAATTAAATAAAGCTAAAAAGTCAATATTCTTTATAAATACTTGATTAATAAAGATATACAGATGGAAAATAAATGTGAAAATATGGTTATCACTGGTCTTTAAGCCAGTGGAAGTTAAAGCCACAATGAAAATCTACTAAACACAAGAATGGCTAAAAGTAAAATAACAATATCATGGATTGATAAAAAGGTAGAGGAATTATCATACATTGTTGATGTGGATGAAAAATCATACATTCATCTTAGGAAGCAGTTCAGCAGTTATTTAAAGGTAACATATACGTATCAAATGATCAGGAAATTCCACTCAAGTATTTACCCAAGAGAATGAAGACATATGTCTACAAAAGATTTGTGTGTAAATGATTACAGCAGCTTTACTCATAACAACATCAAACTTTAATACCCCAGTTATCCTCCAACTGAGGAATAGACAAATAGCATATATCTATACAATGAAAGTTTAGTCAGAAGTAAAAACAGACTACTGGAACATGCAACAACATGAATAAATCTTAAAATAACTATACATTGCTATAAAAGTTCTCATACTGCATGATTCCAGTTTTATAAAAATCTATGAAAAGCTAACTTATACTGACAGAAAACTTACCATTAGCTGCCAGGAGCCAAGAGGCAGAAATAAGAAACTGACTATAAGTATATGAAGGACATTTGGGGGTGATGGAAATGTTCTGTCTTGTAATGGCAATTTTAACGATGTAAACACTTGTTAAAAACTCATAGAATCCTCTGCTCAAAGTTGGTAAATACATGTAAATTACATATTAAAAAAGATGACCAAACAGATATATAAAGCAGAGAAAAGCACAGTATTCTCAGAGTAGAGTGATTTGTAGAAGAAAATGGAGAGAATCAGTCCTAAATAAATCCTCTGCATAAGTTCTGTCTAGCCACACAGGAATGAAGACCTCTGTGGTCACTACCTTGCTGCACAGTTCTTGACAAATAGAAGCAGGGAAGCAGGTACTGTGGTTTGTTCACCCAGGACTGCCAGGGACTAAATAATGCTTACATATACTAGTACTTTCAATAAATGTTTTTGAATAAAAATTTAACTACATAGAAACTCTCAAAATTCTTTTAAAAAGCCTCCATATATTTAATGCTCTTACATTCAGTGATTAGACAAAAACACTTCCATGATATTAGCTAGTTTGTATATTTCACTGTTTAGAACTACCCTGTGCCGTTATTCCATGACAAAAACAAACAGAGAGAAAATTTTTAGATGATATTTGGTTAAGCAACTTTTAACTCATGATGCAGGCATTTCATCTGTTCATTCATCAAATCATCATTTTTACAAAAAGGAAAAAGCCATAAGGTCTCTGTGTCTTAATATCTCTTAGTTAGGAACTAAAATATTCTAATTAAAATACTCTACAAGCATTAATAAAATTCTTCAACATCAAACATCCTTTTACACAGAAAAAAAATCAGAGTTCCCCTGACTAAATTATGGAGAATTAACTTATTCTTCTGAAGAATTTCATTTCATATCCTAAGTATTTTAAAAGTGTAGAAAGAACTTATTGCTTATATAACTGAATATACAGGTAACATAAGAAATGACAATTACCCAGGAGTTTCTGAAAGATATGTTATATAAACCAATAGATCAAAACTTCTTGAAGTAACTGAAAAACTTTGAAATCAATTTGCAAAATAAATACTATACTTACAATTTGTTGCTGTCTGAAATTGAGAAGAAAGTGCTTGAGTAACTGAATTCCAAAATGTATATAAAATTTCAGCCTGTCCATCCTGTGGCCCAAAAAAAGGGGGGTATATTATTTTTTTTAATGATAATGGATAAGATATAGCATTGACAATGTATTAAAAATATATTTAAGTCAAAATTCCTAAGACATCTATCAAACAATGAAATTATTAAATAACAAAGTAGAAATATATAGATGATTCAAATCACGTCTCATGTTCAGATAATCAGTCACCATCCTTCTCTGCTACTGACTAGCTGTGTGAGCTTGAGCAAGTTGCTAAATCACTGTATGACTATGGTAACAGTACCTACACTGCAGAATTATTAAGAGGATTTCTAAAGTTTATAAAAGTGAACTCTTGGGACAGTTCTTAACATGTCGTAAACCCTCAGTGAATGTTAGTTATTACTATAACAATTACCATCATCATTTTATATACAAAAGGCAATTTGTGTGACCATAAGAAAATGAAGAACAAGCATACTTAGATTAACATTGACCAGCAGGATATAATTCACCAACTACAAAAGAGAACTGCCTGAAGAATAGATACAATTTTTTGTTTTCTTTTTTAAGTCACAGAAATTACTATTTGGAATAAGAAAAGGCAACCCACTCCAGTATTCTTGCTGGGAAAATTTCATGGACAGAGGAGCCTGGCAGGTTACAGTCCATGGGGTCACAAAGAGTAGGATACAACTGAGTACAAATTACTATTACTCAGCTTAGCAGGATACTATCATTCAACTATTAATACATATTTTACAAAGTAATTACTACAAGAAAGGATAAACATTAGTTTAAGTATTATTTGTTAAAATAAGAAAGTATTTTAGTACTGTTAAAACAAAATGGAACTTCTGGAAAATTTACCAAGTCCTTTAAGGTACTTCTACTTGCGTGGTATATAATATCAAATTGCTGGTATTCTATTTTTGAAGTACAAGAATGCCAATTTCACATGGTTCACTTTAATCACATAAATATGTATAATGTTCAAATATGACTACTCTCATAAAAAAGAATAATTAAGAAATTCATTAATTCTATTTTACTTTTGCAATTGCAAAAATGAAATTCTACTTATCAAGGTTATAAAGAAAATGAACTATGAAAAATACTGATTTCTCACTTCTATATCTACACACATATCTATTTTTCTCATTATTTGTTTCTTTAGTAAGTCTTTTGTTTTGATTTCAAATGGGTATTGTGTACCACAAAAAGAGGCAAATCAAATAATTGCCAGTTTCTTACTCAGGGATCAGAAAGTAGATTTAGATCACCAATATTTTATGCAATATGTATATTGTATATGTGCAAGCTCAGTTGCTCAGTGGTGTCCGACTCTGCAACCCTATGGACTGCAGTCTGCCAGGTTCCTCTTGTTCCAGGCA
Organism: Bos taurus; assembly: GCF_002263795.3. Lineage (NCBI taxonomy): Eukaryota > Metazoa > Chordata > Mammalia > Artiodactyla > Bovidae > Bos > Bos taurus. The sequence goes on from NC_037331.1 coordinate 48,393,268, forward strand.
AGAATACTGGAATAGGTTGCCATTTCCTCCTGCAGGGGATCTTCTGGACCCAGAGATCAAACCTGCATCTCCTATGTCTCCTGCATTGGTAAGCAGATACACTGTATATCATACAGCTTAAAGTGGATGTTTTTCCAACAAGGACCTATAATAGCACAAGGAATTATATTCAATATCTTGTAATAACTGCTAATGCAAAAGAATCTGGAGAAGCATATATATCTACTATATATAAAACTATAACTCAATCACTTTGGTGTACTGTAACTAATGCAACATTGTAACTCCTTAAACTTTAGTTAAATAAACTGACTTTTTCATCAAATTAAAGAATCATTATATCATATTAACAAAATGAAGGACAAAACCACATGATCATCTCAACTGATACACAAATAGCATTAGACAAAGTTCAACACAATTTCATGATAAAACCACTCAACAAGCTAGGAAATTATCACAATATAATAAAGGCCATATATAACAAGTCCACAGGTAACATCATAATGGTAAAAATCTGAAAGCGAAGATGCAGAACACTGGATGACTATATATATATACACACACACACATATATACACATGCATATATATATATGCTTCTACACACACACACACTTAAATAAGAAAATGGGTCAATCTTGCTTAAGCATACAAATACAAAACTTTCAGGTATAAGAGTAAATTGACTTTGGTATTTGAATTATCTACCTAAACAAGTTGGATTTATGTCAGCAATGTAAGTATCATTAAATATTAGGAACTGTATTAATGCAATAGCCCAATGTTTGCAATAAGGAAATCTACAGAAGCATGTAGCTGAGTGAATAAAAGGCAATTAATACAGTCCATTTAAATTAGCAAAATACTTAATACCCAGTTCTCATTTTTAAAAAAAATTCATAGAAAACAAAGCATAAAATGATTCCTATCCTTTTAAAATTATGGTTAAAAAACACAAAATTTACCATCTTAGCCACAGTAGTGTTAACTCCATGTACCTTGTGCAACAGATCCCTGCAATTTTTCCATCTTGCAAAACTGAAACTCTATAACTAATGAACTACTCCCATTTTCTTTCTCCCCCAGCCCTTGCAAACTACCTATCTACTTTCCAAGAAGGTAACTATACAAAATACGTGTGTTTTTGTGGTAAGACTGTTTCATTTAGCATGATGTAAAGATTCAACCATCTTTACCATCTTAAGACTAAATAATATTCCATTGTATCTATGTACACATGTGTTTCTGTGCCTTAAACATATTTTCTTTTTTTGTTAAGCAACATTTTTTAAAAATTTATTTGTTTTAATCGGAGGCTAATTACTTTACAATATTGTAGTGGTTTTTGCCATACATTCACATGAATCCGCCACAGGTGTACATGTGTTCACCATCCTGAACCCCCCACTCCCACCTCCCTCACCATCCTATCCCTTACGGTCATCTCACTGCATCAACCCTGAGCACCCTGTCTCATGTATTGAACCTGGACTGGCAATCTATTTCACATATGATAATATACATGTTTTAATGCTATTCTCTCAAATCATCCCACCCTTGCCTTCTCCCACAGAGTCCAAAAGACTGGTCTATACATCTATGTCTCTTTTGCTGACTTGCATATAGGGTCATTGTTACATTCTTTCTAAATTTCATACGTATGTGTTCAGTTGGAGAAGGCAGTGGCACCCCACTCCAGTACTCTTGCCTGGAAAATCCCATGGATGGAGGAGCCTGGTAGGCTGCAGTCCATGGGGTCGCTGAGGGTCGGACACGACTGAGCGACTTCACTTTCACTTTTCACTTTGATGCATTGGAGAAGGAAATGGCAACCCACTCCAGTGTTCTTGCCTGGAGAATCCCAGGGACGGGGGAGCCTGTTGGGCTGCCGTCTGTGGGGTCGCACAGAGTCGGACACGACTGAAGTGACTTAGCATAGCATGTGTTCAGTTCAGTTCAGTTCAGTGGCTCAGTCTGTCCGACTCTTTGTGACCCCTTGAATTGCAGCACGTCAGGCCTGCCTGTCCATCATCAACTCCTGGAGTTCACTCAAACTCATGTCCATCAAGTCAGTGATGCGATCCAGCCATCTCATCCTCTGTCGTGCCCTTCTCCTCATGCCTCCAATCCCTCCCAGCAACAGGGTCTTTTCCAATAAGTCAACTCTTCGCATGAGGTGGCCAAAGTATTGGAGTTTCAGCTTTAGCATCAGTTCTTCCAATGAACACCCAGGACTGATCTCCTTTAGAATGGACTGGTTGGATCTCCTTGCAGTCCAAGGGACTCTCCAGAGTCTTCTCCAACACCACAGTTCAAAGGAATCAATTTTTCAGTGCTCAGCTTTCTTTATAGTCCAACTCTCACATCCATACATGACCACTGGAAAAACCATAGCCTTGACTAGATGGACCTTTGTTGGAAAAGTAATGTCTGCTTTTTAATATGCTGTCTAGCTTAGTCGTAACTTTCCTTCCAAGGAGTAAGCGTCTTTTAATTTCATGGCTACAGTCACCATCTGCAGTGATTCTGCAGCTCAGAAAAATAAAGTTAGCCACTTTTTCCCCATCTATTTGCCACGAAGTGACAGGACCAGATGCCATGATCTTAGTTTTCTGAATGCTGAGATTTAAGCCAACTTTTTCACTCTCCTCTTTCACTTTCATCAAGAGGCTCTTTAGTTCTTCTTTGCTTTCCGCCATAAGGGTGGTGTCATCTGCATATCTGAGGTTATTGATATGTCTCCTGGCAATCTTGATTCCAGCTTGTGCTTCCTCCAGCCCAGCATTTCTCATGATGTACTCTGCATAGAAGTTAAATAAGCAGGGTGACAATATACAGCCTTGACATACTCCTTTTCCTATTTGGAACCAGTCTGTAGTTCCATGTCCAGTTCTAACTGTTGCTTCCTGACCTCCATACAGGTTTCTCAAGAGGCAGCTCAGGCGGTCTCGTATTCCCATCTCTTTCAAAATGTTCCACAGTTTATTGTGATCCATACAGTCAAAGGCTTTGGCATAGTCAATAAAGTAGAAATGCATGTTTTTCTGGAATTCTTCCTTTTTCGAAGATCCAGTGGATGTTGGCAATTTGATCTCTGGTTCCTCTGCTTTTTCTAAATCCAGCTTGAACATCTGGAAGTTCACAGTGCACGTACTGCTGAAGCCTGGCTTGGAGAATTTTGAGCATTACTTTACTAGCGTGTGAGATGAGTGCAATTGTGTGGTAGTCTGAGCATTCTTTGGCATTGCCTTTCTTTGGGATTGGAATGAAAACTGACCTTTTCCAGTCCTGTGGCCACTGCTGAGTTTTCCAGATTTGCTGGCATATTGAGTACAGCACTTTCACAGCATCATCTTTTAGGATCTGAAATAGTTTAACTGGAATTTCATCAGCTCCACTAACTTTGTTCATAGTGATGCTTCCTAAGGCCCACTTGACTTCACATTCCAGGATGTCTGGCTCTAGGTGAGCGACCACACCATTGTGATTATCTGGGTCATGAAGCTCTTTTTTGTACAGTTCTTGTGTGTATTCTTGCCACCTCTTCTTAATATCTTCTGCTTCTGTTAGGTCCCTACCATTTATGTCCTCTATTGAGCCCATCTTTGCATGAAATGTTCTCCTGGTATCTCTAATTTTCTTGATTTCATATGGCAGTTCTATTTCCAGTTTTTTAAGGAATCTCCACACTGTTCTCCATAGTGGCTGTACTAGTTTGCATTCCCACCAACAGTGTAAGAGGGTTCCCTTTATCCACACCCTCTCCAGCATTTATTGTTTGTAGACCTTTGGATAGCAGCCATTCTGACCGGGTGAGATGGTACCTCATTGTGGTTTTGATTTGCATTTCTCTGATAATGAGTGATATTGAGCATCTTTTCATGTGTTTGTTAGCCATCTGTATGTCTTCTTTGGAGAAATGTCTGTTTAGTTCTTTGGCCCATTTTCTTGATTGGGTCGTTTATTTTTCTGGAATTGAGCTGCAGGAGCTGCTTGTATATTTTGGAGATTAATTCTTTGTCAGTTGCTTCGTTTGCTATTTTCTCCCATTCTGAAGGCTGTCTTTTCACCTTGTTTATAGTTTGCTTCGTTGTGCAAAGGTTTTAAGTTTAATTAGGTCCCATTTGCTTATTTTTGCTTTTATTTCCACTACTCTGGGAGGTAGGTCATAGAGGATCCTGCTATGATTTACGTCAGAGAGTGTTTTTCCTGTGTTTTCCTCTAGGAGTTTTATAGTTTCTGGTCTTATGTTTAGATCTTTAATCCATTTTGAGTTTATTTTTGTGTATGGTGTTAGAAAGTATTCTGGTTTCATCTTTTGCAAGTGGTTGACTAGTTTTCCCAGCACAACTTGTTAAAGAGATTGTCTTTTCTCCACTGTATATTCTTGCCTCCTTTGTCAAAGATAAGGTGTCCATAGGTGCATGGATTTATCTCTGGGCTTTCTGTTTTGTTCCATTGATCTATATTTCTGTCTTTGTGCCAGTACCATACTGTCTTGATGGCTGTAACTTTGTAGTATAGCCTGAAGTCAGGCAGGTTGATTCCTCCAGGTCCATTCTTCTTTCTCAGGATTGCCTGGTTATTCGAGATTTTTTGTATTTCCATACAAATTGTGAAATTATTTGTTCTAGTTCTGTGAAAAATACCGTTGGTAGCTTGATAGGGATTGCATTGAATCTATAGATTACTTTGGGTAGTATACTCATTTTCACTATATTGATTCTTCTGATCCATGAACATGGTCTATTTTTCCATCTATTTGTGTCATCTTTGATTTCTTTCATCAGTGTTCTTTAGTTTTTTATATATAGGTCTTTTGTCTCTTTAGGTCAGACAGTTCAATTGCTTCTATCTCTTGGCTATTATGAATAATGCTGCAATGAACACAGCGGGGCAAATCTCTCTTTAAGATCTTGTTTACAGTTCTTTTGGATCTCTATCTCCAGAAGTGAGATTGCTGGATTATACATTAATTCTATTTTTACTTCTTTTGAGAAAACTCTATACTGTTTTTCTTAGCAGCTGCACCATTTTACACTCCTAATAACAATGTACTGATTTCTACACATCCTCACCAACACTTGTTTTCTGTTTTGAAAAGTCATGCTAATCAGTGCATGTGATATCTCATTATGATTTTGATTTGTACTTCCTGATGATTAGTGGTGCTGATGATCTTTTAATTTGCTTGTTGGTCATTTCCATGTCTTCTTTGAAGAAATGTCTATTTGTATGTCTATTCAAGTCCATCACACATTTTTTTTAGTTGAGTTACTTGGTTTCTTGTTACTGTTGTTGAGTTGTAGGAGTTCTTTATATATTATGAACATAAACCCCTTATCAAATATATAACTTGCAAATATTTTCTCTCATTCTGTGGGTTGCCTTTTCATTCTATTGTTTCCTTTGTCACAAAGAAGTTTCAAAGTTTGATGTACTCCTATTTTTGCTTTTCTCACCTGTGATTTTGGTGTTATATTCATGAAATCACTGCCAAGTACAATATTATGAAGATTTCCCCTGTTTTCTACTATGAGTTTTAAAATTTTAGTTCTTACATTTAGGGTTTTATTTTTTTTATTTTTTTTTAAATTTTATTTTATTTTTAAACTTTACATAATTATATTAGTTTTGCCAAATATCAAAATGAATCCGCCACAGGTATACACATTTTGAATTCATTTTTTAATACAGTAGGGTTTTAACTCATTTTGAATTGATGTTTTAATACAGTTTAAGGTAAGGGTCTAATTTCTTTATTTTGCACAGGAACATCCAATTTTCCAGCATCATTTCTAGAAGAGACTAGTAATACAAAGTTTGTGTGACCCTCTTTATTCTACATACCACTATTTGTCTTTTTTTAATCTGAAATTAATACTGTCACTATTGCTTTCATTTGAGAAATGTTTATCAATCCATTTATTTTATTCTTTCAAGTTGTTTGTTTTTTGATGTGACTCTTATAAATCTATTTTCTTTTTAAACATTGTTTTGTCTTTTAATAAGGAAACTAGAAACCAAATATGTTTAACTAACAGGTTGTTTTAGCTTTTATCATCTCATTGTGTTTCCTTTGTTTTCTGTATTTGGTCTGTGGATTATTTTTGTTTGCTTTTATCTTCTCTAGAGGCTTTTTATTTATTCATTTTGGATGTGTCATTATTTATTCCTACAACTGACCATAAATTCCTTTCAGTCAAATCATCTCTGAAATTCTACAGAATTACTGAAATAGATTCCTAGAAATAACAGGAAATCTTCAAGGCTCTTTTATAATTTCCAAAGTAAACAAGAAAATTCTAAGACATAGACATGCCATTTTAAAAGAAAACATAGGGTCCCGGATAATCTGGCCACTTCTTCCTTTTTAGTGACAAGTCACTTAAAACTTCAAAGCCAGAAAGTATGTACTTTTAACTTATTCAGAGAACTCAAAGTGTCCATGCTCTAGAATATATGTGAACCTTGGCTAAGAAATTAATGTTTTCTGAATATCCATTATGTAACAGGCATTGCTGAATGCTATCTCACTTAAATCTTACAACAACCACTAGAGTATAAGGCCCACAGTAGTAGAGGCCTTATTTTGTCTTTTTCACCACTCTAATTACAACACTGAGACTGTGACCTAGACATAAAGGCACATAATATTTATTTTGAGAATAAGTGGATGACATTTTTATGTCCCTTTTCAGAGTAAAACAAAGATCAAAGAGAAAACGTGACTTGCTTAGAATCACACAGAAAGTGGTAGAGCTGGGATTTGATCTAAAGTGTGTTTGGTTGAAAGTATTGTGTGTGCTAAGTCGGTTCAGCCATGTCCGATTCTGTGCAACCCCATGGGCTGCAGCCCGCCAGAATCCTCTATCCATGGGATTCTCCAACCAAGAACACTGGAGTGGGTTGCCATGCCCTCCTCCAGGGAATCTTCCTGACCCAGGGATCAAACTCACATCTCTCATGTCTCCTGCATTGGCAGGTGGGTTCTTTACCACTAGTGCCACCTGGGAAGCCCCTATCAAAGTATTAGTCCCCTTTAACTTAACTTACAAAACCTTATATGGTATGATTGTGAGAGTCAATTCCTAGGTAGGTTGATAAGAAATCCAGGGGTCCCCAAGGGGAGAGGGGTCTGGAATTCTCAAGGAAGAGGAAAGGACAAACTTTCTTTTCCCTCTACTTTCCTTAGCCTTAGTCACATAAAACGTTTTTATCTTTAAGCCTGGAACTGCTGCTGCTGCTGCTGCTAAGTCGCTTCAATAGTGTCCGACTCTGTGCGACCCCATAGATGGCAGCCCAATGGCTCCCCCGTCCCTGGGATTCTCCAGGCAAGAACACTGGAGTGGGTTGCCATTTGATGATTACACAACTAACAACTCGGTTTGGACTCTGTACTAAGGATTATATAGCAGTCTATCCTGCTTGAGGACAGTTTCTCCTTCCTGAGGGCCTTCTGGCTAATCCTGTTATCTTGAAATGTGGATTGTGGGAGTGTGTCTCTTTGCAACCTCCGGACATTCTTTTGACTCACTGTAATAACTAACTGGAGAGTGTATAACTCCATTGCTAACACTAGTAAGGGGGTACTCTTTCTGCCCCCTTCTGATGTCTATGTCAGAAGCTTTCTCTATCCCTTTTATACGTTAATAAAACTCTATTGCACAAAAGCTCTGAGCGATCAAGCCTTGTCTCTGGCCCTGGATTGAATTCTTCTATTCCAGAGGCCCAGAATCCGGGCGTCTTTTCGTGGGTCAGCAACAACCTTTCAATTGTCCCAGTCTATTTCTCTTGTTACACCCCACCGAGATCAAAGATTCAACCACACTCCAATTCTTTCAGGTTCTTAAAGGTTCTTTTGTAGTTTCTCCCAGTTATTAGCCTTTAAACTAGAACCTTCATCAGTCAATTTAGGTATCATTTCTCTTGGTTCCCCTATGCTTGGTGTGCTCTATTAAATACATCTATTGCACCCCATATTCCCCAACATAATTACATTTTCCCATTTAAATAAAGGAACAGAGCAGTGGTCAAGAAGAGGGAGCCTGAAAGTAGAGTATTAAAGTTCAAATCCAGACTCTACCACCTCTACTGATAGAACCTGTGGGGCATCTGAGTGAAGATGATCTAGGACATGGAAAAGATACAACTCTCTTGCTTAAGAATAAAATCTAAGCCAGAGAAAGAAATTTAGGTGATATCATCATGTGGAGGTGGTAGAAACTATTAGAATGTGTGAACTTTTCTACAGATTGCATATGGCATAAGAAAAGGATAGGACCCAGGGGAACAACACTACCTAAAGGTTGGGAAATAAATAATTTAGAGTGGAGAAAAAGAAGTGGGTAGAGCTTGGGCACAAGTTAGTGACTGATGAAACCGAATGATGGATACATAGGGAGTCACGGCCCTATATTTTGGTTCTATTTTAGCTTTTGTTTGAAATGTTACTAATAAAATGTTTTTAAAAGAAGGGGAGGTAGAGGTAGAGGAACTGATGAAGGATTCTGAAAAGATGCAGTATTTGTGAAAGGGGAAAGCAGAAGTCATTACTACCTCAAAGGAACAAAGTAGAGTGAGCACAAGGATTTGATAGTTGGGGCATTATAATTCTTTTAGTAAGAACTGTTTCAGTGGAGCAGAAGCTTGATTTCAATGGTTTGGAACAAAACAAGTAAGAAATAGAGATACCAAGTAGTTTATGGAAATCTTGGCACGAAGGGAAGAAATGCTTACAGAGAGGTACAGGACCAAGGATTTTGCTCTGGTTTTGGGTTTAGACGGTAGGTCCTCAGGAGGAAGTAAGTGGGAAAGGTGGATATTGAAGAAAGCAGAGCATGCCCCAGACACGGATAAAATGTAGAACGCAAACAAAAGTAGAGGGACAAGTCTGAGAAAAGAGAAGATACAACCAACAACCTAATACAATTCAAAGAAGATGATACAATCTTTGATACAGAAAGGGAAGGCAAGGAACAATTCAGGGAGATTTTTTTAAGACAGTAAACTATAGTCCTAGGGTCGCAAAGAGTCAGACACGATTGAAGCAACTTAGGACAGACGGACGGATGAACTAGATGAGACAAGGTGAGAGGGAACCAAGTGTAATTAAGTTATAATTAAAGGACACGAGGAAGTTAAAGGTTTGGCAACAAGTCTGTGCCAGAGATCTCTGCGGAGAGATCACATTGTAAGAAAGCCTGAAGACTCGATTAAAAAAACCAAACAGATATGAATTTTATATTAGCTCTTAATCATCTTCTGGATGAAAGCAGAGGGAGTCTAGGGAAGCAAATATAAAGCAAAGAAAAAAGTTATCTTTACTGGAAAAGAGTCTTCAGGGAACAACATTTTGCTCTGATTACAATAAAGGAAGGTATAGAAATTCAGTAGGGACTTTAAGATGAACACCAAAAAGCAAAATGAGAACACCTATGCAACCAAAAGAATTCTACTTCAAATCAAAATGTTGGCTTTTATATGCATATTGTTCTAAAATAAGAGAATATTTATGGTACAAGCTACTTGTTGTTTTAAGATATGGGGGCTTAGATAAGGTGGCAGTGGGAAAAGTGAAAAGTAGACAGATTTCAGTTAACTTCTGATGAGTGAACAGATAGGACTTGTTAAAATGTATGAAACTGTAGAGCTAAATAGAAAAAACATACACAAAATGTTAACATAAGTCATTTCTAGGTGACAGGCTTAAACACAATGCTTCCTTTATTCTTTTATTCTTTTTTGGAGGAGTAATTAAGATAATTAACTTAATTCTAAAGGCAAGAATAAATTCTTGATGTAAAAAATTCAGTACTGAATTACACATGGCAAAAACTAAAAGTTCCTCTTCAAATTCAAATCCCTTATCCCACACTTTTCCCCAAGAGATCATCAAGTCAAAGGGTTTTAAAGTTATAGGAGCTAAAAATAAAATGAAGGGTTTTAAAACCCTTTCCACATAGTTCACTGTAGTGTTTCTCAACCTTTCTTTTCATTATTTCCCCTCCAAAATGAAAACTAATTAACTATACCTATGTCATCTAGTCAAGGCTATGGTTTTTCCAGTGTTCATGTACGGATGTGAGAGTTGGACTGTGAAGAAAGCTGAGCGCCAAAGAATTGATGCTTTTGAACTATGGTGTTGGAGAAGACTCTTGAGAGTCCCTTGGACTGCAAGGAGATCCAACCAGTCCATTCTAAAGGAGATCAGTCCTGGGTGTTCATTGGTAGGAATGATGCTAAAGCTGAAACTCCAATACTTTGGCCACCTCATGTGAAGAGCTGACTCATTGGAAAAGACTCTGATGCTGGGAGGGATTGGGGGCAGGAGGAGAAGGGGACGACAGAGGATGAGATGGCTGGATGGCATCACTGACTCGATGGATGTGAGTTTGAGTAAACTACAGGAGTTGGTGATGGACAGGGAGGCTTGGTGTGCTGCAATTCATGGGGTCGCAAAGAGTCAGACACGACTGAGCAACTGAACTGAAGTGAACTGAATATATATTATACTAAAAAAAACTATACAATGTAACTGAATTTAATTTAAATTTAACTTAGTCTTTCCCTAATGACAGATACTAAATACTAAGGAATAAGACTTGGTGCAGCAGAATTGAACTCTGGAGGGCACTCAAAACCATTGTAATATATGACTGTTTCTGTTTATCCTTCTTCCCAAAAAACAGAACTATTTCTTCCTTTTGGGGTCAATATTGCCCTTGTTGAGAATGCATGGTGGACCGGTGTTTTAAATAGACTGTCAGTCAAATTAGATTTAGTATGAACCGTATTCTCCTTCAAACTTTTCCCTTGGCTTCCTTTTTCATATTCCATTTGACTTCATTCTCTTGAGGTACTCCCTGTGGCATCCTCTGTTACAATGTTTCCTAAACTTAGTGAACATAAATATTTTTTAATACACATTCTAATATATGTTTACTTATTTGTTTAAAATTATATATTTGTTGCTGTTGTTTAGTCGCCACATCATGTCCAATTCTTTGTGACCCCATGCACTATAGCCCACCAGGCTCCTTTGTTCATGGGATTTCCCAGCCAAGAATACTGGAGTGGGTTGACATTTCCTTCTCCAAAATTATAAATAAATACTACTATATTAATAAAATATGTGCAATATAAAATGTACAAAAAATATAGTTTAAAGGATGAAACTTAAAAAAAGGATGGGTAGAAATTAGAACTGTCTTTTTCCATGTAAAACTGTATACACCCTTTAGAAAAAGCAGAGCTCTATATAAATTTTATACGTTGCATTTTCAAGGTACATTTCTTTTCTCTCCATAGCCAATTCTACCTATTACTATGGCTTTGACCACCATCTATGAGGTTCAGTTCAGTTCAATCACTCAGTCATGTCCGACTCTTCGTGAACTCATGGACTGCAGCACACCAGGCTTCCCTGTCCATCACCAACTCCCAGAGCTTACTCAAACTGATGTGATGTCATCCAACCACCTCATCCTCTGTCATCTGCTTCTCCTGCCTTCAATCTTTCCCAGCATCAGGGTCTTTCCCAATAAGTCACTTCTTCGCATCAGGTGGCCAAAGCATTGGAGTTTCAGCTTCAACATCAGTCCTTCCAATGAATATTTAGGACTGATTTCCTTTAGGATGGACTGGTTGGATCTCCTTGAAGTCCAAGGGACTCTCAAGAGTTTTCTTAAACACTACAGTTCAAATGCGTCAATTCTTCAGCATTCAGCTTTCTTTATAGCCTAACTCTCACATCCATACATGAATGACTACTGGAAAAAACCATAGCTTTGACTGGATGGACCTTTGTTGGCAAAGTAATGTCTTTGCTTTTTAATATGCTGTCTAGGTTGGTCTAGGCTGGTCTAGGTTTTCTTCCAAGGAGGAAGCGTCTTTTAATTTCATGGCTGCAGTCACCATTTGCAGTGATTTTGGAGCCCAAAAAATAAAGTCTGCCACTATTTCCATTGTTTCTCCATCTATTTGCCATGAAGTGATGGGACCAGATGCCATGATCTTAGCTTTCTGAATGCTGAGTTTTAAGCCCACATTTCAATCTCCTCTTTCACTCTCATCAAGAGGCTCTTTAGTTCTTCACTTTGTGCCATATGGGTGGTGTCATCTGTGTATCTGAGGTTATTGATATTTTTCCCGGCAATCTTGATTACAACTTGTGCTTCAGCCAGCCCACCATTTCTCATGATGTACTCTGCATATAAGTTAAATAAGCAGGGATATCTCCAAAATTTATGTTTCCAGTGGATGCCTCTTCTGAGCTCCAGACTCATATATTAAATTGCCTAACTGAAACTTCCTTTGAATGTGCCATGAGCACCTGAATACCGAACATATCTTCCTTATTTAATGTGCTTCTCAGTTTATGGTCTCAAGTGAAATTTACTACTATCCACCAGAACTCTTGTCAAAACTGAATATACAATATCAGCCTTGACACCTCCTTCTCTATCTCACCACTTCTAATCTGTCATTAAGATGTGTTGGTGTTATCTCCTGAATAATTCTCAAATCAATGCAACTGTCTCCATTTTTACTGGCATCAATGTAAATTACTGCTATAGGCTGTTTTGTCTTGACAAAATTCATATGATGAAGTTCTAACCGAAACCAACCATACATGAAAACGTAATCATATTTGGAGATTGGGTCTTTAAAGAAGTAATTAAGTTAAAACAGAGTCATTAGGGTGTCCTTATAAGAAGAGGAAATCTGAAACACAGACACATACAGAAGGAAATGATGTAAAGACACGGGGAGAAGACAGCTCTATGGACATTTGTTTACAAGTCTTTGGATATATTCTTTCATTCCTCTTGGATTAATAACTAGGGGAATATTGCTAAGTCATATAATACATGTATGTTTAACTTTTTAAGGAAAAGCCAAATTGTTTCCTAAAGTGGTTGTACCATTTTACATTTCCCTTTAGCAGTATATGAGAGTTACAGTTGCTCCATATCCTCACCAACACATGGTATGCTCAGGTCTTTCAACTTTTAGATATGTACTTAAATAACAAAGACCATTTTAACTTTTCACTTCCAAACTAGAAGTTTTTATCTCTTTTTCTTTCTCATTGCACTAGTTAAGAAAATGTTAGGCAGAAGTAGTGAGAGCACAAAGAATACTTGTCCTCCTACCTGATCATTTCTTAACGGTCACTTGTCATTTTTTATTCCATCTTTACTTCTAAAACCTATGCAGGTATTCTGGATTCTTTATCAATTAATTCTAACATCTGAAGTCCATAGCGTCCTTCAGAAGTTCTTTAGGAGTCTAAAACCTGTTTTGCATTGTGTTTATTTTTCCTGCTGACTCTCAATCACAGATTCTAGTCTATTTATATGACTGGTGATTTTCAACTATGAGCTCATAGTTGGATGACCTTAACATGTGGAGAATTCTGACAGCTAAAACTAGAAATGCTTTCCTCTACAGAGGATCTGTACTTGCTTTTTGTGAGAGTAGGTACTGTTACCAACCCAGGAACATGTTAGCCACAGTCACAGGTCTCAAGATCTCAGGAGCTTTAATGCAAGGTTCATTCTCCCACCATGCTAGAGACCCAGAGCTTAGTAGACTGACCCCATCATTGACATGAACATTTGACTTCAGAGCAACTTCAGCATTTGCAATGACTTACAGCTCACACATCTCCACTACAGTTTCAACTACTTTATCTGCTTATGCATATCTGTATATGCATATGTCCCTCAGAGATTCTCTTATTAAAAATTAAGCTTTCTAACATCTAAAATTTGTTTTAGCAGGGAGAGGGCTCTTAAAAATAACTCATCCTCCATGGAAGCAACCTAGATTTCCATCGGCAGACAAATGGATAAGAAAGCTGTGGTACATATACACAATGGAATATTACTCAGCTATTAAAAAGAATGCATTTGAATCAGTTCTAATGAGGTGGATGAAACTGGAGCCTATTATACAGAACTAAGTAAGTCAGAAAGAAAAACACCAATACAGTATATTAACACATATATATGGAATTTAGAAAGATGGTAACGATGACCCTATATGCAAGAGAGCAAAAGAGATGCAGATGTAAAGAACAGACTTCTGGACTCTGTGGGAGAAGGCAATGGTGGAATGATTTGAGTGAATAGCATTGAAACATGTATATTATCATATGTGAAACAGATCGCCAGTCCAGGTTTGAGGCATGAGACAGGATGCTCAGGGCTGGTGCACTGGGATGACCCTAAGGGATGGGGTGGGGAGGGAGGTGGGAGGGAAAGTCAAGATGGGGAACACATGTACACCCATGGCTGATTCATGTGAATGTATGGCTAAAACCAGCAAAATATTGTAAAGTAATTAGCCCCCAATGAAAATAATTTTTTTTAAAAGTCAAAAAAATAAAATAAAATGTATTTATATTATGAAAAAATAAATAAAAAATAACTCTTCAAGCTAGTAAAGCAAAAATCTTCTAAACCTTTACAGATAAGAGTATTTATTGATAACAAATGACTTAAGACATGTAAATTGGCTTACTGCCACTTTTTTTTTAAAATCAAATTAGGATGCCATTGATAAATGAGTTAAACATTTTGCTCATTTTTCTAAAAATATTTCATATTTGGGTGTCCTAAAAATTTTGAGTCTTAAATGCTATTATCAAATCATTTAATACGTTAAAAAGGGCAAAACAAAACACATTCTTTTTCATAGTTAAAATCCTTGTTAGTACTACAGCTGCTCAAAATGCTGAATACATTCCAAATATAGCCTAATGCATCCTACACACATGATTACAAGATTCTGTTCAATGATAAAAAAAAAATGCTGGCTTAGAAAATGAAGGTATCATATCTATACTGCCACATACAGCTAAACTGGCTTAATTCTGCAGATAAGAATCTGCAACCTGTTTGCTACTGTTTGGATCCTGAATAATTTGTCAATACCTTGGTACACTCACTTTCAAACAAAGTGCTACATATAATATTGACAAGTATATAGCGATACTAGAACTTTTTAACTTTAAAAGTTTTAAAAGTTTTTAAAAAGTTGCCAAAATTGAATTTTTGATGTCTAGTCAACAGTCTAGAAATCTTATTTAAACTAAGAAGATATATCCAATCAACTAACTTTTGTAAATAAAAATAATAAGAGAAAAGAAGTATTTTCCACAGTTAAACCACATAAATAATTAATATAACTGTAAGCATAAATGTCTTTTCAAATTTATAGAATGAACTGAAATTAACAGGCTAATTTTACAAGTTAACCAGAAGATTCATTAAATTAAGCAGAAGCAGAATTAGTTATCTTAATTAAGGAAAAGTTTTCATAAGGCTCTACATTAACTATATATCTTAAGATTTGTTATGCCTGATATAATTGGCCCAATTTTACTTTATACTCAACATATTTATGCCCTTTTTACACTATGATGTATTATTTATAGCATGATAAACATTTACTGCAAAATGTTCTGAACTAATAAAGCATTCACATTTGGCAATATTAACTTCAAAACTAAAAGTTTTAAAAGTAAACACATTTTTTTTTGACTAATAAAACATAAACGATTTAACAATTCTCACAAAATCTCACAGAACTGAATGAAGGAAAATCATCATTACTTTTTCTACAACTACAGAATTACCAAATGTTAGATCATAAACTCGTGATTCTGTAGTGAAATGAGACATGTAATCATGACACATTTATAGTGAATCCTTGGTATTGTCTTATTTAAGGAAGCAACATTTCTTAAATTTCTGACACTCAGCATAAATTAATATACTTGTATATCATGTTATCAGAACTGTTAAAAAAAAAACAAAACTGACCTTCTTTGCACACTAGAGTTCTTTGTTACCATGCACATGGAAAATTTCTAACCCCTAAATAATTTAACTTTTAAAGTTTAAAAAAGACTGAAATAAAAATTAGGATATCAAATTATTGAGCCAATCTCTGAATTAAGTCTACATTATCTAATTTTCCCTCAGAAAACCTCAGCTCAATGGGTAATATTATCACCCTCATTTGATATCTGACATTCTGAAACATTATAAGACCTACCCAAGGTTGCATAATCAGCAAAGGAAATCTCAGTTCTGTTTGATACTAAAGTCCAAGGACCCAGTTCTTAATAACTGTATTATACTTCCTTTAACATTACTTGACTAGATGTTCAGAAAGGTAACCTTTAAATTAAATATCTGGCTATCCAAATGATTTAAAAAAAAATTATCCTTAATCCAATAAAAATTATTTTAGAATATTTTAAGATTTTTTTAACCACTTGTATTGACTGTAAGAGATAAATTTTAAATAATGAACATGGCAAGGCAGTCCATTTTTCTTCATATAAAGTCTTAGAAACTTAACTAATCAAGTTTTTCCTATAAATATAATCTTTTTAAAATTCATAGGAAATACAAAATAAATCAATGACATACCACTGCTGCTGCTGCTAAGTCACTTCAGTCGTGTCCGACTCTGTGACCCCATAGACAGCAGCCCACCAGGATCCCCCGTCCCTGGGATTCTCCAGGCAAGAACACTGGAGTGGGTTGCCATTGCCTTCTCCAATGCATGAAAGTAAAAAGTGAAAATGAAGTCGTTTAGTCATGTCTGACTCTTAGCAACCCCATGGACTGCAGCCTACCAGGCTCCTCCACCCATGGGATTTTCCAGGCAAGAGTACTGGAGTGGGGTGCCATTGCCTTCTCCGGACACACCACTACACACCTACTAAAATAGCTAAAATCCAAAACACTGACTATATCGAATGCTGACGAAGATGTGGAACAATAGGAACTTTGTTTCTTTGCTAATAGGTATGTACAATAATACAGTCACCATGACAGATAGTTTGGCAGTTTCTTACAAAGCTAAAAATTCTCTATAATATACAGCAATCATGTGCTTTGGTGTTTACTCAAATCAGCTAAAAGTTTATATGCACACAAAAATCTTCACACGAACATTTATAAATTTAAATCATAATTGTCAAAAAAATGGAAGCGACAACACGGCCTTCAATAGGTGAATGAGTAAATAAACTAGGTCTATGTACAAAGTAAAATATTATTCAGTGACTAAAAGAAATGAGGGATCAAGCAACAAAGACATGAAGAAACCTTAAATGCATATTACTAAGAGAAACCAGTATGAAAGGCAACCTACTGTATGATTCCAATTATATGATAGTCTATAAAAGATAAAACTCTAAAGACAGAAAAAAGATCAGTGGTTTCCAGGGGTTAAGAGAAAAGTGTGGAAAGGATGTAAAGGTGCAGCACTGAGTATTTTTAAGTGTACCTTTTTTATATGATGGAGAAGGAAATGGCAACCCACTCCAGTGTTCTTGCCTGGAGAATCCCAGGGAC
This sequence comes from Bos taurus, assembly GCF_002263795.3. Classification (NCBI taxonomy): domain Eukaryota; kingdom Metazoa; phylum Chordata; class Mammalia; order Artiodactyla; family Bovidae; genus Bos; species Bos taurus. Next base: position 48,410,651 of record NC_037331.1, read on the forward strand.
AGAGGAGCCTAGTGGGCTGCTGTCTATGGGGTCACACAGAGTCAGACACGACTGAAGCGACTTAGTATTTTTAAGTGTACCTTTTTCGTATGATACTATACACCCGCTAGATCATAGAAAAAGTCGGACACGACTGACACGACTGAGTATTTTTAAATGTACCTTTTTTGTATGATACTACACACCCGCTAGATCATAGAAAAAGCAAAAAACATCTACTTCTGCTTCACTGACCACACTAAAGCCTTTGACTATGTGGATCACAAAGCTGTGGGAAATTCGTAAAGAAATGGGAATACCAGACCACCTTACCTGTCTCTTGAGAAACATATATGCAGGACAGGAAGCACCAGTCAGAACTGGACATAGAACAATGGATTGGTTCAAAATTGGGGAAGGTATATATCAAGGCTGTATACTGTCACCCTGCTTATTTAATGTACATGCAGAGCACATCATGTGAAATGCCAGGCTGGATAACTCACAAGCTAGAATCAAGACTGCAGGAAGAAATATCAACAACCTCATATATGCAGATGATACCACTTTAATGGCAGAAAGCAAAGAGGAACTAAAGAGCCTCTTGATGAAGGTGAAAGAGAAGAGTGAAAAAGGTGGCTTAAAACAATATTAAAAAAACAAAGATCACGTCATCTGGTCCCATCACTTCATGGCAAAATAGATGGGGAAAAAATGGAAACACTGACAGATTTTCTTTTCTTGGGCTCCAAAATCACTGTGGATGGTGATGGCAGACATGAAATTAAAGGATGCTAGCTGGGCTTCCCTGGTAGCTCAGTGGTAAAGAATTTGCCTGCCAAAGCAGAAGACACAGGTTTGATCCATGATCTGGGAAGATCTCACATGCAGTGGGACTTGTGCCACAACTACTAAGCTTGTGCTCTAGAGTCCAGGAGCTTCAACAACTGAAGCCAATGTGCCCTAGAACCCGTGCTCCACAAGAGGAGCCATAGCAATGAGAAGCTCATGCACCACAAAAGAGTAGCCCCCGCTCGCCACAACTAGAGGAAAGCCTGTGCAGCAATAAAGACCTAGCACAGCTCAAAATAAAAAAAATTATTTAAAAAAAAATTATGTTTGCTCCTTGAAAGAAAAGCTGTGACAAATCTAGACAGCATATTCAGAAGCAGAGGTATCACTTATCCAACAAAGGTCTATAGTCAAAGCTATGGTTTGCCAGTAGTCATGTAGAGATGTGAGAGTTGAACCATAAAGAAGGCTGAGCACTAAAGAATTGATGCTTTCAACTGCTGTGCTGGAGAAGACTTTTAAGAGTCCCTTGGACAGCAAAGAAATCAAACAAACCAATCCTAAAGGAAATCAATCCTGAATATTCACTGGAAAGATTGATGCTAAAGCTGAAGCTCCAATAATTTGGCCACCTCATACGAAGAGCTAACTCACTGGAAAAGACCCCAGTGCTGGGAAAGACTGAAGGTAAGAGGAAAAGAGGGCGACAGAGAATGAGATGGTTGGATGGCATCACTCAATCAATGGACATGAGTTTGAGCAAACGCAGGGAGATAGTGAAGAACAGGGAAGTCTGGCGTGCTACAGCTCATGGGGTTGCAAAGAGTCAGACATGACTTAGCAACTGAACAATGAACAATAATGAAGATAGGAAATTACATATTTGCATAATGCCTTATGCATCCTGCATTGGTGTGGTACATTTGTTACAAATGATGACTATGAGGCCAGGAGATTGATAACTGACAGAAGGGAAACTTTACAATATAGAAAAATAATACATTAATGTGCTTTATAGGAAAAACTAACAACTGAATGGATCATACCATTTTCAGAGAAGACATTATATGACAGTTTAATAACCATTAATTAAATCTCTCATACACCAAAAATTTTCATCTTAGTCTCTATCAGGACATTGAAAACTTTTTAATTAATTAATTTTAATTGGAGGCTAATTACTTTACAATATTGTGGTGGATTTTGCCATACATTGACATGAAATCAGCCATGCATGTACACATGTCCCCTATCCAGAAACCCCCTCCCACCTCCCTTCCCATCCCATCTCTCTGGGTTGTCCCAGTGCACCAGCTTTGAGTGCCCTGTTTCATGCATCAAACATGCACTGGTAATCTAGTTCACATCATGTGTATAACAGAAAATGGGAAATTACTATATGCAGTTCAGAAATTAGTCTATAAATAGTATCATTTAGCATCTACTCAATAAACAAACAAGCAAAGAAAATCTGTGGCTATCAAGAAATACATTTTCTTTTAGCTATTTGACGTGTAGTCTCTCTGTAAGACAGGAACACAAATAATAATGGCTCATTATCTTCCAGTATTCCTTAATAAAGAGACAAAAATACTTTCATTTAGACATACCTTAACTATTTCTTCAATGAAACAAATGTGAGAGACAGGATCCCTCTTCTTGGTTAATATTTTTTGTAGATGTTGCACCTAAAAGGAAGGAAAAGAGGGAAAACATATATAATTGAGTATTTTCAAATGTAACAAGCATAGAGTACAGGTACTAGAAACACTAAGGGAAGGGAAAAAGCATTTTGCTAGAGCCCTTACATACATTATAATTAGTTACGGAGGTATTTTGAACTTTCAGAGATTTTTAAGAAAGCTGCCCAAGATCACACAACTTTGAATAACTAAGAATTAAACCACAGCTCAGCAGGTAGATTCTGCCTGCAATGCAGGAGACACAGGAGACACAGGTTCAACTCCTGGGTCAGGAAGATTCCTGGAGGAGGAAATGGCAACTCAATCCAGTATTCTTGACTGAAACGAAAACTCCCATGGACAGAGGAGCCTACTGCACTGTAATCCAAAGGGTTGCAAACAGTTGGCTACAACTAAGCACACAGCATGCTAACCCATAATTAATACTATTTTTTACTCTCTCAAATATTTACCTGACCACAAACAGTAAAAATATGATCCACAAGTTTCTCCATGTTGGTCCAGAGGGAAGCACGAAAAGCTGCAGTGTTCCCTGGAGTTGGCATGGTAGATCGTCCAGGTCCCCCTGTTTATGAGAAACAAAAAAAACAAACAAAATAAAATGTTTTAAATTTAACAAAATGTATGTTATTATGAAAAGCACATACAGGCTAACAAATGAGAAGTTTCTTTATGAAGAAGTAATAATTTATCATGAGTGATATAAAAAAGAATCTTAACCTTTTGTTTTTAAGAAAGAAAATTAAACCACACACACACACACACACACCCCACCACACACACCCAACAAGGATAATACAGAAAACAGGAATTCCCTGGAGAAGGAAATGGCACCCATTCCAGTATTCTTGCTTGGGAAACCGCATGGACAGAGGAGCCTGGCAGGTTACAGTCCAAGGGGTCACAAAGAGTCAGACACGACTGAGTACGCATTCACGAACACTCTCCACAAAAAGAACAAGATACTGCAGTTTAGATATCTCGTTTGTTAAATGAAAGTATTAATCTTGACTCTATAAATTGATAAATGTAACATTCTATAAATATTTTTAATTTGAATATAGTTGATTTATTCTATAATTCTTTATAACAGTTTTTACCTCCAATCAGAATAGATCTCCATTATAAAATACCCTTAATGGGAACCTTAAAACCCCTGCAAATTAAGACTATGCTCCCATTTTCTGTAACTTCTCCTGTTTCCTCTTAACCTGACATCCCATGAAGGGATATGACATATCTGATTTTCTGCTTAATTTCAGATAATGTCATTTCACTGTTTTCCACTCACAAATGGGTTGAGGCCCTGCGGATCTGAAATAGAATCAGTAGAAACATATTGGTACTTACTCAAAATAAAGTCTTAAAAGCCACAAAAGCTAGAAAATAAATAAGAATTTTGGATAGCTGTTTTTTTCTTTTTGGGGATCTTCAGGCCTTTAACATAAACAGTGAATAAACCAGAATCTTAAAAGTGTAGAGGAATAGAAAATTTTTTAGTAAAACAAGCAAGAAGATCGCTATCACAGGTGAAAGAGTTTTAAATATAAGTTTGTGCCCCCAAAGCCATAGATATATAACTTCATGAAAATGTGACCAAGGATACTAGCATTGGTATCAGCCTCCAACACATGTGAGTGAAAACTTATCATGTATTTTTGAATCCATTTGAATATGCCCCAGCTCACCATTCTGTCAAAGAAAAAAAACTCAGTAACACTGAAAGAGAACATTCCCCATTCCATGATATTCTACAGGAGCCATGAATTTCTATCATTCAAAAATTTGGGAAACCACCTCTCGTGTTTAGTTCCTCATCATACCAGGTTCTGATGTTCCTGGTTATTTAGAATTAAGCTTGTTTTATACATATATACACATACACAAAAATTAATATGGGTGTATATGTATAACTGAGTCAACTTGTTGTGCATCTGAAATACTGTAAGTCAACTACACGTCAATAAAATATACACATGTATAAAAAGAAAGGATCTTGGACTCAGACAGATTCAAATCACCAAGTATAGTTCTAGCCTTCTCAGAAGCTATCTTACTGTAGCTATGTTCTTTATTTGTGCTTGACCTAAAAGTGCAAAGTATAGGGACAGTAAGTATGGCACATTAATCAAGTGAGTTTGGTTTCAGGTTATTACCTGCTGAATATGTATGTGGTTAATTTTATTATTCAGTATGTTGCTGGTATGAGGAAGAAGTCCCTTAATGAAGTCATGTAGGAATGAAAGATGCCCTTGCCATTATGTTCTTAGTAGGAATGTTCCCGTATTTGTTCAGACTTCAGTTATGTTCTATGTACAACTAACACTTATAGTTTCAAAAATGCAGATTTTTCTTTGTATCTTGTCTTCATAATAAGGAAATAACTTACTAAATCATATAAATTGATACACTATGTGCCTAACAAATGCAGAAAATATTTCTTCCCCCTCTTCAAAAAAAAGGAATTAATAAAAATGGTTTCCTAGAGGGGGCAGCTGCAGTGGTAGGAAGCGGGACCAGGTGAGAAGAATAGAGATAGAAGCAGTGAGTCTCTGTAGTTCCAAATAGGAAAAGGAGTACGTCTAGGCTGTATACTGTCACCCTGCTTATTTAACTTCTATGCAGAGTACATCATGAGAAATGCTGGGCTGGAGGAAGCACAAGCTGGAATCAAGATTGCCAGGAGAAATATCAATAACCTCAGATATGCAGATGACACCACCCTTAGGGCAGAAAGCAAAGAAGAACTAAAGAGCGTCTTGATGAAAGTGAAAGAAGAGAGTGAAAAAGTTGGCTTAAAACTCAACATTAAAAAAACTTAAGATCATGGCAACTGGTCCCATCACTTCATGGCAAATAGATGGGGAAACAACGGAAACAGTGAGGGCCTTTATTTTGGGGCTCCAAAATCACTGCAGATGGTGACTGCAGCCATGAAATTAAAAGACACTTACTTCTTGGTAGGAAAGTTATGACCAACATAGACAGCATATTAAAAAGCAGAGACATTAGTTTGTCAATAAAGGTCTGTCTAGTCAAGGCTATGGTTTTCATGTGTGGATGTGAGAGGTGGACTATAAAGAAAGCTGAGAGCCAAAGAATTAATGCTTTTGAACTGTGGTGTTGGAGAAAACTCTTGAGAGTCCTTTGGACTGCAAGGAGATCCAACGAGTCGATCCTAAAGGAGATCAGTCCTGTGTGTTCATTGAAAGGACTGATGTTGAAGCTGAAACTCCAATACTTTGGGCACCTCATGCGAAGAGCTGATTCATTTGAAAGGACCCTGATACTGGGAAAAATTGAGGGCAGGAGGAGAAGGGGACAACAGAGGATGAGATGGTTGGATGGCATCACCAACTCAATGGACATGGGTTTGGGTAAACTCTGGGAGTTGGTGATGGACAGGGAGGCCTGGAGTGCTGCGGTTCATGGAGTCTCAAAGAGTTGGACATGACTGAGCGACTGAACTGAACTGTGTTGCTTCTTAGCAATAATGAAACTAGATGTATTTTAGGATGGTGCAAATGAAGGTTCTCTTCACAAACAGAACAAAGACAGGTGTGTAATCAGGATTAGAGGTCTTTCCTACTGCTGCTCCGTAAAGGAGAGAGATAAGACAACCCCTCACTAGAAATGAACATGTCTGAGAGTCAAACTCTGATCTCTATGCAACAATCCTCAATGAAAGAATACAAGGCTTATTGAATAAAAAAGTGATTCTGTACTCAGAGCAGTGTAAATAGGTCAACCTGGAGCACGACGGGCCAGAGAGTAAAAAAGTGTTTAAAGACCAATGGAGATTAGGAAGCTTCCACAAAACAAATGTGAGAGTATCTGGTAGGTCAAAATAATACCAATGATAATAGTTTCTAAAATATTGATTAAAAAAATATTCCCTGAGCTCAGAGTTTAAAACTCAAATGTTTAAAAAGGGTGGGAACTGCTGTTTACAGTAAACTGTCAGTTAATAAGTGCAAAAGAAATGATAATGCTAGGAAAAAATCACTATTTTGCAACTACCAACTAGTAAAATAATGAAGGAATGATTATCGGTGGGTAAAATGTTACGGGGAACAGGATGTTTCACATGGTGCAAAGTATGCACCCAAAGTTACTTACTAATTACTAAGAAAAGAGTACTTTTACAAGCAGCAACCTGTCATACACTATAAGAACAAACAAGCAACAATGACACAGACTGACATAATTTTGGTGCTTCTTATATCATATAACGGGAAATACACATCATCTTATGGGTTTTTTACCTTGAATGTAATAATGAAGAAACAATCAGACAAATTCTGAGTGTGGGGTTTGCTGAACATGTTAATGCCATAAAAGATAAAAAAGATACTGCTTTTTTATGATTATTATTATTATTAAAGCAGAGTAGAAACAAGACAACCAATGGAATAGCATAATGGCTAATTGGTTCCAGTTGGGAGGGGAAACAGCCATAAAGAATATTTTATGGAAATAACTTAAAAATACTGAATGTGGATTACATGCAAAATAATATTAATGTATCAGTGTGAAATTTCTTGAAGCTAATGCCTAAGAATGTTACTGGATATGGTATACATGCACAGCTCTTTGCACATGTTAGAATGTTTCAACATAAAATGAGGATTTTTAACCTCAAAGTGAAAAGTACACATTTCAATTTAAGTTAAACTTAAAGACTAGGTAGTACAAGCTAAGCTAAGCTAAATCACTTCAGTCGTGTCCGACTCTGTGTGACCCCACAGACAGCAGCCCACCAGGCTCCCCCGTCCCTGGGATTCTCCAGGCAAGAACACTGGAGTGGGTTGCCATTTCCTTCTCCAATGCATGAAAGTGAAAAGTGAAAGTGAAGTTGCTCAGTCGTGTCTGACCCTCAGCGACCCCATGGACTGCAGCCTACCAGGCTCCTCAGTCCATGGGATTTTCTAGGCAGGAGTACTGGAGTGGGGTGCCATTAAGAGCCCATCAATGCTTAGAGTCTATCCTACTTTTACAGAGGGCAAGAATCAAGAAAACCAGAGGCTATGGTAGTAAGCTTTTCACTCTAGTTTCTCAACAATTCCAAGTTTAGGAAAGAACTACATGCTCCTTTTTTTGTCTTCTTTGCCTTGCCCTGTGACTTGTGAGATCTTAGTTCCCTGAACAGGGATTGAACCCGGGCCCCAGCAATGGAACTTCTAAGTCCTAATGACTAGACCACCAGGAAATTACCTACATGCTCCTTTTGTAAAGAGATGTTTATTATTTTTTTACTCTGATAATAATGGAAAGCAGTAACAAAGAGAAACATTTAGGAGTTTAAAATATGAATACTCTTGTTCAAAATCTAGGTCTAATTAATTTTTCAAATTATTTGCAATGTTGTACAAAGAATATTAAGTAAAAGCGTACATGAACTGGAGAGGTAATACTGAAACAATATGCAATTATCTTAGATGCTACATAAAGAATGAACTTGTAATAGTGAGGAAAAGGCATGCAGTGAATTTGTAAAAAGAAGAAAATATCAAATTACTAGAATATGTATAGCTTTGTTTTATTATAAAGAATTATGGAATCCATCAACCCACTACTCTTACAATAGGTAAGAGCAGAAATACAAAAAGGTATTGTTTTCTGCTAGCAATTATTTGGAAGAACTGAGGCACCAAAAAAGACTAAGATCACAGTCATTGGTTCTATTAGTTCCAGTGGCTTCATTTTTCTCATTTATACTTGAATACTTAAGGACTTTTATCCTCATACACTAAATACATCTTGCTGAAGAAATAAACGTAATAAAAAATAATCGACATAGAACACCTGTAAAGGGAGCAAGAATAACTAAAACAAAAAACTGATGCAATTATCCACTAGTTTTATGAACCTCAAAAAACAAAATTAAGTGTTTTAAACTAAGTTTTATTAATGTGAAAGAAGAAACTAAGAAGTACTCAAAGAAACAATACTTGAGTAACTTCTAATTAATGGAATAAAATCATTTTCTTGCCTTTGTCCCTTAAAGGGCAATGGAAAAAAGAAAAAAAAGTAGAAAAAAAATATCAATTTCAAAGAAACAAAGAAATCAATTAAAAACTTCAAACTTTATGAAGTATATATGCCAAATGCTATAGATAAATCAAAATGAACAAGGAAGCAGATAGCTGACATCCTAGATCATTAGCAAGGAACAATCTGCTCCTAAAATCAACTGTAAGAATTTAGATAAGCTATCCACTGATTCTTTGCTTAAGAGCGAAAAGGGACAGGCATAGATGGGCCAGGAGAGAAGCCAGAAAAATGTTCAACATTGCAGAATAGGGAAGAGAGAAAAGCAGAAGGAGAAACCATTATAAAATGACATGTACAGTGTATGAGAATTATGCATGAAGCAGGGCACCCAAAGCCAGTGCTCTGGAACAACCTAGAGGGATAGGGTTGGGAGGGACATGGGAGAGCAGTTCAGATAGGGGGGACAGATGTATACCTGTGGCCAATTCATGTTGATACATGGCAAAAACCATCACAATGTAGCAATTATCCTCCAATTAATATAAATTAATTTAAAAAAAAGAAGTAGCCCTCTAGCATAAAGAAACTGAGCTATTTAAAATTCTAAAACATGATACTGTTAAAGTACTGTACTCTATATGTCAGCAAATTTGGAAAATTTAGCAGTGGCCACAGGACTGGAAAAGGTCAGTTTTCATTCCAACCCCAAACAAGAGCAATGCCAAAGAATGTTCAAACTACCATACAATTGCCCTCCTTTCACATGCTAGCAACTTTATGCTCAAAATCCTCCAAGCTAGGCTTCAGCAGTACGTTAACCGAAATCTTCCAGATGTACAAGCTGGGTTTTGAAGAGGCAGAGGAACCAGAGATCAAATTGACAACATTTGCTGGATCATGGAGAAAGCAAGGGAATTCCAGAAAAACATCTACTTCTGCTTCATTGACTTCATGAAATGTTGACTGTGTGGATCACAACAAACTGCAGAAAATTCTTAAAGAGATGGGAGTACCGGACAGTTTACCTGTCTCCTGAGAAATCTGTATCTGGGTGAAGAAGCAACAGTTAGAAGTAGACATGGAACAATGCATTAGTTCAAAATTGGGGAAGGAGTAACACAAGGCTGTATACTGTCACTCTGCTAATTTAACTAACATGCAGAGTACATTATGCAAAGTGCCAAGCTGGACAAATCACAAGCTGGAATCAAGACTGTCAGGAAAAACATCAACAACCTCATATATGCAGATGATATCACTATAATGGCAGAAAGTGAAGAGGAACTAAAGAGCCTCTTGATAAGGGTGACAGAGAAGAGTGAAAAAGCTGGCTTAAAATTAAAAATTAAAAAACTAAGATCATGGCATCCAGTCTCATCAGTAAGTCAATAAGTGTTAGTTATTCAGTCGTATCCAATCTAACCAGTCCATCCTAAAGGAGATCAGTCCTGGGTGTTCTCTGGAAGGATGGATGCTAAAGTTGAAACTCCAATACTTTGGCCACCTCATGTGAAGAGTTGATTCATTGGAAAAGACTCTGATGCTGGGAGGGATTGGGGGCAGGAGGAGAAGGGGACGATGGAGGATGAGATGGCTGGATGGCATCACCGACTCGATGGACATGAGTTTGAGTGAACTCCGGGAGTTGGTGATGGACAGGGAGGCCTGGCGTGCTGCGATTCATGGGGTCGCAAAGAGTTGGACACGACTGAGCGACTGAACTGAACTGATACCAAGGTTGTAAGAGACAAGGTTCATAAATGTAAGTCAACTGTTTTCATATATACCAACAATGAACAAGGGGAATTTGAATTTGATAACAAAATACCATTTACATTACTCCCCGTTCCAAATGAAATACCTAGGTATAAATAGGGCTTCCCTGATAGCTCAGATGGTAAAGCGTCTGCCTACAATGCAGGAGACCTGGGTTGGATCCCTGGGTCGGGAAGATCCCCTGGAGAAGGAAATGGCAACCCACTTCAGTATTCTTGCCTGGAGAATTCCATGGACTGAGGAGCCTGGTAGGCTACAGTCCATGGGGTCACAGAGTTGGACACGACTGAGCAACTTCACTCAGGTATAAATAAACCGAACAAAATATGGACAAAAACTATATGAGGAAAACTAGAGAACTCTGACGATAAAAACCAAAGAGGAAATAAATATATACAGAGATATTCCATATTCATAGACAGAAGAAACAATATTGTGAAGATGTCAGTCCTTTCCAGTCGGATCTATAGATTTAATGCAGTCAAAATCTGAATTTTAGAAAAAAATTTTTCTTCTATCAACAAACTGATTCTAAAGTTTATATAGAGAGGAAAGAAATCAGAACAGCTAACACAATATTGAAGAAAAAGAACAAAGTTGGAAGACTGACTAGCCAACTTCAAGACATTATATAAAGCTTTAGTAATCAACACAATGAGGTAGTATTGGCAAAAGAAGAGACAAATAGATCAAAGGAACAGAATAGTGAGTTCACAAATATACCCACATAAATACAGTCAAATGCCCTTTTACAAAGAAGCAAAGGTAATAAATTTGGCAAAGGCAGAATCTCCAACAAATGATGTTGGAATAACTGGGTAACCTCAAGCAAAAAAATGAATCTAGACACAGACTAGACACAAACTAAGATCATGGCATCCAGTCCTATCACTATGGCAAATAGATTTCATTTTCTTGGGCTCCAAAATCAATGCAAACAGTGACTGCAGTCATGAAATTAAAAGATATTTGATCCTTTGCAAGAAAAGCTATGATAAAACTAGACAGCATATTAAAAAGCACTTTGCTGACAAAGGTTCATATAGTCAAAGCTATGGTTTTTCTAGTAGTTATGTATGGATGTGAGAGCTGGACCATAAAGAAGGCTGAGTGCCGAACACTTGATGCTTTCAATTGTAGTGCTGGAGAAGACTCTTGAGAGTCCCTTGGACAGCAAAGAGATCCCACCAGTCAATCCTAAAGGAAATCAATCCTGAATATTCATTGGAAGGACTGATGCTGAAGCTGAAACTCCAATACTTTGGCCACCTGATATAAAGAGCTGACTTGTTGGAAAAGATCCTGATGCTGGGAAAGACTGAGGGCAAGAGGAAAAGAGGGCAACAGAGGATGAGATGGTTGGATGGCATCACTGACTCAATGGACATGAGTTTCAGCAAACTCAGGGAGATAGTGAAGAACAGAAAACCCTGGCATGCTGCAGTTCATGACTCGGAAAAGGCTGGACATGACTTAGCGACTGAACAACAAGACGACACAGACCTCACATACTTCACCAAAATTAACTCAAAATGGATCACAGACCTAAAAGTAAAAATGTCAAACTATAACATGCCTAGGAGATAACATATGAGAAGACCCAGATGACCTTGGGTATGGCAATGACTTTCTAGATAGAATACCAAAGACATGATATGAAAGAAATAACTGATAAGGTGGACTTCATTAAAAACTTCTATTCTGGAAGAGACAAATAATCAAATCTGCAACTTGATTTTTCATATAAGGATGCTGAGAATTATCTATATTGATAAATTTATTACCATAAATATTATATAGTAGTCTAATTAATAAATAAGCCGGCTTATTCATTTTCCAATGAAGGAGAGACTGTTTTCATTGTTTAACTATTATGAATAATAGTAAAATAAAAATTCTTATACAGATGTGACAGAGTTTCTTTAGGGTATACTCTTACAAAGGCAATTATAAGATCATAAGAAATACCCATTTTTAACCTTATTGATCAGTACGACAAAACTGAATAAAGTGGTTGAAACCTTTTCTTCTCCTACAATCAGAGTATAAGAGTTTCTGCTCTCATTGGATATTTAGTTCTGGTCTTACATTTTGCCAATCTCACAGAGAAATAGAAATCTTGAATCATTTGTATTTCTCTAATAATTAGTTCACATCCTCTAAAAAGAGGCTAAACATCTTTTCATGTTTATTGGATCTGTTCTTCTGTGATTTGCCTATTCATATTCATTGTCTATTTTTCAACTGAGTTATTTATCTTTTTATTAGTGGATTACAAACTTTCAGGTACATCTTGGGTAGTATATTTTCCCATGTAATTATGTTATTTTTTAAATTTTGAAACAATCTTAAACATACAGAAAATTTGAAATTACAGTAAAAAAATTTTTATTGAATCATTAGGGAATAAGTTACTGACATGATGCACTATCACCCCTGAAGGCTTTAATGTGTTATTTCCAACAAAAATGACATTGCTATACATAATCTCAATATAACCAACAAGATTAGGCAATTAACATTAACCCTGCCAATGTATTATCTTTAAAAATAAGTGATTATTCTTTTAAAAACAATAAAGAATAGGATTTCTACACTAAATCATGTATTCACTCCTCAATAGATGACAATAAGGCTTGAAAACACTTCATTCTTTCCAAAAAGAGGAGCATACATTAGGATAGACAGCAGGTAAATAATTGCTTTCAATTTTTTTTCCTCCATTCTTGACAACACAGTAGAGAATGAGATTAAACTCCTTCTGCAAATTTAAACATTAGATCAAACTTTCTGAAAATAATTGCTGGGGAAAGTTGAGAGGGAAATCTCCTCTGGCAATTTCTTTTCAAAGCTGTCCTCCTGGGATGGTCTTAAATACAGACTTATTCAGAGGCTGGGGCTAACCTTTAAAAATCCCTTTAAGATCAAAGATTCTTTTATCTCTTTTTATTTTGTACAAATTATTTATGAGGGACATACTCTTATTTAAAGTTATATTTATATAGCAAACATAAAAATAATAATCAATGGCTGAAAATGTTTTAGTATTAGCTCTGTATCAAGAACTGTTATTGAGTTTACATGGACAACTGTATGATATTAGAGTATCCTGTTCAATACAAAAATGGGAAGAGGAGAAAACTTTTTTAATAGGCATTAAAAAAACACTCTGGGGAATTTTTTCAATAGTCTGAATAAAATAAGGCAGTAAAACTGAAGAAAGAAATGGAATCAAGACAGATTTGTCTGTCTTTAAGTATAAGAAAATAAAGAGCATGATTGTATGTGATGGGAAAGAGATAGAATGAAAAACTGATGATGTGGTAGAGAGAATGGATCTATGAGAGCAATGCCTTTCTTTGAGTGATGGGATCTAAGGCAAAAGTAGAGTATTTGCCTCTGTTAGGAGCAAGTACAGTTCATCCATATTAACAGGAAAGATGAAAGATTTTAAGGAGAGAAATGCAAAGTTAGGGTTGCTTAGGAAAATGAGAGGCACCCAGAACATGCAGTCTCTCCTCTCTATGAAGTGTGTTATATACATGAATGTCACCATCAGGCATGGTTTTGCAGGAAAAGGGCTGGGGACAACTGCTGTCTTGAATCTACCTGCTTGGTTTTTCCTTAGATTTTGCTATACTTGTAATGTTCCCAAAGCTTTATCAGCGTCTATCAATCTCCACACTCAGCTGTTATTGCTCCTGAGTACCAGAATTATACATGCCCAGAAAGATAAAGTATGATAGAGATTGTATTTCCTTAAAAAATATTTTCTGCCTCAATAAGAAGTACATGTGAGGATAAGGATTTCAGAAAGAAAAATATGTTCCTTTTTTTCCCTTGCATCTGTTTCCTCTGAACTAAATAAAGCCACAGTTTATAGTTTTTATCTAGAAGTTCTGAATATACCAATTGGCCAGTTCAACTCACTGATTAGACAAAAGTTATAAATAAACTCTAAAACAAAATTTCTTCTCTCGTTTTCTGTCTACTAAAAAGTGAGTCATTAGATTACTTTGAAACTTGAATGCTTCACATACTATTCAAAGGACTTTTCAGTTATAAATAAATAAATGAAGCTAAATATAAACCACATCCATACCTCTCACAGCTGACTGGGAAGGCTGAGTCAAAACTTTGATATCTAATGCACTGTTGATATTTTCTTCTATTGCAGCACAATATCCATCCACAACATTGGTAATAGTGTCCTTCAAAGTTCCAAGATTATGGAAAACCTGAAGAGCAGTTCCGACCTGGGTTGGATTCTTTAAAAAGGTGGTGGTGGGGTAGGGTGAGAAAAGATATAAGTAGGAAAAGAAACAAAATAAATATAAATCTACAAATCTAAGTGGTACTTGAGCAGTTACTATAATATTTTTTAAATTATTATAAACAAGAACAAAAATAATGTATTTGGAACAAATATTATTTTTAGTCATTACTTATTTCATAAAAGACAAAGTTAAATACCATGTGTATGATTTCCTCCCTTTCCCTTTTCCTCCTCCTTTAAAGGATAATCACAAAATAAAGAATCTGTTATATTACTGGAGCTTACTTGAAATTTACCATTAATCTCTACGAAGAGAGCCATGTAAGAACTAACAACCCTATATTTGTTTAGAAAGAAATAAATTGTGCACAGTAAACTGCAGGCTGAGCCTTGTGAACTGATACTACTATTCATTGTATTATCTTCCTTCATCCATTCACTGAAACTACGAATATATATACATAGAGTGTCCACTATGGGGTCTATCTTGCTTCTATCTGCTAGAACTATAGTAGTAAACAAAACCAGTTGAGTTTCTGCCCTTATGGAACTTAATATTTACTGAGAAATATATAAACAATAAATATAAGAGAGTATCGGGTAGTGATGTATGCTATAAAAAAGAAAGCAGGGAATAAAAAGAGAGAATGATGTGTATTATTATAGAGGGAAGAGCCAGAGAATGCATCTCAAAGGTAATATTATAGAGGGAAGAGTCAGAGAATGCATTTCAAAGGCAGTATTTAAACAGAGATCAACATCTGGAAAATATGGGGAAATACAGATCTGAGCAGGGGTATCAACAAAAGAACCGAGGTGGAAATGTGCTTGGTAGCTAATGAAAGAGCAATCAGGCCATGGTGGTGGCTGGAGCAGACAGGGGTAAGCAACCAGGGGGAAGTGGAAACACTACCAGTGAGTAGATTCAGTCCACAGTGATATAAATAAGCTGCTGGATTTGTCATTAAGTAAATGACTGAATTAACAAGGTATATCTACATTAACATAGTTATAGGTCCAAATAGCTGAAATTCCTCTTTCATTTATGATTCAGCATCTGTCATTAAAGGCACACAATTAAAAAGTGAGATTATTTCACTAACATTTTCTTGACTGTTGAGTATAAATAACACAAAATGTTATTTCTGAAGTCTACTGGAGATAGTAAGAGTACGTGGCACACACACACTCGGCAGCAGGGTAGGACCAGCTTAGAGACAAGATCAGGAAACAAGGTTGGTGAACACCCGTTTTAGACTGTTTTTTAATTAAACAAGAAAAAGTAGCAAATGGACATTGTTTCATATTAAAACATGCTTTTGCTTTTAGTAGATACCAAGAATGAAAATTAGGCAGCTATAAAGACATTTCCCTTATCACTATTCAAAGTTTATATAATCTAAGAAAGCATTACCTGACCAATTTCAAAGAATATCTTCACCTTAAAAACTAGAATATAGACACATATTATAACATTATATTTATTGCCTTTATTATCCTCAAAGGATCTGAAAATCACAGTTTCTCAACATACAGGTTTTCAGTAACTTACAATAATTATGTAACTTCAATAGCTTACAAAGAATGTACATTGAAAGTTATATGCATATGTTAACTGAAAACAGTTGGAATCTTATTTTACTTGAGAGATCTAGTCAAAATTGATCAGTCTTCTTAAGTTTCTACTCCAAAAATTAACTACCAAAAACTTTCAAAACAGTAACATGTACAGGGCAACATTAAAGAAGCATCCAGTATCAGAATGGTTATCAGCGAAAGACAACAAGTGTTGGCAAAGATGTGGAAAAAGGGGAACCTTTACGCACTGTTGTTGAGAATGTAAATTAGTGCAGCCACTATGAAAAATACTATGGGGGTTCCTCCAAAAATTATGTAAGTAACTCTGAGGAACTCAGCTCTCCCCTCTGTATCCTGAATTCATAATCTTAAAATGATGAGGACAGATAGATTTCCAAAGCTGGCTGAAGTTCCTTTTTTAAACAAAATAAAAATAAAAATGTAGCCAACAAGATCCCAGCTCTAAAATTCTGATTCAGCTGGATCAGACTGAGGCCTGGTTATTATATTTTAAAGCTCTTCAGATGCAGCCACCTGGGAACCAACATTTGGAAACCACTTGACTAGATGACTCTGCCAGACTTTGAAAAATGAGAATCATTTGTTCATGTGAAAGACAGGATTTTCTGGTAAAAAGAACCAAATACAGAGAGAAATGACAGAGGAAAATTACAGAGTATGCTTAAGGAGTGGTACACAGATTTTACTGCCAGAAGTTTTGCATATGTGGGGGGAAAAAAAGATAACCCTGAACAAGCAAATGAGGGTCTGGTCACTGACAACCTTGGACTGCATTCTGTGAAATTTCTATTTAATATTACTGGTAACAGAAAAATGATTCATGTAATAAAATTATCATAATCTAAGATGTTTGAGAAAATAAAAATAATTACATCAGCTCTGGCAATAATTTTAAAAAGAAAAGAAGGAAAAATAGCTTGGACTAGGGAGTTGTAACTAAAAACAAAGAACAGGACAGATAGGAAAGATTCTGAAACACTGAAAAGAAACTGTCTACTGACTATGATGGACAAGAGGGAAGGAAGAGTCTACCATATATGGAAGTTTCTTCAAGTGTGGGGGCCTGAAAGGAGAGAAAAAGAAAAAAGAAAATCAAAACAAGGAGATCATTTGGGCAAGTGGGTGGAGGAGTGGTGGGATGAGAGGGTGAACGGCTGTTGTTAATGAAGTGCTCACTGTGAGACATGTGGGAGTCTCAGGTGCCAACGGGGCATTCTCAGTTGGAGAGGAGAACACTTTTGAACTGGATTATCATAGGAACCTAGACTGAGTAGCAAGCTAAACTGATGTAATAAATAATAAAATACAGAATGTTGGAAACTTTTAATCACAAAGGGAATAAAGAACAGAATTGGTGAGAGTGAGAGAACAGAAATGGGGTGATAGAATACTCTAATCAGAGTAACAACTGGAACATTAGAAAAACTGGGAATGAAATCACTTTGTCTAGCTATGATTCCAGCAAAGAATATCTCCTAAATATAATAAACATTAGTGTTCTTTTCCCATCATCCTTTCTCATCGCAGACAAATACCACATATTTTGACCAGCAGATTTTTCTGGGTCCTTATTAGTAATAAACATTAGGCTTTCAGCTCCTTCATCTGTAAAATGAGGGGACTGGACTAGATGAATTCTAGTACCCTTGCCAATACTAACATATGATTACACATCATTTACTCGTGCTAGCACTGTGCAAAGTACTGGGGATTTAAAAAAACTGAAGCAAATACTGTACTGTCTGACCTTTCAATATCTATGGTCTGAGGGGCGATAAAGACAATTAAAGCAGCAATTAGAATGCACTATGATAAATTAGAGGAGAAATGGATAGTTTAATAGGAGAGGTGATTAACTCAGAATTGGGGAGGGATAGAGGAGTCAGGCGGAGAAGGCAATGGCACCCCACTCCAGTACTCTTGCCTGGAAAATCCCATGGACAGAGGAGCCTGGTGGGCTGCAGTCCATGGGGTCGCTAAGAGTCGGACACGACTGAGCGACTTCACTTTCAACTTTTCACTTTCATGCATTAGAGAAGGAAATGGCAACCCACTCCAGTGTTCTTGCCTGGAGAATCCTAGGGACGGGGGAGCCTGGTGGGCTGCTGTCTATGGGGTCACACAGAGTCGGACACAACTGAAGCGACTTAGCAGCAGCAGCAATAGAGGAGTCAGGAAATTCTCCTTAAAGGAAGAAAGCCCAGCCAAGACCCCAAAGTGAAGTTGTCATGGGAAGGTGTTGGGAGCTGGAGACAAGGAGGGGTCAAAGATTTACAGGAGTCAGGAAAACAAAAGGAAAACCACTCCAAGCAGAGGAATAGCACATACAAAAGCCTGTGAATGAGCACACTGTGGAAATTAAATCGACTAATATAATATCTGATAGGTAAGAGAACTACACAAATACCTAAACCAATGCAGGTGTCCATATCAATCAATCTCAAACTTTTGATAAATATAAAAGAACTACCTGAGGGAGGTTGTTAACTAAAAACGGACACATAAGGAAGACCGGGGATTGCTGGTAAGTTTTTAATTTTTTAATCTGAATGCTGGTTATGTATGTTTGTTCGCTTTGTGAAAAATTCATTGAGTTGTACTCTTATGAGGTATGTACTTTTCTGTTGATTACATTTTCACCATACAATCTAAAATAAGAGGGTTAAGAGCATCAGGAAAAAAATGCACATGTTTGCAACCCAAGTGTCCACTGAATGGATGAAGAAAATGTGTTATTCAGATAATGAAATATTATTCAGTCTTAAAAGAAATCCTGTCACAAGCTATAACATGGGTGAACATATCATGCTATGCAAAATAAACCAGTCACAAAAAAATACTGTGTGGCTGCATATTATAAAGATAATATTATTTACATATTATTTATATGAAGACTGTAAATACACAGACAAATTCATAGAGACAACAGAACAGTGGTTGCCAGGGACTCAGGGATAGAGAGGGATAAAAACTGTTCAATAGACACAGTTTCAGTCCAGTGAGACTTCTGGAGACTGGATGTGTGATGTGAACTAATATGAACATACTTAATGCTACTGAACGTTAATGGTGACTGATTTCATATTAGGTGTATTTCATCAGAATTTAAAAACGCATAGGCTTGGATCTCAACTTCAAATACACTAATTTGACAGGTTTAGGAATGAGGTCAAGGAATCGGGATAATTATGATAAACCTAATTTTTCTACTGCAGTCATCCAGTAAGGCCTTATTATGAACCAAGCATTATTTTAGGGGCTTTTACACATGTGAGGTCTAATCCTCCCCAACAAAACATTCAAAGTAGCTGTACTGTTCCCTACTGAAAGAGAGGGAAACTGAGGAATAGAGAAGTCAGCAGAAGCTCCAAGACAACAAAGAATAAATGGAAGAGCAGGGATTCAAACATTAAAACGTCTGGATTTTAAAGTTCATGCTTTTTCCAAATAACAACAGTTATTTGCAAATAACCATTAGTACCAATTAAAGTCTGACTTTCTTTAAGCAGTAAAATAAACTTTGAAAATAACTAAGGAAAATGGCCAATAAATGCTGTTACTTTACTAAGTAAGTAAAAGTCGCTTAGTTGTGTCCAAGACTTTTTGCAATCCCATGTACTGTAGCCTGCCAGGCTCCTCTGTCCATGGGATTCTCCAAGCCAGAAAACTGCAGTGGGTTGCCATGCCCTCTTCCAGGAGATCTTCCCAACCCAGCGATCGAACCCAGGTCTCCAGGATTGCACGCTGAACCACCAGGGAAGCCCAAGAATATTGGAGTGGATAGTTTATCCCTTCTCCAGGGAATCTTCCCAATCCAGGAATCAAACTGGGGTCTTCTGCATTGCTTGCTAAGTACGGACATTTTTAAAAACTTCACTATCTACTATGATCACTTCATAAAAGAAAGGTAGTTCAAGTAACAAGGAAAATAGAGGGAAATTCTCAGAGTAAGTAGTTGCCTTGTTTTCATTTTGAATTTTAATGGGAACCGATAAAACCTCAGCATGACTGCTACCAAGCTACAGTGTTTGGAAACCAGTACTTTTGTTATCTTTCTCTACAAATAAGCAGGTTAGCCAATCTTGCTTGCATACAATATCCTCAAGATTCAAGTTTCCCTGAAAATTGCCCATAAAAAAATTCCTTCTTTCCTGGTACCCAGGGCCACTGTGTTCTCTGTAAAGTTTGATGGTTTAAATTCAGTGGCAAACAGTTAACTCTTTGCCACACTCACCTGGCTCCCCATGCTTGGCTGCAAATCCCAACTTCAACAAAGCTGAAATCGGTAAAATCATAAACTGTCCTTAATAGAACACTTTCTCATCTCATAGGCAAACTGTGCAAACACAACGTGAACAATTCACTGCTCATCTTGGAGCTGCCTATTCTTTGGGCCTATTTTCCCAATGTTCCAAGATTAGCTCTAGGACTTCTCTGTTTCTTTACACGACCTACCCAAAGCCCTCTTTACAAAATCACACCCATTCCTGGCACTTCTTAGGTCTACATTAATTGCCAGGTTCCACCCTGATCTGTGGAAACAGTATACTACATGAAGATGCCTTCTCCCCTAGGTGGTAATGTTTAAAATGACCTCCATATCCACCTATTTTCTTTTGTCAACACAACATAAGTAGAATAAATATTACAAAGTTCATTTTACAGTTAGGTAACTAAGGTACTAAGAAGATAGGTCCAAAGTGGGCCTAGCAGGCCAGTTTCAGGCCTCAGTCCCTTCACTCCCTATTCTATACTCTTCCACAGCTCACCCTGTCACCACCTGACTCTAGATATCCAGATATACCAGTTTTTCAGGCATTTGTAAGAGATCTCAAAACAAAATGAACACATTTGAAAAATACCATTCTTTCTAGAAAGAAATAAACTACTGACAAGGAGCAATGTCTTCTATTAGGTACAAAAGTAATTGCAATTTTGGACCGTGAGTTTTAAATCATTAAAACTAGGCTCAAACATATCTTTATTAATCAATACATTTTAGCCAATGAGAAATAAGTTGGTTTATTCCTGTAGTATAAAAATCCATGCTTCCGGACTCAATGAACTCTTAGAAAGTATTTTCTGTCTCCTGCTGGTTGTGGAAGTGTTTTCCCTGTAAAAAGTTGTCAAGGTGCTTGAAGAAGTGATCAGGTGAATATGGCAAATGAGTCAAAACTTCATTGCCCAATTCATTCAATGTTTGAAATGTCATGTGACGTGTGGCCAGGCATTGTCGTGCAGAAGAATCAGGCCCTTTCTGCTGACCAATCCATCTGCAGGTGTTGCTGCTTTCAGTGCATCTCATCCGTTTGCAGAGCATATTTCTCAGATGTAATGGTTTCTCCAGGATTCAGAAAGCTACAGTGGATCAGACGGGCAGCAAACCACCAAATAGCAACCATGACCTTTTTTTGGTGCAAGTTTGGCTTTGGAAAGTGCTTTGGAGCTTCTTCTCTGTCCAACCACTAAGCTGGCCATTGATGACTGTTATATAAAATTCACTTTTTGTTGGACTTCACAACCTGATCAAGAAATGGTTTGCTGTTGTTGAGCACAATAAGAGAAGATGACACCTTTAAATAATGATTTTTTTGATTTCTGGTCAGCTCAAGAGGCACCCACTTACCAAGGTTTTTTCACCTTTCCAATTTGCTTCAAATGCCAAATAACCATAGAATTATGGACATTGAGTTCTCAGGCAATTTCTCATGTAGTGGTAAAGGATCAGCTTTAAAGATGGCTCTCAGTTGGCTGTTGTCAACTTCTGATGGCGAGCCACTACTCTCTTCATCATCAAGGCTTTCCTCTTCTTTGCAAAAGTTCTTGAACAACCACTGCGCTGTACATTTGTTAGCAATTCCTGGGCCAAATGCATTGCTGATGTTACAAGTTGTTTCTGATTCTTTACGATCCATTTTGAAGTCAAATAAAAAAAAATGCTTGAATTTGCTTTTTGTCTAACCTCATTTCTAATAGTCTAAAATAAATATAAAATAAATAGCAAATAATAAGTTATGGGCAAAAAACAAAGTGAGAAATGCACATTAAAATGATAAATAGCATAACCATATTTATCTAAGAATATACTCCAATATCAAGTGGCCAAGTTCAACAACACAAAATTGCAATTATTTTACAGCAACCTAATAGACAATGTCTCCTCTTTAAATGAGAGTCAATATTCTAAGAGTGACTTCCCTGGTGGCTCAGACAGTAAAGCGTCTGCCTACAGTGCGGGGGACCTGGGTTCGATCCCTGGGTCAGGAAGATCCTCTGGAGAAGGAAATGGCAACCCACTCCAGTACTCTTGCCTGGAAAATCCCATGGAAGAAGGAGTGTAGTAGGCTATAGTCCATGGGGTCGCAAAGAGTCAGACACAACTGAGCGACTTCACTTCACTTCTTCATTCTAAGAGTAATTTTCTACAAGCTGTCAATGTGACCTTCAATAAATCACTTAACCATGTATGAAATTTTCCAACTTCATAAACTGTAATATAAAATGAGATGAAAGACAATATAATAAATTAGATCTATTTCAGAAGTAGATCAAAACAGATTTCTACCTTTTCAAAAACATTTCAGAAGATGGCATTTTCTTATTAAACTAAAATTATTTCTTCTGCTTTGGAGACGAATACATATGATGTAAGTTTTTTTCTTTCTTTTTCAACATCTCTGTAGCATTACATGGGAGGAAAAAAAAAATACCCACAAGAATACAATCAGAAAAGAAGCATAGTTGTTTAGGATCCCTAAAAAGCTTGCCAAAACAGGAACACTTTAACCAAAGTGACAGCTGGTGCTGAGCTAATGGAATGGAAAGATAGCAAGACTGCTGCAAAGATTGTGCCATAAAATAGCAAGCAACGTTCTCATGTTAACTAAACTATAGATAATACGAGGTGACCTCTGTGAGCATAAACACAGTATTAAATCAAAAGTATGACAGGATTTTAAAAGCTTCATACAACTGAAATTAGAAATGAAAAAGGTAACAGAGTTTGATTTAACTAAAAACAAAATGCAAAAATCATATATATGTTCAAGACCAGGATTCCTCTCTGCAAGGATCAAATAATCTTTGTGCCAAAAAGACTAACCATCACATTTTACTTTTTTCCCTAATGAACTAACTCTTTAGCAGGTAACTTCTCTTTCTTTAGGTTTCATATAATTAATAGATATGCTTAGTTACTTGGTAGTGTCCTACTCTTTGAGACTCCATGGACTATTGCCTGCCAGGCTCCTCTGCCCATGGGGATTCTCCAGGCAAGAATACTGGAGTGGGTTGCCATGCCCTCTTCCAGAGGATCTTCCCAGCCCAGAGATCAGATCAAATCCAGGTATCCCGCACTGCAGGCGGATTCTTTACTGTCTGAGCCACAGGTTTAACACATAAAAAAATACAATGAGCTGAGGGAAGGAAAAGGACAAATAGAGAATATAAAATTCCCTGCTGCTATTCTGTTTTGGTTATTAGTATGTTTTCAGGACTACAGTATTTCCTCAAAGTCTTATTAGTAAGCCATTTCATGCTCAACTAAAATAAGACAAAAATAAGAACCCTCAGAATCACATTTAAAAGGGGGAGTGATGGAGAAAGGTGGAGAGGGAGGAGGGGAGGGAAATCATCTACATGTCCCCAGTCTCTGAAAAACACAGAGGTTATAGTGAGAAAAATGCAAAGCCAGTTCAAGCAAAAATTTAAAGAACAAGTATCTTCCAATATATAGAGGGGAAAAAAAAGCTTATTATTTTATTTTTTATAGCATAGAAAGGATACAAATCTAAGAATTTTTATCACTAAGTAGATAATTTTTTAAACCACTCCCTCAGTAGAATACGTATTTAATAGAAGTAGGCTAGTTTTCAGGTAAATTTAATACAGTAAAAAGCACAGCAACTTAATCATGCACAATAACTGAGGAATTCTAAAATCCAAATATTTTATTTCTCAAGAGTAGTGTTAATAAATTCACAACACTTTATACATAACAAGTATATATAACAGGTCAAAATATTTATAGCAATTTATAATATCTCTGTACCCTAACATGATACATACATTGGATACTTTTTTGAAGCTATGTCTAAAACATTGAAGACTTAATGGAGCCCCAAGGGAGATTACAAGTATTGAAGGAAGAGAGAATCACATTAAATAATGCAATTTAAAGGCAAGAATTATATTAACTATCTCGGTTGTGATCCAGAGCTTACCAGAGGCTTTTCTGATTCAGTAGCATGCAGTCCACTAATGCTTGATATGTACTTCTCAGCTAACCTAATATAATTATTTCAGAACCTGTTAACAATCAGCAGTCAACAGTGCATAACCCAAATGAAATTAAGAAACTAAGAAGAACACTTAATAGTGCAGTATGATCTTATCAACCAAAAATCAACTTTATTCTAGCCTTTTTTGAGAAGCAGTAGGGAAAAAGGACTGGGGGAAATGAGTGTAAAAAGAAAAAGGAAAATAAAGAATGAAAGTGAACATGCATTGAAAGAGGAAAGTTCTGCAAAAAAGAATAACACAGAGAGAGTCTTAAAAAACAGAGAAGGTAAAAAAGATCAATATACAAAAAACGGTCCTTTTAACTTTCAAATTTTTTTTATCAAATGAATCTGGAGTGCACAGTCCACACAAATTATATTGGCATTAAGTAAAAGTTTTAAAGTGATGCCAGTACTCAGAATAATATTCTCATCACATTTAGATAATAGCAGATAATATTTCAAGGACACTAAAAATGTGTTCAATAATAAAATGAATTTTAGAGGAAAACAAAAGCAATCATGAGACATTAATATTGCAAGCACCCAAATCTTACTTAAACACAAATTTTTAACTTAAATGTGCATACGTGGCTTACTTTTAAATAAAGCAATACAATATAATAATTCTAGTCATTCCTTGTTTTACCAGATATATTTATGGCAGCCATTATTAGGTATTCCCTAACACGCTACTAAAGTAATGCTCAGAATTCTCCAAGCCAGGCTTCAGCAATATGTGAACCGTGAACTTCCTGATGTTCAAGCTAGTTTTAGAAAAGGCAGAGGAACCAGAGATCAAATTGCCAACATCCGCTGGATCATGGAAAAAGCAAGAGAGTTCCAGAAAAACATCTATTTCTGCTTTATTGACTATGCCAAAGCCTTTGACTGTGTGGATCACAATAAACTGTGGACAATTCTGAAAGAGATGGGAATACCAGACCACCTGATCTGCCTCTTGAGAAATTTGTATGCAGGTCAGGAAGCAACAGTTAGAACTGGACATGGAACAACAGACTGGTTCCAAACAGGAAAAGGAGTACGTCAAGGCTATATATTGTCACCCTGCTTATTTAACTTCTATGCAGAGTACATCATGAGAAACACTGGGCTGGAAGAAGCACAAGCTGGAATCAAGATTGCCGGGAGAAATATCAATAACCTCAGATATGCAGATGACACCACAAGTGAAAAGTTGGCTTAAAGCTAAACATTCAGAAAACGAAGATCATGGCATCTGGTCCCATCACTTCATGGGAAATAGATGGGGAAACAGTGGAAACAGTGTCAGACTTTATTTTTCTGGGCTCCAAAATCACTGCAGATGGTGACTGCAGCCATGAATAAGAAGACGCTTACTCCTTGGAAGGAAAGTTAGGACCAACCTAGATAGCATATTCAAAAGCAGAGACATTTCTTTGCCAACAAAGGTTCGTCTAGTCAAGACTATGGTTTTTCTTGTGTTCATGTATGGATGTGAGAGTTGGACTGTGAAGAAGGCTGAGAGCCAAAAAATTGATGCTTTTGAACTGTGGTGTTGGAGAAGACTCTTGGGAGTCCCTTGGACTGCAAGGAGATCCAACCAGTCCATTCTGAAGGAGATCAGCCCTGGGATTTCTTTGGAAGGAATGATGCTAAAGCTGAAACTCCAGTACTTCGGCCACCTCATGCGAAGAGTTGACTCATTGGAAAAGACCCTGATGCTGGGAGGGATTGGGGGCAAGAGGAGAAGGGGACGACAGAGGATGAGATGGCTGGATGGCATCATTGACTCAATGGACGTGAGTTTGAGTGAACTCCTAGAGTTGGTGATGGATAGGGAGGCCTGGCGTGCTGTGATTCATGGGGTCGCGAAGTCAGACATGACTGAGCGACTGAACTGAACTGAACTGAAAAATTCTTTCCCTCCTTTTTTCTTATTATTAAAACCTAACTTTCTTCATGGATGTCAATGTGCACACACTTCATGATCAGCTTAAGCCAATGTTGACAATTTTGTTCCTCTTTGTCAGGTTCTTGTCTTCATAGTCCCCTGGACACTTGGGGTGACTGCAAGACCTATCTGGTCAGTGAGATATAACAATACGTCTGCTGAGGCAATTTTCAAAAAGGATTCTGTAACATGTCTTTTGGCTGGCAGCTGACACTGCTCCATCTCCACCCTGTGAACATGGATTAATGCCTGCAGTGTGACAGCTATCTTGTGACCATGATATGACAAGCAAGGGGACACTAAGGAAGGCAGAATGGAAAGAGAGACCTGCATGCTTGTGAAGTAGCTGAAGCAATGTTAGCACCACCCACATCCAGACAAACCCCTGTTTAAAACACTGTTAGTCTAGCTTGTTGCTACAGTACTCTCAGTTTCGTCCAGCACCAAACTGATGAAAACACAATACATAAAAACATGTGAATCCATAACAATACTTTAAAAAAAAAGAGAAAACCAAATTATGCCCCATTTGCTACCAGGGAGGGGACTTAATATATAAACTCCTTACTGTGTAAGTTGGTAATAAAAGTGCAAAATCTAAATATTTATCCATCATTTTAAAAAAGAACTGCAGTTCAAGGTAACCAACTACCCTTTCAATTAGTGAGAAAAAATTCTTCTTTACAAAAGAATCACAGCTAACAAGTACAAACTAATAATAAAAACAGAAAATCACTCTTTCACAATCTCTATTGAAAAAAATTAAAAGATTTGTGCAAAAATCATCAATAGATATTAAGACCATTAGGAGAAAGACTGTGAATTAAATGTTCTCAAGGTGCCAAAATACATTCAAATTCACAATGAAATAATTCAATGGAAGAAAAAAATAATCTTTTTCAACAAAAGGTGCTCAAACAATTGTGTATGTCCATAAGAAAAAAATGAACTCTAAACATTGTACATAAAAATTAAACTTAAAACATAAAATTATAAACTTCTAAAAGAAAACACAGGAGGAAAGCTTTCCAACATTAAGGTAGGCAAAACTTTCTTATATAACATCCAAATGAAAGCATGGGTAAACTGGCCTTTATCAAAACTAAAAAAATTTGCTCTTCATAAAAGATTACATCTTTTGGAAAAAAAAATAAGTTAATAAAAGCCTGATCAAGTAGGCCTGATCAAAAAACAGGAAATAGCAACAAGGATATACTGTAGAGAAAAGGGGAAAATAGCCATTATATTACAATAAATTTAAATAGAGTATAATCTATAAAAATACTGAACCACTGTGTTGTATGCCTGAAACCAATATAATATTATAAATCAACTATACTTAACATTTTTAAAAAGAAACAAGAAACAGGGACTTCCCTGGTGGTCCAGTAGTTAAGAATCGGCCTTGCAATGCAGGGGACATGAGCTCACTCTGTGGGCTGGGAACTAAGCCTTTAGGGTCTGCATATCTCAACTACTGAGCCCAATGCAGCCAAAATAAATAAATATTAAAAAAAAAAAACAACAACAAGAAGAAACAAGACACAATCCAAACTAAAAAAAATTAAAAAATAAAAGATAATGTCAAGGGGAAAAACAAGGCGGCATTATTCAGTCAGCAGTAAAAAGAAGTACTTACAGCCATGAAATTCAAAGACGCTTATTCCTTGGAAGGAAGGTTATGACCAACCTAGATAGCATATTCAAAAGCAGAGACATTACTTTGCCAAAAAAGGTCCGTCTAGTCAAGGCTATGGTTTTTCCTGTGGTCATGTATGGATGTGAGAGTTGGACTGTGAAGAAGGCTGAGCACCGAAGAATTGATGCTTTTGAACTGTGGTGTTGGAGAAGACTCCTGAGAGTCCCTTGGACTGCAGGGAGATCCAACCAGTCCATTCTGAAGGAGATCAGCCCTGGGATTTCTTTGGAAGGAATGATGCTAAAGCTGAAATTCCAGTACTTTGGCCACCTCATGCGAAGAGTTGACTCATTGGAAAAGACTCTGATGCTGGGAGGGATTGGGGGCAGGAGAAGGGGACGACAGAGGATGAGATAGCTGGATGGCATCACTGACTCGATGGACATGAGTCTGAGTGAACTCCGGGAGTTGATGGACAGGGAGGCCTGGCGTGCTGCGATTCATGGGGTCGTGAAGAGTCGAACACGACTGAGCAACTGAACTGAACTGAACACATGCAACAGTGGGAAAGAACTGTGGCTCAGTTGGTTAAGAATTCACCTGCAATACAGAAGACCTGGGTTTGATCTCTGGGTTCAGAAGATCCCCCTTGAGAATGAAAGGGCAACCCACTCCAGTATTCCTGCCTGGGAAATCCCATGGACAGAGGAGTCTGGCAGGCTACAGTCCATGGGGTCACAAGAGGCAAACATGACTTAGCAACTAAACCACCACCACCATACATGCAACAACACAGATGAAGCTATATAAACATGCTAAGTGAAGCAAGCTACATACATAAGATGGCCTACTGTATGGTTCCATTTGTATGACACTTTTAGAAAATGGCAACTATGTAGAGAGATAGAAAGCATATCCGTGATTCCCTGGGTTTGGGGGCAGGAGGAAGAATTGACTACAAACAGTCATGAGGGAACTATTTGGTGGTGACAGTAGCTTAAGAAAAAAAAAATACCTGAACTGTGAAACAGTTGCACAAATGCAAAAATTTAGTAACTTATCAAACTATATGCTTAAGTGCACAAATGTTATGAAATATAAATTACACCTTAATAACAATGCTAAAAGAAAAAAAGACAAGCCATAGGATAGGACAAAATATTTACAGTTCACATGTATGACAAAAGACTGGTACCCAGAATACATTAAGAATTCTTACAAATCAGTAAGAAGACAATAAAGTCTGTTAGTCAAATATCTTTCACTGTTAGGCATTTGAAAAGTTGGTTACATCAGCAATTAAGAAAGGGCAAATTAAAACCACAGTGAGAATCTTATACCCCCATTAAGATAGCTAAAATTTAAAAGACTGCCAACATCAGATTTTGGTGACAATCTAGAGGAACAAAAATTCTAACCTACTTACGTGGGGCAGTAAAACAATGGAACTACTTTGGAAAACTAGCAGTCTCTATAGAAAGTAAACATATCATTCCTTGCAAAAACCCAACCATTTTTTGCCTTAGACATTTACTCAAGGAAAAGGAAACATGCTGACACAGAGACAGGCACCTGACTATACATGGCCACTTGTTTGCAATAGCCCTGAACTAGAAATAACCCAATGCCTGTTAGTAAGTGAATAGATAAATTCAGTTCAGTTCAGTTCACTTCAGTCGCTCAGTCGTGTCCAATTCTTCACGACCCCATGAATCGCAGCAAGCCAGGCCTCCCTGTCCATCACCAACTCCCGGAGTTCACCCAGATTCACGTCCATCGAGTCGGTGATGCCATCCAGCCATCTCATCCTCTGTCATCCCCTTCTCCTCCTGCCCCCAATCCCTCTCAGCATCAGGGTCTTTTCCAGTGAGTCAACTCTTCACATGAGGTGGCCAAAGTATTGGGAGTTTCAGCTTTAGCATCCATCCTTCCAAAGAACACCCAGGACTGATCTCCTTTAGAATGAACTGGCTGGATTTCCTTGCAGTCCAAGGGACTCTCAAGTCTTCTCCAACACCACAGTTCAAAAGCATCAATTCTTCGGTGCTCAGCCTTCTTCACAGTCCAACTCTCACATCCATACATGACCACTGGAAAAACCATAGCCTTGACTAGACAGACCTTTTTTGGCAAAGAAATGTCTCTGCTTTTGAATGTGCTATCTAGGTTGGTCCTAACTTTCCTTCCAAGGAGTAAGCGTCTTTTAATTTCATGGCTGCAATCACCATCTGCAGTGATTTTCGAGCCCCCAAAAATAAAGGCTTTCACTGTTTCCACTGTTTCCCCATCTATTTCCCATGAAGTGATGGTACCAGATGCCATGATCTTAAATACAATGCAATTTTAATTAGCAACAAAAATAATACAAAACTACCAATATACACAACAGGAATCAATGTCAAAATAATAATATTGAATGGATAGAACCGGACACAAGAAAGAACACACTGTATGCCTCCAATTGTATAAAACTATGGACAGTGCAAATTAATCCACAGTGATGCAAAATGGTTACCTGGTTCTGGTTCTTTGTAGTTTCCAAACTACAAAATAAAAACTTTAGTATTTACTACTCTAATAAAAAGTCAGCATAAGATTGTTTAAATTGAGTAAAATAAAACTTATCCAAATACAAAAATTCTGAATTTTTGAAGAATAGACAATTACACATAAAGAGTGATTACCAAATTTTAAGCAAAGAGTAGCGACAGAACTCTGTATGAAATACAATAAAAATTCACGCAGTTATTGAAAAAAATTATTCACAGTTCAGTGAACTGAAAAACTAAGACCTTAATTTAAGGCTGAAAGCAGTTAGTTAGATGTGAATCTACACTGCAAAATAGCAGTAAAATAACAAAGCAACCAACGTTACTGTGGGTTGTTCATGACAAGAGATTATATCAAAGAATAAGAAAAGATCATGACTGAAAAATACAAAAATAAGAAAAATACTACTACTTTACATTTAGCATAAAAAAAGAGGAACCAGAGCTGGAAGAAAGGATGTAAGGACAGAACATGATAAAGCACCCAGCATGAAGATAATACAATCATTTAAAGCAGGGATCAGCACATGCTTAGGGTCCTTAAAGGGCAAGACACCAAACAGTTCATGTTTTGGCAGCCACACAGGCCACATATGGTCGCTGCTGTATATTTTTCTTTCATTTTTTTCCCCCAACCATACAAAAATGTAAGAATTAGCACTTGACAATACAAAGATGGTAGTTTCACCAACCCTTGATTTAGAAAGTTAAGAGTTCAAGTTAGTGTCCGCTCAAATTTAAGGATAAAATAGCAAATATACACTAAACAAGATTTATTAAGTTTTAGGGAAAACATTTAGATGATCAGTTTAAAACTTAAGGAGAGCTTACAGTGATAGGAGCAAACATTTGAGAGTGGGTGGCAAATTATCCATTGTGGCTGGTAAAATAAAGAAAATAAATGAAATCTTTGGATCTGTGTAACTTGAGGAGCTCTTACTGTAATCATCTTTTATATATTTTTAAATTTGATATATAACTGACATACATTATATTAGTCTCATGTATATAACATAATTTGATACTTGTGTATATTGCAAAATGATTACCACAATAAGTCTAGTTAACATGTTACCATACATAGTTACAAAAATGCTTTTTCTTGTGGTGAGAAAGATCTCACCACAAGATCTCACCATTTAAGATCTTAGCAACTTCCAAATATTCAACACACTATTAACCATAGGACCATGCTGTACATTATATCCTCATGACTTGTTTATTTTATAACTAGAAGATTTTGGCCCCCTTCACCCATCTTGCCCGTTTCCTCAAATTGTTTATTGTGTGTCAAGAAAAATGCTTCATACATTTTTGAAAAATTACTGGAACTTTATATTTAGTAAACAGCAAAAACATTGGGACCAAAGATACAAAAGGAGTTCCTATAAATTCAAATAATGAGATCTGTTCTAGAATTCATGTGACCAGCCAGGAAACCAGCAACTAACAGTAGGAAAGCTAGCCCTCTTAAAGCAGGTATTCAACTTGACTCAACTGACACTGAGTCAACTATGGTGTTTATTGGGCACACAGAGAAGAAAAGAATTATAAAAAAAAAAAAAAAAAACCTGTTGCAAACTGAACTCCCATAACTAATTACGAAAGTAATCAATGAGTTCAACTTTGCCAAAAAGTTCCTTTTGTAGCTTAGAAAAATGCTTAACTTCCATAAACCTTCAACACAATACATCTGAAGTGGTACCCTCTCTGTGCTGGAAGGGGCTTCCCTGGTAACTCAGCTGGTAAAGAATCCACCTTCAATGCAGGAGACTCTGGTTCGATTCCTAAGTTGGGAAAATTCCCTGGAGAAGGGATAGGCTACCCACTCCAGCCTTCTTGGGATTCTCTGATGGCTCAGATGGTAAAGAATCCACCTGCAATGTGTGAGACGTGGGTTTGATCCCTGGGTTGGGAAGAGCCCCTGGAGAAGGGCATGACAGCCCACTTTAGTACTCTGCCTAGAGAATTCCATGGACAGAGGACCCCGGCAGGCTACAGTCCATGGGGTCGCACAGAGTTGGACACAACTGAAGCGACTAGGCAACAGCAACAGCTGTGCTGGAAACAATTCAGAATCTTTAACAATGTAAGTTAAAAGGGTTCATAACATCATTATCAGTTACTGTATGCTATGTAGACATTTATTTAGTGAACTTCAATTCCACATTGTCCTCTTAGAGAGATTTTGTCTGGATCATGCTGTCATGGTATTTTTAGCTGACAAATGATAAGCACCAGTACTCTGTGTGGACCTGACCAAGGAGACTTTCTGACTCAGGGAAAAGGCAGATTGTGGATGTTTACCACCTAGTACTGGCAACAATTACCACAGGGGAGATTCCAGCCTGGCATAGAGCTGAGAGACTTTCTTCCTGATAATCTTAAAGATAAGTAAGCACATGATCCCCTTCCACCCTAGAACCTCTAGAAAGCCCTGTACTTGTTTACCGTAAAAGCTTCTAATTCACAAGCTAAAGCCATCTTTCTAATTAAAATGTCATCATTTCAGTGTGGGGGCCTGGTATCTATGGTGATGTAGGAACTCATCCAGATCAAAATCTCTGTCACCTATTTTGAAAGCTAGTTACAGCTTGAGGTAATGGAGTCTGTTGCAATCCTGAAAATACCATAAGGTTCTCTTCTTCTTTGTCTGGCTTCTTTCAACGGAAGATTTTCAGGATCAGTGAAAAAGAGAAACAGGAGTCAAGGAGCAGCGGCAGATGGTCATTTACCTAGCTCCATATTTGGAACAAAAACTGCCTGTCAAACTGAAGAATGTTCTTTCTTATGTGGTGATAATGATATGCTTCACCAGAAGAAGTACTCTGGGTCATCAATCCTAAACACTGCAGAAAGAATGTGGCAGTGGTATCACTACGAATCTTTTCCTTATAGAAATAGCATGAGTTTGTGAGGTCACCAGTTTTCTTACAGTTTTGTACTATAAGAAGAAAACACAGTTCCTTAGTATCTAAATAATTATTTAGTTTATGTCTTCCAAGACAAACATTTTGTAATACTATAGTAGAGACTTTGTAACACTACAAAGCTATAAAAACCTACAAATGAATACAGAACAATTAAGCAATTAAATAGGGAAAAACAGTAATGATCAAAAAGAGGTTACCTGCATTTATTTTAAAAATTTTGGTTTCAGACAAAGAATGCTACAGAAATAAATTACCCTAATTTTCTTTTAGTAAATTTAAGTTTTACAGTTAATTGATATTAAAAATGATGGCCACCAACTATATACTCAATAAAAGAAGATAACTAACTTTTCTGAGGAATCAAATTAATGTCAGAAGTTGATTATTAAATGCAAGTAATGACACATGTTTATTGAATACCTTGATTCAGGTTATGAGCCCATAAACTAAGTTACAGTTCAGGAATGCAGTATTACATCAATATTAAAATGCTATAGTTATTTTAGTCTATGTTTGTAATAAATATTAACAATAAACTTAACTATTTCAATGATTTCTTATAAATGGGAAAATATATTTTGAGAACCCAATATATATAACCTGCAGCTTCTGTTTTAATGGGAAGTAGAAAGAGTGTTCCAGGCATAAAAAGAACTCGAAATCCCTAGAGGAGGAAGGAAAATGCACATGTGGAAAACTAAAGAAAGCTTGTGAGACTGAAAAACAGAGAATACAGAGAAGAGTGGAATAAAAGGAGTATAATTAAATGCTGATGAGAAGAAATAGAGTAAAAGAACAAAGACATGAGAGACAGAAATATGAAGGAGATAGGTTTCCCAAGAAAACGGGATCCAAAAAATGGGATATAGAGAGGCACCTCTGTGAAGTAGAAATTAAAAGCATCTGCCTTAGTTGGTGTGTGGGGTGAGAGGGGAAGGTTGACAGAAAGTGGAGAGTCTAAAATAGTCATTTCAGAAAATGGAAAAAAGAGAGTTGGCCAGAGAAAAACAAAAATTCTGAGGAGTTGGTTTAGATTAGTCATTCCATGGAGGCTTCCCAAAGAAACTTTAACACTATAAAAATTACTGTTTTTATATAAATTGCTTCACAAATTGTCAGATGATTTAAAATGCAATTATTTAACATAATTAGAATAAACTGCTTGGTCCTACTAAAGAAAGAGGAAAAGCAGCAACCCCAGACCATGACTCTACTACTTGATAGCTAACTCATCTGCAGTTAATTTCCTAACCTTTCCAGGCCTTTGTTTCCTTAACTTAAAAAGTGGATAATTATATCTTCCTCACATAATTGTTACTGTGGTTGAGATAACAAATGTAAAGTGACTAACACAAAGCCTGGCAGAGAAGGAGCATTCAATAAAGGTTAGTTTCACCCTGAATTCCTATACTGCCTGCTGGGACAGCTGCAGGACACCTCTGACGCGCTGCAGGAAAAGGAAAGAGGCTCCAAAACACAAGCACTTTCTGCTAAGACATCCTGGTTCCTGAGAACATTATCTCAGGGACACCGTTACTGATAAGGGTATAATCTCATCCTGCTAAGCCAGAAACCTGACTGTGTGAAAATAACCCAGAGGACCCAGGTCTGAGGGAGATAGACACACATGACTAAATTCAGACATAAATAATGCTATAAATACAAATATCAATTTACACATGAGGAATGTTGTAAAACGGAGAAGGCAATGGCACCCCACTCCAATACTCTTGCCTGGAAAATCCCATGGACGGAGGAGCCCGTAGGCTACAGTCCATGGGGTCGTTAAAGTTTCAGACATGACCGAGCGACTTCACTTTCACGCATTGGAGAAGGAAATGGCAACCCACTCCAGTGTTCTTGCCTGGAGAATCCCAGGGACGGGGGAGCCTGGTGGGCTGCCGTCTCTGGGGTCGCACAGAGTCGGACATGACTGAAGCGATTTAGCAGCAGCAATGTTGTAAAAATTGTGAAATGAACCAGAATGCTAATACTGGCAAGACAGTACATTTTCTCCCTTTAGGAAAATTATGGAGAAGGCCAAATTATACTCAGAAGGTTACTTTATATCTATGGAGTTTAACAAGAAAAATGAATTTAAAAATATCAATGGTTAATGTCAGCAATCTATAACATAACTGGTGGCTCAGATGGTAAAGAACCTGCTTGCTATGCAGGAGACCTGGGTTTGATCCCTAGGTTGGAAAGATCCCCTAGAAGAGGGCATGGCAACCCACTCCAGTATTCTTGCCTGGAGGATCCCCATGGACAGAGGAGCCTGGAGGGCTACAGTCCACGGAGTTGCAAAGAGTTGGACATGACTGAGAGACTAAGCACAGCATAGCCTTAACAAAGAGACAATATTCCCATCCACTAAGCAGAATCTATTTTCCTTCAAATCACACTGAAACATACAACAAAATTATCGTTCTTTAGTTCCATGCAGATCATTCCACATCTACCCATATAGATGCACAACATTTAAAAATTTTTTCTTCTTTATCCTCATAATTTCATTGATTAGACATAGGCAATTGGCTAAACAATACTTACCCACTTAAATAATCTTTTGGTTAACTTCATAAATCTGCATATATAACACTACCAATATTTAAGGAATATTAATTTCTTAAAAGTTGATTAGTTTAATTTCAATGTGATTTAAAAACTGAAGTAAAGTCATATTTGACAATTATTAAAATGGACATAAAGTAACAACATACATAAAATAGAGTTTGCTTAGGAACTACTATCCTAGAAAATATTTTCCCATTTTAAATATATGAGAATGTAATAAAACAAATTAGTCTTTAAATGATAATCATTTCCCCCATCTCTATTAAAAATAGTATTTGAGTTCTACAAACTGTGATACTATTTCCTTTCTACCATTTTGGTTTTCACTTCCATGACTCTAAAATACAGTAAAATATTAAGAATTGTATAAATCAAAGACATGCATACATATACATATATACATAGCAATAAAAACTTCACAGGTAAAAAATATTAAACAGTACATATAAATAAAGGTTTAATCTCTGATGTAGTGATATTACGAACATTAGAGGAATACAAAAATTCTTACTTCCTTTCTTGTAACTAAATGAGCTGGGCCAGCACCAATTTTCTATAGAAATATTCATGTTAATTCAAAACTAACTTGGAATTCCTTGAATATTTCTTTAAGAATGAGGTATCCTCTCTTATTTGATGTAGACAAGTATTTTTCAACAGTATGAGCATTTTGTCTTCATAATGAGACCAAGAGTTAACACATAATTGGTGGCAGATTAAACTAAACTCCAGGTTAGAAGTTAGAATCAAAGTTATCTGTGGGAAAGGAGAGAGTAGTGATTGTGAGTCAGAGTGAAGAGACACCAGGAGTGCTGGTAATGTCCCATATCTTGACCGGTGTTTTGATTTCACAAGTGTGCTCACTTTGAAGTATTTCATTCTACATGTGTGTCTACGATTTGTTCACTTTTCATTATATATACATGATAATCAACTTTAAAAGTTCATTTAAACATAACTGACATTCAGTTATTTATAACTACAACAGCTAAGAATCAGAAATCAAATATTTCCTGATTTTGAGACTGAAGAACTGAGTATTTATAAAATTATTTCTGTCCAATACAAATGTGGAAAATGAAATTTTATTTTTCAAAATAAAACTTTTGGTTTAAAGAATATGAATTAAAAATTTGGGTCCAATACAAATGGAGCAACTATCTGGGTGCAATGCAAATACAGAACTGAGATTTATATTTAATTTGCTGATTCTACTACATCAATACCATTAGGCTGTTCTAATTCAGAAAATTAAGCATCAGGAAAATGGTATCTTAGGAGAAATCTTGAGAAATTTCTAAAAAAATTTATGGCACCGTGATTATTAAGAGTGGCAAACTAAACCGTTTACTAGATGTATAACCTTTGACCAATTATCAAGCTTTCAGTTTCCCCATTTGTAAAATGGAAATAGCAGTCATACCATCCTAACTGGGTCATTGAAAAGCTTAAATGAGTACCAGTGACTTGGACAAAGGAAGCCTACTCAACATCTATTAACCATCTATCTACATATACATATGATATTTAAAATACATTCCATATTATATATAGTACACATTAGACATCTTAGAATCTATTTTAAGTAGAATTAAATAAACATACTTTTAAAATTTTTCTTGTACTTACATTATGCCTACTCTTGAATTAAAATCATAGACACAGTTCCTCAGTAATAAGGACATACATTATTTTAAACACAAAATCAAATGTTCATCTATATTATGACATTTTTCACATTAAAAAAGTAATATTATTTTATTACCTGAGTCTCCACACCCTGCTCCAGTAGGCGCTTAGCTTGATTTTCCACTTCAAGTCGAGCTCTTGCAACAAAAAGTAGATCATTTTCTATCACTTCTATTCCAGAAAGGTCTATTCCTTGAGAAAGATAATCTATTAAAAAAAATACACACATTTAAATATTTCAATACTGAATAAATATAAAGGTATCAAAACATCATGTCTAACTTCTTCAAAATGTTAAAAACTTGCTGTTGAACACTATTCCATTTCAAAATCTGTATTTTAAGAAACAGAATTACCCAAACATTCCCTACCTAATGAGAACTTTACTCTGGAGGAAAATGTTTCAAATATTATAGAATTGATAAAGCAAGAATTGAATTATGATTATTATAAATTCAAAGTAATATCAACAGGTTACAAAAAAACTGTGCCAAATTACTATAAATAAATATCCTGATGAACTTTGAAATTTCTCAAGTTGCATGACAGGGAATGGCTACCCACTCCAGTTTTCTTGCCTGGAGAATTCCTTGGACAGAGGTGGGCTACAGTCCATGGGGTCACAAAGAGTTGGACACAACTGGACAACTAACACTTTTCACTTTCATGCTAAGTTTAATAAATTTTAACAAAAAAGTAACATGGAAAAGTTTTAAAATACATAAAATGTGCTAAAATGCCAAATTTTGAAATATGAGACCACTACTCACACTTAACAATTAAACCTTAATAAGTGTGGAATAGAAAGCCAGAACTACCTTTCTAGCCACTTAATACTAATATCTGTTGAGTCATTTTATGTACAAAGAATATATGTGAGAAAACGAAAGTGATCTACTTGGATTTAACATATTTATCCTCTCTATAGTAAGAAAATGATAAGACTAGTAATTTTAGCAGAAAAGAAATGATACTACTCAACTCCATGTTTACTTAAATTGAGAAAATCTAATTTAATAGATTAAAGAAAAAGAGATTCAACTGAATGACCCAACATAGGTATCAAAAAAATGAGTAGGACTTTTATTTAATATACTTTGGAGGTCCTATCCATATCAATCAGATAAGAAAAATAAAAGGAACCCAAATTGGAAAGGAAGAAGTAAAAATGTCACTGTCTGCCAATGACATGATACTATACATAGAAAACTCTGAAGATGCGACCAGAAAACTACAAGAGGTTATCAATGATTTTGGTAAAGTTTCAGGATACAAAATTAACATACAAAAATCTGTATTAATCAACGATGAACTATCAAAAGAGGAAATAAGGAAACAATCCCATTTACCACGGCACCAAAAATAATAAAATACCTAGGAATAAATCTACCTAAGGACTCAAAAGATCTAAACTGCAAAAACTGTAAGATGCTGGTAAA
This sequence comes from Bos taurus, assembly GCF_002263795.3. NCBI lineage: Eukaryota > Metazoa > Chordata > Mammalia > Artiodactyla > Bovidae > Bos > Bos taurus. Next base: position 48,449,811 of record NC_037331.1, read on the forward strand.
ATAAATTGAAGACAATACAAACAGATGGAAAGATATACCGTATCCTTGAATTGGAAAAATCAATACTGTTAAAGAAACTATACTACCCAAGGCAATCTACAGGTTCAATGCGATCTCTATGAAATCACCAATGGCATTTTTCACAGAACTAGAACAAAAAATTTTTAATTTGTATGGAAACACAGAAGAC